>NC_089505.1:257772355-259120689 GCF_036850995.1 Saccopteryx leptura
CGCCCAGGGTATATCTGAAGACACTGTGCTTCTCCCTGAGGGAGCGAGCTGAGGCTGCTTCCTGCCCCAGGATGCTCTCTCTCCGGCGCTTGGGCCTCCAATGTCAACATGCTACAACCAAATGAAGATATTTTTCTTCTGCCTCCACTTATCACACTCCCATTTCTTTTCACCCCCAAAGCTGAAATTAGTAGTCAGACTTGGTTTTCTCTGCAGACTCAGAGACAGGAGCAAGTGTTAATTTGAACATTTGCAACTAACAAATGCCTTCCCATTGGTCCACAAATAATCTGAAAGTTCTGAGAGATGCTGGGTCCCCTGAGGAGGACAAAGGGGATAGGGAGTTAGGAGTGGGAGGCTGCAGGGAGTTGGGGAGCTGGTGCAGTCCAGCCCTGGCTGCATGGCCCATGTCACCAGGCTGAGACTTGGAAAGTGACAGCTTTTAAAAACAAAACAAAACAAAAAAAAAACGATGGCTTTGATGGGAAGTGGCAGAAAACAGATATCTACAACCAAACCCAGAAGAGGCAAATATCACTCCTCTTGCATGGGAGTTAGAGAGTTGGCTGTGGAAAAAAATCAGTCACTTGAGGAGAGAAAACAATGTCAGGAGAAAAAAATTCCTTCTGGCCAGGCAGTGTGATCTGATCCCATGAGAAATTTTTCTTGGGGTGAAACCTTTGCCCTTTGCGTCCTGGTGTCCTGCCCCAGGCTGAGGCTGCCTGGGTGTATATGTCTATGCTGAGGTCACTATTGTCTGAGTTTCAATAAAGCAGGGCCTAAGGGAACACGTTTTGGGGGTGGGGAGAAAAAAATATGGACAAGGAGATGTCAGAGTCACAAACCACAACCATTTGATCGCCACACGAACGTTCACAGTCATTACCAGTCCACTCACCGTTCCTTTCTTCCTCTTGTCGCTGTTTGCCTGTTCCACAGCGCCCCCACCCCAGCTGCCTGCAGACTATTTAATAATTAGATAAAGAGCAGACATCATCTACTTTCCTACCCCTCAAGGAAAATAAAGCTCCAATATCACCAACTGGGATGATGATTTATTCATTTTGATTTTGTTTCTGATTTCTAGGAACATAGAAGAAAAGAGGGCACCACCTTTGTCTTCCCTGCCTCTTTGTCTCGTTGTCACTCATTCTATCTCCCTCCGTCACTGGGTGTCATTCTAGGTCTCTCTCTCCCTCTCTCTGTTTTCTCTTGCTCTGTATTTGGGTCTTTCTCTTCAGCTCAATAGGTCAGCGTGCCCTTCAGCACCCGGGGCCAGCCGCGATCTAATATCCCACACAGTCGTCACCTACTAGGTTGTATTTTCAACCTTGTTTCAGCACCCCTGGGCAGGATGCACACTGAGTAACTTTGGTTGTTTCAGCTTTTTGGATGATCTTTTTATTTTAGTGATCCTGGGCAGACCACAGACGGAGCCCAGGCTACAGACTGAGACCTGACCTCTTTTTCATGTAGTTATGTTGGAAGGGGCATCTGTGGGATAGCCAAGTTTTCAGGCCAACAGTTTTGGGATGGTTGCATGTGACTGAGTGAGAGAGAGAGAGAGAGAGAGAGAGAGAGTGTGTGTGTATGCAGGCACACACATAGTGTTGCAAAGGGACATATATTTTGGCGATGCTATTTGATTTTTATGAAGCAATTTGAAAGTCTTTTCCCTCTTTTTATCAGAGAAGGAAATAATTTCAGCTAGTGAGAAAAAGACCTATCCAGAGTGGGTGTAGTGCCCAAGCTATATGTCATGATGCAGGCAGAGGGTCAAAGGAATCCGAAGTGAGAAAGAAGACAATGACTGTGTATTAGAGCTAGAAATAGCAGGATGGCAAGGAGGTTGCTGGACACAAACTCCAGGATGATTCAGACTCAATGCAGGCTTTTTCTATGACTCAAGGACTCTTAGGGCAAAACATGACCTATGGCTTGAGTAAAATCCTTGGCTTTCTTGAGAAATTCAGTGATGGAGGATGAAGGTCAAGGTTTTCAATATGTTTCAATAGCACACCAAAATTTTAGGGAAAGAGTTATTATTTACAAATTGATGGATATTTTCCAATGAGCAGGTGGCCATGCCTGGGCTGCGGGGCATTACAGAGATGTGTGGGAAACCTGGGGGAAGAAGAAGGAGGCTGGCTGCCTGGAGTCTGGGACAGTTTCGCCGGTGGTCTGAATATTGGCGAGCCCTGGAGCTTTGCCTTTAGACCTGGCGCTAGAACGCAGGCTTACCAGCAGGCTGAGCAGAGAAGATTTTTGCCAGCTTCTTGCCTTGTATAAATAGGATAGTAGCTCAGAATCTTGGCATTTATCTCCATGAATATTTGGATGATCACCTCTTTATTGCCAGATTGAATCCCCAGCAAAATTGCAAAGCAGGGGAACCTTGCCTCTGTGCCTTCAGCCCTGTGCTGTCCTCTCCCTCCATGCCCAGCCCCTAGGTCCCTCATTCCCTCTCGACTGGGTACCCTGTGCTCCTCTCCCCCTCCCACTGACCAGTCCATAGAGAGCCCAGATCGCAGCCCCATCTTAGTCACCTGTTTGCACCTCTCATTCTCTTATGAAAGGCTTCCTCCTTCGTGGAGGGACAGGATGTGCATTCCATGGGGACAGATAATTTTGTCAGTTTTATTCAGTGCCTGGCATATAGTAGATGATCAATACAAGTTATTGAGTGAATGAATCAACTAAGCAAATTTAAATTTTGGTCAGCACATAAGGACAGCTTTCCTTGTGTGTGTGGAGAGAGGGGATGATGGAATAAATAGGCATTGAGACTGCTCTCTCTTTTTTCTTTCTTCTTTTTTAAAAAAAATCTTTTGTGGTGGATGCAGGCCAAAGGCTTTTTGTTGTTGTTGTTCCACTCGTTTATAAGTTCATTGGTTGATTCTTGTATGTGCTCTGACCGGGGATTGAACCCACAAACTTGGTGTATGGAGATGATGCTCTACCTAACTGAGCTACGGGCCAGGATGAGACTGCCCTTTCTGACTCTGGGGTTTCACATACAGTCTCCCACCTCCTCAGCCCCCTTCATAAGGCCAGTTTTTCAATAACTTTTTAAAGATGTAGCCTTTCTTCATGAGGCTCTCTGGGATTCTAAACCCTCTGCTTTGGTTCCTGGCAAACTTTCTATACTCTTAGGACAAAGATGGTTTCCTTTCCCATTCTCCCAGGCTCCCGACTTCATTACCATGACCTCTTCCAGCAGAGTGGTCAGTGCCTAACGTTCATTCGCCCCTGGGGGATAGCAAAGCTGCATATGCAATGCCCACCTCTGTCCTCACGGTGTCGAAATGGAACAGCGTCTTCCTTTCGCAAACCTCCGGCGCCTGCATCTCCCTTGCTTAAGAGTAAAATTGATCTGCTTCTGGGCATGGGGTGAAGGTCTGGAGACTTGGCCTTCGAGTCTCTCCTGCAGAGGACAATTGCCCAGAGCTGTCCCTCTCTGAGGACTGCGCCTCGTTAAGGTAAGAGATGGAAAGTCGACAATGGAATGAAAATATTTCAGGCTGTTTGGAGAGCTATTTTTAATATGTGCAAAGGATGTGGTGTTCCCTGTTTAGACCATCTTCAATTTGCCAAGGAGCTCTGTGAATGGAAAATGTGAGCCAAAGGCCTAAGGTGGAGAGGGAATATACATGCAGGGGCCCCTTGCGATCTGGAAATGTACCCGCTGTTCCAAGCTGCTGGGGCTTGAGTTCTGTGTACGGTAAGGATGGCTCTTCTTTTACGTCTTGCTCTTCTCTCTGCCACCTTTCAGCTGGCATGTAAATACCCATCAGCACCCCAGTCTGCAGGACCATCCTAGCCAGCCCTGCCGTCCACAGTGTATTGTATACATAATGCAACACCATTAACTCTAATGCTGTCACACGGCAGAAAGAGCACTGGTAGGTGCTGGGAGGGAAGCAGGAAGCAGCTGACCGGCTGGCTCTCTTTTATATAATCACAAACTCAAACCCACATTTCTCTGAAAGCAAGAAAAATCCCCCAACCACCTTTTGATTACACTTTTACACAAATTAATGTCATTTTCCATTCCACCAGTATTGACTCCAGGATTCACTTTGGTTGGGAAGGCGCTGAGTAATGAGAAGCCTGCTAAGAGCAGCTGTGTTAACAGTGTCCCCTTTGAGAAAGGATTCTCTGAGAAGGGTGAGAGGAAAGAGGAAGAAGAAGATGATGAAGGAGGAGGAGAAGAAAAGGGGAAGGAAACAACTTGCAGGCACACACATATCCCTGTGTGCTGCTGCTGCTTCGGCTGCCACGGCGGCTGCCTGGATGTGTCTCAGATGGCACCTTGGTGCCCTGCCACAGTCGGTCTCCTTGGTACCGAAGCGGTGCTCAGCTTCTTGTCACTGAGTGGATGATGATTATCTGCACCGGGGTCTCAAGGGTGCTCAAGCTTTGCTGGCGATTGGAGCTGAGATGCTTCAGCTGAAGGATTTTAAAAGCTGTACAAGGCCAAAGAACCATTACCAGTCACTTGCTGTGTGATGCCTGTTGAAGAAGCGGTGGGTGTGAAAAAGAGAGGTGCTGGGGGCTGGAGAGGGGAGGGCATATGATATCTTTATCTCCTCCGCTGTTCTCTCTCCCCACCCCTTCCTCCCACCTCTCTACCTCCCCATGCCTTTTTAGCCACTGTACCCTTGCTGAGGCATGACAAGGTTATGTCAGTGTGGTCTGAGAATCTATTGATCACGGCCATCAAAGATCTTTGCGGGAGTTTAGGGATTTGGTGCTTTGCATAAAACCCCACTCATCTCGATTAACTCCTCTTGTCCCGGCCTGGGCTCCTACCACCTCTGAGCTGAGCTGTTGGCAAAACTTGCTAATTTCTGACAGCTCCTTTCCGAACTGTACTCATAAGGCTGTCAAAACCATTGTAATTACTATTATAACAGAGCTCAGGTGCATGACCCAGGCAGAAAAATGGAGGGACTGAACCAGACATAGCAAAGGGAAAAAAACTCACATATAGATACTAATCCCCCCAACACATTTGCACATACAGATACATACATCCATTCTCCTTGTATTCCCCATGAAGGACCACAAAAGAAAGACCCAATAAGCTAAAAGGAGCTTGTCAATCTCCTACTCAGGTAATCTTTCTTCTAAACAGTGAAAAACAAAAACAAAAAAAATGTCAGAAAGGACTGAGTCATGCATTCTGCAGCATGTAAGAATTTTCAAAAAATATTTTTTGACCATGGACTGGTGAGCCAGCACTATTCTAGGAGCTGGGGCTAAGCAGTATACAAGAGAGACAGAAGTCCTTGCCCTCATGGAGCGGACATCTAGATGCACTGACACAAACTGCTGTCTTCAAAGTCTGTGAGCAAAGAGACCTCCGCATGACCAGAGGATGAGGTGGTACCAGTGTGATTTGCTCAAACACACACAAACATGCACAGACTCCCACACAATCATGATAAGCTTAAATAATTCAAAGCTAGGAAAGGGTGTGAGATACTTCTCTTTGGGGCCTGCAAAAATAGGGAAAACTAAAATGCCCCAAACCCATGAGTGAGCCTTGGAGAAAAGTGGTGCTAGTTTTCGAGCCCTGAAAGTTCACTGTGTCATGGAAGCTCTTTGCATTGGCCAGACTCTGTCCATTCAGAAGGACGATTTCCAGGGCTTGTTCATGGAAAAGTCCAATTGCTTCTTATAGTAAGTAAGAGGTGATACCTTCCTGGAAGGTACTTGGATGAGCAGCACCTGCAGGTACCTGCCCACAGGTGTTCTGGGATGGGGTGGGGAGGGTGGGGTAGAATGCAGTACCGAGTGTAGGTGGAGGGGTCCTGGGCAGGAGGCTGAACCAGCATGTAGAGGAGGAGGGCAGGGCGTGCGGGCTTGCTCCGTGCTGTGCGAGAGGCACCGGGAGCCCTTCTGGTGACACGGCATTCTCAAATCCTGGCCTGTGCTCATCCTGCGCAAGGCAGAGTGCCCAGCTGCCCAGGGCACACTCAGCCTGACCGAAGGGGAATCGCTCATTGGCTTCTGGCCATATCTGGCAACAGAAGAGCCTCTGCCTGTTCCCCTCTCCCTTAGCACTGGGTGTCACTGCAACCAATGCGGGTCTTTTTAGAGACCCTCTTGGGGCTTGGAATTAATCACCTGTCTGGGGAGACCGGAAGGGTGAAGGCTGGGAGGGAGAGAGAATGTAGAGGAGGGGAGAGAAGGACCATCCCTGCTGGGCGATCCCCAAACCCCCACAGGATCTGGCTCTTTATCCAATGCTGTCCTTAAGGCCTCATTTCCGGAGCCAGGTGCAATGCCTTGACTGAACCCAGACATTTTACGCAGTAGCGTGCTGCCTTTAGACACGCTGGGGGCTCTGGGTTGAAATCCCACGTGCTTATGTTTACTGTGAGACCAGAGTTCTCTCCTAATATCTTTGAGGGGCCGTGGCAGTTCGGGCCATTTTCTTGGAGGCAGGGAGTCTACATTGGGAATGGTAGTGCTTGGCAACCTCAGTCTTCCCTGCAGACCCAACCCCAGAACTGTCTGAATGGGAGCCGCAGAGGGTCAGTGCTGCACAGCACAATCCTGAGTTTCCAGCTCCAGCCCCAGGGGGAGAGGAAAGAGGCTTTCTTTTTTCTTCTTTTCTTTCTTCAATCTTTATGCTGTCTTCAGAGTGGGGGGGGCTGAGGTCTGAGTGGTCCGCCTCAAGAGACAGCTTGTTTTGATTAAGCATGCACTGCCCCCACGCCACGATTTTGAATCATACAATGACTTTATTCATGTAGTCACCCTTTCCAAGGCAGTAGGTTAGGGGATGAAGAGTCTAGGTCCACGGTGAAATCATTACCAGCCAAGCTCGAATCTCAGGGGCGCAAGCAAGACAAGTGGACATCTTCTTCCAAAAACAACATTTTTAAAAGTAATGAGAAAATAAGCCATGAGTGGGGTGAGTGCATATACGTGCTTCATTCACGGACCGTATGACAGCATAACTCTGGGCGAACACCACAAGCAGCTTGAACTTGGTCTTTGTGATTTTTTGCGTATTTTTAAAATAAACAGAAACGTGAAAACAGAATAGCCCAACTCCAGCCCCACCTCCAGAAGTCTGCTTCTCATCCTTCTCTGCCCTCCTCTCTCCTTTTCCCCTCCCCCTCCTCCCTCTTCTTCCTCCTCCCTCCTCCCTCCTCCTCCTCCTCCTGCTCAGACAGTTTCACTTCTGTCGTGTTTTTTCATTTCTCCTTTAGGTTCTTTCGCCTTTCTGAATACCTTTGTAGTGAGAAGCCGGCTTCCTCCCCACCTCTTCTCACTTCTGCCGGTTTGTGATCTTGCTGTTTTAATGAGAACACAGTCAATAAGTATGGAGAGGTGCTGATGACATTACAAAGGAACTCGCCCTTAACAAGTCAACTGCAGATGAGGTGCCAACGGGACGGACAAGAGGATTAAAGTATTTGTGCCAAAATATTAGAAGCACACGCAGAATTAGTTCTCCCCATGTTAGATATTTCACTTTTGGCAAGTCCATATTTAAAAATCTTTTATCCTTGTTTTGCTTAAAGTATTACAATAAGCCCTGGATTTTTCACAGTTAGACTTGTATATTTTCACAGCTGTTTTAATCAGAAAAAATTAATGTGCTTTTGGATAGTTCAGAAATCTATCACTGGCAAACGCCTTGCAAAAAGTGTGTTACAGAGCAGAGTGGAGTTCTCAGCTTTCTATGTTTTGCTGGCTATTTGAAGTTCATAGAATTGCCCCCAAATATTTTCTTTTGCAATTCTTGCCTAAATTAATCTAATAGCTTGGGCTGACTTCTTTGATAATCTCTTTTGTTATGAATGCAGGGGTTGCTATTGTTAACGTTCTTTGGGAACCAGACATGAACTGTCTGTCACTGGGGGAAAACACAATTGCTGGGTTTTTTTGCTTGTGTTAGAAAGTATTTACTCAAATAAAATATACAACACCATGGATAGGCAAGACTGGCAGTCTCCTTGATGGCTTTATGGCCACTGGCTTGGCTACTGTGCTTCCCTGGATTTTTTATGAGCAGCACAGAAAAGAACTTGACTTTGGCTTCTCAAGGTCTGTGACACCCAGAGACTCACAGATGCACACCCCGGGTCTAGGGCATGGTGAGTACGCAGGGTCCTGCCTCCGGTCTCTGAGCACACATCCCACACGGTGCAAGAGAGGAAACTGCCATGAGGAAAGTTCTGTGGCCGCATGGCAACAAGAAAAACACCAACAATAATTTAAAAATCAAAGCCAAACAAAAAATATTGCCACAAGGGAAGGAAAAGATGGGGAAGGAATAAAAGAGATGAACAAAAAGTCTCGGTTGCCCCCATCTGCCTGGCCAAGAAGAGGCTGATTTCCAGGGGTGGGAGAATTGGTGGATTAATGTGAACTTTAATACTGAAGCAGTGTGTGTTTATTGCTGGTGACCACAAGACATAAATCTTGCAAGCACAATATACAATACGATGCAGTCCCCAGTCCCCCCCCCCCCCAGTCTCAATTTGTGTGTGTGTGTTAAGTGCTGTTGAAAAATAGTGACCTTTAATAAAGGATTGTATCCTGCGACTATTTTCCCAGACACACAATGACCTTTCAAACCAGACTGAGGTGAGGGGGGTGTGGATTTTGGACTTTGAACTGGCCAGACCCCGCTGTGCTCCTCTGTTAGCCTGGCCACTTTTTATTGTGTCACCAGGGAGCGTTCTGTATGCAAAGCAGGCCGGGCTGGCAGCCTGAACCTTTGCAAATCAATTTGTCTGTGAAGGCGAGTCCACTGGAGTGAAAGATGGTCTAACAGGGCACACTGCCCCCTCTCTTTGTGACATCATCGCCTGTGGTACTCTTGTCAGTCACGTCTGCCCAAAGAACTGTAGGAAGGAGGGAGAATGCCAGGGTTGGGGGTGAGGGTGTGGGAGGGGTTAATCCTCATGACCAACTGTGGCCTGAGAGACAAGGGCCATTCTTAATAGGAAGAGTCGGGGGTGGACTATCAGCTTGGCTCTGAGGGTGATGGGGGAGGGCGCCATCTATACTCAATACTGTTGCCTGACTGTGATTGCCAGCCCTACTGTTTTCTCTCCCAATCTCAAGCTGTGACAGGAGGGAATTACTATCTCCCTCAGACCAGGAGAGAGCTAGGGCTCAGAGGAAATGTTAAAGGTGATAGTAGCAATAGAGTTTGCCCCACCCCCACCCCTGCCAATGCAGGTGGCACACCCTTGAACTGTAACCTTTGACTGTTTTTCCATCACAGACCCTGACCTGAGAGGTACAATCCCTTCTCCCAGCAAGCCTTTTCATAAGGGTTAATATTATTATTGATCCCCCTAAGTCTTTCCAACACCCAAGACTCGACATTAATCAGTAGCTAAAAATGCCAAGAAAGACAGAAAAATTCAATTACTTTGGTCCCTAATTCAAATTTCTTCTCCAAGTCCCTCTAAAGATATGGAAATCCTGCATTTTTCATAAAACAGTGGTTAGATCAATTTTTGTGTAAGCAATTAATCATCTTTATACTCCACAAAAGATGGAGAGCAAAGTTTGACCTACTATAGCAATGCTGACTGATTAGTCCCTTAGTGAGCAGCCTAGTGGGAGGACTTCATACTCCTGACCCGTGTACGGGTTTAAAATGTAAGCCTCCCAGAGGGGGACACCGGTGGTCACCCAATGGGCTCTGGAGCTGGATGAACCTGAGTTCCAATTCTAGCTCTAACACTCAGCAAATTATGGAAACTTTGGTTTCCATGTCTGTAAAATGGAAATGATAAAGAATAGCTTTAAGCCTTGGTTTCCACATCTGTAAAATGGGAATGATAAAGAATAGCTACCTCACAGGGTTTTGGTGAGAATGAAAGGTCAAGGCCAAATATGCTGCTTAGCAGAGTGCTGACACATGGTTAACCCTCAGTAAGTGTTCCCCCTGGTAATAATGTCACACGCAATGATGATTAAGATGGAGCACTAAACAGAAGGCAGCTCTGATTCCAAGAATCTGATATTTGACCCCATTCTTAGCTTTACGTACGCCTCTAGTACTTCCCTTTGTCACCTAGAACATTCCACCTTGCTTTGGCCTCTCCAAACTCCTTAACTTTATCCATATTCCCTTCCAAATCTCCTCTCACTCTTCCTTGATTATGAGTTCCTAAGTAAAAAGGTCAGTAAAAAATTTTTCCCTCAAAATGAGATACGTTTGACCAATACCCCTTCACCATTTTCATAGTGAAACTCAGCTTAAAACTTCAATAGTTTTGGGAAGTTTTCTTTCAAACTTTAGCCCATCCAATCCTGTCTGTGATCTTTACAAATGGACGGCTGCTCTTGCCTCACAGTGACTTCCCCTTTCAAATCCTGCTCCCCAAAATGTTTTCTCCTTGTCAGCTTGCTACTGACTCTCTGCCAGTCATTCTGGGATCCCATGAAAGATAGACATGGTTTACAAGTAAATTTTAGTGTCCTGTCTTTGGGGGTTAAAACTGAAAATAGATCAGTAGCCTAGAAAAACTGATGTGTGTATAGCACAAGCAGTATATATTGTATGTATATATCATATATATGGAAATGTGGAGCTACATGTATGATGAATATGTCAATTGCCTAGAATCTCTTAAGAACAGCAACAAAACAAAATGCAACAAATAAACAAACAAAACCCCCCCAAACACTATAGAAACAATAACTAAAGAAAACAATCCTTTTAACCACAAGTCAGTGGTATAAAAGAAAGACTTTGAAAAAGCACCCCCCCCCCCCAACAAAAAAGGTTATATTGAGCATCCCTGTGTGAAGCACTGAACACTTTGGATTGAAAGCAGATCTGATGTTTATTACAAAAACAATTAATGATCTATTCCAGAAATGAATAAAGGATGATAGAAGCAGGACATACAAGTCCAGTAGGATCCTGTTTGCTAATTTATGGATTGAGTTATCCAAGGTGTCAAATTGTATTTCCTGGATCATAAAACTAAATGATTCGAGAGCTGAATCCCACACAAGCAGTATCTGAAGTGGGTGTCCTCTGGACCCATGGCTTAAACCTCCCTTGAAAAGTGTTCCATTGTACTGTCTAAATGAGAGGTAAACCAAGATCATTGTAGCTAAGGCCTGGACAAGGCCAGGTGGAGAAGCAGGACAAAGGAGAGTGATTTGTTGGGAAAAGAGGAGCAGAGACCATTCTTAGGAAGGCTGGTGGTGTTAATACCATCGAAACTGCTTAGGCATAGTGCTGCTAGTGTGCCCAGGGACTGAGTTGGGAAAAGTGGTGTGGGAAGTCGGAAGTAGTGTGGCCTCTTTGAACTTGTTATAGTTTGCTCTGTTTTTCTGAGAACTGGGAAAACCCTTGTGGAATCCTCTTCTTCAACTGCTTAGGAATAGAAGGGACTACATGATCTCAGAAGGCCCCTTCTAAACTTCTACGATGAGAGAAAGTTGATTACTATTATCAATTAGAATTATGGAGAAAAATGAGAAGAGATTAGGAATTCACAAACAGGGCATTAGTCGCCGAGGGCAGGGCAGCTACTGTGGGATGGAAGTGAAAGTCCGGGTGAAAGTGATCTGGGAGGCAGTAGCCGACGGTGCTGGTAGAACCACAGACCTTCATTAGGGAAAGGAAACTCGGACGCTGTCCTTCCCCCTCTGTCCACAAGAGAGAAATAGTGGAGTCATTTTCTGCTATTATTCTGGCCATACCATGTGTTCTGACAGGGGTTGTGTTTGGGGACCTGGCCCAGTTGACACTCTAACTGTCTCCAAAGCTGCACATCTTGATCAGTCTTAAGGTGATCTGTATCAGGAAAGGGAGACATGGGAAAGAGCAGGGCCTCCTGTGCTGATATACTCCACTTGGTGATTTTAATTATTCATCCAATAGGAAGCTAGTGCCTGTCCTGGCACCTCTGACAACAGGGTGGGAGATCCCTGGTGGTTTCTAGCAGCTAGAAGAAGTTGCAAAGTGGCCATGATTCCTGGACAAAGCGCAGGATCACTGTACAGGATCGTCCCTGGGGATGTAGCCAGCACAGTGCCTGACGAGCTCGAGATGCCCAGGAAGTGGGAACTGTCTCATGCTCCTCTGCTTACCTGGACCCTGTCTCTTCAACCCCAGTGTGACGCCTTGTGGGCAGGGTCCATATCTCCACAGTCAAATTTCCCAGAATCGAATTCTGAACTGGCATGCGTTACCATCATTTTTTTTTTCTGAATCCCAATTAACTTTATTTGAGAATCTTTTGTGCTTACAGCTTTTCTGATCTCCACAACGGCCATGGAAAGCTAGTAGAGCTGGGAACTATCTGGACCTTACAGCTGTGGACACCAATGTCCCGGAACGGTGCCAGTCACCAGTTAGACCTGGGGTGGGGACTACTAACAAAGGAGCTTTACTTTGTGCAGCTCTCCATAATTTTCAAAGTGCATTTCCGGAGTTGATCTCCAGGTGGAAGGTAGAAAAGCAGAATAAAGTACAAAACACTTAGTTATATTTAAATTTCAGATAAACAGCAAACATCTTTTAATATATGTATGATCAAAATTTTGCATAAGACATACTGAGACTAAAATATTATTTGTTGTTTATGTGAAAGTCACATGTAGTTTGGTGTCCTGTTTTTTGTTTTTGTTTTTTCTTCTAAATCTGGCAATACTATCTCTGAGTGGAGGACTGGCATAATGTTCAAAGTACAAACACTGGTAATACAGCTGAGGTTTGCACTCTAAGCTCTGCAGGTTACTAACTTTGTGTCTTTTAGTAAGATTTCTTTTTTAAAATCCAACCAGAGGTTTCTTGTGTGCTCCAGGCCATGCTGTGAGGACTTAATGGGATAATGCATGTGTAGTCTCAGCACATAGTAACGGCTGAGAAAGTTGTAGTTAGTTATTTTCTCTTATTCCAGCCTGCACAGGCCTGGAAGAAGGCAGCCAGGCATTTCTCTACCCATGTAACAAAAGAAGAAACCAGGACTCAGAGAAGGTCTAGGTCTCAAGCTTTGACTCCCAATCCAGCTCTTCCTACTGGATTGGCAGTACTAGGCTTTTGTTTCGCTGACATTTTGACCTGGAGAAGCAGACGCTGCCGAGGAACCTTGCAGTGCCGCCGATCCTAACACACCGGGAAGAGCAGACCCCTCCCTACGAGGTTCAACCAGGAGGCTGATGAACTGCTTTGCACTCAGCACCTGTGGCCAGCAGGGAAGGAAAAGACATTTCTTCCAAGAGGTTTCAGTCAGTAGCCATTAGATGCCGTATGGTGCGACCCAGGCCACAGTGGGCTGAGAAGCCCTTCCTTCCATCACCCTCCTTGTGCCTATCTGTGGACCAGCAGAGACTCTGCCTACGAACAATTCAGGGCTCAATCCCTGCCACCCACTTGCCTTCATCTGCAGTTTGGCCTGATCCACACTTGTTCCTGGCACTAACTTACATGCCCCTTCTGGGAAGTATGAATGCTACATAACTCCTGAGAAATTATATACGGGATAACACTTTAGATACAAGCGCTAGAACTCTGGGAGATCCGGACTCCTATAACCCAGTCTCAGGCAGGCAGAGGATGGTTGCCTTAGAGCACTGCAGCCAGGACTTGTCAGTACTCTCTCAGGTTCTGTCTTCATTTGGTTCAACTGCAGATGGTTTTTCTCTTCTAAAACGAGACAGGCAGCTCCTGACTTTCATGTTTACAGCCTCAGAATCAGAGAGGGAGGAGGGTCTTCTCTACTAGTTCCAGTTAGAAAATCTTGGGGAAGAATACTATTGGCCTATTTTAGGTCACACGCTCAGTCCTGGACCAATCATTGGGGCCAGAGAGATGAGATGCTCATCCTTGTGGTTATCCCTGGGCCAACCATTGTAGACAGAGGGATGAAATACTCAGCACTCATCAAAAGCATTTGTTGTGTTGGGAGTAGAGAGGTTTCAAAGAATTGGGATGAGGGAATGCTCTTTATTGGGAGAAAGAAAGATTGATGCTTGTGCCTCCTTATAAATGAAGAGAGGCTAGATTGGGTGGGACTGGCTCAGGGGTAGTCAACCTTTTTATACCTACCGCCCACTTTTGTATCTCTGTTAGTAGTAAAATTTTCTAACCGCCCACCGGTTCCACAGTAATGGTGATTTATAAAGTGGGGAAGTAACTTTACTTTATAAAATTTATAAAGCAGAGTTACAGCAAGTTAAAGCATATAATAATAATTACTTACCAAGTACTTTATGTCAGATTTTCACCAAGTTTGGCAGAATAAATCTTTATAAAGCAACTCACTATAGTTAAATCTATCTTTTTATTTCTACTTTGGTTGCTCCGCTACCGCCCACCATGAAAGCTGGAACGCCCACTAGTAAGGACCAGGTTGACTACCACTGGACTAGATTATCTTCATGAGGAGGAGGTAGAAGGTCACCTGGGTCATGGAGATAGGATTATTGACCTTTATTTGGGTCTCTGCCTGACAACACATCACTTTGGTTTGGCTTGGGCATTCGGATAGGGCTGGTAGTAGTAACTTACTACCACACCCCCTCAACAAACAAACACCCAAAGGTATGCTTTTGGCTAGTGGGACAATGGATGCTTTTAGCACTTTAGGGGGTAATTACATATGTAGACATTTTACTAGGCATTTACTTGATGCCTAGTAAAGTAATAAGCACTTCAGAAGTTTCAAAAACAACAGAAGACAAGATCCCAGCCTTGAAGAATTTATAATCTTCTTAAGTTGACAAGTTGTCCACATGTGAAACACTTAGAAAACCCTTTAAAAAAAAGTGCCAGATGGTGTCTGGTGAACAGGCTCTGAGCTCTGACACCTCAGGGCAGGGGATAGGCCTTGGGCTGAAAGGCAGGGAAAGGCTGCGGGGGGTGGGGTGGGGTGGTGGGGGGGATTTGAGCTGGGTCTTGGAGAACAAGTGTCAGGTGAATACAGGAGGCTGAACTCACAAATGAATGTTTTAAAATTTTTATTGTACCTTAGAATCAACAAGCAAAAACCGGGTTTAGTGAAGGATGAAGCTGGGGTGAATGCTGCCTTAGGATGAGGGCCTAGGATTCTTGCCCCAAGGAATGTGAAGAACTACGTTTGTTCCCAGGCTAAAACTTGGGTTGTGTCAAAGGGCAATTTATGTACTTCCTATGAAGATCTCTGTTTTGCTAACGCTCCATGTAGTATGAAACCTTGGATCATGAAAATGACCGTGGAATAGGGAAAATAATTTATACTTCTTATCTCTAGCAAGTTAGGACTTGTTTATAAATGAATAAATAAGAAATGTTAAGGCCTGACCTGTGGTGGCGCAGTGGATAAAGCATCGACCTGGAACACTGAGGTCGCCGGTTCGAAACCCTGGGCTTGCCCGGTCAAGGAACATATGGGAGTTGATGCTTCCTGCTCCTCCCCCTCTCTCTCTTGCTCTTTCTCCCCCCCCCCCTCTCCTCTCTGAAAAATTAATAAAGTCCTTAAAAAAGTTATATATATAAAAAAGAAATGTTAAGACAGAAACTTTTTAAAAAGACCATAGTTATCAAGTCAGGCAGGGTTTTCATGAAGATTGTGAGGCTATAGGATGCAGCAGAGTGCTGGAAAGAACAGGATATTTGAAGTCCAGAAAGTCTAGGTTCAAATTCCACCTCTGTGGTTTACTAAGAAGCATGGCTTCAGTCTCTGAGCCTTAGCTTCTCGGCTTATAAAAGAAGAATCAGAATGGTGCTTCATAGGGTTTTATTTTTGAGGATGCAATAGATTATCTATGTAAAATACTTAGGACAGTACTTAGCAAGTGGTAAAGACTCAATAAGTAGTTGTAATTATTATTGTAAGCAAATATTAACTTGGTCTGGGCAGTTGGGGCTGGCACCCTTGTGATTCTGTGCCTGTTATATATGTATAAATATATGCCTGGCACTGGCTTACATAGGCACTTTACACATAGGATTAAACATAATTGCCATAAAAGACCCACGAGGAAGAGACTGTGATTTTCATTTTGGAGATGAGGAAACTGAGCCTCAAGGAGGTTAAGGACCCCAGTGAGGTTGATTTGACCCTGGATGCCTGATTCTAGAATCTTGCTCTCTTTTCCTGAGAGAGCAGATCAAAGGTGGGGCTTGTCAGGCAATTTTCAGGCCAGCGCCCTGCCTTAGACTGTCTGCTCAGATACCTTTGAAGGGACCAAGAAGGTTGGGGTCAAGGGACAGTGATGCAAACCCAGTGGAAATGGTTGCTAATGGCAAAATACAGGTAGGCGGTCTCTTCTTGAGCCAAACTCCTCAGTGAGCTCCTGATGCCAGTATTGCCCTGGAATGTCAGAGGGAGAGTCCCTGAGAACCCCGAGAGCTTTGCTAAGCCAGTGTGACCT
Source organism: Saccopteryx leptura (assembly GCF_036850995.1). Taxonomy (NCBI): domain Eukaryota; kingdom Metazoa; phylum Chordata; class Mammalia; order Chiroptera; family Emballonuridae; genus Saccopteryx; species Saccopteryx leptura. The sequence goes on from NC_089505.1 coordinate 257,788,715, forward strand.
TTCTCTTCCCTTGGGTCAGTGCCTCCTCCCTTGGGGAGGCCCGGAGCCCTTGGGAGCCCTCCTGCTCCTGTGACCCTTCTCCCGCCCCATGGAGGAGGGACGCTGGCTTCAGTTCCCCACGTGGGGGTGGCAGCTGGCCTCTGCCATGGCGATGACTCTCGTCTAATGAAAACATTGCAAGGTGGACAGGGCATAAAGCAAAGCAGAGCCACTAATGTGTGGGCAGGTGTGAGCCAAAAAAAAAAAAAAAAAAAAAAAAAAAAAAAAAGAAAAAAGAATTTGTGCATGCAAAGTTAAATTGCTGAGACATAGAATATCTTAAATATCTTAATAGCGTGGGAAAAGGGGATTCTGAGATCAAAAGCTGTGATAAGAGGGAGATTATTTCATCACAACACTCTGCAGAAGAGAGTAACTGCCACACATGCGGGACAGACACCCCACACATACCCACTTCTTTCATTTCCAAGTGAGAGTCACTCAAGCCAACCCCACACAGCCTGGACGCCTGCCCTGACTCCCTGCTGCACTGGACGATGCCGCTCTGGTTTTATTTGCTGGTGGAACACATGAGTTCCAGGGCCCACCAAATTTGCTCTTGTGTAATTTTAACTTTATTTCTAGTTCACATTTGTATTTCTCCATAGCTGAGTATTTTTCTGTGGTGGAGCATCCTGGGTTTGGCTTGAAGTCCCAGCCTGTGTTGTTGTAACCATTGGGACTTAATTTGGAGGTTTTTTAAATATTGCATTTTCAGAAAGGCAAACCTGTTTGCCAGCATGATTTCTAGTTCTTAAAATTCAAAGCAGTTTGTTAGCAATTGTTCCTTGCTTTCAGAAATGGGGCTGATTTCAGCTTATAGCCCCTTGTCTTCACACCCACCTCAGTGACTAATACTGAAAGATGGATTTCCTTTCCTTTTTTCCTTGAAGTGAGTTTCAAATCTCCAAAGAATTTCTGGGAAGGTGAAAAAAAAAATCCTTTAATTGAAAGCAAGAGAAAACAAAACAAAAAAGCATAAGGAAGCTGACAACAATATCGTGTTTAATGAAACCGTATTACATCTCTGCATATGTTTGCAGAGGCACAAAATGACCTGAAGATAGAAAAACGGGTTTCCTTTACGTGCCCTGTAAAGGGTGGTTTTTCTTTTGAATGTGGTAGGTGTGACTGACCAGCACCTCACAGAGCCCCTGACTTAGCGGACAGGAAAGGAGTCCAGCCTACGCATCCGGCTGCGCCAGGGCACCCGTGACAGCACCGAGGTGATTCGGGAAGGCATCCTGGGTTCTGCTCTCCTCTGACTGCCCACAGCCTGTACTGTGAGTTCTACATTACTCGATACTCAGTCAAGTGCCTTCAAACCCAAACTCAGCACTAGCTGCGTGATCTTGGGCATTTAATCTCCCTGGGACTTAGTTTCCCCCTTGGTAACCCCGAGGGAATTGTATCTGTCTCCACAGGTTTTGGTGAGTATTTTTAAAGAAATGGTAGGGGAAGTTCTCGGGACAATGTCTGGCCCTTAAGAAAAAGTGCTGGTTCTTCCTGCGGCCTGACCTTCCCACTTGTGTGTGCAATCAGATCACCGTGTCCTGTAGGGCGGGGCTGGGTCTTGCACTCCTGAGGATCTTCTTGGGTGCTAGGTACCAAGGCGGCTCTTATGATCTGTGTGGGCTAAAGGTGTAACCAAGAATAATGAAATTACTGAGGCAGGTTTCTTAAAACAACCTGAAAAAGTACCAGCCTCTCTGAACTTCCCTCTTAAACACACAAATTCAGCAAAACATGTACAAAATAAATACATTCAAAAACTCTGAAAGTTTGAAATTAACTTCATTAGGAATGGATGACTTGAAAGTTTCCCCATTCTGTTGTCAATTCTTGCATCTCTTTGGTAACGTTTCCTCTTTCTCCTTCTGTCTACGGAATGACTCTTCCCCAGGCTGGGAGGACTTGGTTATCATGTTTCACTGCTGGGAATGGACTTGACCTTTTTCCATTAGGAAAGGGTGTCATGGCTGAGAGAATGGCACATGGACTTCTGGTTCATGAGATTCCAAAGTAGCAGAGTTGCTTTTTATTTTGGAATCTTCTTTGCCAGAAAGCAAGGGGACCTCTGTATCTCTCACCCCCCCTTTCTGCCTTCCTCTTCACGCACACCATTTCCCGCGCAGCCCAGAGCTGTTTTAGACACTTGGCTGGGGTCTCTGACTCTGGGACTCCTAGTCTGCATGCATTTTCCCTGGCCTCACTTCCTTTACTCCATGTTGTCTATGCAGTAACAGCCCCTCTTCTGTTGAGTTCTTCAGGGTGGAACTTTATCTCTCTGTGTGCTATTGGCTCATCTCAGTTTCTTTTGTTTGTTTGTTGTTGTTGTTTTTGTGGGAGAGACAGAGAGAGTCAGAGAGAGGGACAGATAGGGACATACAGGAAGGGAGAGAGATGAGAAACATCAATTCTTCATTGTGGTTTTTTAGTTGTTGATTGATTTCTTATATGTGCCTTGACGGGGGGCAGGGGGGGCTACAGCAGACTGAGTGACCCCTTGCTCGAGCCAGTGACCTTGGGTCCAAGCTGGTGAGCCTTGCTCAAACCAGATGAGCCTGCGCTCAAGCTGGCAACCTTGGGGTCTCGAACCTGGGTCTTCCGCATCCCAGTCTGACGCTCTATCCACTGTGCCACCACCTGGTCAGGCTCTTTTTTTATTTTATTTTATTTTATTTTATTTTTTACAGAAACAGAGAGAGTCAGAGAGAGGGATAGACAGGGACAGACAGACAGAAATGGAGAGATGAGAAGCATCAATCATTAGTTTTTTTCGTTTGCGCATTGCAACACCTTAGTTGTTCATTGAGTGCCTTCTCAGACGTACCTTGGCCGCAGGCCTTCAGCAGACTGAGTAACCCCTTGCTTGAGCCAGCGACCTTGGGCTCAAGCTGGTGAGCTTTTGCTCAAACCAGATGAGCCCTCGCTCAAGCTAGCGACCTCGGGGTCTCGAACCTGGGTCTTCCGCATCCCAGTCCAATGCTCTATCCACTGCACCACCGCCCAGTCAGGCTGGTCAGGCTCTTTTAAGATGGAGCGTGGACACCTTAATTCATTGAACTGGCTTCATTAAACCCAAAGCGATATGGTCTCTCATTTGTCCTTTTTTTTCTTTTTTCTTCTTCCTTCTCTTTCCCTATCTTAGTGTTTGCTAGTTTGTGTACCTTCCAGCTACAGTTCTGGCTAAAGTGTCATATTTTTAAAAATTCAGAGAAGCCTTTTCTTTTGATGTTCCTTATAAAACTTCCATATCAAACCTAGCTACCCAAATTGGCTTGAAAGATAAATAGCAGATACTTTTTTCTTTTTTAAATTACAAAAGGTTTCCCCTCTAGGAACGATAGCTGGTGCACTGACAGTGAACCCCATTATTAAAATGATTAATCTTTTACTTTTATGAAATGGGTCTATTGTGTAATTTGAGGCAAACTCATGTTCCTTTATGGGATGCTCGCACCCTCATTTTGTTCACTCCAGCTCTCCCCTGCCCATCCTTGCCATCGCCACTTTGCTAGAAACTTAGCAAGTGCACTTTGTTAGGTGAGTGCAGTCTGGAGCTCCTTGGTGGGGATCCTTCCCTTGCTCTTTTAGGTTGTGATGGGGGCAGGATGGGTGTGAAAGCAGCACACCATTTCCCGCGCAGCCCAGAGCTGTTTTAAACACTTGGCTGGGGTCTCTGACTCTGGGACTCCTCTGGATGCATTTTCCCTGGCCTCACTTCCTTTACTCCTTGTTGTCTATGCAGTCACAGCCCCTCTTCTGTTGGGTTCTCCAGCGTGGAACTTTATCTCTCTGTATGCTATTGGCTCATCTCAGTCTCTTTTAAGATGGAGCGTGGACACCTTAATTCATCAAGGTGTCTTGTTGCTTAGAAAACATGCCCTTCCCTTTGGCTTTGTTTTTGTTCAGAGGCTTTTAAGCCTGTTAAGTCACACCTGGCCCCCAAATAATTGCATCTTCCACATTAAAGTTTATGGCCCCCTTTAATAGGGATGGCATGGAGACTGGGGGATTTAGAGACAGACCACAGGCTTTCACTGAGCAGTGAAACTCACCCAGGTGTGTCGTGTGGGGACGCGCTGCATCGTCTTGGAGGAGAGAGCTCACCCACGGGGCCTTGCGGGTTTCTGGACCTAGAAGCCTATTCACCTGACAGCAGAAGTGACTCTCCCCAAACACTGGTTAACGGTGCCCCCTTCTTGCTTGGTGATCTTTGTTTTCTATTTTGTTTAAAATCCTTTCTTTCAGATAACCTCAAATGTCTTTTATCTCTGCCAAGGCCAAAGGGGCAACAAGGGTTAAATCTAGTTAGCTGTGCCTGTGCTTGAAGTCAGCCTCTCTATCTCTCTCCTTCTCTTACACACAGACACACACTGGCACACACACGTACACACTCATGCATACATGCACACGGTTCTCTCTCCTCTCTCTCTCTCTCTCTCTCTCTCTCAACTTAACTGGTTTAAATTCCATTACGAAAGGCAAAGTCCTGGTAGGGAGTTGGGAGATTGCCCTTGGGAACAAAATGAAAGGAGCCCACGATGGTAATACTGAGTCTGAGAAAGATTCCCTTCTTTTCCCGTAAGGGCAATAAGGTGACTGGGTGCAGGCAGGCTGCCCCAGGAGAGCCTCGCGTCCTGCAGACAGGCTGTTTTTGCCCCTTTTCCTGGTCACCCGATCTCTCTGCATGTGCTGCTTTTAGAACTTCCTGGTGCTCGGGCCTGGCCTCACAGAAGGGAACAGCCAGTCGTGTCCAGACACATTGCAGACTTCTGGCAAAATAGACGGAGCTCACGAAAATTTACACTTTTCCTGGCACCTAGCCGAGAGTATGAGCAGGACTTGGCTTGGGTTTGCTTTCAGTTAGAAAAGCCCTTTGGGGGGGGGGGGGTTAAGAGTTGGGGGTGGGGTGGCAGCAAGATCCCCGGGAAGGGTCAGAGCTGCTGAAATAAATATTGGCTCGGCTGGGGAGAGCCATTCCTGTAATTATATCTGCCCAACGACTTATAATCAGCATTCTCAGCAGTCTGTAACTTTCATGTTTTCTCCTTCTGTGTGCAGTATGGGTGGCACTGATGGGAGGGGCGAGGGAGAATAACACCTGACTTAAAAAAAATGGCGGTGTTAGTGGTGGTTGTTGCCGTTACCATGAACATCATTCTCACTGAGATTGCCTTTGAAATGCTGCCAGGGGGGCATTTGCTGGCATTCCTGGTGGTGGGGAAGGAGCCTGGGGACTGTGTATTGTTTTTCCTAGGGAGAAGCCTGTGGACATAGACGTTTAAAACATCAAAACAAAGCTGAGTGGGTGAACGCAGCTCAGGCTTGCCGTGTTGGTCCTGTCCCCCAGTGAGGGTCCCTTTTGGACACCGCCCCCCACGACTGCAGCGCACTCTCCATCTCCCCTCTTTGAAAAACTTGAGAGAAACCAGCCGTCTGCTAGTCCATGGGCTGTGTCATTTCCTTCCCTCTCCAAGCCTCACTCTTTCCACAGAGGAGACTTTTTCAAATTAACGTTTTCAGTTCATTAAAGACCTTTTCGCAAACATTTCGTTCTGGTGAAGGCGGCATTTCATCTGGAAATGGTCAGGCTCACGCTGGCACAGGATGGTGTGAGAAAGAAAAAAAAAGTCAAGTCCTTTCTCACCAAGTGGCTAGACAGTGTGCACTAAACCTCAAGTGGATCTTCCTTGGAGGATGAAGGGATTCCCTTGGAAGGGAAAGACAAAAATCAATGAATGACATTTTTTTGCTCTTGTTTGTTTTGCAAAACTAGCAAGGGAATTGGGGAGCTGGGCTTTCTTCATTCTCTTTCTTTAAAAAAAGAGGGGATTTCTGGGAAGAAGCAACTCATAATTGTGCCCCTTTGTCTTGCTTTTGCTAACATCCATTGCTGCCTCTCCAGGGTTTGCTCTGTGCTTGAGGAGTAATGCATGAAAATCCTTCTGCCTCCAGATGGCCTTTCCCGTCCCTGTCTGGTTTGAACTAGACCCTTTGAGAGGCTCATTGAAATGGCTGGCTGCCCTAGAACAGACCAATGGAGCAAAGCAGCAGTACCTTGACCAGCTTGAGTGCATGGGGCTTGTTGGACAAAAGTACAGAAAACATCCAGTCGACGTAGGGCTGGAAATAGGCATGCCAAGCAGGAGTTTCTGCTCTGTCGTCGCCCCAGTCTGGGAGGAAAGAACCCAAGAATCTTAGCACAGGCAGGAACCTAAGAAACTAGCTACTGTGAGAGAGATTGTGTGTGTGTGTGTGTGTGTGTGTGTGTGTGTGTGTGTGTTTTAAACTGTATTTGCCGACTCCCAGACGACCTCAGGATTAGCTTCATTTTTATCTGTTTCACATGGTGGAGTTTGGCATAAGATTTCCACTAGTCTTTAAGCTCCCTGAGGCCAGGGCCATGTTTGTGTTGTTCATGTGATTTATACAAAGTTGGCATCTAAATAAGTTATTTGCTAAGTGAATAGAGTGAATAACGCAGCTTCGAAGGCATTTGAAAACCATAGATCTAGGCCTTTTGACCTCCTCTTCCACCCACTTTACATCAAGGCCAGAGAAGCTGGGTGAGTTTCCCAAGGTGCTCCAGCTGGCCTAGCCAACAGCTAGTGTCTTCGTGTCTCCTCCGTCAGTGGGACTCAGCAAAAACTACAAATGCCAGCTTCTTGGGTGCAGCTTTCAGGTAGGAACACTGTTTCTCACTCACCATCCAACTAGTAGTGGGCATGACTAATGAGGGGTATTTAAGACCATGATCTGTACGAGAATAAAAAGTATGGTTGTTCTGTTCATCATTGTGTTTTGTGTGCCTAGCCCAGTGCCTGGCAGTAGCTTGCTCAGTCCCTGCACAATGTGTTGAAGGAATGAACACAAACACAGTTGCAGCCAAGTTCCCTTCTCTTGAGTATTCTAGACAGAAAAGATAATGCTTAGTTCCAAGTTTATCCTCAAGAACCTAAGGGTCATGAAGGTCTTTGGGTCTTAATTAAAGTGTCAGCACCAATGGGACTTTACTCTCAGCAGCACCCACCCTGCACTGTCATTGCTTTCGTTGTCATCATCATCATCATCATCAGCAGCAGCAGCAGCAGCAGCAGCAGTGCAGCAATGGCAGCGGCAGGCAGGCAGGTAGTGCCTTACTTTGCACAGGGAAATAAGCAGTTCTGATCTTGTTTGAATGTGGCTACTGGTTGGTCCTATGCCAATATTCGTCTTACTCCTGTCCAGTGCAAATAGCAGACTTCTACAACCTAAATTCATGGGGTTGCAAAGAGCATCATTCTTCTGAAGTAGCAGATTTGGGTACTAGAGTTACCTTTACAACTTCATGGTTCTATAATCTTGTTACATGTCTCCTGTCTTATTTGACCCTCAGTTTCTGCATCTGTCAGAAGAGAAAACAGACCATGTGCATTTGCTTCTTACCAGCTGTGTGATGTTGGTGAAACTACCTAATCTTTAGCTCTAAGCCTCAGTGTCCTTAACTGTAAAATGGGCTACTAATATCAGGTACCTCTCAGAGTTGATGTAAAGATTATGAGTTAATATATGCAAAATGCTTAGCATAGTAAGTGTTCCAAAAATTTTATATATATAGGGTGGGGTAATAGTAGGTTTACACTTGTGAGTATGTGAAACACAGTTTATTCTTGTATTATTATTTTTTAGCGATTGTATTATTTTCCACATAAACAACTGTAAACCTACTTTTGCCCCACCTTGAATTTATATTGTCAAACTTGTTCTCTTCTCACAGGGACTGCAAAATTCATGTGGAACAATTCATTCCACAGAAGAGTTCTATATAATATAAGGGAAGGCTATTGAGTTTTTAATTATTTTCTCTATATATCCAATTACCTACTAGCATTCACACTTAGCTCTTTTATGGACATACCAAAGGTAAATGGTTCCAAATGGAAGTCATGACCTTAGCTCATTTCCAGCCTTCTCCCCACCTGACTTACCCTTCCTGCCCCGACTCATCTCCCCTTCCTGTGTTTCCTGTTTTAGCAAATGGTGTCCACATCTTTGCAGTTATCCAAGCCAACAGTTGGAAAGAAGTCAATTTCTATCTCACCTTTATAATCAATAAATTACTAAGTCCCATCAATTCCCCCACTTAGAAGACCCTCTCCTGAAGCTGGACACACTCTCCCTCAGCGCTGTACCACCTGGTATCAAGGCACAGCCTGCTGTCTGGGCTCGGGAAGCTGCCTCTCAGTGACTCTGCTGCCCCATTCTTGCTGTCTACTCTCATATGTTTGTGTCTTTCCACTTCTTGCTTCTGACCTTTATGCAAACAACTCCTTGTTCCGTTACCTGGACAAGTTTTCAGAACTTAGCTTAGAGAGTCCCTCCAAGAAGCTCACCTGGCCACCCTTCTTCAGTCCGAGTGGGGAGTTCCTTGTAAGGACATCTTATCTCTACTGTCCCAGGAATACCTCTACCATAGTGTTCATTATTATCAGGCCATATTAAAATTTTTAGAGACTCTAAACCTGGAATGGATTAAGGTGTCACTGTTTAATATGCAATCTAAAATAAAAACAGTACTAAACTATAGAGGTCATAGTAATAAGAGCTAACACTTACTACGTACTTGTTATACACCAGGCTCTGCTGCTGTACATATGTTAAAATTCATTTAATTTTTTACAGTAATTAAACTCACATAATATTCTCTGTGCTGTCCTCATTTTATACATGAGGAAATTGAGGCCCAGAATGTTTAAGTAACTTGTCCAAGGTCATAGAGCTAGTAAATGGCAGAGCATCAAATAAGGCAGAATTGCTCCAGGATGTATATTCTCAACCATATACTATAAAGAAGTCTAACAAAATTCTATTTTTTTCTATTTTGCAATTTGTTTTTGAGAAAAATGCAATACAAATTTTTTTCAAAACTTTTTTTCCCTCTCCCCTGTGGTTGCCACTGCTAGGCTTAGCACCCGTGCACGCACTTAGCTTGCTTGCTGGTCACCCTCGTTCACAGTGTAAAGTTGACTTTGACATGTCTGTCTTCCCTCAGGACTCCAATCCCCGAGGGCAGGTCCTGCGTCTGTGTTTGGTTGCCCCTGGGGGTGAGGGTCACCCGAGATGCAGAACCAGTGCAACTTCCATAGGCTGCCTAGACCCCCAGCTCTGTTTTCAATTTTCTGTTTGTTCCATCCCCATCCAGGTTCAGCTCACTTTGCCAGTCAGTGGCTAGTGACAGGTGGAGCTGAGTTAAGGATGGCTTCATCTTCTCTAGAACCTTCCATCCCCTATCCCAGGGGTCGGGAAACTTTTTGGCTGAGAGAGCCATGAATGCCACATATTTTAAAATGTAATTCCACGAGAGCCATACAATGGCCCATGTACATTACACATTATCCAATAAAAATTTGGTGTTGTCCCGGAGGACAGCTGTGATTGGTTCCAGCCACCCGCAACCATGAACATGAGTGGTAGGAAATAAATGGGTTGTAATACATAAGAATGTTTTATATTTTTAATGTTATTTTTTTTATTAAAGATTTGTCTGCGAGCCAGATGCAGGCATCAAAAGAGCCACATCTGGCTCGCAAGCCATAGGTTCCCGACCCCTGTCCTATCCCATACTCCTACAACCAATTCCTTAGTTTCCTACCTCTCTCCACATACCCCCCAAAAACTGTCTTTTGAACTATAGTTGGTAGGAACCATGAGCTGTAAATAGCTTTTAATATGCTAAATATAAGTAATAAAAAATAAAGTCTCTTCCTTGCTCTCATTTTTAGGACCCCTCATTCTAAAACAAACACTATAGGATTAAAAACAGGCGAAGAAAGCTGATTTCCTATTAGGTGGAGGTTAAGCCAAAGTTTCAGCAACATCCTTCTGAAAGACTCCTATCCCCGGTAGCCACCTCAAACCCTGATGCACAAAATACTGATGAGCCCATGAGCTCTTCAATTTTCCTTTGGGGAACTCTCTCCTCTGTGGGGCTACCTCCGTACTGTTGAGACGGGTCAGTGAGGACTCATTCACTCAGTATTATGAGGGGAAAGCTTGTATTCGCCTGGTCAATGTTTTGTTTGCCTCTTTTAGGGGGCTAGAGTCCCTTTCTCTTTGGGCCTCAAGGAGATTCCATCCCTACAAGGCAACAATGATGCCTTTCTCCAGAACTTTCTCTTTTCTGACACTTCACAGTTTTATCCAACTTGAGCTAACCTATTGGAAATATAGCTTTTGATATGTATTACATTTTATTCTTTCCACAAATAAGGATTGAACCTACTATGTGCCAACAAGGATGCCAGGTTTATTCTGGGAGAGTTAATTGTGGCAGGGAAGCCGGGCGTGTGGGTTCTACTGAGGAAGGACACAGAGAAGTGACCACATCCAAAGCCACTGAGATCATACTGGCTGCAAACAGCCTCCTAGGTATGACAGTTGTAATGTTCCCAGTAAGGGTTCTACATTCTGTATGCATTTATAGAGTAAGTTTCTTCTGGTATTGATTACTTTAGGTGTAATGTCATGGGAATCAGGAACAAAATTACCTTTAACTTTTGCATTATTCTCAGATTCTTTGGCAATTAAAAAGGTGAGTTCAGACTTCTCCCCTTTGCAGCTGATTGCAAGTAAGACCAAGATATGTTCACACCTGGGAGAGAGCATTTGATTTTTGGATTAGAAGACTTACAAACTCTGATTCCACTTGGATAACTGGTTTTGTGCAATACAATAAACAATGAAAAAATATATTTTTTTAGTATAATGTATCTTACATATTGTCTGGAGTATACTTATTCTAATGGTTTTTACATGAAATTAACATTTTAACTGGGCACCCCCACCCAGGGGTGGGGAAATCTGGCCACCCTAGAAGGACGGCACTTAAAGAATGGGCTTTGGAAAGATCCACGTTGTATATTGCATGTGCCTGGGTGTGTTTGTGTTTAGATATGTGTCTGGGGGAGAACAGGGAAGGTTAAAGGAAGAGGTTCTTGGGCAACTGGACACGTGCATGTTGCAGGAAAAGTTATGATGGAGACATTAATGGTGGATACTTCCTCAGCAAATAATTCTGGGTATCTCAGGAGAGGTCAACCCTGGGCTTGGTGATGTCCTAGGAGGAGGGTCTCTAGCTGCTCTCGGCACCAGAGCCTTAGCTGAAGACATGGTGAAAGGAATTCTAGAATGTGCCGGGAAAGCTGAGTTCCCTTACTATTTGCCAGCCAGGGTGATCCTGGGCAACCCACTTAAATCTGCTTCATCTCACTTTCTGCATCTGTCAACTGGGGCTTAATGATCGTTACTTTATTTTCTCCATAGGTTTACCCAGAGACAAAGATCGACACATTGCTTAAGCTTTTCGAAAAAGCATAAACTTGCTATACTGCTAAAGGAAACAGACCCTTTGTCTTGCGAAAACACACTTGACCATTACCAATATTTTGGAGAATCCAGACCCTGACAGGCAGTGAACTGGAGCCCTCATCTCCTTTCAGTAAGGAAAGTTCTTTGGGTAAGTTGTCCGATGGTGTTGGTTTTCTCTGAATGCTGTTTTGAGGTGACTAATGTTCCCAGTACCTCAATGGGATTCGAAAGTATGACCAAAAAGGATTTGGGATATTTATGTACAAGCTTTTATTCAACTTAGCAGAGGGTTGTCTAGGCAAAAATTGAGAGTAGAAGATGATTAAACATGGATTTCTCCACAACTTCAGTATCTCTACTCAGGTGAATAAACAGAGTGTGTCATATGCATAATAAGATATGTAATTCACATTGCACTTGAGAGTTTACAACGTGTCTTTTCACACACATTATCTCATCTATGTACATATTATCTCCCTGTGGACAAAAGCAGGCCTTTTGCTTCTCTGTGTACATCTGGGGAGGAGCACAGGCTGTAGAAAGAGCGACTAAGCAATCAGTCCCATCTCACAACCTTCTTCTTGTGTGCAGTTGACCTTGACCATCTGGGCAACACCAATCTCCTTTGCTCCTCATTCTGCTCTATTAAAAATGCTCACTTAGTAGTCTTATTATTGGTGTGTATGCTGAACTTATTACTTTCTTGTATTATTGTTCACAGGACTGTTTTATCATCAGCTCCCTGAGGGCAGGGGGTTTTGTATCTTTTGTTCATTGTTTTATTCTCTATATAAAGAATCTTGCATATTACAAGTGCTTTAGGTTTATTTATTGAATGCATAAGTGAACTGTTCTTCATAGCTTAATCATATCTTCTCAGCTACATTCTAATTGCTGTGAGAGCAGGGACTGCATCTTCGTTTCTCTTGTTCCCCCAGTGTACCTGGCACGGTGCTGAAGAAGTTAAATATTAGCGCTATCATTTATGTGCATCACCCACACATGAACATGGAACTGTGTTTTGGATCAGTAGACGTAGCCACCTTAGAACCTTCATGAGCTGAAGACACTTACTTTTGGAAGCTTCACCTCTCATTGTATTAACCTTTAAAACGCATGTACATTTCACTGTGTGTGCATACACACATATTTTTGCTCTAAAATAATTCTTGTAATTTGCATTGTTAATAATTTCAATTATCATTTTCATTTCACAGTTTCTGTTTTGTAATTTGGAGCCCCCAGTTTTTTTCTTTTCAAACATTTTCTTGGCCCTTGACACACCCCCAGTCCCTAGGCACTGCGCCTGCAACAGTAACTGACCTAAAAGGAACAAGATGTATTAAAATGGAGTCCAGCATCCCAATGAAACTGTTCTCCATCCCCTTTATCCTGTTCCTGGGCCCCTCCCCTTCCCTGCCCCATCTGCCAGACTGCAGGCGAGTGCGGAGAGGGGATCAGCTCTGAGTTTTATGGTATCTGTAGTTGTCCTCCCAGTGCAAGCGTCTAATTAGGCTTTACACTGCCGAGGCGTTTCCCTGACATTTATGTCACTGTCTCTCAATCTTTAGCAGCACTCGGTCTTGTGGGAAGCAAACAAACAATGTCAGAAACAACATAAAATTCCCCATTAGAGGGGGCCCTCAGAAACTGAGCCGCTGTTTATTACGAGCACTCAAAGGAGAGGCCGAAGGGTGGGGCCGGAGTGTGGATTTTGGGCTAGGAGGCGGAAATAAAACGGCTCATTTAAATTCTTAAGAACTGCATAGGAGGCAGAAGACACAATGAGTATCATACAGAAGAAAGGCCATCAGTTGAACAAACTAATCACATGGTAATCAAAGTGATTCGCTGCCTACTGAGAAGTACTTTGGAAGTTTCAGCGTGGAAGAGTAAAAAACCTTATCGAATGACAGCTTTCATAAATTATAGATTTAAAAAAATTGCATAAAGTAATGTGTAATAATGTGCGGAATGGATTTAAAGACGAAAAGTGCCCAGAGCATCTGAGTAAAGACAGAGAAAAGGCAGCTTGGATGTGGAAGGGACTGTGCAAGCCTACGCAAGTCCCGCCTCCCTGTGCAAGCTCCACCTCCTGTGCGAAGCTCCGCCCCCATGCAAATCTACGCTCAAGGCGGGGCCTTCCTGAAGGGTTGGAGGGGGTGTCCTACGTGGATTGCTGTTGGGATTTGGATGCCTGGAGAGACTGATTCAATGGAGACCTTAACAAGGGGGTAGGTGCCAGTTCTCTTTCCCCACTGCAAACTGCTCCCGCATTTTTACAGATTGCTGTGCCTAAGCTTTGGCCAGGGAACAGGGAGGCTGGGAGCTACCTGGCTAGGAGCTTGGCTTTTGGCAGAGGCTGGACTCCCAGCGTGTAGTCAGGTGGGCTACTGGGTGAGCTGGGGTTGATGAGAATACTATGCATCCAAAGTTCTTCTCCCCTCTCACCCTAAGCTTGTCATAGATCTGGCCTGAGCCCTTACTCCCTCTGCCACCTGTGCTGTCACCACGTGGTCGTGTAGGACTGTGGCCTGCAGGGAAGGATAGCTCAGGGACAGGGCGGGCGGTGAGATGATTCTGAGCGTCAGAGCCAGGCCAGCTCATAGTCAAGAGTCAGGTAGGCAAAGTGCCTTCTGGCCTCTCACCTCTGCAGCCAGCAGCCCTTTGCTTCCACAGGTGCCCACCATAGCTGTCTTGAGGCCCCTTGTTCTCAATTCCATATGCTCTGCTATCTGATAAACCAGGTGGTAACTGGTAAAGCCTTCAGATGTGACTATACCCAGGAGTTTCTGTCTTTGAAAAGGTGATTAGAGAAGTTGGAGAAGTAATGATAAGTCAGAAGTATTAGGCCTGGGTGCTCTTTCTAGCTGTGTCTAGAGACAGTTACTTAATCTTTTGGGGTCAAAATGGAGATAGGACTAGTATGTTCTTCTGAGTTGTGCTGAGGGGCTGAAATGAGATTCTGCACATCATGTCAGCACATCGTGTTCAGCACAGTGGCAGTGCTGTGCGTCTGAGGTCTCCCTGAGCATGACAGCCAGTGGTAGAGGTTGGCAAGGGTGGGCTTCGCTCTCTACCTGACCTCTAAGAGGAGCCTGAGTGGAGAAGGAGCATTACTCTGTGTACGTTCCTAACAGTGCCTCTGAGGGAACTGTGAAAACACCAGACACCCTAAGTGAGTGAGCGAACATTGCCAAGAAACTTTTAAAAGTTTGTAATGCCCAGGCTCTACTGCTGCTCCCCTCAGCGCCACCTTTTACAAGGTTCTTTGGTGATTCTGATGTTCAGCCAGGGCTGAGAACCACTTGTTTAAGTGACAAGCAGCATAAAAAGGCATGGTTTGGGCTGAATATCTGTAGAAAGGAGCCCCGTTATAGGATAATTTTGCTAGCTATTGTAGCTATTATAACAGATGGTTCTCAAATCTCAGTGGCATACCACAATTAAACTTAATATCTAGGTCATATCACAGTCCTACATAGCCTGGGTGGGAAGGTGGACTTTCTGCTCAGTGTTGTCAGTCAGGAGCCCAAAGCTTCTTCCATGTAAAGGCTCAGTCCTCTTCAACCTGTGGCTTCAGGGTGTCCCTGGAGTCACCCAGCTGGCAGACCATGGAGGAGAGAGCATGGAGAAGATAAGCCTGCTCTTAACTGCCTCCAACCCAAAGAGACGCACTGTATCACTTCTGTTCACATCTATTGGCGATAATTGGCCATGCATCCCCACTAATGTGCAAGGGGACTGGGAAACGCGTTTCAGCTGTGAGCCCAGGAGATCAAGCAGGCTTGACAAGACCTACACTCCTAAAAGTAGCAGGACAGCTTAAACGCTGGGCCTGAGGTTCTTCACCCGAAATCCTTGAATTTGAGGAGGGTTCTTGCACCTCTTAAAATTGGATACAAAATGTTGTAAGTGTGAGGTTTTTTCTTTCTTTTTTTTCTTTTTTCTTGCTCTTAGAGTCTGAGAGAGTGAAGTCCCACTGCTGCTTGGATTAGAGTAGTATTCTAGTACCTGTTTCCGGCATCTGATATTCTTTGAAAACATGATGGGGCAGGGGCAGGATTTCTGTTTCCTTGTCTCTGTCTTTCCTTTTCTTCCTCCTCTCTAGTAGCAGGGGAGGGGATGGTGGGTGAGAGGTAGAGATTTGTTAGCATGATAGTCTATGGCCATACTGCTATTGAGAGATTGTCAGTGTTAGGAAGAGGAGGGGAAGAATCTGAGAGACGGTGACGGGCAGGAGAAGGATCCAGCCTTGTCCTTCCAAAACGGAGCCAGGAGCAAGGGTCACCTGGCCCTGACCAGTTTTCAGTTTAGGGGTACAGTGGGAGGAGCAGGGGAGACCAGAGGGAAGGGACCTCCAGAGACGATCTGAGACAGCCTCTATAAGGAATGAAAAGTGACTCCATGGAAAAATGGACATTTTGCACTATTGTCTCAGTGCTGTGTTGCTCACAGCGGGTTCAGGGTGCCATTGTCTTCTTCCTGGTAATGGGCTCTACCTGAAAGCTCTCCAGACGTCCAGGGCATGGCTGAGGGGTCATAAACGGTTCCATGGCTTAATAAGTAAAGTTGGAAAACCACTAGCGTAGCCTAACAATGGGGCTTTGTGCACTAGCCTGACCCTGCCTACTAGAGAGCCTTTTGTTTCCAGCAATTTCTGGCACCGGACTTCGGGAGGCCATCGGCCCTGCTTCTCTCTTACAGTCAGACATACTTGCAGCTGGCATTTTGTTTTTATCCTACCTTGTTAATCCCAGGGACCGGCCCCTCTCTGAGGCCACGGCTGAACAGGACTGGCCTGCTCTCTCTCTCCTCCCCATTTGTAAGGCAGGACAGGAGACAGTACTCTGTCCGACTCAGTGCCGGCTGTCTGGATGAATGCGACGCCAGCTGTCAGCCTGGGATGAGGTCAGACAGAGGCCACCCTGGTCCCAGGTGGGCAGGGGTCACCCAGGTGACCAGACTGCACCGGAGGCCCAGAAAGGCAGCGGGAGCATGAACTGTTGGCCGCCTCTGCGGGAAAGGAACTGTAAGCGCTGATGGGAATGAATTGCACACTCTGGCCAGGGGGCCAGCGTTCCAGGTGCCTCCATCCTTTCAGGAAGTTCAGGCTTTCTATCAAGCCTGTGGGTCTGCAACCTGAGCACAGGGGCCTCCAGGCTTTGCTGGCAGGGCAGCCTGTCACCCTTAATAGTTTTATCGTCAGGGGGAGTGCTCCAGGCACGGGCGATGCGTGGATCAAGCCCACACTCTGGCTTAGGAGGCAGTGAAGTATAATGATTAAGGATGAGCTTTCTGGAGCCAGACAGACTGTGTTCAAATTCTGCTGTGCCACCTTGTAGCTTGGCAACTTTGGGCAAGTGATTTAATTCGTTCCTCTATAAAATAGGTGAAATGAAAGTATGTACTTGTTTCATAGGGTTATAAATTTGAATGAATTGATGCATGTAAGACCCTTAGAGCAATGCCTGGTAAACAGTAAGAACTCAATAAATGTCAGGTTTTATTATTAGCAAAAAATACACAGTCTGTAAGCTGATCTCCAGGGGAAAGGACCCTTCTCAACTCCTGATGATTCCAGGTCTCTGTGAGTGGTATTTATGTCCATCTATCATCATCCCTGTGAAGTCTTCTCTGATCACTCAAACCCACAGGGGTTCTTTGTTTTAACTGCCCTGGTAGTTGTGTCCTGGTACTGTCTTATCTAAACAATTCCTTTAAATTGGGGTTTCTGTCTTATTTTTTTCTGTAAGTTCTCCTACCTTCAAACACAGTAAATTCTTATTAAATACATTTTTTTGGTTGAGAGATTGCATGTTCCCTTTTTTTTCTTTTAAATAAACCCAAACTCTTTGTGTGAATATCCTTCAAGAAAGGAAAAATCTCTAGCCTAGGATAAAATCCTGACAGTTTTGTGCCCTTTATAAACTCTAGTTTTTAAAAAGGCACTCTACCAGTCCAAAAATATGTTGTAAAGCTATAGTAATAAAATAGTTTAAAATAGTATGATACTAGTTTAGGAAAAAGATAGACAAAGCAATGGAACAAAATAGAAAATCCAGAAATACAGCCAGAAATATATGAGACTTTATTAAATTATAAAGGTGGCATTGCAGAGCAATGGGTAATTGATATTTACTTTCAATAACTGGTATTGAGACAGCTGGCAAGTCATTTGGAAAAATAAATAAATCTGGATTTCTAAATGTAAAACAAAAAAGTAACTTGTAACAATGTAATCACACACAAAAAATGAAATATTTAACGATATTCAAGTAGAGCAGACATTTCTAAGTATGATGTGAAACCATGGGAGCTATAAAAAAGGCTGTTAATTAGTTTGATAACACAGAATCTGAAACTTCTTTGTGGCAGAATATTATAAAAATAGGAAATAAAACATGGCTGAGTCTATAGATAAAAAATAACATAAATATAAAATGACTAACTCAGGAAAATCTTTTTAAATATATATGTCCCTTATATGCAAAAAGCTGTTTCAAATCAATAAGGGGGAAAACTCAAGGATATTTCAAGGAAAGACATAAGTGGCCAATAAATGTATGAGAGATTATCTTTCTTTTTAAAGAAGGTTAAACCATATTTCACTTTCATTTTTTTTCCTTTTTAATATTTTATTTAAAAAAAATTTATTTAGAAAATTAACTTTAACAGGGTGACATTGATTGATAAGAGTACATAGGTTTCAGGTGAACATTTCTATAGCATTTGAACTGTTGATTATGTGATTATGTTGTATACCCATCACCCAAAGTCAAATCATTTTCCTTCACCTTATATTTGTCCCTCTTTACACCCTTTCCCCCACCCCTCCCCCATTGCTTTCCCCCACATTCCCCCCCCCCCCCAACCACTTCACTTTTATCTATTTTCACTTTTCTAATTGGTAGTTTCAAGAATCTGGTAATGACCAGACTTTCCAGAGTATTAGGTAACAAGCTCTCAAATAGCTTGGGCATGTAATTGGTACTATTTTTTTAAAAAGTCAGTTTGATAATATCTATCCAAATTCACAATGTACATTTCTGGTGACATAGAAGTACCATTTCTAATAATTTATTCTACATATACTTGTGTATATGTGTGTACATATACCTATGTATATAAATGGATGTTTAATATGCAACATTGCTTATAATAGCAAAAATGGAAAATAGCCTAAATTTCGATCAGTAGGGGAATGGTTAAGGAAATAATGGTACTTTGATACAATGGAATTCTGTACAGCTTCTAAAAAGATGAAATAAGTCTTTCTTTCTGTATTTTTATAGAAATTTGTCTAAAATATGTTAAGAGAAACAGTAGTAGAACAGTTTATATAATATTAACTTGCATAGCAATAACTGTATGTGTTATTGCATGTGTGACACAGTTTTGGAAGGATATATATATACAAGGAAGGTTAACGGTGTTTACCAGGGGCAGTAGAACGGGAGGAGTGCTGGTGAGGGAAGAGGGTGCTTTAACTTTTAATTCTTTACCCTCTGAACTCTTTCATTTTTTTTCTAATAAGCATGTATAATCTTTAAAATGGAAAAATGTTAAACTCTAAAAAATTATATTGATGCCAACAGAACAATAGCAATATTAATAGTGATGGGTTTCAGGAAGCCTTTTATCAGCACCACCAAGTCCAGTTGCACAGTTTCTTCATTCTACAAATCCAGACAGCACCGTCACAGAGGTAATCTGCACAGCCACGTGTGCTACTGGAAATACGCTTTAATGTAGTCCTTGAAGTTCACCCCTGTATTTTCTTTGTTAGATCAACAGATATGAAATCCATGACACCTGCAAGACTCTCTGTTAGGGTAGGTCTAAACAAAATGAAAAAACACAGCTTAATGTCAATATGAAGAGCCAAATAGCAAATGAACATGGCTATTTGACTCCTGAACCAACCCCACAGACTCACAGAAACAAGATGAAGGTTGATACACAGTAGGCACCTATTGCAATGGGTGGGAGTGGAGACTGAGGAAGAAAACTAAAAGGAAGAATAAAAAGATCAAATGAGGGGACCAACATGATGTGTGCCATGAACTGGGGTATAAGGGCAACTCAGCCCTGGGCACCTGTCAGTTTATTCATTACCCATCCTAGGTTACAGCTGTAGTTGGTATGCCACTTGAAGGAGGATAGAGTTGGCATGGAAGGTCTCTTGCCAGCTGACAGTACGCTCCTTTTCTTCTGCATGCCCTTGCTAAGCTTCCATTCAAAGCTGGCCAGAGAACAAACTGTGGGTCTCTATTCCAGGTGCTTTCCCCTCGGCCTGGCCTTGCCCTGTCCTGCTTCTGGCATCGTGGTTTCCGTCTGAAAGAGCAGTGCAGAGCTCCCTCCTCCTGTTCCCTGTGCTTGTCCATGCCATCTTTGGTCTGCTTCTCAGGAGGCCACCTTGAGCACATTTGACCTTCAGGGATCATCCCTGAGTCTGAAAACACCCCTCTCCTTCTGGAAGATCTTCCTTGTTAGGTTGCCATGGTTGTCAAACTTACCTCACATGAGCTGTGGCCAGCATGTTGACCTGACTAGTAGAGGTGCATGTGCATATATAAAAGCAAAATGGACCAAAATTAACTCAGTAGTTTTGGTCAGTTAGATTCTGGCAACTCTAATCTTAATTAGGCTCCAGCATCCATGAAAATAAGTTGTCTGTTGCTAGTGAAACTTGTAGCTTGTGGGAGCCTCTAATTACACCCATGTTTTATTTATTTATTTATTTATTTATTTATTTATTTATTTATTTAGTATTTTTTCTGAAGCTGGAAACAGGGAGAGACAGTCAGACAGACTACTGCATGCGCCCAAGTGGGATCCACCCGGAACGCCCACCAGGGGGCGATGCTCTGCCCCTCCGGGGGGTCACTCTGTTGCGACCAGAGCCACTCTAGCGCCTGAGGCAGAGGCCAAGGAGCCATCCCCAGCGCCCGGGCCATCTTTGCTCCAATGGAGCCTCGGCTGTGGGAAGGGAAGAGAGAGACAGAGAGGAAGGAGAGGGGGAGGGGTGGAGAAGCAGATGGGCGCTTCTCCTGTGTGCCCTCACTGGGAATCGAACTGGGACATCTGCACACCAGGCCGACGCTCTACCACTGAGCCAACTGGCCAGGGCCTACATCCATGTTTTAGATGATGACCTGTACAGAATGACTCTTGCCATTGGACAAAGAAATCACAGTGCCAACCGCCTCTGGCCCTGCCAGGTCTTGGGTATATTCTCCAAGTTCAGTGAGGCTCAAAGTATGGTATGTTAGCTTATCATAACTTTTCTTTGTAAGTCTTTAAAGATAAAGGAAGGAGTCAGGAACTTAAATAAGCAAGACCTAAAATTTTGAGCCAGATCTATGAAGGGGAAACATTAAAATGTTTTCATCTGGATTAATGCCCTGCTGGTGGTATCTTTCTATATCTATCTAGGGATAAAGTCTAACCAGAATAATAATAATTAAAAAAAATCCCAATCGAGCCTCCAAACATCCTATGCTCATCAGAAACTTGGCTGCCTCATGTTAGGGTGATTGTTTTGGTAGCACTGTGGGAAGCAGAGGCCCGGAGCTGTGCACTTCTACAGCTATCCTGCCCAAGCTCGGTTTCCAGGATGAAGATGGTCTATGGTATTTGTCCCTCATGGTTTTGTACACTTGATTTATTTCTTTATCTTGTATTTTTTCCTTTCTGAAGGTTTAATTGATGTACTAACATGGCAGTAGAGGAGTCTTCTGAAAAGAATCTTTTTGCAAGGTACCATGGTGGGAGGTGGTAATAAGATTGAAAAGATATGGCGGGGGGGTGAGGTGACTGTGCATTGTGGAGGCAAGGGTTATCACTTGACAGAGTCTGCCTGCGGGAACTACTGGAGTGGAGGCTTTCCTGGTTCTAGAAGCTTCAACAGGATGTCCTGAGCCGGGCGGTCTCCTCTACTGTTATGAGAGAGCTTGGGGATAGGGGCAGCACCAATACCCTCTGACCACTCAATCTCTTCCAGCTTTTATGGAGGTCTTGAAAATTTATGTGGTGTGGGCCTGACCTGTGGTGGCGCAGTGGATAAAGCGTCAACCTGGAATGCTGAAGTCACCGGTTCGAAACCCTGGGCTTGCCCAGTCAAGGCACATATGGGAGTTGATGCTTCCTGCTCCTCCCCCCTTCTCTCCCCCTTCTCTCTCTCTCTCTTTCTCCCCCCTTCTCTAAAATGAATAAATAAAATCTTAAAAAAAAAAAAAGAAAATTTATGTGGTGTGTAACAACCTTCCTTTTTATCAACGGTGGCAATTGGTTGCACAAGAAATACTTTTTCCCAGTTGATGTTCATGTTGGTGAGGAAAGAAGGGCACCAATAGGGAATTTGCAGCTGTTTTTTGGGCTATTTGTCTTTTTTTCCCCATTTTTCTGAAGCTGGAAACGGAGAGGCAGTCAGACAGACTCCCGCATGCGCCCGACCGGGATCCACCCGGCATGCCCACCAGGGGGCAATGTTCTGCCCCTCTGGGACGTCGCTCTGTTGCATCCAGAGCCATTCTAACGCCTGAGGCAGAGGCCACAGAGCCATCCCCAGCGCCCGGGCCATCTTTGCCCCAATGGAGCCTCGGCTGCGGGAGGGGAAGAGAGAGACAGAGAGGAAGGAGAGGGGGAGGGGTAGAGAAGCAGATGGGCGCCTCTCCTGTGTGCCCTGGCCAGGAATCGAACCCGGGACTCCTGCATGCCAGGCCGACGCTCTACCGCTGACCCAACCAGCCAGGGTGGGCTATTTGTAATTGTGATAATCGACAAGGCATCTGGCTTTCTCTGACTAGATGAAGGCACTCCTTTCTTCTAGGTTCTGATAATACTGTTAGGAAGAGGTGTGGTAATGAGGCTAATAGAATAAATTGGGGGATAGAAATAAGAATGAACTCCTATTGGAAATGTGCCTAGATACCACTGAGAAGAACTTCTTGTTATAAAGCTGGCGATTGGAGCACAAGCTGTCGTATGATGGCTTGGTATCATGGTCTTAAAAATAAGCATAGAAATGTTTCTTGCCCATAGAAATGTTTTCTCAACCACAAAGATGGTGGTAGGAAAGCAGAAAAAATTGTTTTTTTTCTATAAGACTGGCAATAAATAAATAAAGTAGTTATGCTGATAAGTACTTACTTCCAAACTACTCTAAGATAACCTTTTTTTTTTAAGGGTAAGTGGAACTGGGATATAGGGTCACAGTATCCAAAGACAAGAAGAACAATTAATCCAAGTGAAGTTTTCTCTTAATTGTGCTCCGTGTCTTTGGTCTTGAAGGGCAGAGACTCAGAATTAGTCCAGTGTGACGCTTCATCAGTCATAAAGATTTCATTACAATCCCTACTTGACCAGGATTATAATGTGACTTCCGGTTCATATAATATTTACTGGGACTCTCTCTTGTTGCCCCTCACTTTCTCCTCTTCCCGCCCACCTTCCCGAGCACCCCCTCCCATTAAAAGGATGGCCAGTTTTGAATTATGGTAATAGCTACACTCTTGTTTTAGGGCTAACCTCCCTGAAAATTTCAGGACCACTAATTTGTGGTTACTCCAGTGCTAGAATGAACTTGGCGCTCTGGCCTTTAGACTAGCAATGCAGTAAAAGTTTAAAGCGAGACTGCCTCAGAGCCAAAAGAAGAGAGAAGATTGAAACCTAAAGGTTATCCTGAAATGCACTTTACTGTTATCTATGAGAACAAATGAGTTAAAAAAATTTCAAATACCAGAATACCCTACAGGGAGGAGATATAACTATTAAAGGGCTGTTATAGCTGCAATAAATGTAGGAACAATAAAAATAAATTGATGAAGTAAATGTCAGCGCTGTTCCCCTGAGCTGCCCCCACACCTTTGTCCAAAAGTAGAACATCTCCAATTACAGAGGGTGGAAACAGCCTTCAATGACAATATGACAAGGACAGAACACAGAACGCTGGCACAGAGAACACAATTATGCACAGCCTTGAAAAATTGTATCATAGCACAATGCATGGGAGAAATCAATTAATGATGCAGGGCTTCCACTGCTGTCTAATAATCCTAGAAAGGAAAGGAGGGGGAAAGAAAACCCCCGTACACCCAGTGCATCAAAAGGTGACCCTTAAGTGGAAGTCTACATAATACCAGAGGTCAGTCTTCAGAGTTTATAGCATCTGAAATTTTCTTTTTCTTTCTTCTCAATTTTTTTCCCCTTAAAAAAAAAATCTAACAGTCTTAAGGAGGCATTTAGGTAAAAGTCACTTCTTTCCTGGTTAAATAGCCTTGCAAAAGAGAGTTCTTTGGAGGAAAGGGCAGGGATGAGCAAAGCGCGTGGCTGTCGTCGCAAGCCCACCACCTGAAAGGGAAAAGGCAAAAGTTAGGCATAAACACGGTGAAAGGTAGAAGGTGATTTATCTTGTGCAATTTACAACAGGTGCTAAACATTACGAAAACCAGAGCTATTAAGCAATCAAATTAAGCTATAATTATAACCGAAGAAAACTGTACAGGAATTCTAATTAATTCAAATCTGAACATGTCCAAGAGGAATGCTCTAGCAACCCCACTTCTGAGTAAAACAAAACAAAAATAACCCTTGGATAATGCCTTCAGATTGCACAGGAAATTAAGAAATACTTCTCGGCCGGAATATTCCAGGCATTCCTTATTAAATGGTGAGAGAAATTCCCTGCAATGCCTGAGCACTTGGCTTTTCAGGTACACACCATCTAAAAGCATGTAGTTGGGGGGCTCTTAACTCAGCAGGATTTTCAGACGGAGAGGACCAAGGGGAGTCCACTGTGTTTTTAAGTACTTCAAAGGGTCTGAAGGGTTAGCTCATTCTTCTCTCCTCTGAAGTTTCTCCCAGGGCATATGAACCTTCTAAAGAGCTCTTTACACTCCCTTTTATTTTTTATTTTTTTTGTGTGTCTTTTGGACCAATTCCATTTTCTTTTCAGCCGCTCCTCTTCCAGTCCTCCACCTGACTTGAGCTTTCTGCTTTTCTTCGGGTACCCTGGGGTGTCAGAAGACCAGGGCGGCGTTCTCTCTTGGATGCACCTGAGCCATGCAGCTTGTGTCCCATTAAGCCATTGATGTTTGGGGAAGAAGGAGATGTTTAGATATTTGAATGAAATTTCTAACCCAAAGACGGAACCATTTAGTTAGGGTTCCTATTTCCTTGATGCATGATTCTTTAATTTTAACAATTCAATAACAGGAACAACAACAACAACAACAAAAAGCAATGACATCTAATTATCAAAAGCGTATTATGTGTCAGATATTGTGCTGAATTCTTTACCTGTATTATCTCAATTGATTCTCTCAGCCACTATGAAGTAGGCTATCTTTATTATAATACCCATCTTATAGAGAAGAGTCAGGATCTGTTGTTCGCTGTTAAGTTGACTATGAAACAAAGACCTCTTTTTATTAAAATGATGCTCTTCCATTTCTAAATAATTGAACATAAATTCTCTTTGGTTTTTACTCTCCCAGCTTAAAGTGTTAGGGAGTATGAGTGGAGGGAGAGGATTTTCTCTGGATGAGTATCTCTTCCAGACTGAGTGCAGCTTGGCCCCGGGTCTTAGAACCATTTTGCCCACCATTTTGATAATTAACTTCTGAACACATCCTTGACTTTTGCTTTGGCTTTGCTTTCATTCACATTACACTATGGTGCTTGGGGGCCAAAGATGTGTGAAGAAACACTGATACCATGCATACTGTTGAATTCATAGCTCTTTTAGCCATTATTGAAGTTTATGTTCTCATAGGAACTTCTGCATTGACTGTTGACAGTGTTGATAAAGGGCACGTAGCTCGTTTTCTGTGTTGAGTTTTTTGGAACCCTCCTTTCCCTTTGAGTCATGGAGTAGGGAAGAGCATTGGTAGCTTCCTACTTTGGCAAGATTAGTTCATAAATGTTTGCCGGAGGCAATTTTCATAATAGCACCATGAAGGAATTCTAATTCCCGTGGACAGACGAGGAAACCGAGAGTCAGAGAGTTAGAAATCTGACTAAGGTCACATTGCCAGTTCTGTGGTAGACCCAAGAAACAACCTAGAGGGAAAAATGCTCTTCCTCAGGCCACCCCACCTATGCATGTACATGGGCACCAACACCCATACCCCCCTTCTCTGCCAGAGTCCCCTGGAAAGTGGAGCTGCTGGAGTGGGGGGGTTGTGTGAATTATTAGCTACCAACGTACCTACCGCCTTCTTTTGATACCACCAGGCAGCCAGTGGTGGGATTAAACTGGTTCACACTGGTTTGGCAGAACCCATACCTAATTTTTCATTGAGTTCTGCAAACTAGTTGTTAAAATGGCACCTGTAATCAGGGTTCTCTCTAAGGTGGAGGCCAGGGAAAGCCGCCAAATGTAGAAATCACAAAGTTACATTCCTTACTCTTTTTGAATGTTCATCTGTGCAGCAGCGTATTCTTTTTTTTTTTATAAATAAATTTTTATTTTAATGGGGTGACATCATTAAATCAGGGTACATATATTCAAAGAAAACATTTCCAGGTTATCTTGTCATTTAGTTCTGTTGCATACCCATTACCCAAAGAGAGATCGTCCTCCGTCATCCTCTATCCAGACTTCTTTGTACCCCTTCCCCTCCCCCTCTCCCTCATTCCCTCCCTCCACCCCCCGTAACCACCACACTCCTGTCCATGTCTCTTAGTCTCGCCTTTATGTCCCCCCAACGTATGGAATCCTGCAGTTCCTGTTTTTTTCTGATTCACCTATTTCACTCCGCACAATGCCATCAAGATTCCACCATTCTGCTGTAAGTGATCCGATGTCATCACCTCTTCTAGCTGAATAGTATACCATGGTGTATATGTGCCCCATCTTCTTTATCCAGTCTTCTATTTTTTTTTACAGTGATTAAAAGCCTTTAAGCAAATTCTTGGCCAATACAGCAAGAATCCATAAAAGAGTAGTGTCCTTAACATGTTCACCAAGTCCAAGTTGGCCCCATCACCATGCCAAATCCCTGAAAAATGCAACCCAACCACCGTTCAGTCTGTTAGGACCTGTCACAGGGAGCAGGAGTCCAGGAAAAGTCCACATCCAGGAAAAGTCCACATAGCACTGGAATTGTTGTCACCATTCTATACTTTGCAGCTCATGTCCAAGTCCCAATGACTGCTGCTTCTAGCTGGTAATGATTCAGGTAGACTGGAAAAGCCATTTGCAGCATGCATGGATATGGAGCTTCTGTTCTCCTCTGCCTGGAGAGATTAGAGCAGGTTGCTTTTCCCTGGAGCTCTGCGACTGTGGCATGGTAAAGAGAACCTTGGGATACACTAAGCTGGGTGGCAAAGGTAGATTCATAATAGAAGTTGGCAAAAGGGGGAAAGAGAGCTCTAAATTAGGAGTAGGTCCCAGCCTGAAATATGAGTGGGGCATTGAGGTAGGGGGGATAAAGGAAACACTATATATTAAGCAAAGCAGCAGAAAATAGGACTATCAACACCCACAACAGAGATCTTTGAGGGAAGAATAAAAAACCTGACTATTCAGGCAAAACATAGTTAAGTGGCCCTTGTGCAAATGAGATCAGTTTACCTGCTTCTTGGAAGAAATACCCTAGGTTCGTCCACAGTGTCGTTGATGGGGCCAATGGCCCTGGGCACCTTCAGCCTTCAGTGGCAAACCCCAGCTTTCTGGGAAAGGTTAGGTCATAGGTGTCTAGAGCAGGGCTGGAAGAGACTGAACCCTCCCTTAGAGGAGCGAAGGGGAAGCCTACCTTCCAGTGTCCCTCTTTCCTCACAGCAGAGGCGTGTAAGCCTGGCAGGCTTTAGCTCAATGACCTTCCTTTCACTATTGAAGCAGGACCCAGATGGCATCCTATGAGACCCCTTTGGGGCATTGGAGCCTTTAAGGGTGTATCCTAAAAGCTGGTAGTTCCCCTGATCTCAATTGGGCTTTTTCTGCCTCTAGGTATCTTAAAAGCCATACTCAGAAGATCTTGCTGAGGGGTTTGAGGATCCCCATCCGCCTATATAAATCTTTTCCATATATCTGGAGCTATTTGGAAAAAGACAAAACAGTGTTATTAGCTGGATCTAATAAAGAAGGTAGTAGTTTGCAGGTGAAAAAGATGTGGTGTGTCCTGTTCATCAGCATTCAAAAGAAATGTAAATTTTTTTTTTTTAAGTAAAAAGCATGATATTGTAGACCCGTAGGAATTCCAGGATATGACTACCTCCTTTTAATTTTTTTTTTTTTTAAATTGACCTTAAAATGTTTGCTGGAGGCCCTGGCCGGTTGGCTCAGCGGTAGAGCATCGGCCTGGCGTGCAGGCGACCCGGGTTCGATTCCCGGCCAGGGCACATAGGAGAAGCTCCCATTTGCTTCTCCAACCCCCCTCCTTCCTCTCTGTCTCTCTCTTCCCCTCTCGCAGCCAAGGCTCCATTGGAGCAAAGATGGCCCGGGCGCTGGGGATGGCTCCTTGACCTCTGCCCCAGGCACTAGAGTGGCTCTGGTCGCGGCAGAGCGACACCCCAGAGGGGCAGAGCATCGCCCCCTGGTGGGCAGAGCGTCGCCCCTGGTGGGCGTGCCGGGTGGATCCCGGTCGGGCGCATGCGGGAGTCTGACTGTCTCCCCGTTTCCAGCTTCAGAAAAATACAAAAAAAAAAACGTTTGCTGGGTACACTTTAATAATATCTTAACTTTATTAAAGATTGTAAGCATGACAAAATACAGTAAATGCTTTTGCTCCATATGCAGGAGCATTTTCAGTTTAGCCAGTTTAGGAAATCCAATAATAGAACAATGCATACAGACAATGAGCTATAACATGCTTAGCAGCCTCTCCTGTTCTGACAGAGGTTACTATAGATCCAGAATATGTATCCACTGTAATGTGGACATACGACTCTTTGCCAAATGAAGGTATATGAGTAACATCCATCCACCAAAGTTGTCCTGGTAGGGGTCCTTGAGGGTTAACTCCAAATGAAGGGGCAGTATAGGACCCCTTGGACAGGATTTCCCAATCTGCCATGCTGCTTCCCGAGAAAGTTGAA
This sequence comes from Saccopteryx leptura, assembly GCF_036850995.1. Lineage (NCBI taxonomy): Eukaryota > Metazoa > Chordata > Mammalia > Chiroptera > Emballonuridae > Saccopteryx > Saccopteryx leptura. The sequence continues at coordinate 257,817,149 of NC_089505.1, forward strand.
ACTGTTTACACCGGGCTGCAGCGTTCTGGTGATGAATAGTATGAGACTGACTTGCTTGGTCTGTCATGGTTGCTCCATATAATTTTCTTTTGGGTAGCTTGCTCAACAAGGGCATTTCTAGGCCCTGGCCGGTTGGCTCAGTGGTAGAGCCTTGGCCTGGTGTGCAGGATTCCCGGGTTCGATTCCCAGTCAGAGCACACAGAAGAAGCGCCCATCTACTTCTCCACCCCTCCCTCTCTCCTTCCTCTTTGTCTCTCTCTTCCCCTCCCGTAGCCAAGGCTCCACCAGAGCAAAGCCACCCCGGGCACTAAGGATGGCCCCATGGCCTCTGCCTCAGTTGCTAGAATGGCTCTGATTGCAACAGAGCAACACCCCAGATGGGCAGAGCATTCCCCCCTGGTAGGCATGCCAGTTGGATCCCGGTCAGGCACATGCGGGAGTCTGTCTGACTGCCTCTCCATTTCCATCTTCAGAAAAATACAAAAAATAAATAAATAAAAGAAAAAAATACAACAACAACAACAAAAATAAAAGAAGAGAAAAAAAAAAGAAAAGAAAAGCAAGAAAAAAAAAAGGGGGCATTCCCTTGTGCTAAAGCTCCAGGGAGCATGGAGTGAGCTTGAGTATGTCCTATGAAACATGGAGCTCTATGTTGACATATAAGTCTTTGAAGAAGGAGGAACTGCTGAAATAGTTCATTAGCATTTGTCCCCAAGACAGCAGTCTTTATAGTGGAAACACCATAAGTAAATATTTGCTGTCTGTCTATACATTAAAGGGGGAATATGGCAAATGCTGAAAAGTCATGATCTTTGTGCCCCTCCCCTCCCCCAACCCTCTCCCTCTCCTCCCCCCACCCTGTAACCCCAGCACTGTTGTCCATGTCTCTGAGTCTCATCTTTATGTCCCACCTATGTATGGAATCATATGGTTCTTAGTTTTTTCTGATTTACTTCTTTCGCTCAGTATAATGTTATCAAGGCCCATCCATGTTGTTGTAAAAGATCCTATGTCATCATTTCTTATGGCTGAGTAGTATTCCATAGTATATATTATATACCAAAGCTTTTTAATCCACTCATCCTCTGATGGACACTTGGGCTGTTTCCAGATCTTTGCTATTGTGAACAATGCTGCCATAAACATGGGAAATCCAATAATAGAACAATGCATACAGACAATGAGCTATAACATGCTTAGCAGCCTCTCCTGTTCTGACAGAGGTTACTATAGATCCGGAATATGTATCCACTGTAATGTGGACATACGACTCTTTGCCAAATGAAGGTATATGAGTAACATCCATCCACCAAAGTTGTCCTAGTAGGGGTGCATTTCTTCTTTTCAAACAGTGCTATGGTGTTCTTGGGGTATATTCCTAACAGTGGTATAGCTGGGTCAAAAGGCAGTTCAATTTTTAATTTCTTGAGGAATCTCCATACTGTTTTCCACAGTGGCTGCACCAGTCTGCATTCCCACCAGCAGTGCAGGAGGGTTCCCTTTTCTCCACATCCTCGCCAGCACTTATTCTGTGTTGTTTTATTGATGAGCGCCATTCTGACTGGTGGTGCAGCAGCGTATTCTAAGTGCCCGTAGTAATGTTCATTTCCATCCAGATAGGTGAAAAAATTTTGATGGAACTATGCTTATAGTATTTATTTATTTTATAAAACTTATACCTTTGATGTAATACTACATTTTAATTCCCTCATGTTTGTTATTTCAGTAAACAAACATAATGTAAAGAGAAGAAGTGCCAAGCAACCAGGGGGTGACAAACTGTCATTTGTTTCAGTTTTGTGTTACATCCAAAATTCCCCTGAGATATTATGAGTGTGCTGGTGTTCCCTGAACAGTGAAAGCAACAGAAAGCTAGGACACAAAGAACCAATAGAAATATAGATTTCACCCTGGCTGGTTGGCTCAGCAGTAGAGTATCAGCCCAGTGTGTGGAAGTCCTGGGTTTGATTCCAGGCCAGGACACACAGGAAAAGCGCCCATCTGCTTCTCCACCCTTCCCCGTCTACTTTCTATCTCTCTATTCCCTTCCTGAAGCCAAGGCTCCATTAGAGCAAAGTTGGCCTGAGTGCAGAGGATGGCTCCATGGCCTCTGCCTCAGGCACTAGAATGGCTCAGATTGCAGCGGAGCAACGCCCCAGATGGGCAGAGCATCGCACCCTGGTGGGCACGCCAGGTGAATCCTGGTTGGATGAATGTGGGAGCCTGTCTGTCTGCCTCCCCCTGCTCCCCCTCCCCCACTTCTCACTTTGGGAAAAAAAAAGAAATATAGGTTTCAAGGGTTATCTTATTGCCCATGAAATAAACTACCTTTCAGTATATCTATTTTTTAGACTTAAAACGGTCATTACGGCAGAGAACCGGTTGCTAAATTATTTGAATCCCCACTACAGGCAGCTCTTTTATGATTAAACAAACAAGCATCCTCTCTTCAAAGCTGCTGTTGATTTGATTTCATCTGGTTATGTTATTTTTATTTTAGGGGTAGCTGTGGGAGGGCTGCTTGCCTCCTTGATATCCTTTACCCTCTATATGCTCCGGGATAGGAGAAGCCAGCACAGACACGTGTGGCCACAGAAACGTAGGGGAAGTAGGCAGGTAGGGCAGGAGGAAAGTGGTCCAGCTTGGGGGAGGGGTATGAACTCTGTGACGCTGGGCAGGGTGCCACCTCCATCCTGCATTTGCTCCCTGGTTATCCCTTGTCTGCTTGGAAGGGGTGAGGTGGGCTGACCTTCACGGCGGATGTGGAAGAAGACATTGCCCTGGTTCCTGTCACTGGAGGTTACAAAGATTTATCTGTGCTGCTTTACATCCTTTTTGGAACCTGTCAGGGAATAAAGTAGAAATAAATAAAAATAGCTTCATCAGCACTTTACAAGTTTATATCAAATTCAGGGTTGGCAGTGGAAGTGCCTCTCTGTGCCCTTTAAGTCAGGGGTCAAGGTGTGGGTGAGGATCTAGAGCAGGGGTAGCAACCTTTTTACACCTACCGCCCACTTTTGTATCTCTGTTAGTAGTAAAATTTTCTAACCGTCCACTTGTTCTGGGAAGTAACTTTACTTTATAAAATTTATAAAGCAGAGTTACAGCAAGTTAAAGCATATAATAATAATTACTTACCAAGTACTTTATGTCAGATTTTCGCTGAGTTTGGCAGAATAAATATTTATAAAACAACTTACTATAGTTCAATCTATCTTTTTATTTCTACTTTGGTTGCTCCGCTATCACCCACCATGAAAGCTGGAATGCCCATTAGTGGGTGGTAGGGACCAGGTTGACTACCACTGGTCTAAACCAAATAGCTGCTTTTGTCATCTGGATCTCTCCCACTGAACAGTATCTCCCAGCTAGACATCTTGATGAAAGAAGGGACATGAGATGACTGTTAATATTCCCATGTGCTGACTGTAGACTCTGCTGTGATAAGCCCTTAATGTGGATTAATCCTTCAAGGTGGGTACAGTAGCACCATTTTTCAGATGAGAAAACTGAGGCCCAGCAAGACTAAGTCAATCACCCAAGGATGCACTGGTGAGTAGTAGATTGTAATTGGAATCTAGGCAACCTGGCTCTAGAGGTTACAGTCACCCCTGGGCCACCAGCCCCATTTGCTTAGAGAAAGAAGGGACTCTGTTTATTACTAGTTTGTTGGAGACAGTTGATGTTCTTGACTCTATTTCCTTCAGAGGCTGGCTTGAGTCAGTATTGTTTGTGTTAGGCAGACGGGCAGTTCCTGGAGGTCAGAGACTAACTCTGCCAAGGGTCCAGCATGCTGGACTTATGTCATGGTGGCAGGGGCTTCCATTGTTGGCCTAAATTCTCTGCTCAGCTTTGATAGAGAACCACTTTTCATCACTAGCATGCTCTCCCCTTCTCATCATACTTTTGCCCTCTAAGTTTAGCATCTGTCGTTGGTCCTTGCCTGTCATAATTACTACAGTGTATTTGCTTACTAGTGATTTTCTGTTTCTATTATCTCTTCCACATTTATTCATTGGAATTCTACTGTAAGAAACACAGATGTCCCTTTTCCTGACTGTCTCTATGTATTTTGGTTTTCCTTTATATCAGTATGGACTCATGGATACTTATTGCATTAAACTTATAGATTATTTTTAAATCCCACCACCACTGTCCTGAGTTCAGCCTTGCCTCATTCCCTTCCTGGATCACTATAGCAGCTTCCTAACCAGTCTTCTTGTCTCCAGCCTCCTCCATTTCCAGCCAGACTTGACATGCCCACCTGAGGCTGAGCAAGCCAGTCTAACCTGGTCACAATCCTTCAGCTGCTCTCTTTTGCTCACATGCCCCTTTAAATGGTAATATAGCGACAGAAGACATTTCATGAATACCTACTAAGTTCTTCACATGCATATTCTCATTGAATTCTCATGATACTGGATGGATTATATAGGATCACCCTCAACAGCAGCCATATCCCCCTGGTGCAGATAAAGAAACCAAGGCACATAAGGATGAAGCATCTTCCCCAGGGTTGCTGAGCTATTAAACATTGAGCTCATACTCTCAGCTACTAGACTCATCACCTGCTAATTAGGCCCTTAATGATCTGACCTTAGCTGTTTCTCCAGCCACAATTTACAGCCCTGCATTCATTGACAGTACTTGTAACAGAAGTAGGATTTCTCACCCAATGTTGCTGAGGGTCCAGATGACATATTGGCTAGGGTGGTGGCTGAGACATTGGCAGCAGCAGAAGGAATGGTTTTCTAAGAAGAAGTATAATTGTATAAATAGTGGCCGACTCTCCTATGACTGTACATGAGTCTAGTAGATCAGTACAATTAACTAGATTGCGAGCCCTTGCGAGTTATCTTGCCTACCTGTTTATACCTGGACTGCCCTCCCAGGCCTTTACTGCTTTCTCTGTTTCTTCCTTGCCGCTCAGGATAAGGTAAACTTGCTCTGCAAAGTTCTTTCTGAGCACCCAGTCTGCCATGGTGCCTCTGTCATCAGGTTCCTGCATGGGGCTGATGTGTATCGGTTCTACTTTAGGTCTCTCAGACCACGGCTGGTCCAGTGGTCAAGGATCTTTATTTTAACTTGTTACAAGCCTTTACTACCTGGAAAATTGTCTTATAATACATGCTCAATTTGAGGATTCACTGATTGATAACTGGATATAAAGCACAAAGAGTAATGATTCTAACACAAGTTAATACAGGCTCCAAATCCATTGTCTAAAACCCTATGGGCCATGTGTGTTTTGGAATATAGATTTTTCCAGGTTTTAGCAAGATATTGTGGTGCATACTCAATATAACTTGTAATACCCCCAGTGGGGGTCTGGGGAAGTGTTTCATAGTCAAATATATTAATATTTTAGTCATTAAATGTGTGAATATTCTAAGTGAGGTAAATAAAAATTTTAAATAGCCTCATGAAGAATTTTACCATCAGGTAAGTTCCAACACCCCCCCCCCCATTTTTATATTTTTTTCTATTTTGGAATTGCAGATAAAAGACTGTGCACTGCTATAATGTATTAATGGGTGGCAAAGAAGCACCAACATTGTGTTCTGGGAGTGGAGATGAAAGAGACTTCCAGGGACAAGCATGCTGAGGCTACCGGAGTGGTGTGGAGCCGGGGAGCTCCGGGGTTCCTCACCTGCTTGAGGATTAAGATCCAATGTGCAGGTTGAAGGGGCCAATTAGGAGTAATTCCAGCTGCAGTCTGGGAGAGAGGTCCCAGGGTCTGACTTGGGGTGCTGGTGATGGATGGAGAGACAAATCTTGATGTGACATGTTACAAAGAAAGGAGCCACAGAACTTGAGGGGGTGGTTGAACCAGACATTCCCAGACTTCGTGCTCTAGGGCTGGGGAGAATGTTGATGTTTCTAACAGCCCCAGAGAAGAGGGGGTGAAGGGCTGAGAAGATGGATGCATTTGAGCGTGTGGAATGCACTTGTAGGCCTTCCAGGTGGAAATAACTTTTGAGAATAAAAGAGAAAATGAGTATGAAATTACTTCTTAAGTGATATGTGATATGAAGGTATTTGTTATGGTCATCAATCTTTATATTATTATTATTATCACTCTGTTTGCAAGCATCCTCATCACTAGCCTGCATCCTCATCACTAGCCTGCAGTCCCCTGCTGTCCAGGGTTGGACCCATTCTCAGGCCAGCCTTCTCCCGGGGGTCCAGTCTGATCTGCTCCCAGGCCTCCCAGGAAACTGTCACACATGTGTTCTGTTGGTTTGCATAGTCAACCTATAAATGGTCATGTATGTGTTGAAAACCAACAGGCTTTGCCTCTGAGTAGATGTTTGGAGCCCAAGTTTCACCTGGGGTGCAGGTTACTTGGTTGGGTTATGAGCCCCGGGAAATAGAGGACTGAATGGATGTAGTTCATCTTGGGTAGGCCATATAGTTCATGGTTAAGCTTTTACAAGTGGAATCTAGAGCTGGAAACAGCACAAAACATATGAAAACAGCCCTTGACCTGCAATCCTTGGTTGAAATGACCACCCTCACAGCTAACTGGAAGCCTCCCGCTGTGAGTTCACCCTTCTCTTTTTCAAGCTCCTTCTGCAGGGCTGTCTTGTGTATGAAGGATTGGTCCAGTGGGTCAGCTAGGTGGTTTTCCTCCTGAGGCTTTCACTCCCACCTGGCTTAAGCTACCACTTGACACCTTGGTATTCTTTTGGGGGGGAGTCTGAGACATCCTTTCTATGCTTCAGATTGCACCTGCCCTCAACTCACTTTGCTTTCACCAGGAAGAAATGGGGACACGATCACAATTTTGAGGTTTGATTTGGGAAGCTACTATGAACATGATTGGATTTATATTTGATCATGTATTGAATACAAACTCTATATTCCTCCTATCTTTCTCTTTACAAGTTCCTGAATTGCCCACTTAACACCCCTGTTTCCACTTTTTCAATCTCTAGCTCATTATAATCTGGGTTTATGACTTTCTAAGTCCAAAGGGATCCTGTGCATTTGTGGTTAACCTGACTTCTCTGTGGTATTAGACACTCTTGGCCACACCCTCCTTCTAGAAAGTCTCCTCCATTAACTCCTGTGACTGTACTCCCTTGAGTTTGGGGCAAGTTATTTAGTTTCTGTGAGCCTTGATTGCCCCAGTGTGTAATGAGGACAGTTGTAACATAGCATGGAGTTGTGAAGAATTAATGACACGATGTGATGTTGCTCCAAATGGGGCTATGGGTACCATTATAGATAATGTTTGGCGAACAGTTCATTGAACATTATGGTTATATATTTTATTCCAGTGTATTTTACCAAAAAATAGCACATCAAACCATGATTGTATTAAGACGCTATGGGATTTTTCTCTGAAAATAATAGATAAATAAATAAATTGATTGAGAGTAAAACACTTAGCAAATGGTACTATAAGTGCACATGAGTATGACCAAAGTTGTAAAGGTCTTATGCAGGTAGTGGAAATTTGAAAAAGACTGAGCTTTCACACATGGAGGCACCAGCAAGGTGCCTGGCATGCAGCAAATGCTAGCTATTAATGAATTATTATGATTGTTCTGATCTGTAGCCATGTTTTCTCTGTCTTTGCTGGGTCTTCCTCTTCATTCTGCCCTTTACATATACACTCACACACACACAGTACATGTCAAATGTGAGAGTGTGTGTGTAACTAATATATGTGTGTATATATATATATATAGAGAGAGAGAGAGAGAGAGAGAAACTAAATACATGTATAGTATTATACATATATCATATATACATGTGTGTATATATATGAGAGAGAGAGAGAGAGAGAGAGAGAGAGAGAGAGGTAGAAACACACTAATTACTCTAATACAACAGAGGAGTTCCAATTGTGTCTAATGTATGATCCTGTTCCCACAACCTATACAGACTTTCAGGGGAGGGGAAATGAGTATAAACTGAAATAAGGATACACATTCTTTGTAGAGAAACACCTGGAGGAAACTTTTAGTGTTGTTTACCAATGTGACCCTCCTGGAAGTTGCCACCTGTGGCCTTCTGTATTGCCCACCAGCCCCTAGTACCATCGGAAGCCTGGTGGTCAGCCCTTTGAGGGAGAGGGGAGCTGCAAGGAAATGAGACGTTGGCATCCAAGTGCGGGTCAGGTCTCTACAGGCGACTCTAGAACTCTTGGCTCTCACCAAGGTCCCACTCTGTCCTTATCTGATGGCAGCAGTTCTGGAGACTTTGGTATGGGAAGTTACATGCTCTACCAGTGGGCTGAGTCAGGACCCAGAACCCCCTGAGGTTGGCCTTTTTATCAAGAGGGACTTGCACAGATTTACAAGATACACAATGATTTTCCATCAGAACTATTGGAATGTGTTCTAAGCCACATCTACAATGTATATATATTTTAAATATTCATGACCATGTCCCATAGCAGACCTCATTGACACTGAATGGCCCCTAAATTTCTCTGGGGAAGCTTAGTTGGTCTCTCAAAGGTGATCTTCCCTCCAAAGGAGAGATCGGAGATTTCAGATTCTGGGGTCACATTAGGGTTTAACTCTGGACCCTGTGCAGTGTCTCACATAGGTTTGTGTCAGAGTTTTTATGCATGTAGGACAATAAAAGAAATGGACCAAAATGTATTATTCTAATCCAATGGACTGATTTAAGAATGTGGTGGTTGCATTTCTGTTGATAGTGTATTTTCTGGAATGAGAGATGGAGTGAGTTAAATAAGCTATAAGCTTCCTCATCTTGGCTCTCCTATCCCACCCTGCCCTTCTCCCTCCCCCTCCATCCCTCCTCCCCTCCCTCCCTCCCTTCTTCCCTCCCTGCCTCCCTATACTGGATCCAAAGCTGGAGCAGGGGAGGGCTGGCAGAGATACCCTCTTTAGAATTCACACTTTCTCAGGAGCTCTTGAGGAGAACTTATGGCAGAGAATTTTTCTGCTCTCCTTAACAAAGGGATTTTATCTGCTCATTTATAAATAGATGCTGTTTACCTTTTTCACCCAGCAAAGAAAAAAACCCCTCATAGACACAGACAACAGTATGATGATTACTACAGGGAGAAGGGGGTGAGGGGTCGGTAGAAGAGGGTAAAGGGTAATAAATGGTGATGGAAGGAGACTTGACATGGAGTAGTGAACACACAATACAATATACAAATGATGTATTCTAGAATTGTACACCTGAGATTTATATAATTTTATTAACCAATGTTACCCCAATAAATTCAGTAAAAATTTAAAAAATAGGTACTGTGTAATAGTTAAATATGCTAGGGGACTGGGGTGTCAGAGAGCATTTGAGAGTTTCTTGTTGATAAATATCACATGGAAATAGAGTTCTGCTAGCATAAGCCAAGTCCTGAAAAATGGGTCCTTTAATGTCCTCTCAGTGAGGCCAGCTATGTGACAGCTAGCCCGGGGAGCTAAAATACTGGTGAGAAATTGAAGCCATAGATCTGTCTCAGAGCGCGGCCCCATCAGCTGTGATTGTTAGGTGTTACGTTGAAGACTCTATAGCCCTCTGGTCTTGCTTGTGTTTGATGAATGGCAGCTCTGGGATCAGCTAGGGCAGGAAAGGCTGATGGTGGGTGCTGCCGATGGCACATGCTAAATATATATATCCCTCCGGCATGCACTAGGTCTGCCTCAGGGGAGAAGCAAGACCCATGAGGGCTGGCGATTGCATCATTCAGGGTCCAGCCAGGAAAACAGGCACCGCCTGCGATATTTCACTCAGAGGAGATTTAATGCAGGGTATTGACTACAAAGGTATCGGAAGGAAGAGCAAAAGGAAGAAGGTAGGTAGTTGTGAAGGAGCAGAAGAAAGAAGCAGCAATACCCAGAGATAAGGAAGCTGCTAATTTCCCTGGACTAGAGCCTGCAACTGAGCCCATGGCTGTGCTGCTGGAACTGCTGAAGAGATGCTGCTGCCACCTTCCCAGGTGGCTGGAATCAGGAGAGACTCTATCCCACTGCCTCTATGGCAACTGCCAGCCAGTGCCAGGGCCGCCTCTTGTGTCCTAGAAAAAAAAGCAAGAAGCTCTTCTCTTTCTTCCACCTTCTGATCTCTTACTAGTGCCTCCCCTTGGCAGAACGTAACCAGAAGCTGCTGGAGAGTGTGTGAAGTGTAATTTGCAGACTCTCACCCCTAGGGGTAAGGAGGAGAGGATAGGAGGGCCTGTGTCGAAGTGAGAGGCAATGGGTAAATAAATGACGGAGTTCTTGTGATAAGGTGCAGAAGTGGAAACTAAGAAGTTCCTAGCTTGATGAATAGGGCACATTCAAGATTTAAAATCCCTTCTGTCCTGAGTGTGTATTTTTTCCCCTACAATCCTCTAGAGAAAAGAAGTTAAAATTTGAAGGTGAATAGTAGTATTTCACCCAGGGCAGGAATGTTCTCTGCAGCATTTGGAAGCAAAAAAAAAAAAAAAAAAAAAAAAAAAAAAAAAAAGATGGCCCTATAGCTATTGCCTGAATATTTTTAGTGAATGGGGTAGCCAGTTCATTTCACAGCTAGACAGTGTAAGTATGGGCAAGCACTCTGTTGAGCTGAAACCTGTCTTCCAGGGACTTCTGTCCACTGGTCCTTGTTCTATACATTCCAGGGTATTTCCTCACCCTCCCTCCTTTTACTTTGGGACACACTGTGTGTTATGTGCACTTTGGATTCTGTATTCCTCAGGATGAGGTTAGTTTGTGCATAGCAGGACCTGTCCTCTATCCCCCATCCCAAAGTAAAGTGGCTTATACAAAGTTTAGAACCTAGGTAAGTTGGGGGTTCTTCCCTGTCAAGTTCTGAGGGGCCCCCCAGTCTCCTTCTGCATTTCTACTCTGTCATCCCCAAAATATAGTCCTCATCCTCCTGATCCAAAATGGAACTGCAGCCCTCACATTCCTCACGTCCATGTTCTGAGCAGTAGAATGGTGGGAAGGAGAGTGGGGTAGGGGTGAGAGGGATGCTAGTTCTCTCTGAAGAACGTGTTTTGGAAGCTACCGTTGTAAACTTTCACTTACTATTTGATTGGCTAGAACTTGGTCACATGGTTAAAATCTAGCTGCAAAGGAGGCTGAGAAATGTATTAGTTATCTGGATAGCTAAGTGCTCAGTCAGAACTTCTATGACTGTGGAAAAGAAGACAACAGATACTGGGGTACAGCAAGCACTCTAGCAACAGAGTCAAGTTTTTGGGTTAACACAGGTCAGGCAATGTGCTGGGCCAGTTCTCCTTATATTTAATGCAACACCAATCCCCCGGGGGAGTTTGTTAACTGCAGATGCTGAGTGAGTAGATCTCACTGGGGCCTCAGATTCTGCATTTTATCAGGCTTCCCGTTGATACAAATATTGCTGATCCGAGGATCACAGTGACCACCAAGGCTGGGCTCTGGAAATACAAAGATGAGCGAGATAGACAAAGGCTCCTCGTGTCTCACAAGTGGCACTGAATCCCAGCTTTTTTTTTTTTTTTTTTTTTTACTATAAACCCGCCTTTTGGAAATGCAGTGAGATTAAGAGCTCGGCTCTGTGGAGGCACTTAAACGTAGCTTCCTTCCTTTTCTTGGAAAGGCTTCCCACCTGCCCTCTAGGAGGATGTGGATTGGGTCAGCAGATGGTGAGCTGCTCGAGTCTAGTGTGTCAACCACAGAGTCCAGAAAAACAAGCAGTGGGGGTCTTCTGGGAGCCAGGCAGAATTTTCAGTGACTGTGGACAGAGAGGGTCTACCGGGCACTGAGGACAACAGAGAGGAAACTTCAGGCTGGGCACAGGGCAGTGCTGCAGAGAGCGCTTCCCCCTGTGCCAGGGAGGACCAAGGTCTGAAAGAAACAAGGCTGCCACTGCGGGCCTGCCCAACTCCCCATCTGCTCAGGGAGAAAAAGGACACGGAGCAGAGGCAGGAATTCAGGCAATTAATCCTTTATTTAAAGAATAATAAACAGCCAGATTTTACATACTGAAAGAGGGAACAAGGTAAAAGGGGTTAAAAACTAAAAAGAAAGGACGGCAGACACCAATTAACACAATGCTAATTGACAATTTCCCCAAGCTTCCATGAAACATGCCAGGCCGATTTCCCCAATTGCTAATTAAATCAAACCACACACACAATACTAATTTCCCTAACTTAGGGAACTCAGTAGACAAATAAAATGGGAAACTAACTTAAACATTTTGTCAAAGTATGGGAAGAAGGATGAATGAAATCTTAACATGAATAAACTTTGGCTCCATGTAAATTTGTTAAAGTTCTGGCATGTTTAACGATGTCTTGAAATATTCCAGTATCTCCAGTCTATTCAGAATTGCATAAATGCACTTTGCTAATCACAAAATAATACACAGCAGTCCTCTTAAACTCACATTCTCTCCCTCTGGTGAAGGGTACCCAGTGCATCATGGAAGTGACATGTAAATTGCACCATTTAAAAATTATAAAATACCTACTTAATTACAATTAAAAACAAAGGAATAACTTTTCTTTAAAATAGTCCCTGAGGTTCTTTGAGCTGGAGTCTGGCTTTGTGAAAAAGAGAAGCCAGTCACTGAATCACGGAGCTGAGTGTAGAGGCAGCTCGCCTTGGTGGCCCTTCTCGCATCTCCCCCTCCCCCCAGCCTGGCACACAGTCTCGCTCTGGTCTATCCCAGGGGCCCCATCACCCCCTCTTCTTACCAGGCCCCGCAGCAGCCTGCTTTGAAGTGTCCCCTTTCCCTTCTCCGCTACACTCAGGGCCCACTAGAAGCATCCCCGTTGGATTATGCCACCACAGAATGGGGATGGATCTTTGAGGTCATCTATCTAATTCACTCATTTAACTTTGGAGGAAACTCATGCCAAGAGATACGATATGCCTAGGACCTGACAGTTGGTTTGAGGCCCCAGGGTTTTTTTTTTTTTTAATTATGCAAGAAATATATGATTATCTTGTTAGTAGGTAACACTTGGACATGTTTACCGTGAGCCAGCCACTGGTATGAGCACTCTACAAAATGAACCCTGCCGGTCCTCACAATGATCCTGAGAGGTCGGTATCACCATTTCCCCATTATACAGATAAACTGAGGCGCTGGAATGTAAATGACTCACCCGAGGTCACGTTCCTATGTGGCAGAACTACATTTGACTCCAGGAAGACTGGCTCCAGGGCCATGCTCTTAACCACTCCATTAATCTGCTCCTCTGTAGACTAACTAGCAAATGCAGATAGGAATAAAGTAGAAGATAAGTAAACATCACCTGTAATAACACTACCCAGACAGATACAACCATTTTAGAATTTTGACTATAACCTAAAATAATTTGTCCTCCTTCTTACATGTTAAAAATATAGACTCAAACATGTTCACATATTCTCACATGATTTACCTAATTTCACTTTTTTCTCTAATTAACAGCTTTCCATTCTTTGTTTATTTTTAAAAAAGATTTTATTTATTGATTTTTAGAGAGAGAAAGAGAGAGAGAAAGAGAAAGTCAGGGAGGTGGGGAGGAGTGGGAAGCATCAGCTTATAGTAGTTACTTCTCATATGTGCCTTGATCTGGCAAGCCTGGGGATTTGAACCGGCAACCTCAGCATTCCAGGTCAATGCTTTACCCACTGCGCCACCACAGGTGAGGCTCCATTGTTTATTAATACACACAGGCAACAGGATCTTCAATGGTTGAAATGCATTCTGTTGAATGGATGTGTCACAGTTTATTCAGCCTGTGCACTGCGGTTAACATTTAGGTTGTTTTCATCTTTCTCTCTTACCAGCATGTTGCACTGGACATCTGTGCAGAACATCTTTACGGTCTTGTTTTTTATGGCAATTCGTTCACTATTAAATACATGGAAATTAGAATATCTGAAAGGTGAGAGGGAGAGAGGGAGCGCCGGCAGGTGGAGGTGGGGGACACTTCCCAGATATGCAGAACTAGGAAGCTGGACTCCCATCCAGCAATGGAGGAAAACCTGTCTCCTAAAATGAAATATTTAACCTCACATTGCATTCTTGTGTAGTCCCAGTTTCTTGGGGATTATTAAGGCAAGGACCAGAGCCCCTGCCCCCAGTCCCAAAAGAATGTGATAGGGGACTCGCTTTCTGAGCAAGTGAGCAAGCTATTCTTTGAGGGAGTGGTTAGCTTTAGGCTTAGGAGTGTGTTTTAAAATTATTGTTATTATTTATGGTAATGGCTGTTCAGTGAGGTTTATGAACACGAGGCTGTTGGTGAAACTTGGTTACACTAACCTAAATGTTCCACCCACTAGACAGAGGGGCAAGTAGACATCTCTGCTCAGCCTGGGAGGCAGGCATGGGAGAGGGCCATGCACAGCTGCAGAGCTGGGTTCTTTGGCCTTTTTGTCCTTACTGGCGTTTGTAATACATTTGTCAAGAGGGAGGCTGCTTATCTGTCCTTGTTCCTTCCTGGACAAAGGCAGACCTGTCATCGTCAGATCAAGGGAACTCTGGAACCGTGTGGAAGGACAGCTGAAAGTCTTCCCATTCATTGTGATTTATCATAATCACTGACCCCTCCCTCAGGATGAAATAGGAATGAAATAGTAATGTGATAGGTTAATGCCAATAATTAAAGAGAGTTTAAGACCAGTGTGAGACTGAACTGTATGTGTGGGTGGTTGAAATGGTTGTTTGATGTGAAAGTCAATGATTGAATTATTCAGAGAGAGTGATTTCCAAATGATAATTTTACACTTTACATAACTGATTTTGATTTATTATAGTGGCAACCGGTCGAGCTGCTTTAATTCTAAGGGCTGTCAGCTTTTTCATCCCAAACCCTTGGTTTGGAGCCCACTCACACAAAAACCTGCTCATGTCTGAAATTTGACAGTGTTGTTGTTATCTCTCTGGCATAGCTTTCCCTCTCTTGTCCCTCGTAAGAGTTTATGGCTTGTTTGGCTTTGCAGTTTATAACCTGGCAGAGGTGTGCCTGTGTGTGCGAGCATGTGCTGTGTCTGCACGAGCATATGAGTGCACGCATGCCTACATTTGTGTATGCTGAATGGCCCAGATAATCTGATCTTTTTCCCCTTTCATTGTGGCTTTATGAAAGCTTTGATCTTTTGTCATTTAGCTAGAGGTAGGGCCATGCGGGAAATAGGACCCCACGGGCAGTTGAAATGAAAACAGTGTAGCAGTGGCCAATTGCAGGGCTGCTTCGGAACTGAAAGGAGAGAATAAAAAGCAAGGGGAGCCCTACTTGAGGATCAACCCCAGAGAAGGAATGGAAGATTTTGAGAAGGTATGAACTTACGTCAGGTAAACCCATCTGAAACATCTGGCCTCCAGAAGCTGTTGCTGTTTCTCATCTAAATCGTTTTTGCTGGACGTGACACAAAACAAGACTTAGATCTCCTGCTGATCTTTTCTGGAACAGCCTAGAATGCAAGCACCACGAGACAGGCAAGCGAGTTGCTTCCCTGCACATGTCTGCATGGTTAACACCATACTCTGCCCCTCTTCAGTCCCAGCCCTTCCCTGCTTTGGAACACCTGGGAGGGGATTGCTTATTCTCATGGCTGGAACCACTCCTGGACAGTCTGACTGAGCACTTACATACAGTGTAGATACGGACAACAGCTAACATTTGTTGAGTGCTTACTGTGTGACAAATACTCTTTTAAGGACTTTATATTAACATTTAATTCTATGAAGAGTCCTATGAAGTAGTTCTATTTTTTGCCTCATGTTACTTCTTAGTACACTGAGGGTAATTAACTGGTCCCTGAGCCTTCAGTGCAGCATCTGCACTCAGAGTTCTGCTCCAGCGCCTGTCCAGGTGGGAGGTGCCATGTTCTAGGCTTACTCCCTAGGAGAGGAGATCTTTGCTTGCCTGGTCTTTTTGGATGGTCAGTTGCAGATCTGTGATCTGTGGCTCTGACACAGGCAGAAATAAAGGAGACCCATCCGAGAGTATGCTGGGAAATTGTGGGGCAATGTGAGGAGTCTGGGGATAGAAAGGAAAGGTCGGGGTGAGTGGAGGAAGGAGAAGGGGCGAGGACACCTTTGTGGAGGAAGGCGGAAGGATGAGGGAAAGGAGGCCTCAGCAAAGAGGTTCTAGATGCCCAGACCTGCCCCTCCCATCTTATTTGGCAGATTTCCATGATGACAGGTCCTGAAAGTAGTTTTAAGTTTCCTAACCTGTAGAATTTGTCAACTGGACACTGTCCCTCTTCTCTGCTTTGGTCTAATTTTTAATAACCATGTTAAAATGCCACAAACTGGGGTTCAGTTTCTGCTTAGAGGTACCCAATGCTGCCTAATTAACCTGGTGGATGATTTTAAGGAGGGGATGATAATGTACTTAGTAATCAAAGTATTAGTTTTAAAGCAGAATAAATATCAACATATAATGGAGTAGACACCCAGTTTTTAACAAATTCTTAACATGAAATGCGGGGTTTCTAAGAACTTTTTTCCTTTCACTGGAACTTTGAGCTAGTTCCCCAGACCACGGGCAGTGTGGGTCTACTCCCCTCTGCCCTTTGAGGGCAGTTTGGGAGACAGCAGGAGCTATCTTGTTGAACACTGACCCCCTAGTCTTGCCCGGCAGTCAGTAGGCCAGGTAAGGCCTGGCTCCAGCCCAGCACGTTTCCTGTGTGACTCCAGGGGACTGCTGTTCTAAACTTACACTGTGGATAATCTAGTAAACTTGGGGGGTGGAATGCCAGACAGAGGAAAGAAGCCCAGAGAATTTAGAGAAAAAAAGAATGGAAATATAGGGCTCAATAAAAGACAAAAGACAATATAAACAAGTTTATAAGACAAATGACCAACTAGAAGATGATTTATGCATCACATATAAAGGATTAATAATCTTAATATACAGAGATGCTTTACAAAGCAGAAAGTAAAAAAAAAAAAAAAAAAAAGGGAAAATGGGCAAGTTTGAACAGGCAATTTACAGAAAAATATATATACCAATGGCTGATAAACATTTGAAGATACAGAGCCTCCCTAGTTATTAAATAAATATTAAACATACATTTTTTTTTTTCACCTAGGAGATTTGAAAAAATGAAAACAACTTGATGTTGGCAAACGAGCAGGGCAATGGGCATGCTCATGTCCTGTTGGTGGTACATGGGTAATTGGCACACTCTGATGTGGATTTGACTGGATCTCTCGGAAATTAAGATGCTCTTATCCAGCATGTAAGAATAAAATAATGGCAGGAGTATTTTATCTGTCTAAGGACATATGTATTATGACATTCTTCATAGTTGGTTTGTGAAATAGTTGGTTGCAACTTAACTGTCCAGTAACAGGGGAAATGGTGAGGTATACAGTCTAAAGCATGTGATGGAATATTTTGTAGCTATTACCTTATTAAGTAAATCTTTATATCCTGGCTTGATAATAAGCACAGCACAGGCTGACAGGCAGAGTATGATCACTCACTTTTTGATAGAATAAAAAGATGTGTTTATAGATAGCCATGCTGTCTAGACATACGTACAAATCAGTGAAGAAAATGCACCAAACTGCAAAACTGGTTGCAGTTAGTGAGACTAGAGATGGCTTTTCTTTTATGTGTTTTGAAATGTTTTTCAAAATTTAAACAAAATACACGAACAAATGTACTCTTGCATTTCCTTTCTGTGCACTCATTTGGCCCCAATATTTATTTTGTATTCCTGGTTAACTGTCCAGATAAGTAAACCCACCCCCACCCCACCCCACCCCGCCCCATTGTACTTACAGAATTCAAGGTTTCAGCCCTGGAGTTAAACTTGAGGTTTCATCCAACCTCCTTATTTTGCATATGTGTGCGGGCTCTAAGGGAACACAGATCTCCATGACCTTAGTACAGTCCTGGTGTGTCGTCCCAGCCTCCTGTCTGATTAGTTCTCCCTCTCAGTCTCAGATGCTTCCTGGTCTGGACTGTAAATTACATGGCTACCCTGCTCAGGGAGGTCAAACAACAGCTCAAGTTCGCAGAGTTGGTGAGCGGTGGAGGCGGGGATCAAACCCAGAGCTCCTAATTTCATTGGATTGGGTAAAAGGCAATTCTTGCCCTTAGTGAGCTTCTAGTAACTTTGGCAGGAAGAGGCCTTTCCCCACAAAGGCAGGTGGTTCTCTGGAGAAGAATATTGGATTTAGGTTCAGACTGCATTCACATTCAAGTTTTTGTTCTGCTGCTTCTTACTGGCTGTTGGCCTTTAACAAGTCTGTTAATTTCTCTGAATCTCCGCTTCCTTCTTTATATATGGAGTTAATAGTACCTCTCTCAGAGGGCTGATATGAGTATTACATAAAATGCTGAGCCTAATATTTAGTATATAACTTCATTTATATAAAGATCAGTTCAGTATAATTCTAAATTATGTAAAGCTACAAGTGTATGGAAGTCTGATCATTTTTGGTGTGTCTTGGCACTGAAGAACACCAGGTACCTTGGATAATAAGCCCATTTTCTTTCTTTTTTTTTTTTTCTTTTTTTTTTCTGAAGCTAGAAACAGGGAGAGACAGTCAGACAGACTCCCGCATGTGCCCGACCGGGATCCACCCGGCACGCCCACCAGGGGCGAAGCTCTGCCCACCAGGGGGTGATGCTCTGCCCCTCCGGGGCGTCGCTCTGCTGCGACCAGAGCCACTCTAGCCCCTGAGGCAGAGGCCAAGGAGCCATCCCCAGCGCCTGGGCCATCTTTTGCTCCAATGGAGCCTTGGCTGCGGGAGGGGAAGAGAGAGACAGAGAGGAAGGAGGGGGTGCGGGGTGGAGAAGCAAATGGGCACTTCTCCTATGTGCCCTGGCCGGGAATCAAACCTGGGTCCCCCGCATGCCAGGCCGACGCTCTACCGCTGAGCCAACCGGCCAGGGCCAATAAACCCATTTTCATTTCATAGATGCACTTTCCAAATAGCCAAGAGAAAAAGTTCTGTTTTAGGAATGCTGGAAGAGGGAAGAGCTTTGCGTTGTTTGTTAGAGGTCAAAGTCGATGGCTAAGTGGTTTGGTTCTCTCAGAGGAGTGTTGTCGAGCCAGAGTCTCTTGCAGTCAGAAGTGAACTTGGAAATGAACTGGTGCCACTCTGGGCAGAAGTCTCTGGGGCAGCCTCTGGCAGCCAGAACCTATGTTGTCTTGTGCTGATCCTGCTGGGAGACACCATAAGAGGCCCTCTGGTCCTCTCCCTTCTCTCTGGCTTTCCTCTTCCAACAGCCTCTCGAAGGCCCTCCTGCCACATCTCACTTGGAGTGCCTCCCACTCAGCTGGGTAGGAGCCTGGGCCAGAGCTACTCGGTGGTCAGTTCACACTCTCTGTGCCCTTGGCAATGGCTAAGTCTCTAGGTAACTGCCTCCCTTGTTTCCTAAAAGCTCAGAAAAGGGCTTTTGGGTTTTCACTTTTGAGCTAGGTAAAAAGAAGTGACAAAAACATAGATAAAAACAACAACCAATAGAAACACTTTTTAGACTTCAAAACGGTACTTGGTCTGTTTGGATTCAAAATGGTACTTGATTTGTTTGGAAATTTGAGCCTAAAATCTCACTCATTGTTAGCTCAGCAGTGAACAGTATTCAGCAGGGTTTGTGGTTAGGTTTATTTTCCATTCCTCATGTTTTCCTTTCTTGTAGTTTGAATGTAGTATTTCCAAAGAAGGTACATAATTCCAGGATAACAAAGGCAGACTCCAAAGGGCTCCATGAACATGAACTAACGTGATTGGACGAAAAGCTTGAGACTATTCAGCATCTATGTTTACCACAACAATAGTTTCTAATATTTTCTGAGTATTTCCTATGTGCCAGACACTGTGCTAAGTGCTTTGCAAGCCTGATCTCATTCAATTCTAATGAGAACCTCTGAGCTTGGTGCTGTTTTTATTGCATTTATTGAAATGTTGAAACTAGGCTTAAAGAAATTATAATAACTTGCCCCTACTTTTCCAGCTATAAAATTCCAGAATATGAAGCTGATCTTTCTGAGGTCAACACCATGTCTTACCTCCAAGCAGAGGAAGATTAAAGTTAGTTGAGGCCTCAGGCATAGGAGAAAATATTGGTCCCCTTACATTAGAAAAAAGTGTAAACTTGGGGTTTTGCAGAGCCCTTCAGAAGTTGGGGCCCAGGGCGCGCCTGGCTCACCCGCCATTAAATCCACGGCTGCCTCCAAGTTACTGCTTCCCTCTGTGCTCCATTAACTTACAAGGTGCCAGGCATTGTCCCGAAGAAGAGCTCTTTTGTTGGCAGGTTTTGACCATGAATTTCCATGGCACACTTAGAATATTTTTGCCCAGTTCTGATGATGCTTCCCTCTTCTTTTGCTCCCTCTCTTTGTTCTAGAGAGGAAGTAAGCCCCAAATACCTGTTGGTTGTCATATATCCCTGCCTATGTGGTCAACATTTAATTACATTAGCATTTGTTTTCACTAAAAAAATAATCACATTACTGCCTTTCATGTCACATTAGTGAAAATGGATACCAATATGATACATATTAATAGAATATGATGGGAAATTGCTAATACAATTAGACTTTTACATTTTATTAATTCTGGATTGTCGCCGGATGCTGAAGAACAGCTCACTTTAGCATCAGTGAGGAACAAGATGGAAAGTGGTGGGTGCCTGTCTATTCTGCGTGGACAGGGAAAGCTCGCAGGGGGCCCTGGACCATTCATGGGGTCCCACGCTCAGTTTCTGAGCTTCACTTCCTGGTCCTTCTTGTAACATGAGCCCCTTCTGGATTTGGGCCGGGAAGAGAAGTTCCTCCTTCACAGCCAGGCCGTGTTGCTTGAATTGTGGTCATTAAAGTATCATGTGACATGATCCTGCCTGGGTGGCCCCAGATCAGATAGAATTAATATTTCATTATCTCTTCTGTGGCGGGTGCTGGCAGAGAGGGGGACACAGGCAGGGAAAATGTCCCCAGGGCCCTTCCCAACACTCTTCAGCAGCTTTCTGGTGGGCCTCCGCCTTTGGTGGGAGTAGCATTTGGTTGCTTGGGCCTCCCAGAGGTCTTTTCACCTTCAACCCCTCCCTTCCTGCCCACCCCCTCCTTTCCTCCACCCACCAAGTGATGGTGGGAAAACTCTTGACTGCATCTCTGGCAGACATCTGTAGGTGCTGATTTTGAGGAACATCCTCAGACCTGCTTAATTGCTTCCTGCCATATTGGATCTCACTCCTGTGACTTTCTCTCCCCTACTCAGGACACTATTCAAATGTCTTTTAAGGCCCATTTTCAATTCTCTTTTCTCCATGAAGCCTTCCCGTCCACCTCAAGCTGATGTTATCCCTGAATTAAACACACACTGCATACTTGCTTGACTATTTTCATGTGACCTCTAGAAAGTTACAGTGGTCACTTTCTGGTCTTATTCAAAAGAAAAAATAATGTGATTCCAAACTCGGAGAGTTTAGTAAAGGTAATGTTAGACTTGAATGGCTAGGAGAGACACTGACTCCCCAGACGTGTGGTGCAGTGTGGGAAGTTAGTCCCAGGACTCAGGCCTCAGGGTCCTGCTGCCTTTCTTCCGCTGCTCATCTCCTGGCCTTTAACTTTATGTTTTTTCCTGAGGCGTGATCCAGAACTTGGTATCTTGGACTGAAACGTGTGGTGTGATAATTGGGAAGAAAAACTGGCCATTGAGGAAGACATCTATTGCCTTGACAAAGGAAGGGTTCCAATTGAGGGGCGGAGAAGTAGGTGAGATGAGATAAAATGGGCTGAGAATAACCCGACTTTCAATAGGTAATTTACTTTGAAGAAAACTTTTCATTGCAGAAGTAATAAAAGAGAACTTGCAGCTTTCATGTGATCAGCCAACCTTAATCAATATGGTAGCAGAGACTTCATCTGCCAGTTCTTCCATACTCCTCTACAGGGAGAGACAGCATTCTCAGGAGAGAGTGGGAGAGGCAGCCTATTGGAAACCGCCGTCCAGAGCTTGTTAAGCTGCGTGGCCGAAGGCAAGAGCACTGGTCTGTGGGTTGGGGAATCCCGAGTCTACATTTCAGATTCTTCAGCTGAAGAACTGAAGGATGCTGCAATAGGTGATGAATAAGACTGTATCCCACTCTAAAATTCTGTAACTCTGTTGAAGAATGCACACACCAGGTGTCAAAGAGGAGATGTCAGAGCACGAGAGGTGGGCGGATGTGGAAGGGACTGATAGGTTCGAGACTGATGGAGCAGGAGGCTGGGGAGTGCTCTCAGAGTAGGTGAAAGGTGGGAGAGAAGCGGGGAGGCAGGAATTCCCATCGGGACGTGGGGTGTTGTGAATAAGAGGGTTTTCTATAGGGAGGCCAAATTGTGAGGCTGGGGCCCGATGGTGGGCAGTGTGGGATGGTAGCCTAAACGTGTGGACTGGACCCTGGAGGTATAAGGAAGCCAGCAGAGGCAGCCAGTGTCTCTCCTGTGAGTTCCCTTCTGTGATGGCTCACGAGGGACCTCAGGAAGGAGCCAGTTCATTCTGCAGGCCCTGGAATGCTGGCAGAGAATCCTATTTGCAAAGCTGGGGACCTGGTGGGAGGTGGTTCTGAAGGAAGCTGACCCAAGTGAGGAGATGTTAGATGGGTAGGTTTGCTTATCAGTTTTCAAAGTAAAGGGAAAGCTGAGGGTGTATAGGGGGCCTCTCTTAAAACTCACACGCAGTTTGCCTTTTTGAGGGTGAAAGATTTTCAAAGTGAAACACACAGAGTCCGCAGTTGGCACGGCATACTGTCTACCTCTCCCACCTGGGTGTCTCAGTGGGTGTCTTGTTCTTGCCTCTTAAGAACACACAGACACATATCTCAGACACAGACAAGCAGACACACATAGACACAGAGCTCAAAGGTGACTGTGGGAATGTGCCTGTCTCAGGTGGAGTCCTATAATATCCCACACAAGGTGGAGGTAAAATTGAGGCAGTTGTCAATCAGTTAATGAACCCAGTGAGTTCTGACCCAGTATTCCAGGCCAGGGGGTTCTGGCCACAAACGTCCCCCAAGCTAAGGGAGATTTCATTAATGCTGTGCCATCACCATTGCCATTGCAGGGAGGATGACCCAGCATCAAAACCTGCCGATGGCGATGGCCGCGTGGTCTCTTTTCCTTGTTCTTCTTTTCAATGTTTTTCCTAAACACACACAAGAAATGGGTGTTTGTAAATTCCACGGATTACATATTGAAACCGTTACCACCATTCAGGCCACTGTAACAAACAATACTGATTATAGAGCAGGGATATATTTTGTAATTATAATGTTCTTCAAACTTCCCTGATTGACACACAGTGTATTTAAACAGGGATGATCAAAAATTATGTTCCCAGTGCGGGCCTTGTCTTCCCTTTGGCAGCACAAAAGCTCGCCTCGGTAGGTAACAGTCACCAGGCTGCCTTTGAGCAGCTGTGTTGAGATGGGATTCAGTTTCTTTGTGGGAGAGTGAGGTGGGGGAAGGCACCCCGGCTTTTAAATCAAAGACAATTCAGTTTAGAGAAAGATGTACCTTGTGGAAATAAATAAAAGGAGGTGCAGTGTACCGTCAGCTGGCCGTCTTAAATCAATAACGCAGGCAGTCCATCATGCACACCCATTCAGCTCCTCGCTCATTCTGCGCTGAGGGGGAGGAGCACCTGCCTGCCAGCATGGTCCCAGAATAAAAGCCCCTATCGAGAGATGTCGGGGGGTGCAAGTGAGTCTTGCTCTGCTCTTCCAGGCCTCTCTGGAGCTAGCCTGGCGGTGTGCCTGCTGCAGGTCCGAGGATGTTAATGTCCTTTACCTGCAGATCACATCAATCTGCGTCCATTATTTTGCCAAGCAGGGACACCTGGACGGGAGGCTCTATTTTCTTTCAATGGCCTCTGGCTTATAAAACAAAACCAGCAAAGAGCACATAATCCCTTTGAGTATTCTTCTGGTGTGGCTAATGGGGTTTTTTGAGAGTGCCAGGTACTGTGAGAAGACTCTGGGCTAAAAAAAAAAAAAAAAAAAAAGGAGGAGGCAGCATTTTTAAATCATCGTCTTTGTTTACAAAGTGGTGACATTCAGTCTTGAATCAAAGAGGATAGTTTCCAGGTAGAAAAGTCTTGTGTTTGTTTTTTGTTTGCTACCAGCTACCAGCATGCCTCTCCTCGAAACTTTACACAAAATCAACGTACCTTGATTTGAGCAACAAAGAAAAGAACTTGGAGGTTGGAAGGATGGAAAAGGGGAAAGCTTTTAAAAGATTATCCTTTTGCAGTTTTGATAGATTAAGAGGGTGATCAAACTAGGCAGCATCTTAATAATAGGGCCATGTGAATTTTGGCTAGACTAATGGAAGCTCTTTTGTCAATTTCCTGTAACCTGTACTTGACAGGACTCAGGAAATGGCATGACTGGCCCACCTTTGATACCCAGAAGGGGCTTAATGAGATTTAAAGGTGCAGTACCATGACTGGAGTTTCCCACATTAGGTGTAAGTTACACACAAAGTCGTTCTGTGCACCAGTCCCTGGCTGGCTTGGTCGCCTATCTGACAGAATTCAGAGTGTGTTTTTTCTAGAGAAGTAACAGCTGAAAGCTGGGCAGCTGAGTTTCCAAACAGAAAATCTTTTTCTAAGAAGATTTTTTTTTGGTTCCATTCAGGATTGTGTCTCTGAAATATTATCTATCATAAAAAACATGACATGAATTTACCATGGCAGTCAGCTGCAATTTTTAAATACACTCTTTAGGTTATTGAGTAACATCTTCCTTTCCTGAAAAGACAGAGAAGAGGAGAGGAATATCTGGCTATTTCTTGGGGGTAGACAGGGAAGGGTGTGGGCAAGCTGTGCCAGAACGTCTGAGTCCCTGTATGCCTGTTCTGTGGGTTGGAAGGTTGAGCTGCCTGGACAGGGTGTAGGTCTTGCCTAGCTTTTATGATTGTGGCTCTTTAGGGGGCCCCAGGGAGGCAGAAGGGTCTGTCTCTGGCAGCTTTTCGGGTGAGGCTGTAGTGGACTAGAACTCAGTGAAGGGGGGGTGAGAAAGGCTCTTAGAATCCTGCTTATTTTGGTTCCTGCCTCCTGAGGGCGTTCGACATGGTTGCCTGGAGTCAGGAAGCTCCTCGGCTGTCCAGAAGCCTAGAGAGCCTGCACTGTCCCACCTACGAACTGAGCATAGAACTCCCTACTGGGGAAGCTGCCAGCTAAGGCTTGAAAGTCCTGCCAGTGCTCCTTTTGAATTCTTACAAAGGGGCTGGGGATGCACTCAGTGATGCCATGCTTTCTGTCCATTCCAAGTAACAGGCTGAAGCTATTGGTCTTCTTTAGTGCTCCAGCTATCTGCACACCTGTAGGAGCAGCCCTTGCACTCCTCCAGTGGGGTAGCCATGGCACCCTGCCAGGGTTCTTCAACAGCAGAAGCAGACCAACAGTGCTGCTTACGGCTTCTGAGTCCAAAAGCAAAATGCTCATGTTCTTCAATGAATCAAGGCCTGAGCATCTTAAAAGCCAACCCAGTAACCATGTGATTGATATTAAGGGGCAAAGCTCCCAGGAACATTTAAAACTGATTTTCAAAATATGCAGTATCTGTATTTTAGTTTTGAATTGTCCGTAGACGCACTTAATGAATCAATGAGAATTGTGGGATGAACAGGTCTCGTTAAGAGTTCAAATTTTTCTGTTTTACCTCATCCAGCCTTATAAGAATAGATTCTGTTTTTTTCTGTTTTCCCGTATGATACTCATGACTTATAACTATCAGAGCCTCCTTTGCCATTGTTGGCCTGGCATCAGCTAACCTTTCTCTCTGGGTTTTCCTTCCATGGTATTTGAAACACCACTTGGGAGAAATCAAATGCAAACTGACCTATTTTACAGAGACTGAGACATTTATGTAATTTTTTTTTTTACATATGTCTGTTTAAAATATCCACAAATAGAAGCCTTGAAATGCTCACGTGGCTCCTACCAGTGTGTGACGGGCCAGGTAAGGTGGGCGGCTTCCTGTTCAGGAGCCACAGAGGAGGCTGGCTGGCGTGGCCGTGGGCCAGTGGCTGCCAGCTGCACCTGCGGGGATGAAGACCAGCATGCACCAGACCTTGGAGCACACCGACCTCAGCCCAGATGCCTCATGCCACCAGTTAGTCCCTGTGTGACTCTGAAACATTACTTAGACCTTCTGAATGGTGCTCAGAGCTGTCAAATGGGTATAGTACCTATCTCAGGAGATCGCTGTAGCTTTTAATATTTTTGATCATGAACTATAGTAAGAAATGCAGTTTACATTATGATCTGAGACACACACCTGTACTTGTAAAACTGAAACAAACATTTTATGAAGTGATTTTTATATAATGCTAATATTTTCTATTCTGTTCTGTTTTCCATTGAACATGGTGATTACAACCAACTGAACTGATTTCATGACCAAATAATGGATTGCAAGCCAGAATTTGGCAAACACTATAGGTTCTTAATAAGTGTCCATCCCCTTAATTTCTTGATGGTCCATATTTTTATTACGTAGGCTACGATAAGCTATGCTACAGGAACGAACCCTGGCTTAGCTATGGCACAGCACTGTGGGAGTTTATTCATTGCTTCTGTCAAGTCCAGTGTGGGGTGGGCAGCTTTTCAAGGTGGCTCTCCTCTTTGTGGGATCCAGGTGGCTTCTGTCTAATCTCTTTGTCATCTTCCCACGTGGCCTCCACAGTTACAATTAAAGGGGAAAAGTGGGATGGAGGATCTCATGGATGTCTTTAAAGTCTGGATCAGAAAGTCAGAGTATCACCACTGCCACCGTTCCAATGGCCAGAGCTCAGGCATGTGGCCCCAAACCCAACTGCAAGGGAGGCTTCCAGTGTGTGCCAGAGAAGGAAATTGTGAGGAGATAGAGTGAATGACATGAACTACACAAGGTAGTATTTAGACAGGATCCAGGGTAGGTCTCAGATACATGGAGGCATAGGAATTGAGTAGTTAAGATGTAGGATTGGTCAATTGGGGGTAACACTGCCCAGCCACAAAGGAACAGCCTGAATTAATGACTTCAGGGGAACACTGCTTGCTTTTCTTTATGCCATCCCCATGATTCCACAGTTGCACAGACTCACTTATGAGTATAGAAACAGATTTCTACAACTAGTATGAGTTTATGCATTGCTTGATCTTGAGGCTCATCTTTGCAAGAGAATGGAATAGGACTGAAAGTTCTCTTTCAAGGTGCTGAGCCTAAACTGTGCGTAACACTAACTGGTGATTATAGTGGACATTTATTGAGTGCATATGGTGTGCCAGGCATTGTGCTAAGCAGTTCACGTACTTTATTTTAATTCATCATCATCACAACCTTATTAAGAAGAATCTTATGTATCTTAGTTCCCTGTGTGTTCACCTATTCTGGCACCTTTATTTCACAGGTGAGAAAAAGCTTGAGTTCAGAGAGGTTAAGTGAGTTTGTCTCAGTGTTGCCCCCCCCCAAATTAGTGGTTATGCTAGGATTGAAAGCCCAGATCTCCTGATCCCAATTATAAGGACATGATGTAGTGGGGAGGGGTGGTGTACATTGGACATTTTAGTGGCCTGAGCAGAGTTAATTGAACCTTAAATTTTAGGATCTTTAATTTTATCCAGATATACACCAGATATTCTAACTTGTGCTGGAATAGAATGACCAAAACTCTGCAGCCACTATTAACCGTCTAGTTTTAGTTTGAACTGGTCATTGCAGGCAAGAGTAACCAAAGCATTCTCAAAGGTCTGGTAATTTAAACCGTTGGTAGCAACCTGAAGTAGGAAGACAAGTATAGATTGTAGTAAAAGATCCTTATCCGTGATTTTTACTTGTTCTCACATAAATCTGCATGCTGCCCTCAAGTTACTCAGCAGTTCTTGGTTGCTACCAGTACTGATGAGAAAAATTGGAATTTGCCAAAAAAAAAAAAAAAAAAAAAAAAAAAAAGGAATGTGTTTCGAATAATGATAAGATACAGCTGGTTTAAGCCACAGCTTAAAATATTTAAGATCTAAAAAAATAAATAAAAAATAATAATACATTTAAGATCTTTTTAAACAAGGGTTTCTTACAGATAAAGTGATTAAGCTCTTCTAGAGGAAAGTTCTAGGTCATCTGTCTTTGGAGATATTTTTGGAGGTGTTTCTCCAGATTGGCTCAAGCCAGAGGCTAGCTAACCTTCTAAATTTTCCTCCCTAGGTAGAGGCATTCTATGATTTCATGAAATTATTTATCTTCTGGTTCAGTGTTGCAAATGTCTCCTTAAACCGTTGCAGAAAATAATAATTTGTGCAGGTGTGTACATGCATGTGTGCAATTTGCACACACAGGGACCACATCCAAGTGTCCTTTAGATTGCCTTCCTGGGTAGGACCACAGGGCACGGAGGTTAAGAATGAGATGTTCCTAGCCTGGCTTGATCAGAATTTGCAGTCTTTTATTGTCTATGTGTGGATTTGCAGCTATTAAATGAGACACTCTTTTTCTTTTCACACTCCCCGCCAGGGCAAAAATGAGACCAGCCAGGTAGGCGCTCCCAGCGTCAGTGCCCCACTTCCTGTGCCCCGCAGTAGGCCTTGCAGATGTGGAGGTTCCTCCAAGCAGGCAATTAATCATGTGTCCTGAAGACATGGGGGTGACAGGGGCAGTGTCTCACGGCTTCACTATTAACCAGTGTTTAAGGGCTGTGCCTCTTGGGCGGGGGGTACCTGGGCTCTCAGGGCTGACTCCGAGGTGTGCGCTCAACCAGGGAGAGCATTTTTGTGCTGTGCATGTACTGATAATTTTATTAACTGGAAACCAAGTCTCTTCTGCCTCAATACGGACTCCCGATATTCTTGCATAATGTGTTTGACATTTCTGAGACAGTGCAGTCTGAGCAGAATGAGCACTGAATAGGGAATCAGGAGTGCTAGTTTTTGTCCTGATTTGGCTACGGATCTGCTCCTCCCTGGACAGCTCACCTAACCTTTCTGTGCCTCATTACCTTCCTTGCCCCCTGCCCCTAGAAAATCTGGACCACTTCCTCTACTCAGAGATATCAGGGACTTCCCGGAAATTTACTTAGCTCTGTTGGTGGGGAGAGTATGCTATATGTTCATGATGGTGTTTTGGCTTTATGATTATATTCAATAGTTATTTTATTTATTTTTTAATGACAGTAGAAACTATTGTGAACCCAGTGTCACAGAACAAACCCAGTCTTACAGTGATCTACTGTTGAGATGCAGTCTTTTAGAGCTAAGATATGATAATTCCCAAGGGTCACCTTCTGAATGGAAACCAGCATTTTGGCCTAACTCTGGGGGTCCAATTTAGAGGGATGTGGTCATCCTTTTTTCACTTTTTCACTGCACAAGGTAGGTTCAAAAATTTATTTTTCATTGTAAAGATTTGGAAGCTTCCTTCCTCCGCTCCAACCTCACTCTTTAAAAAATTATTTTTTAAATGTCCTAGATGGAAGAAAGCTTTCTGAGGCTTATCACCTGGAGATGGTACCTCTGAAAAGGAGATGGTTTCAGAAAGTTCCAAGCACTGAAAATGAGTATGTAATGAACCCTGTTTTGCATCTTTAATCCCAGCATTTGCCACCACACATACTGTAATCATATGCTTTCTCCAGAGCCAAAGCAATGTGCGATTCCGGGGCCATATATTAACGGACTGGCAGATCAATCACAGGTCGTGTCAGAAACATCACTGTACCGTGGGTTTCTTCACACAGACCATTGTGTTAGATCTACAATGGGCCGCTTCTCCCCAAAGGGGTTCAAAGTCCTTCTTAATAAGTGCCTTGCTCAAATGTGAAGTCTGATGTCTGTCAGTCTGTCTCTGTTGCCTCCTCTCCCCGTGCCCTCCTCCACTTTATATAGTGATTGTTGGTTCCTTGGAAAACATGACTTGCTTCTGAAATTTGGCAAGTGAAAGTTGTAAGGGGCAGACCTGGGCACAGAGATGGAGATTTAGAGGATCACAGTAGAGTGCCCCAAAGGCCTCTTGGCCTAAAGGTATCTTGCTTATTCAGGTTTCACAAAGTATAAAATTCTTCCACCACTGGTAGTAGCTTTTGGGTTCAGCATTGCCCTTGCAAGAGAGAGGGCATTCCATTGAAAAAAACATATTATTTCCAGAGGCAAATCAGGGCCTATTCAGTTGAAATCACCTATTTACATCAAACTGCTTTCTCCCTGAGCTGAGGAGTCCTGGAGCAGAAGAGTGAGAGCCTGCTGGGTGGCATGATTTGGTTTGCAGCTTTGAGCTGAGGAAAAGGTCAGAAGAGGGCTGGAGAGAGCATCAAGGATCGGCCTGGGCTGCTTCCTGGTCATTCTGGAGCCTTGCCTTGTGGGGAGAGACTCTGGCCAAGGTGATGAGGAGGATCGAGGGAGTGATAAAATCAAGGTGATGAGGGGGATTGAGGAGGTGGTACAGTTAAACCAATACTGTGAGAGTTCAGATGTCAGAACCTCTGAATAATTGGCCAATGTCCCATTAGGACTGGACTTTTTTTTTTTTTTTTTTTGAGGGAGGTCTTGAGTGTCTGTGTAAAGTCTCTGGCTGCTTCTTTGATGTAATTATTAATTATCAGTTATTAACAGTGTTAGCATAATGCACATAAGAATGTATTATTAGTTACTATCTGTCTGTTCTCCCTCACTAAAATGTAAGTTTCCAGAGGGCAGTTTGTTTTGTTTGTTGTATTTAAGTGCCTAGAACAGTGCCAGTACATACCACAGCTGGTGTTCAATAAGTTTTTTGTTGAATAAATGAACACATTTCTTCTTTTCCTTATTCACTCTCTTCCCTTTCAGCCCCTACATACGACTCACTGCTGCCCCAGGAATTTCTAGGCTCGTCGGCTTGGCACCATCTTTCTTCTCTAGGGTCCTCTCAGAATTGGACAATTGCAGATATTCGATTTCCACCCCCTTTCTTCAAGTGAGAAAGCTGTACACAGTGATATGGCAGTCTCCGCTGGCTTTCTGCGCGATGCCAGGGACGGTTTTTTTGCAAAGGGCAAGGCCCGGGATTGAACGTAAACAAACACAGCCCATGAGCTTAAAATAGACCATTGAGCAGCTCACAAAATAGGCCCCTTGTTTTTAAAAGAGCAGTGGACGCTCTCGAGAAATAGTAAGAAATAATAAGTCTGGAAGCTGGATCGAAAGCGCTGATGCTTCCTGGCTGCGTCTGTCTTTCGAACTTTGTTTGCGTTTGGCACGCCTACAGTGGAGCCACTGCCAGCCGCGGCCAGGGTGCGCAGGCAGCGGAAAGTTTATCTGGGCTGCTGGCGGGAAATGGGAATCTCTTCGAAATGAGTGCAACATGCTTGTGGTGCTATTTTCTAAGAGACACAGACTCCCTTTGCAGAGGAAGTTCGGTGGTTGTCCCAAGAGGAACATGAAATTTGAGGATTGATAAATTAAGATTCTGGAACATGTGTGACCTAGGGACGCTTTCTTTTTTTTTTTTTTCATTTTTCTGAAGCTGGAAACAGGGAGAGACAGTCAGACAGACTCCTGCATGCACCCGACCGGGATCCACCCGGCACGCCCACCAGGGGCAGTGCTCTGCCCCCCAGGGGGTGATGCTCTGCCCATCCTGGGCGTCGCCATATTGCGACCAGAGCCACTCTAGCGCCTGAGGCAGAGGCCACAGAGCCATGCCCAGCGCCCGGGCCTGCTCCAATGGAGCCTTGGCTGCGGGAGGGGAAGAGAGAGACAGAGAGGAAAGCGCGGCGGAGGGGTGGAGAAGCAAATGGGCGCTTCTCCCATGTGCCCTGGCCGGGAATCGAACCCGGGTCCTCCGCACGCTAGGCCGATGCTCTACCGCTGAGCCAACTGGCCAGGGCCAGGGACGCTTTCTTAACAAGCACATAAAAAGGGGGGGGCATTAATGCCTATGTCACAGAGCTCTGCAATAAAAGGGGGGGCATTAATACCTATGTCACAGAGCTCTGTTAGAATGAAACAATATGAATGTAGATTCCTTGAGTTTAGAACTTGCTCTGTTGTGTTCACTTCTTCACACTCGGCACCTCACACCATGCCTGGCATCTGACAGGTGACAGCAGTGCTGACCCCCTCTGCAGAGGACAGCAGAGGACAGCAGAGTTCCTTTGACAGCAGTTTGAAGGCATGAATAGCATTCTTTTCCCTTTCTTTCCTCTAGAATCTTGATTGTTAAAAAAAATTGTAAACATACACCCACAAATAACAGGACATTCTCATTGTGAAAAGTTGAAACAAGATATACACTCACATCTCCCTAAAGTAACCACTTAGGAGTGTATCCTTCCAGAGACCTATACCTCTGTCATCTGTGTCTGTATCCGTATCTCTGTCTCTATCTGTATCTCTGTTTCTATCTATCATATGCTACCTTCCTGCCTGCCTGTCTACCTACCTACTTACTTAGCTAGCTAGCTACCTACCTACCTACCTGTTTTGGCTAATTTTATGCGTCAACTTGACTAAGTGATGGTGCACAGATATTCAGTGAAATATTATTCTAGAACTCCTGTGAAGGTGTTTTTTGAATGAGACTAACACTTAAACTGGTAGATTTTCAGTAAAGCAAATTAACTTCCAGAATGTGGGTGGGTCTTAGCTAAACAGTCGAAGGTCTTAATGAAACAAAGACTGACCTCCATGGAGAAAGAAATCTGTCTGCAAACTACTTTTAGGTTCCACTGCAGTTCTTCCCTGGGTCTGCAGCTTGCTGACCTACTCTGCAGGTTACCCAGCCTCCAGAATTACGTGAGCCAATTATTTAAAATAAAAATAAATCTCTCTCATATGTCTATGTGTGTGTGTGTATTCATTCATATATTTCCTGTTTCTCTAACCCTGACTAATACCCTATCCTATCCTTTCATCATTCCAACCATCTATTCATTCATTTAGAGGAGGATAATTTATTGAGACATTAATTTGGGTTCCATTCTTATTCTGTTATCTTCTCTCATTCAGAGAGGGCAGCTAGCTTTATATTATAAAGTTAAGCAGAAATTACCCCCAATCTCTTTCTGAAAGCTCCAGCAACTTGCTGATCTTATTACTCACGTAGAATGGGAAGAGAGGCAGATGCTCTGAGAAAGGGCTGTAGGGACACGCCCCAGACCAGGGACAGGCTCCATGGGTGAGGTGTTGTCCACACCTTCACCTCTTTCTTAGGCATGGACAGTACACATATGTTGTCTCGTGCCCAAGGAGGCATTTTAGTCACCAGGCTCTTCTACAAAGGCTCCCTTGCCCAGAGATGATGTAATGATTCCCGTGTCTTTTGGATAATGTAATGACCGGAATAGACCAGTGGCTGGAAGGTTCACAGGGAAAGTTTCATTTTGTATGACTCTGGAAACTTGGCACAACATGGGTTGGAGGTGAGGAGATACAAGTCAAAGTGATATTATATAGTCCTCCAGTTGTGATATCATTTACATAACAGATGTATATGCACTATATGTATAGTTTTGATAGTCAAAGTGTTACTTTTTAAAAAATGTTA
Organism: Saccopteryx leptura; assembly: GCF_036850995.1. Taxonomy (NCBI): domain Eukaryota; kingdom Metazoa; phylum Chordata; class Mammalia; order Chiroptera; family Emballonuridae; genus Saccopteryx; species Saccopteryx leptura. Next base: position 257,850,546 of record NC_089505.1, read on the forward strand.
AAGTAAAGTAGGACTTGCAGTTGTTTTTTTTTTTATTTTTTTTGTTTTTTGTTTTGTATTTTTCTGAAGCTGGAAACGGGGAGGCAGTCAGACAGACTCCCGCATGTGCCCAACTGGGATCCACCTGGCATGCCCACCAGGGGGCGATGCTCTGCCCATCTGGGACATCACTCTGTTGCAACCAGAGCCATTCTAGCACCTGAGGCAGAGGCCATGGAGCCATCCTCAGTGCCTGGGCCAACTTTGCTCCAATGGAGCCTTGGCTGCAGGAGGAGAAGAGAGAGACAGAGAGGAAGGAGAGGGGGAGGGGTGGAGAAGCAGATGGGCGCTTCTCCTGTGTGCCCTGGCCAGGAATCGAACCCGGGACTCCTGCACGCCAGGCCAATGCTCCACCACTGAGCCAACCGGCCAGGGCCAGGACTTGCAGTTTTTGTTTACTATATCTTGAATAGCTTTCTATAACTCTGTCTCATTCTTATAAATATTCTGTAAAATATTCCATATTACTGATGTACCTAAATTCATGTGAACTATTTCCTATAGCTAAATATTTAGATTGTTTCTATTTTTTTTATATTGTAAACAGTACTCTCATGAACATTCTTTAATATTGGGTAGTATTCCAAATTGTCTGAAAAATTGACCCCTTTCTCCTCCCAGAATGCTCTTCTGCTCTCCCATGCCTATGGCAGCCCAGCTCTGTGATAGGCTCAGTGGGGACTTCGGAGCAAACAGAAGAGACCATCCTCCCTGCTGGAACCTGTGATCCCGTGAAGAAAGTAGGACCTAAAGAACAAGAGACTTCTTTCCGTAGCCAAGGACTGACGATGAAATTGTTGAGTCATAGGAGATTGGGGCTTTCTGTGTATGGGAACAGAGCTTTCCCTGATTAAAACCACACCTTCCTCGACGCTTCCTTGGGACACATGAATGTGTGGCGGGCAGAGCAGGCTTCCCTTTCTAGTTATTCTGAAGCTGTTTGCCCTGTCTTATTTCCCTTGGGAGTTAGTCTCTCTCTCTCTCTCTCTCTCTCTCTCTCTCTTAACAATAAAAACTCGACAGAGCTAAAGTCCCAGGCTCCAGTTCTCTGACAAGTTTGTGTCATTGCTGTGCATTACTTTTGTGCTTTTACTGTATACATATACATTTCCATAAGTAATTTAAACTATTGTTTATGTGTCTGAAAATTTTACAGATCTTTTCAGCAAGTTGTAAACACACATGACCGGGAACTTGGTTTTTTCCTGTATGGACTTTCTGTATCATCTTTTCCTGTACCCCTTCCAGCCTCACTGAGGAGTCAGGGTGGTGTTCGTGTTCGTGCTTGACCGGAGTGGAGAAGGTGGGACCCGGGAGGCCACCCCATGCCTCTCTTCTGGTCCCCTCTCCAGATCCCTTCTCTGGGTCGGACACTTATTTCTAAGGCTTTTGAAAGACTCTGGGCCAAGACCTTTCCTCATTAAGACTTAAAGGTCTATTTCCCAAGGACTCTTTCTACTGGGAAATACCTGAGAGTGAGCATTTATTTAAAAGCTGAGGATTGAATGCATATCTAGCGAATGGATTGCATGAATGGATGGGAACCACTGGGGCCTTCGTGGAGTGCTCCAGAAGGGAAACCATGTGAAGAGTGTGGTTCTGTTTACCTCTTGGCCAATGTTGGTAAGCAGACGTAGAGAGGAAGATGCCACTCATTTTGACTGTCCCAAATCAAGAACAAGGCCCTCACTGATAAGGGTACTTAGAGAATCCCATCCTTTGTCCTCTCATGATACCATGAGGTTAAAAAAAAAATACTATCTGGACAACCTTGTCTCTGTCCAGGGTGGAGAAGGGAAGGCTGAACTACCCCAGCCCCCTGGCTCTGAGAGCTGATGGGGGCGTCCGGTCCTCCAGCCCCAGCTGAAGCTGTTCATTCTGCCCGGGCCAAGCAGATGGAGAAGCAGGGCCGCTTCTTTCCTCCCTGCCTTCTCCTTCTTCTCATTTCTTCTTTCCATTATCTGGGGAATGTGAACCTCCTTGTTGCAAATACTTGCACTTTAGTATGATTTGATTTGATCTGATTATTTGTCTTAAAGCAGAAGGAATGCTAATGTTGGCTCAGGTCTTTTTGTGTCAATAAAAGGAAGCAATAAAGAAAAGAGGTCTGAAAGTTCCCTTTTGATAAAAGAATAAATTGTCATAAGATTCTGCACACCAAATAGCCAGCCTCGGAGAGAGTAACTTTGTCATCAGCCTTGTCACCTAAAACTCCTTTCCTGCCTTTCCTCGTCCAACACTTTGCATGTGTGTCTGGATACAGTAAAGGTGCTTAAAGCTTTTTAAAAAAATGATGCAACAACTTTCAAGTGGAGAAAAATTTAAGTCTTTTAATTTCATTTTTGGCATATTTTTCTTTTTTAAAAATGTGTGTGTCTCCTTTTTTGTTTGCTAAACAGTAAGTGCGGATCTTCCTGGCCACCTTTAATACTCCCAGCTAATTATCCTGAAATAAATCTCTTTCAAGCCCGCATGCCAGCAGTTCTGGGATCCTAGCGGCTCTTTCAGCTCCCGGCTGCCTGTCACTCAAATGGGCCTCAGCTGCAACTTCGAATGATGAGTATTAACCTCCCGCTGGGAAGATTCGCCCAATCTCCCCACTTCCAACAGCCGCTCCCAGGGCCTCACCATGCTTCTACCTGTTAGTCTAAGCTGGGATTTTCTTTTGCTAACGCTGTGATTTTGAAAAGTAGAAGAGGATTCCTGGGAGAAAGACACTCAGTTAACCTTCTCCTAATTGCCATTCAAGATGGAAAGGGAAGGAGAGAGGGTGGCGGTCCCAGGAGGGCACTGGGCCATGGAGTGGTGGGCAGTCTGGCCGGGAAGTGCACTGGTCTGCAGGTGAGCGGGTGTGAATGTGTTCTGGCCAAGGGGCCTGTGTTCATAGATTCCTACCTGGGGGTGGTTAATGGCTGGCATCTGGGACAGGCCTTGATTTGGACTTACTGTCTTCTCTGATGTCCTTCCTCCTCAAATGTCCCTTAGTGACTTTTGCTGGTTCACTAGGTTCTCCTTCTCCCTAGAACCTAGTTTATTTCCTCCCATTCCTCTTGTCTTGCTCAGCAAGATTCATGGATTCTTGCTTGTGTATTTGTTCAGAATTTAGTACTGGTCCTATTTGCCTCTCCTGGGTGAGGTACGGCTCTCCCCTCACTTTTGTTCTTCTTCTGGATCCATAGGCTTCCCAGCATCCTTACGACATCCTTCCAGTAAGATGAGAAGATGGCTACTTGGGCAGGCTCCATAGCACAGGTTCTGAAGTGGCATTACCCAATGCCCAGCAAAGAATAATAGTCTAGTTAAATGAATGAATGGGTAAATAAATCATAACATAACAACATAACATAACATAACATACAACAAAATATAACATCTTGTTCCCGAATATTAGGCCACCTTCTTCTTAGATTGATTTATCTGACATCCCCCCCCTCCCCCCCTCCACACACACACTGTTTATCAATCACCAATTCTCCTCCTTCTGGGGAGAATTTTACTTCCAGGTGCCTGGTAGATACTGTGACGTGACTTGCTTTGGTCAATAAATGTTCACCAAAGCCAGTGTGTGTCACTTCCTGGTAGAAGCTGTGAGACCTTATGTCGGGCAGATAAAATATGTATTATGCTCACTTTGTTAAAGTGGCACTGCCCACGTGGAGGCCGTTGCCCAGGTGATATAAATGTGTGTCTCTGTGGGCAGGCAGAATCCCTGTAGCCTGGGGCTTGGTTTTGGGATTAAGCCTTTCCCACCCGTTTTGATGTGGGGTGATACAATCCAATCATGCCTCAGAGAAGTGACTTTGTATTAGAGACTTCCCTATTTTGTATATTGGATTAAAGGTTTTGAATCTACACTATAAAATGGGGGCAGAACGGGAGCTTGCTCTCTTGGTTCCTGGGATGATTAGCATGAGAGAGCAGAGGGAGCAGAGCAGAGAGCAGCGGAAAGAGGCCATGTGGCCAGGAGAAGCAGCCAAGATGGCGGAGTGCTGAGTGAGAAGCCAGTTTGTGTAGAGTTTGTATCTGGGATAAGGAAGGAGATGGGGAACTGAGGAGAATAAGGCTGGTGAGCTAGAAACCTTTGATTCTAGGAAACTCGGATAAGTCAGTAGCTTTGTGAGCACTGAATGTGAATGGGTTTTGGAGCCCAGTGCACGTTTTTACTTGCCCGCCGGGTGCAAGCTAGAATTAAAGACTATGGCCCATCAGCTTTTGGCTCCGCTGTTTCTTTACCGACTGTCCAAATCCAATGCGAACCTGCATGGGCCAGGCTGCTGTGATGGTGGCCCTGGCTTCTGGTTTTACACCTTAGTATTTTGATTTTCTTCTGTCACATTGGCTGATAAAATTCCAGACAGTGGGTGCTCCATGAGCTTGGTTCTTGAGGTGATAATCCCCTGTTGACCTACTGTGGATGTATGGAGTGAACAAGAAATAAACTCTTGTAGTTTTATGCCACTGAGGTTTGGGGTTTTTAAAATAACTACAGTGTAATCTGACTGATACACAAATATACAAATTTACTCATCTTTATCCAAATGCAATTTCTACCCCCCTTGCAGCCTTTATTTTATTTTTTATTTTTTATTTTTTTTTTGTATTTTTGTGAAGCTGGAAACGGGGAGAGACAGTCAGACAGACTGCCGCATGCGCCCGACCGGGATCCACCCGGCACGCCCACCAGGGGTGACGCTCTGCCCACCAGGGGGCGATGCTCTGCCCCTCTGGGGCGTTGCTCTGCCGTGACCAGAGCCACCCTAGTGCCTGGGGCAGAGGCCAAGGAGCCATCCCCAGCGCCCGGGCCATCTTTGCTCCAATGGAGCCCTGGCTGCGGGAGGGGAAGAGAGAGACAGAGAGGAAGGAAGGGGGGGTGGAGAAGCAAACGGGCGCTTCTCCCATGTGCCCCGGCCGGGAATCGAACCCGGGTCCCCCGCACGCCAGGCTGACGCTCCACCACTGAGCCAACCGGCCAGGGCCTTTCAGCCTTTAAATGTATAATTTTTACCTGCCTCTATAAGGATTTTATTTATTTATTTTTATTTTATTATTATTATTTTTAGCCAGCCTCTTATTCTTTCCAGTGCAGCAAACCAGGTACCAGAAACCCATATCCTGGCCAAACAGAAAGAGAAATGTTTTTGTTTAGGTGCTTGAACTAGATGGTTAAGTCTTATTATCATCACTGGACCCCTAGTAAGTGATGGAGAATGCCAAATAACTCCTTTATCTATGTATCTTGTCTAAAGGTGTCAGAGCAGAACTGACACATACAGTTGCAAGGCTGAACACTGAACATCTAAGGGCAGGACACTCTCAAAGACCACACTGTGCTAACCTTTTGCTGGTTCCTCTAACAGAAGATCTGCTTATAAGAAATTTTCAGAAGCCAGGGAGCCACTATGTACTCCACCATCAAAACAAAACCAGAGAGTTCATTCTAAATGATGCCCTGGACTTTGCTAAAATCCTCCAGAAAATTATAAAGGGAGGGCCTCTTACTGTGTGCATTTTTGGCATGACTCAAGCAAAATGTAAGGGCCTGATACCTCCAGGTCCTGCCATTCTAATTTTCTCCTTAGTCTCAGCTCCAGGGAGGCCGCTTGGACTTGTGCTGCATTATGTTTTGGAGGACCCTGTTTTCTGATTTTCCCTTTTTGTGGCCTGTGCCTTCTGGGCCTGTTCAATAGGGGGAGCTCAATAGATTTCACCTGTCACCCATCCCCCCTGGACCTTTCTCTTTCCTTCAGTTCCTGCCCTGGATTCCTTTCATCAGACAAACCCTTGGCCTTGATTAGCCAGGGGTATGCCCCAGGACATGGTGGCATTTTAATCCCAGTGAACACTGGTTAAACAGTGAAGTGTACAGTCATATGTTGGTCAGATTTTCTTTCTCTAGTAGTGTTCCAGCTTCAAACCCCTGCATGCGGCATAGAATGAATACATACTATTAACTGCCAGAAAATTCCTTTGTGGCTGAATATTTCCTGCATTTGTAAATCATCCTCCTACTACCTATCATGACAGTTATGCAAGTGACTTTTGGATTTCACAACTTTTAAAAAATTTATGATATTGTGATCTCTATCCATGGAAATGCACCACACTTAGATTGTGAAATCAAAGAATAAGTAAAAAACAGTCCTCAATTAAAACAATGAAGTGATGGTTTGACCTGAAACGCATTGTGTTGTAATAGGGAGAGCTCTAATCTCAGCTCTGTCACTGACTCTCTGTGTGACCTTACACAGATCACTTAAGTTCTCTGGGCCTGAGTTTTCCTATCTGTAAAATGTGAAAGGATCTTTCCCAGTTCCAGTATTTTATAATTCTGGAATGTAATGTTTATGAATATTAAATCACATTAACTTCAAAAATGTATTTCCGGGTGGTCATTTCTTAGGCTCCCTGGGAGAGTCTTGTTATTGCTTTAGATAGTCTTTTGGGGGCTTTTTATCCCTCAAAAACCTCATCCCAGCAATGTTGTGAAATTAACAAGGGCATTATTCTCCATTTAACAATTGAGGCTTATTGAGATTATATATTTTGTACAAAATTATGTAAATTCTTAGCGGTAGAAGCAGGATCAAACCCCAGAAATCTAGGCACTCATACTCTATGTTAGACAAGAGGGAATTGTCTCTCTCATGCTATTATCAGAGTGGGAATTATTGAGACAGTCTACCATAAAAACCAGTTTAATTGATACTAATTGAATGTATTATCGATATTTAGTGGTGAGCAAATTGTGTTTCATACCTTCAAAAAAGGTATGGTCTAGTGAGGACCATTTACATAAACAGATATAGGAAATGTTATGATTAAGGTATTTTCAGGACTTCCTCTTCCAATCAGGATGAAGTGAGAGGGGTGGGCTTTAAGTTGCTTGACATAAGGCAACAAAGGAAGTATCTCTGAAATGTAGGGAACAAATGAGGTAAGCCCTATGATCACTCCAACTTATTGTCTGAAGAGAGTTTCCAGGCAAAGTATAAGGAAGATAAACTCAATGGATCCCAGAAGTTTCTCTGAGTTTAGAAGCCCTAGCTGAAAGTCTGGGGAGGCAACGTTGCTAGGGTACACAAGGCAAGTTTTAGAGTCAAGATGTTTTCCTAGAGAAGGAGCTTCAGATATCTGTGTCCCACCAAATCGTCAGTTGAGTGGTAATAATCAGTATATGCATGTGTGGAACCTATTCAAGGCTAGAGAATCACTTAAGAGAATTAGAGGAAACATGTCTTTGAAGATCATACAGTGAGAAGGAAGGTTCCTATTTCTATCATCCAAATAGAAAACCTCATCATTCACAAGACTGAGGAGAATACTCAGAAGAGTTTTATCTCAGTAGTGGAAAGAAATAGCTAAAGATTAAATGTTGATCCCATCCAACTATGCTTTACAAAAAAGACTTAAAATAATCAAACGATTTCCAAACAACTGTGTCACAGGGCAAAAGCTCAAAATAATTATAAGAGTATAAAAATATCCAATACTCAACAAGGTAAAATTTGTAATGTCTAGCAATTTGATTAAAAAAATTTAAAACATGCAACAAAGCAGGAAAATACGACTCATAACAAAAAGTCTATTAATACAAACCAAATAAGAAATTATACACAGATGATAGAATTATAGACAAGGACACTACTACAGTTATAACTGCTTTATGTTTATAAGTTCAAGAAACTACTCTTACTATTGAGCATCTAAATAGAGGCTTGGAAAATATACAAACTACAATGTCTGAAATAAAAAGTGTATTGGATGAGGTGAACAGCAGATTAGACATTGCAGAAGAAAACAGCAGTGAATTTGAATACATAGGAACAGAAATTATTCAAAATAAAACACAGAGAGAAAAAAATTAATAAAAAAACAACAACCCCCAAACAGAGTACTACTGAACTGTGGGACAACTCCATGTGGTCTAATATATGTGTAAGTGGAGACTTTAAAAGGGAAGAGAGAAAAGCAAAACTGAAAAAAATATTTGAAGAATATTAATAAAAATTTCCATTAGAAATTAGAAACTTAGAATGGCAGTATATACTTATAATGTACTTATATAGGAAGTGGTATTATATCACTCTAAGGTAAAGTGTGATAAGTTAAAGATGAATAAATTGGCCCTGGCCGGTTGGCTCAGTGGTAGAGCGTCGGCCTGGTGTGCAAGGGGTCCCGGGTTTGATTCCCGGCCAGGGCACACAGGAGAAGTGTCCATCTGCTTCTCCACCCCTCCCCCTCTCTTTCCTCTCTGTCTCTCTCTTCCCCTCCCGCAGCGAGGCTCCATTGGAGCAAAGATGGCCCCGGGCGCTGGGGATGGCTCCTTGGCCTCTGCCCCAGGCGCTAGAGTGGCTCTGGTCGCAATAGAGCGACGCCCCGGAGGGGCAGAGCATCGCCCCCTGGTGGGCAGAGCGTCGCCCCCTGGTGGGCGTGCCAGGTGGATCCCGGTCGGGCGCATGCGTGAGTCTGTCTGACTGTCTCTCCCCGTTTCCAGATTCGGAAAAATAAAAAAAAAAAAAAAAAAAAAAGATGAATAAGTTAAACTCTAAAAAAGTTACTGAAATAATATAGTTATTGCTAATAAGTCAAAAAGAAAATAAAATGGAATCATAAAAATTGTTCAATTCAAAAGATTGTGGGGCAGAAGTATTATAAAAGGGAACAAATGGGACAAATAGAAACCAAATAACAATATGATATATTAAAATCCAACCATATCATGAATCACAGTAAATGTAAATAGTTCAAAAATCTTAATCAAAAGGCAGAAATTGTCAGATTTTATAATAAAGACCCAGTTTTATATTGGCTGTAAGAAATCTACTTTAAATTAAAGACACAAATAAGTCAAAAGAAAAACTATGAAAAAAGGTATAATATGGTTATACTAATCCAAAAACAAACAAACAAACAAACAAACAAAAAACCAAACAAACCAGGAGTGGCTATTATCAAACAAAGTAGATTTTATAGTGATAAAGGTGCCAATTTCTTAGTAGGATATTGCAGTTCTAAATATACAGGGAGCAAAAAGTGAGAGAACTATAAGAAGAAATAGATCCACAATTATAGCCAGAAATTTTAACACCCCTCTCCTACTAGTACTTGATGGAACAATAAACAGAAAATCAGTATGGATATGGGAGACTTGGACAACACTATAAACCAACTTGTTCTAATTGACATTTATAGATCACACTATGAAACAGCAGAACACACATGTAATATTTCTTTTACTAAGACCATATTCTAAACATATAAAGGATGTACAAGAAGCCTCAATAAATTTAATGAGATTCATATCAATGTATGTTCTCTGACCAAAGGGATGTAAACTAGAACTAAATAACAAAGATATTCTGAAAACACTCAACTATTTGCAAATTAAATAGCACCATTAAAAATACCAATAGGCAAAGAAGTAATCAAAAGAGAAACTTAAAAGTTTTATTTTGATTTGAGAAAAAAAAAGAAGAATATTCATCAAAATTTGTGAGAAGCTAACATAGTCTTAAGGGGGAATGTATAGTACTAAATGTCTAAAAAGAAAAAAAGGTTACAAACCAGTGACCTCAACTTTACCATTGAGAAATTAAAAATAGAAAGACAAATGAAACCCAAAGTAAGGAGAAGAAAATTTAAACATCACGGTGGAAGTCAATTTGAAAGACAACAGAAATATAATAGATAAAGCAATGAAACCAAAGCTGATTTCTTTGAGAAGATTAAAAAAATTTGATAATTCTCTAGTAAAACTGATAAGAAAAAAAGAAGATACAAATTACCAGTTTCAGGAATGAGAGGAAATATAACTAGATTTTACAGATATTTAAAGGATAATAAAGGAGAACTTTATGTCAATATACTCTACAACTTATATTAAATGAATAAATTCCTTGTAAGGTACAAACTACCAAAGCTCATTCAAAATGAAATAGGTAAGCTTAATAACCCTATAGAAAAAGAATTGAATTTATATTGAAAAACCTTCCCACAAGGTAAACTCGAGGGCCAGAGTTTTCATGAAGAAATTCTACTGAATGTCTAAGGATGAAAAATAATTCTACACAAATTTTCTAGAAAATAGAAGAAGAAAAAATATTCAATTCAATTTGTGAGACAGCATGACAATGATACCATAAGCAAAGACATTATAAAAAACAAACAAACACAACAAAACTACAGATCAAGTAGTCCTCATGATCACAGATGCAAAATTCTTACCAATTTTTTAGCAATCAAATCCAGTAATATTCAAAGGATAATATATCATGGCCAAGTGGTGCTTTTCCCAATAATTCAATGTTGATCTAACATTCAAAAATGAAACAATCGAATTCACCAATTACATGGTTTAAAAAAATTTAAATGATACGGTCATCTCAAAAGATGCAAAACAAACCCAAAATTTTTGATATCTCCATTCCTTATATGAGTACCCAGTAACCAAGAATAGAAGTAAACTTCCTAACAATAGTGAACATTTTTGAAAACCTACAGTTAACATCTGATTTAAAGGTAACAGGAAAAAGACAAAGCCCAAAGATTTAAGCCCAGGAAAAAGACAAAGATGTCCATTTTCTATTCAACAGTTTACTGAAGGGTGTAGGCAGTACTATATAGCAAGAAAAGCAAAAAGGAGCCTCAAGTAGGAAAGGAAGAAGTAAAACTGTTTATGTCATAATTGCCTATATAGAAAATCTCATGAAATCAAGAAAAAGGTTACTAGATTGAATTAAGTAAATTTAGCAAAGTTGCAGGATAAAAAAAAAAATCAGTATCCATAACTGAAGTTGTGTTTTTATATGATAGCAACAACCAGAAATTGAAATAAAAAGTACCATTTATAATAGCATTAAAAATATGAAATGCTATGGACCAATATGATAAAAGTTGTGCAAGACCTGTATTCTAAAAGTTACAAAATCAATGCTAAGAGAAATTAAGGAAGAAATTAAGGAGGATATAAATAATTGGAGGGATATACTGTGCTAAGGGATTAAAAGATTTGATATTGTTATGATTCCAAATGATCTATAGGTCCAATCAACAGGCTTTGTGTGTGTGTAGAAATTGACAAACTGGTTCTTAAGTTTATAAGGAAATGCAAAGGACCTAACATACCCTGAACAACTTTGAAAAAAACCACAAAAAACGTTTGGAGGATTTATTATAAAGCTACAATAATCAAGACCGTGTGGTATTGGCATGAAGATAAATAAGTAGGTCAATGAAACAGAATAGAGTTGAGGAACAGACACACATGTGAATTGATTTATGACAAAGGTTCAGAGATAATGCTGTGGTGAGAGAATATTCTTTTCAATAAATGGTGCTAGAACAATTGGATATTCATATGAAATAGCAGAAAAACAAAGAGAACTTTATTACTTCACACTCTACACAAAAATGATCTCAAAATAGGTCACAGACCTAAATATAAAACCTAAAAAGAAAACACAGGAGGACATCTTTTGACCTAGGATTAGGCAAACACTTCTTAGATATGACATAAAAATAATAATTTATAATGGATGAAAAATTAATAAATTAGATTTCATAAAAATTAAGAACTTTTCAAAAGTAAGAGAATAAAGAGACAATCTATAGACTGGGAGTAAATATTTGTAAAACATTTGATAAATATATATATAAAGAATATATATTTAAAGAATCTCAACATTCAATGATAAGAAAATAACTCATTCCTGTCTCTGTCTCTATCTGTCCCTCTCTCTGACTCTCTCTCTGTAAAAAAATAAATAAAAAAAATAAAGACTTGTTCAAAAATGTCCATGGCAGTTTTATTTGTAATTGCCAAAAAAATATAAACAACTCAAATGTCCATCAATAGTTGAATGGATAAACAAATTGTGCTATATCCATTTAATGGACCATTACGCAGGAATAAAAACTGACTATTGATAACTACAAAATGAATGAATCTCAAATTAATTATTCTGTGTGAAAGAAGCCAGACCAAAAAATAGGACATTACCGTATGATTCCATTTATAAATTATAGAAAATGCAAACTAATTTATAGTGATAGAAAGCAGATTAGTGATTGCCTGGGAATTGGGTGATCATAGAGAAAAGCAGGAGAGTGTGATTATCAAGGGACATGGAAAAATTACCTTGATTGTGAGTGTATGTCAAAACTTATACACTTTACATGTATAGAATTTATTGTATATCACCTATACGTCAATAAAGCTGTTAAGAAACAACAAAATATATTACAGCAACTTATATTTCTTAACAAAATAGATTAACTTGTATATCTGTATTTCAAATATTGATACTTTTGTAGATTAAAATTGAGACATTCGGATAAGAGTGATCTAAAGGTTCTGTGGGGGTCTGGAAAATTCATAGCATATGATCAAGTGTTTTTCTATTTTTGCATTATATTATGCTAATAGCCAAGATTGCATTTGCCATAGAATGTCTCTTCCAAACTCAAAGCTACATTTTGATTGAGTAGGTCATGATTGGATGAGACCAGGAATCTGTGTTTTTAACAAGTTCTTTAGGTTATTCTGATGCAGGCAAGACATGGGCCACACTAGAGAAATGTTAGTCAAAATGTCAACATCAAAAGCTATCTCTCTTTTCAAGCTTGACTTGTGTTTGGTTCTTTTGGTTGAGGTCCATAGTTTACCTGGCTTAACTCTGGTATCTTCTTCTTCTTTTTTTTTTTTTTTTTTTTCTTTACAGAGCCAGAGAGTCAAAGAGAGGGATAGGGACAGACAGACAGGAACGGAGAGAGATGAGAAGCATCAATTTTCGTTGTGGCACTTTAGTTGTTCATTGATTCCTTTCTCACATGTGCTTTGACCAGGGAGTGGGGGTGGGGGGTGGGGAGGGAGGCTACAGCAGACTGAGTAACCCATTGCTCAAGCCAGTGACCTTGGACCAAGCTGGTGTGCTTTGCTCAAAACAGATGAACTCGCACTCAAATTGGTGACCTCGGAGTCTCAGACCTGGGTCCTTCGTGTCCCAGTCCAATGCTCTATCCACTACACCACTGCCTGGTTGGGCTGTGGTATCTTCTTATTGGATAAGACCTAGCTGCCCACCTTTAGAGAGAATTAATGCTCATAAATACTGTACAATGTTAGGTCTGGGAATAACCCTGGTAGTGTTATAGCCACAAGAACAACCTTTTAGTCATGTAGTCCAGGCCCTGCCCTCCCTCAAGAACATCCCTCTTAGACCATTTCAAACTCTTGAAGGCTGGGCTTTCAGAGCCCTGGGACAGGGTGCTAGGGACTCTGAGCCAGGAAGTCCTTATTTAGGTTTCACAGTCTTCCTTCTGTAGATGCCCTTAAGGGCTGTGACTTTTGCAATTGTTTAATGGATCAAGTCAATCTTCTACTTAAAACCTCTTGGAAGCTTCCCAGAGCTGGCAGGATAAAACCCAAATTCCTGACCTTGGCCAACAAGCTCTGCATGATCTCTGCCCTGACTGCCCCTCCTCCAGCAAGCACCAGTCAACCTTGGACCTGGCTCCTGGTTCTCAGACACTCTAAGAAAGCCCCTTCCCCTTCAGCCCTCTCTTCCTGCATTTCCGCTTCATAAAAGCTCTTTGTGGCTGCTATATGGCTGGCTTCTCTCAGCATTTAAACCTTGTAAGGAGGTCACCTCCTGAGGGAGACCTTCCCTAACTCTCTGTTCGGAGTAGGCTCTCTCCTCTCCCTCATATTCTTGGTCCCACCTCTCATCACAAGTAGTAATTATTTTGCTCCTCTTTTTGTTACCTTTACTAGAATGTAAGCTCTGTCAGGGTAGGGTCATGCCTGTTTTGCTCACCATTGTATTAATTATTATTGGTTCAATAAATGAATTACTCCTGCAAGGTCCCTAATTTTTACGAATAAATACTATGTCAGTGAGCTAAATAAAGCTCTTACAGCTGAAGTCATTGGACACCAGTAGTTTAAAAACTGTTATTAAAAACTTTTTGTTTAATGAGAGCATCTCACCATCCTGAAAAACAAACAGACAAACAAAACAAACTACTTTCAAGCACAACAAAACAGCAAGCATTCAGTTCAGATAAAGGATAAGAGATACAGTGGTGGGATTCAAATAATTTAACAACCGGTTGGTTCTCTGCCCTAATGACTGTAAGGTCGTTGGATAATGGAGGATGGTCGAGTGGGGAACTCAGACCCGCCCACTTTGGCTAGGACCGCCCACAATCAAGCCCGCCAAAGGAAGCTTCCCAGGAACCATTTGGAAAGAAGCGATTGTCTGCCAGCCAGTGAAATTTCACCACGTCATAGTAGCTCCACTTCCCTAGAGGGACCCTTTAAATATCTCCCACGTGGTTTAATCTTTGCAACTTCCCTAGCCTCCATCTTGCACCTCCATCTCTCTTTCTTTCCTCGGGGCCAGGGAACCTTGCCGGGCGGGGTGTGCGCTCTGTATTCAATAAAGCCGTTTATTATTCCACACTTTGTGGCTCCGGCCCCGTTCCTTCCTTCTCAGCGGGGAAAAATACCTTACAATGACCATTTTAAGCATAAAAAAAAACAACGATATACCAAAAGGTAGTTTATTATTTCATGCATTTAATACTTAAATAAGAACAATAAAGAGGTATACAAAACTAGATTATGAGTTTTAAATATTAATGAAAATATTAAATAATACCTAACTAAACATTAAATATTAATGAAAATATTAAATAATACCTAAATAAACAATAAAATTGTTATTTAAGATAGTTCCATATTGCATCTCGACTGGCATCCTTACTTGTAATTTTTTTCACCTATGGACGGAATGAACATTACCATAGGCGCTTAGAATATGCTGTTGCTCAGATGAACGTTAAAAAAGAGTAAGGAATGTAAATTTGTGATTTCCACATTGGGCGGCTGCCCAGGCACCCACCTTAGAGAGAACCCTGATTACAAGGGCCATTTTAACACCTGGTTCATGAACTTAACAAAAAATTAGGTATCGGTACTGCCAAACCGGTGTGAACCAGCTGAATCCTACCACTGATCAGATATGCATTTGCTACCAAACAATCTTCCCTGTCATGTTCACCCAGAAGTCAGCTCTCATCTGGAGAAAACGGTTCAAAAGTTGAGTTCAGGGTTTAGTTGAGGCCTGTCCTGGCTTTAGGACACTCTGGTCTTATTTTTGACAGTATTCCAAGCAGGGTGGGGCTCCTAGCAGTTTGGCTGGGGTGGGGCATGGCTAGATGATCTGTGACTTTTTGGCTTTTCCAGGCAGGAGGGAAGTGAGTGATTGATTGATCTTGCTCCTGTGGTGTGGATGGTGTGGAGGACACCACATTTGGGCTATAAGTTCTGAAGCTAGACACTTGGGTCATGGTCACAACTGTTTCTCATTTTATCACTGAGGTTGGTACTTGAAGTGAACAAAGCCAGAAGCCTGGCGGCAGGTGTCACTGTATGTGACCTCAGGAATATCTGACCCTGGGTGGTGAAAAGCTGAGCTTCCTTGATGGAGGTGCATTTGTGGAATCTCTTTGACTCCATTATTTATCTCTTAACACATTTTCACTTTACTTCTGGTTCTTTTCTTTCCTCTTTTTTTCTCCTTCCTACTTCATTTTTTCTAGATTCCCCCCCCCCCCCTCACATCCAGGTTTCTTTTCAGTTTCTCTCCATTTCTTTCCTTTCAGTCTCCATGACTTACCTCATGTCCCTTTCATTTTTCTTCCCCTTCTTCCTTTTCTGGTCTTTATTTAAGGTGATTCTCTGAAGACAGGGACATTATTTTCTCATCATTTTTAATCTAGCCCATTGGTGACTGGCTATTTAAAATCTATACATAAATTTAAAGTGGTATACTTTTCCAGTCAACTGAATATTTTTGTGATTGTGAAGTGTTCCTCTTTATCTCAGGTGTTTTGGGTTATAATATTTTCTGAAATCTTTCTCTTTTCATCGGCATATTTTGTCCACTTGTCTTTTGATGCACTTATGGATATTTGGGTTTAAAATCTATATACTTACTATTTGTTTCATATTTGTCTCACCTATAGTATTCTATGTTATTTCCTTGTTTTCTTTGGGATTTATTATTTCTTTATTATTTCACTTTCTATCTCTGTTAGCTTATTAGTTATATTTTTGGCAATAATAATGCTCATTACTCAAAAAATTGACAAATGTTCTTGATACAAGTAGAAAATCAGTATGAACTTTCATCACTGACTGTTTAAAAAACCCTAGAATACTATATATTTTCTTCTCTCAATTTATATGCTACTCTGATCATGAATTTTAATTTGTAGATATTTAAATTTTTATAAAACCAACTTATTATTTTATATAGTAACTTGTCATTTAGCTTACCCACATACTTACCCTTTCTGTACTCTTCATGTCTTCCTGCATCTTTAAGCTTACATCTAGGGTCATTTTCTTTCTGTGTCTGCATGTTTCCTTTAAGTTTACTGACAAATTCTTTTTTTGTTTGTTTGTTTGTGTGAAAAATATCTTGATTTCATTGCTGTTTCTCATGTGTATTTTAGCTGGGTATATAATTTTAGAATGGCACTTATTTTCTCAGCACTTTTAAGATATTATTACATTATTGTCAGATGTACAATCTGATGGGAAGTCAGATAGGAGTTCTATTGCTGTTTCTGTAATTTTTCTTGTTGAACTTCAAAGACCTCCTTTTTTTTTGCTAATCTTTGTTTTTATCCCTGACAAATAAGTATGATTAGTGAATTTTTTTTAGCATTTATTCTTTTTATATTCATAAGTGCTTCTTGAATTTGTACTTTTTTGTTTTAGGAGTTTTAGAAAATACTCTTAGATATTACTCTTTCTCTATTCTCTCTCTTCTCTTTCTATGACAATAGTTAAATTACTTAGACCTTTTCTTTCTATGCAATACCTTGATTTACTGTATGGTCTTTTTTCTAGTTTCCACCCTTTTATTTTTCAGCGCTATGTTCTGAACATTTTATTCTGACTTATATTCTAGTTCTCATTTAGGTAATCTAAACTTTTCCATTGTAGGTAATCTGTTAAAACCTTCCATTGATTTTTAAAAAATTTTTGTTAGTGTATTTTTTTAGTTGTAGTATTGTATTTTTTTAGCTTACTTATTTCCCTTTTTGGAAGTTGTTTTCAGATGATTATGTAGGTTCCACTGTATGCCTGGTTATTTTTGATTGACTGCCAGGTTTGCATAAGAAAAAAAATTAGGGATAATTTGAGGCTTAGCACAAAGGTATCTTACTGTAGGGAAGATTTAATTTATTTCTTACTGAAAAGTAAGGACCCATAGAAATTCAGGTTCACTTTAATATAATCAGGGATTGATAGTTCAAACTCAGCTTTTGGTCTCTGTGAGGACTGGTTTATTTTTGATTCAACTCTAATAAAAAGTATGTTCCTTTCATGCCCCAACCCAAACTCAGGAATTTATGAGTCCCTGTCTTGGTGGGTCCTCAACTTGAATTTTTTTCCCTAGCTGCTAGACAATCTGTCAAAAGTTCTGTTAAGTTTTACACCTGTCAACCTGACCAGGTGGTGGTGCAGTGGATAGAGTATCAGATTGGGATGCGGAGGACTCAAGTTTGAGACTCTGAGGTCGCCAGCTTGAGTGTGGGCTTATCTGGTTTGAGCAAAGCTCACCAGCTTGGACCTAAGGTCGCTGACTTGAGCAAGGGGTTACTTGGTCTGCTGAAAGCCCATGGTCAAGGCACAGATGAGAAAACAATCAATGAACAACTAAGGTGTCGCAACAAAAAAGATTGATTCTTCTCATCTCTCTCCATTCCTGTCTGTCTGTTCCTATCTATCCCTCTCTCTGACTCTCCCTCTGTCTCTGTTAAAAAAATAAAAAAATAAATAAAAAGAAGTTTTATACCTCTCAGTTTTACACCTGTCCTGGAGTTGGCTAAATCCCTAGAGTCTGGGGAAAAATAGCCTTGAATGCCAGGCTAACCTCTCTGGATTTTATTTTTATGCCTCAAACTAGATCTTGCAATTCTTCCTTGTCTTGGAACATCTCCAGTGCCAGATAATTTTTATATATTGCTCAGATTTTCTGGTTGTTCTCTTCATGAAGGTTCTTCCACGTTTCCTAGTTTGCCAATATAATTATACCATTTCTTATCTCTGGACCTCAGTTTTCACATCTATACAATAAAATGACTAGACTGGAAGACTTCCTCAAATTCATATTTCTGCCTATGTCAGCATGCTTCAAACCTGTGGCTTAGACTGTCAGTTTTATAGGGAAGCACCATTCTTCCAACATGTAGGTGCTGGCATCCTGCCACACCTGGTCAAGACAACTAACTAGTAAGGCTTTGAAATGATGGCAGTGAGCATGTTTGTTACTTGGGGAGGTTGAAAATATGTACTATAAGGCTAGAATGCAGCTAGCTTGCAGTAAATATCCTACTATCCATACTGGTGTGAAATGTAGGCAGGGATGTTTCATTTTTCTCTCAACCCAGAAATAGGAAGAATTCCCCAGGGCTATTTATCACAGTCAGAAGGGAGATAAATAAAGAACAGGGATGTTGTTAATTTACGCAAACTCCAAACTCAAAGTCTCTTTGATGGAGCAGGGGCACCAGGAGAACCCTGATGTAATATTTCTGGTGAACCATCTGGAGGGTCTGCCACTCATCTCACTCTACATGAGCATGAGCACGCGCGCGCACACACACACACACACACACACACACCCCAAACACGTGTGCCTAATGATGACCACATTACAAATGGACACATCTGGTGGGAAGAGTTTTCAATAGGAATTTCAAAGCACTATCACTTTCATTCTACAGGACTAATGTAGTTACATTTTGCCTCCAGTTCCTTATTTTGAAGAGTGCTTAGAACATCACTGGTTTTTTAATGTACTATTGTGGATTTCCAGTTATGAGAAAGAAGTTCTTGCATTAATTACTACATGTGCTCTCTTTGCGTTAGGAACATAAACTTGGGGGCCAAATTGCCCAGGTTCAAATCCTGACTCTTCCATATACTAGCAATAAAAGCTGGGACAAATATTTAAATTTCCCCGTGCCTCGGTTCCCTCACATATAAAGTGAGTATAATGAATAGTACCTGTGTCATGGGGCTGTTGTGAGGATTAAATGAGTTAATCCATTTGAGTGTGCAGATGGGTGAGCTGTTGGTTTGGATGTGTGCCTGTATTGCATCTCTGAGTGTGTAAGCCACAGAGGCATATAGGCAAGAGGTGAAGTGAGCTCGGGAGAACTCTGGATTTGGGGTCATGAGACCCAGTGTCATGTTAGACTGATTGTTAGATTCACTTCCCAAACTGTTGGAGCTCAGTTCAGTTTTCAGACCTTTCCTGTAAAATATATAACAGTAACACCCCTACTTATCCTCACAGAGTGAATCTCAGATGATGTGATGAATGTAGAAACCTTTTTTGCAAAAGCACTTCAGGGAGGGACTGTCCCTGAAGGTGATGGAAGATCTATCATCCTCTGTAGGGACAAATGAAATGAAGAAGCTGCAGGACAATTGGAAAGTGGGGGGACTTCCAACTTTTTACCTTAGTTTCCAAGGTTGTTCTGTTTCTGCATGACTACTCTCAGTGTTCTCTAGCGCATGGTCTGTCTTGCCAGGCTGTCTGTGGAATAGATTTGGCTGGTCCCTTAGGGTCAGTCTTATACTCTATTTCTCTCCACTAAGGGTCTTATCTTGGAGACTCTGAACTCAGTATCTGGCAATGTGTCCTTTTGGCCTATCAAGGAAATTTATGCCTTTGCACCTAGGAAGGCACAGGTGGATTAAAAGCCATCTGGAATGATGACGTGGGACAATGATCTGGCGTGAGGTGTGCCAGGTGCTGGGGGCTAGACTGGGTGTGGCCAGAGTGCAGAGGCAGGCATTAGGTGAAGGTCAGGATCAATGATATGTTAGTTTCCTGTGGCTGCTGTAACAAATTACCAACAGCAGACTATTCCCCCACAGTTCTGGAGGCCAGAAGTTCAACACCACTCTCAGTGGGCCAAAGGAGGATGTTGGCAGCCTCATGTTCCCATGGAAGGCTTTAGGAACAGATCAGTTTCTTGCCTCTTTCTCCTTCTGGTGGCTATGGCTAGTCCTTGGCTAGTAGCCATGTCACTCCAGTCTCTATCTCCAAGGTCACATTTTCTTCTGCCTCATTTTTACAAGGACACTAGTTATGGCATTTAGGATCCACACAAATAATCCAGGATAATGTCTTCATCTCAAAATCCTTATTCACTTTCTGCAAAGACACTTCCCAAATAAAGTAACACTTATAGATTCCAGGGATTAGGACAATGATATCTGTTTTGGGGGCCATTGTTTAGCCTATCTCAGGTGGTAGGGCAAGAAATAGGGAAAGCAGGAGACAGGGCCATATGAGGATATCTAGAATTAAGGGAATTAGTCAAAATGGGAAAGAAACATACCTAAGGGGTGAGTAACAGAGAAACCTCTATAACTGCCTGAATGGAATAATGATATTCACTGAACATCTACTAAGATCCAGGTGCTGTTCTAGAGGTTGGAAAGAAAGCAGCATGAAATTTGCATTCATTAAATGAACTTGTGAATAAATGAATGAAAAACTGAGGACATTCTTTGCTTAGCAAAGAATGCAGTTTCTTTTTTTTTTGGACAGAGACAGAGGGTCAGAATGAGGGACAGATAGGGACAGACAGACAGGAAGGGAGAGAGATGAGAAGCATCAATTCTTTGTTGTAGCACCTTAGTTGTTCATTGATTGTGTTCTCTTATGTGCCTTCACCAGGGGGCTACAGCAGAGTGAGTGACCCCTTGCTCTAACTAGTACCTTGGGCTCAAGCCAGTGACCTTTGGGTTCGAGCCAGCAACCATGGGGTCATGTCTGTGATCCCATGCTCAAGCCAACGACCCCATACTCAAGCTGGTGAGCCCACGCTCAAGTCAGATGAGCCTGTGCTCAAGCCGATGACCTTGAGGTTCAAGCTGGGTGCTCTGTGTCCCAATCCGACATTCTATCCACTGTGCTGCCCCCTGGTCAGGCTTTTTTTTTTCTTTTTTTTTAGTGAGAGAGACAGGTACAGACTGACAGGAAGGGAGAGAGATAAGAAGCATCAATTCTTCATTGCAGCACATTAGTTTTCATTGATTACTTTCTTATCTGTGCCATTACTGGGGGGCTCTAGCTGAGCCAGTGACCCCTTGCTCAAGCCAGCTAACTTTGGGCTCAAGTCAGCGACCAAAGGGTCATGCCTATGATCCTAGGTTCAAGCCGGCAACCCTGTGCTCAAGCTGGAGACCTCAGGGTTTTGAACCTGGGTCTTCAGCATCCCAGGCTGACACTCTAGCCACTGCACCACTGCCTGGTGTGTTGTTTCTTGTTAGATCAGGTATCAGGGCTATCAAGAAGAGCTTGCAGTTGGAAATCAGAAAGCAGGTGCTTTGGCTGGAGTGGGCTATGTGAGGTGGAGGAAGACCTGCCTTCACCTAGCATGAGGAGGGAAGGGGGCTCATGTAATTGAGTGGTTCTCAGCCCTGATTGCACATTGGTCAACTAAGAGCTTTTGTCAAATGTCCGGGCTCTACCCCCAGAGATGCTGGTTCAATTGGTTGTGGTGGGCTGGGCATCTACACAGTGTGAGCTCCCCAGGGGATTCTGATGTGCAGCCATGGGTGAGACCAGGGTTAATGTCTCTTGGGACTCATTAATTTATGATTTGGAGTCAGAGCTGGCTCAAAACAGGGCTCTGTGAATTACTTTAGGCTGTGTGATCTTGAGTATATTATAAATCTTATCTGAGTCTCTATTATTTATTATTATTATTATGATGATGATGATGATGATGATGATGATGATGATGATGAAGCAGGTAGGCAGACAGATAGGCTCCCACATGCACCCCAACTGGGATCCACTCAGCAAGCCCCCTACTGGGCAGTGCTCTGAATTGAGGCCATGGAGTCATTCTCAGTGTCCAGGGCCAACTTCTTCGAACTATCCAAGCCTTGGATGCAGGAGGGTAAGAGAGAGGGAGAGAGTGAAGGGGGAGGGGTGGAAAAGCAGATGGTCGCTTCTCCCGTGTGCCGTGACTGGGAGTCAAACCGGGACTTCCACATGTTGGGTCGATGCTTTACTGCTGAGCCAACTGGCCAGGGCACTGAGTCTCTATTTACTTATCTGTAAAATGGGGATAAAAATACTTACCTAACACATCTTTCTAAGGATTATAGTAGAAAATATTTGCAAAGTTCTGACTGTGATATGTGACACATAGTGAGTACTTAATTATCTCTACAATCTCTCAGTGAGGTAAGGAACAACGTGCCCATTGTATAGATTTGGTAACTGAGGCTCAGGTTAACTTAGTGAAAGCCACATTGTTAGTAAATGGTGGATATAAAATTTAGCCCTAACCTCCTTTTATGATTTAAATGTACTAATTTTTTTTTTTGAAAACAGGCCACTAAACCCCAGTCCACTCTCTTCTCTTTGACCTCTGTGGCTGTGAATGAGCTGACCACTGCCAGTCTGAGAAGATTCTGGTTCTCTGCATCCCCCCACCCCGCCAACACCTAGGAATTTAAAATGGGAGAGAAGCTCACCTCACCTTCTCTCTAAGCCGCATCTCTTACTCTGAGATAAGTAGGCATACGATGGCTGTAGAGAAGTGTAATAGGATGAATAATGGTCCCTCCCAAAGCTAGCAGGTCCAATCCCTGGATCCTATGAATGTTACCTTGTATGGCAAATTCTTTGCAGATGTGATTAAGGATTTTGAGATGAGAAGATAGTCTTGATTACACAGGTGGACCCTAAATGCTGTCACAAGTTTCCTTATAAGAGAGAGGCAGAGAGAGATTTGACATACATATAGAGGAGAAGGCACTGTGACTGCAGAGGCAGAAATTGGAGGCCATACACCAAAGAATGTCCTGAGCCACCAGAAGCTGGAAGAGGCAAAGACTTCTCTCCTAGTTCCTGTGGAGGGAGATTTGGCCCAGTGTTACTGGTTTTGGGCTTCTGGCCTGTAGATGGTGAGAGAATACATTTGTTGTGTTAAGCCACCCAGTTTGTGGTAATTTGTTACAGCAGTCCCAGGAAACTGATACCAGAGGTTCTGTAGGGACACCCTAGTGCTCTCTGAGATGGCACCTTCAACTCACAGCAAACACAATGGGGCTTTACCTGAATCTTCTGTGGCTGCTTGATCTCTAGCTCCTACTGCTGGGCCAGCGGGGCCCTAGGGAAGCTTGTGCACCTGCAGCCCACAGAGGTGGCAGACAGAGTTCACTGCCTCCTCACACCCTTGTCCTTTCCCACCAGCTGAGCTTCTGGTCAGGAGCAGATGTGAGTCCTCTTGTTGCCTTTTCTGCTGGAAGGAGACAACCTGTCCAGCCCGGGGGCATTGGGGGTGGGTGGGACAGAGCCAAAGAGGCTGACCTCCACCCATTCCTTCTCTCCTTTTCAACATTGAAGGTCCCGGCCCAGTTTACCCCCATCTTCCCAGCCTTGTTGCTTAAGGGCAAGGGCTTTCTGGAACAGTTTTACTCAGTGTACCAGGAACAAAGGAGAAACCAAATGCCTTGCTTGGGAGCAACCCATATGGAAGAGGCAAGGCAAGGCCCAGTGACAGGATAATTGCTTAAATATCTACTTTAAGTATAAAGGCAGACTCTACCTCCAGCTGGAGTTCAGGTTCCCACAGGTCATGAAAACAAAGAGGAGAATGGGAGAATTAAAGAGGAATAGAAATGGAAATGATTAGGAAAGATTGCTGCTACTTACAGTGGGGGGTGGAATGGGGGGGAGGGAAAATTTGGAAATTAACCCTTCTGGGATTGTGCAAGTAGGGTGTGGCTCACAGCTCTTGGCTTTTCCTTCTCAGAATGGGAAAGCTGGAGGCCTGAGCCCATGGTGAGATGCTCTGCTTTGGGGCAGCTCCCCCAGGACCTGGAGGAGATGCTGGTGGGTCTCATTCAGGGGACTGGGCTTGGGCTTTGGGCACTATGAGTTGGTAACGGCTTTGAGTGGTGGGGGTGAGTTTGTGGGCTGCCCATTCAGGCATCCTTGTGCTTGCCAGAAGCTCTCCTTTCTCCTCCGCCACTTGAGTGAGCACTCTGGTCTTCAGGCTAGGATGCTTCCCTGAGCTTCCTTTCTCTGCAGACTCGGCACTCTGGCACTCCAGGTTCATGGCGGGGGATGGAGGGGCGAGTCTTTCTACACTCACTCCCTTAATGTCTTCCATTTCTTCTTTGCAATCCAGAGTATGCTGGTAATTGTTAAAGTAATTATAATGATCTTATATCCTTAATTGTAAGAAGTACACGTTTTTTACATTCCTGGAATTAGGGCCTGCTTATAATCAATGGGTGGCGTATTTAATGGGTGAATTAGACATGGTTCCCCAGAGAAACAGAACCAATAGGATACATATAGTCTATCTATATAGTTATATCTTATCTATATATATCGATATCTGTAGCTTCATATCTGCTTACAGGGAGACATTTTAAGGAATTGGCTTATGTCATTGTGGGAGCTGGAAAGCCCAAAATTTGTAGGACAGGCCAGCAGGTTAGAAATTCCAGCAGGATTTCTGTGTTGTAGTCTTGGGTCAGAATTCCTTTTTACTTTGGGAAACTTGAGTCTTTGCTCTTAAGGCCTTCAATTGATTAGGCCTGCTTATATTGTGGCTTTACTTAAAGTTGATTGATTTTAAATACTAATCACATCTAAAAATTACCTTCACAGCAACATATATACTAGTGTTTGACCAAACAACTGGGTACCATAGCCTAGCTAAGTTGACACATAGAATTAACCACCACAGTGGGGTAGTTGTTTGTCTTCATTCATTCATTCATTCCTGCTTCCAAAAAAATCTGTTATAAAGTTTATATACAATTCTGATGGATGCATTAGCATTGGGCTATAATGATAGGCTGTGAGCGTAATGAAGGGAGTGGTCAGAACTGTTGTTTACCACAGTATCCTCAGTGTGGAAATAGGCATTTCGTAGGTGCTCGATGTTTGTTAATGACCTGATTAGCCCCTTGGCTAAGCCATAAATGTTTTGGATTCAGGTACTCCTTTGACTTTTCTTTCTTTAAGAGTGTCATAGAGCCTTTCTTCACTTCCTATCCCCCCTTCTGCCGACTGCATAGTCCTTTTCTTCTCTCAGTCTCCCTGTCTTTCTGGCTCCTTGTCCTCCATTCCTTTTATTTGGCTAATGCTCTGTGCCTAATCATGTTAGCCAGCACAGGCATTATAGAGATGTTTGCAATCCAGCCCAGGTCTGATTGTGAGCTTCAGCAGCCTGAGGCTACTTTAAGAATGTGTTGATTGATGGTGGGGGGGCTGGGGGGGTAGCCCCAGAGGAGGCCAGGGTTTTTGGCTGATGGAGCCTCCCACATGTGTGTCTGGGCACTGCAAGGGAGCCAGGCTGGTGGGGTTTTTGGTTCTCTCCTTGATCAGGCTCTGGGTGGGGTATTTATCCTGGCTGGGTATCTAAGCTCTTCCTGATTGGATTCAGCCTCCTGAAACGAGGCCCGACACAGTCCGGCTGGTGTGGCTGGTGCTGTGGCTGCAGGACAGTGTGCCCTGTGTTTCTTGTTCTCTTGTTCAAGCTCATAGCAACTGCATGCTGGAGTGGAAGGAAACTGCCGCATGTTTCTCTGGTTTGCAAGCATCACACTCATTTGCCTTGTCTAGGATATTAATTCAGAAATATTTATCAAGTGATTTCAGGATTACGGGCAATTTTGAAAGCATTCAATTAAGATTCCAAAAAGGATTCCACTGATTTAAAGGAAATTAGCTGCCTCTCTCTTTACCTCCATTTTCTCACAAGCACCCTGGATTTTTTTTTTTTCAAGAGCATTTTGCTTTCTTGTCATTATTTCCTTAATTATTTACAGTCATTCTCTCTATGTCTGCTTTCCCTGCTAGATTGTAAAAGTCTTCATCTGGGCAGGGCCTTTCAGTACTGTCTTCACCATTGTATTCCCTGGGTCAGGCACAATAAGTTCTTGACCATCTCCGGACTGTATTTTGGTGGACAAAGACATGGCATCCCACTCAGAAGGTCTAATTCTGTCTTTGGACATGTGTACACAGCAAGGAGGAATAGTCACATGGTCACATAGTTATGTGAGTGAAACCTGGATCCTTGTGGTCAAGCTAAGAGGAGCCCATGTTATGTCACACAAAGAGCCTTTAAGTGGCCCATTCTTGTGCACTTTGAAGAAAATCTGAAACAGGTTCACTTGGATCATCACCTCTGGGAAAACCAGTGTGAAAAGAAATTACTTTGGGATGTATAGTTGTAAGGACACGTCCCCATGTGTGTATGGTAATAGTATGCTGTGTGCTTTACTAGACTCTGGAGCTCTGTGAATCAGACTTTTGGACTCATATCCTGGTTCTACCAGTGTCCGGATGTCCCATGTGAATGTTGTATGGCCTTCAGTACAGATTTGCCATTTCAATGCCTTAGTCAGTTCCTTGGTAAGTGGAGATAGTAATAGTCTTCATCTCTTAGAGTTGTTTTAGAATTGAGATAATTTATGTAAAATACTGAGATCAATAACTAGCCCAGAATAAGCAGAATAGAGGCCAGTTATTATTTATTTTCATAAATATGTAATAATAAAGTTGTCTTTGCATGCATGGTGAGTTAAAGAGAGAGAGAGAGAGAGAGAGAGAGAGAGAGAGAAATGAGTTCAGGAAAAGGGAATGGAAATGGAAGTGGGATCTGAGGTAAGTAGAAATAGTGCTGATGGCCCAGGATATATCTCTACTTGGAGAAAAAGAAAGATGGGACAGTTTGAAGAAGATATATAATTATACCATCAAGAGTGTGTGGCATTGAGATGACAGAATAAAAAGATGGGAGAGGCATTCAATTATCGACTAGGAGTGTCAAGGGAGTGAACTCATTTGGCTTCTGGTTGCTTCCAACTATGCTCACCTGGCATCAGCACAATTGGTCATTTCAGTCCAACAGTTCAGTCTAACCGACAGTCAGGGAGAGCTGGTGGCTTGCCTCTGTGAGGCCCAAACTCCAAATCATCATCTGTCCTGGCTGGCTATTGGGATAGGGCAGCTCTGACAGCAGCCTCTGCCAGTCCTCACCAGGACAGTTACTGGGGTCAGAAATTGCATGGCCCAGCAATTACTAGCAATGCCTAAAACACTTCTAATTTCAGAATACTCTTGTAGTAAGACAGAATCGATCAGAGAGTATATTGTCTTTTTATCAGAGCAAACACAAATGACTTGTCACAGAGTCAGTGTGGTACAGCTTTGTCATCACAGGCCCCAGATTCATGCTGTAGAAGGGGGATGAAATATATTGTTGGAAGGAAAAAGCCCACTGGCCCACTCCCTTCCCAGTCTCCCCCTCAACTTGGAGGTTCTGGGCAAGCCAGGGCTGGTTTTCTTTTTTCTTTTTACTTCCCTTAAAATGAAGGACTCACTTTTAATTGACTGAGGTATATAATATTTTTATATTGAAAAGTAATATATTATAGATATTACTGTGAAGTGTTTTTCCATCCCAAAGAACTTTTCACATGAACTGGGTTATCTGATCTTTTCAACAACCCTGTGAGGTAAGTTGGGTGGATAAGGATATTATTAATTTCATTTTGAACATAGAACCTCAAGGAGAGGAAGTGATTACTTATCCAAAGACATACATTAGCTACACTGCTAATGCCTAGCAGTTGCCTTGTACCAGGTACTAGTATGAATATTCATTTAGTCTTCACAGTAGCCCAGTAAAGAAGGCACTGTGTATCCCTGTTACACAGATGAGGAAACGGAGACACGGGAAGATGAAATCGATTGCCCAAGATTATATATAGCTGGTAAGTGGTGGGGCTGAGATAACAACCAGGCTTCTTGGCTCCAGAGTGTAGCTACTTATGTGCTGTGTTGGACAATACCATGCATGGTCTCAGGGAGTCTCAGGCAATTATTGTTCCAGTTTCTGCCTCCCTTCTCAGTTCCCTGTCTATTTTAAGGATCTTCTGATCTTAGATGGACAAAGCATGTCTTAAAATGTGACAAGGACCAGAGACTTTTTTTAAAAGTCCCTTTATTTGTTTATTATAGAAGCTAGATCACTAGCTGGAGAAGAAAGCTGGAACCATCTTCAAAATTATAATGAGATGAATAGTCAAAGCTTATGAGGAGGAAAGCACTGCTCAAACTATTGTCTCACTCTTTTGGTTGTTGCCAGGGATTCCCATTGGCTTCCTGCTTCATGCAGTTTTATTTTATCGAGGTAGGAGGAGGCATGTCAATGCTGAAGTCAGTCTCACTGTGGAGAAGGAGGTCCATGCCAGCTGCATTTTCTTTCTTTGTGAACTTCAGAGAAGTGTTGGTAGCCACCAGATTTGAGCTCTTGCAGGTAAGGGTGTTAGAGCCGCTGGGAGAGCCTACTTTTCTGGTGAGCTCTTAGGTCTGTGGGATGTAGAATGCAAGTGACCACTATTCAAATATTCTGAAAGGTATTTTAAAACCTTGACTTCGATTTATAGACTGTAGGTGGTTTTGGTGCTAATAGTTTAGAACATGCTATTCAAAAACTAGGTCCTTATAGCTAAGGGTCAAAAATCACTTCTCGGGGTTATTTTGAGACAAGGAGGCGGCACCGAGATGGAGATTGCTGACTTTTTTAGTTCTTTGGAACACCAAGTTTTTTATTGCTTGAAATAATTCATTTGTTACTATCAGTGTATGGCTTGGAGAACATGCCATTTTCTAAATGGCAGAATTGCTCCCATGGAAGAGATTGTTTTCTGTTGAGTGAGAGTGGGGTGGGGGTGGGGGTGCGTGGGAGTGGGGGTGAGTAGGGCTTTTCGGGGCTCCCAAATGCTCGAAAGTTTGTTTCCTGCCTGACTTCACATGCAGCAGGATTAACTAACTCAGATAACTCCATGGGGGCCTCACCTGGGTCTCCTTCATGGTGTCTAATTTTCTTCCTGTCTGAGTTATTATGTAATCACATTATGTTGTCAAAACTGGGACGGTGGGAGAAAACAAGGTAATAGAGAGAGACCCAAATTCCCTGGGCATTTCTGCTTAACAGGACTTTTCTGACCTTTGGTGGAAGTATTAACCCGAGAATGCCAGCTTGGTCATGTCTGTGAGCGTGTGTGTGTGAGTGGACAGGGTGAGATGGTGACATCAGACATGTCATGGCACAGTGCCAAAACAGGCAACTGAAAAACGAAAATGTTTGCCAAACTAGTTTATTAAACAAAAAATTGTGTTGCTTAAGAGAATTTTGCTGTTAAAAAGTTGGGATTGATAATCCTCTGGATTTGTGTGCAATAAGTGTGTGTGAGGAAATATGAAGAGGCGGTATGCATTCACGCGTGACACTCTGAGTGTCATTAGAAACACTGCCCTCCACACAGGCTGTTCTGTTTATTTAATTTTTATTCATTTTTACATTTGTAAAAATAATGGAGCACTAACAAGTGAATTCAGAGTAAGAAAAATAAAAGAGGAAAGTATCCCTGGACATCTCACCATTCTGATGTTATAACTATTTTCATGTTTGAGTTTTCCCTTTTTGCTTTTGGGTGACAAATTTCTACCCCACTGAAATCCTAGTTACACGGAGTTTTAATTTCCCCAATAACATTTGCAAACTAGAAATGGCTTCAGTCGTAGTAGCCATGGATTGGTGAGTAAGAAGGGGCCCTCGGGAATATCTGGCCTGATCTCCTTGTTCTGCAGGTGAAACAGCAGAAGTGCAAAAAGGTGAAGGATTTGCCCAGAGGACAGAGACAGCCGGTAGCTGAGTTGGGGATTTCCCAACACGGTGCTGCTCTGACTGCGCCACGATCTGCTCCCTCTAATTTTATCCTGAGACTGGCCTCCCACACCACAAAGCTCTTCGACTTCCTTTTAAATGTGTATATGTATGTACATATACAGGATGGGGAAAAAGCAGAAGTGTGGTTGTGAGTACACAAAACAACAGAGTTTATTCTTATATTATTATTTATTAATGATTGTATTGTATTATTTTCCACACAAATAACTGAACACCTACTTTTGCCTTACCCTGTATATACATATATGTATATGTATGTGTGTGTATATATATATATGATTATTTATAGATATGAATTGCTGTGTAATATTTTAAAAAGCTTAAGGCAAACTACAATTTTTATAAACTATCATGAAAATTGAAAAGATTTGAAAAAAAAAGTCATGTAACTGTGGAATTGGACATTTTCACACACAATAAGTCTCCTAAAAAAGTTTTTTTCTAAGCTTTTATGCTGTGTGCTCTTAGGTTATTTATGATGGAACACCACTGCTTAGAAATGTGAAAATCTCACTGACCCTGGGAAATAAGCCTATAGGAGATTTAAAAAAACTAAAGCCATAGTGTGAGCTCATTACAATGGACAATCATTTTCTGACAAACAGCACTGAAGTTTATATAAACTTTATGAAATGGGGAAACCACAAGTTTGTTTGTTTGTTTGTTTGTTTATTTGTCTCTAAGTGGAAATTAAGATTGATTCTCCATTAGAGTATAGGCTCTAGTTTTTAAAACTTTTAATTCTAGTGTTTGATATTAGCATTTAGCAGAAGTCCATAGAAATGATAGTCACTATCTTGGAATGTTTTTAATGCATCCAGAGTAAAGTTTTTCCTCTTTCAGGTATAGTTAGCAATACTTTTACAAATTAATAACTATAGGGAATTAAGGAGAATGAAACCATCTAACCAGATGTGCTAGAGAGGTAGATTTGTAGATAACTTTGGGGAGGAGAATTATTTTTCCTAAAGAATAAATTGATTTTGGTAGTTAAAAGTATCTGTCAACGGCTATTTTTTCTAACTTTAAATCAGTTCCTTAATAAAATTCTGCTTGTTTTTCTAATAGAAGATTTCCTTTGGATTTCCTAGTTCAGCAAGAATAATGTATCTCTAGCACATCAGCATGCTTTGTCACGAAAATAAATGCTTAATAATTATTTATTAAATGAATGGATTTTCTTCATTCAGTTTCTTTTCTTTCTGGCCTGTTTCCCCTTTGGTATTCTCTAGAAACAGGTCTTCTGTAGTTTGTATCTGTCAGGCGGTTTGGTTATGCTGCAGTAACAAACAAGCCCAAACATCTCTGTGACTACAGTTATGCTACATATCCATCAAGGGTCAACAGGGAAGCTCCACTCATCTAGTCACTCAGGGGTTTTAAGCTGATGGAGGCTTCATTTCCACATGTCTTTCCACGTCATTGCCGTGAGGTAGAAAGGATAGAGAGAATCATGTAGCTCTTAAATCTACTCAAAAGAGACTCTTATCACCTTCTGTGTTGGTTAAGGCAAGATATACGACCACACATAGATCAAATGTTACCATGTTGCCTGGAAGGAAGATCAGAATAAGTGGGAACAGCCCTGATAACCACGTGATTATGTGGTAATAGTGATGATTCAGGTAGACTTTTTTGAGAGGAGTTCAGAGTGATTTTAATGTTTATAACTAATCCACATTTAAGAGAGACAGGTAGGTTGCTCATACCACTGCTTCCAGAGGAAGTAAAAGGACATAGGGAGGGATATTTAGTGACCTCCTGGAAACCAAGGTAGTGTTAGCAGAAATCCTGACACCTGGACCCTCAGATTCCTGAAAATGATTCTTCAGAACCACCCTCACAGCTTTCCTTAGTCTTTTCAGAAATAACTCTCATTTCTTTTTCTTTTCTTTTTTTTTAACTTTTAAATTTTATTTAGAAAATTAACTTTAACAAGGTGACATTGATCAATGAGAGTACACAGGTTTCAGGTGAACATTTCTATAGTATTTGAACTGTCAGTTATGTTGTATACCGATCACCCAAAGTCAAATCATTTTCCATCACCTAACTCTCATTTCTTCAGGCATCTTGAATCCACGTCTCTGTTTGGTGTTGGGCGTTTGCAGTTTAAGTAGACTATAGAATGATTGGTCATCTGGGGCAACTCTGGGAGGTTGGATTGTGTAGATTATAAATAAAAAAATAAAATTTGGTTCAAGACAGGCGAGTCTGAATTTAAATTGCAGTTTTGTCTCTCTCCTGCGTGACCTCAAGGAAGTTACTTAACTTGTCTGAGATTCGCTCTCTTGCTCTGAAAAATGAGGATAATATTTTCCACCTTTCAGGTTGTGGTGACAAATGAAAGAGGAAAAGCTGTGAAATGCACAGCATGGTGCTTGACACCCAGGAGCAGTTCTCTAACTGGGAGCTGTTGTGATCAATGGTACCTGGTTCTTCTGTTTTTCAGTTCCTCACATTATGAGGACAAGAACAAGCCCAGAGATATTGGGGTGGTCTTCCCAGGTGGAGCTGATATTGTTTCAAGATGAACAATTTGGTTTCCGTTTGTTGTAAGCTACTCAATTTTTTCTGCTAAAATATCATTAGGTTGTATTGAGTTCCATCATACATTTTAGGACTTTTTGTTTTGTTTTGTGTTTTCCCCCATTCTTGGACTGCTTTGGGGGCAACACAGTAGTCATGGTATGGGCAAGGAGGCACCAAGAAATTACTCAACTCAAACAGCAGCCTCTAGTAACCACCTCATCCCAGTTCTCAGAGACCTTTGGATCCCCAGGGCCCGGGAGCCTGTCTTTCTGTTATCTGTGGGGCAAGTCTAGCCAGGGGAGAGCAGAGAGGAGTCACAGCCTGAGCGGGCTGCCTTGTTGAAAAGCATAACTGGGCTCTTGGCAGAAGACAGTCTGGTCTCACCATCCCCGCTTAATAGGAGGCCAGCTGTGGCCGGCTTGGTCTGTTGTGGTTCGTGTGGGTGGGATGACGTGTTCCAACTGTACTGCTAGATGCCTTGTCAGTCTGATTTCACTTGTAGTTTCTCTTTGCTCCACTTTCAAGGTGAATTGCAGATGGAAACTGTTTGGATGTAAGTCAGGAGGCTGTGGAAAAAAAGAAAACAAAACATCGTTTTTATTCAACAGTTGCTTAGTAAGTAGCTGCTGACCAGGAATCCACCACTTGTTCTATTAGAAGCAAAAAAAAAAAAAAAAAAAAAAAAAAATCAAAGGGTTTTAACGAGTATAGATACCATCTTATTTTTTTTTGAAGGCCCACAAATAAAACCTAATTTTTAAGAGTGTGTACCTTTTTGTAAAGAGACATAAATGTTGGGTCAAAATTTGAAATGTGCCTAATTCTGCATCTCAGATTTCAAACTAGTTCAAACCCCATTCCATAGGCTTTATATTAAATTCCACCTTCCCTTGCAATGTCCCCCTCACCCTCAGGTCTCTCTGGCTTCTTTTCTAGGAGAGGCTAACATGGGTTTCTGTATTAGCCAGTCCATTCAAAACCAGGTAGGTTGATGCTTTTCTTTGAACAGCTTGCCTAACTGATAACAAAGCATCGTTTCTCAATATTCGCTCCCACAAGCCTTTTTCCCCACCCCACCTTGCCTTTTTAAAAATATATCGGGGGAGAAAAAACTTTCCAAACACAGAACTCTGTGGCCAGGGACAATCTGGCTGCTGGAATAAACAGTCTGCTCCCACGTTTACCGTTCCATCATGGGCTGAGGTCCCGAGGAGCTGGCGGCTGCCTGCTGTAGTTCTTGCTTGGCAGGGGGAAGTCTGCCAATGTCCCATCAGGCTTGTTTCTTAAGCAAAGTTGTATAAGTTAACAGGTTTTATTGTTAACTGGGGTAATCTGGGGTTGTTCTTACGGGAGGAAGGGACAAGGCCCCCAGAGTGTTTGCCAGCAACAGCCCTTGGCTTTGCCCATTCCTGATCCTCATTAAATTGTGTGAGCTCAGCTCGGATAACAAAGGGTGGGGCAAGGGGATCCTATTCAGCCAGGCCTGGCCCCGGTTAGTCCTGTGAGCTAATTGCTCTAATTGAGTGGGAGGGACTGCCTTCCTCTCCATTCCATCCCTTCCGGGCCCTGTTTGGAGAGGAATGAATGGAGGCCCACTTCAGCTCCTGCTGGCAGCCCTGGTGGCCAGCTGGGCCACGGGATCCACTGCTGGGATGCACTTCACCCATAGCCCTTTTACCACTGCTGCTGCTGGTCCTTTATTGTGCAAAGAGGTTTTCTAACAGTGCTAGTTCTAGGCTTTGCTCTGGGGCTTTCTCCTGCTTCCCTTTTGGGTTGAGAAGTATTCTGCTATAATTTATATCTAGGAAACAGCATCAGAAATGTGTTAGCGTTCCGCTCTGGATGGACAGATCATTTACAACTAGCACAATATATTATCAATGAGCTGCTCTTCAGGACCTGCTATATAATAGATATGTAATGAAGCATAGGAAACATGGATTTCATTTCCAAGCCCCGAAAGGGGAAAATGATTTCGGGGAGGAAAACCCATCCCACGTGGGGGGCCGCGGGGGCGGAGGTTTGGGGGCCAGGGGAAGGGTCTGTCTCTTTAAGACAGACGAGAAGGAAAAGCAAAAGTCATCAACTCTGAAAGTAGCAAAGGAGAGCCCAGAGCTGTGGAGCTAATGGGCAAACTTGTTTCTGTCCTCTATGGCGCCATCATTTATTCAGGAGGTAGAAGCAGAAGATGGGGACTTGCATTTGCTTGATACTCAATTATACATTAGTGTACATCACTTGGCAATCTGTTCATATCAATTTAATTGGATTTTAATATTGCCTCTGATCTTGTTGTCCAATTAACAGTACTGGCTGGCAATAAAGCAGAACCACACACTATGTAACACCTTTGATCCCTGCCATATGGAGCTCTTCCATTGATTACCACATTTTCAAAAAATTTCACTCTCTCAATATGGGCTGTGATAAATGGGAGAAAAAGCACATCCCTGATGTGATAAAAATTTCACTTCAACTCGCAACTTCATTTATTTTGTTGACATTCGGCTCTGATTAAGAACAATAAAAAAATCATGCCCTGAATATCATATGCAAATACAACCCTGGGCATGAATCTAATCATGCCATGGGAGCATTACCATGACTAGCCTGGCATCGGCTCAATTTTTTTAAAGTGACAGCATACACTTCTGGGCTCGCTGTGCAAAGTAGTCGCCACCGCTATGTCATTTAATAAACATCTGATGCTTAGGTTCTCACCAAGGCCTGGAGAAGGCATTTGAATTTCTGCCTGCTATTCTGAGGCCTCTATGTTCAGGTGCTGTGTGGTACTGACCCACCCCCATCCCTCAGTCCCCTCGCCCCATTCCAGGAGAGCCAAGCAGCTGGGAGCCTGGCTAGGGGTGAGGTTCCTAGGTGACCCCTCATGCTCCTGCCTCCTCTTGGGGCCATCCCTCAGATGGGTAAGGGGCTGGATCTTTGGTTTGGAAGGGGCTGCGATGCCAAGGACAGGACCTGCCCGCTCTAGAAAGCTTGTGAATGTGTGTGTGTGTGTGTGTGTGCACACACACGCCAGCCAGCTTCCTGTTTGCCTCTTGGAGTTATGCAAGCAATTACGGTTTAATGCCCTGGAGACACTCCCAAATGACAGGATTAACCCCCAAGGGAAACAGGCTTCTGTTGTGAAGGATTACATCAACGTTCTAAAAAGCCCTTCCTCAGCTCGGAGGAATCGCTGCTACTTTTCATGCCTCGACAAGAAGGTTGCCAGTGGCCAGAGCTGGGGAATGCCAGGGAGGCCCCTGTCTGATCTGTGGGCTCTGCGCTCGCAGCCTGTCCTGCTCATCCTGCTCTAGGACAGACTCCACCCCAGGCCTCTCTGCGCCTGCACTGCTGGGGGCTCCCAGCTTTAAAGCAGGGCCTGGGAGAGAGAGACAGTGGGTGAGGTGGCCATGCCCAGTGGCAGTGGGGGTTCCCCCCCTCCCCCAGAATCCCAGCCACTTTGAATATGGGCGGGGGGCTAAGGCTGCCGGTTACACATGTCATAAATTATTTCTTGACCATTAGCAGTGTTTCTGCCTCATAACTGTTCTTCAGGCATATTAAATCAGTGAGAAGGAAGAGCATGCTAGGACATCTGGGGCTGCCAGATAATTCAGTTAATTTCTATTCCCTTGAACCTGGAGGTGTTAATTTGGAAGCACAACAGAAGAGTCTAAAGAATGCTAATACGTCATTTGAATGATTAATGCAATCAGGGGGACTGGGGGACCTCTGTTTACTCTTTAATTTTGACATGGCACAGCAAAGAGGAGAGTGGCTAATTTTCCAAAGTTAAGGGCAAGTTGGTTTCATTTCAGTCACATGGCCTCTGCTGGGGTTTGGGGAGCTTGGGTGACTCAGAAGAGCTTGTATCAGGCAATGGGGGCCAGTTTCGTTCATATAATGGCTACAGCCAGGAAAACATGAAATTGTTTGTGATCTGATGAGCCCTGTCCTCCTGGGTGAGGAAGCTCTTGGAAGCTACTGGGAACAGCAAGCAGAGGGAAGAAGGAAGGAAGGAAGGAAGGAAGGAAGGAAGGAAGGAAGGAAGGAAGGAAGGAAGGAAGGGAGGGAGAGATGAAGGGAGGGAGGGAGGGAGGGAAGAAGGAGGGAGGGAGGGAAGGAAGGAAGGAAGGAAGGAAGGAAGGAAGGAAGGAAGGAAGGAAGGAAGGAAGGAGGGAAGGAAGGAAGGAAAAGAGAGAGCCTGGAAAAACATAGCTGAAAATAGGTGATAGCCTTATAATGTACTACATGTATTTTTATCTGACATTTCCAAATTGAGTGGCTTTCTTTAAAAGAAGGAAAGTATTTCCAAATTTATTTAAATGGAACCTTATTAGGGAAAGCTTAGGACTGAGCAGCTATTTAAAAATTTATTTTGAGGAGAGACGCAAAGGGAGACATTTAATTCTTAGCAGACTGGAGGCACTTTAAAGAAGCCTTGTGCCTATTTATTGCTCTGCCTCTGTTTAGAGGCAGCTCATAACTGATAACAGGAAATATCAAAGGGCACTTTCTCCTACCAGCCAGACACTGTAGTATCTCTTTTTTAAAACAAAGGAGGTATTGTGAGAGTGAAAGGGATTTGGCCCCAAGTACTAAACAAATTCTAGAGAGTAGAAAAAAAAATCCCAAAAAACAAACAAACCCTGTAATTATGTTAATAGTAAATTAATGTTTTGCAATTTAACTATATCACCTCAGAATAGGTATTGTTCAAAAGTACCTATTGGAAATATTTGGCAGACATGCTGGAGAAAGGAAGAAGTCAAACTGTTTAGTTCCCTGTAAAGCCTCCTGTTTAATCTATAAATGGAGCTTCCCCGTGCCAGAAATACCTGTTTGCCTGCGGTGCCGCCCAGACACTGCTTAGAGAAGCTGGAACGAGGGGCCACCTGCCTGAATGGCTTCTGTGGTGTGGAGCTTCCTGGTTTGTAAACGACTTGGATGAACTACCCAGTCTCGTAGGTCTTTTCCATCTTGCAATGCTTTGACACTGCAACTAGCCCAGACTTCTTGGGTTCTATAACACAGTGTTACCTCCTGCAACCACGGCCTTTAGCTTTCGGTCTTAGATGATTCATAGAAGTCTTGGTTCTAATAGGGTCCTGAGTTGAATACACCTCATTCTGATTTTCATGGAAAGATTTCTCAGTGCATATGAAGTTCTTTGCCTAAGTCCAACAGGTAGATTAATAAACACTTAGCCAGGAACTTTAATGCCAGGAGATGTGCCAAGTCCTTTCTGGAATGTAATATGTTTCTCTGTTAATTCTCAAAACCACCCTGAAAGAGAGGAGTTATTACCCATCCTGCTAATGAGTACTAAGTATCTTGCCTAAAGCCCCCACTGGGGGGCGCGGGGTGGGGGGTGTTTCTGGCCTGGCTGTTGTAAGCAGGACTCTGAAGGAGAACAGTTCCCTTGGTTCCCCCAGGAATCCTCTCTTCTGTGTTTCCCCATCTTTAGTGAGGCTTCCTCTTCCCTTCAATCACCCAGAATCTTTTTTTTCTTTATAATCTATATTTTCTTCAAAAGCTAGTTTCAAGAAAAGATCTTATATCAGTCATGTATTCTTTAGTATGAATTTAAACCCAAGTCAGAAACTGCTGGACTACATAAGATTCTTGTTTAATTATCAAAGAATCTCAGTATTTAAAATTTTGTAGCTACACATAGAATAAAATATTCTACCTGCCTTTTAAAGTAGCTGAGACATTAATGAGTAGGAACAATTAGGTCAGATCTGCTTTAAATCTTTCAAGTCAAGTAAATGTTGGCTTTTTCTGTCACACACCAACTAGAAGCATGCTAGAAACCAGCATTTCCGATTAGCTGTATTTGGATAATGGGAATTATTATTATTTTGTGACAGAGACAGAGAGAGGGACAGATAGGGACAGAGAAACAGGAAGGGAGAGAGATGAGAAGCATCAATTCTTCATGGCAACACCTTAATTATTCATTGATTGCTTTCTCATATGTGCCTTGATGGGGAGGGTGGGCTACAGCCAAGCCAGTGACCTTGGACTCAAGCCAGCGACCTTGGGCTTCAAGCCAGCGACCTTTGGGCTCAAGCCAGCGACCATAGTGTCATGTCTATGATCCCATGCTCAAACCAGGAACCCCGTGCTCAAGATAGTGAGCCTGCGCTCAAGCTGGCGACCTCAGGGTTTCCAACCTGGGTCTTCCGTGTCCCAGTCCAATGCTTTATTTACTGCACCACTGCCTGGTCAGGCTGGAAATTATTTTAAATAAAGAACCGAAGTAGGAGTGAGGAAGCCTGGATTTCGATCCCATGTCCTTAAAATGTGTATTTTGGGGTACACAGGACTAGGAAATGAAGAGGTTGAATTATAAGGGGGATTTGCAAGTTAAAAGTATTGCTATTTCTATTAGAGCCTCATAAATTGATTTTGAATTAGCTAAACATTTTTTGATGAATTTCTACTTTTAATTTTTGCTGTTTCACCATCAAGCTTCTGACGAGTACAATGGAGTACTGCCCACATCCAGGCTTGTAGAGCCCTGTTCTGACTGGGTTCAAATATTGGACACACAAGCTTATCAGTGTGTGATCTTGAAAAAGTCATTTTCTAGGCAAGTAATTTAATTTTGTCTACTCTAAAATCTATGTCAGAATACCTACCTTGAAGAGTTGTTGAGATTCCAAGATTCTGTTATTTCTACTTGAAGTTCTGCATGACAGTTATTAAGCACCTACTGTGGACCAGGTGGTATGAAATTAAGAGGAGAGGCAGATGAATAAATGGAATCACGGTTTCTGAAAGTCATCTAGAGTGATGTTTTACTTTTCTTACTACAATCCCCATATTACACTTAGGTACATGTATACACACAGACAACTGAAACGAAAGTCTCACAAAGACATCCTTGCTGTGTTTAATACACTTTGAAATTTTACATTCTGTTCATTAAACAATACTGACTATGTTCCCTACATTAATTTTCTGGGTCATTAATGGGTGATTACCTGCATGCACCAGACCATTCTCTCCCACAGTTCCTCTACTGACCCTGTGTGTGTGATTCCAGTGTGGTGGGAAACTCTTTAAGTCTTGAAAAATATCTTTTAACTCACTGTAACTAATATTGCATGTATGTATTTTTCCTCTTCATCCCCATTTATTTTTAGTTAATTCAATATCACTGCAGATTTAAAGAGTTCCTGGACATTACACCCCACCCCCAATAAGAAGGCATCATAAACCTTCTGGCTTAACTAGGACATCCATATGACTTCCAAATCAAATCAGCAAACTTATATCTATAGTTGACATTAAGCATCAACTATTAGCAAATTAATCAACTATCTTTATACTGCATGTTTTATCTAAAGGCCTGTACACTGATTGGGTTTGCATATACCCTTCTACTGGTCCTTGGCTATGTGGGACCTAATCTGGTACTGCTTTCTATTCCAGACTAGAAAGTCTTCATTCCTATCAAAACTGAGCTGTCCTGTGACCGGGTGTTGATAAGCTCATTACAGCCAACATGTGTTGTCTTGCATTTTAAGGATAACCTTTGAAAGCTAAAACAAGGAATTTTTTCTTTTTAATGTTTTTATTAGACAAAGCTAGTAAAGAGAGAATTTTGGTCATGACAGAATTTTGGAACCATTTAAAACTATTTCTACACTTGAGAACTAGGACCAAGAACTTAGACTAAGTAGGTCATTGTATGGTGGAGTCTGATTGGACTGGTGGTGAATCCTGTTATGGCTCCTCTGAATATACTAAAGTATAAGGGACAGTTTCGTAAGGCATTTGTTTTCATCTAGAAGGCAGATGAAAGAGGACAGATCACATATGCATTCTAAAGCATGAGGCATGGTTAAGATGCAGGGGAAGCACTGTGTCTGAAACTCAGATTTGTGCCAGGTTAACACCAGGGTTGGATTTCTTCATATTGATTAGATTGATTGTTAATTGAATTAGTTATGTTGTCAATTAAGCACTAATCCAAAAGAATTATTGATTAAAAAGATAGATATAAGTTTGCAGATTTGATTTGGAAGTCACATGGATGTCCTTGTTACAAAGCCAGAGGGTTTATGATGCTTTCTTATTGGGGGTAGGGTGTAATGGTCAGGAAGGTTAATTCTTTAAATCTGCAGTGATATTGAATTAACTAAGAATAAATGGGGAAGAAGAGGAAAAACACATACAGAAATATATTCACACAAAGTAGAGAGGGGAAATATGAGAGAAGAGCTGAGAGACAGAGAAGCATCAGAGATTTAGTTATAACCAATGCCTTAAGAGACATGATAAAATCTAGGGATTAACTAGGGGCGCACACCAACAAATGTGTCCTAATCTTTTGTACTTACTATTATACCACTACAAAATGTATTTAAGTAGGAAGCTGGTAATAATAAAAAGAGTTCTGGTTTAAGGATCAACCAGTGGTGTGACCTTGGCAAGTTAATTGACCTCCTTGAGCCAGTTTCCTCCCTTAGAAAATAGAAGGGTTAGGCGAAGAGATTTCTCTAAGGCTATTCTGCAGCTTGAAATGCTCTGTTGAGATTTATACAAGTTACACACCAGTGAAACATTACAATGGCTTCTAAGCAATGCCTTCTAAATTCATAAATTTATCCATTCAGCAAATTTGGATAAGGGCCTACTAGCTTTTAGCTCAACACAGTGACAAAGTTTCTCAGCTCTGCTCACTACTATTTGGCTTTTATACTTATTCGAGCTCAATCAAAACTCAGGCCACAGCTGGCTAGGCTACTTTCTGTCACAGGAAGGAGGCAGGGTGTTTTCAGGATTTAATGCCAAGCCCACTTCAGGACACAGACATCTCACTTGATTAACATCTTATATTAGTATGGTATATTTATTACAACATGTGAACCACTGTTGATACATTGTTATTAACTGAAGTATTCTTTAGTCAGAGTTTCTTACTTTTAATATAATGCCCTTTTTTCTGTGCCAGGATCTCATCTACGATACATCCACACACTTAGTAGTCATGTCTGCTTAGGCTCCTCTTGTCTGTGAGAACTTTCTTCTTTTGGATGAACTTTACAGTTTTGAGGCGTACCAGTCAGGTATATTGGGAGAATCCCTCTCAATTAGTTTTTTTTCTTCTCAATTAGTTTGTTTTCTTAATTAGAGTGGAGTTACGGTTTCTGGAAAAAAATACCACAGAGGTAAATGATCATTTTTATCACATCAGATCATAGCAAATGTATATATATACTATCAACAGGATTTATCAGTGTTGATGTTGACCTTGATCCTTGGCTGAAGTAATATTTGTTTGGTTTCCCCACTGTAAAGTCACACGCCAGCCCTTTCCTTATTGTACTCTTTAGAAGGAAGTTACTATGTGACACCTACACTTAAAGGACAGGAAACTATGCTCTACACACTTGAGGCAGGCATATATATAAATGATTTGGAATTCTTTTGCATAGAAGATTTTAAGTTATCATTCAATACTGTTTTATTTATTTTGTTGCCCAATTGTTCCAGCTTTGGCTGTTGGGAGCTTTTCAGTTGTTTCCTGTGTTCCTTTGGCATACCCTCAGCACTCTAAGATTTCTTTGTGTGTGAGGACTTCCTTACTGTTTGACACTGTAGGATGCTCCAGGCTAATCTTATACATTTTCTTACTTTGTCATAGACTTGAGCTTTTCTCCAACGATGTCTGTATCCTTTCATTGCAGAATGGTACTGGAAACCAAGACCTGGCTGGTAGGGATGCTCATTGCTACTGTGCTGCTGTTGATTCTAGGCTCTCTCAGCTGGCAGAGCAAGGAAATATATGTGTATATACTAATCTGTATATATATATGCACTCATCTATAAGTGTTACTAAATATAACTGTCTATATCTATATTAAAGCTAAACATAACTTGATATTGATTTCTGCAACTCTAATCTGTTACCGTATGGATCATTCTAGTGTTCTTCTTTTGCTTATCTGTTTACTCTTACTTCAGCGTTAGAAAGCTGGCTCCCACCATTTGCCATCCACTTATTTAATTGTTCAATATATATATAGATATATTTCTATATATATATATGTCTAGATATATATCAGAAATATTAACTTGAATCTCTATGGGAAACAACTTTATCAATAAGAATACAGTGCTAATATATACAGTTGCCTTTTGCGTTTAGTATTAAAAACTCCGCTAACTTCCGTAGTTACTTTGGTCACCACCTTTTCAATGATTCTATTTCCTGAATGTGTAACACAGAGACTTTTGTAATAGTCTGCATTCCATCCTTGTCATCCCTACCCTGCACCCCAAACCTCCTAAATGATTTTCAAAATTTTACATATATCAAGTTTTACACTTTGTGCCATTAAAGTCTATATATTTTAACAAATGTGCAATGTCATGCATCCACCATTACAGTACTATATAGAGTCAATTCACCTATTTAGTCCTTTTTTCTTCCCCTAAACTCCTGGCAACCACTGATCTTTTTACTGTATCTATAGATTTGCCTTTTCCAGAATGTTACATAATATGAATCATATAATATGTAGCCTCTTTAGACTACATATTGCCCTTAGCAATATAGCAATATATATCTAAGGTTGATTCATGTTTGTTTTTGTGTGTGTGTGATAATAGCGCATTCCTTTTTATTGTTGAATGATATTTCATAGTATGAGTTTACCATAACTTATCCATTTACCCAATGAGGACATCCCGGTTGCTTCCTGTTTGGGAGGACTATGAATAAAGCTGTTATAAACATTTTAGTACAGGTTTTGGTACAGCCTTAAGTTTTTTTTAAATGTTTACTGATTTAAGAGAGAGAGAGAGAGAAAGGATGAGAGAGAAAGAGAGAGAGAGAGAAAGAGAGAGATAGAGAGACAGGTACATTAATCTATTTTTTTTTTAATTATAATTTTATTTTTTAATGGGGCAACATCAATAAATCAGGTTACATATATTCAAAGATCAACAAGTCCAGGTTATCTTGTCTTTCAATTATGTTGCATACCCATCACCCAAAGTCAGATTGTCCTCTGTCACCTTCTATCTAGTTTTCTTTGTGCCCCTCCCCCTCCCCCTTTCCCTCTCCCTTTCCCCCCTCCCCCCGTAACCACCACACTCTTATCAATGTCTCTTAGTTTCACTTTTATGTCCCACCTATGTATGGAATAATGCAGTTCCTGGTTTTTTCTGATTTACTTATTTCACTTCATATAATGTTATCAAGATCCCACCATTTTGCTGTAAATGATCCAATGTCATCATTTCTTATGACTGAGTAGTATTCCATAGTGTATATGTGCCACATCTTCTTTATCCAGTCGTCTATTGACGGGCTTTTTGGTTGTTTCCATGTCCTGGCCACTGTGAACAATGCTGCAATGAACATGGGGGCTGCATGTGTCTTTACGTATCAATGTTTCTGAGTTTTTGGGGTATATACCCAGTAGAGGGATTGCTGGGTCATAAGGTAGTTCTATTTTCAGTTTTTTGAGGAACCACCATACTTTCTTCCATAATGGTTGTACTACTTTACATTCCCACCACAGTGGATGAGGGTTCCTTTTTCTCCACAGCCTCTCCAACATTTGTTATTACCTGTCTTGTTAATAATAGCTAATCTAACAGGTGTGAGGTGGTATCTCATTGCAGTTTTGATTTGCATTTCTCTAATAACTAAAGAAGATGAGCATCTTTTCATATATCTGTTGGCCATTTGTACTTCCTCTTGGGAGAAGTGTCTGTTCATGTCCTCTTCCCATTTTTTTATTGGATTGTTTGTTTGTTTGTTGTTGAGTTTTATGAGTTCTTTGTATATTTTGGATATTAGGCCCTTATCTGAGCTGTCGTTTGAAAATATCATTTCCCATTTAGTTGGCTTTCTGTTTATTTTGTTATCAGTTTCTCTTGCTGAGCAAAAACTTCTTAGTCTGATGTAGTCCCATTCATTAATTTTTGCCTTCACTTCTCTTGCCATTGGAGTCAAAT
Organism: Saccopteryx leptura; assembly: GCF_036850995.1. Classification (NCBI taxonomy): domain Eukaryota; kingdom Metazoa; phylum Chordata; class Mammalia; order Chiroptera; family Emballonuridae; genus Saccopteryx; species Saccopteryx leptura. The sequence continues at coordinate 257,894,943 of NC_089505.1, forward strand.
TCATAAAATGCTCTTTAAAACCCAGGTCCATGAGTTGAGTACCTATGTCTTCTTCTATGTACTTAATTGTTTCAGGTCTTATGTTTAGATCTTTGATCCATTTTGAGTTAATTTTAGTACAGGGGGACAAACTGTAGTCCAGTTTCATTCTTTTGCATGTGGCTTTCCAGTTTTCCCAGCACCATTTATTGAAGAGGCTTTCTTTTCTCCATTGTATGTTCTTGGCCCCTTTATCAAAAATTATTTGACTATATATATGTGGTTTTATTTCTGGACTTTCTATTCTGTTCCATTGGTCTGAGTGTCTATTTTTCTGCCAATACCATGCTGTTTTGATTGTTGTGGCCCTATAATAGAGTTTGAAGTCAGGTATTGTAATGCCCCCCAGCTTCATTCTTTTTCTTTAGGATTGCTTTGGCTATTCGGGGTTTTTTATAGTTCCATATAAATCTGATGATTTTTTGCTCTATTTCTTTAAAAAATGTCATTGGAATTTTGATGGGAATTGCATTAAATTTGTATATTGCTTTGGGTAATATAGCCATCTTGATTATATTTATTCTTCCTAACCAAGAACAAGGAATATTCTTCCATCTCATTATATCTTTCTCAATTTCTCTTAACAATGGTTTATAGTTTTCATTATATAAGTCCTTTACATTCTTTGTTATGTTTATTCCTAAGTATTTTATTTTTTTTGTTGCAATTGTGAAGGGGATTATTCTTTTGAGTTCATTCTCAATTGTTTCATTGTTGGCATATAGAAAGGCTATTGACTTCTGTATGTTAATTTTGTATCCTGCGACCTTACTGTATTGGCTTATTGTTTCTAGTAGTCTTTTTGTGGATTCTTTGGGGTTTTCGATGTATAGGATCATATCATCTGCAAAAAGTGATACCTTTACTTCTTCTTTTCTTCTTTTCTGATATGGATGCCTTTTATTTCTTTGTCTTGTCTGATTGCTCTGGCTAGAACCTCTAGTACCACATTAAATAACAGTGGAGAGAGTTGACAACCCTGTCTTGTTCCTGATTTAAGGGGAAGGCCTTCAGTTTAGTGCCATTTAATATGATGTTAGCTGATGGTTTATCATATATGGCCTTTATCATGTTGAGATATTTTCCTTCTATACCCATTCTGTTGAGAGTCTTAAACATAAAATTGTGCTGTATTTTATCGAAAGCCTTTTCTGCATCTATTGATAAGATCATGTGGTTTTTTGTTCTTTGTTTTGTTGATATGGTGTATTATGTTAACCGTTTTACGTATGTTGAACCATCCTTGAGATTCTGGGATGAATCCCACTTGATCGTGATGTATTATTTTTTTAATATGTTGTTGTATTCGATTTGCTAGTATTTTGTTTAGTATTTTAGCATCTGTATTCATTAGAGATATTGGTCTGTAGTTTTCTTTTTTTGTGCCATCCTTGCCTGGTTTTGGTATAAGGATTATGTTGGCCTCATAAAATGTGTTTGGAAGTATTGCTTCTTCTTCAATTTTTTGGAAGACTTTCAGTAGAATAGGAACCAAGTCTTCTTTGAATGTTTGATAAAATTCGCTGGTATAGCCGTCAGGTCCTGGACTTTTATTTTTGGGGAGGTTTTTAATGTTTTTTTCTATTTCTTCTCTACTAATAGGTCTGTTTAGGCTTTCTGCTTCTTCTTGACTCAGTCTAGGAAGGTTGTATTGTTCTAGGAATTTATCCATTTCTTCTAGATTGTTGAATTTAGTGGCATAAAGTTTTTCATAGTATTCTACAATAATTCTTTGTATATCTACGGTGTCCGTGGTGATTTCTCCTCTTTCATTTTGGATTTTGTTTATATGAATTCTTTCTCTTTTTTCCTTGGTAAGTCTTGCCAAGGGTTTGTCAATTTTATTGATCTTTTCAAAGAACCAGCTCTTTGTTCTATTAATTTTTTCTATAGTTTTACTGTTCTCTATTTCATTTATTTCTGCTCTGATTTTTATTATCTCCTTTCTTCGGCTAGTTTTGGGTTGTTTTTGTTCTTCTTTTTCTAGTTCCTTAAGGTGTGAAGTTAAGTGGTTCACTTGGGCTGTCTCTTGTTTGTTCATATATGCCTGAAGTGATATGAACTTCCCTCTTATCACTGCTTTTGCTGCATCCCATAGATTCTGATATGTCGTATTGTCATTTTCATTAGTCTGTATATATCTTTTGATCTCTGCACTTATTTCTTCTCTGACCCATTCATTTTTTAAAAGTATGTTGTTTAGTTTCCACATTTTTGTGGGATTTTTTTCCTCCTTTTTGCAGTTGAATTCTAGTTTCAAGGCTTTATGATCAGAAAATATGCTTGGTACAACTTCGATTTTTCTGAATTTGCTGATGTTGTTTTTGTGGCCCAACATATGGTCAATTCTTGAGAATGATCCATGTACACTGGAGAAAAATGTATACTCAGTCACTTTGGGATGAAATGTCCTGTAGATGTCTATCATATCCAGGTGCTCTAGTGTTTTGTTTAAGGCCACTATATCTTTGTTGATTCTCTGTTTGGATGACCGATCTAGAGCCGTCAGCGGTGTATTGAGGTCTCCAAGTATGACTGTATTTTTGTCAGTTTTTGTTTTAAGGTCAATAAGTAGCTGTCTTATATATTTTGGTGCTCCTTGGTTTGGTGCATATATATTAAGAATTGTTATGTCTTCTTGATTCAGTGTCCCCTTAGCCATTATGAAATGGCCATTTTTGTCTCTGAGTACTTTTGTTGTCTTGTAGTCAGCATTATCAGATATGAGTATTGCTACGCCTGCTTTTTTTTTGGACGTTATTTTCTTGGAGTATTGTTTTCCAGCCTTTCACTTTGAGTTTGTTTTTATCCTTGTTACTTAGATGAGTTTCCTGTAGGCAGCATACAGTTGGATTTTCTTTTTTAATCCATTCTGCTACTCTGTGTCTTTTTATTGGTGAGTTTAATCCGTTTACATTTAGTGTAATTATTGACACTTGTGAGTTCCCTATTGCCATTTTATAGATTGCTTTCTGTTAGTTTTGTGTCTTGTTTGATCCTTCTCTTTCGTTTTTTTATCTTTTGTTTTTATTTGGTTGTATTCCATACATCTTTCCTCTGTTGCTATCTTTTTTATCTCATGTGCTTCTGTGGTGGTTTTTTCAATGGTGGTTACCTTTAGGTAATGAAAAGGGTTCCTACCCTGTTCATTGTAGCGCACTATTTTGTGATTACTTTTGCACTCCATCGTCCTTTGCTACTGTTAATCTCCATCCTCTCCCCCCTTTCTTTTTGGTGTTGTCACAGTTTAAATTTGGTTTTATTGTGTTCTTCTTGGAGCTTTTACTTGTGGCTCTGTTTTTTTTTGTTCTTTGTATCTGATTGGAGAACCCCCTTTAGTAATTCCTGGAGTGGGGGTTTTCTGATGATAAATTCCCTCATCTTTTCTGTATCTGTGAATGTTTTTATTTCTCCTTCATATTTGAAGGATAGCTTTGATGGGTATAGTATTCATGGCTGAAAGTTCCTCTCTTTCAGGACTTTAAATATTGGGGTCCACTCTCTTCTAGCTTGTAGAGTTTCTGCTGAGAAATCTGATGATAATCTAATGGGCCTTCCTTTATATGTTGTATTCTTCTTTTCCCTGGCTGCCTTGAGAATTTTTTCTTTGCCATTGGTTTGTGCCAATTTCATTATGATGTGCCTTGGAGTAGGTTTGTTGGGGTTAAGAAAACTTGGAGTTCTGTTTGCTTCATGAATTTGCGGCTTTAGTTCTTTCCACAGGCTTGGGAAGTTCTCATCTATTATTTGTTTGAGTATGTTCTCCATTCCATTTTCTCTCTCTTCTCCCTCTGATATACCTATTATTCTTATGTTATTCTTTCTGATGGAGTCAGATAATTCTTGTAGGGCTATCTCATTTTTTTAAATTTTTGAGTCTCTTTCTTCCTCTCTCAGTTGTGCCTCAAGTTGCTTGTCTTCTATTTCACTAATCCTCTCTTCTATCTGGCCTGTTCTATTAGCCAAGCTTGTTACCTCGTTTTTCAGCTCGTGAATTGAGTTTTTCATCTCTGTTTGATTTGTTTTTATAGTTTCAATTTCCTTGGACATATATTCTTTGTGTTCATTGAGTTGTTTTCTGAGCTCCCTAAATTGCCTTTCTGTGTTTTCTTGTATATCTCTGAGTATTTTTAGGATTTCTATCTTGAATTCTCTGTCATTTAACTCCAAGGTTTCCAATATATTAAATTTTTTCTCTATAGATTTTTCCTCTTCTATCTGTGTTACCTCTCTTTCTTTTGTATCCATGATATTCGATTTTCTCTTCCTTAATGGCATCTGAGGGTGGTTTTGTTGATAGTATTAATGAGATTTAATAAAAAATAAAAAGTTAAAAAAATAAAAAATTGAAAAAAGTTTTTTTTTTAAAAAAAATTAATAATGAAATAAAGAAAAATAAAATAAAATAAAAATTTAAAAAAAGGAAATTATTCCCCCCCTCCTTTTTTTCTCTCCTCTCCTCTCCCCTCTTTCTTTAGAAAATCTTGTGGTGAACTGTGAATTATATTGTATTTAATAGAACAAACAATGCCTGTAATGGAGGGCCTGAATTGGGGAAAAGTAATAAAGGGGCAAGAAAAAAAAATAAATAAAAAAAGGGGTGGGGCTATGGACCCACAAAAAGCAAATAATGAAAAAATTTGGATCAAGAATAAAATGATTTGCGTTTAGGTGTTGGTTGACTAAGAGTTATGATGAGAGGAGTAAGAGGCAAACAGGAAAATGGGGGGACAAATTAAAAAATTACTATTATATTTAGTGGAACAAGAGCTTGGTAAAATGGAGAGCCAGGGATGGGAGCACTGCTAGTGAGTTAAAAAGGTGAAGTAAAAACCCCCCCAAAATGCCACAAACATAAGTTTGAGTCCCAGATAAAATAATTTGTTTGTTATTGAGGTTTGAATGAGAGGAGATGTAAAGGAAAAAGGAAGAAACTAATATAGAGGGAGAAAAGAAGAGAGAGAGAGAGAAAAAAGAGGGAACCACTAAAAGAAGAAAAAGAAAAAAGAGGAGAGAGAGAGAGAGAGAGAGAGTTAAGGGTTTTGGAGTGCAACCCTCATAGAGAGAAAGGAAGAGGAAAGAAAAGATAATGGGAGATGTAACACTTATGGGTAGTGTAGTTCAAGGAGAGGAGAGAGTAAGACCAGTAGGGAGTTAAACAACCAAATTGGAGGAGGAAAAAAAAAGAAAAAAGAAAAAAAAATCAAGGATGAAGATAAGAGAAACAAATGAACAAATATAATAAAATGGGATAGGTTATAAAGTTTGCGGATTATTCTGATTTTGAGAGGTTATCTTCTTGCTTTTTCTTTTCTCTCCCTCTTCCTGGTCGGCGACTCTGTACCCCGGGTTCTGCCCCTTTGGCACGCTCAGGTAGAGGTTTGCAGTTGATAAGTCTCTATGGCGATGTCATGTATTGTGCTTCAGTCTCATTGGCAGTCGAGGCTCATTAGCATTTATAGGCTCCGACAGTGAGAGAGTCCGTGTTCCAGGAGCCTCTCTCCTAGTCTTTCCTTCCTCAACCAGCAGCCTGAGAATCCAGCTATGGGGTTGCTGCTGTCTCTGCCTGGATAGTAAGAGGCTCAAAGAGCGGGCAACTCCCCACTCTTATTTCCATTCAGCACAGGGCTCTGGGTAAGGCTCAGTCAGTAAGAGCTGCTAGCATAATCAGCCGGGGCTTTCGCCTACTCAAAGACCTCTAGTTCTGCCACTCTGTCCGGTAACACGGGCGGGTCTGCGCGCGCAGACCAGGATGTTAGACCGGAAGTCTCGCCCTCTGAGTGAAACCCCCCGCCCGCACTGAAAAGTTCCAATGTTGGAATTGGCTCTCGCTCGTCCCCGTGTGCCGCTCTTTCAAGGCGCTGGGGCAGTCTGTGACTCTGCCCTCGGCCCACACAAAGGCCCCCGACTCTGCCCCTCCGTGGGACAACACGGGCTCCCACTCCGGAGGTGCTGGGAGGAGTCTCCTTCCCACTCTCCGTGTGCGCAGACCAGGATGTGAGGCCGGAGTCTCGCCCTCTGAGTGAAACCTCCCGCCTGCACTGAAAAGTTCCAGTGTTGGAATTAGCTCTCGCTTCCTCCCCGTGTGCGGCTCTCCCCGGGTGCTGGGGCAGCCCGGAGGCTTTCGGCCCACACCAAGGCCTCTGACTCTGCCTCTCTGTGGAGTAACACGGGCGCACCCTCCGGGGGCTTTGGAAGGAATCTCTCGCCCACTATCTGCGCGCGCCCACCAGGGGATCAGGTAAAATGGCCGCCCCGCTTGTCTTTCTTTGTTTGGGTTTGGCGCGAGTGTTAGCTGTATTGCCCGGGTTGTCACAGGAACAGTTTTTCCTTGGCTTGGATCTCCGTGCCACAGCCTGGTTCGGCCGTTTGTGCCGCGGCCTGGATCTATTCACCCCCTTTGCCCGCCTTAGTTTCTATATTCTCAGTTTCCAGTGAAAATCGCCCTGTTTAGGTTAGTGAGGAAGGCGGAGCATTTCTTACTCCCTATTTCCTTCGGGGTTTGGTTATATATTTAGCCAATTTTTCGCTCGATCATACCTTTGGGTGCATTGCGAAACATCTGGAGGCTCCAAGGATAGGTTTTTCTGTTTCTGGTTGAAGATCTTGTTGAGGTTTGGGGGAGATTTATCGGTATCGCTTCCTACTCCGCCATTACTCTGACCACACATTAATCTATTTCTGTACATGCCCTGACTGGGAATTGAACCGACAACCTCTGCCCTTTGGGACAATACTCTAATCAACTGAGCTAAGTGGCCAGGGCTCTAAGTTTTTTTTATTTATTTATTATTTATTTTTATTTTTAGTCATTACAATAGATTTTTAGTGGTATCTCACTGTTGTTTTAATATATAATTCTCTAATGACATATGATGTGAAATAACTTTTCATATGCTTATTTGCCATCTGTATGTCTTCTTTGGTAAGGTGTCTGTTCAGATCTTTTGCCCATTTTAAAATTAGATTGTTGTATTCTTATTGCTAAGTTTTAAGAGTTTTTGTACATTTTGGATATCAGTCCTTTATCAGATATATGTTTTGTATATATTTTTTTCCCCATCTGTGGCTTGTACACCGATTCTTTTAACAGTGTCTTTGACAGAGTAGACATTTAAATTTTTAATAAAGTCCCAACTTTTCTTTCATAGATTGTGCTTTTTTTTTCTATGTGAAAACTCATTGCCAAACCTGAGATCACCTAGATTTTCTTCTAGAAGTTTTATAGTTTTGAGATTTATGTTTAGGTCTATGATCCATTTTGGATTCACTTTTGTGAAAGGTGTTAGATCTGTGTCTGGATTCAGTTGTTTTTTGGTGTACGGATATTCAACTGATCCAGTGCCATTTGTTGAAGACTGTACTTTTTTCATTGAATTGCCTTTGCTCCTTAAAGATAAACCTACTATATTTGTTTGGGTTAGTTTCCAGGTTGTCTATTGTAGTCCATTGACCCATGTATCTGTTCTTTTGTCAATACCATGCTGTCTTGGTTACTGTAGCATTATAGTGAATCCTCTGCATTGTTGTGATTATTGAATATTGTTTTGGCTCTTTGAAGTCTTTTGCCTTTCCATATAAACTTTAGGTTTAGTCTGTAATATCTATAAAATAGCTTGCTGAGGTTTTTGATTGTGATTGTGTTGTATCTATAGATCAAGTTGGGAAGAACTGACATCCTAATCCATGAGCACAGAATGACTGTACATTAATTTAGATCTTTGATTGGTTTTATTAGAGTTATATAGTTTTCTACATATAAAGCTATATATGTTTTGTTAGATTTATAATTAATTATTTTATATTAATGGTGCTATTTTATTTTATTTCATTTTATTATTTTTTTTTTTTTGTATTTTTCTGAAGCTGGAAACGAGGAGGCAGTCAGACAGACTCCTGCATGCACCCGACAGGGATCCACCCGGCACACCCACCAGGGGGCGATGCTCTGCCCATCCGGGGCATCGCTCTGTCGTGACCAGAGCCACTCTAGCGCCTGGGGCAGAGGCCAAGGAGCCATCCCCAGCGCCCAGGCCAACTTTTGCTCCAATGGAGCCTCGGCTGCGGCAGGGGTAGAGAGAGACAGAGAGGAAGGAGAGGGGGAGGGGTGGAGAAGCAGATGGGCACCTCTCCTGTGTGCCCTGACCAGGAATCAAACCTGGGACTTCTGTATACCAGGCCGATGCTCTACCACTGAGCCAACCGGCCAGGGCTGTATTTTATATTAATTTAAAATTTTTATATCCCAGTTGTTTATTACTGTTACATAGGAAAACAATTGTGTTTTTTGTATATTTACCTTGTATTGCTTGTATAGTGACCTTGCTATAATCACTTATTTATTTATTTATGTATTTATTTGGTCAATTCCTTGAATTTTTTTTTTAGAGAGTGAGGCAGGGACAGAGAGAGAGAGAAAGAGAGACAGGAACAGTGTCTTCCCTCACTGGGGATTGAACCAGCACCCTCTGCACTTGGGACAACACTCCAGCCAACTGAACTATCCAGCCAGGGCAATTCCTTGGAACTTTCTACATTGGCAGTTGCAAAGCTGGTGGTTGAAGCCAGGCAGGTTCTCATTGAATTTGGACAGATGGTAGAGGAACTGCAGAGCTGGAAAGCTTCAAGCCATTACCTGTGTATTGGAGGTTCGTAAAGGAAATAAACAAAGTGAATAAACAAGGAAAACCTGCTTTTTGCAGTGAAGGGCAAAGGATCAGGAAAACTGCAACTTGTAGTGGCAGGAGAACGAACTGGGAGAATCGTCTCTGAGGAAAAGCACCCATAGCCTTACCTAGACCATATACAAGTGGCGCTGCTGTGTGCTCACACACTAGTCAGGCAAAGTGCTTGCAGCCAGTAAACCAAGCAAGCCTAACACAGCTCTTTCCCCACAGCAATCATGTCATCTGTGAACAAAGGCAGTTGAATTTTTTCCTTTCAAACTTGTATACCTTTTATTTCTTTCTCTTGTTCTATTGTTCTAACTAGGGTTTCCAGTATGATATTGAATAGAATGGTGAGAGTTGTTTGTAATTTTAGTGGAAAAGCATCTAGTTTCTCACCATTGAGTTTGATGATAATGGTGTTTTTTTTGCAGATGATTTTTATCAAGTTGAAGAAGTTATCTTTTATTTCTAGTTTAAGATTTTTTTTTTGTTTTTTTTTTTTTTTTTTATGGGGAGGCAGTCAGACAAACTCCTGCATGCGCCGACCGGGATCCACCCGGCATGCCCACCAGGGGGCGATGCTCTGCCCATCCGGGGTGTCGCTCTGTTGTGACCAGAGCCATTCTAGCACCTGAGGCAGAGGCTACAGAGCCATCCTCAGCGCCCAGGCAAACCTTGCTCCAATGGAGCCTTGGCTGCGGGAGGGGAAGAGAGAGACAGAGAGGAAGGAGAGGGGGAGGGGTGGAGAAGCATATAGGCACTTCTCCTGTGCACCCTGGCCGGGAATCGAACCCGGGACTCCTGCACACCAGGCCGACACTTTACCACTGAGCTAACTGGCCAGGGCCTCTAGTTTAAGTTTTTATCATGAATGAATACTGGATTTTTGTCAAATGCTTTTCTGCATCTATTAATATGATTTTATGAGTTTTCTTCTTCAGTCTGTTGATGTGTAGGATTACATTAATTGATTCTCAAATGTTGAACCAGCCTTGCATACCTGTAATAAATCCCATTTGGTTGTGGTATGTTATTATTTTATATTGTTGAATTTGATTTGCTAATAATTTTTTGAGAATTTTGCATTTAGGTTTATAAGAATGATTGATCTATAGTTTTTCTTTCCTGTAATGTCTTCAAATTTTGCTCCCAATTCCAATGTGTGAGGATTTTTCTATACCATCAAATGATTCTCTCATACCAGCTGGGTTTCCTAAAATTCAATTCAATTCTGACACTATCTGAAGATTATATCAGATCCCACAGGTTAAGGACCCTGTCCAATAAGGCTGCCCCTCCCCCAGATGTTAATGGCAAATTTAGGTTATCCTCTGTTGATCTGACTGACTCGATATAGATTGAAGGTTCCAATGGTCCCCTTCTTGGGTTCCATTGATTTGCTAGAATAACTTACATAACTCAGAAAAACATTTTTCTTAATAGATTACTAGGGTATTATAAAAGGATTTAACTCAAGAACAACCAAATGCAAGAGATGCATCGAGCAACATATGGGGAAAGGGTATGGAGCTTCTATATCTTCTTTGAATGCTTCACTTTCCCTGAATCTTCAGGCAGATTTCTTTGAACCACCCTCCTTTTTTTAAAATAGAGGCTTCACTACATGAGAATGATTGATTAAATCGTTGGCTATTGGTGATTTAATTTAATCTCTAGCCCTTTTCCTCTTTCCAGAGGCTGGAGAGGGGATGGAACTGGAAGTTCCAAGATTGCGCCTGACTGGTGGTGGTGCAGTGGATAGCGCATAAAACAGGAGTGCTGAGGTTGCTGGTTCAAAACGTGAGGTTGCCAGCTAGATACCACATGGCTCAAGCCCAGGGTCACTGGCTTGAGCCAAAGTCACTGGATTCGATCTCTGGTCAAGACACTTATAAGAAGCAATCAATGGATGCACAATTAAAGTGGAGCAATGAGTTGATGCTTCTCTCTCTCTTACCTAAAATGAAAAACAATTAAAAAAAAAGTATTAAAGAAAAAAAAAAGGAAAGTTCCAAGGTGTGAGTTGGTTCTCCTGACAACCAACCTTTATCCTTAGGTGAGGTCCAGAAGCTACCTCACCAATATAACAAAAGGTACCTTTGTCCCTCTCACTTGGGAAATTCCAAGGGATTTAGGAGCTCTGTGCCAGAAACTAGGACAAAGACCAAAATATATTTCTTATTATAAATCACGGTATCATGTCTTATCAGTTTTGATATTAAGGTAATGCTGGCTTCATAGAATGAGGTCTGAGTCTTCCTTCTGTCTCTATTTTCTGAAAAGATTGTAGAGAATTGGTATAATTTCTTCTTTAAATGTGTGAAACCATCTGAGCACAGTGCTTTCTTGTTTGGGAAGGTTATTAATAATTTCTTTAGTAAATATCAGACTATCCAGATTATCTATTTCTCCTTGTGTGGGGTTTTGTTAGTTTGTGTTTTTCAAGGAATTAGTTTACTTTATCTAAGTTATCAAATTTGTGGCATAGAGTTGTTCCTAGTGTAGTAGGTAGTTAGCCAGGCATGAACACAGCAGAGCAAGGATGGTGGGCCAGGTATGGAAGGTCACCCAGGGCAGAAAGCCCCAGGTGCCTAGCAAGGGACAGTTGTAGGGTGGGACCTCACCTCCAGGGTGACTTCCTCCCCTAGCATATTGCTGCTCATGCAGTTTAGATGCCCTGACTTTTCATATCACTGGTCATATGGTTCAGGTGCTCCCCTGACGTTTCCTCCTCTGGTGTGTCCCTAGTCATGTGATAGATCCCCTCAGAAGAGGAAGAAGGGGTGGGAGAATAGCCTCATATTACTCCCAAGCAAGCCCTTGCAAGAACATGCCCTTGAGCATTAAGCCCTAGAGATAACATCTAGGCCTCAATTGTGTTTCAGCTCCAGTCCCAGAAAAGCAGCAATGCCAGACAGGGTAACACCATGGCTGACATCAGGACCAGCTGCAATGACCAGTGACCCCTTGTTTTGGCACCGACCAGTCAGTAGAGACCATGATCCTGAAAGGACACACCTGGGAAGCTGATGAATGTTCTATTGACCCTTCCCTGAGAGCTTTAAATAAAACCTATCAAGACAAAGTACTCATCACATTCTCTCTCTTTCTCACCTTTTTCTTTCAGGTGTGTCTCTTTGCCTTCTTTCTCCAAAGGCCTTTTTTATTTTCCTTTTTTGCCTTTGTAACTTGTTTCCTGAGCCCACTCAGCCCAGCTAGCTCACCGCCTCCATGGCTCACTTTTACCTTTGTGACTTTCTGAATAATGGATTGTATTTGAGTCTTGGCTTTGAATTCTTTCTTAACCAGAACTCAAGTACTGAGGTTGCTGAACTGAGGTCCAATTGCCAGAAATATTCTGGTGCCATTTTGCTGTCAATGACAGCGTTCCTTTATTATCCTTTTAATGCCCATAGAATTGGTAGTGATAAGCCCTCTTTTACTTCTGATATTGGTAATTTGGGTCCTCTCTTTGTTTTTCTAATTTAACCTGGCTAGAGGCTTATTAATTTTATTAGTCTTTTAAAATAACCAGATTTGGTATCATGTATTTTCTCTATATTTTTTCAATTTCCTTGATTTCTGCTTTAATTTTTATTTCTTTTCTTATGCTTACTTTAGGCTTAAATTGTTCTTTATTCTCTAGTTTTCTAAGGTGGAAGCTTAGAGAACTGATTTTAAGATCTTTTCTGATACATCCATTCAGTGCCATATTTTCCTCTATGCACTGTTTTTGCTACCTCTCACAGATTTTTTTAAAAAAAATTATTTAGACGAATAAATTTAACAGGGTGACATTGATCAACTAAAGTATATAGATTTGGGGCAGATATCTCCACATCATTTAGACAGTTGATTAAGTTGTATACTCATCACCCAAAGTCAAATCATCCTCCGTCACCTTATATTTGTCTCTCTTTATGTCCCTCCCCCTCCACTCCCTCTCCCCCTTCCTCCCTCCCCCTGGTAACCACTGCACTCCTGTTTATGTCCATGAGTCTCAATTTTGTGTTCCACCTATATATGGAATCATACAGTTCTTAGCTTTTTCTGATTTACTTATTTCACTCAGTATAATGTTATCAAGTTCCATCCATTCATGTTGTTGTAAATGATACTATGTCATTGTTTCTTATATATGTACCACATTTTCTTTATCCAATCCTCTACTGAAGGGCACTTTGGTTATTTTCGTGTCTCGGCCACTGTGAATAAAGCTGTGAAGAACATGCGGGTGCATGTATCTTTATATACCATTTTTTTTCGAGCTTTGAGAAAATACAAATTGGCCATTTGTATTTTTTCTTGGGAGAAGTGTCTGTTCAGGTCCCCTCGCCCCCCTTTTTAAATGTTAATAAATTTTTATTTAAGGAATTACACATGTTGTGAGTCCTTCACTGCAGTTCCTCCAGTTTGAGTCTTTTTTTTTGTACTAACCTCCTTAAGTGCATAGTTTTATTGAATTTTATAATTCTGTGAGTTTGTTACAATTATTATTATTTTTAATTAATTTTAATGGGGTGACATTGATAAATCAGGGTATATATATTCAGAGAAAACATCTCTAGGTTATTTTGACATTTGATTACGCTGCATTCCCATCACCCAAAGTCCAATTGTCTTCCATCACCTTCTAACTGGTTTTCTTTGTGTCGCTACTGTCTCCCAAACCCCCTTCTCTCCCCCCCCCCCCCGTAACCCCTACACTCTTGTCCATGTCTCTGGGTCTCATTTTGATGTCCCACCTATGTATGGAATCATATAGTTCTTAGTTTTTTCTGATTTACTTATTTCGCTCAGTATAATGTTATCAAGGTCCATCCATGTAGTTGTAAATGATCTGATGTCATCATTTCTTATGGCTGAGTAGTATTCTATAGTATATATGTACCAAAGCTTTTAAATCCACTCGTCCACTGACAGACACTGGGGCTGTTTCCAGATCTTCGCTATTGTGAACAATGCTGCCATAAACATGGGGGTGCATTTCTTCTTTTCAAACAGTGCTATGGTGTTCTTGGGGTATATTCCTAAAAGTGGGATAGCTGGGTCAAAAGGCAGTTCAATTTTTAAATTTTTGAGGAATCTCCATACTGTTTTCCACAGTGGCTGCACCAGTCTGCATTCCCACCAGCAGTGCAGAAGGGTTCCCTTTTCTCCACGTCCTCGCCAACACTTATTCTGTGTTATTTTGTTGATAAGCACCATTCTGACTGTTGTGAACTGATATCTCATTGTGGTTTTAATTTGCATTTCTCTAATGATTAGTGATGTTGAGCATTTTTTCATATGCCTATTGGCCATCTGTATGTCCTCTTTTGAGAAGTGTCTATTTATTTCTTTCGCCCATTTTTTGATTGGATTGTTCCTCTTCCTGGTATTGAGTTTTACAAGTTCATTATAAATTTTGGTTATTAACCCCTTATCAGATGTACTGTCAAATATGTTATCCCATTGTGTAGTTTGTCTTTTTATTCTGTTCTCATTGTCTTTAGCTGTGCAAAAGCTTTTTAGTTTGATATAGTCCCATTTGTTTATCCTGTCTTTTATTTCACTTGCCCGTGGAGATAAATCAACAAATATATTGCTGCGAGAGATGTCAGAGAGCTTACTGCCTATGTTTTCTTCTAAGATGCTTATGGTTTTATGGCTTACATTTAAGTCTTTTATCCATTTTGAGTTTATTTTGTGAATGGTGTAAGTTGGTGGTCTAGTTTTATTTGTTTGCAGGTAGCTGTCCAATTTCCCCAACACCATTTGTTGAAGAGGCTGTCTTTACTTCATTGTATGCTCTTACCTCCTTTTTCAAATATCAGTTGTCCATAAAGGTGTGGGTTTATTTCTGGGTTCTCTATTCTGTTCCACTGATCTATATGCCTGTTCTTATGCCAGTACCAGGCTGTTTTGAGTACAGTGGTCTTGTAGTATAACTTGATATCAGGAACTGTGATACCTCCCACTTTATGTTCTCTTTGATTCCATATAAATTTTTGGAATATGTGTTCTATATCTTTGAAGTAAGTCATTGGTATTTTAATCAGTATTGCATTGAATTTATAAATTACTTTGGGTAATGTAGACATTTTAAGGATGTTTATTCTTCCTAACCATGAGCATGGTATATGCTTCCACTTGTTTGTATCATCCCTGATTTCTTTTATCAATATTTTATAATTTTCTGAGTACAAGTCTTTAATTTCCCTGGTTAAATTTATTCCTAGGTACTTTATTTTTTTTGTTGCAATGGTGAAGGGGATTGCTTCCTTAATTTCTCTTTCTGATAGTTCATTGTTTGTGTATAAAAATGCTTCTGATTTCTGAGTATTGATTTTATATCCTACCACTTTGCTGAATTCATTTATCAGGTCCAGTAGTATTTTTACTGAGACTTTAGGGTTTTCTATATACAATATCATGTTATCTGCAAATAATGATAGTTTTACTTCTTCTTTTCCAATTTGGATGCCTTTTATTTCTTTTTCTTGTCTGATTACTGTGGCTAGGACTTCCAGAACTATGTTAAATAAGAATGGTGAGAGGGGGCACCCCTGCCTTGTTCCTGATCTTAAGGGTATTGCTTTTAATTTTTGCCCATTGAGTATGATGTTGGCTGTGGGTTTGTCATAGATGGCCTTTATCATGTTGAAGTATGTTCCCTGTGTTCCCTCTTTGCTGAGAGTTTTGATCATGAATGGGTGCTGGATTTTATCAAATGCTTTTTCTGCATCTATTGAAATTATCATGTGGTTTTTCTCCTTCCTTTTGTTTATGTGATGAATCACATTGATTGATTTATGAATATTGTACCAGCCTTGCCTCCCCAGAATAAATTCCACTTGATCATGATGTATGATTTTTTTCATATATTGCTGTATCTGGTTTGCTAATATTTTCTTGAGGATTTTAGCATCTAAATTCATCAGGGATATTGGCCTATAATTTTCTTTCTTTGTGTTGTCTTTGCTCGGTTTTGGAATCAGAATTATGCTCACCTCATAAAAGGAGCTTGGAAATCTTCCTTCCTCTTGAATTTTTTGAAATAGTTTAGAAGGAGAGGAGTTAGTTCTTCTTTGAATATTTGGTAGAATTCACTTGTGAAGCCATCAGGCCCAGGACTTTTCTTTGTTGGGAGTTTTTTGATAACTAATTCAATCTCATTTGTGTAATTGGTCTGTTTAGGTTTTCTGATTCTTCCAGATTAATTTTTGGAAGATTATATGTTTCAAGATTATATGGAATTTGTCCATTTCATCTAGGTTGTCTAGTTTTTTGGCATACAGTTCTTCATAGTATTTTCTTACAATATTTTGTATTTCTGTTGTGTCAGTTGTTATTTCTTTGCTCTCATTTCTAATTTTATTTATTTGAGTCCTCTCTCTTTTTTTCTTGGTGAGTCTGGTTAAAGGTTCATCGATCTTGTTTACCTTCTCAAAGAACCAGTTCCTTGTTTGATTGATCTTCTGTGTTGTTTCTTTAGCCTCTATGTCATTTATTTCTGTTCTGATCTTTATTATTTCCTTCCTTCTACTACCTCTGGGCTTTACTTGCTGTTCTTTTTCTAGTTCTTTTAGATGCAGGGTCAAGATGTTTATTTGAGCTTTTTCTAGCTTTTTAAGGTATGCTTGTAATGCTGTAAACTTCCCCCTCAGGACTGCTTTAGCTGTGTCCCATAAATTTTGAGTTGATATATGCTCATTATTGTTTATTTCTAGGAATTTTTTTGTTTCTTCTTTGATCTCATTGTTAACCCATTAGTTATTTAATAACATGCTATTTAGTTTCCAAGTGTTTGATTGAGTATTTTTCAGTTTTTCTGTTGTGGTTGATTTCTAGTTTTACGCCATTGTGATCAGAGAAAGTGCTCAATATGATTTCAATCTTCTTTAATTTGTTGAGACCGCTTTTGTGTCCTAACATGTGGTCTATCCTAGAGAATGTACCATGAGCACTTGAAAAGAATGTATATTCTGCTGCTTTAGGGTGAAAAGTTCTAAAGATATCTATTAAATCGAGTTGATCTAGTATATCCTTTAAGTCTGCTGTTTCTTTGTTAATTTTCTTTCTTGAGGATCTATCTAGTAATGTTAGTGGGGTATTGAAATCCCCTACTATTATAGTATTTCTGTTGATCTAGCCCTTTAAATCCATCAAAGTCTGCTTTATATATTTAGGTGCTCCTATATTAGGTGCGTAGATATTTATAACAGTTATATCTTCCTGTTGGATTGTTCCCTTTATCATTATGTAATGACCTTCTTTATCTCTTACTATAGCCTTTGTTTTAAAGTCCATTTTGACTGATATAAGTATTGCTACCCCAGATTTTTTTTTCATTTCCATTTGTGTGAAATATTTTTTTCCATCCTTTTATCTTCAGGCTATGTGCATCTTTTGTTTTAAGGTGTGTCTCTTGTAGACAGCATATGTATGGGTCCTGTTTTCTAATCCACGAAGCTACTCTATGTCATTTGATCAGATCATTTAATCCATTTACATTTAAGGTTATTATTGATATGTAATTGTTTATTGCCATTTTATTCTTTAAAACTGTATTCCTCTTTGCTATATTCTTTTTCTTCTTTGATCTTTTTACAAGAGGCCCCTTACCATTTCTTGCAGCATTGGTTTGGTTGTAGTGAATTCCTTGAGTTTTTTTTTTTTTTTGTCTGGAAAGCTTTTTATTTCTCCTTCAATTTTAAATGATAGCCTTGCTGGATAAAATAGTCTTGGTTGTAGGTTCTTGTTCTGCATTACTTTGAATATTTCTTGCCATTCCCTTCTAGCCTCAAGTGTTTCTGTTGAGAAGTCGGAAGTCATCCTTTTGGGGGCTCCTTTGTAGGTGATAGCCTTTTTTCTCTAGCAGGTTTTAATATTTTCTCTTTATCACTAAGATTTGGTATTTTAATTATGATGTGTCTTGCTGTAGATTTTTTTGGATTTCTCTTTAATGGAGTTCTCTGTGCTTCTTGAACTTGTGAGATGTTTTCCTGCCTTAATTTAGAGAAGTTTTCAGCTATGATATGTTTGAACAAAGTCTCTATCCCTTATTCTTTCTCTTCTTCTTCAGGAACCCCTATGATGCGGATGTTGTTTCTCTTCATGTTGTCACAGAGCTCTCTTAGAGTTTCTTCAGACTTTTTGAGTCTCTTTTTTCTGCTCTGCTTTTGTGCCTTCATTTATCTTGTCCTCTAACTCGCTGATTCAATTCTCAGCTTCATCCATCCTGCTTTTAATTCCTTCCATTGTGTTTTTTATTTCTGATATTGTATTTGTCATTTCTGACTGATTCTTTTTTATTATTTCAATGTCCTTTTTAATATTTGCTATCTCTTTATTTAGGTGTTTGTAATGACCATCTATTGTTGTTCTAAGATCTTTGAGCATCCTAACAATCATTATTTTAAACTCTGCATCTGGTAATTTGGTTATATGTGACTCATTCAGGTCCTTTTCTTGGGATTTCTCTTGATTTATTTGTGTTGCATTTCTCTGCCTCCTCATTTTGTCTGGGTAAAAGAAGGTTTTGGCCACTGGGGTCCACTGGGTGTGGCCTCTGTGTTCCCTAGGTGTGCTCTTTCTTCAGGCCTGCTACCCCTTCTGCTGCTGCTGCCTAGGGCATTGCCGGTGCCTTCCCCCACTGGGGCTGTTGCTCTGGTTTCCGCCTCTCCTTCATGGGAGTGGCTGTGATCACGTGCTCGAGTATACAAGCCTCAGTGGCCTTGGCCTTTGCCTTGCCCCCATGGGTGGCATTATGCTCAGCTCTGGGGGCAGGGGTGAGCACCTTTGCTCAGCTGTGGTTTTCTGCCTGATTCTGGGCTTTCGCCCCACCCCTGCAGGGGGAACCTACTTGTGGGACGGCTGCAAGCCTTGGCTCCACAGGCTGGGCAGAATTGTGTGCCCATGCTCAGTAGCGGGACTCTGCCTGTGCTGGACTTTTTGCTCCACTCCCGTAGGAGGAGCCGGCTCCTGCATCAGGCCTCAAGCCTTGGTTCCGTAGGTGGGGCAAGGCTGCGCTCCTGTGCCCTTGCTCAAGGGCAGGTCTCCACCCCTTCTGGGGTTCCCGTCCTTCCCCTGCAGGCTGGATTGCAGGCAGCCTGCAGCTGGGCTTGACTACTTTTGCACATCCCCTCCTCCCCAGCCAGGCAAGACCGAGCTCACACCTGGGCCTCAGTTGTGGCCAGATGCTTCTTCCCTTGCCAACAGAACCGTGCTTCCGCATCCCGCTGCCGCCCTCAGGTTAGCCCTCAGCTGTGTGGGTGGGGGCGCTGCAGCTCAGACCCTAAGACTCATTACTATAGTCCCGAAAGCTCACTCCTTCTATGCGACTCTGCTCTAAGTGCCGGGAGAGAGCTTGTTTGGCTGGTGTCCTGCTTCCCTTTGCTGGTATTGCTGTTTCCAAGGGAAATATTCACTTTAGATTTGAGGAGTGACTCATCCCAGGGGTTAGGGTGGTTTTCTCTCAAAATGTTTCTCCCTGTGCCTCCTAGATTACACTCTCTTCCCGCTGCTCCAGTCCTCTCCTCTCTCCCCATCCCCTGGAGCCCCGGGGTTGTGAGAGAGATTTTCTGCATGGTTTCTTTTAGAAGAATCCTGAGTCTGAGAAATCTGTCTCTTTCTCACAAACAGTATCCTGACTTGTTTCCAGCTAAATACTGTCCATACACCTCTTCTAGGCTTTGGGGCTACAGGCTGGGGCTTTGTTCCTGGGACTCAGGACCCTCCCCTCTCTGCTGAACTCACTTCCCACCACACGAGTCTCTCCTGACTGCCGTTCGCTCTGCTCCGGGGAGCTGGGCAGCCCTCTCCGCGTTTCCACTTTTCCTACCAGTCTCATTGTGGCTTCTTCAGTGTTCCTTTGTTGAAGAGTCCCCTTAGTTTAGTCCAAAGTTGGTTTTTCCAGATGATGGTTCTTAAAATTAGTTTGTAATCCACTTTGGTTCTGGGAAGTGGAAGTTGGTACGTCTGCCTCCTCCATCGCCATCTTGTCTCTCTCTCCCCCCTTTTTTATTGGATTATTTGCTTCTTTGTTGCTGAGTTTTGTGAGTTCTTTATATATTTTGGATATTAACACCTTATCAGAGCTGTCATTTGCAAATTTCATTTCCCATTTAGTTGGCTGCCTATTTGTTTTGTTGTCAGTTTCTTTTTCTGTGCAGAAGATTTTTAGTTTGATATAGTCCCATTCATTTATCTTTGCTTTCACTTCCCTTGCCTTTGGGGTCAAATTCATAATATGCTCTCTATGGCCAAGGTCCATGAGTTTAGTATCTATGTTTTCTTCTATGTAATTTATTATTTCAGATCTTATATTTAGGTCTTTGATCCAATTTGAATTAATTTTTGTGCAAGGGGACAAACTGTAGTCTAGTTTTATTCTTTTGCATGTGGCTTTCCAATTTTTCCAGCACCACTTTTTGAAGAGGCTTTCTTTTCTCCATTGTGTGCTTTTGGCTCCTTTATTAAAGATGATTTGCCCATATATATGTGGTTTATTTCTGAGCTCTTAATTCTGTCCCATTGGTTGTATGTCTATTTTTCTGCCAATACCATGTTGTTTTGATCATTGTGGCTCTGTAATATAATTTGAAGTCAGGTATTATAATGGTTCCAGCTTCATTTTTTTTTCCCCTCAGGATTACTTTGGTTATTTGGGGTTTTTTATGGTTCCATACAAACCTGATGATTTTTTGTTCCATTTCTTTAAAAAATGACATTGGAATTTTGATGGGAATTGCATTAAATTTGTATATTGCTTTGGGTAATATGGCCATTTTAACTATATTTATTCTTCCTATCCAAGAACATGGGGTATTTTTCCATTTCACTGTCTCTTTTTTGATTTCTTTTAATAAGGTTTTGTAGTTTTTAGTATACAGGTTCTTTACATTCTTTCTTATGTTTATTCCCTTAGTATTTTAATTTTTTGTTGCAACTATAAAAGAAATTATTTTTTTGAGTTCATTTTCAGAAGTTTCATTGTTGGTATGTATGAAAGCAATAGTTTTCTGTATAATAATTTTGTATCCTGCAACCTTACTGTATTGGTTTATTGTTTCTAATTGTCTTTCTGTGGAGTCTTTGGGGTTTTCTATATACAGGATCATATCATCTGTAAAAAGTGAAACTTTACTTCTTCTTTTATAATATGAATGCCTTCCATTTCTTTCTCTTGTCTGATTGCTCTGGCTAGAACTTCTAGCACTATGTTAAATAGGAGTGTAGAGAGTGGGCTGCCTTGTCTTGTTCCTGATTTTAGAGGAAACATTTTCAGCTTTTTGCCATTTAGTATGATGTTAGCTGATGGTTTGTTAATATATGAATTTTATTATGTTGAGGTATTTTTCTTCTATGCCCATTTTATTCAGTGTTTTAAACATAAAAGGATGTATTTTCTTGAATGCCTTTTCTACATCTATTGATAGGATCATATGGTTTTTGTTTTTTGTTTTGTTGTTATTGTGTGTTACATTAGTCATTTTACATATGTTGAACCATCTTTGTACTTCTGGGATGAATCCCACTTGATTGTGATGTATTATTTTTTCAATGTGTTGTATTCGTTTTGTTAGTATTTTGTTCAGGATTTTTGCATCTGTATTCATTAGACATATTGGTCTATAGTTTTCTTTTTTTTTGTATTGTCCTTGCCAGGTTTTGGTATAAGGGTTATGGTGGCCTCATAAAACATTTTTTGGAAATATTACTTTTTAAAAAATTTTTTGGAAGATTTTGTGAAGGATAGGAACCAATTCTTCTTTGAATATTTGGTAGAATTCACTAGTGTAGCCATCTGTCCATGGACTTTTATTTTGGGGGAGGTTTGTGATAGTTGTTTCTATTTTCTCCCTGCTTATGGGTCTATTTAGGCTTTCCACTTCTTCATGATTCAGTCTAGGAAGATTGTGTAGTTCTAGGAATTTATCCATTTCTTCTATGTAGATTGTTGAATTTAGTGGCATATAATTTTTCATAGTATTATACAAGAATCCTTTGTATATCTATGATATCTATTTTTATTTGTTTATTTATTTATTTTTATTTTAAAAAATTTAAATTAATTTTAGCTAGAGTGGAAGGGGGAGAGAAAGAGATAGGAACATCAATTCATTCCTGTATGTGCCCTGACCAGGGATTGAACCAGCAACCTCTGTGCTTTGGGCAGATGCTCCAACAAAAGGAGCTATCCAGCCAGGACATTTCAGAGCTTTTTAAAGTTGTGTTTTCATTTTTATTTAGATTAAAATATATTTCAATTTATCTTCAAAAATTTTTTTGAACATGACTTATTTAGAAGTGAGTTCTTTACATCATTTGTATTTGTGGATTTTCTGTCTTTCTGCTTTGATTTCTAGTTTAATTCTATTATAGTCTGAGAAAATATTTTATATGATTTTTATTTTTTTTAAAAGATTTTATTTATTGATTTTAGAGATAAGAGAGAGAGAGAGAGAGAGAGAAAGGTGGGGGGGTAGGAAATGGAAGCATCAACTTGTAGTTGCTTCTCATATGTGCCTTGACCAGGCAAGCCCGGGGCTTCAAACTGATGAATGACATCATTCCAGGTTGATTCCTTATCCACTTCCACCACAGGTCAGGATGATTTTTATTCTTTTTTTTTTTTTTTTGTATTTTTCTGAAGCTAGAAACTGGGAGTGACAGTCAGACAGACTCCCGCATGCGCCCAATCAGGATCCACCCGGCACGCCCACCAGGGGCAACGCTCTGCCCACCAGGGGGCGATGCTCCGCCCCCCCAGGGCGTCGCTCTGTTGCGACCAGAGCCACTCTAGCGGCTGGGGCAGAGGCCAAGGAGCCATCCCCAGCGCCCGGGCCATCTTTGCTCCAATGGAGCCTCAGCTGCAGGAGGGGAAGAGAGAGAGAGAGAGGAAGGAGAGGGGGATGGGTGGAGAAGCAGATGGGCGCTTCTCCTGTGTGCCCTGGCCAGGAATCGAACCTGGGACTTCTGCACGCCAGGCCGATGCTCTACCACTGAGCCAACCGGCCAGGGCCATGACTTTTATTCTTTAAAAAAAATTTTATAGCCCACAAAGTGGTCTATCTTAATGAATGTTTCATGTGAACCTGAGAAGAATGTGTATTCTAATGTTTTGGGGTCAAATATTTTATAAATACCAATTTGATCAAGATAATTATAATGCTAGTCAGGTCAAACTATATCCTGACTTACTGTCTGGTTGCTCTCTCTGTCAATTAGTGAAACAGTTGTTGTAACCTCCAACTATAATAGTGAATTTGTTTATTTCTCCTTGCAATTACCAATTTTGCCTCATACATTTTGACACTCTGTTGTTAGGTACATAGATGTTAAGGATTGTTTTATCTTCCCTGGAGAATTAACTCCTTTATCAATAAGTAATGTTCTCTTTATCCCTGATAATTTCTCTTATTCTGAGGTCTGTTTTGTCTGAAACTAATATACCGTATTTTTCACTCCATAAGATGCACCTGACCATAAAACACACCTAGGGTTTTAAGGAGAAAAATAAGAAAAAAAATATTCTGAACCAAATGACATGTTAAAATATTAAATAAAATACCATATTTTTTGTTCCATAAGATGCACGGGCATTTTCCCCTCCATTTTTGGAGGGAAAAAAAGTGTGTCTTATGGAGCAGAAAATATGGCAGTTATTCCAGCTTTGTTTTTTTATAAGGTCTACCAGAAAGTTCTGTCCGTTTCTATCACAAGTTTTGACACGTAAGCACATGTTTATTTGGCGCATGTGTGCCTCTCTATTTTTATCACTTAATGTATACATACTGACGTAGCAAATTAACTAAAACAAAGTTGATTCACGTTAGTCTTATGTGTGAAGCAATAGTGTACCCATGGCTACTGATAAAGTTCATTTACTCCACTGTATTTTCTATGAATTTCAACAAGGAGGAAATGCTACAGAAGCATGTAGAAATTTATTGAAAGTGTTTGGTGAAGGTACAGTTTCTGATAGGACATGCAGAAGATGGTTCAAAAAATTTAAAACAGATGATTTCAACCTTTCTGATAAGCCACATTCTGGGCGACCATCTTTGATCAATGACGATGTTGTTAAGACCATGTTGGAGCAAGATCCTTTTCTGACAACATTGGAGATCGCAGAAAGGCTTAATTCAGCTCAGCATACCATTTCGGACCATATTCGGAAGATAGGATTGGTGTGGAAATATATTATTTAATAAAGTTTATTGATGGTAAGAAAAATTTGTATTTTGTTTTATTCCAAAAACGAACAGAACTTTCCTGTAGACCTTATATTAATGTTATCATGGTACTTTTTTTTATCCCTTTGCTTTTAAGCCTACCTGAGTTTTTATATTAAAAGTGGATTTCTTGTAGTATTGTATTGTTGTGTTTTTATCTACATGGACAAGCCCTGCCTTTTTTTTATTTTTTTTATTTTTCTGAAGTGAGAAGCTGGGGGAGGCAGACAGACAGACTCCTGAATGTGCCCAATCAGGATTCACCGGTCATGCCCACAAAGGGGCGATGTTCTGCCTATCTGGGGCATTGCTCCCTGCAACAGGAGCCATCCTCAGCGCCCAGGTCAAAGGCCAGCTTTGCTCCAATGGAGCCTTGGCTGCAGGAAGGGAAGAGAGAGAGATAGAGAGAAAGGAAGGGGGGAGGGGTGGAGAAGCAGATGGATGCTTCTCCTGTGTGCCCTGGCCAGGAATAGAACCCGGCACTTTCACACGTGGGGCTGATGCTCTACCACTGAGCCAACCGGCCAGGGCAAGCCCTGGTTTTTACTTTGTATTATATTTAGATCAGTATTCACATTTAAAGTAATTATAGATAGAGTTGTGCTGACTTCCAATTGTTGCACTTGTTTATTGTTTCTTTTTTCTTCCCTTCCTTTTCTACCTTCCCTTCACTGGTTTTAAATGTGCATTTTATATGGTATACTTTATCTCCTCTCTTAGCATATCAATTTTACTTCTTAGTTTTTCTTTTTAGAGTTTGCAGTACGCATTTACAATGAATCTAAGTCTACCCCCCAACTAACCTACCACTTCATGTGTAGTGCAGGCACTTTCAACAGATTATTCCCCATTCTTCCCTCCTGTCCCTTATGACATTTCTGTCATTCATTTCACTTATCTGTATGCTACACTCACTCAACATATTGCTACTATTATTAGTTCAAGTAAAAGATTATATTTTAGATCAATTAAGAATAAGAAAAATAAAAAGATTTTGCTTCTATTTATTCTATGTCCTACATTCTTCCTTTCTTTATGTAGATCTGACTTTCTGACCAATATAATTTTCTTCCCCTGAAGTTCTCCGAACATTTCTTACAGGACAGGACTGGCAATGAATTCTCTCAGTTTCTATTTGTCTGAGAGTCTTTATTTCTTCTTCACTTTGTGTGTGTGTGTGTGTGTGTGTGTGTGTGTGTGTGTGTGACAGAGAGAGACAGAGAGAGGGACAGATAGGGACACACAGACAGGGAGGAAGAGATGAGAAGCATCAATTCTTCATTGTGGCACTTTACTTGACTGCTTTCTCATATGTGCCTTGACTGGGGGGCTACAGCAGAGAGAGTGACCCCTTGCTCAAGCCAGCAACCTTGGGCTCAAGCCAGCAACCTTGGGGTCATGTCTATGATCCCACACTCAAGCCAGCTACCCCATGCTCAAGCTGGTGAGCCTGCGCTCAAGCTGGATGAGCCTGTGCTCAAACCAGTGACCTTGGGGTTTCTAACCTGGGTCCTCCATCTCCCAGTCCAATGCTTTATCCACTGTGCCACTGCCTGGTCAGGCTCTCCTTCACTTTTAAAGGAAAATTATGCTGGATATATACCATATTTCTCCATTTATAAGACACACCCTTTTTTGAAAAATTTTTGGTCTAAAAACTGGGCATCTTATACCATGGTTGTGGCATTTCAAATGCCATAGATGTAACTGAAGACAAGGCAATATATGAAGACAGTGATTTGTCATCAGACACAGATAAGGACAAGCTAATGGATGGGAGTTTTGACAGTGATGAGGAGTGGTATGAATTTTATGATGAATAAAACTTGAGTTCAATAACTTTATGTAATACATTTTTTTTCAAGTTTTGTGTTCCCAAATTAAGGTGTGTCTTATACATGGGAGCATCTTATACATGGGGGAAATACAATAAATTCAAGTTGGTGTTTTTCTTTCAACACTTTAAACAGTTCCCTCTATTCTCATTTACTTACATGGTTCTGAAGAGAATTTTGCTGTTACTCTTCTCAGTCTTTTTTCTTTATTTTTTTAAAGATTTTTTTCTTCTTTTGTCTTTGGTTTTCTTTGGTTTGAATATGATATATCAAGATATAGAAGTGTTTTATTTTTCTTTAATTTACCCTGCTTTGCTTGGAGTTTGCTGAGGTTTCTGGATCTGCAGTTTAGTCATAGTCATTAATTTTGTTAAATCCTTGGGCAGTTACTTCATTACATTATTACTTCTGCTGTATTCTTTCTCCTCCTTCTGATATTTAATTATTTTTATGTTACACTTTTTAAAATTGTCCCACAGTTTTTGGATGTTCTGTTTTTATCAATCTTTATTGCCCTTGTATTTCAATCTGGGAAGTTTCTATTGGTACATCCTTAAACTCACTAGTTCTTTCCTTGTAATACCTAGTCTAGTGATAAGCCCATCAAAGGCATTCTTTATTTCTGCTCAGTATTTTTGATTTGTAGTATTTATTTCTATTTTTTCCTAGAGTTTCCATCTCTTTGCTTACCTTACCCATCGGTTTGCAGTTTGTTTACTTTTCCCATTGGAGTCCATACAATATTAATCATAACCATTTTTAATTCTCTGTCTGATAATTCCACAATCTGTGTCATATTGGAATCTGGGTCTTGCTCTATCTCTTCAGACTCTTTTTTTTTCCAGCATATCTTGTAATTTTTTGTTGAAAGTTGAACATAATTTATTGAGTAATAAGAACTTGGGTAAGAGATCTTTAGTGTGAAATTCCTTTAGAAATCTAGTTTGGAGTTTGGCCGTGTTTAATGTGTGCTGTAACTTTAGGTGGGTGCCAGGAGTTTCAAATGCCTCTGATGTCCTTCTGTTTGTCTCCTCTGTCTTCTTTGGCCTTCCATGTAAATTTCCTTTAAGTAGAGTCTGCACCTTGCAGCTCCTTCAACAGTAAGCCATTGTTTTTATACTGGAGTCTACTAATGTGATGGCAAGATGTCAAGGAGGGAAGAGTTATATAATGTTAAGATAAAAATCTTAGTCTTCAGTGGACCTATGTCCTGGGCTGTGATCTCAAGTGTGTTTTAGTTTCTTCACCCCTTAGGTGAGACAGGAAGGCTAGAGGGTGCTGGTGTTAGGTAGTTGACCTTTCTCTTTTATGACATAAAACCCTATATAGGATAAGGCAAAGTCTTTTTCTTAGATAATAGGACTTTGTCATGGAGAATGTTCTCGATGCGTTGATGTGTTTTAAGTGGTTACTTTCCCATCCTTCTCCTACAGCCATGAAGAAATCTTTCTTGCTCTTCACTGTGAGAACATGCTGGGGGCCTCACTGAGACTGTGGCCCCTGGGGGCTTCATCTCCTGGTGGTCCACATTCAGCCGCCAGCCACTTGTCAAAACTACGACTTAGGTGTTTCTTCCAGTTTGCGGCTCCAGTGGTTTCTGCTCCAGGTCGGCAGGTCTCACTTGAGACTCTCTGTGTTCATCTGTGAGGGTCTGGGTTTCAAAGAGCTTTGACTGTATTTAAAAATACAATTACAGGGTAATTTTTTGGTCAGAAATTTTTCTTTTTTTTTCTTTCTTTTTTTTTTTTTTTGGTCAGAAATTTTAATAGCTATAAATACATTTTGTTTTTGTAAGCTAAGGTGATAATAAAGTAAGTAAAAAGCTCAGTGAGAAAAGTCTAAACATTCTTAAGACAAACACATTGCCAGCCACCATTCATCAAAGAAAGAACAAGATGCCATTTGAGTAACCAGCCACTCAAACAACTGTGCTACTACCAATGGTGGGATGCTTAATGGAAAATTGTGTTCCCTAAAAAGTAATCAGTTGATGATGTCCACTATGTTTTACAAAAACTTCATGTAGTAGTAGAATTGCCTGTGTTCTATAAAATGTGATAGCTACCTATAATCCTTTGTCAAACAAGGATGGGAACATCTAAATAAATAATAAAATAAATTAGGATGCTAAATGGCATCGAATCATATATTCTTAAATGCATAAAGAATTGGCATGTTGATTTATCATATAAGAGTTGTAACTTTCCACTCATATCCTACTGGCCAGAAAAAGTCAGTGCCATTTTTAACATGCTTCATGTGGTCTTAGAACAGCTCTCATCTCAGTGACAGTCTCTCATGAATTCCCACCACACAGCCACAGAGCTGGAAAGAAGCCCTTGGTATGTAAAGGGACACATTAGCATGTAAAGCCTGGCACCTGCCCATCCGCACATGAAAGGTCACCAAGAGATATTTGCAATGAGGAATAGCAAGTTGTGACCACTCTTCAGATCTGTACCTGTCAGAGAGAGGTTGACACCTGTGACAGGTACATTCTGATTTCCACATGCCTTGTGCAAAATCAGATGTGCTCACAACAGCATGGCAGCCAAATGTCAGGGGCTTCACTTCTCAGCGAGGAGTCAGTCAGAAACCTTGGATGAAAAGGCACTCGGATTCACCCCTGGACGTGCACACTGTGCAGGAGAGCCAAACCGGGAGGTTTCTGTAAAGCCTTGTCCAACAACAGGTGTGAGGAGTCACGCGTGCTGACACTTCTTGTTCCTGGTGCTTCGCATTTCAGCACCTTCTTGAAATGGCTCCATCCGGTGAAGAGGTTGCCAATGTGGCTGCTGAAGGGACAGTGAGGGTGTCTCCTTCCCCCAGGCTGTTCAGGTGAGGTTTAGGAAGAGGAAGAAGGGTGCATAATTTCAGAGCGGGAAATAAAGGTTGTGTGCAGATCTGAAGTGGGCCTGCAAATCAGGCTGGAATTGTTTCAAACTATATAGATTGCTCCTTGGAGGTCATAGCTCTTACAAGGGAGGGGATGTTGGGACAAAAAGTCAATTTCTAGAACTTTTTAAACCAGACTCTAGGTCAGTGGTTCTCAAAGTTTTTGAAATCAGGACACGTTTAAAATCCTACAAATAATTGTAGGTGCACTATATACAAATTTCTGAGAAATATGTTATAATAATTAAGTCAAATATTAAAGAAAAAAAATAAAGTCCAAGTGTGCTTTTATGGTAATTAAATGAAATAAATTCGAAAAAATTAAATTTATTCTGACATTAAAAAACATTTTTATGTTACATTTTTTGAGTTGTGCTTTTTAGAATTTGTAAAAAAGAGGAGTTAAAAAATAAAAACATGACAAAAAAGTTATCTTTTTGTATATATAGATACATTCTTAGTAAGATTTACTAAATTTGGCAGGTCCTGGCACGAACGTGTTAAGTTTTCTCATTCTTGTGTTTATGAGAAACATAAGCCTGATGTGTCCTAGCGATTTCTTCAATGTTTGGGCATATATTTGGGTAAACTCATTTCCTCGTCAATACATTGAAGAATTCCTCTCTTTTTACTCTTAATTGTGTTGAATGTAGAAAATCCTAATTCACATAAATAGGATGTTGAAAATTGTAGTAAAATGTTCAAAGCTTTTTTAGATATTGCCACATATTCTTTTATAGAAATCCAAAAGGCTTCAAGAGACAATTCCTTATGTTTAATCATCAATCCACGATCAGTTGATATAGCTGCCAGTTCTTCTTTTTCTGTTAATGTTAAACCAAAATCACTTGAAGCTTCCATGAATGGGTTTCTAATCCAGTCGTATTGTTCAGTGTTAAGTGATGGAAAATGCTATAAATTAAATTCTGCCCGTCAGCCTTCAAGTTCTATTTTATTTACACTTAACTTTTGCGCACTTCCAGAATAAGATTCTTCAATATCACGCTTCTTTTTGAGAAATCTATCCATTTTATTTGGGTGTATTTATCTAAAAATAATATAATGATGTGTTAATAATAAATATAATAATGCTGTGTTAAGAAGAAGAGCGGTATTTCCGTAATGAAATGGTATAATAGAGTAACTATATTTATTTTTATACCTGGGCACATGCCACAAACCAGTGCAGCTAGTAATTCCAGGTTCCGAATGGGAATGGTGCGGAATTAAGAAAATACACAGAATTAAAAAAATACGGGGTTGGAAGGGCCTCATAATTGCTGCTGGCAAGAATAGAGCATGCCCAAAAACCACATCTTGCTTTATTTATTGGACAAAGTGAGGTCATTAGCAAATCACTGGTCTGTGATCACGATTCCAAGGCAACCCAAGAATTTTACCAAGTGCATTAAACCTCCACCATACATATCATCTTAACTTTACACCAAACAAAGGATAGAAGAAACTTGCCTTCAGTCTTTTTAGGGAACATAAGGGGTAATGTTAACAATCCAGCACCACAGCTTAACAGCCTTTTTCAACCTAATCAGGCAAGTGAGGTGTAGGTTTGGGCAGACTGTCAGCTTACAGCCAATTCCCCACACCTCTGTCCCCCAAAAATAGAAACTCCAAATCTCTGTTGGTTTTTTGGTCCCCAACAGGCACATATTTCTCTGGAATACCTTAGGGTGCACCTGGAAATCTTCTACGGTGCACCAGTGTGCCCTGGCACACACTTTGAGAACCACTGTTCTAGGTTTTGGAAGGCACTGTTGTTTCAGGTGGAACCTTCTGATGGGTCCTTAAGAAGTAGGCTTTTCCAGGACCAGAAGTACTCTTGAAGGGAATGAGTTTACTTTCACCCCCTTAGACATGACTCTGGGCCTTTAGGAATACTCCCTTGATCACCTTGGGCATGAAAATATAGGGCTGATATCTAACTTTCAGAAGGCAGTGTTTTTCTCCTGGGGTAGGGTTGCATGGATCCATGCACATTCTCTTGTGACCTTTCTTGTGACAAATAGTAGGTATGAGGTGTCTCCTTGAAGAGACTGTGGTCTGAGGCTTCTGAGAGTGAGATGCAGACTGCTCTCCTAGTGGAAAAACAAGCAGCGCCCTCTGGAGATGTTATTAGCATGACTACCTGAAGAACTGCTTTTCCTGAAATGTTGTGTAGGATAAGAGTTGATATATGAAATAGCTTTGTGCAGTGTGCCCTTAGTCTATTACTGTAAGGGTGTTGGAAATAATGATGACTTTGTTTTTTTAATTTATAGACATAGCGAATGTCATAAATTAATTTTTTTCTTTCTTCTGCCTTCTTCTCATTTCTTCCCTCCCTCCCTCCCTCCCTCCCTTCCTCCATCCTTTCTTTCCCTCCTTTCCCTCCTTCCTCTCCTCTCCTCTCCTCTCCTCTCCTCTCCTCTCCTCTCCTCTCCTCTCCTCTCCTCTCCTCTCCTCTCCTCTCCTCTCCTCTCCTCCCCTCCCTTCCCCTCCCTTCCTCTCCATTCCCCCCTCCCCTCCCCTCCACTCCCCTTCCTTCCTTCCTTCCTTCCTTCCTTCCTTCCTTCCTTCCTTCCTTCCTTCCTTCCTTCCTTCCTTCCTTCCTTCCTTCTTTCCTTCCTTCCTTCCTTCAAACCATCCACCCTTCCCTTTTTCCATCAGATCAGTACTAGAAAGCTCAGAACCCTACATCTGTGGCCTACCAGACGTAAAACATTAGGATGCACATTTTTTTGGCTTCATTTCTGACCCCTTTTATTATCTGTGGAGCCATACAGAGGCCGGATAGGCAACTCCTGTTCTTTCTGGAGGAAGGCCTGTATGAACATCCAAATTAGTAAATGAGCTTTCTCACTTAGACATTGAGCCGGGGACATAGACTTTTAGTAATTAGCTCTGGGAACTAGGCTAGAGCCGTTCATAGACTTTGGTGGACTGAAGTAAAGACACAGAGGGCCTGATTTATGATGGCAGGAGAAGCTAGCCCTGGTGAGGATCTAACCACTGACTTGGAAACACTCATTGTTCTGTTAAGTGCCTGAAAGACCATGGACTTTGATGTCAGAAAGACTTTGAGGTTTCTGACATTGCCTATTATTATGTGAACTATAGCAGGCCACTGAACCTCACTGGGGCCTCAGCTTCCTCATCAGTAAAATGGGAATAGTATCCTGTTGACAGGTGTTATGATAATTACACCAAAGAGTCTCTGTAGCACCTGACATGTTGGTTCTTTATTCCCTGTTCTCTTACGCAAGGTTGGGAATCAATGTATGTGGAGCTTCCCTTTTAAATCTCGAGAAAGACGTGGACGTTCATGCCTTCCTCTGAAACAATCCTGGCACCCTGGGGAACTGCCCGGAAATTCAGCTCATGTTCGAGCCTGTTTAAGGGGCTTTTGCTTTCATCTGCAGGGGCCAAATGCCAGTGGCTGCTTTTAATGAAACCAAATCCTTCCTAGTTCTGTGTGATTCGGGGATTTGCTTCCCTGGTCTGGGCAGCCGTCGGATACATTCAGTTTTCTTTATTTTCCAAGTGACCCAAGAGCACTTTGTGATTCTAAAACTGACCTACTGGGAGAAACAAAATAAACTCTTCCATTTTGTCTTCTCTTTCTCTGAGTGTAAGTGGAACGATCTGACTTTGTATGCCGCCGTCGAGCTGGCTGGCTCCAGCTGGTCACCATGAGCATGGGCGCATTTACCGGTTCCATATTCTGGAAGGCTCTGCAGTGTGTCTTGTGTAAACTGATACCTTCTTCAGCTATTGGTGGCGCATGAACCAAGTGTGGCCAAAGTAAGTAAAAATCACGGGAAAAATCAACCAAATAAAAATATGATCCGTTAGCTCCTAGGGGACATATACCCCATTTCTATTCCTCAATAATAAATTAAAATCTCTTCTCTTCAGAAACAGGGTGTCAGATAGCAAAATAAGCCCTTAATTTGGTGCTTTCTTGTGTGATGATTTTGGGGAGAAGGTGTTTTTATAATGAGGAAACAGTGAGGTTTGTGTATAGGTTTAGATTTTGATGCTTTTTTTTTCTCTGCTTTTCTCTCTGGGTCTCTGCAGCTGACAGGTCTCCCCCTGCCCAATGGGAGAGGCCCACTGTCTGTGATCAGCCCCATGCAGTCCCTGGTACACCACATGAATTTGGGCCCCACTTTTTCCTGCTGAGCCCGGGGCCAGGGTCTCTCCCATTTGTGGAGTTTCCTTCCACAAGACCACTGTCTGGTCAGTCAGGGACATTGTGGGCAGTGGTTCCATGGCCCAGACTCAGTCTGGGTTTGACTCTTTTCTGTACTAGCTGGGTTACTTGGGGCAAGTTACTCAATGGCTTTGTGGTGCAATTTTCTTGTTGTTGATGGGGATAGTAAAAGCATCTGCTTCAAGGGTGGTTCTGAGGAATGAGTGAAGTAATGCAGGCTTAGCACATTGCTGGTATTTTTCAAGCACTCACTGTATTAACCTTTTGGCTGTGAACATTCAGTGAATGGACTACTTTTCTCAGGGAGTCTGGGCATTAGAATAGATTCATCCAAGTGCTTCAGGATGAACAAAATTTCGGAAAATATTCTCAGCTTTTCATGCTCCCCAAAAGGTGTGTAAGATCTTCAGGGAGGAGGAGGTGGGTGGGTATAGGTGTCATCCTAAGAACAGGAGTCTCTGCTTGGTCTGTATCTTCCTTGTACCAAAATAATTAAGTCAATCCTGGTTTCCTGGGCTTAACTATGGCCCCTTCTTTTGGCCAGAAAGTTCCTTCCAACCTATACTACATACCAATGCTGTGCTAATCTTCTGAAATCCTGCTTTATAGCCTTGCTAGTTTCTCTTTCTTCAAACCTTCCACTATTTCATTAAGCTCTCTACACTGTTGTTAACCTCCTTCTCACTTTGTCTCCCAGTGTTTTCCTGCCGCCAGACTGGTCTACCCTGTTCATCTCTGCTTCTGTGCTTTGCTCTTACTAATCCTTTTACCTGGAGGGCCTGGCCTGAGGATCTGAGCTGTACACATTCATGAAAGTCCCACCTCTTCCAGGAAGACTTCCCTGGCCACTCCAGCTCATTGTTTTTTTTCCTTCCCTTGAGTCACCATAGACACTAACAATCATGAAGTTGGTGCTGTCTGAATTTGTGAGCCCAAATCACAGACGCACCCTCTGCAATACATAACCATCCTACTGCATTTTCCCTCTTGACTCAAACCTCCTTCATCTCCTTTCATTTCTTTCTAGCTCTTTCCCACTGGCAACTTGGTCTCATAACTCCCAGAGACGATACAAGAAATCATTTGCATACCTCCTCTGCTCCACCTGCTTACCTGCACCATTGGCTGCACTATGCTGTCCCTCCCTTTGGGCCATAAGTCCCTGCTTCTCATAAAGTCCAGCCCTTTCCCGTGCTCCACGTCTCATCTCCGTGGCTTTCTCAAGATCTGCATCATTGATTTCTGTCTCTTTACGGGATCATTTTGATTAGCACGCAAACATACTCTTGAAACTTCCCTCTTAAAACAGTACTTGCCTGTTGAAGCTTCTTCCTCTAATTTCTCTGTTCTCTATCTCAGCAATTCAAGAACAATATGTCTCACCTGACCAGGTGAGTGGTGGCACAGTGGATAGAGTGTTGGACTGGGGACGTGGACGACCCAGGTTCGAGACTTTGAGGTTGCCAACTTGAGTGTGGGCTCATCTGGTTTGAGCAAGGCTCACCAGCTTGAGCCCAAGGTCGCTGGCTAGAGCAAGAGGTCACTCGGACTGCTGTAGCCCCCCAGTCAGGGCACACATGAGAAAGCAATCAATGAACAACTAAGGGGCCACAACAAAGAATTGATGCTTCTCCTCTCTTACCCTTCCTGCCTGTCCCTATTTGTCTCTCTCTCTCTCTCTCTCTCTCTCTCTCTCTGTCTCTGTCACACACACACACACTCGGAACAATCTGTCTATAAAGACTCTTTATACTTCCTTACTGCACCTTTTCTTCTTCACGCACCTCAGTTGGGCTCCAGCCTTATTATTAAACCCAAATGGTTCTTTTCTACTTCACTACTGATCTCAGTATTTGCATCTGTGTTGTCATCTGACTCAGTTTTTATACATATTCCACACAGCTGGGCATACCCTCCCTTTTGAACATCTTCTTCTCTTGGCTTCCATGACACCTTATTCTTTTGATTCCCCCACCTATTTATTGTCTACTTTTCCCTAAAACTCTTTGGTGGCTGTGTCTTCTCTGCCAGGAATGGGAGAACACACTGGGCTTGCTCCTCTTCTCGCTCTGTGCTCCCTGCCTGGTGCCCCCATCTGGGCAGACGGCTCTATTCACACAATGTATGCTGATGACTTCAAAATTTGTATCTCTAATTTTAAATTCTACTTTTGGTTCTGGACAGGTCTCTCTGATGACCAGCTTGGCATCTCCCCTTGGCTAATAGGCACCTCAGACCCAACTGACTGCCAGCTCTGCCTCCCTGCAGATCTGACTCGGCCCATTCCTCTTCATCCTCACTGTGGCCACCTGGCCTGTGCCATCATCACCTCTCTCTCGTGCTGCAGCAGGGGCCTCCTGACAGGGTCTCTGCTTCTGTCCTTGTAGCTCACTGTCCATTCTCCATGCAGCAACCAGAGTCTATTTTAAACATGTGACTCAGATTGTATGTCTCTCAGGTCAGAACCCTCCAGCAGGTTCCCACTGCACCCCTGCCACCAGGCCCTGGGAGGTGTGGCTTCTGCGTGCCCCCAGCCTCCTCACGTGCCCTGCTTCTTCGGCAGCCCTGTGATGGCTCCTGATGCCAGCTCGCTGCTCCTTTATGCTCATGGCTGCTGGTGCGCTCTGCTGCAAGGCCTTTGCACTTGCTGTGTCCTCTTCTGGGAATGCTTTTCCTCTAAGTCTGTATACAGATTGCTTCCTTATCATTATTTTCAACATCTTTGTCCCCTCTGTTGAGGAGGGAGGTCATTTTTTATGTCACTGTATTTTGATTTTCATCATAACATTTGCCAGTTCCCGATACATTCTTGCTTATTACTTTGTTTTCTTGTTTACTGTCTTCCTTCAGCAGAAAGAAAGCCCTTTGAGAAGAGAGATCTCTATCTTATTCATTACTGTGTCCCTACTACCTGGCACACAGAAAGTGCTCAATAAATATTTTTTAATGAATAAATGCTGACTACATATTGTTCTGTATTTTTGCCAATACTTAGGGCTTGGAAGGAAGCCAATAATTGCCCTTTGAGAGCTAAGCTTTGAACATGGATCAGAGCAAGGATATGGGAAATCTCCTTCAAGGGGTAGATTGGTTCTCAGGCCAAGACTTGACTATGAAGGACTAAATGTTTTAACATACCTAAAGTAAGAATGCATCAATGAGAAAGGGGATCGGCCAACCCCCAGAAACCTAGAAAAAGGAAAGTTCGAGAACTAAATGCTGGCATTGCCCCTGTAAGAACTGACCAGTCCTCCAGCGCCATTGGCAGGACTATTCCTAGCATGAGATTAGCGTGGTTAGCAATGTGTGATTACATCCCCTTCTCATGTACTACTAAATCACCTTGTAATTAAGTTTAGCCTCTTCTATAGGCCTATTCACACGGGTAGGATGTGCTGGTCGCAAGTACTTTAAGTATATTTGGAACAGTTATTGCTCAGGTTGTGTTACTAAAATGGTATCTACTTTAGCACATCAGCCTGGTGAGCTTGGTATACTGTGGGTCCTCCTCTTCATGATAAATTTGCCTTGTAGGTACTTACAAAATCTGGTCTTTGAGTCTTCATGACTGAGTCTTGGTCTGCTTACTGGGAACAAAGAAATTTGAACCCTACTGTGTGCTAGATTTTTTTCCTAGGCCTTGGGACAAAAGTATAAACCCTGATAGAATTTCTGCTGCCTTGGAATTTAGAGTCTAGTGGAAAAGACTAACTGTGCAGAGTAAACAAATACATTAACGGGACAATTTCAGATAGTGGTAAGTGCTGTGAGAAACATAAATTGGGAAATACAATCGGGGGGTGGGATGTATAGCAATATTAGTTTCTGGAGTCACAGAGGCCTCTTTGAGGAGGTGACTTTGGGTTTAACATTGAGTGGGAACTACAGGAAAATCACAGTGAGTTCTACTTCTCACCCCTCTAACTAGAATGCCAGATTTTGGTTGAAGATTGGATGGAAGGGGCTATATGGGTTATAGTCACAATACAGAATTGGGATACTGTCTTCTATGAACTGAATTTTGTCCCCTGCCCTCTACCCCAAATTCATATGTTGAAGTCCTAATTTTAGTCCCCCAGAATGTGACTGTAGTTGAAAATATGGTCGTTAAAGAGGTAACTAAGTTAAAATGAGGTCCTTAGGGTGGGCTCTCATCTAATATGGCTGTTCTATTTATAAGCAGTGGAGATTAGGACACAGACCGGCCCAGAGGGAAGACCATGTGAAGGCACAGGCAGAAGACTGCTACCTACAAGCCAAGAACAAAAGCCTGAGAAGGAACCAATTCTGCCAACACCTTGATCTTGTACACTTAGCCTCCCGAACTGTGAGGAAATAAATTTCTGTGACCCATGTCCCCAAATCTATATTTTTTATGACAGCCCTGGCAAACTACCTGTATTGTACAATCAAAAGAGAAAAGTATTTAAAATTAGGACAATCTCAGAGAATACAAACCAAGTGGTCACCAGCCAGTGAAGGCCACTCCCTCTGAAGACTCATCTGTGGACCTGAGCTGTGGCAGCAAGGTTGATTGATATCATAACCTTCCATTGTCTTTGGGGCCATTGGTTCCATTCCTGCTGACAGGAGACATTTGTGAAGCAGTAGCACCTTTGCTCATCAATGTCCTTCCCAGAACTTGAACCACTGACCTTACCATTACGAATGAGTCAGATTATAGACAAGTGTTCTTACTTACATGCCCAGACTGTCCGCATATAATTAACTGCGAGTTACAATAATGATGATGATATGAAGTGCTCAAGGGCCTTTGGAATTTGAGGCCTATAAAAATATAACTTATTATTATTATTGTTATTATTATAATCAGGCACAGATACCTAGATGAAAAGGCCATTTCTCACTGGTGTAATAACACATGATTAGAAAAGCACCTAAATTTTTTTTTTTTTTTACTTTTTCCCCCCTTAAGAAATGTGACCATCAAGTTATTATTGTAGAAACTAAAGCACCTTGAATATTCTGTCTGGCATCTACACGGACATGCATACTATCTTTTTTATTGTACGTGTTCTCACTGGCTCCTATTAAATGGCTTATGAGGACTGAGCTTTTGGCACTTTGTCTTGGAGACAAGACATTGGAAACATCTGTTTTGGAAGAAAGAAATCATCTATAAAATATAATCAGCCTATAATGGCACAGCTACCAACAATGAGCAAGTTTCCAAAGCGGAGTTTGGGCCATGTGTGCTGTACCAGGAGAGCATGTCCTGTGAATAAGGAGAATTTTATTAGTCAAAACCTGTCATAAAATTCTAAGCCAATTTGAAGGGGGTGTGTAACAGGTGGGGCAGATGTTCTAAGTGGTCATGGATTATTTGAAAGCTCTGTCCATAGGGACAAAGAGAAGGCATAATACCCTGAGACAATTTTTTTCTTTTCTTCCCTTCATTTCTTCTTTTGCTTTCTTCCATTTTAATTGATTTTTCAGAGGGTTTTAAAGTAATGTAGAAGTAAAATCTCCCAATGAGCACCATTAGCTCTGCTTCCTCTCAGGATGGGGGATACATGGGCTGCCTAACTGAAAATGAAACACGTTTGGTCCTTCTCTCCTTCTTCCTCCTCTTCTCTCTGTTTTAGCCCTTTCTGACTTTGCTCACAAGCCAAAGAAGGAACAGCGTAAAGCAGACTGCAGAGGAATCTTTTGAAGCTTAAAGCAGATTCTGAGGAAGTGTGGTAATTCTGAAAAATTTTAATTAATGTCTCACTGGTGATTTCAGTACCTGGGGGCTTATGAATAAGACAGTGAAGCCAGAAACAGAGGAATTCATTTCTAAAGCTCTGAGAGCTGCATAGATAGTCTAGTTGGAAACAGGCTACAGACTACTGACTCTAATACCCACAAAAACTCAAATACCCACAAAAAGAGAACAGAGTTGTTTAGGTCTCGGTCTGTCAGACAGACCAGGCAGGGTACATGGGAGTCTATTGGTTGCCCAGACTTATTGAAAGTGCTTTTTATTTCTCTGGTCTTCAAGTTCTCATCCATAAAATAGGGTTAACATGAACAATATGTCTGTACAATTCCCCCAAAGTGAACTTGAAGGATTTGAAAACTAAGCAAAGTAACTGGTTGAGAGAATGAATTTTTAGCTGGTCATTTAATATCATAGAGAACTAAAAAATCAAATGTTTGTATCGACTCACCCCACCTTCCTTCTCCAACTCAACTTCTCATTACTCCCTAATATTCACCTTTAACTTGAGTTAGGCTAGTGTTTTCTCCCCATGTCCTCCTTAGTCCCCTCTCTATGCTTTTGTTCAAGATGTCTACTTTTGCTGAGATGAACATAATACTCTTAACAGAGTCTCTACCTTTCAATGATTCATTGATTCATTCATATCTTGTCTACCAGGAAGTATGTGTCAGATGTTATACAATTTTCTTTGGGGGAAGGGGTAGAGAATGCAGGAGACCCAAACAGGGTCACTTCCTTCTTGACCTCTATGACTTTTTCTGTCTAGAAAGGGCATGATGGGAGATGGAAAGACACTCATTCAACACTACAGTAAGTTGGCAAATGTATCTTGTATGTCAAACATTTTCTGTTCCTTACTCAGCTCCCTAGCATTGTTGAAGCTCCTGTCTTCTGTGTGTGCACACCTGTCTGGCAGCTCATATGGAATCCACTTCTTATTCTTCTCTTCTTTCTGGTACCATCATGGCCACTGAGTGGGACTTGTCCTCTGAGTTCTAGTGCCCTTGCTGCTGGGCGCTTCTCTTCTGTAGATGATCTTTCTATTTCTGCCTCCTTTGGCCACAACTGCTGCTTACTATAACCTCCCGTGGTACAAATGCCACTTGATATATGGTGGTAGAGGAAGCCCACATAGTTGTCATCAACATCTTCAGAGGTTTAGAAGGGAATAGAGCTTTTAGGTTTTGCTCACAACCGTCTCTTTCCCTGGGAAGCAATGTTCTATTGTACCCAGTTGGTCCCTAGAAAAGATTCATTACAACAGGGAAAGTAGATGGTAGGATAGAAAAGTAACCATGAGTACTGGAAAATACAAGGGTTTTGGAGTAATCCAGGGCTGAGTATGCATCACTTTGCTGTGCTGGCTATTAGGTGCATGCTCTTGGGTTAGTTAACTTGTCTCTTTCAATGTTCCTACCTAGAAAGTGGACATAATGATATCTAAAGCATAGATCAAATAGGAAAATTAATAGGATAATATATGAACAGCACTGGGAACATAGTAAGCACGAGACTACTTAAAAATCAACAAAGAATGAACAGAAACAGAGTCCAAAAATGCCACAATGAGCCGTAGAAATAAGAACAGCAACCCTATATTCCCCTTTCTCAAAAAAGTTGGCTGTGTTCATAAAACAAACTTAGACGGTTTTGATTTATTCAGAACTAAATCTTGTTTCCATATGTTGCACAGGGAAATTCTTTCTTCCACTTTTCCACTCAACACTGAGTGATCCCATCAGACTCCACCAAGCCCTGTGTCCAAATCAGTGAGCATCCGGTCTCATGCCAGTCGAGGCACATTCTTGTGCCCCTTTTGGGAAAGCTGACCTGGTGGTAAGAAGGAAAACCAGCACCCCAGCTTTCCCTCGAGGAGACGTTAATGGTTCTCCAGGAGGCACTGGTTCTTTCCAGCTCAGGTCTCTTCTCTGAACAACAATAACAAATCATTTCCTTGAACCCACATTTGTGAGGGAGAAGGCGAGGCCTAGGCAGACTTTGTAGGACTCAACTAAGCTCATGGGGGTCTCACTGCCTTGGTAGTCTTCCATGAGCTTAGTTGGTGTCAGATTTTATAACTTTTCTGTCCTGAATCTTAATTTTTGAAATAGAACTG
Organism: Saccopteryx leptura; assembly: GCF_036850995.1. Taxonomy (NCBI): domain Eukaryota; kingdom Metazoa; phylum Chordata; class Mammalia; order Chiroptera; family Emballonuridae; genus Saccopteryx; species Saccopteryx leptura. Next base: position 257,935,653 of record NC_089505.1, read on the forward strand.
AAGGGACCTGCAGTAAAATGCAGCTCAGTTCCTGAATCTGAGATTCTGAGGTAGGGACTTCCTTGGCCATTTTGGGACTTGTTCGCAGCCAGTCTTTCTTTCTGTCATTGCCTCACACCCTCAAGAGACCTGGGCTCCAGCTGCCCAAAGTGCCTGTCCTCACTAAAGACTCAGACGAGCTAATTCAGACTGAAGAGTTCATTACTTAATGCTTACCCCTCCCAATGGGCATTGCAGCCACCCTAGTTTTATTTCCACAAATACTTGTCAAACCCTCTAGGTTACTCAAGCTAGCTGCTGGAGATACAAAGATAAAATCAAGGCGGAAGGTTCTGATACTGTTGTCCAAGAGTTTATTGAGAAAAAATAGTCATATGTAAATAGTTAATTTCAAAACTATGTAAAAGCGTGTGTGTGTGTGTGCATGTGCACACTTTTGCATGCCCTAAATGGGAAAAAAAAGCATTAACTTTGCCCCAAGCACTTTTAGATGACCCAAGGAGAAGTTCTAGTGCGTGACAAGTAGGACTGAGTCTTCATGGGTGGAACCCTCGGTGCCCTGCAGGCAGCAGCTGGGACGCCTCTTGCTCCCTGTGTGGGAGCACCAGGCACGTTGGCAAGCTCAATATTTCCTTATTATAAACTGAGATCATAAAGGCCAGTGCCTGCCTGCCCCCTCCCTCACCATGAGGGTGGAGAAAGGTTCCTGAGGATACAAAGTCACCTCCATAGGCAGGCAAGGAGCCATCTGCTGCTGCACCCAAATTAACTCTTTTGGCTCCTGCGGTGTTTGAGTCCGGGACATAGAAGAACACTGGCAGCAAGTCAAGACACTTGAATGTTCACTTGGCTCCGTGCCTACTTTGGAAAGGCATGGAACCTTGCAGAGCCTTATTTTCCTGTTCTTGAGTTGGATAACACCTACCTTATCAGCTCTGCAGATAAACATGAGATTATACATGTGAAAGCAATTAGAAAAATAACACTAGTTCCCTGTAATAAAGTTTTATTAATAATTAATGAAATAATATTTATCGAGTACCTGTTGTATACTCAGAATTTGGCTGATGCTAAATAAAACCCGTTAGTCCAGTCAATTTCTCATAAGCCAGTGTTTTCTCTAGTCCACCTGGGATAAAGATTATCAGCGTGGAGTACATACAGTAGAGAAGACTTTGGTTTGATGGTCACAAATTGCTGTAGTTCTGTCACTGATTAGCAGGGTGGCATGGGACAACTATCGTCATTCTTTTGAGCTTGGTTTCCCATTCTGTATGATGAGGTTTTCCCCTGATTTCTCCTGGTTCCTCTTTCTCTAGCCTTCCAACTAGACCCTCTCTTCTGGCTGTGGTGTTAGAACGGTGTTCAGTGAACCAAGGCACATTAAAATAGAAAAGACTGTCAGTAATAACTTAATGTGCTAATTATTTGGGGGACAATTTAACCCAAATAAATGACATTGTAGTGGTTGAATATCAGATGTGCACAGTAGGCCAGTGGGAGAGTTATTTGGAAGCAGGTGTTTGCAAGGCTGGCCTTCCTGCCACCTTCCCTTTGGTTGGGGTATCAAGCAGATTGGTAGTTCCTGAGTCTCAGCCTAATTTGGCTATTGCCTTCCATTGTTGCCACTCAGCTCTGTTGGGTTCTCCTAAGAGGTGGCCAGTATGAAAAATCTCCAAGACTGAGTATAGAATTACCTTACATTTGAATTCTTTTTTATTTATTTTTTATTTTATTTTTTTAAATTTTATTTATTTATTTTTAGAGAGCAGAGAGAGGGAGAGAGAGAGACAGAGAGAGAGAGAGAGAGAGAGAGAGAGAGAGAGGAGAGAGACAGAGAGAGATAAGGGGGGAGGAGCTGGAAGCATCAACTCCCATATGTGCCTTGACCAGGCAAGCCCAGGGTTTCGAACCAGCAACCTCAGTATTTCCAGGTCGATGCTTTATCCACTACGCCACCACAGGTCAGGCTCTTTTTTATTTTTTAAGAAGCGCTTTCACATGCATTATCTCACCAATCTTTATAACAAGTTCATTATAATTGCCGTCCTATTTAGTAGAGAAAAAAGGGTGACTGATTTGATATCACAGAATAAGACAGTGGCACAGCTGACACTAGAAGCCATGATGTCATTTCTGGTCTAGAACTCTCAGTGTGACACAAGCTGGGGAGAAAGGATTGTATCCCAGAGGGGACCTCACAGTTCCCCACATTCTTTGGCCAGTGCGTTTATACAGTGCTTAGAATAAGGATGATAACTTTTACGAGGACAGGCATTGCCATATTGTAAGTGTTTGTGAATCAATAAGTAAAGCTCCATGACTTTGGTCAAAGAAAACTCAATGGCTAATGTGGTAGATCCTCTAATTTTTCTGCCTGGCTTTTTGTGCTGTTGCTGCTGCTGCTCCTGACTTTGCCTGAAAGTTAGAGTAGATGGGGAGTTCTCTATCTGGGGACCTCCCATTTATCAACTCAATTCCCTAAAAATTCAGTCACATGATTTAGATGCAGGCATGACATTCCTGTTACAGTAAGGAGGGCTAATTAGCCAGCAGATACACGTTGAGTATAGATTCTGTACACTTTGTCACCCTGGGTAGTGTTACAAAGACACACAAGATAGAGCTTTTCTTTCCACACAGAACTTTGGGAAAACATGCTATGGTCTTTCTAATTTCTACTAATGGTGAGTAGAAAACAATGTAGCATTAATAACAAAATGTGAAAACAAAGTTCATATCAATGTAATTTACTGTTTTAACTTATAAGCATACAGTGAATTGTGTGTGTACATGTGTTTGTAAACACAGTATATCACACACACATGTTTTGTGAAATATGATCTATATCAACACGAAACATATTTTTCTCTGTGATGTTTAATTTGATGCGTCAACTTAGGCCACTGACCCTAGTTATTTGGTCATATAATATTCTAGAAGTTTCTGTAGAGGTTTGTTTGTTTGTTTCGTTGTTTTTACATGAGATTAACATTTAAATCTCTGGGCTTTGAGTAAAGCATATTAGCTTCCATAATGCAGGTGGGCCTCATCCAATCAGTTGAAGGCCTTAATGGAACAAGGACAGCTTCCCCTGAGGAAGAGGGAGTTCTGCCAGCAGACTGCATTTAGTCTTGAGCTGAAACAGGAGCTCTTCCCTGGGCCTCCAACCTGCTAGCCTAACCTGCAGGCTTCAAACTTGCCAGCCTTCACAATTCCTTAAAATAAAATAAATCTCTCTCTCTCTCCTATTGCTATCTCTCTCTCTCTCTCTCTCTCTCTCTCTCTGTGTATATATATCCTGTTGGTTCTGTTTCTGTGGAAAACCCCGTCTATCTCTTGCTGTCCTGAGAATATCCAATCCTATAAAATAATCTAGAGTCCTAATACAGTAAAAGGTCACATCTTTCTGTGTGAGGCCCTTTGTGGATTGTGTATCTGTGGTGGGGTCGGGTTGAAGGGAAGTCTAGACCATCTCCCCTCTGTCTTGGTCATTTTCTCTGCCCTCTGGCTGCTGCTATAACTGACCCCTCCAGGGTTGACACATGGGGAGGAAGGAGGAAACAGAGCAGAAAAAAGTCCCAGTGAGAATGGCCCTGCAGTAAGCCAGCTTCAGGGTCTCTGGGCCTGGCTGATGTTTAGGTGTACTTTCTCCATTGGTACCTTCATGGGGACATCAGAGGCTGCCGACTCTGTGGCTACAATGGTCCCCGCCATGGGTGATGTCCTTCCTTTGGTTGACTGTTCCCTGCTAAGCTCCTGTTCTTCAGGGATCCAGGACACAAGGAGCCCAGTCTTGTGCAGGACTTAAAATGGCTCTAGGCTAGCTTGGTCTTCTGTGGGGTCTGCATCTGCCTCGTAACATACAGTGACCCCGCACTGATCTGTGCCAGCACTTTATGTCTATTAACTCATTTAATACAATAATTTTATGAGGTAAGTACTTTTATTAGCGCTGTTTTACATGGGTGGAAAAAGAGGCTCAGAGAGGGTACGCGTCTTACTGAAGGCTGCTTCTTGTTTTCTGGATTTCCTGTGTGTCCTCTCTGTTCCTAACCCCTAGAGGACTTGTATCAGCTGTCCAAGTGAACTAATTTAAATCCTCCCTACCACTCCTTGCCCTGCCAATGAGGTTTGGGGGGGGGGGGCAGTGCTGTCGCTTTCCGAAGGGAAAATTTCTCACAGAATCTTTTCTCTGTCTCCAGTTTTTATATTCTCAGGTGGGGAGGGGGCTGTAGAGTTGAGGAACCAATTATAGTTCCTATCTTCTGGAAATTCTGCAGTGGGTGGTCCAGCACCTCATTTGGATTTTCCTAGCTATGGTATTTTGGTGTCTCTGTTGCAATTGCAATTTTTGTATCTTATTATATATACATGTGCATATTATATATATGGAATCATGATTATGATGTATCTAATTTAGTACAAATGATGAACAGTGCACATAAATGACTATGATTGGAATGAAGCAATCCACTATTTTTGCTTTATCTTTTTTTTACTATGTTTGTTCTCAGATATATAGTTTTCCCTGATTTCCTTATCTTCATCCTCTTTTCCATTTACGCAAGCTCACACATTTTAAAGCCGAAGTTGGGTATTAATCATTTATTTCCGTCCACATTCAAGACGCTTCCCTGTGGCGCTTTCCACTGGGCCCCAGATTCCCCTGGGATGGGGTCGGAATTTGTGAGTTTATGGTTCCAGTTCTTGGGTAAGGGTCCCGGGTGTTTTGGGGCTTCTGTTCCCAATCCCCAGTACTGACCCACACTGAGTGTGGAGCCCATGTAAAAATGGGTAGTATCTTAGCATGCATATCTATGTTTCATATCCCCTGAGCCCTCACATCCATGTTCTTTGCAAACACTGCACACCATCTTAGGCCTAGGGGGTGTATAGTGATTGCATAGTCTGCCCTCAGGAGATGAAGACCCTTAGACCCAGGCTAGGAATATTTGGTTAGGATACTTTGGAAGGACAAGTCAGAAGAGGTGCTGAGCGGGGCCTTGAAGCATGGGTTGCAGGGCTGAGGACTCCTGCTCTTTCAAGGGCAGTACTGATTGCTGGTGTCATTCACTTTCCCCGCAGTGCCTTCCCCGTCATTGTACAGAAGAGAAGCAGAGAATTAAATGGAGGCCACAGAGATTTCCATATGGTGGGCTTGATTATTTCTTTCTTATTTTTGAAGTTGTTCCATGAAGTGAGTTGAGCTCATGGGAAATTATTCAGCCACATGATAGCCCTGGAAAAACCTATCTTGGCTGTGGTGGGCCTTCTACTTTTAAGAGACTTTATTCACATGTCTAGACAGGTTAACTTGAAGTTAACCATCTTACTTCACAAGAACCAAGCTCTCAATCCATTTACATTTTTATTACCCAAAATATATCCTAAGGCTCAAAAGATTCTGGGACTAAGGTCAACATTATTTTAAAATGATCAAGAGGACTGGGATCATCGAACTCACAAGTCAGTATCTACGGCTGGAGAATGTCTGGATTGTGTTGGAGTCTGACATCTTCCACATCTCTCTTATGAGAAATGTCTGATAGAAGCATTCCATCTCAGATTTCCTTCGCCACTCATCCCCCTCTGTACTTTCTGTCCCTTGTGTGTCTCTTCATTTAGGTTTCCATTGAATCTGAAATGATTAACGGGGATTTTGAGTGTACGAACACATTTGCATGTTGACATCAATAGAAAGTTCAAGGCTGGATGAAGTTTCTCCTGTGGTGCACTTATAATAGTGAAAAAAAGCAAACCCTGGCCTTAAGGTTCCTTTTGGGAGGAAGGCAGTGGAAACTGTCTCATGCCTATCATCTACTGTATTTCCCCATGTATAAGATGCTCCCATGTATAAGATGCACCTTAATTTTGGCACCTGAAATTTGAAAAAAAATGTATTACATAAAGTTATTGAACTCAAGTTTTATTCATCATAAAATTCATACAACTCCTCATCACTGTCAAAACTCCCATCCATTAGCTTGTCCTCATCTGTGTCTGATGATGAATCACTGTCTTCAACAATGAACACTAAAACAAGCATGAAAAAGCGGGAAATGCAAGTAAAAAAAAATCTATAACCACTGTATAAAGACGTACCCAGTTCTCAGACCTCAAATTTTTCAAAAAAATGTGTGTCTTATACATGAGGAAATATGGTACCCTCTGCAAGAGACAGGCCTTCCAGTGCTAATGCAGGGGCCCTGCCTTAATCAGACTTGTGTAGTAGAGGCTGTGTCTGTCTTTTATCTCCATGTAGATGACCAATTCTGAGACCAGTGCTGATACTCTTATTTTACATTTGTTTTTCTGTGTAGTTGATAGAGCAAAGATACTGATAAACCACACTTTACATAACAGATATTTCTTTTTTTAAAAATTAATTTTAATGGGGTGACATTGATCAATCAGGGTATATAAGCTCAGAGAAAACATCTCCAGATTATTTCGACATTTGATTATGTTGCATATCCATCACCCAAAGTCAAATGGTCTTCCGTCATCTTCTATCTGGTTTTCTTTGTGCCCCTCCCTTCCCTCCACCCTCTCCATCTCCCCCCCCCTCCCTGGTAACCACCACCCTCTTGTCCATGTCCCTGAGTCTCATTTTTATGTCTCACCTATGTATGGAATCATATAGTTCTTAGTTTTTTCTGATTTATTTATTTCACTCAGTATAATGTTATCAAGGTCCATCCATGTTGTTGTAAATAATCCAATGTCATCATTTCTTATGGTTGAGTAGTATTCCATAGCATATATGTACCACATCTTTTTAATCCAATCATCTATTCAAGGGCTTTTTGGTTGTTTCTATGTCTTGGCCACTGTGAAAAATGCTGCAATGAACATGGGGCTGCAGATGTCTTTACGTACCAGTGTTTCTGAGTTTTGGGGGTATATACCCAGTAGAGGAATTGCTGGGTCATATGGTAGTTCTATTTTTAATTTTTTGAGGAACCACCATGCTTTCTTCCATAATGGTTGTACTAATTTACATTCCCACCAACAGTGGATGAGGGTTTCTTTTTCTCCACAGCCTCTCCAACACTTGTTATTACCTGTCTTGTTGATAATAGCTAATCTAACAGGTGTGAGTTAGCATCTCACTGTAGTTTTGATTTGTATTTCTCTAATAGCTAATGAAGATGAACATCTTTTCATATATCTGTTGGCCATTTGTATTTCTTCTGGGAGAAGTGTCTGTTCATGTTCTCTTCCCATTTTTTTATTGGGATGTTTGCTTGTTTGTTGTTGAGTTTTATGAGTTCTTTGTATATTTTGGATATTAGGCCCTTATCTGTGCTGTTGTTTGAAAATATCATTTCCCATTTAGTTGGCTGTTTGTTTTGTTGTCAGTTTCTCTTGCTGTGTAAAAGCTTCTTAGTCTGATGAGGTCCCATTCATTTATCTTTGCCTTCACTTCCCTTGCCTTTGGAGTCAAATTCATAAAGTGCTCTTTATAACCAAAGTCCATGAGTTTAGTACCTATGTCTTCTTCTATGTACTTTATTGTTTCAGGTCTTATATTTAGGTCTTTGATCCATTTTGAATTAATTTTAGTACAAGGGGACAAACTGTAGTCAAGTTTCGTTCTTTTGCATGTGGCTTTCCAGTTTTCCCAGCACCATTTGTTGGAAGAGGCTTTCTTTTCTTCATTGTGTGTTAGTGGCCCCTTTATTGAAAATTATTTGACCATATACATGTGGTTTTATTTCTGGACTTTCTATTCTGTTCTATTGGTCTGAGTGTCTATTTTTCTACCAATACCATGCTATTTTGAATATTGTGGCTCTATAATATAATTTGAAGTCAGGCATTGTAATGCCCTCAGCTTCATTCTTTTTCCTTAGGATTGCTTTGGTTATTTGGGGTTTTTTATAGTTCCATATAAACCTGATGATTTTTGTCTCATTTCCTTAAAAAATGACATTGGAATTTTGATGGGAATTGCATTAAATTTGTGGATCACTTTGGGTAATATATCATTTTGACTTTATTTATTCTTCCTATCCAAGAACAAGGAATATTTTTTCATTTTACTATATCTTTTTCAATTTCCCTTAACAATGCTTTGTAGTTTTCATTATATAGGTCCTTTAAATTCTTTGTTATGTTTATTCCTAGGTATTTTATTTTTTTTTTAGTATGTTTAGTATTTTAGCATCTGTATTCATTAGAGATATTGGTCTGTAGTTTTTTGTGTGTGTGTGTGTGTGTGTGTGTGTGTGTGTGTGTGTTGTCCTTGCCAGGTTTCGGTATGAGGGTTATGTTGGCTTCATAAAATGTGTTTGACAGTATTGCTTCTTCTTCAATTTTTTGGAAGACTTTGAGTAGAATAGGAATCAAATCTTTTTTGAATGTTTGATAGAATTCACTAATATAGCCGTCTGGCCTTGGACTTTTATTTTTGGGGAGGTTTTGATAGGTGTTCCTATTTCCTCTCTGCTTATGGATCTGTTTAGGTTTTCTGCTTCTTCATGACTCAGTCTAGGAAGATTGTATTGTTCTAGGAATTTATCCATTTCTTCTAGGCTGTTAAATTTGGTGGTATACAGTTTCTCATAATATTCTACAATAATTCTTTGTATATCTATGATATCTGTTGTGATTTCTCCTGTTTCATTTTGGATTTTGTTTATATGAGTCCTTTCTCTTTTTTCCTTAGTGAGTCTTGCCAAGGGTTTGTCAATTTTGTTGATCTTTCAAAGAACCAGCTCCTTGTTTTATTAATTTTTTTCTATAGTTTTTCTGTTCTCTATTTCATTTATTTCTGCTCTGATTTTTATTATTTCCTTTCTCCTGCTGGTTTTGGGTTGTCTTTGTTCTTCTTTACTAGTTCTTTAAGTTGTAAAGTTAAGTGGTTTACTTGGGCTCTCTCTTGTTTGTTCATATAGGCCTGTAGTGATATGAACTTCCCTCTTATTACTGCTTTTGCTGCATCCCAGAGATTCTGACAATAACAATTGTTGTATTGTTATTTTCATTTGTCTATATGTAGCTTTTTTTTTTTTTTTTTTTTACAAGGACAGAGAGTCAGAGAGAGGGATAGATAGGGACAGATAGACAGGAATGGAGAGAGATGAGAAGCAATAATCATCAGTTTTTCATTGCGGCACTTTAGCTGTTCATTGATTGCTTTCTCATATGTGCCTTGACCATGGGGCTACAGCAGATGGAGTAACCCCTTGCTCAAGCCAGTGACCTTGGGTCCAAGCTGGTGAGCTTTCCTCAAACCAGATGAGCCCGCGCTCAAGCTGGCGACCTTGGGGTCTTGAACCTGGGTCTTCTGCAACCCAGTCTGACACTCCATCTACTGCACCACCACCCGGTCAGGCTCTATGTAGCTTATGATCTCTGCTTTTATTTCTTCTTTGACCCACTCATTTTTTTAAAGTATGTTGTTTAGTTTCCACATTTTTGTGAGTTTGTTTACCTCTTTTTTGCAGTTAAATTCTAGTTTCAAGGCTTTATGATCAGAAAATATGCTTGGTATAATTTTAGTCTTTCTGAATTTGTTGATGTTATTTTGTGGCCCAACATATGGTCGAGTCTTGAGAATGTTCCATGTGTTCAGAGAAAAATGTATATTCTGGCACTTTGGGATGAAATGTCCTATAAATGTCTATCATATCCAATTGCTTTAATGTTTCATTTACGGCCAATATTTCTTTATTGATTTTCTGTTTGAATGATCTAAAGCCGTCAGTGGTGTGTTGAGATCTCCAAGTATGATTGTATTTTTGTCAGTTTTTGTTTTTAGGTCAGTCAGTAGCTGTCTTATATATTTTGGTGCTCCTTGATTTGGTGCATATACATTAAGAAGTGTTATATGAAATAACCATTTTTGTCTCTGATTACCTTTGCCGTCCTGTAGTCAGCATTGTTAGATATAAATATTGCTATACCTGCTTTTTTTTGGATGTTATTTGCTTGGAGTATTGTTTTCCAGCCTTTCACTTTGAATTTGTTTTATCTTTGTAGTTTAGATGTGTCTCTTGTAGGCAGCATACAGTTGGATTTTCTTTTTAAATCCATTCTGCTATTCTGTGTCTTTTTATTGGTGAGTTCAATCCATTTTCATTTAGTATAATTATTGACACTTGTGGATTTCCTATTGCCATTTTATATATTGCTTTCTGATAGTTTTGTATCTTGTTTGGTTCTTCTTTTGTTTTTCTATCATTTGTTTTTGTTTGGTTGTACTCCATACTTCTTTCCTCTGTTACTTCTTTTTTCAAGCCATGTGCTTCTGTGGTGTTTTTTTTCAGGGATGGTTACCATTAAGTAATGGAAAGAATACATATCATGTTCATTGTAGTACATTATCTCATGAGTGTTTCTGTACTCCATCCTCCTTTGCTACTATTAATCTTTGTCCTCTCCCCTTTTTTGTTTTTGTTGTCACAGATTAATCTTGTTTTTATTGTGATCTTGATGGAGCTTTTACTTGTAGTTTTGTTTTGTTCTTTGTATCTGGTTGGAAAACCCTCTTTAGTATTTCCTGAAGTGGGGGTTTTCTGGTGATAAATTCCCTCATCTTTTCTTTATCTGTGAATGTTTTTATTTCTCCTTCATATTTGAAGGATAGCTTTGATGGGTATAGTATGGCTGGAAGTTCCTCTCTTTCAGAACTTTAAATATTGGGGTCCACTCTCTTCTAGCTTGTAGAGTTTCTGCTGAGAAATCTGTTAATAATCTAATGGACCTTCCTTTATATGTTGTAATTCCCCTTTTCCCTGGATGCCTTGAGAATTTTTTCTTTGTCATTGATTTGTGCCAATTTCATTATGATGTGCCTTGGAGTAGGTTTGTTAGGGTTAAGTTAACTTGTTGTTATGTTTGCTTCTTAAATTCAAGGCTTTAGTTCTTTCTACAGGCTTGGAAAGTTCTTATCTATTATTTGTTTGAATATGTTCTCCATTCCATTTTCTCTCTTCTTCTTCTTCTGATAAACCCATTATTCTTATGTTGCTCTTTCTGATGGAGTCAGACAATTCCTGTAGGGTTGTCTCATTTTTTTAAATTTGAAAGTCTCCTCTTCTCTCTGTAGTGTCTCTAGTTGCCTGTCTTCTATGTCACTAATTCTCTCCTCTATCTGGCCTGTTCTATTGGCTAAGCTTGTTACCTCATTTTTCAGTTCATGAATTCAGTTTTTCATCTCTGTTTGATTTGTTTTCATAGTTTTAATTTCCTTGTTAATAAATTCTTTCTGTTCATTGAATTGTTTTTTGAGCTCCCTAAATTGCTTTTCTGTGCTTTCTTGCATATCCCTGAGTTTTTTTAAGACTTCAATTTTAAATTCTCTGTCATTTAGCTCCAAAGTTTCCAAGCTATTGAAACTTTTTTCTGTAGATTTTTTCTCATCTATCTGAGCTACATCTCTGCCTTTTGTATCCATGATATTTGATTTTTTTTTCTTAATGGCTTTTGAGAGTGGTATTGTTAATAACACTAATAAGAGTTGATAAAAAATTTTTTTTGAGAAAATGCAGTGAAAAACTGAATATTGTATTGTGCTAAGTGGAACAAAAATACATAGAACAGAGGGCCTGAGTTGGGGGGAAGTGACAAAGAGGCAAAAAACAAGGCAAGAACCCACAAAATGCCACAAAGAAAAAATTTGGATTAAGAATAAAATAATTTGTTTGTAAATGATGGTTAAATGAGAGAAATAGTGTAAGAGAAGAGAAGAAAAAAAGAAAAAGAGAAAAAAGGAAAAAATACAGTGAAAAATGAAAATTCTATTGTATTAAGTGGAACAAAACTACATAGAATGGAGAGCTGGAGTTGGAAGAAATGCTAAAGAATATAAAGTAAAGTGAAAAGCACAAAATGTCACAAAGAAAAAAAAATTGAATTCAGTATAAAATAATTTGTTTGTGGGTGAGATTCGAATGAGAGAAAATGTGAAAGAAAAAAGAAGAAACAGAAAGAGAGAGAGAAAAAAAATTGAGTTAAGATTTTTGGAATGTAACACTCATAGAAAAAAAAGAATGGAAAATGTAACACCTATGGGTAATAAAGTTCAAAATGAAAAGAAAAGAATAAAACAGAAAGAGGATAAAATGACCAAGGTGGAAGAAAAAGAAAAGATAAAAAATACAAGAAAAAATGGAAAAAGTTATAAAGACTGTAGATTTTTCCTGATTTTGAGAAGTTATCTTCTTCCTTTTTCTTTCTTCTCTCTCTTTTTGGACAGTGGTGCTGTACCCCAGATTCTGCCCCTGTGGCACTCTTAGGCAGAGATTTGCAGTTGATGTCTTGCTATGGTGATGACATAAACTAGGCCTTGGTCCCATTGGTAGGAGGGACTTGGCAGATTTTAGGTCCTCTTGCTCAGCAGGCAGTGACTGGGGCATCTTCCTGCCAGCCAATACAGGTAACAAAGTACAAAAAGCCTGGGGAGAGTAAACCCATGGAGTGCTAAGGCATACTAGACATTCCTGGAAGCTCATAGAAAGACACCTGAGAAGCAACTGACTCCCAGCCATGCCTGATTACGCTGGCAGCTCTGGCTGGCAGAACCTTACACAGAACCCTGCTTTGAGCAGGAATAGAGGGGAGGATTTAGCAGCTCTTAGAGCCTCTTGCTCTCCAGGCAGTGTCTGGGGCAACTTCACAGCTGGATCCCCAGGCTGCTGGTTCAGGAAGGAGAGATTTGGGGAGAGGCTTAGGGAAAACAGACTCTCCCATTGTCGGAGCCTGCAAACGCTAACATAATAGATATTTCTTAATGGACATATTAATTTTTTAAAAGTAAAACTAAGTATCTATTTTAAATGCACAGTGAGCTTGAGCTTGTTTTTTATTGAATAAAAAATTGTCATATAGTAAGTAGTCTTATTAGCTTTTGGTTTATATCACCATAATTTGATATTTATTTATTTTTTTTCCAGCAGAGATTCAACTTTTTAAAGGATTTACTCCAACTTATCAGTCTGTTTGAGGAGGTAATTTTGTTTTTCATTCTGAGTTTTCATTTTTGAAGAATTTTTAAAATATATAGCAAATGCTTTATCTACTTTTTGAAAAATCAATATTTTTTACATTTTTTTGAAAAAAGTGAGTCATGCTTCTTCTCTGGTTTCCTGGTTTACTTTCATACCATTCATTATACACTACACATATTGGCATTCAAATGAAAATGTACTCATCAAACCCATTTTTTTTAGATTTTATTTATTCATTTTTAGAGAGAGAGAGAGAGAGAGAGAGAAGAGGAGGAGGATCAGGAAGCATCCATTCCCATATGTGTCTTGACCAGGCAAGCCCAAGGTTTTGAACTGGCGACCTCAGCATTCCAGGTTGATGCTTTTTCCACTGTGCCACCACAGGTCAGGCTCATCAAACCCATCTTAACCTTGACTTCAGTTTTTATTTTTGAAGTGTGTTTTCATGGGGAAAAAAAAGTGTTTAAGTAATGAATCTTTACATCAGGTATAAGAATCACTAACCTTTTTAATGTGCAAATCCATGTGTGCAAATAGAGAAGCAGTCTTTTTGAAGAGAAACAAGAGTGGGCTTGGATTCAGAACATTGAGTTTCTTCATGTGCTCTGTGGTTTTGGATGGATTGCTTACCCTCCCCGAGCCTTGGATTCATTAGCTGAGAAATGGGACTAATCAGGTTCTCGTTACGTAGTTGAAGCCACCATGTAATAAGGGCTTCTGTAAAGCAAAGAGCCATAAAGGTGGTTGACATGTATGCCAGTGCTGGGGGATTTCAGACTTCTAGCATCTAGGGTGATCTGTGGCCTGAGTTGGAAAGGGGACCTTTCACTCCATGCAACTCCAGGTGGCCCAAAATGTCCTTTCCTTTTAAAAAGGGGGAATCTCCATTCTAGAGCAGAATTATCGATATTATCTAATTGTTTTAGAAAAATCACTAAATAAAACTAATTACCAAAGCAAAAAGAAAGTTTAAGAGAAATGTATAATATTTAAAGCTTCTAAATAACTTCCATGAGTTCTCACCTATGGTGTAGCTGGAATAAACATTAAGGGACAGAAAAGTTCAGACTGGAAAGGAAATATTTAAAAAGGGGTGAGAAGGTCCTCAATCATTATACCATAGACATAATTTAGCTGAATGCCCCTTTTTTGTGATATGTCTTTGAGTGCCCATTGATCTTGCTTTGATAGGTTTTATAGAATGATCAAATTGTGACCTCTCTGAGAATCTTGTATCTCAGAGCTTGATTATAAAGTCACTCTCAGAAGGACTCTACTCTCTACCTCAGCATCTGCTGCCACCACTCCTGATCCAGACAGTGTCTGGTGGGCTCTGCGCCTCTTGGGAGAAAGGGACTCGGTGATTCAGCTGGGCATTCTTCTTCATAATTGTAACTTCTGTCTTCTTCATCCCTGGAAGCCACATTCAGGGAACCAGAAACTGCCTATGGCAGTTGATAGAAGTCTACTGAGGGTATGGCTATTGACCACAGTGAGGATGGGAACAAATAGCAAAGGCCGTCCGCAGATACCAACGGATCTTAGGGTCAGAGATGAAGGCAGGTCCTCTGTATTAGAGGTTTTCAATCTCTTGCTCTTGACTCAGTAGCAGGTTGTAAAAATAACTTTTTTTTTTAAAGAGAGACAGAGAGAGGGACAGATAGGGACAGATAGACAGGAAGGGAGATAGATGTGAGAAGCATCAGTTTTTCCTTGCAACACCTTAGTTGTTCATTGATCGCTTTCTCATCTGTGCCTTAACGGGGGGTGGGGGAAGGATACAGCTGAGCCAGTGACCCCTTGTTCAAACCAGTGACCTTGGGCTTCAAGCCAGCAACCTTTGGTCTCAAGCCAGCAACCATAGGTTTATGTCTATGATCCCATACTCAAGCCAGTGACCTCTGGGTTTCGAACCTGGGTTCTCTGTCTCCCATGCTGATGCTCTATCCACTGTGCCACTGCCTGGTCAGGCTGTAAAATTAATTTAGTAGGTTGAGAACAGCCCTTTAAAATAATTCAAAAAGGTAAGAATAGAAAATATTTACATCACACATTAGGTAAAAATAAACATTATTTCCTGAACCTTTATTTTAGGGTTTTATATATGTGTATGTTTTTATACACCCATACACCCATATGTACACACACACACATAGTCTGCATTGAGTTGTGATAGAAAATCTTTCCTTTTATGCTGTGGCAAAATTTCTTTAAGGATGTAGCATGTGACAAAAAGTGTTCAATAGTCACTACTTTTTAGTGACCAAAAAACAGTTACAAAAACCACAGGGCGATTTTACAGAGACACACAAATGTATGCACAAGCCTGGCATCTTAGATTGAAAATATGAATAAAGCCCAGTTGAAACAACCTCCTCCTCAGTTTTGTAAACCCCAGGCAACCTAGGGAGTTAAAATAGGGTTGTTTTGTCTCTGGGCTTCTATGTCACTCCAGAAGGCTGGAGTGAAATATTGGGATCCATTATTGGGATGCAAAAAACTGTGTCTTGGTAAAGTGCCATCTGGAATAAGGGGCATTCTTGGGGTAAGGGGTATTCTTAGGGTCCCTCCTGACCATTCTGGAACCAGAAAATGGAAAAGAGAGAAAAGGAAGGATTTTAGGGAAAAGTAAAGGCATCAAACACTGCTGCCCTTAGCACAGGAATCCTGAGCAGGCTGTGGAAGTAGATAGTAAGGGACACAGAAGAAAAGATCTCCTTGTAGTCAGTGGTGTCATTTTTATCATTTTCTAGATGAGGATTCATGCCAGGTTCTGGCTGCCTAAATGCTACTGTCTTGGACCTTGTGACATGGCTGGCTGAAGCTTCTGATGCCATAATTAACCGACAAGGTATCTATATGGAAAGAGGAGAAAGAATGCTTAGCTTGGTCCAATGGAGTATGTCATTGAATAATGGGATGAAGCTAGGAGAAGGTAAAATTGGGCTGAATATCAAGGAAAACCATTACCTAACAGAAAGGTCTATTAGGTAGTGGAGCAGTCTCTCCAGGGAGATGTCCGCAGGGCTTAGGTACTGGAATTATTTACAAGTCTTTGCTAATCTCACACTCCAGATCAAGGCTACCAGTTCCTTGTAGTTAGCTCTCTAGTAACCTGTAGCGGACAGACTCCCCCCCCCCCCCCCCCACCTATGATCCTTTCCTCTGGTGTTCACACCTTTTGTAATTCTCTCCCTTAAGAGAGGGAATGATTTGTGACTTGCTTCTACCAATAGAATATAGGCATGTATGTGATTACTTGTATGTGATTTCATTACATAAGACTGTAACGTCCAGTTTGTTAAGAGACATTCTCCCTTACTGATGTTGAAGAAGCAAGCTACCATGTTGTGAGTTGCCTATGATGAAGGCTATTTGGCAAGGAACTGAGGATGGCATCTAGATGACATCCAGCAGGAAATGAAGGCCTTCAGTGCAATAGTCTGCAAGGAATTGAACACTACCAATGACCATGTGAGCATGGAAGTGGATCCTTCTGCAATTGAGCTTCAGATGAACTTGTCCCTGGTAATACATTGATTGCAGCCTTATAGGGGACCCAGCAAAGCCATCCCTAGACTCTTGATCCACAGAAGCTGAGATAGCTGCTATTTGCTATAATTTGTTATCTAGCAATAAATAACTAACTAGACCACCCTCACTTAGACACATTTCTTTCATCTGGAAACCAGGTTTGAACTACTATTAATCCAACACTGTAATCTAGGAGAAAAATGAAGTTCTCTTTTGAAAATGAAAAGATTTTGTTTCTATTTTGAATTCCATTGAGTCTACAGGGCCTCAGCATTCAGCTCTTTACAAACTACTGATGTTAAATCATGGCTTTTTCATGGTAGTCAGAATTCTCTACCCTTTACTTACCTGGTTGCCAGCATTCAAGCTAATTCACCAGACAAGGTGGGCAGGAGTTAGTGTGGAAGCCTATCTGAGTACCTCTGTTTATATTCAGAAATGTTTCTTAACATTTTGACTGGTAAATAGATTACTTAAAATCTATATTACAAATTAGTCAATAAGTGAGTAATCAAAGATTCAACTCTCTAGAAAGATTCCTTTTATTTAAAATAGTTTGCTTATATAGACTATGTGTGTTTTAGTAAGGGTTGATAAAATCCCTCCAGAAAAAATGGAGTCAAATAATTTTTTATAAGTCTAAATGATCTTAATGATTTTTATCACTGAATTTTGCGGAGTTGGCAGTTTCTTCATGCAGTGGAAATGTGCCTTTGCACTTCAAAGCCAAACAGAAATAAGATAGACTGTATAATTTTGCATCGTGCTTATGCTACCTTTCTATTTTAATGAGTGACTGATAGTATCAATATCTTTTACTTTATAAAATAATTGCTGTTTAGCAAAATGGCTTCATATCTAATCTCATTTTTTTCAACTGATTCCACAAAATGTTACTTGGATATTCATAAAGTAGTCACCAAATAATGAGTTAAAAATGTTATATGAAGACAATGTTAACTTGGTGGCCAAGGTCTATGGGGTCCTGGAGATATATTGCGTGTTCTTTTGCTATTGTTTTAGAAATACAAGACACTTGGCTGCATTTTCCTGTTATCACCTTTTTTATCTCAACCTACTCTAGACCAAGGAACATATTTTAGTTTGGAGAATGTTCTTTTTCTATATTCAAGACATTCAAAAACTTAGTCCTTTTCCGGATCACAGTATTTTGTCAGGCGTATTTCCAATGTCTAAGAGAGCTAGCCTGCAATCTGGATTCTACCATTAGGTGCCGCTCTTCAACATGTGATATACAGCACAGTGATTTCATTTTTATTTTCTTTCCCAAATTAATTTGAAGGCACAGAAGCACCCATACTTTTTTACTTTGCTTATTAGGATTTTGATAAATTTTTATTTGAAGAAATATTTGCTCCTCAAGTTAAAGCCACAGCCCTAAACTGAAGATTTCCCAAGTTTGATATTTAAGTTTTTGTGAGAAAATTATTGGGCTATTCTAGTAATTCTGTGAGGTTTCACTTTTACAGACTGAGTTTTGTTTTTATTTTAAGAGCAAAAATGTCTTTTTATAATAAAATATAGTAAATATATTCAAAATAAAATACTTAAGAAGTATCTTTGAAACATTTTTTTTATTATTCAAATTTTAGTCTTTTTTTAGTGAGTAAGGTATTAATTACCTAGCTACTTTGATTTCACTGGTAACTATACATTTTCCAGGTGCAACTGAATTATTTGAAAGAAGTAAAAATATGTTTTTTTTTTAAGTTTATGGAAGAGAGAACATTTACTAAAAGGATAGCATTTCTGATCTTTGTACTTCTGTATTAGACTAGGGGTGAATAGTTTTGGGAGCAGCAGCAACTCTTTTGGGGGTGAAGTGCATACACAGTAGATCAGAGGCAATAATTCAATGCTGAAATGGTCTCAAGTTCCAGGAGAATTTGAAGTAGAATGTCAGAGCAGCTCAGACACAATATTTCATGATAGTAAGCAGCCAGCAGCCCTTGGCAGAAGCAGTGCAACTAACTTACAGGTGAACTCTGGGTGCTTCCTTGAGACTGTTGGCTCAGCTGCACCAGTTCCTGGAAAGCTACCTGGGCAGGGAAAGATAAGAGTTAAACCTAGGTTGTCTGAGAGAGGTATAATAAAAATAACCTGGAGGGAAGGGGGGGAGGGCGCTGTAGGGAGGGGGCAGGGGAAATGTTGAGAGGAATAAGGGGGAGAGGGGATACATTCGGGCAACCCTAGAATCTATGTAAACACAATTAATTAAATGAAAAAAAAAAACCCCACAGAACTCACCATATTTCAACATAGAGGGTCTTATATTCAGGTAGGAGGTTATTTTTATAGGGTGAGTTTTCCCTCCCCTTTATTCTTTACCTTTTTTTCTTTATAAAAAAATATTTGCTGATTTCCAGAAAATCATTTCCTGTGAATGAAACTCTTCACTTCAGGGTTGATATGTTGTGACTTATGAAAATTTGAAATACCTGTTATGGATCAGCTCTCACTTAGCAAGGGCTGTATTTGTCAGGTGACGACTGAAGTTGTAAATCAGTATTCTGGGATCTGGAACTTCCTATAGTGAAGCAAATAGCTGCAAACATCAGCTTTAAGAATAAAGTAAAATGAAACAAGCAGTAATAATAATAAAAAAAATCTTTGACAGGCAAATTTGGTGTTACACGTTGTGCACTTTTTTTTTCAGCCTCTCAGACTTCCTGAACACTATAATTTGTTTGTACTGCTGCATCACTATCATCAAAGACATAGGATTTTATTAGCTCTTCTCTCTCTTAGGAATGTCTTTTTTTTTTTTAAGGGAAAGGAATACGTAAAAGTTGAGCCATGTGAATCTGTATGTAATCATGCTTCCTGGCAAGAGTCTTGTATTTCTTCAGTATGAGAAAGAAAAAGGGGAAGGAAGACTATAAAGAAAAGAAGGAACAGTAAGGTGAGGAGAAGAAAGGGAAAGAAGAGGAAGGGAAAGACACCTAGAGGGCAAATTAAAAATTTTCTTTTGAAAAGTGAAACACCAAGGTGACAATATTGTGTTTTGAGGATGAGATTTTTTTTCAGCCCCCCATAGCCACCTACCCTTCCAAGTTTAAGAAATATCAGAAATTAGTAGTGCACAATTAGAACATGATGTTAGCAAACAACAATTCAATTTTTAAAATGTCTGTGGAGAATACTTTGTCCTTATTGTAAAACATATGGCTGAATGGTCACCTTATTTCCAGTTCAAGTGTCTTGAAAGATTTGAAAGGAATTAAGTTGAAATCAAGAGAGAGGTAGTAGAGAAGGGGGATTAACCATCTGTTGGGCTGGAGTAATGGTTATTAGTGGCCAAAGATGATTCTTTAGTCACAAGTCTAAAGTCCCTACCTACTTTTGCTCTCCAGAGGTTGAGATCAGCTCCTCAGACAGCTGTCCAGGATGCAGAGTAGAGCTAACGTGTTAAAAGGGCACCTTCCACCAGGTGGTGGAAAATCTTGCATTGGTTGCCCTTCTGTATTAATGATCATTTTGTCTCTAAATCCAAAGATATGTTCATCAACTTCTCAAAAAGAAAACACAATGGCCATGCCACTTAGCCAGAGGATATGAAGGCAAGTTGGACTTCTCACCTGGTACCATCTTCCATTTCCAAGCACCTACATGTCCTCTCTTTCTGCTATGTTTACCACCACTTTGTCATCTCGGTACTCACTCTTTTGTTACCCTTCCTACTTGTTCTTTTTTCTCTTACATTATAGATGAGGAGAGGTAAAGATGTGTGTAGATAAGAGTGGCTGGGTCTATGGGGTTTCCATGGTGCTGTGTTTAGAAATGCCTGAAGTCAGGCTGTGCTAGGAGGCCAGGAAGGTGGCCCTGGCCTTGCTGTGGAAGAACCTGAGTCCACTGCGTGGAACCATCAGTCAGGATGCCTGCCCTGTGCCCAGAAAAGGAGCCTGCTGGCTTTTACCGAAGGCCATGAGAAAGAGGACAGTGAATTGGCAGGAGGAGCGGAGGGCCAGGAGAGAGGAAGGTGATTCTGCTTGGAAGCTCTTTGTGCTTCCCGCCCTGCACAGGATGCTGCCTGGGTCTGGGCGTCTTGCAGCTGCTTGACATCCCTGATAGGGTTTGCCTCCTATTGGCAATTTATCCAGATGTACAAAGGATTTTCTTAAGGTAGGAAAAAATAAATACCCTGCCTAGTCTCACAAAAACCAAGACACACAGACTTTTTGCTTTGCTCCTCCTCACGACACACAAAGGGGACAGCTGAGGAGGAGGGGGAGGAGGGTGGCAGTGCAGTTTCTGTAGCCTGGGTAGAGTACAGGGCTAAGCTGATGACTGTGTTCTTGGGGTGCAAGGCTGGGAGACACCAAACACCTGAGCTGGGGACAGGGTTTTCTCTTAGCAACTCTCAAATGCTTCCCTTCTCCTCAGGCCTCTCCCTCTGGGTGGCCTCACACTTCCTCTGGTCCCTGCAGAAATTCATCCGGTTCTCAGACCCCTCCTGTAGGGCTGCTGGGTAATGTTCTCGGGGGCGTGGCGTTGGGCCTGAGGACAGTCTGGCAAAGAGCGGGAGGGTGGGAGTGCAGAAAGGTCGTTCTTTCCCAGGGTTTGGCCTGGCCACAGCCTCCAGCTGGTTGTAACTTTTCATACTTGAGACAGAAGGGCAAGAAAACAGGGCCCAGGGGATGGGAGGAAGCCTCCCCGTGCAGTTCCGGCTCTGACCTCCATGATCTGAAGGAGGAAGGCTGAGTGATAATGAGGGCTAACTCCCACCCACAGAGACTTCCTCTGTTATCCTAGAGCAGCCGGTGTCCAGGTCACCTAGAGCAGTGGTCCCCAACCCCCTGGCCACGGACCAGTACCGGTCCGTGGGCCATTTGGTACCGGTTCGCAGAGAAAGAATAAATAACTTCCATTATTTCCGTTTTATTTATATTTAAGTCTGAATGATGTTTTATTTTTAAAAAATGACCAGATTCCCTCTGTTACATTCATCTAAGACTCACTCTTGACGCTTGTCTCGGTCACGTGATACATTTATCCGTCCCACCCTAAAGGCCGGTCTGTGAAAATATTTTCTGACATTAAACCGGCCCGTGGACCAAAAAAGGTTGGGGACCACTGACCTAGAACATTTAAGAGTCAGACTTCTAGGCCCCACTCCCACCGTTTCTGATTCAGCAGGTCTGAGGCAGGCCCAAGGATTTGCCTGTCTGCCAAGCTCCCAGGTGCTGCTCATGTAGCACATCTCGAGGGGGACTTGCAGAACCACTGAGGCTCGGGACGACCTCTGCCTGTAGCTCTGATCTCTGTACTGTAGCATCTTTTTGCTGTCTGCCCACCCCTTGAACTCCGTAGTCCTGAGGGAGTTCCTCTATTGCTAGGGCAGCGCTGGGCAGATTGAGGGTGATCAGAAGGATTTTGTTGAAGGGTGACTTTTGAGATCCTTTATCACTGGCTTTGATGTGCTTAGAACCATAGAATGTTACAGTTTAAGGGAAATTTAGAGCTGACTTAATCCAATCTAATGGTTCCATAAAAACAGGAAAACTGAAGTTTAGAAACAGCAGGGTCATGAGGTCATATAAGATTGCCTAAGATGGCACAACTAGCAGTCTTATTCTTCTAAGTGCCCTAACTGTCTCCAGGATTTATCAAGCAATTGTTCACTGTGTGCTGGACACCAGGCTAAAAACACTGTGAGTTCTATTTGATTCGTTGTATTGTCTCCCTGTATTGTGTGATATAATACTCAGAATGACCCTATGAGGCAGTACAATTATTTTACTCCTTTTGCAGGTGTAAAGCTGAGGCTCTGAAAGGTAAATAACTTGTCTCAGCCACATAGCTAGTAAGTGAGGAACCAGGCAGTGTGACTGGAGAATGAGCTTTGACCTTTATGCTGTGCTGCTTACATAATAACGAATGGTGAGGTTCTGACAAGTTCAGTCTTTTTATCTGTGATGCAGGAATCACATACTGCACAGAATTTTGAAGGCCCAAATGAGCAACTTGTATTGGAGCCCTTTGGGACTGAAGCCCCATCGGGCTGGGTGGTACCGTTGGGAAAGTGGATTTGTACCCTCCACAGCATTTTCACAGGCACTCTGCTTCTCCCTCCCTCTGAAATACCCTTCCTTGTTGCATCCACAGTTACCTGGGTCTCGCTCTTAGTCTTTACCACCCTCTCGATACTCTTCTGTTCCTTGAACAAGCAGGCGTTTTCTTTTTATTTTTTAACTTGCTCATAATTTGAACATTGCCAGTTACTGGCTCACACATCTGTAGGTTGTACTGGATTGTCGGGTGGGGACCCTCCTGTACCTGCGTCTATACTCCCAAGTCTACCATGCAAAGGGACGCTCAGTGCCGGCTGACTTGGAGGTGTTCTCAGGCAGCCTTACCAGAACGGGGCCAGGTGGGCTGGAAGGCAAGAGGGCCGAGCCAGGCTGAGCCTTGGGGCAGGCAGTCCAAGGGCCAACAGTGAGTTCCTGCTAGGACTCCACCAAGAGCTCTGAGCTCTGTCCTCCGAGCTCCCGTCCACATGATCTCCCCATGATCCTGGATCAGTGCGGTGGAAAATTTTGACCGATCTGATTCTTCCCTTGTGAGTGCCTTAAGATCCTCCTAATGTTTGGTTGACCAGCCATGAGTGACTCTTTCTCAAATATCCAGGTTCTTCTGAAATGATCAGGGAACTTTCTGAGGCCACCCAACTTTTGATCTCTTCAAATTTGGTAAAATCGTGCCTCTGATGGGATGGAGCCTTCCCGGAAGACAAGGACTGAGAGCCTTACAGACTCTCAGATTTTGTGGATCAGAGGCAGGGCCGGGGTAGGAAACTCATGCTGTTGCCCCCTCCTGCTATACACACACACACACACACACACACACACACACACACACACACACACACCTCAGATGTATATGTGTGTATGGATACATATGGTTATGGCTGCTTTGGGACTGACTGAATTTTCCTCCTTCCTAAGCTGGGTGTCCTTTGGGAATATGGCCCTGGTGGTAATTTTGGAGTGTGTGAATCAGTTTTTGTCATTCTGCACTAGGGGCTTTTTTCTTTCTCCTGGTCGTTATTGCCAGCTCTCTAGTTTGCTCTGCTCTGTATTGTACTCCCAGCTAGGGATAAAATACGGTTTATACTCGCTGGCTTGGAGGGGAGGACTCACTGGAGGTTGAGCCCTTCAGGAATAGTTCACTGACACAGGAATGAAGATGAGCCGCGTCTGCCTCAGCACTTCCTGCACGTTTCACAGTCAGGACGGGAGCCAGCCCCCCATGCACACAGCGGTCTCCTATTCGACACAGGGCATGCTCTTGCTCACCTGAGTGCACGTGGGTGCCACAAGCAGAGACAAGTTTGAAGGTGAGCCAAGCGGCCACTTTGGCTCTGGCCACCAGGATCAGGGCGAAGTGGTGCTGTCAGACTGCTGTGGGCAGGCCCAGGCCCAGGCCCAGGGTCCCGAAACATGAGAGGCTCCTTTGCTGTCTGGAGAAAGAGCATTTTTATTTCATGCTGCTCATTCCTTAAATGGATGCAGTTGGTCTGTTTTCGCCTGAGGAATGAACAGGATGGGGTGAGGATGAGCAGTAATGTCCTTTCATGGTGCTTTGGAAACCACCAGGACTCAGAGTCCTAAGGGGTCCATGCCTAGTATGCATGCAAAGTTCTCTGCTTTTCTGGGCAGGCAAACAGACTCCAAACCTACTCGTTTCTCTTCTACTCTCAGCATGTCAGAATGGAAGTGATAGAAATCTTGAACCTCTTCTTAGTTATTAAAATAAGTTATTTTTAAACTGTACATTATTATGAGGAGCAATTTGCCTTTGACATAACAGCATATCTGGTAGAGGCACAGTGTGTTTCCAGGCACACCTGAGAACTGCTCTTCTGACTTACACAGTCTACCTTTGATAATGGGTGGGGAGCCCTGTAGAGTTCATTGTTTTGGGTTTGACTACTGTCTCCCTAACACTATTGTAGGACCATGGTGTTAGGGCTGGAAGAAATAGTAAAGTCCTAGAGTTCAATTCTCTTATTTAATGGGTGAGGAGAGTGTTATTCACAGAGATAGGTGACTTGCTTAAGGTCACACAGTGAATTAATTATGAGCCAGTGATAGAGTCAAGTCTCTCAACTCTTAGTCTGGTACTCTTTCCCCTTTCTGTTGGCATTGGTACCCTAGTGGTGTGCTGGCCATAAACTCCATTCATTAAAGGGTCCAGAAAAGGAGCTACCAAACCTTATCAGGCACCACTTCCATGAAAATAGGTATGGATTAATAATAAGGATGAAGTTTAGCTGGGGTTTTATCATATTGCTTAATCCTTAATAGAGATGGCATTTCCTCCACAACCTTCTTTATATTTGAAAATATTTGGAAGCAACTCAATGTCCAAAAGGTGAATTGGTAAATAAATTATGGCACACCCCTATAATGCATTATCTTAGTTATGTAAAGTGATAGTGTAGAATAATAGATATCAACTTGGGTAAACAAGCACAGTAGAATATTATGTGTAAAGCAGAAGACTACTCAAACAGATTGAGGTATAACCTTAGTTTGGAAGAAAATTAATTTATGCATACAATAAAAAGATACCAAAATATTAATAATCATTATCTCTGCGTATTAGATTATAGAGTGATCTTTATTTATTTATTTTTCTTTTCTATATTTCCAAATTTCTGTCAATGAAGATTTATTACTTTTATGTTAGGGAGAAACAAAAGATGTTATTATTATTATTTTTTCTAAAGAAGCCTTCACGGGGAAGATTTATACATAGTCCTCCCAAAGAGCCTCTTGGGAATGTATGCTGTCCTACAATATAAATTCAGATCTTAATATAGCTTAGAAAACCAACTCCAGGAAATAGGAACTCTGATTAAAGCATCGGAAAGGTGAAATCAGAATTTGTACTTTCTTTTGTCTATTGGTTCTGGGCCAGATCATTTGCTGTCTCTCTGTTCTCAGTCTTCCCATCGCTCATATGGGTATAATCCATCTGCCTTCCTCGGGAGAGGGAGTTCTCTGTGGGAAGGAGCTTAACTCACACCCGTAACCACCTTGGAAATCTTAAATCCTCAGCCATAAAGAGCCCAAAGTGAGTCGGTGGTAATGACCTCAGGGACCTGTGGAAACTCAGCTCAGGCTTCCGGAATGTAAAGGAAAGACGTGACTGGATCCTGCCACTCAGCCTTCACCTGCTGTGTTGGAAGTGAGGCGTGGAAATCCCCCCAGTTGGCACTTGGCACGGAATAACCTTTAACTGAACAGGCTTTGTCTTCAAAAAACTGATCAGGGGACCTTGGAAACGTCTGAGGTTTCTGTCACCATGGCCTTTAGCCCTGCAAACTCTTCCCAGGGAAAATATTTGCTGTTGGGGCTTGACTTTCTCAAAGAGGATCTGGATGACCCCTTAGCCCACAACTCGCAGGTGAACAAAAAAGTCCGAGGGTCCCTAGGAGTGGGTCCACATGGACCAAGAATCAGTGGATGGATTCTTCTCCCTGTCTCTCAAGGATTTCCTGAGCCACTTGAGAAATGTGCGAATATTTTATCTTGTAAGCAGAAAAACTGCCAGATTGATGGCAAGGAAAAGAGAGACCTCCCTCTCACCAACCAAATAATGTAAAAACACAAGCCTTTCTCAAGGATGGATCTAACCTGGCTTTGATTCCTGGCCTCATATGACTTTGACCTGATCCTGGAGGGTTTGAAAGGCTAATCTGCTCATTCCAATTCCAAACAGTCACAGATTAGGGCCGTGGGTTGATACAATCTATACCACGGAAAAGAGCAGCATGATTACAATTGGCTTCACAGGCTCCCCAGAGCAAGGAGTGAGCACATTGGATCTGACCACCAGGTTGACCTGGGCAACCAGCGTCAAGGGTAAATCTTTGACCTTTAGCAGCCTAGACATTGGCAGAGGTCTTGAAGCTGAGCAGGGTGGGTCCTCCTGGACTGCCCGTGACCTCCCACTTTAATCACTGTCTCTCTTAATGCTACTGCTCCAGGGAGTCTGAAACAAATCTTGTAAATGGAGCTAATGACAAGTCTCAAAAGCCTCTGCTGGTGACATCCTCATGGACTTTCAAGGCTCAGCTCAGATGGTATTTTCTTTTTTTTTTTTTTTTTTTCCATTTTTCTGAAGCTGGAAACAGGGAGAGACAGTCAGACAGACTCCAGCATGCGCCCGACCGGGATCCACCCGGCACGCCCACCAGGGGCGACGCTCTGCCCACCAGGGGGCGATGCTCTGCCCATCCTGGGCGTCGCCATATTGCGACCAGAGCCACTCTAGCGCCTGAGGCAGAGGCCACAGAGCCATCCCCAGCGCCCGGGCCATCCTTGCTCCAATGGAGCCTCGGCTGCGGGAGGGGAAGAGAGAGACAGAGAGGAAAGCGCGGTGGAGGGGTGGAGAAGCAAATGGGCGCTTCTCCTGTGTGCCCTGGCCGGGAATCGAACCCGGGTCCTCCGCACGCTAGGCCGACGCTCTACCACTGAGCCAACCGGCCAGGGCCAGATGGTATTTTCAAAGTGAAGACCGCTCTCATCCTCCCTTCCCCACTCTTTGCTGTCTCCACAGCCGGAGTCTTGCACTCGGAGTCAGCTCTTGTTTCTTCCGCTGAGCGTTTCAGTTGATTGCCTGCCTGCCTGTCTGCACCCAACAGCTGTCAGCTCCCCAGCACTCTCTACAGTGCAGCCTGGTGGACGTGCCCATTGGATACCTGATGGTTTGGAATAAAAGGATGGGGCCCGTGGTACTGGACTCTGGCTTTGCTGATTGTTTTGACCTTTGCTGGTCCCACACTAAGTTTATTCTCTTCTCCTTAATACCTAACCTGGGAGGGGAGGCTGAGGCAGTCTATATATTAAGCAAAAAATGAGAATTTAGCAAGAGGAATGAATATATCATGGCCCCCAGCTTGTCATGAAGCTAGAGAGAAAACTCGACTCACTTGGAGCAACCCAAGAACCACGCTGGAAGTTGTGAATTAGGTCCAGGGGACTGTCAGAGAGGCCTTTCTGGAGGAGGGAGAATTTGCCTTAGAGCCTTAACAATGGGAAGCATTCTAACAAGCTAGTCTATAATTTTTCAAACAGGTGCAAGAAACAACTTGGGGTTCATGCCAGAAGATTTGAGTTCATTTTCTAACACTGATTTGCAATATGGCCTTGGACTAGCCACCTAAACTCTCAAGCCTCATATTTTTAAAAATGAAAATCACAAAAAAAAAGTCTGCTTGGCTCTTTTTTATGGAATGCTGGTGACATAAAGAATGTGAAACGTTCTGCAAATGATAAAATCATGTCTAAGTATGATTTCTTCTCAGTTCCCTTATCAGTAGACTGTAAGGACTCCAGATCTGCTTCTGCGATTACACAGTCAGTTCCCACTTCTGTCTCAGGGCTTTTGGTTGTCTGGCTGCCTGGAGAACCTGGTGACATCTTTCTGATGTGCTCAGATTTTGCATGAACTTCAGCCAACTGTACTTCCTTCAATGCAGTCTAGTGCTTTAAAAATTGTCCTAGTGATAATTCACAACTATCAATGCATTATATATCGTTACACATCACACATTTAAGTTTCAGTTTATACTATATATACACACACAAATACATATCAAAGCAACATTTTCACAAAACCAATTATTCTTGTTATTTACAGTGTAATGATCTTTCCTATCCAACCATTTTAATTTAAAAATCTGGTTGCAACCTAGTAAATTGGTTTCATATTTTGCTAAAAGATATTAAGCCATATGTATAAAAACTCTGTTCTAGCCTGACCTGTGGCGGCACAGTGGTTGGGGTGTCGACCTGGAGCAGTTAGGTTGCCAGTTTGAAAACCTGGGCTTGCATGCTGAAGGCACATGTGGGAGTTGATGCTTTCTGCTTCTCCCCTCTTCTCTCTCTCTCTCTCTCTTTCTCTATCTCTCTCTCTCCTCCTCTCTCCAAAATGAATAAATAAAATCTTTTAAAAATTAAAAAAAAATTCTCTTCTAGAATGCACAAAGACCCATCTCAGAAAACAAGACATGTACAACAGCAAACTAGAGAAAAAGATATTCAAAGAGAGCTAAGTAAAGTCAGACTGTAAAATTGGTAGTTTAGAGAAGAAAGAGGTCCAAGTTTTTCCGGAGGAGGTTCGAATGAATCTGGGCCTTATACTCCTGACACACAGTAGAGGGTGAACAGAATAAGAGAATTGAGTAGAATGGTGTTAGTAGGGAAGAAGGGCAAGTAAAGTTAAAATAGGCTATGACAAAAAAGAATGATTATTTTTTGTGTGTGTGTGACAGCAAAACATTATAGGAATTGTGGTGAGCAGTTTTGGGAATTCTGGTTTATTAGGTAGGAGGACTTGGTTATAGACTTTGTGTGCCAGACTGAGACAAATAAAATTGATATTGCTATTTGGCTTAATGTGGTAGGACATGGGACACCATTTTATGGTCCTTAACTAGGAGAGTGACTTATTGAAAGCAGTATTTTGGGAAGGAAAATGTGGCAGTAGTAATTAGGATCAATGGTCTTTCAGGTCAGAGGGAAGTGTTTCTTTTTCCTTGTAATGGATACATTAAATATTTCTCCTTGTAATTCAATAAGGATGTCATAGACTAGAACAAAAGAACTTTCCTTCCTTCCTTCCTTCCTTCCTTCCTTCCTTCCTTCCTTCCTTCCTTCCTTCCTTCCTTCCTTCTTCTTCTTCTTCTTTTCTTTCTTTCTTTCTTTCTTTCTTTCTTTCTTTCTTTCTTTCTTTCTTTCTTTCTTTCTTTCTTTCTTTCTTTCTTTCTTTCTTTCTTTCCCTTCCTTCTTCCCTCCCCTTCCCTTCCCTTCCCTCCCCTCCCCTTCCCTTCCCTTCCCTTCCCTTCCCTTTCCTTCCCTTCCCTCCCTCCCTCCCTTCCTTCCTCCTTCCCTTCCCTTTCCTTCTCCTCCCTCCCTCCCTCCCTCCCTTCCTCCTTCCCTTCCCTTACCTTCCCCTCCCTCCCTCCATCCCTCCCTCTCTCCCTCCCTCCTTCCCTCCCTTTCTCCCTTCCTTCCTTCCTTCCTTCCTTCCTTCCTTCCTTCCTTCCTTCCTTCCTTCCTTCCTTCCTTCCTTCTTCTTTCTTTCTCTCTCTTTCTTTCTTTCTTTCTTTCTTTCTTTCTTTCTTTCTTTCTTTCTTTCTTTCTTTCTTTCTTTTCCTTCCTTCTTCCCTTCCCTTCCCTTCTCTTCCCTTCCTTTCCCTTCTCTTCCCTTCCCTTCTCTTCCCTTCCCTTCCCTTCTCTTCCCTTCCCTTCTCTTCCCCTCCCTCCCTCCTTCCCTCCCTCCTTCCTTCCTTCCTTCCTTCCTTCCTTCCTTCCTTCCTTCCATCTCTCTCCCACCCTCCCTCCCTCTCTCCCTTTTTTCCTCCTCTTCTCTCTTTCTTTCTGTCATGAAAAGGCTACTAACATGATTTTTTTTTAGAAAGTTTGATTTTTCACTCCTTGTTCAATGTTGACAAAACACCTTTTGGCATGTTTCCAAGGGCATCCAAGAAACAGGGTCGACATAATGTCCTTTTAGAAATACACACCAGCCCACTTCTTCAGTCCTACTAATATCTTCCTCTAGTGGGCTGTCTGGCTGTTAGCTGCCCAGCACCCATAAAACTCTGCCTGCAATGCCAGTGCTTTCTTGTGGATCAATAAACAAGTAGATATTGGGATTATAAAATCTGTTGGATTTTCTTATGACTTTATCAGGGGAGAATTCCAGGGAGCTTGGAACAACAGCTAGGTCAAGGAGTGGATAAGCCTGGGGTGTCTCTCTCTAAGTGAGCCTGTGGTAGGCAAAATTAAGATGGCCCCAATATTTCTTACTCCTGGTGTGCATGCCATATATAAGCCCCTCCTCTTGAGTGTGGGCGGGACCTATGAATATAAAAGATATCATTCTGATAATTAGCTTATGTTATATGGCAAAGGAATAGATATTTTTCAAATGTACTTAAGGTCTTTAACTAGTTGAATTTGAGCTAATCAAATTCTAGGTGGGAGATTATTCTGGGTGGTCTGGACCTAAATAGATATGCCCTTAAAAGAATTCAGGGAGATTGTCTTGCTGGCCCTCAAGAAAAAAACAACAATACTCTGAACTGCCTATGGATAAGCCACATAGCATGTACATGAGAATGATCTCTAGGAACTGAGAGTAACCTGAATTAAATGGGGACTGATGTAACCAAATTCTGCCAACAACTAGTGAGCTTGGAAAAGAACCTCAAGCCTCAAGTAAGAGTGCAGCTCAGCTGATAATTTGATTTCAGTCTGATGAAACCCTGAGTGGAGGACTCAGCTAAACTGTGCTCAGACTTCTGGTGTACAGAAACTATGAGATAGGAAATAGCTGTTGTTTTCAACCACTATGTTTGTTTTAACTTGGTATACAGCATAGAAAACTAATACAGGGTCCTAATACATTATTGGCATGATAAAACATCTTTGGAAATATAACAAGATAAAATTTAAAAATAACCTCACAGTTCTTTTCAGGGAGATTGTGGTGTAGAGTTAGAAGAAATACTTTGATTGAATTCTTGGGAAAGGAATGAGACCCCTTTCCCCCTAAAGATCATGCTCAATAATTATTAGATTTCACTACACTGCAAGGTTTTTGTTTTCTGAGTGGAGTATGCAAGTTTGGGGCCAGAGCTGAATTGTTCCAGAAGTTAGGGAGACAGGCAGCTGCCATTTGAATATCTTTCCAGTTTCTTCTAACTGGTGTATGGTCTCTCTCCTGAATGAATGGCAAACTCTTGTTTGTTTGCTTATCTTAAAGGAACAGTAAATTCTTAGCCACCTGGGTTTACAACAAATCACTAAACTTCTCAGGATGCTAGATGTTTGATCTGGCCTTAAAAGTTTCAATACACATCATTTCCTTTTTCACTTCTCTGAAGTAGAAAGACTCAGTGGTATCACCTGATTTAGCCATGACAGTCCCTAGCAAGGCTTCAGTGTGTGACAAGAACCGGGGGATAGTGTTAATGTAAGAAGGTCTACATTTCTATAAAGATAAAGAATAGATGAAGAGAGTTCCAGACTTGAGAAAATGAGACACACGTACTATTGGTTTTACAATGTGAGTTACAGAATCAACGAATTTGGAGCCTTAGTCTCTTAACTTCGCAAACCTGATTTATAACTGAGTTTATTTGAATGGTGTTATTCGAAGGACTGATTATGGGGAATTGAGCTAAAATGCAAGATGGAGGAACAGATAATTGGTAGCTCATAAATAAAGGAAGCAGAAAGGGCTGGTATTAGCTTAGAGCTTATTTACAACCTCCCTTGGTAGGACATGACATAAACTCAAGCATCAGCGGCTGGGATAATGAGGGAAATGACCAAGGGATGGAACAGCGTCCTGCTTCTGGTATTCCTCTGTGGTGTAAAAAGAGAGGGGGATTTTCTGATTGTCTGTGCCACACTGACCTTTAGTGTGTTTACTTTTCAGCCTGTTTAGGGAAGGCATGTTTGAACTCTATGGAATGAGCAATTTCACTTCTCCTCCACTTTCCTTTTTTCTCCCCCTCTTGCCTGAAACGGTTTGCTGAGTGACAGATAAACACAAGTTGTTTTTACAGGTGTAAAACCAACAGATCAAATGCTGGCCTGTGCCTGGGCTTGTGAATGGGGACTGTGTTATGTTTGGAGAATACCACTGCATCATTTACACTTGCAAACCCTTTGTAATCTTAATCTCTTTGTTGCTTTTATGTTATACTGGCCCCCCCAAGGTTAAAGAAAGAGATTTAGACCTTAAACACAAATCCAGCCTTCAAGCTCTGGAATTATCTTTGCCTTTAAATGCAGCTGATCAATGCCCATTTCTTTTGAAAATAAAACCCTTTTGAACCTTGAAAGCCTTCCACTGTTGAGCTATGCCTAAGTGCCACATGGGGGAATGGGCAGAAAAGAGCCCATTTTTCCCTTAGTGCTTGCATTAGGGGTCCCAGAGTTCAGTCCGACGCAATCAATTTAATTGGCGCTAGCTCTGGTGACAAATTATGCTGGTTTACACTCCAGTGTAGCAGAGATTCCTCAAACGCAGGGGAAGAAGGGAGATACACTTCTTGGTCTCTACTTAAAGAGGGCAACAGTATTGGAAAAGGAGCACATTTAATTTATCACTGTCAGAGCAGGTGCAAAGTTTAATTCTAACTAAAAGCATTAAACAATTAACCCAGACAGTCAGGCCTTCTGAAAATGCTCAGTAGCAGGGAACACATGGACGAGATTACCAATGGAAATGTCGATGCTTCTCTTTTATTCCACTGAATATCTTTTTGCAACCCCCCTTTTTTTTAAACAAAGAAAAGTCCCAGAAATGCAATAACTTCTTAGGTCTTTTGGTTGATATCTGAATTGAAAGGGCCAGAGAGGACACCGCCTTACACTCAAAGATCAACAAATAACTCTCCCTTGAGCCCTAGTTGATTAGCTGTGAGAAGAGAAACAAGTCACTTGATTTTGAAACTCATAAGCTGGTTGTCCTGATTTTTTTTAAGATAAAGGATATAACCAGGCAATATGCAGTCTACTAATTTGAATTGTTCTGCAGTGGCCGAATCCTTGGAGGTTATTTATTATTTGGGAGGGGGCTGGACCAGGGAGAAGAACTAGCTGATGAAAAGGACTCAGCAGTCCAGTTAGACAGAGATGAACCGTGCTTCCCAAACACTTAATGCATTTACTTTTGTGGTGGTGAGGTGACCAGAGAATCATTGAATTTGGAGCTGCAAAGTCCTTGGAGAACTTTGAGGTTTAACCTGGGGACTTTTATTGTGAAAATGTTGAGGTTCAGAGAGGGTAAATTTCTGGCCCAGGTTATGTTGTTTCTGTACCGACGAGCCAGCTATTGTGAGTCAGTGCAGGTAGTCCAGGGAAGACTATGCACTTTAGAGATCTGCCTTTGACTTGTGGCTGTGCTTCATACTTAGCATTTGGGCCATCTGTACGCACCAGAGAACCATACACCCCTCCCATGGTAATACATGTAATGTGCTCAGCCCTGTGGGCGGCACCGGTATCCCTTCTCGTGTGTTGGTTTCCTACCACTGTCCCTGCAGGTGCTCAGATGGGTGAAGCACCAAGTCCAGTGTCTGGCATATATGTTAACTGTATTTTTGACTCTACAACCAGTTTAGCGGACAGTCCCAATGCTTTGGAAGATTAGAAGCATTTTCTTTTTTTTTTTTTTGGATCCACTTGATCAATTCAAACCTGTCACTGAGAGAAGAGAGTAAAATTGAATTTGTTAAAAAAAATATGTGTCTGGAAGAGATTTGGGCATAGTGGGACTTTAGAAATGGTAGGCAACCCTCCTCACTTTGCAGATAAGGAAATATAGGCTGGACATTAGACATAACTTATTATCATCAGCCAGGCCATCTGGGGACCTCACGACCCGAGTCCCCGTATGGAAACAGGGACCTGGGTCCCCGTCAGCTCAGCTGCCCCCATCCTGACCTTGTAGAACCTCCTGGCCCCACTGAACACACTCTGAAACCACAAGGGCCTGTTCTGAAGTTGTCACAAAGGTAATCTACTCTTGGCTAAGCTACTAAATTGTTATATTGGAGAATACTATAGTGGTGATCTAGCATTTAATATAAATTAACTAAGTACTGAAGTTTAAAACACATGATTCCCTGCTTTTATTTTAAATACAGTATAACATTAGAAAAATTTTAAAGAGAAACAAGCAAACCAAGTATGCATCGTTCCATGTCCTGCCCAAGCGTCAGACGGAGGGTCAGAGCAACGTTTCATTGAAGTCGCTGGCACAGCCCTGTGATTGGGAAGCACTCGATGTCTGGCACAGTTTGTGCCTCAGTTTCTGTTCTGTGAGAAGACCCCTGATGTCTTCCCTTAGTCAACTAGTGCTGACTCAAGTGTTTGCTTCATGGTGGTCTGTGGGAACAGGATCCTCCTAGAGACAAGCTCTCTGTTCAATGCAATGGGAAGGTGTTTAGTGAGTGCCTGCTGTATACATGGCTTTCTTTCATCCTTACAACAACTTTGTGATATAGATACCATTATTTCTGTTTGAGATAGAAACCAGAGAAAGGTAATGGCCATAGTCACCAGGGAAAAAGGAGCAAATATTTGAACCCAATTCTACCCAAAGCCCATACTCTGTAAGCTACATGATGCTGCCCAGTAGTCATGTCCTCGATGGATTTATATTACCAAAGGGCACGGGACCAAAATCTCAGGTGTCACAAAGCTAGAAGCTGCTCATTGTGTGTGCAGGGCCATCAGTTGCTGAAGCGTTTTTCTTTGAGATCTGTGGTTAGTAAGTTTTCTTTTTATTTTCAAGCCTGTTTGTTTTGATGATATAACACAGTTTTATTACTCAGAAAATTTTCAAAAGGGGTTTCCATGCCCTGACTGCCTGCTGCTCCCCAGGAGGAAGCATCTAGCTGGGGCGTTTTTTCCTGGGTTTTGCCGGCTTGTGGAGGCCCAGAAGCCATCTCTTTATTATATCTGGTGTTGTGTTGTGAGGTTTGGAAGGCTAAAGACTAATGGACATTTTTTAGAAAAATAGAACCGACATAGTACCTGTATACCCACTGAGCTGTAAGAGAGCGGAACTAAACGATGGTGTGGGTGCACACTTATTTCTTTCTCCCATCAAGGATGAGGGAGGCCCCAGCAATGGTTCATTTGAGATTTTAAGCTGGCAGGCCTCCTAACGGTGGCCAAGAAGTGTTTAATTCAAATTATTAGTCCATCTCCCCGAGCTCTCATTTATCGTATCTGATTGCAAAGTAAGAGATCCTACATACGTATGTCTCAATATCCTATTTCTCCATTATTTGTTTTACTCGTTCATCTAGATTTAATTGCCATTTTACAGCAGTCTCCACAAAATCTGGTTAAATTGCCTGTTGCCACTCTAATTTTGGGAGTCTTATGTAACAATGTTATTAACAGGAGCTGCTTTTCTCTTGTGGTCCCTTGTGTTGGCTCCTCACTGGGCCCATTTGTCTCCATCCATTCTGGTTTAGGACAGCATGCCCTGACAGATATTTCCAAGGGGAACCCTAACACAGTGGTGTAGAGGCTCCTGGGTCTTCTACAGCCATCCTAAAAAAAGCTATGGATGTCATATGGAAAAAATGGTGTCAGCCTAGTCTGTCTCAATTTGTGTTTTAATATTGCAGAATTCAGGGTATTTTAATCTTGATGGAAGAGAGGAAAATAAAATTCTGGAAGGTTGTAAGTAACTTCTCCTGAAATTCAGAAGCGCGAGTGAGTGTGTCTGTGTGTGATTTGGGTGTGCAGAGTATGTGCATGTTTCAGTTTCCTCTTTATTGCTCTTATCTTTTAAAACAAAACTGAAAAAAAAAACACCCAAAAACAAAAATACAAATACCAAAATGCATTTCCTTATGGTGGGATAAACATTCAGCTGTGTCATTTGCAAGAACTCAATAACATTAACAAAAATAAACCAAGCAATTTTCATAGTGAGTTTTTGTGTTTAGTATATGGAATATTTCTGAGTTGTCATCAAGCCAGCATTTATGACGACTTTAGAGAAATAAAAATTTTAGTAACAGAAAATTATAACATTGTCCGGCTCTTGATGGGGGACAAGGGAAGACAGGAGACTACAAATAATCTTTCAAATGGAGATCCATTTCCCCAGACATACAAGGACAGAGTTGAGAGAAGGTCCTTCCTCATAGAGGTTTGAGCCCATCACCAATGTAGGATTCTCAGGGTCCAGTCCAACTTTAAAGAGGCCTGGCTCTCTGTGGCTAATGAAGTGGACCTTCAGTTTCCTCTTAGAACTTATCCTGTAGATCTCCAAAATAGGAATTCTCTTGTTGTTCATGTCCCCGGCCAAGGACTAAATCAAATCAGCCCAAGTTTTACCATCTTAGAAATAAAGTCTATAAAGTTTATTTTAGATTTCATTTGGCATATAATTGTAAAATTTCTTTATAGGTAGCCCCCCCCCCCACCAAAAAACATAATTAGTTTAACTATGGGAAAAAATTAAGGTAGAATTAAAAGCATGCTGTTCTCTGTGCCTAGTGGAGGAATGCAGTTCTTTCTCCTTTCAGTGGGGGCGCGGTGTCCTCTGCCTACTTGACTTCTACATATGTTTCATTTCTTCTCAGTATTCTGCCTTGAGTCAAGTTGCCTCATACCAGCTCTCGTTCTGCCTTCTATCACCCATTCTGTCTCTTTGCTAGTCACTACTGCAGGCTTTCCAAAGTCAGGGTCTCATATTCTCTTTAGCATTAAACCATCCTGTTCATCCATATCTCTGATTCCTTTCAGGGCATTAAATTCATCATCCACATACTTCCTGGTGGCAGTTTTCAAAGTGTGGTCTGAGAGCTGTCCTTTTCTAGTCCTCATGTTGCCAACATGAAAAGGTCTGTAATTTTGATTCTGACCGGAATTAATAATTTCCTTGTAATAGTCTTAATTAGCTTTTCCTCAAAATCACTGTTAGGGTCTGTTCATTCTTTTATTCTGTTGAGGCTTTTCTCCCCTCAGGTGACAAGCCAGAGTTGGTGGCAGAGGTATTCCAAAGAGGTTTTAGCACTAATAAAGGCTCCATGAACATATCTTCTCTCCATTCAATTAAGAATTTCACCTAAAACTATCCCAGTCAAAAGTAGGAATTATTCAGAGCTGTCTGAATAATTCAACTTTTCAAGACCACTATAATGTTCTTCCCATTTGGATGTCCTTCCTGGGTTCTAGGCTTTGGAAAACATCCAATTAACATCTGATCAATTACAAAACTGTCTTTGGAAGCTTCTTTATCTCTTGAACAAGTAGTAACTCCTGTATAACATCAAAATGATTAAAATAGTGATAGAAAAAGGATATTTTGCTTTCAACCAAGAGATATTTGACTCAAGACTCGTTTATCTCTCGGTAGGCAGTAGAATTAGATGCTGTTGGTCCAGTAAAATTTGTGGTGACATATCCTTGTTGAAATAGTGTAGACTAATGTACTAATGTTGTTAATGCTCTTTCTGGTCTTGTCAGTTTCAAATTCTTCTCCAAGAGCTACTTCTTTCCTCAAATTGCTCATTGTTTTTATTAACTCCTGCCTAGCTAAGGACTAGGAGGCTGGGAAGGAAACCCAAGGGAAGACCTCAGTGGAAGGAGAAGCTTACTTCTGTGGGCTATCACTGGGTTTTCTCTACTCTTGTTGGAAGGCCAGGCTCCTAAGGGACAAACAACAGTTGTAAGTATGGTGGTTTTTGAGTCTGGGTTCTTATCTCTACTGGTTATACCTGCTGAGAGTGGAGAATCTGAAAGAGTCACCCATTATTAATGCTTGTAGTTGGAGATCAGGAATTTCTGATAGTCCATGCGAACTGGAGCCCTTCCCCCTTGTAATTATGGGACAGTGATCTTCTAGGTGGAGGGGTCTGCAAAGATGCTAACCTATTTCTTTCCTTCAACTTCTAGATAGCTTAATCATGTTGTTGGTGTGCTTGCTACCCAGGTTTAGAGTAAGTAATTGCAGTGGGGCTAATGTTCCTCCCTACTTTGTCCTCAAACTTAGCTTAAACTACAAGCAAATCTACCAAAAGAATGTGTAAGTCATCCTTTGGAGACCTCCTGCTAGCATTTGTCACTCCAGCATTTTCCTGGCAGATGTTTGGTGAGAGAGTGCTGGCATGAGCATGATTGGGAAGGCTTCCGTGGGGATGCACATTCTTGACTTGTTAACATGGGTGATTGTATGTATCCCCCTCCCGCACCAGTCAACATATTTCAACTCCACTCGGTGCTGCAGAATTTATTGAAGGTCTTCCAGGTGTCAACAACTGGGAATATAAGGATGAACAAAACAAGGTTGCAGTCACCCAAAGCTTTCAGAATAGAGGAGAAATGTACATCCATGATAGCAAGACCTTGCAGGAGAAGATGGGAATCTGGCTCTAGGACGCTGCCCTTCTCTCTGGTAGGTTGAAGATGAACTGGTCAGGGATCATTTGATTGCAAAGGACAGAAGCATTCAGAGAAGCTCAAATGAGGAGCTTACTGTAAGGATGGAAGTGCTCCTCTCTGGGGCTGCTGACTATGGTTGTGCAAGGTTTGCTATGGGCAGGGACTCCTGGCTGAAATTCAGCAGTGCAAATGCTGGCAGGGGGCTATAGAGGGCACTCTTTTCTATATCCTCACTTTCATATTTTTTTTTTTTTCTTTAATGATTACTCATATATTTTTTTTAATCTTTTTTTTAATTTACTCATTTTAGAGAGGAGAGGGAGAGACAGAGAGAGAGAAAGAGAGAGAGGAGAGACAGAGAGAGAGAAGGGGGGAGGAGCTGGAAGCATCAACTCCCATATGTGCCTTGACCAGGCAAGCCCAGGGTTTCGAACCGGCGACCTCAGCATTTCCAGGTCGATGCTTTATCCACTGCACCACCACAGGTCAGGCCGACTTTCATATTTTTAAAAAATATCTTATTTTGAAATAATTTCAAAATTAGAGACAAGTTGCAAGAATAATACAGAGAACACTTAGACATCTTTTATGCAGATTCACCAATTTTTTAACATTTTGGCACACTTACTTTATATCAATTTGTCTATTGTGCTTTTTTAATTATTTGAGAGTAAGTATCATCCTCTGTGCCTTAATATTTCAATGTGTATTCCTCAAAGACAAAGATATTCTTTGGTGTTACCAGAATGAAGTTATCGAATAATAGGATATTTAGCAACAAAGTAATGATTCTATCTAATCTATAGTTCATATTCTAGTTTTGTCAATTATTATTAATGACATCTGTTATAGCATTATTTTTACCTTAAAAATAGGATGCAGCCCAGGCTCATACATTGCATTTAGTTGTCATATCTCTTTTTTCACTTTTGATTGGGAATCATTTTGACCTTTCTTTGTTTTTCATTACATTGACATTTTTGAAGAATTCAGACTGGTTATATTACAGAATATTCCTCATTGGGCTTATCTGATATTTCCTCATTATTAGATTCATTCTATGCATTCTTCACCGGAATTTTACATAGATGATATTGTGTGCTTCTCAGAGTGACATATCCAGAGATACATGATATCTGTTTTACCCTTATTGTTGATGTTAATTTTGATAACATGATCGAGGTATTGTTTGATTTCTCCATTGTGTAGTCACTCTTTTCATCCATATAACTAGTACAACAATCTGTTAAGCATGTAAATATCTTGTAACTCATCACATTTTTACCTCAAGATTTAACATCCTTTGAAAGTTCTTGCTCATTGATGGTTAAGTATAGCAAATTTCCAGTCGCCACTTCTTCCAAATTTATCAGTCAGCATTTTTTTTGTAAGTAAGAGGCCTCTATTTTTCTTCATTTGTTTATTCATCTCTATATCATCAGCATGGGCTCATGGATTAATTCTTTTTAAAAATGGATTATAATCTGTAATTTATTCTGATGCTTAAATGATCAGATACTGACCATTTGGGAGGTCCTTCAAGTTGCTTCTTATGTTTTCTGGTCTAACCCCTTTATAACTTTATGGAATAAGAGGACATTTCAGGCTCATCTTGTATCTTCTCTGCCCCAGCCCTGTAATCATCCGTTTCTCCAAGAAGCTCCCTGATTTCTTTTAGCGGGGAACGGTAGGTTATCAATTTCATTGTGTTCTGATTTATCTTCCCTGTGTTTTGAGGAAAAAAAACACAAATTTGTGTACGATTTCTTTCCCACTTTTAAAATAAAAATTAGCATATAAGGCCCTGGCCGATTGGCTCAGGGTAGAGCGTCCGCCTGGCATGCAGAAGTCCCGGGTTCGATTCCCGACCAGGGCACACAGGAGAAGAGCCCATCTGCTTCTCCACCCCTCCCCCTCTCCTTTCTCTCTGTCTCTCTCTTCCCCTCCCGCAGCAAGGCTCCACTGGAGCAAGGATGGCCCAGGCACTGGGGATGGCTCCTTGGCCTCTGGCCCAGGCACTAGAGTGGCTCTGGTTGTGACAGAGCGACGCCCCGGAGGGGCAGAGCATTGCCCCCTGGTGGGCAGAGCGTCGCCCCCTGGTGGGCCTGCCGGGTGGATCCCGGTTGGGCGCATGCGGGAGTCTGTCTGACTGTCTCTCCCCATTTCCAGCTTCAGAAAAATACAAAAAAAAAAATAAAAAATTAGCATATAAAACATTCTCTTTTGCATTTTACTCTTTTGCTTAATATATGCTGGAAATAACTCCTATAGGTCAGTTGATACAGATCTTTCTGCTTGTTTTCTAATATTTACAAAGTACTTTTTTTACTTATAAACTTTTTCTTTTGTTTTATTTTTAAATTTTATTTAGAAAATTAACTTTAACAGGGTGACATTGATCAATAAGAGTATATAGGTTTCAGTTTAACATTTTTATAGCATTTGAACTGTTGATTATGTTGTATACCCATCACCCTAAGTCAAATAATTTTCTGTCACCTTATATTTGTCTCTCATTGTACCACATCTTCTTTATCCAGTCCTCTATTGAGGGATACTTTGGTTATTTCCATGTCTGGGCCACTGTGAATAATGCTGTGATGAACATGTGGGTGCATGTGTCATTACATACCAATGTTTTCGAGTTTTGGGGGTAGATACCCAGTAGAGAGATTGCTGGGTCATATGGTAATTCTATTCTTAATTTTTTGAGAAACCACCATACCTTCTTCCATAATGGTTGTACTAATTTGCATTCCCACCAGCAGTGAATGAGGGTTCCTTTTTCTCCATAGCCTGTCCAACACTTGTTATTACATGTCTTGTTGATAATAGCCAATCTAATAGGTGTGAGGTAGTATCCCATTGTAGTTTTGATTTGCATTTCTTAAATAGCTAGTGAAGATGAGCATCTTTTCATATATCTGTTGGCCATTTCTGTGTCCTCTTGGGAAAAGTGTCTGTTCATGTCCTCTCCTCATTTTTAAATTGGATTCTTTGCTTGTTTGTTGCTGAGCTTTGTAAGTTCTTTATATATTTTGGATATTAACCCCTTATCAAAGCTGTAGTTTGCAAATATTATCTCCCATTTAGTTGGCTGCCTATTTGTTTTGTTGTCAGTTTCTTTTGCTGTGAAGAAGCTTTTTGGTTTGATATAGTCTCATTCATTTATTTTTGCCTTTACTTCCCTTGCCTTTGGGGTCAAATTCATAAAATGTTCTCTATGGCCAAAGTCCATGAGCTTAGCACCTATGTTTTCTTCTATGTAATTTATTTTTTCAGATCTTATATTTAGGTCTTTGATCCAATTTGAATTAATTTTTGTACGGGGGATAAACTGTGGTCAAGTTTCATTCTTTTGCATGTGACTTTCCAATTTTTCCAACACCATTTATTGAGAGGCTTTCTTTTCTCCATTGTGTGCTTTTGGCTCCTTTCTCAAAGTTGATCTGTCCATATATATGTGGTTTTATTTCTGGGCTTTTGATTCTGTTCTATTGGTGTGTCTGTTTCTCTGACAATACCATGCTGTTTTGATGATCATGGCTTTATAGTATAATTTGAAGTCAGGTAGTGTGATACCTCTGGCTTCATTTTTCCCCCCCCAGGATTGCTTTGGCTATTTGGAATTTTTTATGGTTCCATACAAACCTAGAAATTTTTTGTTTTATTTTTTAAAAAAATGACATTGGGATTTTGATGGGAATTGCATTAAATTTGTATGTTGCTTTGGTAATATGGCCATTTAACTATGTTGATTCTTTCAATCTATGAATAAGATTTTTTTCCAGTTTATTGTGTCTTTTTCAATTTCTTTCAATAATGTTTTGTAGTTTTCACATTCTTTATTAAGTTTATTCTTATGTATTTTATTTTTTATTGCAATTATAGAAAGAATTATTTTGTGTTCATTTTTGGATGTTTCATTGTTGGTGTATAGGAAAGCAGTGGACTATTATATATCGATTTTTGTATCCTTCGACTCTAGTGTATTGGTTTATTGTTTCTAATAGTTTTTTGCTGGAGTCTTTGGGGTTTTCTACAATATAAACAGGATTATGTCATCTGCAAAAAGTGATACCTTTACTTCTTCTTTCCTGATATGGATGCCTTTTATTTTTTTCTCTTGTCTGATTGCTCTGGCTTGAACTTCCAGCACTATGCTGAATAAGAGTGGGCAGCCTTGACTTGTTCTTGATTTTAGAGGAAAAGTTTTTAGCTTTTTACCATTTAGTATATTAGCTGATGGTTTGTCATATATGGCCTTTGTTATGTTGAGGTACTTACCTTTTATTCTGATTTCACTGAGTGTTTTAAACGTAAAGGGATGTTGTATCTTATTGAATACCTTTTCTACATTTATTGGTAGAGTCATACAATTTTTTTGTTCTTTGTTTTGTTGATGTGGTGTATTACGTTGATTGATTTCCATGTATTGAACCATCCTTGTGCTCCTGAAGTGAATCTCAATTTATTGTGATGTATTTTTTTAATATGTTGTTGTATTTGATTTGCTACTATTTTGTTTAGAATTTTTGTATCTGTATTCATTAGAGATATTGGTCTTTAGTTTTACTTTTTTGTGTTGTCCTTGCCAGGTTTTGGTATGAAGGTTATGTTGGCCTCATAAAATGTGTTGGAGAGTATTGCTTCTTCTATTCTTTGGAAGACTTTGAGAAGAATAGGTACCGAATCTTTTTAAATGTTTGGCAGAATTCACTAGTCTAGCCATTTGGTACAGGACTTTTGTTTTGGGGAGATGTTTAATATTTGTTTCTATTTCCTCCCTGCTTATAGGTCTATTTAGGTTTTTCACTTCTTCATGACTCAGGTTAGGGAGATTGTATAGTTCTAGAAATTCATCCATTTCCTCTAGGTTGTTGAATTTGGTGGCATATAATATTTCATAATATTCTACTATGATTCTTTGTATATCTATGATGTCTGTGCTAATTTCTCCTCATTCATTTCTGACTTTGTATATATGAGTTCTTCCTCTTTTTTTCTTAGTGAGTCTAGCCAGTGGTTTGTCAATTTTATTGATATTTTCAAAGAACCAGCTCTTTGTTGTACTAATTTTTTCTATACTGTCTCCCCTTGCTATATTGCAGTTCACTTTTTGCAGTCTCACTGTATCATGGATTTTTAGATTGTATATATCTAA
Source organism: Saccopteryx leptura (assembly GCF_036850995.1). Lineage (NCBI taxonomy): Eukaryota > Metazoa > Chordata > Mammalia > Chiroptera > Emballonuridae > Saccopteryx > Saccopteryx leptura. The sequence continues at coordinate 257,979,272 of NC_089505.1, forward strand.
TTTTATATTGCAGATTTTTTGCTATATTGCGGGATTTTGCAGTATATGTGAATTTTTATATATTTATTATTTTAATTATTTTGTGGTAAAATAAACATTTTCTAGCCTAAAACTTAAAAACAATATAAAAATATTAATTAAAAGAATATTAAATCGAAATAAAATACATAGTGTACAGCAGATGAGTAGACAAAGACTCGCACATATGGATACTGCACTACGTGATGAAACATCTGATGAAGTGGTGCCTTCAGAAGAGCTGTAATGCTCTTCTTGGCTGTGCAGTACATTCATCTCATTATCATCAGTACTGCACAGCTAATTCATTGTCATCTTCATCATTCAAGTTGTAGTATATTCATTGGTGAGTACCCATATAGAATTTTATATGTTGTTAAAATTATGTAAGTTTAGGAGTGTAGAAAGTGTTTAAGAGCATAGAAAGTGTTTATAAGGGTGTAGAAAAGGTTAATAACAGTATGGGAAAGGTTTATAAGAGTGTGGGGAGGGTTCATAAATTCTTAAAATATATATAAATAATAAAATAAATATAAGGTCACTGCTTCATGGATTTTCGCCTATTGCAGGGGTTCTGGAACCTAACCCTCACGATAGATGAGAGCAGAGGTGGATTTAAATGCAGACATACCAGGTGCATGACCTGGGCTCCAACTTCTGAAGGGCCCCCCAAAACCCCAACTATACACTTTTTTTCTAATGTAAGAAACCCAATATTTTCTTCTGGGCCCAGGGCCTCAACCAACCTTAATCTGCCTCTGGACAAAGGACTACTATAGTGTTTTTATTTTTGATTTTATTAGTTCTGCTCTAATTTTTACTATTTCTTTTCTTCTGCTGACTTTGGGATGCCTTTGTTCTTCTTTTTCTAATTCCTTAAGGTGTGATGTTAGGTTATTTACTTGGGGTCTCTCTTGTTCCTTGAATAAGCCTATATGATATAAACTTTCCTCTTACTACTGTTTTCACTGCATCACAGAAATTTTGGTATGTCGTGTTGTCATTTTTATTTGTCTGTATATATCTTTTGATCTCTGCTTTTATTTCTTCTTTGGCCAGGTCATTTTTTAGAAGTATGTTGTTTAATTTTCACATTTTTATGGATTTCTTTACTCCTTTTTACAGTTGAATTCTTATTTCAAAAACTTATCAGAAAATATGCTTGGTATAATTTCAATGTTCTTGAATTTTTTGATGTGTAGTTTTGTGGCCCAACATATGGTTTATCCTTGAGAATGTTCAACATACACTGGAGAAGAATGTATAATCTGACATTTTGGGATGAAATGTCATATAAATATCTATTATATCCATTTGGTCCAGAAAGCATATATTTCTTCTTTATTGATTTTCTGTTTGGATGATCTATTTAAAGCCATCAATGGTGTGTTGAAATCTCCAAGTATGATTGTGTTTTTGTCTGCTTTTATTTTTAGGTCAGTTAGTAGATGTCTTATATATTTTGGTGCTCTCTGGTTTGGTGCATATATATTAAAAAGTGTTGTGTCTTCTTGATACAGTGTTTCCTTTATCATTAAGAAGTGTCCTTCTTTGTCTCTGGTTACCTTCATGATCTTGAAATCATCATTGTTAGATATGAGTATGGCTACATCTGCTTTTCTTTGGATATTATTTGCTTAGAGAATTGTTTACTGACTTTTCATTTGAATCTACTTTTGTCCTTGTAGCTTAGATATGTCTCTTGAAGGCAGCATATGGTTGGGTTTTGCTTTTTGACCCAATCTGCTACTCTGTGATTCTTTATTGGTGAGTTCAGTCCATTTACATTTAGGGTAATTATTGACACTTGAGAATTTCCTATAGTTATTTTATGTTTTGTTTTCTGGTAACTCTGTGTCTTGTTTGGTGTTTTTTTTTTGTTGTTGTTTCTGTCAGTTGTTTTTCTTTGGTGATATTCCATACTTCTTTCCCTGTTTCTTCTTTCTTTAAGCTGTATGTTTTAGTAGTGGTTTTTCATGGGTGGTTACTATTAGTTTATTAAAAGAAAAATGTTCATTTGTACAAGAGTCCTTTGTCTGATGAGTGCTTCTGCACTCTATCCTCCTTTGCTACTGCAGATTTTTATCCTCTCCCCTTTTATGTCATTGTCACAGATTATCCTTGCAAACTTGTTGAAGCTTTTTCTTGTAGTTTTGATTTGTTTTGTTTGTTTGTTTTTTGTATCTGGTTGAATAATCCCCTTGAGTATTTCCTGAAGTGGGGGTTTCCTGCTGATAAATTTCTTCAGCTTCTGTATGTCTGTAAAAGTTTTTATTTTTCCTTCATATTTGAAGGATAACTTTGATGGATATAATATTCTTGGCTGGTTATTCTTTCCTTTAGTACTTTGAATGTTTGGGTCCATTCTCTTCTGGCTTGTAGAGTTTCCACTAAGAAGTTTAATGATAATCTAGTGGGCTTTCCTTTATACATTATATTCTTCTTTTCTGCAGCTGCCTTGAGGATTCTTTCTTTGTCATTGATTTTTGACAATTTTATTATGATATGCCTTGAAGTTGGTCTGTTTGGGTTCCAGTAACTTGATGTTCTGTTTGCTTCTTGAATTCAAGGCTCTAACTCTTTCCCTAAGCTTAGAAAATTCTCCTCAATTATTTATTTGAATGGGCTCTCCATTTCCTTCTCCCTCTCTTTTTCTTCTGACATACTCATTATTCTTATAATGCTCTTTCTGATGGAATCAGACAATTATTGTAGAGTTCTCTCAGTTTTTTTAATTCATAAGTCTCTCTCTTCTTCTTTCTGTAGCATCTTTAGTTGCCTGTCTTTGATGTCACTAATTCTTTCCTCTATGTAGCTTGTTCTATTAGCTAAACTTGCTACCTCAGCCTTCAATTTATGTATTGAGTTCTTCATCTCTGTTTTTAAAGTTTCAATCTCCTTGGTGAGGTGTTCATTTTGTTCAGTAATTTGTTTTCTGAGCTCATTAAGTTGCCTATTGTTGTCTTCTTGCATATTGTTGAGTATTTTCAGAACTTCAGTTTTAAATTCTCTATCATTTAACTCCAAAGTTTCCATGTGATTGAGATTTTCTTCTATAGATTTTTCATTTTCTTTCTGAACTATGTCTTTGTTTTGTTTAGCCATGGTATTCGACTTCTTCTTCCTTGATGGCATTCGAGAGTGGTATTGTTTAGAACCTTAACAAAAAAACAACTAAACTAAAAAAGTACCATAAAAATATAAAAATTAAAAAATTATGATAAAGAAGAAAAACCACAGAAAAAAGATATAAAGCAAACAAAAATTAAAAACACCCACAAAGAAATAAGAATAAAATATATAAAAATAAAATATAATAAAATTCAAAGGAGAAAAAAGACTAAGAAGGAAAAAAGGGAAAAACAGAAAGAAAAAATAAATTTTGGTTTTGAGAGGTATCTACCAGTAAGTGTTGCTGCATTACAACTTTTAGTTCTGTGAATTTTCTGGGCTGTTCTTTGCTGAGATGTTGCTGTTGCAATGATGTAGGCAGGGCTGCAGTCACATTGGTGGTTGGGATGTATTGTGAGGGCTTTCCAGCTTTGATCTCATGGATTTGGTTTTCCAACTTTGGCTTTCTGGCTTTACAGCTCTAGCAATGGCTATCTTAGGCTTCCAGGCACTCCTTCCCACATCGCAACAGACCTGGGGACCAGACATGGAATACCTCTGTTCTTCAGGGGAGAGAGTGGCTCTGGAGAGCTAGCTGTGAGATTAGTCTCAGCCACTCTTGCTACTGCAAGGTGAGGGAGGTAAGATCTGCGATGTTGGGGGCCACACTTTAGCTTTTTCTGTCTCTGCTGAGTTCAGGCTGCAGGCAGACCATGGGAACACTGGCCATGACTCCACACTCTGACCACTTTTGTTTATCTCTCTCTCTGCCCCTCTATCTCGCTGTTCCCCCTGGCAAAAGGAGACCCAGTTACTCCAAGTTTCCCTCTCTATACCCCTCAGACAAAAACCCAGAGAGCCCGAGCTTCCCTGCTTCCCATAGTCCAGCAGAGAAAAAAAACACAGTCAATCCAGGTTTCTCCTCTCCTCTCCAAAGCCCACCACTAATGCATTTTATCTTCTGTCCCCCTTTTCACCTCATCCCACCTTTAGTCAATTTTGTGCATGGATCTTTCAAGCATGCCTGTGAGCCCAATTGGGGTTCCTTCACTGCATTATAAATTGCTCAATTTGTTGAAATTTCAAGAGAAGAGATCAGGAGCATCTCTCACACCACCATTACTCCGACATCATCTACATAGTACTTTATTGTGTGTATGTATCACAGCTTACTCAACCAAGTACACACACATAGTTCTTATATTTAAAAAATATTTTCTCTCAAAACTTCACTTATCTTTTGACTTTACTTACTGTGTTTTGTCCTAAGTGAGCTGCCTTGTTCTATTTAGTCTGCCAAGAGTGAGCACCTTTTTTTCCTACATCTCAAGGGTGCTGTACATGCCATTGTGGCCTGAGTCTCACAGAAGCTGTCTTCAGGAAGAGAAACTGTGTTTCCTGGGGACAGTATGCCCCTAGTGGGGAGAAGAGACCACCAGAGTAGCATGGGGATTTGGTTGGCTTGCTCTCTGGTGGTCACCCCACTATACCTGTGGGAGAGTCTCCAGTTGCCCACCTGTTTGTTCTGGGATCTATTAAATGATTGCTGGAGAAAGATAGCTGAGATGCTTGGCATAGAAGTGTTGCCCTGATTAAAGAGTTGATCCTTAGAAGTCTTTGTATAGTACCAGGCACATGATTGCCCCTTAAAACCACTCATCATCCTCATCGTTATCATCATCAACACCACCATTATCATCATCATTTCCACTTTGTGTATTTATGCTAACCATTCCTCTCCACCCTAACCCTCTCATCCCATCCCAGGTGTTGTGTTCATGCTGTCACACGTGGGACATTACCTGTCTTGTTAAAAACAGATTGACTCTTTCTCTTTCTACTATTGTCCTCTTTTTGACCTTTGCCTTCTTAGTAAACTAGAAGTTGAATATAGATTCAAGTTTGTGGGGGGCAAAAAACCCTTTTTATTTGGATAATTTGAAGAATACAAAGCAGCTTAGCCAGGATATACTGCTTTCTCCCATAATTCACATGATTATGCTAATTCAGAACGAATGTGTGGATACACTATTAAAAAGCATGATCTGTTTTTTGCTTTTGGGTAAAGAGGGGAGCATCAGCCTTTAGTGGCCGTGTCAGTTCTGCCCATATTATTATGTGCAGATGTGCCAGCTGCCAGTAGGCATTTTCTCTCTGATAGCGCTAACCACTTAACCGTGGGTCAGCGAGGTGCAGCTCTTAGCCAATAGATCTAATTGCAATCCTTCTATGTTCCCTGTGATTGCAGGTTTCTCTGGCTCTATAAACAAATAGTAATCAACTAAACCTGTTACCTCTGAGTAGAGATGTCACAATATAAAATATTAACCGTTCAAAATACAGTAATGATGGTTTAAAACGGTATTTGTTTCTTGAAAATAAAGAAAAAACAGATTTTTTTAAAAAGAAGAAAAAATCAGAAGCTCAAGAATTGGAATTCTTAAGGGCCCTCTGGCTCTTTTTCCCTCTACATAATGAAAAATTGCATATGTGTACAACATGTTTTATGTGGTCAAATACAGCATAAATATTGTGTACATCTTTTGCTGGGGTAACAATGCATTAGCAGCATCACAAATAAGCTCAGCCTCAGCATCTACATTTTTATGACATTTTTATGTTAATGCACGTCAAACTTATGTTTTGTGATGTATCTAATCCACCCCAAATTAATCCATTTGTATTCCTATAATCCAATCAGCTCCTGCCTCCCCTACTAAAAAGTTAGATGCAAAGTCCAAGGCAAAAATACGGCAGTCAGTCTAGGCCCAGGGAGACTTAGCTTTTAGAAGATGCATTTCCATTCTGGCACATGGAGGCAGTATGAGTTTGGATGGGTAGCTCTGGAAGGGACAATGATAGGGGAAGGAGAAATCCTAAGGGTTGAAGCTATCAGTGTTGATAATATCTTTGTATACTTAATATTATTATTTTATTTTTTTGATGCTATTGGGATAACTTTTTCTTATATTCTAATTTATGGACTGTCATGTTTCTAATCTCCATGCCAGGATTCTGTCAGGTGCTTCCTGTATACTCAGTCTCATGCTCAGCAGTATTGAGCATCTGCTGTGCAAAATGTGTTTGCTGTATTTACTGGGCATCTATAGTGTAGAATGTGTATGCCTGGACTGGTTTCACCCAGAAGTTTTATTTAGCCCATATCAGCCCACTGAAGATCCTTATCCATCAGAATTTGGTTGGAAATATTGGGTCATGAGTGCCCCTTCTTGGTTTATCTAAGACTGATCTAAGGATGGAGGAATTCCCCCAGGATATTGACAAGAGTTGTTTAGTTTAGGGCAGGGGTCAGAAACCTATGGCTCACGAGCCAGATGTGGCTCTTTTGATGGCTGCATATGGCTTGCAGACAAATCTTTAATAAAAAAAATAATAACGTTAAAAATATAAAACATTCTCATGTATTACAATCCGTTCATTTCCTACCGCTCATGTTCATGGTTGCGGGTGGCTGGAGCCAATCACAGCTGTCCTCGAGACAACACCAAATTTTTATTGGATAATGTGTAACATACATGGGTCATTGTATGGCTCTCACAGAATTACATTTTAAAATATGTGGCGTTTATGGCTCTCTCAGCCAAAAATGTTCCCTAACCCTGGTTTAGGGGAAGAAATACCAGACTAAAATATTTTGAGTCTTGATAGAATAGCATGTTGTTGATATTCAAAATGCTATCTTAGGGTTCAAATCCCCACCCTACCACTTACCAAAATAACTACACTGGGTCTCCATTTTCTTATATATTAAATGCAGATAATCTCATAACATTGTTGAGAAATATTGAGCTAAAATATGTAAAATAGTGCCTGGCACTTGGAAGAACTTAATCTGTGTTCGTTGCTGGCATTGTTATTCACAGAGTTTTTGACATTTGGAACTCTAAGAACTCTTTAGGCCAAACTTTAAAACTGTTCAGGGAAAAACTGTAGGACTGAGGCCTGGAGGGCTGGCTAAATGCCTCACTCATAATCATGCAGCTATGTGGGACAGGCGAGCATAAGAATCTAGGTCTCCAGAATTGCTGGCCAGGGTCTAGTGCCTCTGCTGCTGCCTGTCCTGCAGAGGAGAGCAGATTTAACGAATGGTGTAAAAAGGCTCTGTCTTTGTGACGACCCCAAAGCATGTAGTTTAGTAAGGTGCTTATTGATAGCCCTTTAGCTTGGTTGTTCTTGAAACAAAAGAGCATGTCCCCTGGCAGCCTGTGATGATGGGCTTCAGGACCAAAGCCAGCTGGTTTGAGTGCCCCAGTCTAAGTCTCCATCCTGAACGAACCCCTCCCCTGAGCACTTCTCCCAACGGCCCCATCCCTACTGGTTTCTGAGGATGAGTCAGCAGACATCTTCCAGGGGTTGTCTGTCTGGGAGAAGTCCAGGAGCTGCTTGGAAATGAAGGCTAGAATTCACCATCTTTTCTTTCCTGAGAGCTGGATATGTACAACTCCAAACATCTGGCCAGAGTTTGGCCAAGGAGGGAAAGGAAAGAGATCTTAATTGAGACTGGGAATCAAAAACTGGAATTTTTTTTTCTATTTGTGCTATAATTTTGGCTTCTTGTAGAAATGGCCTTCATCTAAGTGGGATTTTTTGCCTCTTCAGTCCCCTCCTCTCCTTGATTCACCTCAGCTCTTTGCCTATGAGCTATAAAGGTTGCTTTGACTCTGGAAATTGTAGGAAAGAAGCTCCTGCCAGCTAGAATAGCAGAACGGGACTTTCTTGAGCTCTCTGTTATGATTCAGGGTTAGAATCTTCTGTCAATTCAGATTTAACTCAAATGGTCAGTGTGGCTCTTATTCGGGGAGCATTGTCAGTTCTGCACAGGAGAGGAGAGAAGATGGTGGCGGCAGTGTGTGTGTGTGCCTAGGTGGGGACAGGCTCCATGTGGCAGAACTGGCTTGAAAATCTGCAGTGGGCTCTTTTCTCCTTTAACACTGATGCTGGGTAATTAATGAAATGTGCACAGGGTTTTATCCATATTCATGCGCCCTTTACCACAAGCATAAACAATCCAGTCTCTATTATTTACTTGTGTGTGCAGCTCCCCTCTCTCCCTGCCACCTGCAGAGCCTAGTGCTGCTCTGTTCACATCATTCTGGCTCTGGTCAGGGGTCGGCGGAGGGGCTCCCCTGGTCTGGGCGTGGGCACCAGTAAAGGACTCCACAGAGAGTACAGAGGGTGCCTCGCCAATGTAGGATCTTCAGCAGGTTAGAAACTTTGATTAAGGTTACCCAAAGCTATGATTACCTGCAGTCTTTACAAGGATCCTGTGTGGCAGGTAGGATTGTATCCTTATTTCTGTGTGACAAAGGAGAAAACGAGGTGCAAAGATGGGGCTATTTATCTGTTTGCTCCTCCAGATCATTCCTGATGCTGCTTTGCTTGGCTCTTTGCCTTGTCAGCTGACCTCAAAAAAAAACATTTTCCAGTGTCCCTTGTCTTCTGACTCTGAAGGGAGCAGGAGACAGAGGTTTATTACTGCCTGAGTGGTGTTGGTAGTGCTCATATTCCTCTGTGGTCACATTGCTTTTGGGGCCTCTTCTCCACATCTACATTTTCCACCATTTCCCAGCAGCCCCTTTACTCCATCTTGCCCCATTCAGACCTATGATGTTAAAGACTTCCTGCTGATGCTAGTAGCCCCTTTGCTGTTCCTTGTTGGTTCCCTTATCCTCCGCACATCTTTGTAAAAGTGCTGTCATGCTTTCGTTTTTATTAAAGTCTTTGAGTGAGCCCCTGCTGCCCGCCGGGACTTGTAGGATGAGTACCTTACCCGTTGAGTACACAGCTAGTATGTAGAGCCCAGCATTTCGCCTTGCTCATCTGGGCTGTATTTATTAGGCCATGGTGTTCCATCACTGTATCACTGGTGTTCTCTTCTTTATCCCCTCTCAGGCAGTAGTGGAACAAACAGCAAATAAGAGATCTAGATCCTATTCCATTTTTTCTATCCTTTCTAAATATTGGCTTTGCTTTGTAGAAGCAGAAGCCTAGGCATGGGAATAGACAGCATGAAGGAAATCAAAGAAACCCAGGGTTTTTTTGTGTGTCTCTTCTGCCACCTGAGAAAGAGCCCTATTCATGAATGCATTATAAGAAGATGTGGCTGGTGGTGAATATATAGGGAGAAGTAGCAGATGACCATCACCCTCCTCATTCGCTTTCAGTCCTAATCTGTTCATGAGCCTGGAGACTTCCTAGCCTCTCTGATTTCAGTGTTTGGTAGGTGTGATCAGTGTTCTTTCCTCTTTCTTCATACATGCCTCCATACATACATACATTCTGCTTAAACATTCTACCTCTTGATGCAGCAGTGTGAGATAATTCTCTGCAATGTTCATCAGGCTCAATAATACCTGGCTTTTCCTTGCCTCACCTGGTGTACACATGGAGACAAGCAAACCACATGATTAGAGGGGCTCCCAAGGTAAAAGGGAGAAGCAAATTGCATCATGCTCTGTATTTTCTTTCTTTCTTTGAAAGTTTAATACAGAGCTGTGCAGTATTTCCATTTTTATTTGATAATTACTAATTGCGTGGTTACTATGAACCTGGCACATGACAGGTCCTAGAAGTCCTAGAAGGGATAGTGAAGGAGCATATGGCATAGTGTTTGCCTTCAAAAGGTGTATACATTTATTAGGGAAATAAGGTCAACCTGGAAAAAAGCCAGACAGATATGAAAGATAGTGTATGTGCAAATACTAAGTCAGCAATTGCTGCATATCCTGTCTGGTTGTGATGTCAGGAAGGTGGTCATGAAGGTGCAGGGGCAAGCCTCATGAAAGAGCTGTTAGAAGGATTTGGACACTGCTAGCCATTAAATGTGACATGACCACGGATTTCTCTCTTTTGGGCTGAGTTACTTTCCCAGAAAGGACACACACATGTCCTGAATTTGGTCTTTACAACCGCAGTGTGGTTTCCTCTCCATAGTGACACTTTTGACCAAGCTGCAGCAGCCCCCTTTGGCTTAAAGAGCTTTTTCTTTCTGTCCTTATGTGACAGAAAAAAAAAGCGGATGGTGACAAGTTGTTCTCAGTGGTGGGTGAAGGCTTTCCATGGAAAGCCATTTATATCCAGACACTTGGTTACTGAGTTTATTCTTCCTCTAAGACCCTAAAGGGAGAGAGTAGCTTGAAAAAAAATCACTAAGAAGCCCTTAACCTTGTAACATACAGTTTTTGCTAAAAATATATATTAATAATATATTATTGAGCGAGCATAGATGAAGAAGGCCAGGGAGGGAGGAAGCAATAAGAGCGTGAGCAAGGTCAGTGCTCTTTGCCCGCAGACTCTACAATCAATAAGATCTGGTCAATAACTGCTTTATTACTGCGCTACCACCCGGAGCAAAATCATTTTTAAATTAAGAATATATTTTGCAAAACTGAATTAACAATATTGAATATTTTGCTCTTTGATATGACTAGCCTTCAAAATCAAATTATTAAGTATGGAAAATGCTTACTGGGTAAAGTTTTTCTTCCTTCTTCTCTCTTCTCACTTTTCCAACCACATTCTCTCTCTCTTTTCCCTCATACCCAACTCCACGCCTCAACACCCCCCCCCCCCACCCGCCCCAGCCCCTACCCTACAGCTTGGGAAGGAAACAACAGCATATTTTTAAGATCTTCAGCACAAATGTGGATGTAAATTAGTATTGAATCCAGAACAGGAAAATTAGGAAAGGAAGATACATTTGCTTGAGTCCAACAAAACCGTGCATTTCCTCTGAGAGAAAGGACCAAGTAGAGAAAATTGGGAATTTTCCACTTGGGTAAAACTGATGCCAAAAAATCAACCTTTGGACTTTTATAAGTTTTGGCAAGCTATGAAATCTCACCATTCCTCTCTCTACACCCCACACCCTTGGTTACACTGGCTCCGTCCCCTGTTCTGTTCCCTCCTCCTCTCTCCACAGATGGAGGGGACAGAGGAGAGTTTTACATGACTCACATAGTGCAACTTTAAAGTATCCATAAGGCCAACCCCCCCAACTATAAGAAATATTCTAAGTAACTAACTCAGTTATGCAAAACCAAGCTGTGAAGGCATACGCAGCCCGTGGCTCTTGGACTTGTTATTGATATTAGAATTGATTGGACAGCATCGTTCTTTGGGAACAGATGAGATTTTGGTATTCACATTTTCAAAAATTGTAAGTTCCTCTCATCTCTTTTGTTTTCTTGGGCCACTTCTTACTGTTAACTATTAGTGATTCTAACCTCCTACATGTGATTCATAGTTTATTTGCTTTAATTTATATAAAATGACAACAAACAACAGAGAGAAAGAAAATTTTACCTCTCAGTATTGCTCATGGTGTGAAAACTGATAAATTATTTAGTAAAAGGGTAATGTTGTCAGGCCATGCAATAGCATATCCACTTCTCATCTATGTCAGATGACAGAATAAATCCTTTGAATTTATTGGAGTGACAGACACTGGTTAACAAAATTATACAGGTTTCAGGTGCACAATTCTAAAGCATATCATCTATACCAGATTTATACTCTGAAAAGTTGCATTTGTTCAAAGTATTGGTGCTTATTATTGAGAGAGAGAAAGGAAGGAAGACAGGAAGGCAGAAAGGCAGGCAGGAAGGCAGGCAGGCAGGAAGGAAGGAAGGAAGGAAGGAAGGAAAAGAAAAAAGGAAGTAAGGAAAAGAGAAAAGGAGGAAGACTGCTAAGGAAGCAAGGAAGTGAACTTGCATTTACTTAGTGCTTTATGTGTGTGTTAGGATTCTGGAAGGTGGGTATTATTGTCCACATTATATAGGAGCTCAGAGGGTTTAAGTAACTTACTTAGGTCAGGCAACTGGTAAGTCAGCCTCAAGTGTTTAGGGTCTAACTCTGAAGTCTATTGTCTTTCTGTCACCCCATGTTGCCTTTCTAATGTAGAACATTTTTGAGTCTATTACACAGCAGATGATTTTGATCAAACTTAAAATACCAAAGCTACTTAATCACTGATTTTTAATATTTTACACAGGTTATAGATCCCTTTGAGAAACCCAGGCAAGGTATGGCCTTTCTCAGGAAAATGCACATACACATAAAATAATTTCAGAGTTCATGGGCCTTCTGAAGCACCTGATGGCCTCTAGCTGAAGACCCCCTAAGCAAAGTGCCCTAAAGGAAAAATTGTTTTCCTCTTTAGGAGACCCCGAGGATTCACTGTTAGAGCTTCTTTTTGGCATCAGGCCTTTCAGAAAGAAAGTTCATTCCTGAGGTAGTTTTAAAGGTAGAAATTGAGACATTGAACTGTAGTTGGCTCTGCACTTGTACAGTTGGCTTGTCCATAGGACTTGATGTTTATATCACAGTGTTTGGTGAAAGACCTTTGAGTGCAAGGTTTTGGCTTATTTGCACTAACTTTCTACAGCTCAGAAAAGGCCACAGAACAGCTGTGGTAAGAGTTCCCCTAATATTTAATTTATTATCCTTGTTGTTTATGCCTTTGAAAAATTTAAGTGAACTTCTTGTATTTTTTTCAGTTCTGTTCAATAAAGACTGCTGAGTTTTTACAAAGTGCTAAGTATGGTGCTCTGCTCTGGGGGAGTGGGAAGGCAATCACAGTCTCCTGGTAGTTTCATTTTGACTCAATCTCAAGATTAGAATATTGATCAGGTAGGGGTTCAAAGGGAGACAGAGTATCCAAAGTTAACAAGATCCCCTGGCATATCTGGTCATACCCAATGCCCATTTCCTGACCTAAAAGCTCTCCTAGAACCTAAGTCTTGCCTTCCGGTTCTACTATGATGATTTGTGCTTGACATTGCTCTGATTTGTTTAGTTCAACGTACATGTACAGATACCTTATAAAGTGCCAGACACTGCACTTAGTGCTGGAGGACACAAGAGGAGAAGACTTTGAGGGTGAGTTTGTCCTTGAGGAGCTGACACTCTTCTAGGGCAATAAGACCATCACACTCTTCCAAGGAAAAGATGATCAAATGCTCAGGAGAGGCTGATGAAACCTCAGTGTCTTATGAGAGAAACCAACACGTTTGATTTTTCAGCTGGATATGTGTTGCTGTCCTTAGGTAGCTTCGGAGCATCTCAGGAAAACACTTTACCATGAGATGCATTTTTAGGTTCTTTGGATCATATAAGGCAATTTAGTGGAGTAAGGGTATTTTTTAAATGTGTAGAGCAAAGAAGAGATTACTGGGAAAGGCATCTCAATGCAGTGTTTTTAAAGCCACTAGATGTTTTCATCGTCCAGCAGTGTGCGTGCTCATCTCCACCAAGGCTGGTGAAGGGTAACCTTTGACTTCATATAGAAAGATATTGGGTTATTGGCTTCCCCTACCATTTCTTTTTCTAAGAAGGGTTTAACAATTACTTTGTCTTCTCTATAGTTTGAATAACACAGAGTTGGGCAAGACAGCTGTGCATTGGTGCTTTGGCTAAATCCATCTTGATGGTTATTGTTTCAGGATGAAAAAATGAAGTTTTTTTGGGGTTTTTTTTTTTTTTTTTTTTTAAATATGTAGTTTTACTTTACTTTTGGAGAATTCCCCAACTGAAAAGAATTGACATCCTGGTAACAATTACCCAGGCCTTTCCCCCCTCTCTGAGTTCTGACCCACAGAAAACCATCACATGGCAAAGCAGCTAATACAGCTTGTAGGGTACAGGATTAAAGATTCTCCGTATCCACAGGGGAAGGCTGAATCCTGGGAGGGATTCAGAGATCCATAAGAAGGTGGTGTGGGAAACCACCTGTCACAGAACAGCAATAATTCAGAATTAGAGCACAACTATTGGTTCTCCCGGATACCTATGCAGGTAAATTTGCAGGCTGTGGTTAGGAAGAGAAGATTTAAGTGCTAGATTCTACAGAGCCAGTTCTGGGCTTCAGACCAAATCCTGTATCACCCACAAAGAGTGTTCTGCCCATCGAAGCAAACACATACCTCCATCCTCTGATTTTCACAGAATTTACCACTCATCTTAGCACTTACTCACATGCCAGCCTTTCGTGTTATTTAAGGGTGCCAAGCTCATATGTCTTGGCTCCTCAGTAAGAGCATACAAAGATTCAGGTACAATAATTCTTGCATGTGGTCTCTACATTTAGGTATAAATGCTTAGCCAATGCTCCGTTAATGTTTATAGAATTTTGCATTCAACAGACTCAAATTGACACTCTTGTGTCCTCATCCAACTCCTGTTGCTTCCCCAGGCTGAAGGTTTTCATGCCCTTTCTTTCTGGGACTTCAGGAAGGACCCCAGTTCTTATGACCATTTCTTGTCCTTTCTTATTGAAAATATTCCCTTTAGCATTAGATCCCAATTCCTTTCTTTTTTAATCAAAGGAAGCTTTTGAAGGTGCTTAACCAAATTTAGATCATGCCTGTTGATTTGTCAACACCTCAGCCTCTCCGAGGCACAGGAATGGACTGTCTCCAGAGATCTAGAATGTCCTAGGTCTAATGCAGTTCTCCCTGACCTTCTGAAGCAGATAGAGTGGATCTTAGCGGGGCTGATCTCAGACCAAGGGAACTAGGCTGACAAATCCTGCAGTGACCTGTGCTAATGCCTATCAGTTTGACGTAGCTGCTGTTGTCTCCCTGTGGGGCCCCAGTGTTCTGATGCAAGTCCTGGCTCCACTGAGTGACAGGTGCTACCAACGGCCGCATGAGTTATTTCCTTTGGAAACCACAGCTGTGGCTGAGGCCAACGGATGGCAACGGTGCCACTGGGCTCTCTGGGAGCAATCCGCTTGGCCATCTTCAGCCTCAGGAAGAGCTTTTAAACTTGATGAAAATAACCCAAGAGGCTGGGTTTTGGTAGCAACTGCAAGTGTTCTAGATATGGGAAGTACCCAGAAGGTAGAATAGAGTAAGACTTAGAAGCCAAGATTTGGTAATTAGGTAGGCTGGGTTTAGGTCCAAGTTCTGCTACCTTCCAGCTTTGTTACATTGGGCTAGTTTTTTCTAAAAAACCCCTCTGAGTCTCAGTTGATTCTAGGTAAGAAAGGGTTAATGTCTAGCTTTTTAAATTTTTTTTGTATGTTTATTGAATGTTTATTTTTTTAATGTTTATTGTAAGGATTGATCATACAGTGCCTGACATATTTGATGTTCAATAAATTTTAGCTATTATAGTTATTACTGAAGGGCAGAAAATGGGAAGAGATAGGCACTTTCTCCAGGAACTCATGGCTCCCTTCAGCCAAAAGAGAGGCCCGTTTCCCTGTCTGGGTGATGGAAGTGATGCTAGTACCTACATCATCACTTTGTTGTGAGGATTAAGTATAAGGCACTTATAAGAGCATCTGGCACATAGCAAACATCATAGCACTGGCTTTCATTAGTTTTGTTATGATTGTTTTGTTTGCTTGTTTTTTCACTTATTAAGGTTCATGGACATCATTCTAAGATGTTGCCAGTGAGTTGCCTTAAGTTGATGTGCAACTGGAATTTGATGGGGGATATCAAAGTAGAAGAAGTGGCAACAGCTGTCCTAGTTTGTTTGATACTTGAAATACTTTATTCTAGAATTAATTTCTCAGATGGAAGACAAAGAGGAAGAACCACAGAGCTTTTACCAACAATAGATCCCAGTGTACTTCACTCTGTGACCCTATTTTCATTGATTGATCTTTGGGAGCTGGAGCTATTTCCTCTCCGTCCCCTTCATTTAGACAGTTACATCATCTTGAGCTGCCTCTCATAGACTCACCTCCTATAAGAATGTGTTCTTGAAAGAGAGATGCTTTGAGCCTAAGAGTGCGTGCGGGCTGTGCAATTCCAACATAGATTTAATGGCTTAAGTGGTTCCCTTTCCTGTCGTTCAGCATTCAGGGTTTTGGGTTTTGGGTTTTTTTTGTATTGTATAACATTAATCAAGAGGCAAGCATGTATTTAAAAGAGATGAAACAGCATAGAACTCCAGCAGGAGAAATAAGCACACCTTGGAATTCATGATGGTACCATTTCTGAATAATTGGTAGGTTCATACTCTACATGTTCCATGTAATGTTTCTTTCCTACATGGGCAGGTTTTTGTCTATGTTTATCCTTTTCATGCTCTACTTCAATACGGTTTCTGGTTTGTGTTCCATGTCCCTGAGGCATGCAGTCCAAGAGAAGGAGCCAGAGCTGCTTCTCGGCCTGGCATGGGGAGGGTGCTATAGTTTCCTCTAAACGTTAACCACCTAGGGGTGCAGGAATTTTTTTTTTTAGATTTTAGCACATTTTTTGTTTTATACTATCTTTTTGAGAATGTAGACAATTCTTTATTTTTCCCTGGATTTATATGAAGATTCAAGAATAACTTTGGGGAGCTGAAGAAGATATGTTGCTGATAACAGAGACAGGGTGAACAACATCTCAAAGGACCACCACCCCAAGGAAGTGAGTAGAAAGTACACCTGTTAGTGATAACTTGTTCTCTGACTCCTAAGGATAGAATTTCTGTCTGTCCATGGAGGACAAATTCAAGTCAAAGGCCATACAAAGTTTGTAAGGGATTTCCAAAGCTGGGGTGTGAAATGTGGGGGTGCTACCTCTTATAACACTTCAGGGCTAGAATGAAGCCAGCTCAGGAAGCGTGAGGCTGCTGATTCTAACGCAGGTAGAAGAAGGTGGATAGGAGGCATCTGGACCCCCATGGTGAGATATAAGACAGAGGATTCTTCATTTCATACATCCCTCGGTCTCATGTTTAGCCATAGTCCTTGTATTAATGCATTTGATATCTGAAGAATGAAGTTCATAAAGGGACACACAGTCAAAGAGCTTGCAGAGGATAAACTCTTCTACTGACAAAGTCAGCCCTCCTCTAAAATTAACTGCAAATGCCCAAGGCTGGAGAGGGCCTAGTCAAATTGCCCAGTTTAACCCTCTGCTTCAGAGTAGAGCTCACAAAGGAGGCCGACCTAGTCTTCTCTTGTCTCCTAGGGAGACCCCTTGTAAAGATCTCCATATGTCGTGTGGCCAGGAAGTTTTTCCTGCAATGTAAACCATATTTTTCTTGCAGTATCTTCAGTTTATATCCTTCTTAAGCTGCCCTCATTCTTTCCTCCTGGACCACTTTATCTTCTCTTCTATAAGGCCAATACTACTAACTTCAGTTCTTTTACAAGGGGACGATTTCTCCTAAACCTTGTGTCTTTTTTTTTTTTTTTTTTTTAGTGTCTCTGTACCACATAGGTATTTTTGTGGCTAGAAGGAAAGTCCTTCTGGGATGGTATTTTTACCCCCGGTGGATCTGTGCTGTGAATAACCTGAACCATTCTGGAACCATCCCCAGACTGGGCAGGTGGCAGCCCCATTTGCTCTTTCCGGAGCGCCAAGGCAGAGAAGCGACTCTGGCTTCTTCTCTCTGGACCGCATGCCTCCGGAACACGAAACTCAGTCACAGACACCATATTTAAACAGAGCAGGGAAAGGATGAAAATAGACAAAAACCTGTCCATGTGGGCCAGGAAAGCTGCATTTCCAATATGCTGTTATCGAGACCCTGCTGGGATCCATACAGCTTGTAGAGTTCCATCGGGGCAGAACCTGGATGGAAGCAGCACAGCCTCCCATGGCTCTGTTTCTGACACTGGCATGTCAGGCGTGTGAGAGGGGCGAGGCGTGACACCGGTGAGTAAGCGAGGTCCTCTCTAGAGTAGGGGGAAGTGTGACTTTTCAGACTGAGGGATTCTTCAGATAAAGTTGTTAAAGTTTAATATGCAAAAAAGACGTCAAACAAGGAGTAATGTGCTTTCTCCTGTGGTTTTAGTGTTGTAGCTTGGGCTCAGAGCTGAGGACAATGTGTGACCATGGGCAGCCACCTTTCCACAGGGTTTTCATGGAGATGCCACTCAGAGCACCAGCCTGAGCACTCCACCTCTCCAGTGTGAGAGCCAGGAGATCAGGAAAGGCTGTGGGGAAGGATAATGTGCATCAAGTTCCCTCTCACCATTCCTGAGAACTAGAGAAGATGGCTCATGCCTTTGCTCATGGGTCTCCTGGCTGTCCAGCGATGTTCCAGTGACAGTGGGAGGTACCAACTTCCAGACTCTGCTGCATTGGAGGAATGTGATCGATGAATCAGAAAATATGGGAGCTCTTTGGGGGTCACCCCTGTCAATGGGGCAGGTTCATGCCCTCATCCAACCTTAGTGAGTCTAGAGACGACAAGTTAGGACAATAGTTGTGAACGACAAGGAGGCAACTGTCAAATATTTCAGCCAGATCACGAGCGGACTGCCTTTTTCCCTTTTTACTTCCTTGCACTGGAGGTTCTGGTACCCAGAAGAGGAAGGGACTGAGACATATTTCTAAAGGCCAAACTGCACCTCTCTCTTTTCTGAAAGTCTAATCCTGGAGGAAAGAAGAGGAAGAGTTTTAAATTAAATGTGAGAATGAAGTTGTGAAATAGACAGATGTAATCTCTGGGAAGACAGGTGAGGAAGGCATTATGGTTTCAGACAGAGAAGACAGCCTTGGGAAGGGGAGGTTCCAGGCCTGGGTAGGAAGGGAGGATACGCAGAATCACTTTCCCCATGTTCCCAGCTGGGCTTCAGGCTGGCACTGACTTCAAGTGAATCAACCCCAGTCAGCCCTGATGAAGGTAGCTCACAGGGCAGACTGGAGGCCACTACTTATATTTAATGGACCCTTTCTTATATTTAATGGACTGGCAGGAGGACCGGTTCCTCTATTTAATTGTAGTCAGGATTTCAGGATTACTTTTATATTGAACAGGGGTCAATTCCAATGCAATTCAGTTCAATTTCAATTCCAGATTCAAGTCATATTTCTTGAAGACCTACTGTATAAATTGCTAGGTTCATTCAAGAACAAGGATAGCAGAAGGGGATAAGATAAGCTACATCTACTCCTAGCAGAATATCATTACTCATTTCCTTCTTGTCCAGTCCTACCCAAGACCACACACATTGTCTACTCCTCCATGAAACCCTTCTGCAACACCAACCATGGGTCTCCAACCCTCTCCCAGCTTCCTAATGACCTGTATTACTCAATTCAACCCCTTAGTGCAGAGTAGTTCATCTCATCTTGACAGTCATGTGGAAATCAGCTTGCTGACAATAAAGGCATGCTACGGGGTAGGTGTGCCATGTCCTACAGTCTGTGAAGGTCTCTGTCTCTTGGTGAGTTCTGCTTTTAGTGCATCCTAGAGCTGGGATGGTGAACCTTTTTATAAAAACCACCCACTTTTGCAGTGCTGGTCAACCTGGTCCCTCCCGCTCACTAGTGGGTGTTCCAGCTCTCCATGGTGGGCAGGTAGTGGAGCAACCAAACAGCGCCGCGATTGGCTCACCATGAAAGCTGGAATGCCCACTAGTGGGCGGGAGGGACCAGGTTGACCAGTACTGCAAAAGTGGGTGGTTTTTATAAAAAGGTTTGCCATCACGGTCCTAGAAGATTTTACCAGAGATCTCCTTTACTGTAGATGTACCTTTGAGAAGCTTTGGATGTTCTGTGTTCCACATAGGGTCAGCCACAACAAGGCGTGTGGCAACGCCCTAGTTCAAGCATGAATCAAAACTCTGGAGCAAGTGTTCTGTGAGAGAAGAAATGGAAGCTTCCAGTTTCTTAAGGCCTGAGCCTGGAAAACCGGCTCATTGTCACTTCTGCCATATTCTGTTGGTTGCTTTGGGCCACAGATGCTCTCAGCTTCAGAGTGGATGGGATTAGATTTTACCTTTCAGAGGGGGGAGTAGCAGAGATTTGTGGCCATCTTTAATCTACCACACCTTGATGGGAATTAAATTATGTTCAGAAGCTCATTATGTAAAAAGATTTGGGGGACTTACGACTCCCTTTGGTCTCTTCTTTTAACCTACTCTCTCTTCATAGGCCTTTAGAGTTATAATATGAATTTGAAATCTATAATAACACCTATTTGGTGTGTAAGAATAACAGAGAGGAGACAGTACTATATATTTGATGGTATTTTCATCCAGATATTGTCTCATTTAGGGACTTACTCTGTCTAGTTGACAGAATGCTTTGGGTCAGTGCTCTGGACATTGTGAACGCATATCTGAGCACAGGCTGGGGGGGGGGGGGCACCTGAAAGTGGCCTTGTTGGAGGAAGTGATCTTCTAGGAGTTTCCCATCTGTTCTCTCCACTTAACCAAACCAGGAGGGTTGTGCCTCATGTTGCAGCCTCGAGCAGAGCATTTTTATCAATAGAGTTCTGCCCTTTTTTGTTTGAGATTCTGTGCAACTCTTATCTGAAAACAAGCAGGTGTTTGTAGAAATGTGACTTTGAGCCCTGGATACTGACCTGCTTTTTTGTTCTGGGGACTCATTTTTCCTCAGATGGAGTTAGTGTCTATTTATGATACGGCTGCTAGGCCACAGTGACCAGTCTGGATCCCATCATTGTCAATGTAGGCACTCCTCTCACCAGAGAAATTACTAAGTGTATTTGATACATTCCTGCCAGGGGTGCAGCTATCCCTTGTCACCCACAAGTTTGTCTGCAAAGAAGGGCAAATAAATACATTGTGCTCATGTCACACTCATTCCTCAAAGAAGGTTATGTCTATAGAAAGACATAAGGTGCCTTGTTTCAATGAGCCTTTTATTCTCAGGCTGGAAAATAGAGTTTAATTTATCCTGGGAAGATACTAAATATTTCTGAAAACCTTTGGATTAAAAAATATATTTAGAACAGATACTTTGGAATTCTGAGCTTTTTCATATTTTTAGTTTTCTAGTCACTGCAGAGGTGTGTATGTGTGTAATGGACACTCCTGGACCTCTGTGCAGAGTTAATGGTTCACTCTCTAGGGATTCTAGGTCCTGAAAAGTGTGAGTTAAAGTTAAACCCATAAATAGGAAGTATTTGTATCTATAAAACAAGTTAAACATAGACATTGAAGTACACGTGTCTGTATAAACCAACTGACAACATTATGTTTTGGAGTAATTTTCTAGGAGTATCCTACTGATGGTAATGTTATTATAAAATTATAAAGTTCATCAGTAATTCAGTCCTGCAGGCTCTTTGCAATCACTAGCAATAGGGCCAGTAACTCAGAAACCAGTGCAATGTAGGTAGATAATCAAGTCCAGTCAGATGCCCAGTTTCAGGGTTTAACACAGGGCTAATCTACTCAGGCCATGTGATTCTGTACCTTATTGAGAGTATCAGGATCCATGGAAGAATTTTCCAACTTGATCACACCTGTGATGGTGGAAAAAGGAATGGAGACACTCCAGGGTCTTATGGCAATGAACTCCAGGGGCCGGAACAACCAGGCTGTTCCACGAGCACATTACATGGTTGGGGGGATTCTATTGAAGTGTCATTCTCCTTATAGCATCCTTGAAAGCACAGAGATGGCTGCCACTTGTATTTAGATCAGTGGCAATATAAAAAAAAATTAAAGTATGTTTTTGTAGTCATACAAGATGTGACATAGTTTATTGACATGCTTTCTTTGGGGCTCTTTGGGTTATTTTTGTTCCTCATGGCTCTAGTTTTGAGGGAGAGATGATACACCCTTCACTAATTCTCCTAGCATCCTTTCCAATGTTTCACATGCCTAAATTTATATAGAAAAACACTCCTTAAATTCTCTTTCCTAAAGGCGACATTGTACAGGATGCTCCCCATTGCAGGGCAATAGTGTGGGGGAGAAGGGAAGACACGTTCGTTAGGAAGCACTCGGGTTTTCAATAGTGCAGTGTTGAACAGAGAGACCCCCTCCCCCCTTCACAATCACTTGAAGCAGAATGAGCTTCTTTAAAATGTGAGTTGCCCTGTAAAAACACAAGCAGATTCTGCAGTATCTATTTAGGGCATCCGGGAATGTCACATAATAGGAACTTGAGCACACCTGATGGTAACCATATGGCAGGTTCTGATGACTGACAATAGGTAGAGGCTGCAGTAATTAATGAAAAATGAGACACCATTTGTGGCCCCCACAATGAGAAGATGGAGAAGAAGCCAGTCTGTTCACAAGAGCTGGGATGTGCCCAGAGTGTGTTTCTCGACCAGGACTGTCTGGGCTCGTGTCTCTGCATGTACACAGGTGTGAGAGATGACACAGTGGGAGGCAGGGCTTGGTTCTGGCCAGAGAACTACCATCATTCCTGGGACTGCAGTTGGAATCACCCGGGCTGATTGTGCATTACTAACCCCCTGTATTTGGCTTGCATTTTAGTTGGTTGGCTTGGTGGAAGTACAAGACCTCATTGTTTGAGGTTGAGGGTTTGCTCGATATGATTTTGCCATTTCTGGATTTCAGGGCCCAATGGCTCTGTTTCCTCTCTTGGGGGTGACTATGCTCCTGGTCTTGAGCTGTGCTCTGGGTCAGGGCACACCAAGGTTTGGCTAGCCTCTGGCAGAGGCAAAGGAAGGAGGCAAGGCTTCATTGTTTTATTACTTCTTTTTTGTACGTGGACTGGAGTGGAGGGTGGGAGTGGGCCAGGCAAGTGGGCCATGGAGAGATTCCAGAGAGACTGATTGATCTTGTCAAAAAGAATAAAGGTATCCAGTCCCCGGCACCCCCCTTCAGCACATGGGCATGTGGGACTGAGGCGGTCACTGTGAAGTCTTGCGGTTAGGCGTTCCAAAAAGAAGTTTCTTCATGATTCCTGATTGCTTAGGACAGATATAAGCAATACCAGCTGGGGCCCAGCAAGCCTGTCTCCAGCTTTATTGTTTCTGATTTATCAGTGGTGTGGCCGCCTAAAAGAACTGATCTTTCTGCCCTTTATTGCTAGCTTGTTCCATAGCCAGATAGGAGAGTTGAACATTAACAAGTAGATTTGCTTTCAGTAGCTCTGTGTGTGCATGTGTGTGCGCGTGTGCGTGTGCATGTGTGTGTGTGTTTAGCAAGATAATAGTATCTTCCTCAGGAGCAAGTGACTCAAATTTCTATGAGAAGATTCCCATTCTTTTGTCTCCCATCTTGAATTTTCCCTAATTTATTTGAAGCTGCCTCTTTTACTAGAACCAGAGAGGATCCTTCAGGCTGTGTTCTGTAAGAGTCCTTGGTAAGTGGTAGAAATGCAATTGGAGCCAGTGCATGGTTGGAGGCACCATGCACTGTGCATCGCAGAGACGTTTCAAGTCACCCCTGGTGGGCAATTTACACTGTTCAGTGTTAAAAGGCTCTGTGGTAGCAGTTCAGGGAGCCGCCCTGTCCTCCCGCCTAAGCAAGTCAAGTTTACAAATGATGCTCTCCACTCACCCTGCCCAGAGTGTCTGGCTTTAAAGTGAATAGTCAGAACTCTCAAGATGTGTAAAGGGAAAGGTTTGTTACCTAGTGGAAAATGACCATCGAGGTTAACTGTTCTTGGATTGACAAAGTAGACAGGCGGATTACACTGACTCGGGGACCAAGTGAGAAACTTCGGGAACTCTTCCACGTGGAGAGCAGGCTGGTGGTAACCGGAGAAGAGTGACTCATGACTTACCAATCCAGAGTTTGGCCCATCCATTCCTTTCT
The DNA here is from genome assembly GCF_036850995.1 of Saccopteryx leptura. Taxonomy (NCBI): domain Eukaryota; kingdom Metazoa; phylum Chordata; class Mammalia; order Chiroptera; family Emballonuridae; genus Saccopteryx; species Saccopteryx leptura. The sequence goes on from NC_089505.1 coordinate 258,002,865, forward strand.
TGGAAGAAACAAAGTCCTGTGAAAATGACCCTGCTCATTGGAGGACGTCTTTGCATTAGTGTTTGTTTTCTGCAGTTTCTGATGTTTTTCTGTTTATTTGTTTTGTTTTGTTTTTTCATTTGGGTAGTTATTTCCTTCTGCACTTCCTTGATTACAGGTTCAAATGAGTGGGGGAAAGGGAAGCTTAAAAGGTTAGTGTCCAGGTGAACAGAAACCGGCTCTTGTCAAAAACTTTAGCCTTGTCAAACGTGAGTTCTTGGGGTGGAGACACACGATCGGACAGCCCGCCCTTCTTAGTTGGGGACAAAGAATCAGATTCTGATATCCCTGGGGATTTGGGGTACACTGCAGCCTCAGAGGAGTTCTGCTGACAGACTCCCCTGTACCACCTAAACTCAACAGTCTCTACTGTCTTCTGTATGAGAAAAGGAATTCTTTTGTCTCCTTTTGTGACCATTTATACCCCTTATATTCTCTTCTACACCCCCTTCCCTCTGGTAATCACCATGCTACTGTCTGTGTCTGTGAGTTTGTGTGTGTGTAGTCCTTTTTTCTCCCTTAATCCCTTCACCTTTCCCATGCAGCCCCATCAAGGAAATTTTTTAATAGTTTTGCACAATCCCTGAAGCTACGTCCGTGGCCAAGACCCATTAACTTTCTAAATATTTTACCAATATTTTCCCCTACTGGAATGAGGGCAAATTTTTATAGCATTCTCAAATGCATGTGGTCTTTTTTTTTTTTTAATGGTTTTAAATAAAACCAAACATGAAGAAAAGGGCAAGGCTAGCAATGTTTTATTATCTCTTTAGATTCTTTCAAGATTGTACTGGAGAAAATGTGGGTCCCAATTTGGCTCAATTAGAAATGGGTATATGTGACTGAGGAGGTCTTTACAATATTTAAACTATGGATTGTTTCCTTCCCAAAGGTGGAAGGATGCTGCCTCCACACCTTTCCTGCCAGGGAGAGGGTTGAATATTTGGTTTGATCAGACGTTGGCATGGTAATGAGGCTATTTAGATAGACATAGCCTCATTGCTATTCATTTCTGCTGTCTTGCAACTAATATTTGAACCAAAGTTTTATTTATTTATTTATTTCCTTCTGCCAGAGGAAAACAGGCACAACAAACAAAACAAGAAGATGTCTTTAACTTTTGAAGTTAATGACAAATGCAGACTGGCTCTGCCCAAGGAGTTGATTTGGAGGTCCCTGCCTCTGCCTGCAGTGATTCCCCACCACCTCCGGTGGTGTGGGGGACCAGCCCTTCTTCCTCCCCTCCTCCCCTCCTCCCCTCCTCCCCTCCTCCCCTCCTCCCCTCCCCCCTCTTCTCTTCCCCTCTTTCCCTCCTTCCTTCCTTCCTTCCCAAAAAACCATACCCTCGGACCCAAAGGGGAGCACTGCCTTCCAAAGTTAACATGTGTCTCCTCTTTGGAGGGCTCTCATTTATCCTTTCTTAGGGTGGTATAGCGAGGAGCAGCTTGCACTGAGCTTGAGGAGACCCTGGCTTCAGTTCTGGTTCTTCTCCTCGCTGTGTGACCTTGAACTATTCTGAACTCCAGTTTATCTGCAAGATGTTTGGGCTAGGTGGCCTCTAAGAGTCCTTCTAGTTATCATATTCTATACCAATTCTCCTTCCATTCTGTCCGTTGTAAAATAAACATTTTATTTTAGAATCGTTTCAGATTTACATAAACATTGCAAGGACAGTAAGGAGTGTCCATGTGTATCCTTCTTCCCTTTTCCTCTGTGAATAATGTTTACATTACTGTGGTACATTTCTCACAGCTAAGGAACCAGTGTTGATACATTACTGTTAACTAAAGTCTACAGTTTATTTAGCTCTCACTACTCTTATAATCTCCGTTTCCTGTTTTAGAATCTCATCTAGGCTACCTTTTAGTTGTCTTCTCTCCTTAGCCTTCTCTGTTCTGTGACAGTTTCTCAGATTTTTCTTGTTTCTGATGACCTTGACAGTTTTGAGGAGCACTTGTCTGGTACTGTATTTTGTAGAATGTCTCTATTTGGGTTTGTTTCATGTTTTCTTCATGGTTAGACTAGGGTTATGGGTTTGGGGGCAGAAGACCACAGAGGTAAAGTGCCATTCTCAGCCCATCATATCAGTGGTATGGTACATGCCATCAACCCATAATGTTAATGTGGATCACCTGGCTAATGCAGTGTTTGCCAGACTGCTTCACTGTGAAGTGCCCCCACTCCCCTCCCATACTGTTCTTTGAAATCAAGTTACTAAGTGCAGCCCAAGTCAAGGTGGGGAAGGGAAAGGGGGATTAAGCTCCATCTCCTCATGGGGGAGTATCTACAGAAATTATTTAGAATACTTTCGCAAGGAAGAGTTATCTCTTCTCTCTATGTACTCAATCATTTATTTATAATCAGTGTGGACTGGTGGATATATATTTTATTTTTTTAGATTTATTGAGCTATGATTGACATACAGTATGTGTAGATGTTTTAAATTTTGAATTATAATCCATACTATGTTACTTACTTTGTTCCTCAGATTGGTACAGTTATGGCTCTTAGGAGCCCTTTCAAATTTGCTTCTGTGGCCCTTTTACTTGTCACTATCATTTTGTTTTGAGAGCACATCCTTGCTTTCTGTGACTGCACAATGCTTTAGGCTCTTAGTGTGTACTCCCTGCCCTAGCCCTAGAATTCACATGCCTCCAAGGAGCCCTGGTTCCTTTTATTGGAGAATGGTGTTAGAAACCTTTGATTTTCAGCATGTAGGTATTGGGTGTGACTTTCTCCTTTATAAAATATACCTTTTATGTACATAACTTTGTCCTGTTGGACATAAAAGAAGGCTATGATGTCTTTTGCTCAAGGTGAATATAGGTCAACACCATGGAAAAGAGTACATAATCAAGTGTTAGAGTGAGTACTATTTTGGTTAAAATCAAGGAAGTATACTTTCTCATAGCTCACACAATTGTAAAGAACTTTTCTTTCTTTTCTTTTTCAATTCTTTTTACTTGTTATTCACATCCTGGGAATTGGGATATGTTAATTTGTTTACCTGAATATGTTAATAGCCTGAATAAATGTTGCTCACTTCAGACATGGGTCCCTAAGCCACATAAACTCTCCTTTCTTTCACTGAGGAGAAATGTCAAGGCTTAGAGAATACTAAGGAAGTCTTCCTGGACGAGGTGGCACTTGGTACTTGAAGGACAGGAGTAGTTTGCTTGGGACAAAGGAGAGATTCTTGTATATCCTTTTGAGAGAGATAGTAGAAAGAGACCAGCTCAGAGATGGGGTTCTAAAGGATTTATTAAATGTCATTGTTTTTAGAAGTCTATCATCTTTCTTAAACTTGCAATGGATTTTCCTAATATTACAAAAATACTGTTCCTTAATCAAGGTCCTCCAAAATGTTGACATTTAGTTGAAAGAGACTTTATGTTTTCTACATGAGGGAGAGGGAGCCAATTAAGCTCATACCAGTAAAGTCATAATTATTAAATGAGTGCTGAATACTTCAATAGTAGAGATTGGGACAAATGGTAATGTTATACTCATGGTGGTAAGTGCATGGGTGGGCTATCCCAGGTGGTTTGATGGTACTTTTTAACTCTTAATGTTCTTTTATGTGAAGAGCCTTGGAAAGTCTATAGAAATTGATATGGAGTAGCCAAAGTGAAGTGGATGAGCACTGGCACAGACTCTTCAGTGGATGAAGTCTTGTGAAAGTGCTCATTGGCGTGGGTCTACTGGGTTATCACCACATAAAATGACCTTCATCTAAACTCTTAGGTCAAGTGTGCTTACTTCAGACCCAAGCCTTTAGGTCTTTATTTTTTTTAATTAAATTTAATTTTTTGTGTGTGTGTATGTGTGTGTGTGATAGAGACAGACAGAAAGAGGGGCATATAGGGACAGACAGATAGGAAGGGAGAGAGATGAGAAGCATCAATTCTTCATTGTGGCTCTTTAGTTGTTCATTCATTGCTTTCTAATATGTGCCTTGACCTGGGGGCTACAGCAGACCAAGTGACTCCTTGCTCAAGCCAGCGACCTTAGGCTCAAGCTGGTGAGCCTTGCTCAAACCAGATGAGCTTGCACTCAAGCTGGCGACCTCAGGGTTTCAAACCTGGGTCCTTCACATCCCAGTCTGACACTTTACCCACTGAGCCACTGCCTGGTCAGGCCAAGCCTTTAGGTCTTTAAATGATGGACTGTGTTTTTGTTCCAATAAAAATGGCTAGATTTTACCTATTATCTTTTTAAAAGTTAAGTCGTGCTAAATAAGATTGTTTTCTTTATTCATTAAGTAGTTTAGTGTGAATTAATGAATTGATGGGAAATAGGGCTCAGGACAGGAAAAAAACTTCATACACTAGAGCAGAAAATATAAGAAATAGTAATCTCCCTCTTCCATGGATAAGCTTTATTGCAGCATCAAAAGAAAGTTTTCATCTGTGGAAGATAGAAGAAGATTTATTCTTGATGATATTACAATAGCACTTAATTATATTCATCTTACTGCATAGATTAATGTAAACTTTGAGCCATATATCATCCTAAGATACATAGTGATGTATAGTAAAAGCTTAATATGGGAGAGTTGCTCTTGCAAGCCACAAACTAATGTGAGAGCAGAAATCCACTGTACTTTATGCTAATAAAACTACTTTGACTTGTGTAACAAGGACTGATGGGTGGATGTGAAGAATTGTCTTTTCCCCTCTGGTTATGTTAAAACCATGTGTTTAGACAGTAGAGTTATTCCCACTCCACCCCCCTAACTAGTGCAGTTTCGTTCTCACGGAGCACCTCATCCACTGCTTCAGCCTCACAGGTCCTGACACCTCTTTCTCCAACAACCTCCACCTCAACTTCACTGTAGCAGCTGCTCCCATAGCAACTACTAGACCTTGTCATCAACTGGAGTTGCTCCATTTTTTGAAATCCTGAACTCTGAAACTCTCCTTTCTGACCACAACCTCTGATCCTCTATCAGTCCCCAGTCTTTCATGCCCTTGAAATATGTTCTTTGGTCTCATTGGGACTCTCGGTCTTTTGACCTTTCCTTGTGTTAGCAGTATATCACTCCCTCCTAACTCCATTCCTATTCCTACCTTGTTTGTGCAACCATTTCAACTGTACTCTCACAATCACGTTCAGTTCTCTCACACCTTTAAATTCTTGTTTTATCTGTCTTTCCAATCTCTGGCTAATAATTTTTCTCTCCATTTCCCTCTTCCTTCCTTCTCCTCTCCTCCTTCCCTATTTTACTCGCTCCTTCTCTCTTCTCTTCTTCTCCCTTCCTCCTCCCCTTGTTCCCTCTTTCCCTCTCCATTTTTTGGGGTGTTTTTTTTTGTTGTTGTTGTTCTGGGCTTCATGGAAAAAAATGTTTCTTTACCAGCATGATCTACCTCATTAAAAATTTATAATTTCCAACCTTATCTAGATGATGAAGCTATGTAGTACCAGGGCCAGGACTAGGGTGGAGCAAGTGAGGTGTGTAGAATGCAAAATTTAAGGAGGTATTCATTCTTGGAGCTGACCCTGCATTTTGCTGGACCTTGAGAATGAGAGCCTCCTTAAATTTTGTGCCCTTGGTGCCTCACTGGCTTCACTCTAGTCCCAACCCTAACATTTGCTCATCTCTAGTTACATCATCCATATGCCACCAGGTGCAGCCATTCTAGCCCTTATCATTGTCCTCCATCTACCTGTTCACACGCACATAGAAAATGTTTTTTTCTATTTCAGTGAAAAAATACTGGTCACCAGATTTGAGTTTCCTCAACTTCCTTCCATCCTCCCACCAAACATACCTAATTCTTCAACTACCTTTTTTTGTTCCCTTTGCCTTATGAGATTTTCCATACTCTTCACCTGTGCCCCTAGTCATATCACTTTCTAAACCCTCTAGAATCCTCACCCATTAATTATCCTTTTCTTTTCATGCATTGACTCCTTGTAAATATTATTGAGTCTCTCCTTTATTAAAAATAGAGTCTTTTCTCAATTGTACCTTCCTTTGAAGCTTGTCCTAATATCCAAGGTCTGTGAAGAATGGTTGTCACTCTTCCTCATCTTCAAGTTGCTAGCTAAATAGTATAGTCTAGTTTTTAAATCTGACTTCTGCTCTCATTACTATACTGTGTTCTCACTTAGAGTTCCTGGTGATCTCCCAATGGCCAAATCCATTGATTTTTCTAAGTCTTCATCTGATTCAACTTCTATGTAGTGCTGTCATTTTGACCCTGCTCTCCCTGGTACCTAAGGCATTCCATTCTGATTCTCAACTTGTCTCTTTAGTGCCTTTTCCTCAGTCCCCTTTTCTGGCATCTCACTTATCTGATCCTTACATGCAGCTGGTTTTCAAGTTTTATACTGGGTCTTCCTTTCATCTTATTCCACATTCTTCCCCTGAGTGTCTACCTAAGTCCTATGGTGTCACCTTCCACCTATATATTCCCTGATGAAGCTCATTCAATACTTCTAGCTGAGGCTTCCCCATTGAACTTCTTGACCCAGTTCCTCAACCTCAGTATTTCCAAAACAAACCATCTTTCCCCCTAAACCTCTTTTACTATTTTCTCTTTTCCTTCAAGGCATATTTATTAACCTAGCTAAGCAAGTTAGATATCTCAAAATCATTCTTGAAAAATTTTTTCTTTAGGCCCTGTCCAGTTGGCTCAGTGGTAGAGCGTCGGCCTGGTGTGCAGGAGTCCTGGGTTCAATTCCCAACCAGGGCACACAGGAGAAGGACCCATCTGCTTCTCTACCCTCCCCCTCTCCTTCCTTTCTGTCTCTCTCTTCCCCTCCAGTAGCCAAGGCTCCATTGGAGCAAAGTTGGCCCGGGCACTGAGGATGGCTCCATGGCCTCTGCCTCAGATGCTAGAATGGCCCTGGTTGCAACAGAGCAACACCCCAGATGGGCAGAGCATCGCCCCCTGGTGGGCATGCCGGGTGGGTCCCAGTTGGGCGCATGTAGGAGTCTGTCTGACTGCCTCCCTGTTTCCAACTTCAGAAAAAAGAAAAAAAAATTTCTTTCCCTTTATAGCCAGTCATTTGAGTCTGTCATCAAAATGTTTCTTCAAATCAACCTCTTTATACCCACGGTTGATATGTCAGTTTTATCCCTTATTATTGTTTGACTGAGCACATTCAGTGAGCCATAATTGGTCACTTGGCCTTGTCTATAGTTTCTTCCCTTTATATCTTTCAAAAATACCAGGTTTGGTATTGTCATTTTCTTGAGCAAAACCTTTGTTGACTTCCCACTGACTACATGGAACTCAGATCCAAACTCTTCAGTGTGTTAGACTCAACATCTTTCACAATCCATCTCTTCAGACTCCTTTTCTTTCTCTTCCCTTTATCCACACATTCTCTGGGATGCTGGCCACATTGCTTACTAGCTGCTTTCTGGACATGTTTTCATGCCCTAAAAGGTCTCTCTAACCTTCCTTTTCTAATCAACTCCTACTTATCCTTCAAGATCTGGCTCAAATGTCATGTCTCTTAAGAGACTTCCTTTGTCTCTTCTCCTCCCACCCCCAATCTTAGGAGAACTTGACCCAGTCTTCTATTAAGGCATCTGTTTATTGCATTGGAGACTGTGGTCTACATCTCAGTCTGTTCCACCAGGGCTATGAACTTCTTGATTTTAGGAATCAAGCCTTAGTCATATTAGTAACCTTTATATCTAACATGAAATTTTATGTATAGTGGGTATTAAACATGTGTCTAGAAAAAATAATTGTTTTTACTCTGAAGCTAGTATAATGGGTGACTTTTGGCAGTTGTTTCTCTTACTTGACCTTAGATTTCTCCTCTATAAGAAAAGAATTGGACTAGAGGGTTTCAAAGTTCACTAAATGTCTGTGATTCTCTGCTAGACTCTGTTGGGTTTTGGAGCAGCCTGAGAGGCCACTAGGGGACATATAGATGAAACATATCGGAAGTCTGTTGAAACACCATAGAGAAACAACTTGTGGGTAAAGCAAGGACGAGTTACAGCAGTTAGAGGAAAGATAAAAATGAGAAAAACATTAAGGAAGAAAGAATAAGATAGGAAATATGTTCATACTGAATTTTATGCCTTCAGAATCTTATAATTCATTAGTAAACATTTCTGATGTATCTGCTATGTGAAAGCCATTTGTTCAGCTTGCTGTGGGGACCACAGTGGAAGTTTAAGACATGGTGGCTGCCCTCAGTGAACTTGTACTCAAGTTCATGAGAACTGTAGATATATATGATATAAGTCTATGATTGCATGGATGCTGGAATGAAAGTTTGATGTTATCTAAGATGAGAAAAAAGTAAGTTTTGGAGGCTAGATGGATAGCTTCTTGGCCAGGACAGCCAGTAGCACATATAGTTCTTTTGTATGAATTACAAAATGGTGCCCCCTTTTCTGGTTTTAATAATGGAATGTGGACTGGATTTCCTGTCTCCATTCTCTGCTAGCCAGGCCTGTTCAGGGCAACACCATCATAACTCTGTGTGTAGGGGCTGCTCCTTAGTTTCTTTCCCAGCCATGGTCTTAGGACATAATGAGGGTCATTGAGACCATAATGACCATATACTCCATGAGGATCATTGGGCTGGCTACCACAATACTGATTCAATCATTTTGGGGCTTGCCAGACGTGTGCAAAGGTCACTGGGAGCTTGGATTAGTTTTTCTTAACTTGTCCTACTATCCTGCCTAAACTATATTATAGGGTTTGTTGATTGCAGGCCTGCATTCTTATTCCAAAGGGGATGATGATAGTAATGGGACCCCCCTCTCCACAGTCCCTCCCCCAATACATCTGTTCTGCCTGACTTGCCTCAGCCTGTCTAGGACTTTACTGCTGCTGCTGGTAGTAGGTTGTGCCCTGAAAAGTTCCAGAGGCTGGACCATGCCTTTTTTTTCCGCTGGACATCACCAGGCCTGGGGCTGGTCAAGGGAAGGGTCATTAAGCTGTCATGATGGGAGGGGACTCAGTGCTCAGGGTCTTGCTGTCTGCTGGGGTTCTGGCAGGGAGGAGAAGGCCTATGAATGACAGGAAGGGCCTTCTAGTGGACTTAGTGACCTTCCTGGGCTGTTAGGCCTCTGTTCCTTCCCCCTTCTTCAATCATTTCCCTCTTTCATTTCTTGATTTCATTCCCTGGTGGGCTGGCTGGGAATCAGTGGAGGGAAAAAGTAATTGAAGTGCTTAAGAGGGCTTGTTGGGGGAGGAGGAGGCAGGGTCAAGAGGAGAACAATTAAGAAGTGATGTGATACAACTGTGCGGAGACGAATTTAGTATGAATATAATGATCAATTTCCTAATAATTAGGTCTCTTAGACGGCAGAATAGTTCCCCAAGAGACAATGGTGGGAACCCCATTGCTTGGTCATTTCTAATTAGACTGGAGAAGCACTCACAGAAAATGCTGCAAAGAAAATCCCCATGCTGGGGGGATGAACACATGACCCAGGGGGGGCTTCACTATCTCTCATTTCTATGATTCATTGATGAGCACATAATTCACTGACTAGTTAGGCAGCCAAACTTTAAGGGGTTTATTGGTTTCTCACCTCACCTCTGGCCCTTTTAAATTGACCAGATATATTATCTTCAAAGAGAAAATCTAGGGCAGGCAGTGACCTAGGCCAGGGCAGATGTTGCCTCATTTCTACCAAAGAAGCTTAAACAGAAAGCCCAGCCCCATTCTTCACCTGTTGTGTAGTGACTGTGGACAGTTTGAGATTTTCACCCAGTGATGTTTCTCTTTCCTTATGAGCCTGCCAGGTACTTTGGAGTTTTATTTAGAGAAAGGGTCCTTAACCAGCATCCGTTTGGTAATCAAGTGACTTACCGAGGGCCGATGCCATGTGCTGGTTAAGCGTATGGGCTTTGAGGCCAGCTTGCCTAGGGCTGGTCCTGGCTTGGCTTTTTGATATATGAAACTTGGGCCAGTTACTAAGCTTCCCAGGCCGATTTCCTCATCTGTAATATGGTGCCCATGAAAATAGCTATTTCATTTGGTTGGTTTGAGGATTGAACAAGTTAATACTGCGAAACATAGGACCGCGCCCGTTAGGTACTTTGGACCAGTGCTATCTTGGTGGTTGGTGGCCATTCTTGTTAGTGAACTAAAATTACTGTTGAGGAGTGTGTCCTCCTTTAGAAGTCCTGAGTTTGTTAGCACTCTACTTACCTTATGCTGGTGTGCGTGGATTGACTGTTCTTTTGGGTGTCATTCTGGATTTGAACATGTGCCTCAGCAGGCATTTATTGAGTCTCTACTGGATGCAAGTGCAGAGACAGTCCTTGCCCTCGAAGGGTGAATGATCTTGTGTTTATATGTGTGTGTGTGTGTGTGTGTGTGTGTGGGGGGGAGATAGAAGAGAGAAAGAACACAAATAATTATCCTAAAAAGTTTGTGGAGTGCCCCAAGAGATGTCCTCCTATGGGAATACTTAGTGATCTAATCTGATTGGGGCACAGCCACTGATCCAGGAGAAAGCGTCATGCAGGAGGTTGCTAGGGAAAGAGGCCTTGAGGACAAGCAGAGGACACTTCTGATGACATGGATCGTCTACAGCCATACCACCCTGATCGCGCCCGATCTCGTCTGATGACATGGATCAAGGCACTTGACTAGAGTCTGAAGTTGACAAAGGAGAGGCCAGGCAGACCCACATGATGGTACTATGGTGGGCCTCAGATGCCAGACTGAAAATTTCTATTACCTTTGGTAGGCATTAGGGATCAGGGGGAGTTCTGGGCAAAGGAGAACTAAGAACAGAGCTGTGCTCTCTAAAGACCCATAGTCAGGGGCATGAAGAAGGCAGAGCCTGGGGACATTAAAGTCAGGCAGAAGGCCCAGTGCTCTCCATAGCACTTTGGGTACAGCTGGGTCCCAGGGCTTTGTCACTGTCATGTCCAATCCTGGACACCTCCTTTGGGGCTCCCAACCTGCCCGTTGGCAAGAACCTGGCTGGAGTGCACACAATCATCTTTGTGACAGCCCACATTCATTAGAATATGCCGTTCTGTCTCCTCCTGGGCTTGTAGAGGCAGCGTGGTCCCAGAACTGTGGTGGGGCTTCATGGAAACGATGTGGACAGATCCAGTCTCTGCAGCCTCCTCCATTTAAAGAAACAGAAGCTGTTTCCCATGCAAATCTGACTGAAATATGATTATTTGAGGACAATAGGCATTTGTTTTGTGCTGAGTAGAAGCTAAAGAGCCCTTTTATATATTTGGAGAGGAGAGGTGGCTGAGTGGTTTGCCATTAGAAGGAAAGGAAGGGAAGGGAAGGGAAGGGAAGGGAAGGGAAGGAAAGGGGAGGGGAGGGGAGGGGAGGGGAGGGGAGGGGAGGGGAGGGAAGGGGAGGGAAGGGGAGGGAAAGGAAGGGAAGGGAAGGGAAAGGAAGGGAAGGGAAGGGGAAGGAAGAGAACATTTCTTGGACACCATTTATGTCCCCTGATACCTTGCCAAGAACATGAACATTTATTTTCTCATTTACCCCATCATAACTCTGTATAGGGAGAATTCTACCCATATTAACAATGAAAAAACTGAGGCTTGTATAAATGAGCTAACTTTTCTGATTCCAAAGCCCATGTTTTCCTGCTCCATGATGGTCCCTCATTAGGTAACTCTATCAGGAGAAAATTCCCAGCCAGTTTAGAGTAGGTGGTCCCAATTTAAGGCTGGCCCTGCTTCTCTGCTCTGTTCTATGCACTGTCGTTCCAGTCAGGGTAGTAGACAATATTACCAAAGGATTCTGGGATTTAGGTAACTGTCATTCTGGGTGTGGTCCTAGGCAGTCTCTGCTCAGGGCATGGTCACCTTCGCTGTGACCTTCTCTCTCCCTCCACTCAGAAAGCCTGCTTCCTTCTCTTGTTTCCCACTGCCAGTGGCCCACAGTGGCATGTGTGGACCCCTGCATTGCTACCTGCTGGATTCTAGCATGCCCTTTCCAGAGAAACTTCCATTTCGCACTTGCGCCTGCAGATTGCTGTGGAGAGCCCAGCGATGCCTCTCCCCGCTCATCCCCGGGTTTGGGATGTGTCTGTCAGAAGTAAGGATCACACATCTAAAATGTCCTGAAACAGTTATGTGTCATTGTCACCCTCAGTGACATTGAGGAGGAATTCAGAAGTCCTTCGCCTGGAAGAGGAAGGAGCCCAGGGGCTGTCTGTCCCCAGAGTGGCATGTGCTTTGCTACCACTACTTTTAGTTCTAAGATTTTCACCAAGTTTTCTCCCCCTTTACCTAAGGTAGAAATGTTCTTGAATATTCTCCTCTACCAAGCATCTTGGAATCCCACCCCTTCTCACGGTTGTCTTTTCCTTGCCCCGAAAGCATCACAATACTCACTCTGCCTTTTGGAATGCAAGTATTTGGGGGAAGATTCTCACCACACCCTCAAACCCTCAATATTTTGATAAGGATTAGGTAATTCTCTTTTACTGTAGAGTTTTCTTTGCTTTTCTTTTCTTTTTTTGGGGGGTGGAGGATGAGGCTGAACAGGATGCCCATTTGGAGGGGAGTGGAAGGTTCTAGTGCTAATTGAGGCCATGCATTTTGTACTTGGGTGCCGGCTGGTGTGGCAGATTTAGAGGACTATGGGGAATCTTAGATTAAATACCACTAAAGCCAACTTCTTATACCCCTGCTGTTCAGCGTGAACGGGGGGAGGACGGAGATCGGATGTTCCGGAGTCTTGTTTGGGAAAACCATATGGAAAAACCGCACAGCAGTAAGTCTATAATCAGGGCTTAGAGCATGTGGCCCACCGGGTGCCAGAAGTGTTACTTCTCCCCCTCCAGAAGGGACATACAATTTGGGTCTCTGATGAGGAAACTGAGCCCAAGAAAGGTGATTGTTTTCACATGGAGAATGAGGGCATGTTTTCTTCAGACACTCAAAAGTATAAGATGTTTTTTTGTCTGTAGTTATTAAAGTTATTCTCAACATGTTTTCATATACTATCTTTATAACAGTCCTAGGGAAAGTAGGTAGTCAGTCTTGTGTGTCCTTTTCCAGCAGAGGAGGAGGCTACCTCATAGGGAGGGCCTTGGTGACCTGGTCAGCAGAACCAGGGCTTGGTGGCAGGCTGTGTATGGAGGTAAGGTTTGTGTTACCCAAAGGCATCAGGCCAGTGGGGCGAGGGGGGCTTGAAATCCAGCCTGTGCTCTGCCCGCTGTGAGCCCAGGCTTGGGACTGTGTCTGCTGGGAAAAACGGGCACCTTTTTCTGATGTTGCAAAGGCTTAGCTCTGGCCTTGGGTGCCCCAGGCTGGCCACACTTCTCCTGACACCCAGACCAGTCTTGTTCTGCCTCAGCACACTGCCTCCCCTCTGTTCCTGATTATATACTGTGGTCCCCGTGGCCATAGCCTCACCATGCTTAGCATCGCCATTGCTATCTGTGGGATAGTTTTTCTTATTGGAAGAGATGGAAATGTGTAGTTGAGTGACGCTCCAGCTCAAGAGGGGTCTATAAGTGGAACTGAAATAAATATAGGGTATTTATCTTGGGCAATATGTGGCCATTCACTTTTAGACTTTAGGATCGCATCTTTACAATATGTAGGTGCTTCTGGAAGTAGTGGATTAATTTCTGCTGAGCAGAGGACGTGGGCTGAGGCATCTGCAGACCTCTGACACCTGCTGCAGATGTAGTGAGGAAAGAAGGACCCCAGCCACTCTCAAGGAGTGCCCAGTCAAGTGGGAGAGTTAGAAAGAGGGCGCGGCCCTAGCACATGGTCAGTGCAGTGACTGACGCAGAAGGTGGCACTGGGCTGTCACTAATGCTGTATGGAGATTGGCAAGGTGAGAAGGGGCAGAAGGTGTAGATGGAGCAGTGATAAGGGTGCAGTCTGGGCTCAGACGGAGCATGGCCAGTTTGGAGAAAGCATGAAGCGAAGGCTCAAAGACTGAGTGGGGGAGGCGGGCTTGCTGCTCCGGGCCACGGTGGGCTTCAAAGGGCCTTGTACTTTCTCACGAGGGCAGTGGACAGTCAATGAGGGACTCAAAATGGCAGAGCGAGAGTGTTCTCTTTATGTTTCATCAGGAGGACCCCTCTGACCACAGTGTTGAGCGTAGACTGCAGGGCAGCCAGCCCAGGCAGGAAGGTTGCTGTGGGGACCAGAGGAGAAACGCTCAGGCCCTGAAGGAAGGAGGTGACAGCAGAGCCCTGTTAATAATTTTTAGGTCAAGTTTTTGAATGTCTGCCAAATGATAACATGCATTTTTTATTTCCACCAACTCCCCTGGAATGGACCGACAGACATGTCAACCCTCTTGAGCAGGGAGGAGTGGAGGGAGGGGGGAGGGAGACAAGACGAGGGTGAAGAGGGTAGGGCAGGAGAGCCTCCCTAAGGAGGTACCTCCTTTTGTGCTGCTCATAGAGGCATTTTTGTTTTCTTTCCTCCTCCCATTTGAAAGAAGGGTAAAGACCAAATGAAATATCTGCAAATGGCATAAAAGCAGAAATGGGATTTTTAAACAGAGCACATTAACAACATTAAAAGCTTTTGTCTGCATGACAGCCAAATGAACATATAGGGTTGTGGACTGGAACAGTTTATATTGTAATGGCTTACAATACCCCCTGCAATGAGAGAATGCATCATTTTTAGAACTATTTGATTCACTTAATATACAGGCTGATGCAAACTGTATATAAAAAACATGTAAAACAGCATCAATGAATTTCAAAGCGAGCAGCAGATTTTTTCTTTGCAGAAACCGTCTTCTATGAAAGACTGGTTTTAAAAAATGAACTGTTAATGACACGTGTAAGCTTGATGCATACAAAATATTTTTTCTTTTTTTTTTAATGGCCTGCAGAATAAATTTGAGCATCAACACAATGCTTCACAGGCTTAACATTTCTCAGCTGCTATGAATCATCGGCGCTAATGTATTCACAACAGACGAGGACCAACTGCTGCTATCAAAGGACTTGCTTGAATAACTGTAATAACTGGAAAATTATTTTGATAGCCTGAAACAATCTTATATATCACAGAACTTTATTAAAATAATATCAAATCAAATTAGCTTGTATCCCCATAATGAATTAAGTAACAGGTTATGCTGATATTAATCTCAGCTAGCTTGCAGGCATTGCAGCAGGAACATTTAATAAGTTGGTCCCTGTTGCTCTGAACTAGCAGAAATCCTCGAATACCCATGCTTATTCAGAGAAAATACATCAAAAGGCTCTCTCTAAATAATGTGCCCATTTTTGTGCCTTTGGTGAAATTATTCATAAGGAGGGGGAAAAAAATCTTTGGAAAATCTCCTGAGAATTCTGATTACCTGTTGACCTGTAGCAGAAGCTGTTTTTCATAATCCCCTAAACACTGTCTAATTCTTGCCTCAATCAGCTCTGGAAATGCTGGCTTTACCTTAGAATAATGTGATAATGTTTCCTTATCATCTTTAAGTGAGACAGGCAGTGGCAAGATGGTTCTATCACTTTATTTTCCATATCCCATAGCAAAGCTCTGATTTAAGTTCTGATCTTTGATCCTCAGCCATTTCTGGATGTGCTGGTATGTGGCAAAGGGGGGGTAGGGGGAGGCTGCCAGTCCGGGTGTGTTTGCTTCATGCAAATGCTGGTGAAGAAGTGCCTCTGTATTCACCGTGTCCCTGTCTTGTCATTCCTGGAAACTTTGGTTGAGTGTGCTTCCATCACAATTTAAAATAACAAATAGATATTTATGGATCGGGGAGGAATGAGCTCCAAATCTGTTCAGGTCTCGCCTGCTCAGGTCTCCCTGCCTAGTTCTCTGAGTGGTTTCTCCAGGGCTTGCTGCCCTGAGAAGGCCCACATCTCAACTTTGAACTGGAAGGCTCTGTTCTTTTGCCTTTGTTTCCCCCACAACTTCTAGAATAGTGCTTGGCACACTCACCATTCTATGACCAAATGTGAAATCAGGTCACTGTATTCTACTTGTCACATGGTGCTGGGACATAGCCTTATTCAGCAGAGTGAATGAAATGCCCACAGGCAAATTAAAAAAAAATAACAATTTTATTCCCTTTGTTTGAGCATCACTTAAGCCACTCTCTTCCCACCGTCTCTGTCTCGTGTCTGGCTCTCTGTTCAGCATTCCTGTGTCCATCTGCAGAGGCCCCGCGCCTCACTGTCTCAAGCACCGGCTCCCTCCCGAGGCACCGAGTGGGTGCAGTTGAGCTCCCCTGGAGGTCAGTTCTCACGTTGATGAAGAATAAATGTGTTATCTGGATGATGATGAGAACTGTGATGAGACTTGGCCCCTGTGCTTAAAGAAATGGGATTGTAAAAACTACCTGAAGTGGCTGAACTTTTAACTGTGCTAATTATCTGTAACTACCCCTGGGAGCTGAGCTCCCCACAGTGAGCTTGCTGGGGCCTTACAAGTTTAGCTATTCTGCAAGTGGCACCGATGTTAGAGTCTAAACAGACGGTGTGACCTTCAGAGATTAATCAGTTAAAGCGTCCCTTATGAAGCTGTTTTAGATTATTCTTGACAGTAGCTGTTTTTGACAGGAGAAGGTCAGTATCAAAGTCCTTTTTTAACCATTGTAGGACACACGTCTGCATCAAATGTAGCAAACATGCAGAAATCATTGAGGAAAGGTGCGGGCGTTGTTTTTTTACTCCCCATTTTCATGCTTTCCTTTAAAGCAGAGACGTTTGGAACATGACAAATGGGGAAAAATGTTTTCCACCTGTATGCCCAAGCCTATCTGTGGAGACACATAATACCTCTTTGCGTAGAGCCTCTAACATATTTGAACATTTCCCCCTTTGATGTTGAACCACAGGTCTTAAGTGTGCTCCCCACAGTCCACTTTTACTCTGCGAAGTCAAATTGAAGTTCTTGAAATGGGGCTGAAGGCTTTGCTGGTGTGTGAACGTGCTCTCATTCTGTAAGAAAGGGTAACCCAATCAGGGCATTGTGTTTCAGTTTCTCTTAGGAAAGAAGTCACTTTCTGGCGATTGCTGTTTGCTTTTGAAAGCTGGAAGAGTCAATTTGGGGTTTAGGGAGCTGGAGGGGAAGCCCCCAACTGCTGACAGTTGCTTCTTCCTTCAGGTGAGTTTCAAGCTATTGTCCATCTGAGGGAATGTAGGGGAAGTCTAGCCCGATGCAGGGAATTTCATATTTCAAACACACGTCATAGCGCTGTCTTTAATTCAGTTGGATGTACCCAATTGCATAATATTTTTGAGAACACAAATATAACTTTGTCCCTTTACAATCTTTGATATCAGGGACTGTTCAAGAATTGATTTATTTTCAATGAAATAATACATTAGTGACATTTTCCCTCTGACATGTGCACTTTTCCTTCTTAAAGGATTAGACTGCGTTTCTGTTTGGGAACAGAGCATGAGTGAGGACGGCCACTACCATGCTTTCCTTTGGGAAACCAACAGTGAAACAATCCTACTATCATGGAAACATTGCAAGGAAACAATGGTGACATTTCTTGCTTTTAAGAAAACATGAACATGGTTTTGACTTTGTTCCATAGCCAGAGATTTGGAAGTGAAATCAACTAATTCTTTACCTGATTGTAGATACAACCGGAAGGTACATAAGCCCAAAGAGAGATATCTTCCCTCATAGCATGTCTTCTTCACTCTAATAGAGACATTAGAGAGCAAATATTCATCTTTGAATCCCCTGGAGTCTTGAATCCCTCTCAAGTAAAATCAATTTTCAATCCTGGGTATATAGTGGAGTGCTTATGTGCCTGCAACTGTGCTGAGTGTTGGTGTTGGTGGCTTGTAAAAATCCTATCTCCTCTAATCAAAGCCTGTGTCTAGTTTAAGAGGCACAAAACAGATCAAGACAGAATGATTCACAATAGAGTTATTTCCTCAGGTCCTTTCATGTAGGGAATTATTATATTTGGAGAACCTGATCATGAGGCTCAATTAAGGTAGGCAGTTAAGGTCTTCCTTTATATTTTCATCCTTCTGATTTAATGAGTGACCACCATGTGCCCAACACTGTGCCAGATATGGAGGAAGATGCTCCCAAATCTAAAATAGTACTCTTACTTTCAAAGAAGTGTTGTTTAATTAGAGAACCTTATGTGAAGAAGTTAAATAGCAATGCAAGGCAGCATAAGAAGCACACACCACAAACATTCTAAGGATATGCAGGAAGGAGAGGCCTAATTAAGAAGTCAAGAAGATAGTCATTTTTAGCTGCCTGCTGATCAGATTAGGTCCTTAAACTAATTCTGAAAGTCTTTATAGTCATCCAGTTGGCAAAGAAAGAAAAAGATCTTCAAATGGGTTAGCAAGTTAGAAAGTAATGTTAATGAGCCCATGATGATAAGTTGTAATAAAATCCCAGCACCAGTAGTAGGTGCCATTTATTAAACTTTTAATCTATGCTAGACATTGTGCACTGAGTGATTTCCCTGTACCATATTCAACTTCATTCTTATTACAGCTTTCTGAGATGGGTGCTTTTATTATGCCATTTTACAGATGAGGATATTAAGATTCAGGATGAATTAACTTGCCTACATAGTAAGTGGCAGGGGTCGGATTCACACCAGATCTGTGAATCCCAGTGTCATGACCTGAATGACCAGCATACAATGCTCAGGTTCAAAGTCATGTGGCCCAGGCCATTATAGCTGGGAGGGGAACTGACCTCCCTAGCCTCTTGAGCAATGTGTGTCTGGGGTTAGACAGGATGAAAGCATGCAGATGCTGGTACAAATTCATCTTCCCTCTTGGGACAAGTATACTAGTTTATCTCATCTGGGTGGGGGACTTGAGGAAAGAACTGAATGATAATTTAATGACCATAGTATATGGCACACCGAACTCTATTTAGGAAGAAATGGGGGCAGCAAAGTGTACAAAGACAAGAACCTAAGGCCAGAATGTTTACCAATGGAGCTGCAACTTCTTTCGGGGAAAAACAGAGAAATAGGGGATTTTTACACCAAAGTCACTAAGAGGCCATGAGGATTTGAGCCTCAGCAATCACCATGGCTTCTACCAAATTTCTGGGAAAATAATTGCTAACCAGTGAGCTGCCAGACAATTATTTAATTTCCCCTTTGGCTAATTGGACTTGATTATAAATAACCCAAAACAATGCTCTCTGACAAGGATGCCTATAAACTCAGTGCTGGGATAAGTCACACCTTGTGATGATGGTGTCTAGAAGGTGTGGGTGAGGAAGGTCAGGAGGAGGTGACACCTTATCATTGATTTATAGCAGCTCTTACCTTTAGTTGTTGCCTCTACTGTTTCTCAGGGGTAGGTGGGGCTATCAGAGGCCTCAAAAAGAGTTGCTGCCACCTTCAGCTCCTGGAAATATGAATGAGTCTTATTCATGGTTGGGTTTTGTGAACATTGAAAACAACTTCTTGACAAAATTTGCTTGCCAATTTTCAGCAAGCACTTCAACCATCCAGTACAGAAGTAAATATCAATCCAAGTCAACAGTTAGAAAGATCTAATCAAGTGCTTAATACAGCCTGGTCAGGTGGTGGCACAGTGGATAGAGTGTCAGACTGGGATGCGGAGGACCCAGGTTTGAGACCCCGAGGTCGCCAGCTTGAGTGCGGGCTCATCAGGTTTGAGCAAGGCTCACCAGCTTGAGCCCAAGGTCTCTGGCTCTAGCAAGCAGTCACTCGGTCTGCTGTAGCCCCCTGATCAAGGCACATGAGAAATCAATCAATGGACAACTAAGGAACCACAACGAAGAATTGATGTTTCTCCATCTCTCTCCCTTCCTGTCTGTCTGTTCTTATCTGTCCCTCTCTCTGACTCGCTCTG
The DNA here is from genome assembly GCF_036850995.1 of Saccopteryx leptura. Classification (NCBI taxonomy): domain Eukaryota; kingdom Metazoa; phylum Chordata; class Mammalia; order Chiroptera; family Emballonuridae; genus Saccopteryx; species Saccopteryx leptura. The sequence continues at coordinate 258,022,648 of NC_089505.1, forward strand.
TCTCTGCCACACACACACACAAAAAAAAAACTTAATACAGTGGTTCTCAAAGTATGTGCCAGGGCACACTGGTGCTCCCTAGGAGATTTCCAGGTGCACCCTATGTTATTCCAGAGAAATATGTGCCTGTTGGGCACATATTTAGAGTTTAGACTTTGGGGGAAAGAAGTATGGGGAATTGGCTGTAAGCTGAAAGTCTGCCCAACCCCCCACCTCAATTGCCTGATTATGTTGCAAAAGCTGTGCTGCTGGATTACCACCCATATTCCCCGGAAAGACTGAAGGCAAGTTTCTTCTATCCTTTGTTTGGTGTAAAGTTAAGATGATATGTATGGTGGGGGTTTTGGATTGATGATTAAACATAAGAAATTGTCTCTTGAAGCCTTTTGGATTTCTATAAAAAATGAATGTGTGGCAATATCTAAAAAAGCTTTGAACATTTTACTGCAATTTTCAACATCCTATTTATGTGAATTAAGATTTTCTACCCTCAACACAAGAGTAAAAAGAGAGAAATTCTTCAATGTATTGATGAGGAAATGAGAGTTTGCCTTTCAAATATATGCTCAAACATTGAAAAAATTGCTAGGACACATCAGGCTCATGTTTCTCATAAACACAAGAATGAAAACACTTAATACATTCACGCCAGGACCTGCTGAATTTACTGAAACTTACTAAGAATGTATCTATATATATAAAAAGATAACTTTTTGTTGTTTTTTAATTTTTTAAACCCTATTTTTTTTAAATTCTAAAAAGCATAACTCAAGAAATGTAACATAAAAATGTTTTTAATGTCAGAATAAATTTAATTTTGTCATATTTATTTCATTCAATAACCATAAAAGCACGCTTGTACTTTATATATATATTTAAATATTTGACTTAATTATTATAACATATTTCTCAGAAATTTGTATATAGTGCACCTACAATTATTTGTAGGATTTTAAATGCGCCCTGACTTCAAAAAGTTTGAGAACCACTGGCTTAATATATGACTGGACCTGGGTGGCTGACTTCAAGTAAAGGAACAGTTGAGCAAGTTACTTAATCTCTCTGAGTCTCAGTATCCTCTTCTGAAGAACAAGGACAATATTACCTGCCTCTCAGGGCCGTGGAGAGTGTTAAATAGGAATTCATGTAAAGCACTCAGCACTGTCAGCTTTGGGAAGCCCCTCTGAAAACAAGGCTTCCTTCAGTTTTTCAGTGAGAAGAAACAAGCCCAGAAACTGTAATCCCATGGTCAATTCTTGGTTCTCTCTCTGAGTTTGTTTTTAGGAGCAGGGATATGGTTCACATATTATGACCATCATATGGTGTTATCAGAATACTGCCATTATTTTTCAAAAAGTTTTAAAATATTTTTACTTGAGCGTGACACTCATAGATGTGGGTCCTTGGCTTCTGTTTCTTCATCCGAGTCCAAATATCTATCCAGTGGTCTCTCTTAGGTCAACTTGGTCCCTCAGCTTGTTTGTCCACTTCCATTAGTGGGAAGGTACAAAAGATTCTGCAGCTGCAGTGCTACTAGATCCTTCCACCGTCCACGCCTCTCCAAGGCCCATAGACACTACTGCTACTCTGAGCTTTGGGCATTCATCTGGGCTTACGGAAACCAAGATGGTGGGTCAGGTTAAGACTCCCTTGCCTTTCTCTTTGATTCATTTATAAGCTCTAGTGAGAGAATAGGCAGTTAATATATGGAGTTCCTATGCTTAAAACACCAAATGTTTGTATATATATATATATATATTTTTTTTTTTTTCTTCTCTGCACTTTAAACGTACATATAAATGTAACAATCTTCTTTGCTCATAATGAACAAAATGTCCAAAGTCATGCTTAAAATACATTTTGAACAAACAGAAATTGCATCTGGAAACATGGTTAGTGGGAAGTACAACCGTTTGGAGGGATTTAATTTTTTTTCCCTTTTCCTAAGCAAACACTTGGAAAAGTTCATTTTATATCAGAACAGCTTTTTCTCAAACCTGTTTTAAAGTTAATTATCAAAAGCTTGCATCTTCTATCGCTTGCCTATGGAGCCCTGCTGGGTTTGTTGTTTAGCTTTCCTTGGAAAGAGTCTCTCTATAGAAGATCATTTACATGATGTCACAGTCCAGGGACTCTAACCGTCCTCGCTAATCAGCTTAGAACATCAGTACCTCCTTAATGTGGGATTTGGGACCTTCTAGATGCAGGGCGAGGAGCTGAACTAGTCTGCAAGCACATCACTTTATTTCTTTTGCTTTAAGCAAGAATAATTTGCCTTTTTTTCCTCTCATCTTTCTCCCTTGTTGTTTTGCCCCTGAAAACTGTGCAGCAAAAGCAACCTCCAGGGTGGACACTAAATCTTCTGATGCAGGCAGAGCAGTGATAACATCTGAACTGAGGGTGCTTTTCCAGGGCATGCTTGACAGATGTAGCAGGGCCTTTTAGGATTTAGTGCGGGAGCATATCTATTACCCACGCTACAGCGCAGCTTGGCAGGAGCTGTGTGGTAATCTCCCATGAATTCTGTCTGACTTATCAGAGCGTCTGAGTAGGTTGCTGTAGGACATGAGGCTCTCTGCAGCTAGTTGGGGAAAGGCAGGCCTTCCGCTGGAAGCTCTTTGAACTCCCTTCTCTGGGCATGTTTCCCAGGTGGGCTTCTCCCTACCCTGGAATGTATCATCCCCTGGCCCTTTTTGCTTTTGGAGATATCATGTCAAATATGCTTTCACCCCACCGGCTTCTGAGTGTGCAGTTTCAAGAGACCAAATTTAATTTCTAATGTGGCTAATCGGGCCAAAGTGATCACTTTACTGTAGCGGCATCCTGCCCGGGTCTCTGACAGGGGCAAGAAAATATGGTACAGTCTAAGGTTTCTTTTTCTTTTCCTTCCTCTTTCTCCCCCCACCCGTACTCTCTTCTTTCCTTCCTCTCGCTCTCCTTGTCTTCCCACCATTCCTGCCTTCCTTCTCTCTTTCTCCTCTCCCTTCCCCCCTTCTCTCTTCCTCTCTGGCTCTGGCAGAGGCCTGGCTTCCCCACAGGCCCAGCCAAGTGGTCTCCCCACCCAGACCCTGTCCCACGAGCCCCATTTGATTCTACCAGAAACGTGCTATCGGACAACTGCATCCTCCTCTGCTCTAACAATTACCTTGGTATTTTATAAAAATACCGAGATTGATCACAAACACCAAATTGTTTAGATCACAGATCAAAGTTTAATTTTGGAGTTTTGCTGTAGGGTTAGAATTAGCTTCAGACTGTGTGTCGCATAGGAGGTGCTGTAATTTGTTTTAAGGATAAGGCCTTCAGGCAGCTGTGCATAAAATGAGCATGATTCCTTATTCCCACGGTTGATTTTTGAATGGGAGTGCAATTAGAATTTTTTTTTTACCCAGAAGCACATACAGTCAGAGCAAAGATAATACCTTGAATGCATATCAGCCTAGGAGACCTCTCCTGGAAATTTATTTATTGTTCACCCAAGTTCTACTGCAAACAGATTCATGCTTTCCTTAACAGCAATAAACTCACCCTTTAATTTGAAGTCTGTCTGATGTGTTCATAGAGACTCTTGTAGTCTCCCTGTTGTTATCAAGTGAGACTTAAATGGTGAATTTAAATATCACTTATAGATATGGGTAACCAGTTATTTTTTCTTTGCAGAACAGAACCTATTAGAAACCAGACTCTTGCAAAGCCATGGTCTCCCTGTGCCCTGCATGGCTGCAGAGACGTCCCTGCCATGCCAGGGACCCACTCCTGAGCCTCGCGGAGTAGCCGCCTCCCTCGTACAGTGGTCTACAGATGACTTGTTTTTTCTTTTTCCTTTTAATTTATTTTTTAATGTATTGTGTTGACATGGTTTCAAGTGTCCCACTCAATATAACGCCATCTACACACCACACTGTGCTCTACATGCCCCATGCCAAGTCTCTTTCCACCCCCACCCCCTTCCCCTTCGCGTGCCCTCCTATACCTCCACCCCCTTTCCCTCTGGCTATTTACTACCCTGTTGTCTGTATATATGTGTTAGATATATATGTTTTTTAACTAATCCCTTCACCTTCTTTCATCCAGTCCCCCTCTTCCCTCTGACAGCTAGCTGTCCATCTGTTCCTTGTGACTTTGCTTCTGTTTCTATTTTGTTCCTCAGTTCAGATGATATTTTTTTGAGTGATGATGCTGATCCCAAATGTCTCCCCTGGAGGAATGTTGGCATTGATATTCGTTTAACCTGGGAGCAGAGGTGATCTTCTCTTACTCATTTGGATGCCATGGTCACTGAAAACAGGAATCTGGCTTACTGACTGATCAGTGTGTGTGTGAGGGGGACAACTCCCTCAGGCTCTGCATTAGAAATGGGGCTCGTACATATTCTGCTGAAGAAAATTCTAAGCAGCATCTATCTACATATTAACCAATCCCCCTTTCTCTCTCTCTTGTTAACACACTTCTTTTAAAGAGTAGAGTCTCTCAAGAGTCTATGCCTTTTGGCAAGGATTTCTTTCTAGAAATCAAGATGTTGAAGTATCTGTGTTAATTTAGGGTTTCCAACATAGATAGGCTGTATATATTTTTTATACCCATTTTGCGGAAACAAAAAACTTTCATTAAATAGATGGTTTGGGTAATATGTAATATCCTTGCTTCTTGCTTCTGTTGTTTTAAAGTATACCTTGTAGACTATTTGGTGTCACTCTCTGAAGAAGGTTTAAGACCATCCATTGAACAGTTACCTTTCCTCCCTCCGCAATCCCTTCACTCCCACCTCAGCAAACTTAGCAAGCTGAGTTTTACTTTCTGTCAGACAATGTATTGAACACAAGTTTTGGTTATGAAACCAAAATGCATTTGGGTCATAATCTTTATATTGATACAGACAAAAGGTACTTTATTTATAACCAGGTTAGAGAATACAAGTTCACACCAAGCCTCCTTTAATAAATACAAAGATACTCAAAGTAAATGGCCATTAAGGTTATTTTTGTCTCTCTTATGTATAATGGGCTGATGTATATAATTTAAACAGGCACCCATAAATGGAAAGATGTAGGCTTTTGTTGACCGACCAACTTAGTCCAGATTTTCCAGTCAGCAGTGCTGTAGAACAGACAGGAAGGGTTGGTGGAGCAGTTGAGCCAGAGAGCAAGTGCCTAGGCGACTCTCACAAAGGCTACTGGGGAGGTGAACACCCTTTCTGTGGGCTAGACGCCTGCTCTCCTAGGACAGCTGAAATAGATGGGAAGGTGTGATTCAACCAGTTGAAGATCTTTCTGTTCTCGCTACCCTTTCCCGGGAAATGCCCCCCCACACTCCCCCTCCCCCTATAGCACTTTGTTCGCTCTCTATAAGCTCTTCTTTCCAGGCCCTGCTCCTTTCTTTACGCAGCCATTCCTAACAGTCCTAACTCTCATTTCACTTAACCCTTTCCAATGTGTCCTAGAATTCCTTAACTATCAAGCTTTGTCATATCCGATGCTTTATACATATTTTAAAACTTGTATGAATGTACACAATTTGCACAGATTTTTTTTTCATAGAATATACACAATTTGCACAGATTTTTTTTCAAATAAGTAACATTTCTTTGTAAACTGGATTTTTGTTCTGGGGGTTTGTTTTATGTTTTTTTTTTTTACTTAAGAGTATACATTGCCTACCTTTCCATGTCAATAAATAGTCTTCTACATTGTCATTCTTCTACAGTGGCCACAATGTTCTAGTCTTTGGCTGCAACAAAAATCATTTAACCAATCTCTCTCATGTTGGAGATCTGGTAAGTTTACATATTGTCTTTTATTCATAGTTACTATGCCACATATCACTGCATCTAAATCTTTGTGTATTTCTTTATTTCTGTAGACTAAGACTCCACAAGTAGAATAGCTGGATGCTTTGGAACAGTTTTGTCAAATTGTCCAACAGAATGATTCTACCAATATGTACTCCCACCAGCTGTTATGAATGAGAATGCATGTGTCTTGACACCTTCCACATTGTCAATTTTTAAAAATTAGTAACACTTTGATAGGCGAAAACTGACTTTATTGTTTGGTTTGCATCTTCCTGAATTATTTTAGTTTTCTTTTTTCTTAGAATCTGTATTTGGTATCATTGTCTAGTTCTGATTTGCACAAGTTTGTTTTTGTCTAACTCTGGGGGACAGGGACTCTGTTTTCTATTTCTTAAAACAGGAGGCATAGGACTGAGATGCTGTAGGTACTCTGTGAATTCCTGTTCAATTGAATTTATTTGAAATGGAAGAAAAGGTTGAAGCCCGTATCTCTCGCATGCTACTGAAGTTTAGAGGGGAGAAATTTTGGAGAAAGATTAAAAGTGAATGAACTTCAGTTAGAAATTAGAAAAAATTTAAGAAATCAAACAAAATCAAGGTTGAGAGGATGTGGCTCGATAAAAATCTCTTATGTATTGCCAGTGGTATGACCATTTTGGAAAATAATTTGGCATTATCTCATGAGGTGAACATTTGTCTACCTGATCATCTAGAAAACTCATGTCTAGAAAAACTTTTGCACATACTCAAATTTTCATAGTTGCCCTTCTCGGCCAAGCAAAAATATAAAAATTACTTATATGTCCACCATCAAGAAGATGGATATATACATTCTGTTCTACAATAGACTATAATATGTATTAGAACATAGTTAAACCTTACAAAATAATACTGAAAAAAAACAGTATGTTTCAAGAAATCACATGTGGTTTGATACCACATTTTAGTTCTCAAGAGCAAGCACAATAAGCTTAAGCTTACAAATATTTGTAGTAAAACCCAGTTTAAAAAAGCAGTGTAAATTAGGACTATAACTACATCCAGAGGACAGGAAGGTGGAGAAAGGAGTAGAGAGATAAATGCAAGTAGGTGCAGGTTAATCATAATGTTCTATTTTTTAACTGGATGGGCATTCACAAATATTCATTATATTATGGTTTTTAAGTCACCTAAGTTTTATTTGTATATTTGTTTCAAATAATGTATCATATTTAAAAGATAATGAAAGAAAAAATGAAAATAAAAATCAATGCTGATAGCAAGACATCTTAAGTCTTCTAAAAGAGAAACTCTGTCTCTTTGCTTTGCTATAGTTTCTTAGTTGTTACAGTTGCTTATTTTCTAAAGCCCCACTCCTAACACTTACTTTTAAAGTCAATGGTGGAAGTGCTTATTAATTGACAACATTTGTGCTCCCACCTCCCTCCTGTCCCCTAATGATTTCTCATCTGACAAGCATCGCCTGGTAGATTGGGGTAATGGGCTGGAATAACTTGGTTGGTCACTGATGCCTTTCTGGTCCGGCTGACACCATTCTCAGTCACCATGTAGGCTGAATGGGTGACTTTTGGAAGTCACAATGACAAAGTTATTTTCTAGATGAAAAAAAAAAGTCTATATTTGATTTTATATGGTGCTTTTTTACCTTCCTTCAATTCCATTCTGAAGTCAGGTTTTAACTGTATAGTCCAAGTATTTTTGCTGCAAAGAAAAGAGATGAAGCTAGAGTATAGTGGGGGTAGGGGTGGGGACTTTTCCAAAAGCAAAACTCCTCAATGTGTTTTGGAAATTTTCTGTTCCTCTATCTAAAATGGTTAGTTCTCTTTGACTCTTTGTAAAACAGTCTGTTTATTCTCTTGGTGTGTTGGGCTAGGACAACTAAAGGTGAGTTTGTACTCCCTGGGACAGTCGGCAGTGTCTGGAGACATTTTTGGTTGGGGGGGGTTCTACTGACATCTAGTGGGTGGAGGCCAGGAATGCTACTGAGCATCCTACCATGCACAGGACAGCTGCTGGCACAACAAATAATTCTCTGGTTCAAAATAATAATAGTGCCAAAGTTGAGAAACCCTGGCTAGGAGTATGTTTTCTTTTCCATTTAATGATAGGGATTCTTTGTTCACTTGAATAATGAATAATGAAAATGCTCTCTTTGAAAGTTGATCTATACATTAGAGTGTAGAGACATCAGGCAGGCAGAAAATGGTCACGCCTGTCTTTAATACTTTACCAGCATGGATTTGTGGTTGACGCTCTATAGCCTTTTGTCATCTACATGCCGTATTGACTCAGCTAAATTATCTTCCTCCAACTGAGTGTAAGCAAGTTGAAGGCAGGACCCATGGCTCATACAGTTTTTTATCTTCTATAGAACATCTTATAAAGTAGATGCCCCATGATACTCTGCTGAATGAGTAATGAACCAGCTGCTTATAAAGTTGAAAACTTAGTCCACAGAGGGCTAGTTAGAAGAAGCTTCTTGAGAAAGCCTGAATAGGTAGGTGTGTGTGTGTGTGTGTGTGTGTGTGTGTGTGTGTGTGTGTTATTAAAGGGCTCTCCCCAGCCCTCAGTTATTTTGGATTTATAGTGTTGGTGCATAAGTGGTCATCTTTCTGAATTCCTTTATTCATAGGGGAGGAGAGTAAGACTCAGAGAGGTTGAATATTTTATATAAGTTTGAACAGCAGGTCTCTGGCAGATGTGAAAAAAGGACTCCATCGTGGTACTTCCGGTCCACTTAGCTACTAAGTGAGTTCTCTTGTTAAGGACCCATATGTTAAGGATCCCATCATATTTCAGGGATGATGTATTTGCTTTGAGTGTGTGTGTGCGCGTGTGTGAATGTGAGCATGCACGGAGTGTCAACAATAAACACTGGGTATTTGAGCGTAGGTATTCCTTGACCTGTTTCTGCCCCGACAGGGGAGACTAGGTCCCTCTCTCCTGGGTACAGCCAGTGCAAATTGTTCTGTCCTGACCAAGGCACTTATGGTTTTGGGGGACTGTGAATTTAACATCGGTCTTCCATTGTAGCTTTGGGAGGGCAGGAACTATATGCTGAACACATAGAAGGTGTTGCATAAATGGTTTTCCATGAATAAATATGTAAATAAATAACTGTTACATTAGGGATGGCTATTTTGAGCTAAGTTCTGGGGAGGATATTGTTTGGGTGGGTTCCTTGCTGGAGGTGTAGAGATTACCAAAAAGGGTGGAGTTGTTGAAGACAAATTTTGCCAACGTGGCAAATGTTGGGAGCTCCACAACTCCAGGATGGGCAGAACTGGGAGTGTATGGCTGATGGGACAAACGCCACCCTGGCTTTGTGAAAACCAAGAGCCCTGGTGACAGAGAGCCTGGTTTAAGAAGTAGCCCCATATTCAGTGTGATCTTTTTTTTATTATTATTATGGTGGCCATTGATATCTGTGGGGCTATTTTCAGACTATAATGTCTGAGCAATCCACCCACAGCTTGTTATATGGAAGATGAGATAGCTCATTATCCTGAAAATTCTTCAATAGCTGCTCATAATAGGGTCAGTTAAGTACGGACTGTCTGCTATCGTTCAAAATCTTCTTCTTCTCATGGAATTTAAATCCAGCATTATTTCCACACACCGTTTTTCTTCATTTCCCAGTCTTGGGGCAGTGGAGAGTACACAGGGCATTACCAGGGACATCCATTCAAGTGGAGACGAGCAGCTCCTGCCCCAGTCGCCTTGAAGCCTCTGTAACTTCTGCTGGACTCGGTTCATTAGAAGACCATTTAGATGGATTCCTTTGGGCTCAGTGTTGATTTAGAATGACTCTGCTCTACAAAAGGCACCCAAAGAGAAGAAGAACAGAGAGTAGGGAGGGCAAGTGGTATTTCTATTTTTTGTGGAAGCATCTTAAAGAGGAGAGATATCTGAGAAAATTCCCATCCTTGAACTAATGACTTCACTTCCCCCAGTCCTTTGCGCTCTCCTGAAAGGCCCATCCCTTTGTCAATGCCTGTTTTTTTTTTTTTACTGTTTCAAGAATATGTCCCATCAATCCCTCCTTCTAGGTTCTTGCTTATGCTGTTACCCATATGCAAGTGTTCCTTGCGCCCTGCCATGAATCTAAGTCTGAGAATCTCTAGTCGCCCTTCAACACCTGCTCAAGTCCCCATTCGTCCATGAAGCCTCATCAGAGGTAGAACAGGAGTAAAAGGGCAAGTGGCATTGTGCCCTGATTTCTATGAAAGCATCAGAGAGTGGGGGTTAGTGGTGCCTATGGCAGGAGACAGAGGCCTTTTCACGTTATTATAGTAACATGACAAGTACTGAGCACTTACTATGTACTGAGAGCAAGGTTTTGAGTATTTTTTCAAGTTTTATTTCTCTCATTATCTTTGAGATAGGTGCTATATTATCTCCCCCTTAGAGGGGACAAATCTGAGGCTCAGTGAGAATAAATAATTTGTTCAAGGCATTTAGCTAGTAAGTGAGGAACCTGGTTTGAACTTAAGCAGCCTGACCTAATGATACCATGTCAGACTCTAGGTTCAGTCAAGAGAACCGGACTAGGATCATAAGACAGGGCAGTGGTTTTGGGCTCACTTTAACTGTTGGGCTTTGGACAATTGACTTTGTTTCTTTTTGAGGCTCAGTGTCTTTGTTTATTAAATAAGGAGACTAAACTAGCAGACATAATGTTAACATTTACCCCAAAGAGAATGTTCATGAATGCTAAACTCTATCTTATATAAAGTGAACATTCCACATTAATATGACATGATTGGCTATTATTGCCTTCTCATGGGTCTGCCTACCAAGAGCACTTTGTACTCATGGGTGGCAGATACTATGTCTTATGCCTCCACAATACCCCCTGCACCACTCACTGGCCTGGCCACTGCTTACCTTTCCACAGGTGCCACCTATTTCCTTGCTTGCACCCTAGTCCCCATCAAGACCTGCAACTGTTCCTCCTCTAAGCTCTTGACTTCAAGCCTCACCTTCTGAACATGTGAGTTTTTAGTACCCCTTCGTTTATCCCAAAGGAACTTTTTTTTTTTTTTTTTTTTTTTTTACAGAGACAGAGAGAGGGATTAACAGGGACAGACAGACAGGAACAGAGAGAGATGAGAAGCATCAATCATCAGTTTTTCGTTGCGACACCTTAGTTGTTCATTGATTGCTCTCCCATATATGCCTTGACTGCAAGCCTTCAGCAGACTGAGTAAGCCCTTGCTCGAGCCAGCGACCTTGGGTCTAAGCTGGTGAGCTTTTGCTCAAACCAGATGAGCCCGCGCTCAAGCTGGTGACCTCAGGGTCTCGAACTTGGGTCCTTCTGTATCCCAGTCCAACGCTCTATCCACTGTGCCACTGCCTGGTCAGGCCAAAGGAACTTTCAATCCATGGATACTACCACTTGGTCACTGTCTATTGCCCTCCTCAGGCTTAGTTTAGGTTCCTAGTTATTGATACAAACACATATCTATGTGTGTCAAGCCCTCTTACCTACCTCCTCTCCATTGACGTCTCCTGTCAGAACCCCAACTTCCTGCCTACCCTGGACTCCCCTCCCCAGACTTTGTATTTGTGATGATAAATCTCAGCACTGCGATCTTACCGCACTCCCTTTGAATTTATCTGTCTTCTCTTCAACATCCTATCTCCAACCCCCTCTCCCTTCAGCACACCAGTGCTCCTCCCTCCTTTGTGTTGAGACTCTCACATCTTATTTCCAGAGACAATTAGAAGCTGTTGTGTGAGGGTTCCTTCATATGTGCACCATGAGATGGATTACCCTCTGTGCACAGGACCCTTTGGTTCCACCTTCCTCCCAAGTTGACTCGACTGCCTCTGAGGTCACGAGCTCAGCCCTTCCCACCAGCTGACGGCAGACCGGCCCTGGGCCCTGTCTCTGGCACACCAGGGCCTCTCTGCCTCGGGGCCCTCACACCTGCTGCCGCCTCATCTCTAGAGTTCTTTCTCCAGATCTTTGCATGGCTCTTTTATTTTTTTTATACAACCCATTCTAAATAAGTTGTTTTTTTTTTTCTGACAACTCTATCTAAAAGAGTGCCCCCTGTCATACCATCACTTGCTATTTCCTCAGCCTGTTTTGGTTTCTTCATAGCACAAATCATTGTCTGAAATGTATTCTTTATTTGTTTACTGTCTGCCTTCCCCAGGAGAATGTGGGCACCGTAACAACGGGGGAGCTTGTCTGTCTGGCTCCCTTCAGTGTTCTAGCACCTGAACAAGCCCCTGAAATGTTGTAAGTACTCGGTTACTGTCTACTGAATGAATTAACAAAAATAAGACCATCTTAGAAAAATCACTTTTATTAGTGTCAGTGTTTTTCATCTGTAAAGTGGGATAATTGGCTGCCAATTGACTAATGCCTATTCTGGGTCCTGTTGTTCCTAAACGAAGGTCATTTGGGTGACCACCGTCATTGTCTTTGATTCAGCCTCAGGGGTGGTGTGTGTGCAGTGACCATGAGTGCCGTGTGGATACCGAAGGCACCTGCTTGGCTGGATTTCTGCATTGCTTGGCTCGACTGTTCTAGCCATGGAACTTGAAGAGCAGAAGATACATTGAGAATGCTGTGGACAATTGAGGATGTGAGTGCTGAGAGATCACAAAGGAATATATTATAGTAAAGGTGCCCGTCCAGGTTAGGCTGACCTCTCAAAGCGGACGGGTGGATTCTCAGCCAGGCAGCACGCTCTGTAGGGAGCATGTGATGCACTGGGCTGACTGTCCTCTGGGCTAGTTCCCTAGGGCTGTATGCCCAGCAACCCTTCTGTTTACCTGCATCTTGGCCTGACCACGCATTGGTCCCGTGGAATTGTCAGTTTCAGTCTAGGCAGGAGGGAAGCATTTGTATTCCCAATCTGCTAAGGAGAAACTATGAAGTGTGATGTGAATCCCACATAGTTAATAATGATAATGATGATGATGGTACTAATAACAACAAATACCTTTTCCTAAACACATGCTTATGTGCCACAGTAGCAAGAGTTTTATACTGTCATATTTAATCCACCCTTTGGGGTAGATAGATATAGCACATGCTACTGGTGCCCCAGCCATCCCTCTGACCTCAACTCTGAGGTCACTGTAATGCCAGAGGCCACTGTCATGACCAGGCAGGTTCACATTAAATTCGGGCAGACGGTAGAAAAACTGCGGAGCCAGAAAGGGTTGGACCATTCCCATTTAATAAAGTCTCACAATGGCAGACAAGCACACAGGCAGGGGAAACCGCCTCTCAGGAAAACAAACAGCAAAATGGCCCCTCACAGAAGTGGGCAGACAGGCAATCCGCCATCTGCAATCCCCCATCTCTTCCAAGCGCAAGCACCCATAGCCTTATATAGACCATACACACGTGGTGCAGCCATGCACTCACGCACCAATCAGGTAAAGTGCTGGCAGCTGGTAACCCCGAGAGCAAGCCTAACACAGCTGCCCCACATTCGCCTATGGATACAATGGACACTCCTAGGGACACTGACAGCTTTCCACCTCCAGCTCCCATGTTCCTCAGCTTCTCTGCTGAGGGATTTCCCTCTCGTGTGGTAGTGTCTTCTGCCCACATGAAGGTAGCTCAGAAGTATAAGGGTTTAATATTCCCAGAAGCAGTCTTCAACTAAGAGCCAAGAGATAGCAGATACATGCCCCAGCTCCCCATCCTCGGTGGGCGATTCTGAGGCACACCATATGTGGGTCCTAAGACAGTTCCCCGGGAGATGGAGCTCATCACCCACCACGAGAGCTCACCCACATCCTGGCTGCTCTTCCTTCCTTCCTTCACCCACGTTACCTGCTGTCAGTTCCCAAGTGAAGTACCTGAGCCCAAATCCTTCTCTTGGGGCCTGCTTGGGGGGGGGGGCACAAAGACAATTGATTCCCATTTTGGAGATGAACACATGACAGAGAGAAGGAGCAGCGGGATCTCCAAGCATCCTGTTCATGTATCTCTTTAGCCGGATCGGTGTTTTCTGGCCTGGCTCCCATGGTGAACTGTAACCATCTTTGGTCACCAGGTCCCTGGGCCCAGGCCCAGGTGTTTCTGAGATACGAAAACATTTGACTATGTTTGCTATCTGGCAAGCAGCAGGCATCCCTGTGGGGCTGGAGGTGAGGCTCACGTTGAGACATGCAGCCAAGACAACTAGGCCTACCTGGTTGAAAACAGCGTGACACACATTCTGGAAACACCAGCCTCAGAGCCCGGGTCAACGTGACTGGACAGGCTGTGTTTGTTCTGCCCTGTTCCATGGTGCAGTGACTCAGGTACAGGTGTCATCTTTTTCTTTCCCAGGGTCTCTTCTTCACCCTAGATATCTTAGCTGTGTGTGGGTTATAGCATGTCCTTTGGTGGCAGAGGTGGGGACCTTTTAGCCCCAAAGAGGGAGGGAGGAGGGAGAGAGAGAGGCTTGCCAGGAGGGGGGGGGGTGGAACCCAAGCCAGCTAGGTTATTTGGAACTGGGAAAGGTGGAATGATTTTTGAGGAGGAAGTGTTGGGGGAAAGAACAGAATTATGCTCTCTGATCCCAGTGAATTCTCTGGGCCTGGCATCTACATTATAGACATTCTGGTGCCCTGAGCTCTCATGATGCAGCACTCTCTATATGGAGAAGCAAGTGCCTGGACAAGAGGAATGACTAGGCAGCAAGGGTGTTAGACTCTTCCATAAAACACGAGTGATGGTCCGCAGCCCATGGGCTGCTATGAGAATGAACTGGGATTACATCAGAGGAGAGGACCAAGCCCTGTGCGGAGCTTGACTCACGGAAGAGCACACCATGGCCTCTTGCCTGCTGGCCTTCCTGGTGCCTTTCCACAGAATGGCAAATGATGGAAAGGGAAGGTTTCTCCTCCTTTATATCTATGATGTGTAATACAGAACATAGTATGCAGGAGAGACTTTTTGTGAGATATGTTCACTGCAGGGAAGGTCTTGATCATTTTATGGGAGGCTTTCCTTCCCTCCCTGTAACCCGAGGAAGCTCAGTAGTGAACACTCATGAGAGGGACACTGGGTTCCCAGCTGCTGAGCTGGAAGGGCAGTGATCCCGAGCATGGGTGTGGGTGAGAATGATCTGTGGGAGCTTGTTCACAGGCACATGCTCTGTCAGGGCCTGCAGAGATTCTGATTGAGCACGCGTCTGCATTTTGATAAGCAGCCTGCTTCTCCTAAGAGACCACTTTGATATCAGTGATGCTGGCATCATTGGCACCCCAAGTTCCTGGTGTTTTCCGAGCCTCTCCCTTCTCTTTGAGGTCTCACTGATAGGCAGGAAGTTTCCCTCTGCATCAGGCCTTCAGTGAAGAATAGCTCTTCCAGGCAAGCCCTTAGCCAGAGCAATGGCTCCTGGCCAGGGACTCCCATTATCTCATGAGCTCCATCCCCTCCTCAAGTGGGGACAGTCTGAGGACAGTCTTGGCACCTCTTCAGAGGAATCTACCACTTTTAAACCAGTTCTTTCTTCAGTCAGAGACAGCACAGAAAACCTCCCCCCAATCTTGAGGTCATGCCTCCTTCTTGACAACCCAATTCAAGTGTCTTGCCCTTAGGTCTCAGATTGCATATTTGTCCTTGAGCTAGAGAGGAATGTGCGGCAGCCCATCTGTAGTTCAGTTTGTGTTGACAGGTAAGGATGGGAATGGTCTCCAGGACACTTAAGGAAAAGGGTTGGTTCCCCCCTTCCCATCTTGGGCAAAGAGGGTCACATGTAGCTTCTCAACTTCACAAGCATAAAAGTCTCATGACATCTTGAATCCCAGGGCAACTGGGCTCCAGACCAGCAGGGCCATGTGGAGATTTAGCAGCTAACCTGCAGCCCGGCAACCTGCTTGCTGACTGCAAGGGGGGCCTTTGCAGTTCAGCCTCCGTCCCTCGTGTCTGCTGTCTCTGACACTGGGTTTCCTCTCTCCTTTCTCTCTTGCTTCTTTTTTGGTTCTCTTTTTTCTCTCTCTGCATTTTTTTCTTCCCTCTGCAATGGAAACATCTGTCTTAAATCTGCAAGGCTAGTCCAAATGTTTACTAGGCTTATTTAATAGGAAGAATAATGATAAGTACTTCTGTTTGTTTTACTAAGTGATCCCCAGGCAGGAAAAAAAGAAAACCCTCTGCCTGAAGGGAAGTCACAGTCACCATAAATTTGTATTCATAAAGAGGAGGAAAAGACTAATATTGTGATTATAAGTATCATTCTTTGGTATTGTTCAGATCCCTTCCTACCATCCTATCAACAATGACCTTGCTACAGACCAATGCCTAAGGATGAAGAGTATCTTGGGGGTTAGGTGGGGTGAGGGATGGTTGAACTGTCACATTCTAAGACCAAATCAAGCCATGTCATTACAAAAACACTATTACTGTATAACTGATGTACAATAAACTACATAAAATTTGATAAATTTTGATAAGCAAACACCTGTGAACACATCACCACAATGAAGATAGTGAACATACCCACCCCTCCAAAGTTTTCTTGTGTAGTCCTTTGTTCCTGTCCCTCTGGTCCCCTCTGCTGTCCCTAAGCAACCACTGATCTGCTTTCTGTCACTATAGGTTAGTTGGCATTTCTAAAGTTTTGTATAAGTGGAATCATGCATCATGAGCTCTTTTTGTCTGACTACTTTCACTCAGCATGATTATTTTGAAATTCATTCATGTTGCTGTGTGTTCAATAGTTGTTGCTTTTTATGGCTGAGAAGTATTGCAGTGTAGGCACATACAATTGTTTATTCAGTAACCTCTTGATGGATATTTGGGACATTTCCAGTTTTGGCTGTATAACAAAGCTGCTAGAACATTTGTGTACAAGTCTTTGTATAGGCAATATATATTTTCTTTTCTATTGAGTAAATATATAGGAGTGGAATGCAGAGCCATATGGTTTTTAAGAAGCTTCAGGGGTGAGTGCAAAGAATCCTGGTCTGGCTGTCAGGAAATCTGGGTTTAATCTTCATTTTTCTAGTTACTAGCTGTGTGATCTTAGGCAAAGCACTTAACAACTCTGAGTCTCAAGTTGCCTGTCTGTCAAATGAGATGAAAACTAATCTCTGTCTTACACAAAGATGAGAGGAGGAAGACCAAGGGACATAACCTAGGGCATTGTCAAGTTTAAAAGCCCCACAGAATATTATGAAATCATTATCAAGAATAAGCTCCCAGAACAGAAAAGTCTATGCTTTAGGTCTTGCTTGCCAAGAAAGGGAACTGTCCAATTGCTTTGGAGGTGAAGAATTACATTTGGTGTTTTCTTGTTGCTCCCTACTGTAATTTCTCTGCTTTTCTGTCTCTCACGTCTTCTCCATATCCTGTTATGGTCCCCCCACAAGGACAGGCCCATTGAGTAAGGATGAATTATGAGAGGCATTGAGTGAAAGAAGTCATTGTTGAGGTTAACGTTCCTCCCCTGCCTTTGATTCACAAATCTAGATGGTAAAAACAAAACAGAAGGGTAATATCATAGGGCCTAGACCTCAAAAGCAGCTCTGTAGTCCTTAAGAATTTTGCCAAGAAAAAGCTCTCAAAAGGTGCTTGTATATATAGGTCTGGTTTCTTAGGGCACTTTTTCCTTTAAGAAGTGTGAGGTACAAAGGTTGGTGTCTTTGGAGTGTGACAGGCTTTGTCTACATCCAGGTTTCACTGTGTACTGACCCATATGTCTTGGGGAAACTTCTTCATCTATAAGCTTCCATCTCTTCATCTGTCAAATAGGAATATTAACAATAATGCTGACTTACCTTGTTCTGAGTGTTCATTGAGGTAAGGTGCATGCTTGTGCTTTGAAAGTATCAAGTTCTGCCAGACCTCTGTAGCTGTCTTTCCCATCAGACCATGTGTCTAGGAATGGATGGTCCTTCAGTGATCTTTAGTATTATGTGGGTGGGGATGGCCAAAGTCATCCTTCATCAAGATGTAATCTGTCATAGTGGCCATCCTGGTATTGGTCACTACTGTAAGTCACTGGGCCATCAGAAGGTAACTTTTAAAGGACAGTACATTTACTTCACAGTAATCGCCCATGAATTAGGGTATAAATTACATCATTTTTTTCAGCAAAGGTCTTCAGAATATGGGTACAGAGTGAGCATGGGGAAGAGTGATTGCAAATATAGATCCCCAGACAGTACAGGAAAACAGTAAGGACCTCTAAATGGGTAAAAAATAAATAAATTTTACTGTTTCATTTATTTCTAGTGTCATTTGTGGCCAGGGGAAGCCAGTTTACTCTATCATTTCAGTAGTCCCATTGAAGACTTGTTCTTCATTTTCCTTCCACATGAAACTGTTCTTTTCTTCTTCCCAAACCCATCCAAACGTCTCACTCTACCATTGGAGGCAGTCTCCTACTAGATTAAGAACACTCTACTGGCTAAGGAGAGTTTCTTTTGCATATGCTGCTTCATGAATTCTCAAACCTTTTATTGTGGATCACTGAAGAAAACAGATGGTATTATCTGCATTATAAATATGAGGAAATGAAGTAATAAGGAACACAAAGGTCTTTTTAAAGATCTCCCATTTAGTGACAAAGCTAAGTGGCCAGAAGTTCAGAATGCCAAGCTCCGGAGGTTGCTGCCTAGATGAGACATCTGTTCCCAAAGGCTTTGTTCTGATAGGGGCTGGTTTAGCCAGAGGAGGCTGATTTCTACCAGAAACAAAACTGGAGAGAGGTTTCCCTATCTTTTCCTCCGAGGAATTTGAACTACAGAGTTCTATCAGATACTGTGTTATGTTTCTTCTAGATGTGTCAGGGACATCTAAATAATTTGGACAAACAGAAGAGGAAATTATTTCGTCAAGAACATGACTTCCCCACAAAAGACACCAAGTAGCCAAAGCAGTCTTGAGAAAGAAGAACAAAGCTGGAAGCTTCATGCAACCTGATTTCAAGGTATATTACAAAGCTATAGTAATGAACCAGTATGGTATTGGCATGAAAAGAGATATATAGTTTAATGGAACAGCACAGAGGGCCCAGGAATAAACCCATGGATATATAATCATTTAATTTATGATAAAGGAACCAAGAATATTCAATGGAAAAATGACGATCTTTTCTTTTTTTTTATAAATTTTATTATTTTTAATAGGGTGACATCAACAAATCAGGGTACATATATTCAAAGAAAACATCTCCAGGTTATCTTGTCATTCAATTCTCTTGCATACCTATCACCCAAAGTCAGATTGTCCTCCATCACCCTCTATCTAGTTCTCTTTGTGCCCCTCCCCCTCCCCTTCCTCCGTCCCTCCTTCCCTCCCCCCGCCCCCCGTAACCACCACTCTCTTGTCCATGTCTCTTAGTCTCATTTCTATGTCCCACCAATTTATGGAATCCTGCAGTTCCTATTTTTTTCTGATTTACCTATTTCACTCCGTATAATGCTATCAAGAGCCCATCATTTTGTTGTAAGTGATCCAATGTCATCATTTCTTATGGCTGAATAGTATACCATGGTGTACATGTGCCACATCTTCTCTATCCAGTCCTCTATTTTTATTTACAGTGATTAAAGCCTTTAAGCAAACTCTTGGCCAATACAGCAAGAATCCATAAAAGAGTAGTGTCCTTAACATGTTCACCAAGTCCAAGTTGGCCCCAACACATGCCAAATTCCTGAAAAATGCAACCCAACCCCAGTTCAGTCTGTTAGAAGCTGTCACTAGGAGCAGGAGTCCAGGACAAGTCCACATGGCACTGAAATTGTTGTCACAATTCAATACTTTGCAGCTCACGTCCAAGTCCCAGTGACCACTGCTTCTAGCTGGTAATGATTCAGGTAGACTGGAAAAGCCATCTGCAGCATGTGTGGAGATGGAGCTTCTGTTCTCCTCTGCCTGGAGAGATGAGACCAGGTTGCTTTTCCCTGGAGCTCTGCGACTGTGGCTTGGTAAAGAGAACCTTGGGATAACTAAGCTGGGTGACAAAGGTAGATTTATAATCGAAGTTGGCAAAAGGGGGAAAGAGAGCTCTAAATTAGAAGTAGGTCCCAGCCTGAAATATGAGTGGGGCATTGAGGTGGGAGGAATAAAGGAAACACTATATATTAAACAAAGCAGCAGAAAATAGGACTGTCAACACCCACAACAGAGATCTTTGAGGAAAGAATAAAAAACCTGACTATTCAGGAAAGACATAGTTAAGTGGCCCTTATGCAAATGAGATCAGTTTACCTGCTTCTTGGAAGAAATACCCTAGGCTCGTCCACAGTGTTGTAGATGGGACCAGCTTTTAAGATACCAAGAGGCAGAAAAAGCCCAGTAGTGATCAGGGAAACTACCAGCTTTTAGGATACGCCCTTAAAGGCTCCAATGCCCCAAAGGGGTCTCATAGGTTGCCATCTGGGTCCTGCTTCAATAGTGGAAAGGAAGGTCATTAAGCTAAAGCCTGCCAGACTTACATGCCTCTGCTGTGAGGAAACAGGGACACTGGAAGGTAGGCTTCCCCCTTGCTCCTCTAAGGGAGGGTTCAGTCTCTTCTAGCCCTGCTCCAGCCACCTATGACCTAACCTTGCCCAGAATGCTGGGGTTTGCCACTGAAGGCTGAATGACAATCTTTTTAATAAATGGTATTGGGAGAACTGGATAGTCAAAAGAAAAAAGTGAAACTGGTCCACTATCTTACACCATACACAAAAATTAATTCAAAGTGTATTCAAGACTTGAACATAAGACCTAAAACCATAAAACCCCTAGAAGAAAACATAAGCAGTAAGCTTCTTGAAATTGGTCTTGGTGATGGTTTATTGGATTTGACATCAAAAGCAAAGGCAACAGAAACAAAAATGAAAAAGTGGGACTACATTGAATTAAAGGCTTCTGCATAGCAAAGGAAACCATCAACCAAATGAAAAGGCAGCCTGCAGATTGGGAGGAAATGTTTACAAATCAAATATTTGACTAAAGGTTAATATCCAAAATATATTTAAAAAACTCATACAACTCAATAGCAATAAACAAAGCCCTAGACAATCCAAATAAAAAATGGCAAAGAACCTGAATAGATATTTTTCCAAAGACATACAGATGGTCAACAGGTACGTGAAAAAGTGTTCAATCACTAATTATCAGAGAGATGCAACTTAAAACCACAGTGAGATATTATCTCACACCAGTGACAATGGCTATTATTAAAAAGACAAGAAATAACAAGCATTGGTGAGGATGTAGAGAAAAGGGAACCCTGGTACACTGTTGATGGGAATGTAAATTGCTACAGTCACTGTGGAAAACAGTATGGAGCTTCCTCAAAAATTTAAAAATAGAACTAGCTTATGAACAAACAATCCCACTTCTGGGTATTTTTCTGAAGAATGACATGGAAATTACTTAAGTGTCCATCAATGAATAAATGAATAAATAAAGTGTGATGGAAATCTACATAGATAGATAGACACATACATACATCTCAATACAATGGAATATTATTCAGCCATAAAAAGAAGCGAATCCTGCCATTTCAACAACATGATGGCTCTCAAGAGCCTTATGTAAAGTGATATAAGTCAGACAAAGAAAGAAAGACAAATACCATATAGTTTTACTTATATATGGAATCTAAACAAATAAAACCAAACTCATAGATATGGAAAACAGACTGGTGATTGACAGAGGCATAGGGTGGGGTGTTAGAGAAATGAGTGAAAATGGTAAAAAAAAATATAAACTTCCAGTTATAAAATAAAGAACCCCTGTGTCACATCACACAGAGGTAGCTTGAGGAGGAGGAGTCCGGAAGATGCTGACCTCCATGGTGAATAACTAGCAGCCTCCCTCTCAGCCATGCATATGTGTGATGTTTTAATCACCAGCAGATTGGCTGAAAATCCCCCATATTTTCTTGTGTGTGTGTGTGTGTGTGTGTGTGTGTGTGTGTGTGTGTGTGTGTGTGACAGAGGCAGAGAGAGGGACATATAGGGACAGACAGGCAGGAAGAGACAGAGATGAGAAGCATCAATTCTTCGTTGTGGCACTTTAGTTGTTCATTGATTGCTTTCTCATATGTACCTGGATGGGGGAGGTCTACAGCAGAGCGAGTGACCCCTTGCTCAAGCCAGTGACCTTTGGGCTCAGGCCAGCAACCTTGGGGTCATGTCTATGATCCCACACTCATGCCAGTGATGCTGCACTCAAGTTGTGACCTCAGGGCTTCAAACTTAGGTCCTCTGCATTGCAGTCCGAGGCACTATTCACTGTGCCACTGCCTGGTCAGGCTTCTCCCATATTTTCATGACCTCCAAGTGTAAGGTCTCTTCTTGAACTTAGAAAACAAAAACAAAAAATGTTGTTTGTGTGGCATATGTACATAATTACATCTTGGTCTTGAAGGTTACTTACCTGGCAACCTGAGCGGATTGCGTACATGGCGATAGCCCTCACATTTGTGCATTCCAAGGCAAGAGGGTAGATGGATAACTGTATAACATACATCTAAATATTTGACAGTTGTAAATCAAGCTAACAGACCACAACATAAAACATGTCTATTCCCCTATTGTGACAATTATACCTTTCTAATGGCAAAATTGACAAATGTGTTTAAAGCTATTCTGATTATATGACTGAAGGTTGGCAGAAAGTCAAAGATGACAGAATTTAATTGTTACAGTGTATATCTGAGTCATTTTTATGGTTGATGATATTTAGCTCAGTAATAAAATAAAGGCATATACGTATTTTATTTTTTTTTAATTTTAACAAAATTGACTTATGAAATGATAATCAGGATTTTCACATGTAAGGTTTTCTATTGACAATAATGATCTAAGAGTTAAAAACTAATTGTAATAAAATTGTATGAATGAAAATATTTTTCTAAAAATAGTTTTTAAGTATTTTCTAAAAATAGGAAAAGTTACTTTCCTTCTAAAGGCTTTAAAAGTATGTGTTATAATAAAATACAAAATATAAATTAATGACATCAAATTTTAAAGTTGAAGTTATATAAATCAAACTATTTTAATTTTTGAAATGTTATTAAATCTTATTTTTAAGAAAATTGAATTATTTTTAATTTTAGCTTTTTATGTCCATCTACTTGTTAAAGTTTCAGTATTATCATACTTTATCAATGTTATATCTAGATTTATATACATCCATCAATTTAAGGGTAATAGGAAGTGCTGAATATTAAAAATGTTCCCTAGTTACCCCAGTTTAACTGCTGTGACTGCCATGCTTATTCACAAGAACCTCTGAAGTCATAAATTGGGACAAAAAGAAAAGCATAAAAAGAATGCTCAGCACTGCTGGGAAACCAGAGTTATGCAAGAATCTATTGAATTCAAGCTATCTATGAGGAGAAAGATTTGATAAGATAACTTATATGTCTCTTCTTTTAGCCAAGCAATTCTAATGCTCAATATTTTCACATTCTCAAGTCGTGTCAATATCAATGTCAGCAGCAGTGCAGCCCACAAATGTTCTTGGCATTCAAACACAGCTGTTTTTTGTTTTGAGACTGGAGGGAGAAATGTGAAGAAGACTTTCCTGGGGCCTGAACAGTGTTGATTATGAGTGTGGGTGTTTAAGGGTACTGGTTGTATTATGGCAACAATGAATGCTGGGAGATGAATAACAGAGGTGCCAGATTGTTCTTTAATAAGAGTATTTTTATTCTGTTTGTTTGTTTGTGATATGTAGTCTTCTCACACTAGGCCAAGGGCAAGGGTTTCTCTTGTCTGGGTCCAGGGCAGCTGTAGATGACTGGTTAATTAGGGTTCTCCAGAGAAACAGAACCAACAGGAGATTATACAGGGGGCAAAAGTAGGTTTACAGTTGTGAGTACACAAAACACAGAGTTTATTATTGTATTATTATTTATTAATTATCATATTATTTGTATTTTTTCTTCTTATTATTATAATTGTTACTGTTTTGTATCCTTACTTATGATTTGCCTTCTAGGTAATGATGGCTGGTAATTTAACCAATGACCAACAAAAGTATATACTTATACCTACTTTTGCTTACCCCTGTGTAACATATACATATAAATAAATAAATTTACTTATAAATAAACATAGGATAAATAAAATAAACATACAATAGATTAAATACATTAAAATAAAATATATCCATAAATATTTATGAATATTTATTAATATCAGCAATATCTATTATATAATAAATAATATTGACATCAGAGATATTGAAATCAAACATAATAAAATATATAAATATACTAAGTAATGTGTGAAATATAAATGTATAAATGTGTAAAGTATATAATTGGCTCATGTGATTATGTAGGCTGAGAAATACCATGATCTAGGAGAGCTGATGGTATAGTTTCATTATGAGTCAGAAGGACTGAGAACCATGAAAGTCAATGGTATAAGTTTCAATTTGAAAGCCAGCCATCCTGAGTGCTAAATTTTCAGTTTAAGTTTGAAGAAAAAGACCAATATCTTAGTTTAAGCAGCCAGGCACGAGGAGGAGTTCTTTTTTACTAAACTTTTTGTTTTAGTTCTGTTCACTGATTGGATGAAGCACACCCACATTAGGGAGGACAATTTATTTTATTCAGTCTACCTACTTAAATGTTAACCTCATTAGAACTACCCTCATAGACATAGCCAGAATTAAGTTTGACTGAATGTCTGCCCAATATGGACCAGGCACTAATATTATGGCTTTACATGCATTATCTCATTTCATTTGTATAATAGTTCTGTGAGGTGAACTTTTCCAAATGAATAACTGAGTCTCACAGCAGTTAAATATACAGGGTGGGGCAAAAGTAGGTTTACAGTTGCTTGTAGGGAAAATAATACAATTAATAAATAATAATATAAAAATAAACTGTTTTGTGTACTCACAACTGTAAACCTACACCAAATATAAATTACTCTGACTTCAAAGCTACATACCATTCAAACAAATTAGCAAGAAAATGCTTAGCCTGCTTCTGAGGGTTTAATCTTGAGAATATTTGAAGGTCACATGGACAAATACTGATAAATCTATTACAGATCATCTTTATCATTTTGTTACAGAGATTGCTGAAGATCAACTATGGGTTGATAGCCGGTTTAAATTTATTGAATGCACTCTGAATAATATTACCCTATGTAAAGTCAAATAATTTGACTTTTGGTTAATTTCCAGCCTGAGCAGTCTCTCATTTTATTCTGAATAAATTACATTTGCCTTTGAATTATGAAAAGCCAAATTATGAACATTTTTGTGAGTTGCTGGTGCTCAGAGACCCTACCAGGTGTTGGGTAAGGCAGTTCACTCTCCCTTTCTAATCATTACATGCAAGTGAACTAATGTGTGCTGTTCATCTGGTTTGTTGTTCTGTGTAAACCAATCGGTAGAGATGACTCAGTCCAAAAAGGCCCTCGCCTCTGCCCTTGATTCCAGCAAGAAGGTCAGAGATATAAACAAGGATAAGATATATTTTATAGTATTACTACATTTATATCTTATATTTATAAAAGATGATTATAATAAATAAAATAGCACTCATCTTGCACCATTACCTGGAGCTCTACAGGGATGACACTTACCGCACACAGCATCAGGCACTTCAGTGTGCGGTAAGTGTTGGTGATGACGGGTGGAGTGGATGTGCTGAGGCAGACACGGTTCATTTTGAACTTGGACCAGAATTACAAGAAATTAGAAAAACAGTGCAGGAATGAACATTCTGCCTGAGTTAAGATTTCTTTTTACAGTACCTTGCTACCTAAATAAAACAGAGTGCTCACCAAATCTGCGCAGGTAATTAGTGTCCAAGGCGTAGCTCAAAGAAGGCGCATTGTTCCTGCGTTCAGAGACCTAAGTGGTTATTTCAGAATTGGCTGGTGTGATTTAGATTCTGATCTGCAGCTTTGGTTTTCTTGTGATTCATATTGATCACTCCTATTTGTATGCTGCTTTGCTCCGTAGGTTCTTGATCCACTGCTTTCTCTCCTTTTTGGTCATGGCTACAGGTTTATGTATCTAATTTTCAATTTTCTTTTTCTTCTTGGATTTTCAGTGCTTGTACTCAAGATGGCTTTAAAATATATATATAGTTCTCGCTTTATTTATTTGCCCTGCTGTTAAGCCTGTTTGGCCTTGTCCATGAAATAATGGAAATGAAAGTGCTTTGTAAGTTGTAAAGCATAATTCAAATGTAAAATATGATTACTATTTTATTAAAAATAATAAACTCTGAGTCTTCTTGCTGTAATTAGGCACAGAAGGGAACACCTGTTGGACAGCTGAGTCATCTTTATGAACTGAGATCCTGGT
Organism: Saccopteryx leptura; assembly: GCF_036850995.1. Taxonomy (NCBI): domain Eukaryota; kingdom Metazoa; phylum Chordata; class Mammalia; order Chiroptera; family Emballonuridae; genus Saccopteryx; species Saccopteryx leptura. The sequence goes on from NC_089505.1 coordinate 258,048,687, forward strand.
CTGCAACAGCTCTAGCAATCGACGTCACGACCTCGATTCTATGCACACATGTACTGTAGTCCATGTCTAATCTTGAGAATAGAGGCATGAGGCTGAAAAGGAGACAGGGGTTCACAGAGGACAGCTCCAACAGCCTGACTTGTCCCACTCAGTGCCTGACCTCTGCCTGGTGCTCACACCCTGGTTTTAGAGGCCCGGGATACTGTCAGGCTAGGACCGTGCTTCAATCTCATCCTTACCTCCTGTGCCCTGTCAGGGTTCTTGTTGCAGGCTGTGTGGCAGCTCTGAGGAATGCCTTTGGTGACTCTCTTAGTCTACATGCAAATTCACATTATCTTTTAACCTAAACTGGTTTGAGAGCTGAACTTTCATCCTGTTTAATTAGTTCTACCTCTCCATCAATAAGTCCTACTGAGTTTATTCCTGAACTAAAACCAGGCTCTGTCTGAAATTTTTCTTTTTCAGTTGGTATAAGACCAGGCCTAGTATATGGCTTTAGATGCCTTGAATTTGCTTATATCTAGAGTTAGTTCCTAACTTTTGAAAAGTTGACATTTGTTTCAACTAAGTCAATGGTTTTCAACAGTTTTACACATGGGGATTAGTGAAAATACAAGAAATATATCAGGGACTGTGCTAAGGCAGAAATCACCCTGAGCATAAGTGAATTTGACTAAGATCATTGAGTCCATAATCTTCATACAACATGAGGACAATGAACTCTTTTGTGAACCAGCGTGAAACTTCAGGTGGATGAGTCCATGATTCAGGGGTTGGAAAATACTGAACTAACTAATCATTAGTAGACTCCATCCCAGCTGCGGAGAAACTGGTCCTTATTGACTCCTCAGTAGATTGGCAATGCTGAATTTTTCTTTAGGGGTTAGAAAGGGATTAAGAATCCCGCCCACCTCACCCCCCAAAACGTTGTCTGGTGTGCTAAGGGTGGGTTTGCAAGGTGGGGCAGCCTTTTATAAGAGGAGCTACCTCTATGCCTGGACCTCCTTAGGATCAGCACAGATACCTTTATGAGGTAGATTATATTTGAGTCCACTTTACCTATTCATTTACTTATTTACCCATTCATTTATTCATTCATTCTATAAATACTTATTAAGCACTTATTTATTAATAGGTAGATACTGAGTTAGATGCTAGGGACATCATTTCTGGCAACTGTCCTCAGTCCGGAGGTTATCTGTGCCATCATCTGTACATGAGCTTTAGGTGACAGAGATTTGGGTTCTAGTCCCTACTCCCCTGTCTGCTACCTGTGTTACTTTGTAAACTTAATACATTTTTATCTGGGTTGTACTTTATGCATCTTGTAAATTTGTATAACAATTACCAGGTACAACTGTGGTGAGGATTCCCTAAATGATGTACATTTGACCCTTAAATAACATGGGTTTGAACTGTGTGGGTCAATTTATATATATGAGTTTTTTCAGTAAACAATGCAAATGTATTTTATCTTCCTTAGCATTTTCTATTTCTCTCTCTCTCTCTCTCTCTCTCTCTCTTTTTTTTTTTTTTTGTATTTTTCCGAAGTTAGAAGCTGGGAGGCAGTCAGACAAACTCCTGCATGCGCCCAACCTGGATCTACCTGGCATGCCCACCAAGGGCGATGCTCTGCCCATTCAGAGTGTTACCCCATTGTGACCAGAGCCATTCTAGTCCTCAGCACCTGGGCTAACTTTGCTCCAGTGAAGCCTTGGCTGTGGGAGGGAAAGAGAGAGACAGAGAGGAAGGAGAGGGGAAATGGTGGAGAAGCAGATGGGCGCTTCTCCTATGTGCCCTGACCAAGAATTGAACCCAGGGCTTCCACACACCGGGCTGATGCTCTACCACTGAGCCAACTGGCCAGGGCCAGCATTTTCTTAATAACATTTTTCTCTAGCTTACTTTATTGTAAGAATGCAGTATATAATACATATAATACAAAATATGTGTTAAGCAATTGTTTATGTTATTGTTAAGGCTTCTGATCAACAGTAGGCTATTAGTAGTGAAATTTGGGGGAGTCAAAGTTATATGTAGATTTTTTTACTGGATATATGAGGTCAGCACCCCTGACTCCCACTTTATTCAAAGATAAATTGTATATAACACTCAGCACTGAACTTATAGTAGGTCTCTCACTTATTAACTGATGGTTACATCCTCTGCACTCATCTCTTGATTACCATCTCAAACTCACTGACTGTTCTTTGCCTGAGGCAACTTGGCTTTTAAGTAGAATTTAATAGTGCTTAAGTCTTTATATGAATGGTCATATGGATGAGATATTGTCCATAGCATATAGATCCTAATTTGATTCCAGAAATATTTAGACACTCTCCAAGTTCAACATTATCTTTTTATCAGCATGATTGAAAATCTGTCTTCTTTGAACTTAAATAACTAAATTAATCAAAATGGTCATTAAATGCATCAAGACCAAGAGGCTGGGAAAATATTAAAATAATAAAACAAAGAATTGCTCCTAATAATCATAGAGATAAAATGAAGTCATTAAATTGTTTAATCCAAAGAAGAAAGAAAAAGAGAAAAAGGGGAACAAAAGTAGATAATTCAAATATAAAACAAATTGCAGGATGGCAGATTTAAACTCAATGATATCAATAATAACATTAAATATAAGTGGTCAAAATATTCTAATTAAAAGACAGAGATGTGCTGATTGGATAAAAAAGCATGACCCACTATGTGCTTTTTATAAAAAACCTACATTAAATATCAAGACATAAGTATAAGTAGTTTGATGGAAAAGATATACCATTTTAACACTAATCTAAAGAAAGCAAGAGTGGCTATATCAATATCAGATAAAGTAGATTTTAAGGCAAAGAATATTACCAGGGATAAAGAGGATCCTTTAATAATGATAAAGGAGTCTGCCTATTACATAATAATATTAAACATTTATGCACCTAATAACGGTTTCCAAACATGAAGAAAATCTGATAGAACTGCAAGGAGAAAACACATAGAATTATAATTAGATTTAGTATTTCCTCTTAATAACAGATAAAACATATATAGAGAAAAATAAGTAAGGATATAGACAATTTAACCAACACTGTCAACTCACTGTACATAATTGAACTTTAGAGAACAGTGCATCCAACAATGGAAGAATATACAGTATCTACACCCAATAATCTAGCACCTGACACAGCATTCTAGCCAATTCTATGTCGACAGGAAAACTCTTCTGTCAACAGTGGATAACATTTTTCTGGACCTCTCCAGCCTATAAGAAATCCCATAGAATTCCTGTTAGAGTTTTATGGGCCCCACCTTGGGGCATTGTTGCTGAATATCCTAGTTGCACCTGCAAGAGAAGGTTATAGTTTTACCTGGGCAGCATGAACTCAAGGAGTCTGGACCAAAGATATAACCCCATATTGTTATCTTTTGGGGGATAACAGCAGCCTGTATACTTTGTCCAAACTTATTAAAATCAACCTATTATTGCTTTTAGGGACCTGGCATTAAAAAAAAACAATAAGCAACAACAATGCCAGAGTTAGGCCCATTCAAAGATTTTCTATCATTTTAAAAAGGCTATCTAGACTATTCAAATTAATAAAACTCTCCCACAAAAACCTTCCTGAGAGATTTTACTCCCTTAAGATAACATATGACGGGAGATGACGTCAGAGTAATGGCGGGGTAGGAAGCGATACCGATAAATCTCCCCCAAAACTCAACAAGATCTTCAACCAGAAACAGAAAAACCTATACTTGGAGCTTCCAGATGCTTCGCAATACACCCAAAGGTATGATTGAGTGAAAAATTGGCTAAATATATAACCAAACCCCGAAGGAAATAGGGAGTAAGAAATGCTCCGCCTTCCTCACTAACCTAAACAGGGCGGCTTTCTCTGGTAACTGTGAATATAGAAACTGAGGCGGGCAAAGGGGGTGAATACATCCAGGCCGCGACACAAACGGCCGAACCAGGCTGTGGCACGGAGATCCAAGCCAAGGAAAATCTGATCCTGTGGCAACCCGGGCAACACAAGCTAACACTCGCGCCAAACCCAAACAAAGAAAGACAAGCGGCGCGGACATTTTACCCGGTCTCCTGGTTGGTGCGCAGTTAGTGGGCGAGAGATTTCTTCCTAAGCCCCGGAAGTGGGTGCCCGTGTTGCCCCACGGAGAGGCAGGGTCAGAGGCCTTTCTGTGGGCCGAGGGCAGAGTCTCTGGGCAGCCCCAGCGCCCTGGGAAAGCCACGCACGGGAGGCAGTGAGAACTAATTCCAACGGTGGAGATTTTCCGTACTGGAGGGTGTTTCACTCAGAGGGAAACGCGGCCGGCCTCATATCCGGGTTTGCGCGCGCAGATAAGGAGTGAGCAATTCCTCCGAGTGCCTCGGCAGTGCGCGCCCACCCGTGTTATCGCACAGAGGGGCAGAGTCAGGGGCCTTTGTGTGGGCCAAAGCGGAATCTCGGGCCGCCCCAGCGCCTTGCAAAAGCCGCGCACGGGGATGGAGCGAGACTCAATTCCAACGCTGCAACTTTTCCCTGCGGTTGGGGGTTTCACTCAGAGCGTGAGACTGCTGGCGGGATATCCTGGTCTGCACGCGCAGCCAGTGAGTGAGAGTTTCCTCCAAGCGCCCCGGAAGTGGGCGTCCGCTTGTGTTACCGGACAGAGTGGCAGAGCCAGAGGTCTTTGAATGGCCGGAAAGCCCGCCTGATTATGCTAGCAGCTCTGACTGACTGAGCCTTACCCAGAGCCCTGTGCTGAGTGGAAATAGAGTGGGGAGTTGCCAGCTCTTTGAGCCTCTTACTATCCAGGCAGAGGCAGCAGCAACCCCATAGCTGGATTATCAGGCTACTAATTGAGGAAGGAAAGACTAGGAGAAAGGCTCCAGGAACACGGACTCTCTCACTGTTGGAGCCTATAAATGCTAATAGCCTCGACTGCCAACGAGACTAAAGCACAATACATGACATTGCCATAGAGACTTATCAACTGCAAACCTCCACCTGAGCGTGGCAAAGGGGCAAAACTCGGGGTACAGAGTCACCGACCAGGAAGAGGGAGAGAAAAGAAAAAGCAAGAAGATAACCTCTCAAAATCAAGAATAATCTGCAGACTTTATAACCTATCCCATTTTATTATATTTGTTCGTTTGTTTCTCTTATCTTCATTCTTGATACTTTTTTTTTCCTCCTCCAATTTGGCCGATTAACTCTCTACCGGTCTTACTCTCTCCTCTCCTTGAACTACACTACCCATAAGTGTTACATCTCCCATTATCTTTTCTCTTCTCTTCCTTTCTCTCTATGAGGGTTGCACTCCAAAACCCTTAACTCTCTCTCTCTCTCTCTCTCTCTCTCTCCTTTCTTTTATCTTCTTTTAGTGGTTCCCTCTTTTTTTCTCTCTCTCTCTCTTTCTTTTCTCCCTCTATATTAGTTTCTTCCTTTCTCCTTTACATCTCCTCTCATTCAAACCTCAATAACAAACAAATTATCTTATCTGGGACTCAAACTTATGTTTGTGGCATTTTGGGGGGTTTTTACTTCACCTTTTTAACTCACTAGCAGTGCTCCCATCCCTGGCTCTCCATATTATCTAGTTCTTGTTCCACTAAATACAATAGTAATTTTTTAATTTGTCCCCCCATTTTTCCGTTTTCCTCTTAATCCTCTCATCATAACTCTTAGACAACCAACACCTAAAAGCAAATCATTTTATTCTTGACCCAAATTTTTTCCTTATTTGCTTTTTGTGGGTCCATACGCTCTTTTTATTTTCTTCTTTTTTCTTTTTTTTTTTTTTGCCCCTTTATTACTTTTCCCCAATTCAGGCCCTCCATCACAGGCATTGTTTGTTATAATTCACAGTCCACCACAAGATTTTATCAAGAAAGAGGGGAGAGGAGAGGAGAGGAAAAAAGGAGGGGGGGAATAATTTCCTTTTTTTTTTTTTTTTTAATTTTTATTTTATTTTATTTTTCTTTATTTCATTATTAATTTTTTTTTTTAAAAAACAACTCTTTTCGATTTTTTTTTATTATTTTTTTAAACTTTTTATTCTTTATTAAATCTCAATACTATCAACAAAACCACCCTCAGATGCCATTAAGGAAGAGAAAATTGAATATCATGGATACAAAAGAAAGAGAGGTAACACAGCTAGATGAGGAAAAATCTATGGAGAAAAAATTTAATATATTGGAAACCTTGGAGCTAAATGACAGAGAATTCAAGATAGAAATCCTAAAAATCCTCCGAGATATACAAGAAAACACAGAAAGGCAATTTAGGGAGATCAGAAAACAACTCAATGAACACAAAGAATATATGTCCAAGGAAATTGAAACTATAAAAACAAATCAAACAGAGATGAAAAACTCAATTCACGAGCTGAAAAACGAAGTAACAAGCTTAGCTAATAGAACAGGTCAGATAGAAGAGAGGATTAGTGAAATAGAAGACAAGCAACTTGAGGCACAACAGAGAGAAGAAGAAAGAGACTCAAAAATTAAAAAAAATGAGATAGCCCTACAAGAATTATCTGACTCCATCAAAAAGAATAACATAAGAATAATAGGTATATCAGAGGGAGAAGAGAGAGAAAATGGAATGGAGAACATACTCAAACAAATAATAGATGAGAACTTCCCAAGCCTGTGGAAAGAACTAAAGCCTCAAGTTCAAGAAGCAAACAGAACTCCGAGTTTTCTTAACCCCAACAAACCTACTCCAAGGCATATCATAATGAAATTGACACAAACCAACAGCAAAGAAAAAATTCTCAAGGCAGCCAGGGAAAAGAAGAATACAACATATAAAGGAAGGCCCATTAGATTATCATCAGATTTCTCAGCAGAAACTCTACAAGCTAGAAGAGAGTGGACCCCAATATTTAAAGTCCTGAAAGAGAGGAACTTTCAGCCACAAATACTATACCCATCAAAGCTATCCTTCAAATATGAAGGAGAAATAAAAACATTCACAGATACAGAAAAGATGAGGGAATTTATCATCAGAAAACCCCCACTCCAGGAATTACTAAAGGGGGTTCTCCAATCAGATACAAAGAACAAAAAAAAAACAGAGCCACAAGTAAAAGCTCCAAGAAGAACACAATAAAACCAAATTTAAACTGTGACAACAACAAAAAGAAAGAGGGGGAGAAGATGGAGATTAACAGTAGCAAAGGACGATGGAGTGCAAAAGTACTCACAAAATAGTTCGCTACAATGAACAGGGTAGGGACCCTTTTCATTACTCAAAGGGAACCACCATTGAAAAAACTACCACAGAAGCACATGAGATAAAAAAGATACCAAAAGAGGAAAGATGTATGGAATACAACCAAATAAAAACAAAAGATAGAAAAACAAAAGAGAAGGATCAAATAAGACACAAAACTAACAGAAAACAAGATATAAAATGGCAATAGGGAACTCACAAGTATCAATTACACTAAATGTAAACGGATTAAGCTCACCAATAAAAAGGCATAGAGTAGCAGAATGGATTAAAAAAGAAAATCCAACTGTATGCTGCCTACAGGAAACTCATCTAAGTAACAAGGATAAAAAAAATGAGATAGCCCTACAAGAATTATCTGACTCCATCAAAAAGAATAACATAAGAATAATAGGTATATCAGAGGGAGAAGAGAGAGAAAATGGAATAGAGAACATACTCAAACAAATAATAGATGAGAACTTCCCAAGCCTGTGGAAAGAACTAAAGCCTCAAGTTCAAGAAGCAAACAGAACTCCAAGTTTTCTTAACCCCAACAAACCTACTCCAAGGCATATCATAATGAAATTGACACAAACCAACAGCAAAGAAAAAATTCTCAAGGCAGCCAGGGAAAAGAAGAATACAACATATAAAGGAAGGCCCATTAGATTATCATCAGATTTCTCAGCAGAAACTCTACAAGCTAGAAGAGAGTGGACCCCAATATTTAAAGTCCTGAAAGAGAGGAACTTTCAGCCACGAATACTATACCCATCAAAGCTATCCTTCAAATATGAAGGAGAAATAAAAACATTCACAGATACAGAAAAGATGAGGGAATTTATCATCAGAAAACCCCCACTCCAGGAATTACTAAAGGGGGTTCTCCAATCAGATACAAAGAACAAAAAAAAACAGAGCCACACGTAAAAGCGCCAAGAAGAACACAATAAAACCAAATTTAAACTGTGACAACAACATAAAGAAAGAGGGGGAGAAGATGGAGATTAACAGTAGCAAAGGACGATGGAGTGCAAAAGTACTCACAACATAGTTCGCTACAATGAACAGGGTAGGGACCCTTTTCATTACTCAAAGGTAACCACCATTGAAAAAACCACCACAGAAGCACATGAGATAAAAAAGATAGCAACAGTGGAAAGATGTATGGAATACAACCAAATAAAAACAAAAGATAGAAAAACAAAAGAGAAGGATCAAACAAGACACAAAACTAACAGAAAGCAAGATATAAAATGGCAATAGGGAACTCACAAGTATCAATAATTACACTAAATGTAAACGGATTAAACTCACCAATAAAAAGGCACAGAGTAGCAGAATGGATTAAAAAAGAAAATCCAACTGTATGCTGCCTACAGGAAACTCATCTAAGTAACAAGGATAAAAACAAATTCAAAGTGAAAGGCTGGAAAACAATACTCCAAGCAAATAACATCCAAAAAAAAAGCAGGTGTAGCAATACTCATATCGGATAATGCTGACTACAAGACAGGAAAAGTACTCAGAGACAAAAATGGCCATTTCATAATGGCTAAGGGGACACTGAATCAAGAAGACATAACAATTCTTAATATATATGCACCAAACCAAGGAGCACCAAAATATATAAGACAGCTACTTATTGATCTTAAAACAAAAACTGACAAAAATACAATCATACTTGGAGACCTCAATACACCGCTGATGGCTCTAGATCGGTCATCCAAACAGAGAATCAACAAAGACATAGTGGCCTTAAACAAAACACTAGAGCACCTGGATATGATAGACATCTACAGGACATTTCATCCCAAAGTGACTGAGTATACATTTTTCTCCAGTGTACATGGATCATTCTCAAGAATTGACCATATGTTGGGCCACAAAAACAACATCAGCAAATTCAGAAAAATTGAAGTTGTACCAAGCATATTTTCTGATCATAAAGCCTTGAAACTAGAATTCAACTGCAAAAAAGAGGAAAAAAACCCCACAAAAATGTGGAAACTAAACAACATACTTTTAAAAAATGAATGGGTCAAAGAAGAAATAAGTGCAGAGATCAAAAGATATATACAGACTAATGAAAATGACAATACAACATATCAGAATCTATGGGATGCAGCAAAAGCAGTGATAAGAGGGAAGTTCATATCACTTCAGGCATATATGAACAAACAAGAGAGAGCCCAAGTGAACCACTTAACTTCCCACCTTAAGGAACTAGAAAAAGAAGAACAAAGACAACCCAAAACCAGCCGAAGAAAGGAGATAATAAAAATCAGAGCAGAAATAAATGAATTAGAGAACAGAAAAACTATAGAAAAAATTAATAGAACAAGGAGCTGGTTCTTTGAAAAGATCAACAAAATTGACAAACCCTTGGCAAGACTTACCAAGGAAAAAAGAGAAAGAACTCATATAAACAAAATCCAAAATGAAAGAGGAGAAATCACCACGGACACCATAGATATACAAAGAATTATTGTAGAATACTATGAAAAACTTTATGCCACTAAATTCAACAACCTAGAAGAAATGGATAAATTCCTAGAAAAATACAACCTTCCTAGACTGAGCCAAGAAGAAGCAGAAAGCCTAAACAGACCTATCAGTAGAGAAGAAATAGAAAAAACCATTAAAAACCTCCCCAAAAATAAAAGTCCAGGCCCTGACGGCTATACCAGTGAATTTTATCAAACATTCAAAGAAGACTTGGTTCCTATTCTACTCAAAGTCTTCCAAAAAATTGAAGAAGAAGCAATACTTCCAACACATTTTACGAAGCCAACATAACCCTCATACCAAAACCAGGCAAGGATGGCACAAAAAAAGAAAACTACAGACCAATATCTCTAATGAATACAGATGCTAAAATACTAAACAAAATACTAGCAAATCGAATACAACAACATATTAAAAAAATAATACATCATGATCAAGTGGGATTCATCCCAGAATCTCAAGGATGGTTCAACATACGTAAAACGGTTAATGTAATACACCATATCAACAAAACAAAGAACAAAAACCACATGATCTTATCAATAGACGCAGAAAAGGCTTTCGATAAAATACAACACAATTTTATGTTTAAGACTCTCAACAAAATGGGTATAGAAGGAAAATATCTCAACATGATAAAGGCCATATATGATAAACCATCAGCTAACATCATATTAAATGGCACTAAACTGAAGGCTTTCCCCCTTAAATCAGGAACAAGACAGGGTTGTCCACTCTCTCCACTCTTATTTAATGTGGTACTAGAGGTTCTAGCCAGAGCAATCAGACAAGACAAAGAAATAAAAGGCATCCATATCGGAAAAGAAGAAGTAAAGGTATCACTTTTTGCAGATGATATGATACTATACATCGAAAACCCCAAAGAATCCACAAAAAGACTACTAGAAACAATAAGCCAATACAGTAAGGTCGCAGGATACAAAATTAACATACAGAAGTCAATAGCCTTTCTATATGCCAACAATGAAACAACTGAGAAGGAACTCAAAAGAATAATCCCCTTCACGATTGCAACAAAAAAAATAAAATACTTAGGAATAAACATAACAAAGAATGTAAAGGACTTATATAATGAAAACTATAAACCATTGTTAAGGGAAATCGAAAAAGATATAATGAGATGGAAGAATATACCTTGTTCTTGGCTAGGAAGAATAAATATAATCAAGATGGCTATATTACCCAAAGCAATATACAAATTTAATGCAATTCCCATCAAACTTCCAATGACATTTTTTAAAGAAATAGAGCAAAAAATCATCAGATTTATATGGAACTATAAAAAACCCCGAATAGCCAAAGCAATCCTAAAGAAAAAGAATGAAGCTGGGGGCATTTCAATACCTGACTTCAAATTCTATTATAGGGCCACAACAATCAAAACAGCATGGTATTGGCAGAAAAATAGACACTCAGACCAATGGAACAGAATAGAAAGTCTAGAAATAAAACCACATATATATAGTCAAATAATTTTTGATAAAGGGGCCAACAACACACAATGGAGAAAAGAAAGCCTCTTCAATAAATGGTGCTGGGAAAACTGGAAAGCCACATGCAAAAGAATGAAACTGGACTACAGTCTCTCCCCCTGTACAAAAATTAACTCAAAATGGATCAAAGATCTAAACATAAGACCTGAAACAATTAAGTACATAGAAGAAGACATAGGTACGCAACTCAGGGACCTGGGTTTTAAAGAGCATTTTATGAATTTGACTCCAATGGCAAGAGAAGTGAAGGCAAAAATTAATGAATGGGACTACATCAGACTAAGAAGTTTTTGCTCAGCAAGAGAAACTGATAACAAAATAAACAGAAAGCCAACTAAATGGGAAATGATTTTTTCAAACGACAGCTCAGATAAGGGCCTAGTATCCAAAATATACAAAGAACTCATAAAACTCAACAACAAACAAACAAACAATCCAATAAAAAAATGGGAAGAGGATATGAATAGACACTTCTCCCAGGAAGAAATACAAATGGCCAACAGATATATGAAAAGATGCTCATCTTCTTTAGCTATTAGAGAAATGCAAATCAAAACGGCAATGAGATACCACCTCACACCTGTTCGATTAGCTGTTATTAGCAAGTCAGGTAACAGCAAATGTTGGAGAGGCTGTGGAGAAAAAGGAACCCTCATACACTCTTGGTGGGAATGTAAAGTAGTACAACCATTATGGAAGAAAGTATGGTGGTTCCTCAAAAAACTGAAAATAGAACTACCTTATGACCCAGCAATCCCTCTACTCGGTATATATCCCAAAAACTCCGAAACATTGATACGTAAAGACACATGCAGCCCCATGTTTATTGCAGCATTGTTCACAGTGGCCAGGACATGGAAACAACCAAAAAGCCCATCAATAGATGACTGGATAAAGAAGATGTGGCACATATACACTATGGAATACTACTCAGCCATAAGAAATGATGACATCGGAACATTTACAGCAAAATGGTGGGATCTTGATAACATGATACGAAGCGAAATAAGTAAATCAGAAAAAAACAGGAACTGTATTATTCCATACGTAGGTGGGACATAATAGTGAAATGAAGAGACATTGATAAGAGTGTGGTGGTTACGGGGGGGAGGGGGGAATGGGAGAGGGATAGGGGGTGGGGAGGGGCACAAAGAAAACAAGATAGAAGGTGACAGAGGACAATCTGACTTTGGGTGGTGGGTATGCAACATAATTGAACGACAAGATAACCTGGACTTGTTATCTTTGAATATATGTATCCTGATTTATTGATGTCACCCCATTAAAAAAATAAAATTATATAAAAAAAAAAATAAAAAAAAAGATAACATATGACAAGACATGTCTTCTTGCCTCTTACCTTCCCAAAGGGAGAAAATTTGAAACCGTAGGAATTATGATAGAATTGTCAAGTACACATGTGATCAGGTTTAAATCATAAAATGTAAATGTAACTCATTTAATAGTATAAAAATCATAATATTTTGATCAAGGAGAAAAAAAATAAACTAGAAGAATAATTGATCTAATGATGACATTTTCATGGTGCTATTTTGTGGGTAGTCCTACTGTTATAAATTCTAGTAAACTCTTCCACTTGGGAGTCAGATGTACAAGAAAAACTGAAGGGGAAACATAGCTACAGCCACATTGTATACCTTTTGTGTCTGTCGCCATGAACTTAATCTGTATTGTGTGCTTTTACACTCCATTATTTAAAAAAAAGAAAAACAACTGTCCTGGTGAACATGAACCAGTGCCCAGGTTATAGTACATATAGTTTATCACAGCCTACCTTCAAGTAATATTATACCTCTTTATGTATAGTATAAGGACTACAATGACTGCAACAATGTGCTTTGGTTCCTCTGCCCTTGGCCCTTGTGCTATTCTTTTTTTTTTTTTTTTGTATTTTTCTGAAGTTAGAAATGGGGAGGCAGTCAGACAGACTCCCGCATGCGCCCGACTGGGATCCACCCGGCACGCCCACCAGGGGGTTATGCTCTGCCCATCTGGGGCATTGCTCTGTTGCGACCAGAGCCATTCTAGTGCCTGAGGCAGAGGCCATGGAGCCATCCTCAGCGCCCGGGCCAACCTTGCTCCAATGGAGCCTTGGCTGCGGGAGCGAAAGAGAGAGACAGAGAGGAAGGAGAGGGGGAGGGGTGGAGAAGCAGATAGGCGCTTCTCCTGTGTGCCCTGGCTGGGAATCGAACGTGGGACTCCTGTACGCCAGGCCGATGCTCTACCACTGAGCCAACCGGCCAGGGCCTCTTGTGCTATTCTTATCATAAATTTTACTTTTATTTATGTTATGAACCATACAATATGTTTTTATTTTCTTAACCAATTAACTTTTATTTATTTTGTTATTGATTTTTAGAGAGAGAGAGGAAGGGAGTGAAAGAGATAGATAGAGAGAGAGAGAGAGAAAAAAACATTGAAAACATTGACTTTTTCACTTTATTCATGCTGTCATTGGTTGTTTCTTGTATGTGCCCTGACTAATGATCGAACCCGTAACTTCACGTGCCAGGATGATGCTTTAACCAACTGAGCTACCCTGCCAGGACCAACAATTCTCTTTTCAGTTAAGTTAAATAATGTTAAAAAGTCTATATTTTCTCACTTATTATTTCCAGTACTCTTCATTTCTTTGTGTAGATACAGATTTACATCTGTTATTATTTTCCTTCTGCTTGAGGTACTTCCCTTAACATTTTTTGTAATGCAGATTCACTGATAATGAATTCATTTAGCTTTTGAATGTCTTACAATCTTTATTTTTAACAAGGTAAAAAATTTTATGTTGCCAGTTTACCCTCATTCAGTACTTGGAGAGATGTCATTTCCATTGAGGCAAGTTTGCATAGTTTTCAAAGAAAAAGCTGCCTCTGTTCTTATTTTGTTTCCCTGGCTATAATTTGGCCTTTTGTTCTCTAGTTGCTTTAAAAATTTTTTATTTATCATTGGGTTTTAAGAAATTTGATTATGATGTGCATCGGTGTAGTTTTCTTCATTTCTTGCGCTTGGAGTTTGTTGAGCTTCTTGCATATGTGTATTTATAATTTTCATCAAATTTGGAATATTTTCATCCAATATTTCTTAAATATTACTTTATGTCCTTCTCCTTTTCAGAGATTAAAGTAACATGAATAGTAGATCTTGCCTACTTGTATCATAGCTCATGGATTTTTTTTTCATTTTGAGAAATTTATATTGCTATGTCTTCAAGTTTACTACTGTACTTTTTTGAAATGTATATGTATTTTAGTCTAGTATATGTTTCATCTCAGATATTGTGGTTTTTATCTTTAGAAGTTAGACTTGGGGCTTTTAAAAAATATCTCTCATGTCGACATGTTAAAGTATTCCTTTACCTCTGGAATATATGGGATACAGTTTTAATCATTCTTTTAATGGCCTTGTCTTCTAATTCTATCATCTGTATTAATTGAGTCCATTTCAATTTATTGATTTTTCTTTTTACTAATTATGGTCATATTTTTCTGTTCCTTTGCATGTCTAATCTTCTTTAGCTGTATACCAGAGATTGAAAATTTTACCTTGTTAGTTATTATATATTTTAGTATTCCCATAAATATTTTTGAGCCTTTTTTCTGGGACATTATTAAATTACATGGAAATAGTTTGAGTCTTGTTTTATGTCTTGTTTCTATGCTTTGTTAAGCAGGATTAGAGCAGCATAGTCTAGGGTTAATTTTCAACGTAACTGAGACAAGATCCTTTTTTGTATAATTATGAGGGTTTGTACTCTGGCTAGTAGAAGAGGTGCTGTTTCTTTTCATCTCTAGTTCTTTCACAGAATTTTCCCCCCTAGTCTTGAATAGTTTCCTCATGCATTTGAGGTGATTAGTACTCAACTAAATTCTAAAGGGGAACCTTCTTCAGATCTCCAGAGTTCTCTCTCTCTCGTCTCTCTCACTCTTCTCTCTTACTCTTCTCTCTCTCTCTCCCTCTCTCTCTCTCTCTCTCTCCCCCATATCTGCTCTCTACTATTTTTTCCCTGAAAACTCAAACTCAAACTGTCTCCAGGACTCCCAGCCTTTCAACTTAGGAGAGCATTGGGCTCCACGGGAGTCCCCTCCTTGCACCATGACCCTGAAACTCCAGGCAGTAAGTTAGGGCAATTGTAGGGATCAGCTCATTTGTTTTGCATATCTCAGGGATCCTTGACCTTCATTGTTTAATATCCAATGTTTTGAATACAAGTTATTTCTATAGGCTGTCTGCTTTTTTTTGCTATTGTTTCCAGCAGGAGACTAAGTCTTCTTTCGCTCAATGTTGGCTGGAAGCAAAGTCTGTAGTATCCTTTATACTTGAAAAATATTGTGCCTTTTCTCTATTTTTGTTTCATTTGTCTTAAAGTCCGGGTGAGGAGCCTATAGAGCTAAACTAGAAAAGGTTCCTTTGGATAAAATGCTAAAAAAGATGATTTTTCTCATTCTTTTTCACAATTATGACCCTTTGCTTTGCCATCGGAGCGATCCTTCCAATTCTAATCATCTCTCCTTTATGCCTAAATCCATCCTGTCTCTGAATGACTACTGAATAACATTCAAACTCCTTAGTGAGCGTGCAAGGCTCCTATCTACCAGTTAACCCTCATTTTTAACGCCACTCACTGCTCCCGCACTGCACTGCAGTCTAGCTAACCTTGTGCTGCCTGCCACAGTCGTCAGTAGTGTGTGGGCTCTGGAGTCTAAGGAAAGGCTCAAGGCTTATTTAATGGTTTCCTGATTTGAAGAAATGAACTTCTTTAATATATTATCTGAAAATAAGAGTAATACTACTACATACCTGCCAGGGTTTTTGTGAACATTCAATGAAGTAATAATATCTGTGAAGTGCCCACCACAGGGTCTGGCACAGGGTAGGTGCTCTCTTAGCATAATTCATTACTGTGATGACTCCCCCAGGACATTATGTTCTGCTTCTCTGCCCTGTGGGCCTTTGGACAGGGTTCTCTTGTTGCCCAGAAGTTCTCTTCTCTGCTTTATATACCCTTCCTTGCTTCTCCTTCTCTTTTCAAATGCTTCTCAAGGTTTACCTCATGTGGGAGGCTTTCCCTGATCTCCTGTCTGATGAGGATTCTCTCCATGTTCCCTGCTGCCCCATTAATACTGATTTGTAATTGTTTTTTCTCTTTCATCTCTGCATCGGGGGAGGGAGACTGTGGCTCATTGTATGTGATCAATCAGTGTTAGATGGATGCATGAATGAATGAATGAGTGAATGAATGAATGTCAGCTCTTAATATGTGTTGAATAGAATGATGAAAAGGATGTTTACAAAAATATGACGTAAAATGTTGTTTGGATGAACACCAGGAGAGCCCCGACATCCCAGATAAGAAGGCACTGGGAGAGCAGGAGGGGTGTGCCCAGGGACCTGACATGGATGGTCACCACTACCTTTTGAGCCTCTTTGTAAAACTCTAGAGGCTGCAATTCAACGACTAATAATGCTGCTTGGCAAGAAAAGAACAAAGCCTGGGGATGGGAAGGAAAGAATTGCAAGAAAATGAAAATCATGAGCCAAACCATGTGAGAACAGCCTCCTACCCCCATCCTTACCCCACGGCCCAGGCACCCAGCATTTATGGCATTATCTGCTCACAGCCGGGGTTTAGGTAAATGCCTGCCAATATTGACATTACCCCATGTAATGAAGTCAAGGTGGATTGGTGAACAATCACTTTAAAAGTTAATTGTTCAAAACTGCAGGTTAGAGCTTTTAAGCTAAAGCCTGTTGGCCTGCTGGCAATTTTGATGCTTGTTCTTTTTTCAACTGTTTTATTTATGGTCTCGTTTTCTTGATGTTGTTGTCATAAAGGAGAGCTCTTCTTTAATTTTGTTTTCTAAAGAAAGTTAAAGGATGTCCTGTTTGACTCATATGAGTGATTTCCTTTCCTCCCCTCCACTTCCTTTTAACTGCCTTTCTCTTCACTGGAGGCTAATCCCTTCACAAGGCCAGCCTCGTGTCCTGCAGTCTTGCACACACATTTGGAAATCTGGGGATCCGTGCTCCCTGCCAACTGCAGCCTTCCTAAAGTCCCTGTGGGCTGTGTTGAAGGAGATCCCTCAATACTGAGTTATTGGTGACATGCTCAGAGCTCGGCCAGCTTCCCCTCCTTAGGGTCCATTTCCCTTGTTGGTCTTGGAAAGATTCAGAGGTGGGAGACGTCGGTGTTTAATGGAAGACCCTTTCATCCCACAGATTGGAAGCTGTCACAGGGATGCCCCATCTGCAGGAGAGCCTCATACCAAAACCGATGTCTGAGTGAGCATAAGGGATGTTAGGCATTCTTATTTGAGATGGACACTGACAAGGTAGCCGTCCTTTCTCAATCAAAGTCTGGCATGAATTTGGGTCTGTTGATCTATTTTCATTTATTAATGAACAGGTCACACAGACTATCCCCTGGACATATTTTCAAACTTAAGGAAGAAAGACAGATTTTGCCATAAGAACTCTTCCTCTAACTGACAGCATCAATCAAGAGCTACTCTGAGCTCTGGGCTGCTCTCAGTAATGAAACTTATCTTCTAAAAGCTGGAGAAGCTGGGGGTATAGGACAGTGGGGCCATGGGCGGAGGAGGAGAGGAAACCCCAGTTCAGCTTGACTATTTCTTCTTTGCCTCACATGGGCTCTTTGAAGGAATGAAGGAGACCAGAAAGAAGGGTGAGGTTTGGTGGCATCGAAGGTCATGGAAAGCAGACAGCAGGGAGCCTTTCCCTGAGGGGAGTGGTGCCCTGGCAGCTGTTTTAAACTCGAAGGTGATCTTTTTTACCCCCTGTGGTAGAGAGCCAGCATCTAGGAGATTCTTTCTCCAGAAGTTTACTCTCCTTTCCATTTAGGATTCTATTCAGACATTGAGGCCTGTCTTGCAGATTGTGCATTTCAGTGGTTTTCAAACTTCTCTTTCTCTAGGATATACTTTTTTTCTCTCTCGCTTCAAAGGTAAGCTACTACCTCTGCAAGAATCCAACAGATAAACCCTCCAAAAAGAGAAGTAAGGATTTGATAGCTTGGGATGTAACAAAGTAGAAGGAGGTGCCTATTGGAGTATAAACCCTAGGGGCCATGTATATGCTCTAGAAAACTAGATTTCTGGGAAGTACTTAAAACCATGCATCTAGTTTATGACCCTCAAGATAAAGAGCAGAGAGGTCATGAGACTTGTTGAAGAGCAAACTTATCACTCTTGGTGGAGTTGGTCTTCAGATCCTCTCCCCCACCTCTGGGTCGAAGCATCCTGATGTGTACCGGTGATGCAGGGGAAAGGAGGAGGGAAGAGGCAGTGTATGGATCTATGAGTCTTCTGGCTGCCCTTGAGGAGGTGTGGCCTTACAGGTCTCCAGCACATCCCTCTGTTCCTTCCCATTTTTTACTCCAGCAACGGTGGTGCTTTCTCCTTAAATGAATTCATGTATCTGTGACAGAAGAATCTTATACTTCTGCTTCTGCTTTCTAGGAGAAGTGATTTGCTCATATTGGCCAGAAAACTTCAAATTATTCTTGTTACCTCAACTTTTCTCATCTCCCTTAATCAGCCCATCACCTAGATCTGTTGAATTATCTCCCAGATAACCTGAGTCAGTCTACTTGGCTTCAATATTTGAATGAATACCCTGGTCCAAATCACCATTGTCTCGCTGGAGCTGGCAATGGCTCTCATTCTGGTCGCATCTGATTTCATTCTTCTCACACAAACCAGAATGATATTTGGAACCACATTTCTGATTATGCCATTTTCTCTTCCAGCTAAAAATGCCTCAATGGCTTCTTACTGGTTTTAGGTTGAAGACCTCAATCATTAACATACTCTATGTCCTGCATGGTCAGTGCTCTGTGCATGTCTCCAGCCTGGTATCGTATCTCCTCCTCCTCTCTCTGCCCTCAGCTGCACCAACATTCTTGTTATGTCTTCTTCTTCAACAGGGACTTTGCATATGCTGTTTTTTTTTTACCTGGAATTCTCTCCCTTGCCTTCCCCCCTCCATTCACCTAGGTAACTCCTTGATCTCAGTTCTCCATCCATTCTTCAGGGAATCCTCCCTCCCATCCCGACTCAGTTACGCTCCTTATTGTACACTTGCTCTCTTGTTGCATCATGTACCGTATTTTCCCATGTATAAGACACTCCCATGTATACTGCACACCTTAATTTCGGTCCCGAAATTTGAAAAAAAAAATGTATTACATAAAGTTATTGAACTCAAGTTTTATTTGTTGTAAAATTTATACCACTCCTCATCATTGTCAAACTCCCATCCATTATTGTCCTCATCTGTGTCTGATGATGAATCACTGTCTTCATATATTGCCTCGTCCTCAGTTCCATTTATGGAAATGCAAAAAACAAACAAAATCTACAATCACTGTATAAGATGCACCCAGTTTTTGACCCCAAATATTTCAAAAAAAGGTGCATCTTATCCTTGGGGGGATACGGTATTTCTCCTTGTGTGGTTACGTGCTCAGTGTCTAATTTTCCTGTGGGACTGTCAGCTCCATGGGTCGAGGACCACATTTGTTTTAGCTGTAGCATGGTGTCCTCCACAGTAGGGGATCAATAAATATCTTATGAATAAATAAGTGAATGAATGAATGAACTGACTTTTGGAATAGGAAGTCTTTGCTGAATCATCCCTTTTGTGTGGTAAGGGAAGTATTTGCTTCTGGGACAAGCGCTTTTAAAACTCTGTTTTGACATCACTCTCTTTTCACTCAAATTGTGAAAAGCATCCAGAGAAAACCTCTGGGTTCTTGATACTCCTACCTACCTTGAGAAGTAATGGGATAAAGTACTTTTCCTTGTATCACTAGGTCCTGGCTTTCCCTCTTAATTTCTCTGAGGACATCCCTTTTCTGAGCAAGCAGTTTCTTCTTTGTCCTTTCTCCGTCCATCTTCTGCCAAATGAGGAGTTGGGCCAGGAAGAACTCTCAGCTTCACCATACAGTCAAGAGGGAAGGCATAATAAGACCAACACTTTGAGGGAGTTGGGAGCATGGGAATGACATCAATAGGCTACAGGCTGTGTCTTCAACTAATTTTGGCACAACTTTGCCCATTAATCTGTTGTTGTTTTTTCAGTTTCTTGACTTTCCTCCATCTTGCTTGACCTTTTGCTCTTGGCCACTCTGAAAACAGTATTATATTCTTAATAGTCCAGAAGTTGTTTGAGTCCAGGATTAAAGGAGACTGAACTCCCAGTCTCTGAGTCCCATCCATTCTGTGTGAGAAGGGCTAACTAAGCCTGGGAAACAGCATGTGGTTGAGAAAGATCAGTGGCTTTGGGCATGGGTAGTGCTGGGCTCTGACACTTACTAGGTAAGTTACTTAGGCTCTCGGGGCCTCAATATACTCATCTGTAAGGTGTAATTAAAATACCACATTGTTGTTTGTAAGTTTAACTGAGGTCATGTATGTATATATGCATATAGTATATATATAGGCTTTTTGAAATGATGACTGGTTGAGATGCTTAATGAAAAGGAGTTTTCTGTCTGGAGTCTGTCCCTCAGTGCCTACTCCATGGGTTGCAGATACCAAATGTCTTGATTGAGGTGAACAGTAGGCTCCTGTTTCTCTAGCACTTGTTTCTAGCTGACCCGACTCTGCAGGAGTTGGCACACTAGGGTTTTGGTTCCTTGGAAATCTGACCATCCCCAAAGCTGCCGACCACAGGCATTCCCAAGGTTTGCAGATAGGCTGCAGGTAAGGCTGGTCCTTTCTACTCATACTAAAATTGTGCCTGAAATGTATGCTTAGAGCTGCCACCATTGCTATTTCCTTGGGTCCCCACTAGAATGTCCCTGAAAGCCTGGTCAGTAGTTTTTTTTCATTTGTTTTTTTTTTGTTTTTGTTTTTTAAGAGAGAGAAAAGGGAGTGGGGAGAAATAGGAAACATTAGTTTGTAGTAGTTGCTTCTCGTATGTGCCTTGACCAGGCAAACCCGGGGTTTCAAACCAGCAACCTCAGCACTTTATTCACTGTGCTACCACAGGCCAGGCAGTCACCAGTTCTTTTTTTTTTTCTTTTTTGTATTTTTCTGAAGCTGGTCAGACAGACTCCCGCATGCGCCCGACCGGGATCCACCTGGCACACCCACCAGGGGGCGATGCTCTGCCCACCAGGGGGCGATGCTCTGCCCCTCTGGGGTGTTGCTCTGTTGCAACCAGAGCCACTCTAGCGCCTGGGGCAGAGGCCAAGGAGCCATCCCCAGCGCCCGGGCC
Source organism: Saccopteryx leptura (assembly GCF_036850995.1). Lineage (NCBI taxonomy): Eukaryota > Metazoa > Chordata > Mammalia > Chiroptera > Emballonuridae > Saccopteryx > Saccopteryx leptura. The sequence goes on from NC_089505.1 coordinate 258,070,183, forward strand.
ATCTTTGCTCCAATGGAGCCTCGGCTGCAGAAGGGGAAGAGAGAGACAGAGAGGAAGGAGAGGGGGAGGGGCGGAGAAGCAGATGGGTGCCTCTCCTGTGTGCCCTGGCCGGGAATCGAACCCGGGACTTCTGCACGCCAGGCTGACGCTCTACCACTGAGCCAACCAGCCAGGGCCCAGTCACCAGTTCTTGAAGAGGAACTTGCTCAAGCTGGAACCCTCAACATTGCCTCCACTGTCCTGGAGTCGTTAAGCTTGGCAAACATGGATGCCACTCCCATGTCCTCATCAGCCCTCGGAGCCAGAATCCTCACTTAAGATGGTACTTCAGCTTGGAAGCAGGAGGAAGCTATGGCTCCTAGCACTTTTTTCCTGTAACTTCCTTGGGTTTTTCAACTCTGTGGTCCCCAACTATGTGACCCTATGATAGAACTTGGTTACTTTCCCCACATTTGGGTCCTGGCAGAGCAGGCTGGATGGGTCTGTCATATGAACTGTGCTCCCCTCACCAAGGTCTGTCATAGGACATATGCCTACTGACCATCTACCTGGATCCTTCCCCCACCCCACACGTTATCCTGTTCTGCTTTGTTCAACAATTGATCCATAACTTCTTACCCTTTCCCTAGCTGCCATACTTACAATGGATGATTTTACATACTCAAAACACTCCCAAGCACATGTCCAAGTTTTGAACACCACCCCAGGAAATTGTGGGGGAGTTATAGCTTTGCAATAATTTATAATTGCTTCAGTACCCCTGATGTATCAGTAGCCCTTTTCTCCTATGCCCAGTGACACAGATCAGATGGTCTTCAGATTTGGCGATCCCAAAACACTAGCTACATTTCCTTGCTTTTTTTCTCACTTAAATTTAGATACATCCAGTGACTAAATCAACTAGAGTTTGTTTACATATTTTTAAAAGATTTTAAATCTTAGGTTTTTATTATTAGTAGTAAATTACTATGACCTCTGACATATGGTTAAGACACACTGGCAAGGAAGGACCGCAAGGTGAGGACACTGAAGGGTAGGTCTTTCAAGGGTCATCTTCACTGGCTACCTAGATCCTCACAGTCTCTTGGGATAATTGGGGTTTAGTAGTTGAGAGTGACCATAGGTCTTATTTAAGGCAGTCAGGGCATTCTGATTGAGTTATGCTCCAGTATAAGGGACCCACTGGGCCACTTAATGGAATTGATCCCTTCAGATTGGCAATGGAAGGGCAATATGGCATGATGGATAGGAGTTCCTTAGGAGCCACAATCCCATTGAAGATTTCACTAATCATGGCTGCTCTTACATGGAGGACATTTGTAAAGCAGTCAAGATGGAGCTTTATCAAACTCAGTCCAACTTTTTTCACCCTTCCTCCTTCAGCATGCATGTGATATCACCCAAAGGCTGTCTTGCTTCAGGGCTTTGGGACCTGATCCCTTGTGAGCTATGGCCTGCACTACTCCATGCACTGCCATGGTAGTGGTGATGGTGGGTGATACACTTTTTCTCTAGCTTTCATCCCAGCTTAGAATAAGAAGAGTTTGTATGTACTGCCTTCCCTGTGGCTTCTTCTAGTCTCTCTTCCAAGGCCCAGGCATGTCTCAGAGCATGGCAGGACCAAACCTGTGGCTATACTGAGGGAATACAGCAGTACTGGCTTTACAGGGAGTAACAGGAGAGTAGCAGGGTGGTAGCATTTGAGATTCTCTGTGATTCTGCCAGCTAGATGTCTCCTCTGGCTTTACACCTACTCGCTCCTCCACCCCCACCTCCCTACACCCTGCACCCTGACCAGGAAGTCCCTAGGAGCTCAGGTTCTTAGAATTTATGGAGACAACAACTCTGTGTCCTCTGAGTCTCTAACAAGGCTTAGAGCTTTGATGTCTGTCAGCCTGGGCTGTGGTTGGGGAAGGCGGGGAGAAGTGCCACTTTAACCTCTCGAGCTCATTATTCCTACCTTGCTGATCCCCAGAGCAGCAAAGAAAATTCCAGCTTTCAAAATGGGCCCTGGTCAGTTTGAATCCCAGAAACAGGTGCTTCTGGCTATCAAAGTCTTGAAGCAGTTAAACTTGCTTTCACCTTTGTTGCAGTTCCCTTAAAAGAAAATAGAGAGATCTTCGAAAGGTGGAAGGGGTGGCAGGCCAGAAACGTAAAGTGTGTGCAATCACTCAGATACAAGTGGCACCAGTAAAAATTGCCTTCATATATCAGCTTATGGTTTACACACTCTGGCAGAAAGGACACTAAAAGGTCAGTGGAAAAAAAATTTATATGTCAGGCCTGGAGCTGTGACTCCAAAGGTGGTGAGAAGACACAGTCTGGGAAGGGCTCTAGAGGGACCGGCCAAGGGCTGGATGTGGCAGGCTTCCTTCTTTTCACTCTTTATTTTGTTTTATTTTTTAAGGAAGTTGCTTGCAAACGTCAGCAGAGCCGCTAAGGTATAGACTCGGAGTAACCTCTTGCTCTGACCCCTGGGTGACAAGACGGATAGTTCCATTCATCTATGGGTGAGTAGCGGAGGCTCCCTGCATTTTTTTTTCCCTTTTTGCTTGGATTCAGGATATATTTGTTTGCAGGGAGGGATGTCATGTTTGTGAATGCACAGCTCAGTCACGTGCAGGGGGTGAAATCAGAGGAGGGGAGAAGGGAAGAGACCGGCAGGAAGGAAGGGAATAGAGAGGGCTGGGGAGAGGGCAAGCTGTACTCTGGGGGCTTCGAGTGATGCCAGCTTGGATCCAGAAGCAAATCTCCAACCAAATGCGAATGGAGAATGTGTCTCTCAACTAGAAAGATCAGCAAATATGCTTTCAATTAATAATGCATTGTTTTAGTAGTGATTGCCTTGTGAAAAGGCCTGGGCTGGGGGATTATTTACCCACTCCGCCTTCCAATCTCACCTCCTTTAAGAGAAGGTACAAGAACATTGTAAGTCTCTTGGAGTTTTGTTTAAGACTGACCCACCCTTCTTACTTTATTAACCATGTAACATTTTAAGGTTGCTTTCCCCTCTCTGTTTCCTCCAGCAAGTCTCTATTGATCACTGTTTACAGTTATAATCCCTTTCAAATTTATCATCCATGACTAACACCACCCATATTGATTATTGTTGACAGATGTCCCTCTATAGTATATAACCACCATGATCCTGGCCAGTGAAATACAGGAAAGATAGGAAGAAATAGAAATATACATTTTCTTTTCTCCTCGATTTTCTTTTGGTAGTTCTCTTTTCCCCCTTTTGTTCATATTAATAACTTAGATGAGTTTTTCCCTATCTATGCTGGAGAATTACTTTGTATATTTTCAAGATAATTTCTTTATTCCCACTGAAGCCTTTCGGGAAGAAAAGAAAGTAGCTGTATTGCTCCTGGGTGGCAACTAGGGTGTAGGGTACCAGCAGGTCCCGAAGGAGATCAGATTTATGAGGGATATCCATGTGTCTTAACCTAAAGCCTTAAGTACCGAAGATGTAAAGACTAGTTTTCTAAGGGACAAATGAGGTGTCACTTGTGACTATGGACAAGGTGTCTGAAAGCTGGACTATAAATGGAGTCATTTGTCAATAATGCAATTTTTTTGGTCCCTTATTGCTTACTCTCTGTAGCATCCCTTGTACCTCTTGTGGGCTAAAGGTGAGTGATGGCCCAGTTGTGAAGCTATGTACTCATCTGTCTTGCCCCAGCCATGTGTCCAGGGTTTCCTGTTTTGGAACACCCTGCACATGCATGTAAGGTACCTACTCCACCTGTCCGCCAGGTTGGCATGGAGATGTGGAGAGGTCTAGCCCTTACCTGTGACTGGGCTGCTCATGGGCAAGCTATCGAGCAAGTCTTGAGCTCAGCTGCCTCCTCTAATGGAAATAATATTTTCTTTGCCCACCAAACAAGGAGGCTAGGAGGAGGGAGGTAACAGCCGTTACAGTGCTTCAAAAATCAGAAAGGACCATATCCAAGATGGTAATATTATTCCTCTGGAAGCTTTCTACTTGTTTTCTCTTTTTTCTCTCTGAGTCTTAGCCTCTCTCTTATACTCTTAGAAGATTTTATTTGCCTGCAAGGTTTTTCTTCTATTCCAGGGAACTTTATCAAAGGCCCCATGGGCCTGCCTTGAAAATAGAGCAAAGGAGTCTAGAACTCAGAGGGAATTTACAGGTCTCTTAGCTTAACCCATCAGTTAGACTTGTGAGGAAACTAATGAATAACTTTGATATCCCACAGTGTGTGAGAGATAAGCCCAGAAAGATACTCTTAGGCAAGTATCTGTTCTTCCCTTCCCTCTCCTTCTTACCACCTCTTCATCATTCTCTCCTCCTCCTCTTCATTCTTTTAATTCAATTCCTCCCTTCGTCAACCTTCTCTCCCTCTCCTTCCCTCTCTACCCCTTTCCCCCATTCCCCTCTCTCTACTTCTCCCTTTTCCTCCCTCCAATCCCCTCAGCAGATTCTAGGCTAGGGATAGTGACACAAGACCCTTTTGCTCTTAAAGCTCACTTTTTCTTTCACTTTGGAAGACAGAACCAGTTTCTAAGAAACTCAGAGATTTCTTTTACTGCAGAATATTTGCATTTAAAAAAATAATTATTTATTCACAGGAGAAAAAGGGAGGAACATTCAGCTCCTAGGGGAAGGCACATCTGCCTATAGAGTGTGCCATTCTGTCATGCTAGAGTGCTTTTGAATAGCTGTCTAGTTGACTCATATGTAAATGATATTTTGTCCTCCCTCATTGCCCTCAGTCCCCACTATTGACAAGAAATTGATGGGATTTTTTTTTTTTTTTTGCCTATTAACTTACCTATTTTCCAAGTTTTCATGGTCTGTTTGTAATAGTGTTTTTGGTTCTTTGCACTACTTTAAATTAATTTTTTTCATATGGGTCTTATTATACCTGAATACCGCTCAGTTATTTGATGACATAGTTGTAAATCCTCAATAAAAAGATCTTTAATAATCAGTTGGCATTTCTTTAATATACCACCCATCTTATTATATCCAACTTCTTAGATTTAATAGGATAGTTTATTGTATTTTCGCATCAGAATAGTGATGCTATAGTTATGCTTGAGAAGGCACTTTCATTATAAACTCCTGTTTTTAGACACTTACGATTTCCTCAAGTAGCACATTTATTTCAACATGTAATCATTTTCTGTACTCTTCTCTCACCCTCTTCCATTTGTACCATTTTTCTCATTTTTAAAAAAAGTTTAATAAGAAAATGTATCTCAAACTTTAGGACGAGAAGCTTTGTCATTGGCTGAGAACGGCCTCAAAATCCAGATTCTCGTTTGGTGTCTTCCGTCAACCTGATGCAAATGTTGGTGAAGGAGAGAGGCTGCTGGTTCCAGGATTATGTTCCTATAACATGGAGACTGTTCTCACAAGTGCTTTCAAGAGGGCAGTTCTTGGGGGGGGGGGGGGGCTTTGAACATTCGCCACCTTTTGCTAATGTTGGAAAACAGAGTTGAGCTGGCCAGAAGCAGACCAGAATACTGAAATTGCAGACTGACATCCCAACCCCTTCCCTGATGCTCTCCGCTTTCAGCCACTCATGAAAGACTGTGGGCTGTGCTCTACCTGGCTCTCCCTTTGCCTGGTTAACATAAACTCATCCTTCAGATCTCAGCACAACCGTCACTCATTCAAAGATGCCTACTGTAACCACGTAGATTGAGTATGGTTCTTTTGTTATAAATCTTCTCGAATTGGGCCTTTTTTGCTTTAGAACATGTCTCATTCTATTTATTGTGGTCAGTGATGTACTGGAGTGGGTTTACACTGTTTTTTAGCAAGAGAAAAATAATCAAATTTAATACATTTATATGTATGGGAATCTCACATATGTGAAAGAGTCAGAGGCCTACAGGTACAAAGGTTTCAGAGATAGAAAGGGAGGTGAGGTATATAAGATGTCGTGAGCTAGGAATGAGGCAAGATGCCTTGGGGGCTTCAAAGGATCAGCGCAGAATAATAAGAACAGTTGCTTAGTAAATAGTAAAAGGCCAAAGATTTATATGATCTGAAGAGAAACCAGAGTATTGATGTTTAGTAAATAAAACCTTGCAGACAGGTCGAAAGAGGTTTTCTCCGAGAATCTCCCATTATGGGCAAGGCCCCTAGTGCAAGTTATTCCAGGTGGTCTAGGGAGGGGCAGAAGTTCCTCATGAGTCTGTCTTATGAGAGCTGATTGTATACATCTCTTTTCTACTCTAAGTTCAGGGACAGCATCTTGATAGCCTGAAATCAGTCATGATTGGTGTTTTTAGACTAAAGAAATGGGCAGATGCTACAAATCAGAATTCACTGCCCCCAATCCCCAAGATTGTTTTTTAGGCATTCGCCATCATATCACCTATATGATGGTTTGTAAAACGTATTCTCTCCACTAAATTGTATCCTCCATGAGAACAGGGGCTTTATCTATTTTGATCTGTGTTGTATTCCTCTCATAGTGTCTGGCATGTAGTCAGAACTGAGTTATTAGGGAGGTTTGGTAATAGATGATCTTGTTTAAGTCAAAGAGGCTGAACCATTAAAAAAGATATTAATATCACATGATTAAGGTTCTCCACGATTTACCTCTAAGAGTATTTCATCCTATCCTAGGATCTATCTTCCTAAGAAAAAGAAGATTCTTAGAGACTCAATTGGTCCCATTGGTAAAATGATTCATCAGGAAGCCCTTGAAACTCTTTAGTCAGGAAAAGCAAAGACAATTCTGATTTGATGGGATGATGCCTCTTTTGAATTTATTTTTTTTTGTAAGTGCTCATGTGTTCCCCTAGGTAACTGCTTCCATGGGTTTCATGTTCCTGATTCTTAATGAGACTTTTTGCTTCTACTTCCTGACTGTGTTGCTATCTAGGCAGCCACTGTCCCTTCAGGAGCATCTGTTATCTAGTGAAATGGTGGAATGGGGGTGAACATGAAGTTAGAGCATTTGGGTTCAAATGTGGGCCATGCCTTGGAAATTTAATTCCATACTTAAAGACTCAGTGTCATCATGCCTAAAATATGATACATTATAAAGTTGTTACATTGAATGAGATTAAACAATATGTGAAATTGCTGACAAAACTAAAGGTTATTTTTCATTTTTAAATTTTCATATTTTCTCTTAGACTTAAATTTTGACTTTGTCATTATAATTGAAGAATGGATGACAGAGGGATTGGAAGTACATTAAGATGGCACAAATTGCTTGGGTGGGGTGAGGGAAACTTAATATTACACATCAACTAAAAGCATTTTCTGTCAAGAGTTTTGCTTTGTGTAATAGAAGACTGAATAATTTTGACAACTATCCCAGTGAGAAGAACTAGAAAAGCTGGAAAAAAATGTAAAACACATTTGTTGAAAGGCATAGTAGAGTTAATAAGACAGTGCAAATTAATTTATTTTATTTTATTTATTCATTTTTAGAGAGGAGAGAGAGAGGGAGAGAGAGAGAGAGACAGAGAGGGAGAGAGAGGAGAGAGAGAAGGGGGAGGAGCTGGAAGCATCAACTCCCATATGTGCCTTGACCAGGCAAGCCAGGGTTTTGAACCGACGACCTCAGCATTTCCAGGTCGACACTTTATCCACTGCGCCACCACAGGTCAGGCAAGACAGTGCAAATTAATAAGGCCAACATTGAGAGAGTAATGACAACTAGATGGGTGAGTCCAGTGTTTGGAGTAATGTTCTCCAGTGGAATATTGGGAGAGGTTGCCCAGAGACTGAGAAGTTAGGCACAACTCTTGACAATCTCACAAAACTGAGAGGAAATATTGGAGTAAAGAAGTGAGAGCCCTGGAGAAAAACACTAGCCTTTCTGTTGGAATAAGAGTAAACTGATTTTACACTTATTTGTAGGGCTAAAGTTCAGCTTCAAATAATCTCAGTGTCCTATGAGAATAAGGCAGGGGTCGGGAACCTTTGGCTTGCGAGGCAGATGTGGCTCTTTTGATGGCTGCATCTGGCTTGCAGACAAATCTTTAATAAAAAAATGTTAAAAATATAAAACATTCTCATGTATTACAATCTATTCATTTCCTACCGCTCATGTTCATGGTTGCGGGTGGCTGGAGCCAATCTCAGCTGTCCTCTGGGACAACACCAAATTTTTATTAGATAATGTGCAACAGACATGGGTGGTTGTATGGCTCTCACAGCCAAAAAGGTTCCTGACCCCTAGAATAAGGTAACCTGGGATGCCAGTGCTTTTAGCCGTCTTTCAAAAGGAACTATAAGTCCTATTTGGAGGATAGCTTTATACTCCTAATCATGAAATTACTTCAGTAATTTTCTACATACAATGTTTTACACTCAAGAATAAATAACCAAGGATACAAATAATGTGATAAAAACTTAAGAGAAACAGTATCAACAGACCAGAGGGATCCAGATAATGGGCTATTAGATACGTATTTTCAAATAACTATATATATTGACATGTTCAAGGGAAGATTGAGAATTTGGAGTATAAACTAATTACTCAAGTAAATAAATATTTCAGAACTTAAAATACAATGGAAATTAAAAATTCAGTGAATGAATTAACACTGACAGATGGCTAGACACAGCTGAAGACAGAACAAGTAAACTCTATTATAAGTCAAAAGAATATATTCAAAATAAAACTCTGGGTATAAAACAAGGAAAAGGGGAAAAGAAAAAAATAAAACAACAGTCAGGAATAGAGCATAAAGGTCTAACATATGTAACTGGAAGCCCAACAGAATGGGAGAGAGGAATCTGGGTAAAAGCTGTTTTTTAAGAAACAGTGGCTGAGAGTTTCCTAAAACTAATAAAAGATATCACATTTAAAGAAGTACTCTGAGCCAGAAGTAGTATAGCAACAGTAAAATGGCATGCAATATTAAATTGCTGAAAACAAAAGACAGTGAGAAATCTTAAGAGTAGACAGAGAGAACAGAGCAACAAGATTAACAACAGACTTATAAACAAAGGATAGTGGAAGCAGGAATTAATGAAATACTGGTATAGTAAAAACACTGAAAAAAAATTAAAACTTAGAATTCTATATTTAGTGAGAATATTCTTTAAAAAATTAAAGCAAAAAAGAAATATTTTATAAGGAATATCTGAGAATATGTCACTGGAAGCTAGTCCCCAGTAATTTCAGATTGCAGGTAGGAGAAATGATAAGAGTAAATGAGTGGATACATATAAATAAGTATTAATTATAAAATAATAATGTCATTTGGGAAGAATAAATATATATGTAGAATCAAAATGCACTATACCAATGACATACAAGCTTGGGGAGAATTAATGGAGTTAGTGTTTGGGACACTTGAATTGCCAAGGAACGAGTGAAATTTTGAATTTACATTAGACTTTGATAAGTCAAGAATGTATGTTTTTGTTTATAGGTAGCTTCTAAATAAAGTACATAAAGGCAATCTTTCTTTCAGTAAGATAAAAAAAACACCCACTGGAAGAAAGCTGATCTAGCTATATAATTAAAGGACAAATTTAAGACAGAAAATATTATTAGAGATGAAAATGGACATATCATAATGAGAAAAGGACAATTCTCTGGAAGATGTAACAGGTCCAAATTTATAGCTACTTGTTAGATAGCCCCTAAGTATATAAAACAAGTTCAAATATATAAAGCAATCCAAAGGAGGTCCCAAAGAGAGAGAAATTCATAATCATAGTGGGAAAATTTAACACACCTCTCTCAGTAACTGATGGAAGGAACATACAGATAAAAAGTAATGATATAGAACCCTTAAACAATGTCATTTACCACATTGACTTTATTGACATGTAGAGAACACTAACTAAAAACTTATCTTTTATTATTATAAGTATATATTTAATATTAAATTTACCATTTTAATTATTTTTACATGTCTGGATAAGGGGCATTAAATACATTCACATTGCTGTGCAACCATTACTGCCATCTATCTCCAAAATCTTTTTTTAAAGTTGTAGAGAATATATAGCCAAATTGACCATACACTGGCCTATAAAGCAAGTCTAAATAAATTCTCAAAGGATGGAAATATTGATACATAGTTTCTTCTCTGACCAGTGTGAAATTAAGCTAGAAATTCATCATGAAAACTTGAAAATCCCCAACTGCTTGAAAATTAAGTAATATACTTGTTAATAACTATTGTGTTAAAGGAGTAATCATAATGAAAATTTGAAGAATATTTTGAACGGAATGAAATACAAAATATCACATTTCAAAATTTCTGTGATACAGCTAAAGTTCTGCTTAGAGGGAAATGTATAACAAATGAGTAAAGGAAAAGAAAAAAATCTGAAAATCAGTACTCTGAATATTTTTATTGGGAAGTTGGAAAAAAACAGCAAATTAAACCCAAAAAAGGAGAAGAAAGTAAACGATGAAGACCAAAACATTAATAAAATACAATGCAAATATGGAGAAATTCAATAAAGCCAAAAGTTAGTCCTCTGAAAGACTAAAAACTGACACCCCACAAGTCAGACTGATTAAAAAAGAACAGGGAAGGTGCAGATTACCAGCACCAGGAAAGGACAAGGAATTTAGAATAGCTACAGCAGAGATTAAAAGTGTTATCAAGAGGAAATTAAATTTTGTGCAAAAGATTCTGAAATTTTGATGAGGTATATAAATTCTCATCAAAGTATAATTTATTAGAATTATAAGAAATTTATCAATTAAAGGAATTTAATTTGTAATTAAATTTTTTGTGCAAAGAAATTTTAGGCCCACATAACCTTACAAATTACTTGAATTCTTTCAAGATGACTGACATTTGTTTTGTAGCCCAGAACATGCCCAGCTGATTTTGGTAACTGTTCTCTTGGTGTTCTTTCTTGGACCACACTCATGCTGAGTCATTGCTAACAAGGAGAGGTTCTGAATGTGGGAACATAAGTACTCATCCCAGTGATTTATGAAAACCTGAACGACTCATCCCAACGTCCTTCATGCCCTTAAAGGAATTCTTTGATGGCCTTTACTTCCTTTCCTTATTCTTACTTCCCATTCTTTATTTTTTTTCTTCTTCCCCTTTTCCAAGTGAGAGAAGGGGAGATAGAGAGACAGACTGCCACATGCATTCCTACCAGGATCCACCCAGCAACCCCCATCTGGGGTCATGCTCACAAATGAGCTAATTTTAGTGCCTGAGGCCAATGTGCTCAAAACAATCAAGCCATGGCTGTAAGAGGGGAAGAGAAAGTGAGAGAGAGAAGGGGAAAGCAGAGGGGTGGAGAAGTAGATGGTTGCTTCTCCTATATGCCATGAATGGGAAATGAACCCAGGACATCCACACGCTGGGCCAACACTCTACCACTGAGCCAACTGGCCAGGGCCCTCACTTCCCATTGCTATATCTATTATTCTCCTCTCCTCTTTTAACCCTCGTTCCTCCCTCCTCCCCTCTTTCCCTTTTTTCTTCTCTTTCTTCTTGCCTTACTTCCATTCTTTCCCTTATACCCCAAACATTTGTTGAGAGTTCTCACTAAGGTATAGACCAGGAATCAAAAAACTATTTTGGAAAAGGTCAGATAGTTAATATTAGGGGTCCTATGGTCTCTATCACAACTTCTCAACTCTGAACTGTACTGTAAAAGCCATAGACAATACATAAACAAATGGGTGTGTCTGTGTTCCGGTAAAATTTATGGACACTGAAATTTGAATGTCATATCATTTTCATAGGTGATAAAATATTATCCTTTCGATTCTTTTCAACCACTTGAAACTGTGAGCAACATTCCTAGGTTGTGGGCCTTACACACAGACTCATGGACTGTAATTTCCTCACCCCAGGTGTAGAATCCTAGAGAGAATACAGTGTCTAAATGCCAGCCCTGCTTTCCTGCATCTCTGCCGCTATGGCACAAGCTTGTGACACCCTTAAGTACACGACTGATATGTGACAGGTTAGAAGTCATGCAGGGGTAATGATCAGAGAGGGGAGATTGCCCCTATAGGAGGTGGCATTTTTACTGCCCCTTGAAAGGTGAGTGGGTTTCAGATGTCTGTAATTAGTCTGCCCTGATGAGTGATTCTCAATTTTCATTTCATTTTTAAACGGAAAACTTCAGTCACATTACCTCTCTTCTGAATGTGAAGAATGTGAATTTAGCTGCAGCCAGTGGTGAGATTCAAATAATTTAACAACCGGTTCTCTGCCCTAATGACCATTTTAATTATAAAAAACGATATACCGAAATGTAGTTCATTATGTTATGCATTTAATATTTAAATAAGAACAATAAAAGAAGTATACTAAACAAGATTATAAGAGTTTTAAAATATTAATGAAAAAAATTAAATAATATCTGACAAAAAACAATAAAACTGTTATTTAAGATATTTCCATATTGCTTCTTGATTGGCATCCTCACTTGCAATTTTTTTCGTCTATGAACAGAATGAACATTACTACAGACACTTAGAATATGCTGTTTGTTGGGCAGATAAAATGTATTATGCTCACTTTGTTAAAGATGGCGCCGCTGCCCACGTGGAGGCCATCGCCCAGGTGATATTAATGTGTGTTGAGAATCCTTGTAGCCTGGGGCTTGGTTTTGGGATTAAGCCTTTCCCACCCATTTTGATGTGGGGTGGTACAATCCAATCATGCCTCAGAGAAGTGACTTTGTATTAGAGACTTCCCTATTTTGTATATTGGATTAAGGGTTTGGATAGCTACAGTATAAAATACGGGCAGAACGGGAGCTTGCTCTCTTGGTTCCTGGGATGATTAGCATGAGAGAGCAGAGGGAGCAGAACAGAGAGCAGAAAGAGGCCATGTGGCCAGGAGAAGCAGCCAAGATGGTGGAGTGCTGAGTGAGATGCCAGTTTGTGTGCAGTTTATGCAGGGAGAAGGAAGGAGATGGGGAACTGAGGAGAATAAGGCTGGTGAGCTAGAAACCTTTGATTCTAGGAAACTTGGATAAGTCAGTGGCTTTGTGAGCACTGAATGTGAGTGGGTTTTGGAGCCCAGTGTGTATTTTTACTTGCCCACCGGGTGCAAGCTAGAATTAAAGAAAATGGCCTATCAGTTTTTGGCTCCATTGTTTCTTTACCGACTGTCCGAATCCAATGCGAACCTGCATGGGCCGGGCTGCTGTGATGGCAGCCCTGGCCGCTGGCTTTACACTGTTGCTCAGATGACTGTTAAAAAAGAGTAAGGAATGTAAATTTGTGATTTCCACATTGAGCAGCTGTCCAGGCACCCACCTTAGAGAGAACCCTAATTATAAGTGCCATTTTAACAACCGGTTCGCCAAACAACAAAAAATGAGGCATCAGTTGTACTGAACCAGTGCAAACCGGCTGAATCCCATCACTGGCTGCAACCCAGACTCCTCTCTCTCAAGTGCTCCTCCTTCCCTGTGCTTTGGAACCTTTGAGAGATAGATGTGTGTGAGTGAGCCGTGCTGTCGGGGTCTGAGCTTGGGGAGAATTCTGCTCTCATAAAACGCCTTGGGCAGGTAATTCTCAGAGCCAGGGCTCTGTGAATAGGAAGAGTTAAGTCCCAGCTTCAACTTTCTTGTCTAGACCCATCTAAAAAATACATTTAGATGCCCCCCCCCCACCTGTCATAGGGTTCTTTGCATTCGAATACTACCCAGGTAGAGTACCCAACAGTGGGCTCTGCTTTCCCAGCTTTGGTTTCCCCGTTTCTCTCCCTCCCTCCCTCTCTCCCTCTCTCCTTCCCTTTTTTTTCCCCTTCAAGCATTAGCAAAAGGCCTAGGTACTGAAATACAAATTGTACAAAACAAACAAAATTTGCCTGGGGCAGTATACAGACTTCTCATTTCTTTTTCTCAACATCTTCTAGCCCTTGAGCTTATGTAGAAAGGGTAGGAGCCCCAATTTTCCACCCTGATCAGGAAGAGACGCTGTGGCTTTTGTCTTTGAAATTCTAATGATTAGATGGCATTGTTATTTAGAGCTGGGACCTGGGGCTAGGGAAGCCCTGGGAAGGACCCTAGGCTCCTGGCCTTGTTAAGAGGAGAGAGCAGGTCTTTACTTCATCTCCAGACATTGTCCTGGAGCAAAAAGAACACTACACTTGAAATTTAAGGACTGGGTTAAGATTCCAGCTTGACTACTTACTAGTTTTATTACTTTGGGAAAATTTCTCAACCTCCTAGAAACTCAGTTACAGTTACCTATTCTTTAAAATGGAGAAAATTAATAACTTTTAAATTCATGGAGTTGTTGAAAGGATGCTGTGATATAACAGATATAAAAGTGCCTTACAATACCTGACCTGTGGTGGCGCAGTGGATAAAGCGTCAACCTGGAAATGCTGAAGTTGCCGGTTTGAAACCCTGGGCTTGCCTGGGCAAGGCACATATGGGAGTTGATGCTTCCAGCTCCTCTCCCCTTCTCTCTCTCTGTCTCTTCTCTCTCTCTCTCCCTCTGTCTCTCCCTCTCCTCTCTAAAAAAATGAATAAATTGTAAAGCCAGGAGCCACGGCCAGGGCCACTATCACAGCAGCCCGGCCCATGCAGGTTCTCATTGGATTCGGACAGTCGGTAAAGAAACAACGGAGCCACAAACTGGTGGGCCATAGTCTTTAATCCTAGCTTGCACCCGGTGGGCAAGTAAAAACACACACTGGGCTCCAAAACCCAATCACATTCAGTGCTCACAAAGCCACTGACTTATCCGAGTTTCCTAGAATCAAAGGTTTCTAGCTCACCAGCCTTATTCTCTTCAGTTCCCCATCTCCTTCCTTATCCCAGATACAAACTCTCCACAAACTGGCATCTCACTCAGCACTCCGCCATCTTGGCTGCTTTTCCTGGCCTCCTCCACGTGGCCTCCTTCTGCTGCTGGCTCTACTCTCTCTGCTCTCTCATGCTAACCTCAGGAACCAAGAGCACAAACTCTGTTCTGCCACCATTTTATAGTGTAGCTTCACAACCTCTAATCCAATATACAAAATAGGGAAGTCTCTAATACAAAGTCACTTCTCTGAGGCATGATTGGATTGTACCACCCTACATCAAAAAGGGTGGGAAAGGCTTAATCCCCAAACCAAGCCCCAGGCTACAACAATCCTGCCTGCCCCCAACACACATTAATATCACCTGGGCAACGGCCTCCTTGTGTCATCTTTAACAAAGTGAGCATAATACATTTTATCTGCCTGTAAAGCCAGGAGGCAGGGCCAGGGCCAGCATCAGAGCAACCACCCGGCCAGTGCAGGTTCGCATTGGATTCGGACAGTCGGTAAAGAAACCATGGAGCCAAAAACTGGTGGGCCATAGCCTTTAATCCTACCTTGCACCCGGCGGGCAAGTAAAAATACACACTGGGCTCCAAAACCCAGTCACATTCAGTGCTCACAAAGCCACTGACTTATCCGAGTTTCCTAGAATCAAAGGTTTCTAGCTCACCAGCCTTATTCTCCTCAGTTCCCCATCTCCTTCCTTATCCCAGATACAAACTCTACACAAACTGGCATCTCACTCAGCACTCCACCATCTTGGCTGCTTCTCCTGGCCTCCTCCACGTGGCCTCCTCCCGCTGCTGGCTCTACTCTCTCCTCTGCTGAAAATCTCAGGAACCAAGAGGGCAAGCTCCCGTTCCACCCCCACTTTATACTGTAGTTTCACAACCTCTAATCCAATATACAAAGTAGTGAAGTCTCCAATACAAAGTCACTTCTCTGAGGCATGATTGGATTGTACCACCCTACATCAAAAAGGGTAGGAAAGGCTTAATCCCAAAACCAAGCCCCAGGTTACAAGGAGTCTAACTGCCCACAACACACGTTAATATCACCTGGGCGATGGCATCTTTAACAAAGTGAGCATAATACATTTTATCTGCCCAACATAAATAAATAAATAATTTAAAAAAAAGTGCCTTACAAAGTATGAAATTGGAGAACCTTTCTAGAGTGATCTGCAGATCACCCCAGACTGTCCTGATCTCCCAAGGACCTTCTTAGTTAACGATTTCCCACCTTTCTGTTTTTTCCAGTGGGTCTTTCCTTAGGCCATAAATGTCTCCTTTCCCAGGTTCCACATGACCGTTTGGCTATGGCCTATAGCATGATTCACAACATGCTACCCAAAATATGGTGCCTTGGCATATTGAAGATTTCCAGCTGAAGGAATTTGAGAAATTGCAAATGCAGAAAGGAGTCTGACCTCCCCTTCCCCTTTGAAGCAGACCAAAGGACCCTCCTGTGAGAGATGCCCCTCCTGTGACCACAGGAGGCGAACACCCTGATCTCTAGAGGCGGATGGGTGGAGGGATGCTGACTGGAAATCGAATGAACAGGTCTTGCTAAGCTCCCCTTAATTTACCACCGTTAACTCAGACCCTTTTGTCCTATCCCATCTTTCTAAACTTTGCACTCTTCATCAGACCAAGTATAAAAATACTCAGGCTTAACTGCTTCTTCCAGGCTTGTTTAGTTCTGAAGGCTCCCCTGTCAGGAAAAAACTTATATGTATTATATGTGCTTTTCTCCTTTGATCTGTCATTTTCTGGCCCAGCCAGGGACCCCTAAGAGGGTCAAGGAAATGTTTTCCTTCCTTACACCTACCAATTTCTATATTCCTTCCTTCATGGGTATTACCATTTTATTCTGAACACCCCCCACACCCTGACCTGGGGCTATGGGATTTTGCCTCTGCTTTAAGGCCCCTTCCTCCAAGAATGTCTTAGGACTTCAGCCTCTAGACAGAAATGGATTGCTACTCGGAGTAGCGCCTTTTGGAATGTAATCACACAGTCTGTTTTATTATTGTGTAAGCATTTCTTGGGTGATTTTATGTGGAGATGTAGGTACAGAGATTATAAATGCTTTGAAATGTATGCCACGCAGTACCTAGGCAGTTCTGGGCTCACAGTTAATGACTGATAAATAGAAGTTTAAGCCAGAGTAAGTTAGGCTATGTATAGAGATTGCTTGAATTTGAGTTTCCCCCAGGTCTCTGGAGGCCTCCTAAGTTCCGTGGAAGCTCTGAATTTGTTCCAGGAGACGCTGGTCTGCAGGAGTTGTCAGCAGAGCCTTAGCCTGGTTAGGCTGCTGCTCCACTCTTTCCACCACCACTTGAACAACATGCTCGGTGCCCAGGGGAAATCAGTCTGGAAGGAAGGCTTCCAGAGTGGCCCTGTCCCCATTCAGGAGCTGATCAGAGATGACCATCTTCAGATATTTTAATAGGCACTGAGATCCTTAAGGGTCCCTTGACTTAGGTGCTGTCAGTGAATAAATTTGGGTATTGAATTCCATGGGTCCTTTCTATAGGCCTGTTTGAGGCCAGTTTGCTTATCCTGGCTACTGCAATAATATTAAAACTCACTTGGGGCATGATATGCTTAGCTACCGGAGAAGAAGTGAATACATAAATATTTGATTATCTTCTCTTTGAGAAAATTCTCATTTTGGCTGTTCTCCCTGGATTAGGGTGTCTTAGAGTCAGCTCCCTCGGAGACAGGTCCCCGTGCCACAGAAGCAGCACGTCTCTGAGAGCGGCAGAGAACACTGGCCTCACGTTCTGGAGGGGCTGAGCACGTCCAGCAATGCAGCCGCTCTCAGAAAGGGACTCGCTGCCTGTGCGCAGTCCCGACTGCCTTTGTTATTACGTCTGTGAAGTCTGTGTTATCTGTCAGTGGTTCTCGACCCTGGCTCTGCCTCAGGATCACTGGGGAAGGTTTTGCAGAAACAGGAGTGCCAGGGCCTACACCCCAGAGATTCTGACTTAATGAGTCTGGGATGTTTTAGGCACTGACTGTACTTTTGTAAAAAACTTCCCCAGATGATTTTCAATTGCAGCTCAGACTGGGAGCCACTGCTCTAGACATGGGGTCAGCAAACATCTTCCTGGCCAGGGCCAGCTAGTCAATATTTTAGGTATTGCAAGGCCATGTGATTGTCATAATGACTCAGTTCTGTCATCCGGGTGCCAAAGCAGTCATTGCTGGGTGTGGCTGTGTGCCAGTAAAACTTTATTCACCAAAACAAGTGATGGGCGAGATTTTGCCCCTGGATTGTAGTTTGCTGTCTCTTGGCATAGTGACCTGGTATGCAATAGACACTCCTCAAATACTTGCTAAATTAAATCAAATCCAGTGAGTTTATTAGGCTCACAGAATAGTACCTAAGAAGGAGACAGAATGGCTGGCCTTAGGAAAAAGTTATAGCACTTTGAGTTTATTATGGCTTAATATTTTGGGACAATTTATTTAAAATCCTGTTTAACTTTGTTAAGCTTTGTTGAATTCTCTTCGGGGGGGGGGGGCAGAGAGAGACAGATAGGGACAGACAGACAGGAAGGGAGAGAGATGAGAAGCATCGATTCTTCATTGTGGCACCTTAGTTGTTCATTGATTGCTTTCTCATAGGTGCCTTGACCAGGGGCTACAGCAGACCAAGTGACCCCTTGCTCAAGCCAGTGACCTTGGGCTCAAGCTGGTAAGCCTTGCTCAAACCAGACAAGCCCGTGCTCAAGCCAGAGACCTCATTTGTTGAACTCTTTAGTGAAACTTTTGAAATAGATTAATATTAATTTGTGTGTGTATGTGTGTGTATGTGTGTGTGTGTGTGTCTGTGTGTGAAAGAGAGACTGAGACAGACTTATATACACATGCATGCACACACATATACACACACAGAGAGAAATGAGATTTTCCATAGTTTTTATTTTCCTGTCCCTATAAAAATATATAGCAACTAGTAGAACTCCCATAATTAGTCAATCTGTCAATTTTGATTGAATTGTTTAGCCCATTAGTCAAACCAATACCATCGTAACTCCATGCAAACAAAATCTTTATATTTAAGTAGTTCAGATAGCCTAGTTAGAAGAAATATGTGTTGGCTCTTTAAGGTTTGCCTTGATGGGCATGAGAAGCTTGTGTTAGCAAGTAAATGCCTTGGAGCAGTTAGCAAGCCACTTGGCAAGAAGCAGAGGTTCACAGCCTCATATCTGGGCACCTGACCACAGAGGTGAGAACACAGAGATGATCACCAGAGAGTAATTACAAAACAAAACGAACACATGGGAAATTCCGACAAGTCACTCTTGCTTATAAATACATAGAAAACTAAGCCAAACATTAATTTTCTCTTCTCCTCTTGGGTCAAATACATCAGTCATATTTTAACCCATTTATTCTCCAGTTATAATACAGAAATATCTTTTATGTGAACTGCCTCTTCTCTCAAGATAGGAGTTCAGGATTTCTAATATCTAGTGTCCTTAATGTAGAAATAACACCAGTGAGTGGTTATGAATGACTGTGTGATACTAGTGTCCTGGGCCTCAGCTAGTCTTTGAAAAGAGTAGATAGTACCTAGGGATATCTATCTATCCAGGGCTGGCTTTCTGCAGACACAATGCAGAACGTTTCCCCCCAAACCCTTCCTTGACTTTGGTTGAAGATTTTGCCAATGTGATGCTCTATGGGTTCAAATGGCCTCTGGAAAGTCTCTTACTATGAGGCCCTGGTAGGTACACAACCCAGAGAAACAGAGGGCATGCAGGGAGGTCATGTTTGTGAGCAGTGGGTCACTGTTCATTATGTGATTGTGGTGATCTGTTATTAGTGAAAAGCTTATCAGAACAAAAAGGAATAATATCTATGGCATAGCAGCAGGGAGAGGATTTTAAAGTTTTGATGGAAAATCTAAACTGTTTTTTTTTTTTTCTCCACATGTGACTTATAATTTGAATTTCTTTGAGGTAATAAGCTAGGGTTTTACCCAGGACAGAACATGGAGGCGTCTGAGTTTTTAAGCTCCCGACCTTTCTTTTGTACGATCATTAATGCGAGTCCCTTGGGAAGCATGCTTTTCCATGCATGTGTCCTGTATTGTCTTTTTCTTTCCCTCCTCCTCCCACCCATTCTCCTTATTGCAGAGGTAGCAATCCTCCTGCTATTAGCAAGATGTCTATTATAGTGTCATTAAAAAAGCCATAGTCAGTGCGAGGAATGACTCATGTCATGGAGGACTTAATAATTCACTGTAATAAAAGTATAAAGTTTTATGATAAACCACTCTCAGGGGAGTTAAATATAATCCTCAGCAGGTCACACACTGACTACAAAGCCTACATTTGTAATGGTAATTTGAATTTACTACATTGCCTTTAGTTTTTAAGCATTTGTGTGTCATTAGACCTTATAAATTGATTTATATGTTTCAACTCCAGTATAATTCTGCATAAAGGTACAATAAATTTTATGGATTGGAGATATGGCATCTAAAACATTTAAATAAAATTATTGTTCTAAATTCACTTAAGTGGCATTGATGGAAAGCAACCTCAAAGATGCCAACCTTCCGGAATGTTCATGAATTAGAGGGGGTGGGAGCGGCGGTGTATGTGTGCAGGTGGGGTGTTGTTGGATGTGATCCCCCACCTCCCCTTCCTTCCTTTATCAACCAATAAGGACCTCAGTGGCCATTCTTAAAAGGGTGCCCACCGCCCTGCAGCCTGCTAACTGGGGACATCAAAGCTCAGGGTAATGTACTGATGATGAGTTTGTAGGGGAGAGGAGCCAATTACACCCTTCAGAAGGACCTGGCTGTTATTTGTGGAACTAAATGAAATTCTGTCTTTTCCAGGAAATGACAGGAAGGTTGTTCAAGCAGCAGCTTTCCTTCTAGGCATGAAAGCAGAGCGCCCTGTTCCTTCCTTTCCCTTCTCCTCCAATTTCTGAAGTGAAGACATTAAAAACAAACCAAAAAAATAAATAAATAGAAAAAAAGAAAGAAGGAAAGACAGAAAGAGAGAGAGAGAAAGATGAAAGAAAGAAAGAAAGAAAGAAAGAAAGAAAGAAAGAAAGAAAGAAAGAAAGAAAGAAAGGAAGAAAGAAAGAAAATAAAAAGCCTGCTGCTTGGAGAGTGAATTGGCAGGGGGCTGCCAGGCACCGTGGAGGTTTGTTCTGCTGTCCCAGCCCCAGGCCTCGTGGGCCTTTAGTCGCATCAGCTATACTTTTGAGGAATAAGTCTCAGCCACTTTCTCCCTTTCCCCTTATTATCAAAAAAATAAAGGTCAAATAAACTGGATTATGAAAAATGAAAACCAAAACCCACAAAAACACAACCCGTGTTTATTTCACGGGCTTGGATCCAAATGGCACAAAGCAAGCTCTTGAACACAGAGGAAGGGGCCGCCCTCCCCACTCCCCTCCCCTATCCTCCAAATCCTCCTGTTCACTTTTCACTTTTTCTCACTGGTATAATTTCAACTAGCCAGTTAGGAATGAGTTGTGATTAATTATATTTTCCTTCTGACTTTGCAGATTCAGGACGACTGCTCACTGGCTCCTGTCCTAGGAGAACTTTGTTTACCTTTGGCAGTGTGCTTTTAAGTTGCTGAAAGCGGTGCTGAATTTGGCTAAAAAATACTTGATAAACTCAACCGTCTGTTTTAGGGCTTTAAATAATCACCCAGCTATTTTTTTTTCTTTTTTGAATGCAGCTTCCCCCAAAGCTGGTATGATTTCATTGCGGATCTTCAAAACCCCTTTGTCTAATGCTGTGTATAGGATTTCCCATAATGAAACTCCAAGAGGTCCCGGCCCTCTCTGGTGGGCAGTTCTCATCATACTCCTGTAGCACTTGGACATTAGAAAAGCCTTGTCCCCTTATTGAAGCAAGTCTTCTTTTCCTTTTTTCTTTCCTTTTTGTTCAGGAAAGCAGCAAGATAAACCTGCGTGGGCCCTCGGGACTCAGTGGGTGTGTCACTGCTAAATGACCCAGCCAGCTGGACAGGCTGAGGTACCATTTACTGGAAATAGATTCAAATGTCTTGGGAAATGGTTCTTAAAAATGTTCCCTCTGCTGGTGTGGTGCAGATTAGAACCCCACTGTGCAACTGAGAAAAACTAAAGTGTAATAAGAAACCCCCGATGATATGATGACGGCTTGTGGAAAGAGGGTTGAATTCTGGAACTAAAGGGAGAAAATGAACTTTGGTGACTTTCTATCTAGGTCCAAGCCAGGTCTGCACAGGGCAGGGACTGGACAGGCTAGGGCACCTTCCTGTGACAGTTGACACCTGTGTGAATTTTTCAGGTGGTTGAAGTGTCAAACCTGCATTCTCCTGTCTTTTGTGCAGCCTTAATGCATAGATAGATTTGGCAGACACTTGTATGACGTGATTTACGCAGAGGAAAAAAGTTCCTGAGTATATTCATCTTGTTCTTTTTCCCCCAAAGCAAGGATGCTCTAGGAATCCTTATTTAAAATGCACATGGCCCAGACAAAGGGAGTAAGCATTTATCAGTCATTAACACTGTGGTGAGAATTAGCGTGGTCAGAATTTAGCATGCTAAACAATTAGGAACTAAAAGAGTGGGACAGGAGACGGAAGAATTTTGATTTGTAGAAAAAATTTCTTTGGAGTTTCTTAAGGCTTGCAAGCAAGACTGGGGTGTGGTGTGGGGGCCTGGGGTCATCAGGAGGTGTTGAGGAGACTTGGGTGAGGGAAGCACAAAGAAGGGAAACAGATGCTACAGAAATGAACATAAGAGGGCATCAAAATGAATTTGATCAATCTTGGACTTTACCTTAGGACTATCCTTCAAATGACATGTGTGGTTCTATGAATCTTGTCAC
Organism: Saccopteryx leptura; assembly: GCF_036850995.1. Lineage (NCBI taxonomy): Eukaryota > Metazoa > Chordata > Mammalia > Chiroptera > Emballonuridae > Saccopteryx > Saccopteryx leptura. Next base: position 258,092,755 of record NC_089505.1, read on the forward strand.
TTAGAGGATTGTCCTAGAAATATCATCTAGTATCTGAAATTTTCTTGATCCATTGGCAGATGGTCCAGTCAACTCCAAAATTTTTTTAAAAGTTTATTAAACAGATATGGCAAATATAAAAATATGCAAAGTAATTTCACATATGCTCTTTTGGTTATTTTCGTGATCCGTCTGGCACATGGTTGATGATTAATAATTTTTTTTCAGAGGAATTGAATATATGGAACAGGTCTTAACATTTTTCTCATTTTATGGATGAGGAAATTGAGCCTCAAAGGTGTTAAATTGCCCAAGATCAGCCAACCAGTCAGTGTTGAAGCCTCTTTCTACTGTTAGTGCCCCCCTTTCCTAAGGCCTAGAACCTGCCCCCGGCTTGCAATACTCCACCTGACCTTGCCCTCCTCTGGTAGTTCAAATCAGTGCTTTCTGCTTCCTAGTTCCAACTCCCAAGGCCAGCTCTCCTACATTGCCTCCACAGGAGAATAGTATTGGGCAAGGCTCTGTGTGCTCCATCCCATTAAACCAGGTCCATATAGAGAAGTTGAGTGTGATCTACAGGAAAGCCCTTGATCTTTTCATTACAACCTGCCGAGTCTGCTGGACTTCAAGATCCCCAAATGCCTGAGCAGATAGACTTTTCCAAGCAACTTGAGGCTTTGAACCATATATATATATATATATATATATATATATATATATATATATATATATATATATATATATAGTATTTTTCTGAAGCTGGAAACGGGGATAGACAGTCAGACAGACTCCCGCATGCGCCCAACCTGGATCCACCTGGCATGCCCACCAGGGGGCGATGCTCTGCCCCTCCGGGGCGTCGCTCTGTCACGACCAGAACCACTCTAGTGCCTGGGGCAGAGGCCAAGGAGCCATCCCCAGTGCCCGGGCCATCTTTGCTCCAATGGAGCCTTGGCTGCGGGATGGGAAGAGAGAGACAGAGAGGAAGGAGAGAGGGAGGGGTGGAGAAGTAGATGGGTGCCTCTCCTGTGTGCCCTGGCCGGGAATTGAACCGGGGACTTCTGTACACCAGGCCGACGCTCTACCACTGAGCCAACCGGCCAGGGCCTTGAACAATATTTTAACGGGAAATAACTCAAATGTCTAAAACTGGGATCCATAGCTCATTCTCTTCCATCAGGCATGATAAGGCATGTTCATTGGGAGCACTGTTTGAATCAAGAGGAGGGTCCCCAAAGATCCAAGGTCTAACACGTATATGACCCTAAAGTGGTCAATTGACTCAAAGTAGGAAAAACTGATGGAGAAAATGTCCTTGATTCCTGAGGGGCAGCTTAAAGCCCCATCCCAAGTGCTGGAATGTAAAGGCAAGCCCAGAGTTACATGATAGAGGGAGAGGTGGCGTGCTTGTCTCAAGCTGCTGGTGAGTACTTGCATAGTAAACTGACTGGGAATGTTGTTTGGAGCATCAGGTCGGCTTCAAGGTAGAGAGCAAAGATAGTGTACCATATACAGGGTGCCCAACCTTGAATGCAAAAATGTGTTTCTGTCTTATTAGTCTGCTCTTTGTTCCCTGAGCCCCCATGTAACCTGGGCCATTCTTGTTCTCTCTGAGACATGACAGTCACTCTTTCCGGGCTCCAGAGTAATCCAGTGGCTCTGGGAATGGGATTCTCTGCATTATTCTCTCCTTTTTCTTTTTATGGACTCAGTTTGATATCCAAACATTTACAGATACTTTCCAAGCACTCCGGCTGAGACACAGGATGATAACATTTCTTAGGGTTGCTTTCTCTCCCTCTCTTCTTTTTTAATGCACTGTGGCTTAGTTAGTCCATGCTATTCCTCTTGAAGTATTACAAGTTATATATTTTTTCTTTATTCCCCCTTTTCCTCTTCTGTCTACGTTTGTATGTTTGTGTGTGTGTGTGTGTGTGTGTGTAGGTGTTCCTGTAATGTGTAAAAACTGAACTAATGTGTGAGGAGGAAGAAAAGTGTGTGACCCCCTAGGCCTGCACCATCCCCCAGTTAAAGCTATTAGCCACTTATATGCACAATTAACCAGCTGATTCCTAGATTGAAGGCTGAAGGAGCTAATTGCAGGTACAAAAATTGTACCCAGATAAAAAGCGGTTGGTCTGGAAATTTTCTCCTTAAACTTTCTTCTTCAGGGTGACTAGGTAGTATGTATGTATGTATGTATAAATGCATGTATTTTAAGTTTATCCGTCTCCCTGGTTTGCACTCATCAGAATTACTGATGGCATGTAGTGGAATTCTCTATTTATGGCACAAGTAGCTTCTTCCAGATCACATTCCATTCACGTTCTAGCACAAAGGATTATTGCCAGTTATTTCTTTATATTGACTTTTCTCTTCAATCTAGAATCCTAAAATAATTTATTGAAAAATATGAATGGTTTCTGTTTGTATGTGTGTGTGTATCTGTGTGTATGTCTGTGTATGGGTATTGAATATCTTATTAAGAAGCATCTTTGGGAAGAGGATTCATATTTATTGATAGCCTATTTTGTACCAGACACTAACATCATTATCTTATTTATATTCTCAATAACCCCGTGAGGTTGGTAGATTATATCCATTTAATACATGAGGTCACTGAAGTTCTACAATGTGAACTAACCTTCCCAGGGTCACATAACTCGTGTTAGGTGTATTTGATGCCAGATTCTGGCTCTTTGTGTTACTCAAGACAACCTTTTGGCCTGATAAAATTCCGTAAGTTGGGTGAACTCCATTCTTATATCTCTGTATAGATATGAAATACTATAGTTCAAAGCAACTATCTTCATACCATTTCTTTTAGAGCTAGTGGTTATGCAACTAAACAGATCGGTTCATACTGAGTACATGTTAAACAGTCCATCTAGGCTTCTCCTTCAGGCTTTTTCACAAAGATACACAGAGCTGCTGAGGAAACATCCTTGGTAAATTCTTCTCTGTGCTTTTCTTCCATTTCTCATGACTATTTCTCATGACAATTTCTCTGGCAGCCTTACTACATCCTACTGTCTGGATGCCCTGAGGTTCTTTCTTACTCCTAGGATACCCCCTCCGGCTTTGCCCTCTCTAGATGGTATTCCATGACCAGGATCTTCCCTTCGCATCTCCACCCAGCTGCTTCCAAGAAAAGCCTCGAACACCAATGTTCCTGCCCCTCAGGCTATCGTCGGTATTTTCTGGCTAGTTAATAAAATGATTCCACAAGAATATGAAGATTGTTACATACTTACTAGATTAATAAATTATGATGTAGCCACTATCTTCCAATACCAGTTTCCTTTTTGGAAAAATAAAGGGGTGAGAGTGAAGAAGCGTAGATCTCATCTTTTTCCATTTCATTTTCAATCTATGATCCATGAACCTCCACACGTTAGTCTTATATTTTGACAAGGACCTTTAATACTTAATGGGTCCTAATTAAATGAGCACTCTTCCCTCTTCTGCCCTTTAAATGGAATGCCCAGGTTTAACGCTTGCCCATCTCCCCACTTGTGGGGGATCTCTATGACCCTACATTTATGCTAATGACTCCTAAATCTATGTTTCCAGTTTGCCTCTGGCCTTGAACATCGGATGTCTACACATAACTGTCTGCTGGCCATTTTCATTTGGGTTTTTCATAGCCCCCGAAATTTACTAAACACAGAAGGAAATCAGTTTTATATTCTCCCCAGCTACTCTTTCTTCCTTATTCACCATTAATGAGTAATGCCACTTTGCTTGTTGCTGTTGAAGAAATTTGCTAATAGTCTTACATTCTCCTCCTTCTTCATTTCCTACAACCATTCTAGTCCATTCAACCTATTTATTCTTCATCTTAAACTTCTCTTTCCTCCATCCTTAACTCCCCAGGATAGCCCTTATTGATTTTGTTAGAAATTATTACAATGACCTTGTACCGGTTTCTCCTCCTCTAGCTCTGTTCCATGCTAAATCTTTCTGTCATGCTTACGCCACAAGGTCGGTGGGAGAAATAAATAAGATAAAGAACATGGACATGTTTTATAAAACTTGAAGTGTTCTACTAGTGTGCTCTACTGTTTGTTGTTCTAGAAGACAAAGCGCTGATTGTGGCTGCTAAGTCTTTGTGCCGCTTCATGTCTAGGATAGTCCCCTTTCTCTCCCTTTTTCTTCTTTTTTTTACACTTTTTTTGTTTTTTTTTTCTTTTTATTTATTCATTTTAGAGAGGAGAGAGAGAGAGAGAGAGTGAGAGAGAGAGACAGGGGGAGGAGCAGGAAGCATCAACTCCCATATGTGCCTTGACCAGACAAGTGCAGGGATTTGAACTGGCGACCTCAGCATTCCAGGTCAACACTTTATCCATTATGCCACCACAGGTCAGGCTTCTTCTTCTTCTTTTTTTTTTTAATGTTTCCATTGATGAGAGAGAAAGTGGGAAGAGAGAGAGAGAAAGAGAAAGAAAAGAAAAGAGAAAAAAAAAGCATCTACTTGTTGATTCAGATAGTTGTTCCATTTACTTGTGCACTCACTGGTTGTTTTTCATATGTGCTTTGACTAGGGATTGAACCCGTGACCTTGGTGTGCCAGGGTGACACTCCATCCACTGAGCAACTCAGCCAGGGCCTCTCTCTCTCTCTGTCTCATCTTCTTTAAAAATTATACCCATTTCTCAAGACCTAAAACAAGCACATATCTTCTAGAAGCATGATCTGAACATCATCACCTTCTTAAACATGTCTACTTTGTAAACACCTATGCTTTAACCCTTTGCTCTTGGTTACACTCTGGATCTGCTATTTGATTGCCTGGTTCATGGTTCATTCTCCACAATCAGGTGCTCAAAGACTTTGACTGGCTTGCTGGCTGGCTGGATGGACAGATGGACACTTCAGTAATCATCTGTTTGATTTGGTTTGAGACTATAAATCTGACATGTAAAATCTGTATGAGAAGGATTCCTATATCCCTTTGTCACAGAGGTCTAGTTACCCAAGTAAAGGAGCAGTATTTGGATCCTGAACCTCTGGTTCCATTCAGGGCCAGAGGGAATAAAGTTAGTGGAACTATTAGCAAACAATAACTTTGTGACAGCTTTTACATCTAATGCTTGTCTTTCTCTCATGGTGTACCAGGAAGAGATGGCACAGCCAGGTGCACTAGGCAGGCGATGGGCAAGGCGAGTGGGCGAGCCTGCACTGCAGTGTGCCTGTGCCTCTCTCTAGCAAGCAAATCACAGTTTGTTGCCCATTGTTTCCTCTGCCCAATGGGCATGTTCAGCACTTCCTCAGCAAATGTATTCAGTGTCCCCTCTTGCTTATCCAAATATACAATCGGACAATAAGGGAAACCATGGAAAATCTGCAGTGCCCGAGGTCTTCATTCCTTGCTGATTTTAAATGAACCTCGATGCATAGGATGAAAAGAGCCATTAGCAGGGAAGAGTTTAAGCTATCAGGAGAGGGAAGAAAATTGTCCAACATTTGGTCAGTCTGACAAGGTAAAAGGGAACGTGGGGTAGGGGGCAAGCTATTAGAGAAAGAATGACTTCCTTGCACAATAGCGCTGAAGAGCAGGCATGGGGTGGGAGAAAGTGCCTGTGTGGGTCTGGAAACAATGCGTAAATACCTGCAAAGTTTCCAGGCGGGAGAACAATTCTTTCTTTACAGTTAAAAACATTTTGAATGCCTTCAAGCTTTCCTTTCTCTTCTTCCAATATGCCCCCTCCTTCCTTTGATTCTCTGTCTATGGAACTTAAAGTATATTTGAGGCGCTTAAAGGAAGCCTTCAACTACTGTTTAACAAGTCAATACTAATTATTGTTTAGCACTGGATTATGGGCCGGATCATGGAATTAAAACAGAGCTGTTAGGATACCTTTGTACCTGGCAAAGAGTTAATGAGCACACGCTGCGTGCCTAGAGTGACTGCCAAGCGGGCTTACTATTTTATTTCAGTGGCACAGGAACAAAACCTAATAAATCATTTTAAATTTATCATGATACTTCCTTCCTTCATTAGGAAAATGGGGACACTTCCCTGTAAGGTTTGTCATAAATTGGGAGATTATTTTTGATATTGTTAAATTACTTGGTTATCTAACAGAGTGGTGTGAATATGTCTATCAGAGGAAGAATAAAATTGCAAACAAGTCTGGTTATCAGCAAAAGGTACTAGGTAATAGCATAAACAGAGAATGTGATTTACCTCCTGAGACCGTGGATGAGACTCCCTCATGATGGTGTATGTATGTGTATTGTGGATATAGAATACAGACAGGTGTGTGTGTGTGTGTGTGTGTGTGTGTGTGTGTGTGTGTGAGTGTGTGTGTAGGTGTGAGTGTGTGTGTGTAGGTGTGAGTGTGTGTGTGTGTGAGTGTGTGTGTGTGTGTGTGTGTGTGTGTGTGTGAGTGTGTGTGTGTATAGTAGATCAGCCTACATTTCTGGAAATAGAGGGCAGGGTTTCTGACCCCAGGTTCAATCATTTGGGCTTTCTCGGTCAGGGCTTCATAGCTAGGGGCAGTATGGGAGTAGGGAGGGAAGCTAGCAAGAAGAGGGGTGAGGTATGAACAATCTGTTTTTTCTGATTAGATGTCCAGCTGGGATGGCAACCAGACTTCTCATAGCGACTCAATTCACTAGCTCCCTGAGCAACTAAATGGTCAGGGCTTTGGGGTCCCACTGACTGAAGTGAGATTTGAACCACTGACCTGTAAGTGAGAAATGCTATTGTTATTGCAGGGTCATGTGCTATTTAGCCTGACCCTCTCACTAACCCCCATGGGCTCCTCAAAATTAACATTTAGATAAGTTCAGCCCTGAAATGTGGGTGTAGATGACTGTCCCATTCAACCTGGTGATCAGATCTAAAGTTGATATTAAAAGCCTTGAAAATGTTTGGTAAAATATATTATTTGTATAAATTCTCCAAATTTTAATTTTTTTATGCTTAAACAAAGCAAAAGAAATACTCCATACATAAGTCAAGGTATATATGGCCTATTGACAGATTTTATTTTTCTTCCTGTTATGTTGTACTACTTACTTCAGTAATTTACAATATTGGAGTTGCTTTGTGGGAACTAGGAGTCCATTAAGATGTGTATCTTATGCAGCTAGTATTATGTGCAATATTAAAAAAAACCCTCTTAATCTCTAACCTCTGTATTGCATAAAGGCGCAGAGGATCAATTATAGATAAATAGAGGGGAGATCTCGGAGGACTTGCAAACCTATTGGCAGTTTCTCAAGATACAGTACTGGGTCTGTATATATTGGTATTTAGTTTTCCATGGCTCAGACAAGGAGAAATGTTGTAATTGGTTTTATTTGAAAGCAAGAGATGGGGCCAGGGGGGAACTTTTTGGTCTCTAGTTTTTGCTTTTAGCTCATATAAAGTAAGCCTTCCTACCAGAGGTGTTTAATGGTGTGCTCAGTCCTTTTTTTTTTTTTTAATACAAGTGTGAATGGATGCCTCAGGCTAAGCAAGCTCCACCTCTCAGAACCTCAGAGGCTGTGGGAGTGATCCCTGCCCTTCTGACCCATCCTTAATTGGCCTATAGTCCAAGAAGCAATTAAAACTAAGGGTCTGATTCATAAAATGTGAACATGCCATTTAAATGTGTGCAGGGGGATTCCAGTTCACAATGCTGGGATAGGAGCAGCAAGGACTTTGTTTTCATCCTCTGAGCCTACCTTTCATAAATTCACTTCTCTCTTTCCCTCTGGGCCCTAAATGCCCTCCATCCTTTTCTGACAACTCTTAAGTCAGCTTCAAAGCCAAGGTCGGGTTCAAGTCCTTTGGTACATGTCATGATGGTTTGCTGATCTAGCCCCCACCCTGCCCACTCGAGGCGGGGTATTTTAATTGTCGTTCTTCCACATCTATTCTTATTATTTAATCATTTTTATATTTCCCCAAACACTATATGGGAAGAAAACCCTAAAAACTGAACTGAGCATTGCTGTTTGCAGAGCTGAAGCTAACGTAAATCTTAGACCTTGCCAGAGATAGGCTTAGAAATGAGCAGGGGCAAGAGCAGTACCCCTGAATTCCCAGATGTTTAATTACAATACAAAGGAAACCCTCGTTTGCACAGTCATTACTTACATTTTCTCACAGTTTATACACCCCTTAATCTCAGCCCTCCATCCCATACTATGAAGCTCCTAATGTTGCAAATATACTGAGTTTCTGAAGTCTGTATGGAAATTCTGTTCAGTTGAACATGATTCTTGGGAAACATTTCATAAATGTTTCTATTATTTGTTTTAGAACTAACTCTGAGAAACAGAGGGAGTCTCTTGTAGGAGATACTAATTAGGGCACAGGAATCATACATTTTTTAGTTCAAACACAAATCCAAGTGCAGGAGTCCATTTGAGATGTCTTTTAGACTAATGTTCAACCCTAGGAAAGAATTGTAATAATATGCCCTTGAGAATATTGTGTTAGCTGTCTAGGACAAACTAAGTTGACAAATAATCACTTGATTCAGTTCTTGTGTTTGCTTTGTCTAATAAACAATAGTCTTAGCTTTTATTATTTCCTGCAGTTTTTATTATGCTGCTATTCACAAAGTTTCAATTTATTTTCCAGAATGGCGCTATAGAACTCGTTATCCTGGACTCCTCTTTTTTTTTTTAGCTTTTCAAATAGGGCAGGGGATTATCTGGTACTTGTAGCCTAGTCAAAGGCTGCATCTACACCACACCAAACTACCAGGGAGAAAGTGAAAAAATTCAGTCCGTCTCCCAGATGGCCCCAGATGCATGGCATTGTGTAGATGGAAACAGCCAGATGGCTGAATGGATTTTTCCCTTTCCATCTGGGTGCGTGACATGGTGGAGATGCAGCCAAAGTCTTGAGCCAAAAGAAAATGCCAGCCAAAGAGATGAGGTATTGCTACTTTCCAGGCACCTAACTCCTGCTGTGTGGTATTGTGACCTTGGTTTAGTTTATTCTCTCAGAAGCAGGTCACTCTAATGGGAACAGTGATTACCAACCTGTAGAAATACAGACGGAGGCATGCCAACCCAAAGAGACTTGGAGAGAATGTCTCCTTTTCTTTCTTGTGAGGATAGTTTTTTTTACTGACTTGATGAAAACGATGATACCTGAGGAAGGCCCTCTCCATCCAGATCTCTCGAGGTCGGCAAGCTGGAGGCACTACAAACACCAAGTGAGAATGAAAACATCAAGGCGCTAGCTGTGTCCATCAGGGGCATCACTAAATCTCTTTGAACAACCCTGGGCAGTGAATTATGGCAGCATGGAATTGACTTACAGTTTATTTCTAGTAACAGGCAGTTACTATGTCAAATCTGAAACCATTCAGAAAGGCCTATAAAAATATACGACAAAGTAACAGGCTACCTCTTGCTCCTTTTAACATGTTTATGAGTTTAAACTGCATTGAGCTTGTGTTTATAGAAATGAACACAGGAATTTCTTATGTCCTATTCCTTCTCTCTCTCTCCCTGCCCTGCAATCAGCTCTTTTGTGACCATGGGGTGGTATCCAAGATCTTTGTAATGTTTGAACTCCCAGCTGGAATTATTATTCTGTTTAGAGGCAGTCTTATTGATGAGCATGCAACTTGTATTTTTCTGGAATAGTTGAAGTTCTTTTGTTGAAGAACAGTGCAGTTAAATGACAATTACAAAAGAAAATCCTTTCCAAGTTACCTTTTACTTACTCTTCCCCGCCCCAAGACTGTTTGACACTGGCTGAGAAACTAATTACAGCCTGAGTGGGGCCACGGGACAAATGCTGCAATCCAGGCATAATGCGACAACAAATAGAATAAGGTAACATATTGTTAAAAGTCAATACCCCAAGTCTAACAATACGGTGTCACAGACTCCTAAACGTGTAACCATATAATACATAATTGTCATCTGCAGAGAAAAGATCTAATTTTGATAATGCATACTGAGATTGGTTGTCTGAAAAATGCTTATGGCTCCAGAAGGTTTGACAGTCCTGAATATCACATAATAGCATGTAGCCAAGGAACATGGGATGAAGGGAAGAAAAAAAGACTCTATTCCAGAACACAAGCACTCCCACTCACTGTTTTATTTTTAAAAGAACACGATTCTGCTCAGACAATGAGCAAGTTTACTGTAAAGGGTGATTTGTTCCTGGGTTTCCATATCTGGAATCTGTGTGTCAGTGTGTGTGTGTGTGTGTGTGTGTGTGTGTGCTCATACGCCTGAGGGTCCCAATATATCCACTGGGGTCTGAGCTTTGACAGACACAAATATCCTGAAATCTCTTGACTTATAAGGACTTGACACAGCTTTAAATTTTAAAGCAATTAAGCAAATCAACGGACTCTTGAAGCATACTAATACCGACCATATTTCCTCAATTCTAGGAAATACCTTTTTAGCATTTTAAGATATCCGTGGTCAGCATCCTTCTTATAGTCTATGTGTAGACTCAATATATTTTCTTCTTTTTTTCCCTAAAACACTGTTTTTAAATCAAAGACATACCTCCCAACCCATGCCACCTTCAAGTTGAGGACATATTGTTATAAAATGTGCTAGCTGCTATTTATCGGACATATGTGGTATTCCTGAGGTAACACAAGACCTTTGACAGGTATTTCTTTTCAATCTCCTAGTGGCTCTAAGGAGGAGCTCATTTTATTTCCATTTGACAGGTGAGGATTCCAAGGCCCAGGGCCACTGAGTTATAGTAAAGGCCTCCTTTTCCTGTATTTCAGGATCTGCTTATCCATGATGTGTTACTTCATTGAAAGATGTAGTGCAGTGGGCGCTTTATTTCCATTTCCACAACTTTGATGAGGTCCTCTGACATGGATCACTGGTCCTCAAATCCCGTGGGCTCTTACAAGTTCGGCTTTCATACGAGAAGGTTTGCTTTGCTCTCAAACTTCTGGAACATTTGCTTGTATCTCTTGCCTCATGCTGTTCACCTGAGGCTGCCCGTATATATTTCAGACTGTATCTCAAGCCCCTTTGTTAGATGAAGGCTTCTCGAGGGCAGGGACATGTCCATGGTCCTTCATTAATCACACCATCAAAGCACTTAGTATGCACATAATAGGTGTGCATAATAGGTGGACATTAAATGTGTGTAGAACTAGTATGTAGCATAAAAAAACAATGAACATCAGACTGGTACTGTTTGAAAATGGTGAAAGGAACTTCGAGGTCATCAGTCTTGCTTCACAACAGCTTCTGACTCCCCATGGCACTTCCTTCTTAGACTCATTCATTCATTCATTTCTTCATCAATTTTTTTTTTTTTTGGTATATGGTTTTATGTTCAAAGCACTGGGTGGATGGCCTGGGGAAGATAGAGAGGAATAAGAAATGAAACTTCTGTCTTTGAAGAGATCATAATCCAGTTGATGAGCTCATACAGTTGTAAATATCAATATAGAGGAGACTGTGGAATGTGAGGCCTATACGAGATGTTGAAGTGGTCATTTTTATTATAATTATTTAAATATCATTTGATGCAGGGCATATTAATTGCTCTGGGAATTCAGACAAGGCAACAATGTCAACATGGATGACTGGGGAAGGTATTTTTTTTTAGGGGCTGTTGTAGGCATGGAAATGAGGAACCGCTTAAGGAAGCAGCAAAAGTAAGTGAGGATCACGTGCAGTAATCATTCCCATTTTAGCTGAATTTGGAATGCTGGTGCAGGAGTGGCTACAGTTGAAATACGGGCTTGGGTAGAATCATAGAAGACACTGAGTGGCATGCCAACATGCTCGGGGAGTGCTGAAAGTGTTTGGGAAAGGGAGAGGCCTGATCTGTTTTCTGGCCCTGGGAGATTAGCTTGGCTGGGAGTCTAGATGGTCTAACTGCAAGGTGACTCAAGCCTAGGAATATGAAGTATCAGGAAAGATTGAAGTACATCATTCAGGAGGTTGGCTATTTTGTTCAAACATGTTTAAAATACGTGTATTTTAAAAGATGGGAGGAGTTTCTCTTTGAAAACTGGAATTGTTAAAGCAGATTTTAAGTGCTGACAACTAAAGGGCTGATGTAGCTGGGGCTCCCCATTGTCTGGGAAGGACTTGGTCATTAGGAATGCAGGAGAGTAGGCTGGAGGGGCATGGCCAATTGAGGCAGCCACAAACGTAACCTAAAGGGAAGGTTGGAGCCAAGGGGGCAAGTCCATCTCTCTGGACAGCAGGCCTGTGCAATCAGATTCCTTTGGGATTCTCTGAGAAGAAATGGGTCATTAGAAAGGAACATGGCAGGAAACTAACAGGTATTAAGTTCCTCTGAAATCAGCATGGTGATACTATGCTTCTTCCTTTTCACCTTTAACTCCTCAAATCTCTACAACACCCCAATGAAGAAGACAGTATTCCCATTTCACCTGCAAGAAAAATGAAGTTCAGAGAATTTAAATGACTTGCACAAAGTTACAAAATGGAATTTTGTGTTGAGTTTTATCTCACGAATTGTTCAACCCAATCTTTTCTCCTTGCACCTGACAGCATTATATTGACACACCAGATCCCTGCCCATTGTTGGAGTCTCAGAGATGGTACACACCACCTGCATTGCTCACACACCTCCTGCCTCGGCTGTCTGGATCTTAGCTCTTTCATCATATTGGGAAGAAATGAGTACCTCAGAGAAACAATTCCCTTCCCCCCCAAAGCCCAGAACAGATGACCCTAGCCATCTGTGCTTTTTACCCCTGGCTTTCATTCTGGGATCAGGAGGGGTGAGCTGTTCTGGTCAATCACAGAGCTGGTTGGAATATTAAATAGGGAACACAGTAAGGAAGCAAAAGAGAAACATTCCACTAAGGGTTTGTCCTGTCTAGTTTTATTTACCACTACTACTACCAGAGTAGTTTTCTCTACTCCTACCACTTAGAAAGGCTCTTCCCTTAATCTGGGGACCAAAGTTGTATGTCTATAGGACTCAATTTGTCATTGATCCACTTCAGAGCTCCTCCTCCTCAATGGTGGATTTGGGGTGTCAAGGTGGCGAAGCTGTGAGTGTCGCCTAGAAGCTAGAACAGTGCTTCCCAACACTTTCTACATCATGGCACAAATGTAAAAGGATAATGTTTGAATAGCTCACTGGTCCAGGGCTTTAGCCTGCCCCAGCCTCCCTGAAGCCTCACCTGTGACACAGATGGAGCAGCTGTGGGCCCGCTGGCAGGTGCTCTGAGCTGGAGAAGGCCTCCCCTTGTCACTCAGCAGTGGAGTGACGGACTCGCCATCAGAGGTCAGCACAGGCCCTAGTATAGCTGTAATTCCTCAGGGTCTTGGCATTTTACAATATAAGACATAACCAAAATAGGTAACAAAACTGTGAAGCAATGGAAATGTGTGATTTGCATAGTAATCACAGAATTTATAAAATACTATGTACTTGTAGAATATGAATAACTCTATGACACCAGTTTAAAGCTGTGAAGTGAGTGTATTGTTTCAAGCCTGTCAGGGTATCCAGGTATAATTTCATTTGGAGAGCATGCTAAAAGTCTTCATTTGATGCCCTTGTGAATTTCAAGTCCAGGCCAAGTGTACTCTCCTACCCACTCATGCAGTAAGCCCCAGTGGGTAATAATGATTATAAATGATATAAATATATTAGGTGATTGCTATATACCAAGAATCATGCTTTTATATGATTTACATTAATTCTCACAGCAACCCTAATCATTCCTCTTTTACAGATGAGTAGACTGAGGCTTAGAGGGAGAGGTTAAGTAACTTGCTCAAAGCTGCATGGCTATGAGCGGTACCAGTCTGATGCTGATACCATTGGCACCACTAGACTGTGCTGCCAGAATTGTTAGAGAATTCTCCTTAGATGCAGGAGGGAAAAGAGAAACAAATTTTAGTTGTTATTTGCTAGTAACTGGCCTTAAAAGCCAATCCCTCGGAGGTCCTGATAGCAGGGTAAGACAGGTAAATACTGTGTAGTGCAGTTAGTGAAGTCCTTTGTCCTTATAAGTAGCCAATGGACCATTATTTAGGGTTCCTAGATTTAGCAAATACAAATACAGGATGCCCAGATGAATTTGAATTTCATTTAAACAAGGAATTATTCTTTTAGTACAACTATGTCTCAATAATTGCATGGGGCATACTTATATTAAAAAATTATTCCTTGTTTATCTGAAATTCAAATTTAACTGGGAGCCCTGTATTTTATCTGGCAACCCTAACATTGTTGATACTGTCTGATGGAAGGTCGGGATTTCCTTGAACATTTATGACTCCTTGATAGCACTGGACAAAGGCAAGTATTATTTAAAATGGCAAAGTAAATAATTATGACCATAGAATCACAGGGTAGGGAGAACAGTGGAGAATTGTTGCAACTTTGCTACTCTTTGCTAGACAGTGACTGTGTTCATACCAAGAATAGACTGGGTTTTTGTGTCTTTCCCACAAGACAAATCAGAGGAAGCCATAGAGGCCCTAAGCCCAGCTTTGGGAAGTCTCAGTGTTGTGAAGATTTGGGAAATAAAAATAAGAGAAATGTCACTTATTCATGGGCTTTCCCTGACGTAAATCTTTGGGAGGAAGTAAAAGGGGTGACTTTGGGTAGTTGAGAAAAAGGAGGATATTTCTAAGTAGAAGAGAACAGACATTGGTGTACAGAAGGATACAATTCCAAGGTCCTCAGAGCTAATGTGGATAGGAGGGGGTCAACTGGCTTGGAAATAGGTCAGAATGTATTAGGAAGGGCAAAACATAACATTTGTGGAGTACCAAGTACCAAGTTGTTTGAATAGTATTGAATAGTGTTGTTGAATAGCGTTCTCCCAAAAGTCTTGTCTACCGCAAGCTGTGAATGTGACTTTAATTGGAAATAGGGTCATTGCAGATGTAATTAAGTTAAGATGAGGTCATGTAGAAATAGTGTGGGCCCTAAGTGCAATATGAAGTAAATTTGGACTGAGATTCAGACACACAGGGAGAATACCATTGAAGATGGAGGTAGAGATTGAAGAGATACATTGATAAGCCAAGGGACACCAAGAATTTCTGGTGACTACCAGAAGCTAGAAAGAGGCAAGGAAGCTCCCTTTCCTAGCGTCTTCAGAGAGAGTGTAGTCTGGCCAGTGTCTTGATTTCAGATTTTTATTCTTCTAAATTGTGAAAATAAATTTCTGTTGTTGATAGCCACCCAGATTGTGGCCATTTGTTTTGGCAGCCCTAGGATTCTAATAAAAAGTATATGCCAAATTCTATGTTATCACTTTTCATATAGCTAAAAAGGTCAAGTGTCCCTGAGGACAACTGGGGAGCAAAGACAATTCAGCACACATTTACTACTTTAATTAGCCCCTGAAACAGGCTCAAAAAGGACTGTGGTTGGCAAACTTTCTGTAAAGGGCCTGATAGTAAGTATTTTAGGCTTTGCTGGCCGTAGGCTCTCTGTTGCCACTTCTCACTGCTGCTGTTTTAGAGGGCAAGTCATTGGCATGGTTGTGCTCCTGTAAATCTTTATTATATTTTTAAAGATTTTTATTTATTTATTCATTTTAGAGAGAGAGAAAGAGAGAGAAGGGGGAGGAGGTGGAAGTATCAACTCCCATATGTGCCTTGACCAGGCAAGCCCCAGGTTTTAAATCGGCCACTTCAGTGTTTCCAGGTTGACACTTTATCCACTGTGCCACCACAGGTCAGGCCAAATCTTTATTTACACAAACAGGCAGTTGGGGATGGGCTGAATTTGGCCCCTGGGCTATAAAGCTTACCTGCCTCTGACAAAGGCATGGCTTTTGCCTGCCTGCCTAGCCTTGTGACTTTGTGGACATTTACAGCTCACTACATTGTAAGAGATTCCACTTGTGTGTCCTTGATTCCCCGCACACCTGGTGGCACTGAAACTCATGAAACTAATATTTTCTCAGGCTCAGTGACATCTCAGTGAATGTGTCTTTCAGCGCTATGCTCTGATGCCCAGGCTACATTGCTCTGAGTGGAGGACTTGCCTTTCACCAACACCTTCAGAAGCAGGACTTGAGCCTGCCATGCAAAGTAGACCCATCTTACGTGATCTCCCCAGCTTGAATCCTCACTTTGTTCGCTAGACTGGGTTTTGAGCAACTTGACTCATTCTAAAAGTCAAATATACCCTCCACCCCACACACAATAAAAATTTACTTTTGAGGGCTTTTCAAAGGATTTGCAAAAGCATCTTACAAGTAGCCCCAGTGAAGAGTTCCAAATCCTTCTTGTGCTGGGAACATTGTTGGACTTCAATGCTCAGCTTCCCAGGGCAGCTTTTGGGAAGAATGGAGCCTCAGCCACATGTGTAATGGTGCTAGGCTTATTAGAAAGGTCATTACCATCATCTTCTAGACTTGCTTCATTCTACTGGCCCAAACGTGGCGTGCAGATATGTGCATACTCGAGCAATATGGGCCTTCAGTCAGTCCAGAGACTGCGGACACCAGCCAGATTTACCCAAGCAACCACAACTTGACTTCCTAGCTGGGTATGCAACACCTCTTAGAAACCCTTCTTCCTGCGGGAGCTTTGCCGAAAGCATCAGCAGCTTCTAGGCCTCGATCTTGTATCGACAGAGGGGCAGCTGTGCACTTTGCAGTTTATCAGTGTTTCTGAGCGGGGTTGGTTCCCCTGCTTGCTGCTGCAGCCGTGGGTCTCAGAGGGGCCCTTCTGGCTGCTATTACAGGACAGTTTTACCCTCTCCACCTTAGAGTGTTAGTTGCCTGCTCACCACAGTGTTCTTTCTCGTCAGAGGGATGCTGAGTGTGTGAGGGTGTGTAGCACCTGAGACTCACTTGAGGCTGTCAGAAGTGATTTCATCTCATCTTTTGAGGCGCTGGAGGGAGGAACGCTGGGTTTCATTTGAGAGGTGAGTCTGACTTGGATGCAGGAAGTGACCCTCAGACAATCTGTTCACACTTCTAATGGTTCAAGTTTAAATACAATGTAATGTGTTATTAATTATATTATTATATACAAATTATTTTATATATGATTGTAATTATGTTATTATTAATTATTAATTCTGACAATGATATGACTTTCAAGACTTTCAGAAGATAATCTTTTTTTGTAGAGGAGAAAAGCATTATAGGTTTGCACAAAAATAAAATACTCCTGAGAAGCAATACAACCAGAATGATATGTGCACACAGCTTAGCTTTACCCAGCTTCTGAGCCAAGCCCCAGTGTCCACAGAAAAGTACCAGATTAGTTAAATCACTTGTCAGTGTTTAGAGTCATGATATCTGCTAGGAAAAGTAATAGCGTTCATGAAGCTTTTCCTGTATGCACTATGGCCTGTTTCTTTGCAGGCTGAATGCTAGGAATGTACACCTGAAACTTTTTGGAGCATGTGGTTTGGTGAAATACAGCTCCTTTTGTCCAAGAATTAGCCTGATCAGAGAGAGAGCAAAGATTAGTAATCTTGTGAGAACAGTTGGACTATGGACTGCCCTTGCTAAATACATAAATACATATAATTATTCTGTGAATGAAAACAGGAGCATTCTGCTAGTGCTGAAGCAGGGAACGTATGTACACCTTTGCTTCTGTAGCATTTTGCATAGAAAATGGGCAAAAAGTGATGTGTTTGTTGCCAGGGAGTGAGGTGCCAGGTCCGCTGGTTGGCATTTGGATGACAGAGTTGGGGTGACTTTGACGGTATCCTCATTGACTCATGTGTTTAAACGGGGTGGAAAGCCCTCTAACCTGCTGGCCCGTGTGCTGTGTGGGGCCTGTCTGCCCCAGGATGGGCTGACCTTGGGGACACAAGACTGACCTTCCTGTGATACGAGCCTCCTCAGCAGAGTTTCCAGCTGGTTCCACCACCATCCGTTCCTAGTTCCTCAGGTTTGCTCAGCAAGGCAGTTAGACAGCCACCTGATTGACATCCCGAGGTCCCTGCCCCAGGGAGAAGGCTGGTTCATCTGGTAACCCCACCTTCTAATGATCTATAGCAGGAGTCAGCACACTTTCTCCACAAACATCCAGAGAGTAAATATGTTAGGCCTTCTGGGCCACACAGTCTCTGTCATAACGACTCAGCTCTGCCCTTGCAGTGTCAACAAGCTGTGGACAATACATGCCTGAGCAGGCACGGCTGTGTTCCAATAAAACTTTACCGAAACAGGCAACAAGCATGATCTGCCTGCAGGCTGTCGTTCACTAACCCCTGGTCTGTGGGGGTAAAAGGAAGCCATTCTTAGGTGTGCGCTAATTTTGTATTATAGATTTAACCGGGAACAACCCAAAGATCGTTAAATTGGAAACGAGGAGACATGGGCGGCTGTCGCAGGGCCGCCATGGGAGACAGTAACTTGTTAGCCTTTCGTGCCTGAAGGTCCTCGTCGTGGACCAAGGGTTTAGATGAAATGGTCTCTAAGGATCCTTGCACTTGGAGAATTTGATCTGCGTTTTGTGTTGGTAGTTCTATTACAACCTCTAAGGAATATACTTCCCCGCATCTTCATTGTCATGCAGGGTTCTTAATGACAAAGGTGACATTTTGGAGGGGGGTCCTGGGAGAGAGAGTGATGCTTCATCAAGGGCCCTTTTGCTGTTTCCTGTAGTCTGCTTTCTGAACCTGGCCCTGGGTGGCTTTGGTCTGCAGCCCTGTTTATTCCCTTAGGAAATCCCGTATTTGAAACTTCCCTACAGGCACCATTTTTCTTCACCCATGACAGTAGAATCAAGACCTGCTCTGTTTCATGCTTTTGTTCTGTTGCCTGGTGAAGCTACTGCCCTTTTTGTGTCAGTGAATCACCTCCCCAGTGGACTGGGATGGAGCCTATGCTTTATGTCAGTGTGGCTTTCCGCCAAGGCCTTCGTGTGGTGAAGAGCACACAGCACATGCTCACGACAACCCTGTTGACTTGAGTTCAGGGAAGACGGTGATGGACCCCTTCCCTTCCTGACTCCACTTTCAACTGAAAGAGAACTGGAAAGAGAGAGAGCGTGGGAACAACCTCAAGATAGGTAATCCAGATGATACTAATGATAACGACAGCTCTGATGCTTGGGCACGTATCATAGGGGATAATGTTGGTACTTGGCCCAATGCCCTTGGTTCCTTTTGTACCATTTGTGTACCTCCAGCCAGTTTGCATCCAACAGTTGGCAACTGCACCTCTTCTAGAAAACTGTCTTCAGACTACCAGAGCCTGCTTTGCCCATGGTTTAGAGAACTGAGAAGTACATGGGAGTTAGATCTCCGCAGGGAGGCCTTGACCAATGACTGACAGGCCCCAGAATATGAATGCCCAGCTTCCTGCCTTTTGGCAACTCTGAGGTGTAGCTTACACTCTAGAGTTGCTCTGGGGATCAGGGTGAAGCCACCTCCCATGGTCCCTTTCTGGCCATCTCCCTTTTCTTTCCTGCTTCTCCCTTTCCCTTCCAGATTTTCCCAGGGCCAACTTTGTAGCACATCACAAACACGTTAATCCTCTTGTGAGGGTCTGCTTCTAGGGAAGCCCCTAAAACAATGACTGATCGTGCCACAGCCACTGTGTTAGGCACTGGGCACCGTTTGTCATTGACCCTGGGCCCAGTCCTGCAGGGGAGGTTATACGATCCCCATTTTGCTGAGGAGGAAACAGAGAGGGCCTGAGAGGAGGCAACTCTCTGAGGCTCACTCCCTAGGAAGTGGCAAGTCCAGGATGCCCAGCCCAGAGCTCCAGCTCTGTCTCTGGAGTCTGTCTTCAACTCTGAGGGCTGCTCCAAGGAAAGCGTGGCATCCTTTGAGAGAAGTTTGTCACAAAGGTGCCAGAGAGGACATGTGCAATTTTGTTTGAGGGGGTCCTTGTGTTGGGAAGAGCTCTCTCATACAGGCCAGGACAGGAGGGGTTTCACTCCTCCTGGGGCAGCTGGAAACCTGGGGCAACGGGAAGGGATGGGTGGGTTTTGTTTGTTTGTTTTTTTAATAGAAAACACCAGACTATGTGAAATGACAGCTGCCAGATATAGTGTCCTTGTCTCTCTCCAAGTGCCAGAGAAAAAATTAAGTTATGATTCTATCCTCTGCTGAAATGGGCTTCCCTGGGATTGGAGTGGTTATGGTCCTGATCCATGAACTATTCATCACAGTGGCATTGGCAAATGTTTGCATTCAGTAACTTCCCCCTGGTGAGTCTCTTGCATTTCCACAGCTAGTAGTTAAATAGGACTTGGGCTGATATTAGCATCTCTCTTGGCCTCTGGCAATCTGATTATTAGTGCAATAAATATACAACATTTAATAACTCTTCACTTTTCCACTTTGAAGCCATTAGTTGTCTCCAGGTTGACTAGGAAGAACTTCAAATGCAATTCATTAACATTTCCTTAAAGAGTCCTCTTAACAATGCAGGTCTGGCTTCCCATTATGTACTGTCACTAATAATGGTTTTTACTTCTAACCTATTATTAATTAAAAAATTAAAAAGAGCCCTTCACTCTCTTCATTTCTGAGAAAAGGTTTATATCCTCTCAGTGTGAATTGTAAAGAGGCCTTTAGAGTATGGCTTGTAGTGTCAGATAATTGCTATCAAGGTAAATAATTTATCTGGTCAGACAGAGAGCACTTCTTCCTGCCTCGAGTGGATGGCTCAAGTTGTGGCCAGTCGGGCAGATCAGACTCAAGGCAAAGACGATCAGAGCCACATGAAACTTGCATCAGGAGCCAACAGGAAGAAGCAGCCTTTCCTAGGGGACACTGTGGTGACCTCTGAAGCTTACCATGACCTGGGACACCGCTAGCCTTTCCACAGCTGCAGCTGGACAGAAATGTCCGACCTCTGGAGCCCCTGCAGACAGAGACATCTTTCCCCAAAGGCTTTCAAGATTTTGCCATGAAGGACAAATGAACAGGCACAGATCCTCTGGACGCCCTAATCTTTTCTTTCCCTACTTCAAAGCCTTCTGCATTGCCTCTGAGCCTGTAATTACCCTGGAGGTATTTTAGACTTGAAGCGACACCAGCAAAATTGCACTTCCTGATCATGGGAGTCCACAGTTGTGTTTAATCAATTATGGAGCTGGTCACGAGATGGAGTTTTTCAGCCATAACCATTAAAGGGGAATCATCGTCTAGCCCAACTCCTTGTGCTCAGGGTAAGGGACCCACAATCTGAAATTAAAGAAACACTAGCCACTTGATGTGGTTTAATTTAGTCTCTGCCTCCTTAATTAAAAGCATACCATTACCCACCCACATAACAAACTGACACTTTTATGCCAGACTGTAACTAAAAAAAAAAAAAAAAAAAAATGCAAAAGTTAGGTGGAGCTAAAACACTGATTTTAAGATACCAACAGAGGCTCCCAAACACCACAGTAAAATCTAGATTTATTTACACTGGAAGCTTTAAACAAGCTGCTAGGCAATTTGAGAGTTAGTTGTCTGTATGTCTCTATCTCTACTGACCTCCCCCATTGCATCTCTGTCTTGTGTCTCATCCCAATCACACACACACTTTTGCTTATTTGCCATCAGCCATCCAGAAAGGGAAGACAGGGTGCTTTGTTTTGGAGACCTGTGTGTCTTTGTGGTCAGACCTGAGGTGTTCCAAGGAAAAGAAATTCAAACCAACTCTCAAAGCCTTAAGTTATTTCATAATCCTGGCCATGCAGCCATGAGCCTGGAGAGGCCTGGCTTGGAGCAGCTTATCTGCACACCTGTCTGTGTGGGGTGCAGACAGTACAAGCCACACAGCATGTCTGTGATGAACCCACACTTGTCAGTTCTGCTCAGAGATGTCCAAGGGCCTTCAGAGACTTACTCTGTCAGCAGAGGAGCTAAGTCCATACACTCATTAAGGCTGGGCTGGGTCACTGTCTGCTCAGACCTCTTGTCGTGCACTTCGTTGTGGTGCACAGGCTCGAAAGCTCGGGGCAGCCAGCCCACCCATCCTGGTCAGCGTCCTTGGCTCTCTTGCTTCTTGTCCCACTTGGCCCCATCCAATCTATCTCATTCCTTGGTAGTGATTTGTTTTTCTACTTTGAGAGATCATGTGGCACAGTGGTTTAGAACGGGAACCGTCACACAGTTGTATTCAAATTCTTGCTTTGTGATTTCCCAGCTCAGCAAATGCATCTCAGTTTCCATGTCTGTAAAATGGGGATGGTGAGAGTAATGACTTCAGATGTTTTCCTGAGAATCCAAGGAGTTAATTCAGGTTAAGTACTCAGAATAGTGTATAACAAACCCAATGTTTGTTGCCATTTCCCGTTTCCATTATCTTTAAATGAAGAGTGACAGGCCAGAATGAAATTTCAGCTAAAAGATCTTGTGATTAACCAGCCAGAACCCTTCATTTTTAAATGAAGAAACTGAGGCCTGGTGAGATAAAATAACCAACACATTAAACGGATTGAGCGGTGGTGTGGGTTCTGCTCAATCCAGTGCTCTTTCTGACATGCCCTTTGCAAATATTTCCCCTTGCTCCTGACAGGAGCTCCCGGGAACTTGGGATTGCTAGAAAAGCAGTATCTCTGAGTGCAGGGTTTAACGTTAAAGCCTAGATGACCAGCCTCGTTTCTCGTAGGCAGTCAGTGGGCTTCTTGGAAGGATTTGAAGGATGGTCTGAAGTCTTCATGTTGTCTTGTTGCTGCCAGACATCCCACCCATCTCCAGTTCTGACTTTTAAATAATAATTGCACCAGGAGAAAACAAGCCCCCCTTTTTAAAAATTGTGCATAGTTCTCTGAAGACACAAAAGCACCCAACATTTTAGTGTGAGTAAGATAAAACTTCTCTACATGAAAGTGCTTGGGAGCCTTAGGCCCCAGGGAGGAAATTATTTCTGAAAAGAGGGGAGTGTGTGGAAAGAGCCGGGGTCTCTGAAAACAAGCCATTTGGACCCTCCAGTTTTGCCTAGGGCTAGGTTGGTCCTGTGCTTCGGACTGCATCTCCTCCTCCCCTAGGCTGACTGCCCAGATAAATAATGTATTGGGAACGAATGTTTGGAAGCAAGCTCTGGACTGATTGGGTGACCTGTGGTTGGTAACAAGTTACCCAGATGGGTGTTGGCTGTCCATCCCTGGTGAGGGTTATGCTTCAGGCATCATAACTTCCCAGACTGGAATTGGAAAGACAGGAGCCAGGTGGCCCTTCCCTTTATCCCCGCCCCAGCCAACCCTGCAGAATACAAAGCCTAGGCAGAGATGACTCCAGGACCTAGTGTGGGGTCCTCCTCCCTCTCAGCTCTTGGCTGCCAGTGATGCTCCTGCTCTGGGTCACCTCTGAGAACCTCAGATTGAACTGAGAATTGTACTGCCCGAGTGAAGAGCTGGGGGCGGAGGTCTGACTGAGGAGGTTCAGACTTCTTCACTTTGAGTGAGAAGCCTAAAACTGTCTGACTGGTGTTCCTGGGGCTTCGTTCATCAGTCCCAGTGCCCAGCGCAGGTCTGAGATGGAAAGCAGGAAGGACGGCACATGCCTCCTGACGTGGTGTCCTGAGGAGTTCCCACCTCCAACGCATAACCGGAATCTAATCGCGAGGGAACCTCAGGCAGCCAAAGTCAAGGAATGTTCTGCCAACACAGGGCCTGCACTCTTCAAAAAGGTCAGCCTGAAAGACTAACCTAATTATAAGAGCAGCTCGAGGTCTCCACTGAGACCCCTGACGGAGCTGCTACCCTGGAAGTACAACCTTCCTTTATGTAGGACTCTAGCACTACCTGTGCCTTCCAAAGCCCTAGTTGGGAAGAAAAGCAAGACCAACCATGCTAACTATTCTTCTCCCATGTTCAAATGCACGGAATTATTGCTCTTCATTATGAGGCAGTGACTAGCTGGCCAGCCCTTACACAGCATGTTTCACAAAAGCAGTAATTGGAGAGAAAATGTTGAAACTGAAAAACAATGTTGGTAGAAATTGCCACGCTCAGCACAGCTTGCTTAATGTGGCCCTGTGGCAGCAGTCACCTGGCAGGGGAGGAAGGGCACAGGCCGTGCCATCCTTGAGAAAAGGCCAGCTTGTGTTCTAAGAAGGTATGGCTAGTTTCTCTATAGCTTCAGACCCTTAACAGCTCTTTACTGGGGCTTAATTCAGAAAGTGATGCCCTCTGGGGCAGGACTTGCTCTGTGACCTTAGATCTTAATTTTCTCTTCTGCACAATGAGAAGGAAATGTCTGTAGTCTCTTCTAACTCTAAAATTGTACTACTGTACTAATAAAATACAACAAGCTATAAGGATATCTGTATATTGACTGATATTTAATTGGCTTGTGATTATCTCCTATAAAGTCTGTAATTTTATATTATTTATAAAGTATTGAGAATGACTTCTAGGTAAATTTAGGCATTTCATTCATTAATCTCACTTAGAATAAACAAATCTCCCTTGGAAATAAGATTTCATTAAAGAGCCCTTACTTATGGCATTTGTTCAGACCTAGCGGTATACCCCAAACAGAAGAATTTATAGCACATCTCTTTTACTCTCAAAAGCAGTCTAGAAAGTGGGTATTAATGAACCCAAACTTCAAATTCTGATAGAGTCCCACCATCATGCCCTTCACACATCTGGAAAACATAATCTCATGTTCTTTGTAACTAAGACCATCTCTTATTGGCTAAACAGAAGCAGACCAATGGTTAGAAACCAAGTTTAAGTAAATAGCTCATTTTGAAATGAAATAAAACCAATGATTCTTTTCATACATGCAAAATACAGCATACCATATTGGGCAGGGGTCCCCAAACTTTTTACATAGGAGGCCAGTTCACTGTCCCTCAGACCGTTGGAGGGCCGGACTATAAAAAAAAACTACGAACAAATCCCTATGCACACTGCACATATCTTATTTTAAAGTAAAAAAAACAAAACGGGAACAAATACAATATTTATAATAAAGAACAAGTAAATTTAAATCAACAAACTGACTAGTATTTCAATGGGAACTATGGGCCTGCTTTTGGCTAATGAGATGGTCAATGTCCAGTTCCATATTTGTCACTGCTAGCTGTAACAGTAATATGACACGCTTCCAGAGCCATGACGCGAGCGTCCCACATCACCGGAAGTAGTACCGTACGTGAGCGACGCCACACTTTGCAGCGCTGCCACATACAGTGCTCCTCTCACTGACCACCAATGAAAGAGGTGCCCCTTCCAGAAGTGCAGCGGGGGCCAGATAAATGGCCTCAGAGGGCCGCATCCGGCCCGCGGGCCGTAGTTTGGGGACCCCTGATATTGGGGCTTCTTATACCTTTGAAACAGACTTAAATGCCAGATCACGAATCTTTGCTGTGCAGTTACACATATGCTGTAACCGCACAACAAAGCTTTGCTCAGAGGTAGTTTGGAAAAAAAAAAAAGGTACCTAAATCAAGTAGTTACAATTTTCTGAGCTTTAGAGGTCAAAAGGTAGCCAAGTCTCCTGCACCCATTAATATGACCTTTAAAAGTCACTGCTGCCACCAAGGTACCCCCTACAGAGTCTCTGTTAAACTTCTGGACTTGCTGGGATGGCCTGCCAAATATATATATGCTCCTCTTGACTTGGGGGACTGTCCCATTTTGGGGGATATAATATAAAGGGTCCAATGGGTGATCTAGGTGGCTATTGGGAGGGTCACATAAACCTGGCACCTATTTACTTTTCTGGGGATGGAGAATCTTTGCGCAGGTAGAGGTTACCACTTGTCATAGAGCTTGCTACACAGAGGCTCATGGGCAATGCCTACAGACTTGCTTCCTGAGACATTGCTCTGCTCTGCACTCCCCGTCACTTTAGAACATCCAGAGAAGTGCCAGAATAAGAAAGCAGGAGGAACACATTGCTCTGCAGCTTTGGAGTTTTCTCTCTGTTCTCTGCTTTTGAATTTTTTATTGTTGACCATTGTCTAGGACCATATGGCTCTCTGTTGTTTTCTTCTCTGTCTCCTCTCTGGCTCCCCACACAATGTTGAGACCGTTTGAGAGGCTCCTCTCCATCAGTCCACTCAGCAGCATGTGACATCTTGGGGATTTTCTTTTTTAGTTTAATTATTAGCTTAATGTTTGGGGGACATTAGTCATAGGAAGTTAGTCTCATTCATCCAGATGTGTTTTTGAGAGTTCCAGCTCTTCTCTCTCCACCATAATGCCCCCCTTGAGCATGCCTTCTCCCATTTCCTTTTAAAAACACTCTGTCCTTCTGAAACTTCCAAATGAAGATATCAAAGCTGGAAGGAATTATTAATTCAGAAACTACATTTGAGTCTTCCAGAGGAGCTGAACCTGGCTGCGGTTGTGGAGGAACTGTGCTGGTGTATGGTCAGGAAATGACTTAAACCTGATCTTCAAGGGCCTGAAATTGCTCCCCTGGAAAAAGAGGAGGCATTTCTCTTGCCTACAACCCTCTGGGGGAACCTCAGTCCAGTGTTTGCTTCTCTTTCAATGGAAATGAATGAGCGAACCTGCTCCCCAGGCTTTTGGCCAACAGAACTGGGAACCGTTCTTGGAAGTCAGGCTGCTTTTTTGAGTTCTTGGGCTTTGTAAGTTGCTAGACAGATGGCTCTGGAGGGGAAGGTGGGGCTTGACATGACTCTTGAAACGTGGACTTTAGATAGAAGGGAAGAAGATTTTTCCTAGTGAGCAAATGACATGAACAGGCATGTGGAAGCCAGTATAATAATGAATATCCTGGGCCCCGTGAGTACAACCATGTGAATGTAAGCAGGAAGTCAAAGTTGCTGAGCCTGGATAGGGTAGACTGGGGCACAGGTTGAAGGCTGTCTTACCATATTTTTTAGAGTTTAGTTTTCTTTTCTGGGTGAAGTAGAGCCTGGAAAACATAAATTCAATAATTTTAGGATCAAAGAAGAGTTAGAATTGCGAGTTAGATAGTGATGATTCTGTAACTAATCTCATGGGGGTTGCTTTTGGAGGCTTGCTTTCTCAAAGATCAATGATAGTGATGTTTTTCTTGTGAATGAAATCTTCCTGCTCTTAGAGCTGCCATTCTTTATATATCTAAGATTGCCTTTCAATTTAAAATATGATTTTGATTTCTTCCAATAATCCACCCCTCTCCAAGTTGGGCTTTTGGGCTGTTCTTGTCCCAAGCATAAAGCTCGTATACTTGCACTATATAGAGCAGTGGTAGTCAACCTGGTCCCTACTGCCCACTAGTGGGCATTCCAGCTTTCATGGTGGGCAGTAGCGGAGCAACCAAAGTATAAATAAAAAAGATAGATTTAACTATAGTAAGTTGTTTTATAAAGATTTATTCTGCCAAACTTAGCAAAAATCTGACATAAAGTACTTGGTAAGTAATTATTATTATATGCTTTAACTTGCTGTAACTCTGCTTTATAAATTTTATAAAGTAAAGTTACTGCCCTACTTTATAAATCACATTACTGTGGAACCAGTGGGCAGTTAGAAATTTTTACTACTAACAGAGATACAAAAGTGGGCGGTAGGTATAAAAAGGTTGACTACCCCTGAAACAGAGTATACAGAGAGGATTTTCAATTCCTTTTATAACATTATAGTACGCCATTGTATAGATGTTCTTTAATGTATTTAACTTGTCTGTTATTGATGGATAATTAGGGTATTTCCAATGGTTTGTTATTACAAATTATGCTACAGTAAACACATTTATACCTATATCTTTTTGTATATGTGCTAGTGTATTTGTAAGATAAATCCCTAGAAATATTATGCATGGATCAAAGGTGTGTTATTTTCAGTTTTTATAGATATTGTTGGATTGCTATTCATTGAGATTGTTACACTTCATGCTCTTTCCAGAAGTGTATGTGTGTAAATATATAAATAATGGGTTTCATTAAAAAAAGGTGGTCCTACATGAAAAAAAAAACAAAGAATGCCAGTATTTCCTGCTCACCAGCCCAGCATGCTACTCATTTCTTTTATCTCTACCAATCTGATAAATGGGAAAGATTTCTCATTGTAGTTGTAATTCTATTTCCACAGAGAAAATTGAAGGCATTGGAAAAACTTCAAGTTTATCTCCACCATAACCATAAACACATACGATTTTACTCTTGTCCCTTCCAACACCCACCTGTGGCATTGAAAAATGTGTGTTCCCCTCAGTCAAAGACTGGGCCTTCCATTTATATTGTAGACCTTTTTTATTCTCAGACATGCTCTTCATCAGTAAACTCTTCTTTCTGCAGCATCTTCAACCTTTCCTCCTTACTAGATTCTCACCATTGACTTTCAAACAAGCATTAGTAGCTCCCACTCTTAAAATATCTTCTTTTGACCCTAGTACCTCCCTCCGGTTCCTACCCCTCTTCTCCTTCATAGCTGAGTCACATAAAACATGTTTGTACAGATGCTTGTTCCTCCACTTTCCCCCTCACAGTTCTCACAGTTGTTCAATACACACATGTGTGTCTCTTTTGGTCCACACTCCAGACTCTTCTTGCTGAAGTCACCAATGCCCTCTGTGTTGCTCCACCCAACGTTAACTATTCAGCTCTCATTTTTCTTTATCTCGTCTTAGTACCATTTGTCAAAGTTGACTTCTCTTTTCTTCTGAAATTTTCTCTTGTCTTGGTGTTCATAACACCACTCTCCCTGGTTTCCTTCTTGCATTGCTGATCACTCCTCTTGGCCTCCTTTGCTGTCTCTCTTTCCTTACCAAGACCACCATGTTTGTTTTTCTTATATTTTATCCTCTCCCAAAGAGAATTTATTTTACTCCCAGTGATTTAAATACCAATTATTGGCAATAGCTCCCAAATATCTATCTCTAACTGCAACTTCTTTTCTGAGTGCTAGGTCTATATGTCCAACTATCTACTTTAAACCTTCAATTGCATAATTCACTTGCATTTTAAACTTAAGATGTCCAGAACTGAAACATCTCCCCACCCATACACAGTCAAATATTCTTTTTCTCAGCATTTTCCATCTCTGTAAGTCGCCACCAGTGTAGGCATTATCCTGGAGAACTCACAGCTCCATTCCCATGTAAAGTATATAAACATTCCTGTTCTTTTCATCTCTGATATATATTTTGATTCCACTAGGTTTTCCCATTTCTAACGATCCTGCCTTTGTCAAAACTACAACATCTCTTTCCTGGACCACCATGATAGCTTCTAGCTGCTGTCTCTATTGCCACTCTTACCCATTCATGAAACAGCCAGTTTCTAGGCATGCCAAGTATATAATGCTACTTTCCTTCTTAAAACCTTTATATGCCTGACCTGTGGTGGCGCAGTGGATAAAAGCGTCGACCTGGAATACTGAGGTCGCCGGTTCAAAACCCTGGGCTTGCCCAGTCAAGGCACATATGGGAGTTGAAGCTTCCTGCTCCTCCCCTCCTTCTCTCTCTCTCTCTCTTTCTCTCTCTCTCTCTCCCCCCTCTAAAATGAATAAATAAATTAAAAAAAATAATTAAAACCTTTATAGACTTTTTGCATCAGACTGAAAATAAAATCCAAACTCTCCATCATTAGTACTACTACTAGTGGCCTTCCTAATGTTCATGCTCCCCCCACGTCCCCCAGAAACAGAGTCTGCCTGGTTACAAGACAGCACCCCCCCACACACCGCAAACAGGTGTAGTTATGTAATAGTCTGGCCAAATATTTATAAGCAGAAATGTTGCCTGGGAGATCAGGGAAGGACTAGCTCAGGAAGCTTCCCTTTGGCTTGCTCTCGATACCTTCTTCCTATTACTTGGTGCAGATGTGATAACTGGCTCTCCAAAAGGCTTCTTGGACCATGATGGAACTTGTCACGTGGAAGCCACATGCTGGATGGCAGTGTAGAAAAATAGAAGGAATCCTAGTCCTGAAAGTCATGGAGCTGTGATTTTAACCCTGGTCTGCTAATCTCTGGATTTCTTTAATGTGTTTTCCTTCATGTCACTATTATTTTGTGTTTCGGTTATATGCAGCTGAACTTAATTTTAACTGATACATATGGCTCATAAGGCCCTGTGTGGTGATCTGGCCCCGGCTTTACTCTTCGACCCCATCTTGTGCGCCTGTCTCCCCAGATCACTGTCTACTCCGCGCACTGGCCTACTGTCAGTTTCTTGACCTCCTTCCCACCTCGGGGCCTTCTCACCTGTCGGGCCCCTGTCTGGGTGCTCTTCTACTCCTTTGTCTGTGTAAATATCATTTACTTGGAGGGGACTTTTCTGATGTAAATTATGTTTCCTGTGTCTTTCACACCACTCATTTCTCCTTCACAATACTGATTCCAATTTGAAATGACGTATTTATTTGTGAGGTTTTTTTCTTTTCTTTTTTAATGTCTGTCTTCCTACCATGGCAACATCATGTCTATTTGCTCAGTTCTTATTTTCAGAACCTAATTCTAGGGCAGGCATCTACTCAGATAGTAATCGAATGAATGGAGGAAATAGAGAGTACAATTTGGAGAGTGGGATCAGGAATCTATGAGTCTAGGTTTGAATCTCAACTCTTACTACCTATGTGACTTAACCAAGCTACTTAACCTCTTTAAGCCTCATTTTACTGATCTTTAAATGAGGCCAATAGTTAAACATTCCTGAGGGGATTGTGGTAAAGATTAAGTGACCAAATAAAACTAAAGAAGTCAACATTATGCCCTTCACAGAGGAAATGCTCAGTATACGCTAGCTATTGTTAATGAATAAATGAAGAAATCAATGAAAAAACCCAAGGTCATTCCAGCAGCTTGTTATCTGACCCAGGAGGAAGACCAGTGCTTCCACGGTGGCCTTTATTTGCTTAGGTCACAATGCCTTCAGCCAAAGGAAAGTGGGACTATTGTTGGTCACGGACATTTTGAATGTTTACCTGACCTTTTAATAGAGGCAACTCAAATGCCTGCTCCAACAAGGCCAACTCTTGGCCTTTGATAGTTATTTCTCTAGTCTATACTGTACTTGGCCCACTCTCCTGGCACCCACCCCAAGGTGCCAGGACTACTGCTCTTCAAGCCCGTGTTTTACCTTCCCCTGGGAGTGCCAGGCGCTTCCATGGTGGGCCAGGCTCTGTGCTTACCCTTCCCTGACTCCTCCTCTGGCTAATGAGCAAAATCCTTCTAAAAGTGAGATTTTAGTCTTATTATCAAATGAGGGTAAAAACAAAAACAGCAAGACGTGAGGAATGTGGGAAGGCTGGGATTGGTGGCTTCCTGTGTATAAACCGCTCTTTATCCAGTTACTTCAAACCATTGCAAGATTTAGAGAAGCCCTCAGAGCTTATTTTGCTTCTGTTAGGGAAACTCCAGAGCCACAGTTTTGGAAAGGCTTCAAACATTCCCTAGGTGAGCCATCTTTCCATTTGTAAGGTACTCCCAAGTCCTAAACTTAGTAAAACTGGAGTAGAACATGCTCACTCACACACATGCACACACGCTCACCTACAGTCACGCAAAGTCACGCAACAACCCACTCTGGATTTGCTGTAATCTTGGTTTGAATATTCAAGAGAATAGGTGAATAATACTTAGCTACCTCACTGGGGTGTTGTTAATGATTAATTACTGAATGTTTGTGAAGTACTTTGCAGATGTAAAGTGCTTGTATAAGTGTTAAGTATTATTATTATTAAGCAGAAGTTCTATGGTTTGGCTGAAAATATTTTTTTTTGTAATCACATTTAACTGTAAATAAATCAAGTTTATTTACAAGAAGGTTTTCCTTTTAGCATCACCTCTTGGCTATTATCACTTATCTAATTTCTTTTATTTTATTTGGGTTATAAATAGAGCTGCCTCATCTTGCAAACTTCTATCTTTGAGATAATTTCAAGAATATACTAGGAAAATATGTTCCTGAGGACAATGCTTGTTTCCTCAGGAGTGAGGCTGAGTGTGTATTTCTTCAGCAAGGACTCCATACCTCCCCAGTCACCACGGCTTCCTCTGTAGAGTCCCTATGTCATTTAGCTCTAAATTGAAAAAAAATACATACAGAACAGTGTCCTGTCAAATAGGTCAGTGGAATAGATCTGATGATGATAATAGCCATCACAATAACAAACAGAGAGACTGGAAGTATTTTGGTTTTCTTTTTTACTTCCCTGTCTTCTGTCTATCTTTGTTCTTTGGGAGACTGTGAAGCAGGTGGGACAGGTGGCCAAGGAAGAAGCTGATGGCTTCTGTGGCACAGCCGTATACACACTGTCCAGTGGAAGAGCAGCCCTAATGAAGTGATAACCTGTCTAAGTCCATAGCAACCTGCAAGTAAAGTTCTTTCTTCCAGCGCCTTAGGCGATTCCATGGGAGTCACGCTGGATCTTTAATGAACTTAGTAGACTATAAATCAACAAGGGATATGACACTGGGGACAGGGATGAAACAGAAGGAAGTCAGACAATAAAGGCTCCTGCTGCTCCCTTACTAAAAAGCACACTATGTTTTTAATGGATCATGTTCTTTGGCATATTTGAGTGTGTGTGTGTGTGTATTCTGTGTAGGGGTTGATATGGTGATCCAAAGGACTGTGCGTGTATATGTGTGTGTGTGTGTTTTCTTGAAGATATGGTTGGACAGTGGCTATTTTTAGCAGGGGCTTACACTGTCCAGATATTGGATCAGTACCATGCAAGGGTTACATCCTTAATGTGTAATTCCAGGGTAGGTGGGAACAATCAGGTTGAATTACTGACACTGTAAGGAAATGAAAAGTCAAACTGCTGACCATGCGTATTTTATATTATTTAATTAAAAGTAGATAACGGTGCATGAATGAACCACAAATCAGATAAAAATGGCAGCATTTTCTCATATTTAACACATATTTGACTTGTGGTTGTGTGACAATTTACCAGGTCTATGATGTCTCCAAATAGAAAATCAGGAGTGTAATTAAAAAATACTGCAAGGGAGAAGCAATATTAACTCCAACCCGAGCAAAGCTAATCACGGCCACAGTTCCCATCACCGTTATTTCTATTTAATGAGACTTTCCTCTATTTCTTTCTTTATCTTGACATAAAAAAGGGAAATTATCAGAATTTTTATTTTAAATATACCATGTGCCTTTTTATAGAAATAAAGAGAATGGATGGCTTACGAAGTCTAGGTGTCAAGATTTCCTACTTATTTATTTATTTTAATGAAGTCTCATTAAAAACTCACCAATCACTCACTCAAAGTTGTTTCTCTGCACAGAACTGCTAATCCACTGGATTATCTTTGGAATATTTGGTTGAATCAGCTGAGCAGCTGTGGAGGATGTCCATCTACCCACCTTCAGTGTCACAGGAGTCACTGTTCCTAAATTGTGTGGAGAATACTCTCAGTGAAGTCAGTCTCTTCAGCACCCATTCACACGTTCCTGGGATAGTCAGAGCTCAGCATCCTCAGACCCTGGGACAGCACCATGGCCAAAGGTCTCAAGTCTCCAGTTCTCGCAGCCAGGCTCCCACTTGGCTATTAGACCAAACGAGAAAGATCTTGGTGCATTCTCTGCTTTGTGATCTTTAATTATTTGATGATTCATCCCATTTACTCACCTTTGTTTAGGAATGTCCACAAAAATCTCCCATTATATTTTGGCTTTTCCATCAGAGGGGTGAGAGCAAAGTACATAAATATAGTCAATAACAAATTATTGATAACTATTTGGTATTTCAGTACCTTTCTCTGCTCTGGGTGGTACAAGACTCTGAGGTATTTCTGCATTAGAATCCAGTCTTATTCTGCCACTATCCACACCTCCCTTATCCTTAGAATAAATAAATTGCCTTTCCTTTGAATTAAAATCTTGCATTTCTTATCCTTTATGGTCCAAAATTAATAGATCATTCTAATGATTTTCACTTAAGGGTTCTGCTTGGATCCAGGACAAAGAATTTGGTATTTTATCAATAGAGGAGGACTTCAATTTATAGATAAAGGAGCAGTACAGGTTGGTGATTCCTAGTAAATCCTAAGCAAGCCCAGTAAAATAGTTGTCCATTAAGTGTGGCAGCCAGGGAAAAGGGTCCCGGGCTGAACCATGTGAGCAGACTGATTATCTGAGTCAGCATGCCAGGTACAGCTGGGGGGTGAGGGGATTTGGGAAACTGGTGCTGTCAAGTTTAAAGATTGATGTGAAGATGGTAACAGAAGGTACAAAAGAGAGAGTCAAGATCACGGTGGAACTGACTGGGATACCTTGTTCAGGAGCAGAATTCAAAACTAACTCTATTTGGTAGTGTAGAAGAGAGAATTCTCCTCTACCCTGAAATACTGCCCAGTGGCCATTGTGACAGTGATCATGTTGGCTTCAAGGATTTTCACAAGGTGTAACAGGAAGTGGGAGGATGAAACCCAGTCAATTAAGGAAAGCTGTGGAGTGTACTCAGATTGTAAAAGGAAATAAACAGAAAGTTAGTATGACGAAGAAGAACAGGATCACAATGACTCTGTATCACAGTTTTTTAAGACATTTATGTTCTAACATTTTAGCACTCTAGCATTGGTTTGTACCTTACAATTGGTGGGTGTTTTGGACTTAATAATATGAGGTTTAGCATGAATGTCTTTCATGAAGGCACAAGAAAGAGATGAATCTCTGGCCACAAACAGTCCTCATTGAAGGCACAAGAAAGAGATGAATCTCTGGCCACAAACAGTCCTCATAGGGCGTGAGGGGCAGGGGTGTGCTTTCTGTGGCTTATTAACTGAGAGTGTTTTGAACAGGGTTGTTTTACTTATTGCGATAATTTTTCAAATGAAGTTTTAGGAATATCTCACTCAGATGCTAAAGCTCAGCTTCCTCTTTTCTGACATTGCCATGCTTTATTTTTCTCTTTTTTTCATTTTGACTTACATGTATTTAGAGAAAAGTGGAGGTGGAAGAGATCAGGTTAAATGTCAACCCCTCAAAGAGGTCTTCCTGGACTACCCAACAAATAACTGTCATGTCACCCTATTTTATTCTCCTCATAGCATTTATACTTTTCTGATAATTTTCTATTAATTCATTGATTAATTTTGTTTAGGATTAATTTTGTTAGGATTTTTTAGAATGTAAGCTCAAAAACGGCTTTATTCACGTAAGTGTCCACTGTGCTTAGAATAGTGCCTAGCACATAGCTGACTCAGTAAACAACCTGTGAATGAGTAAGTGAATATATGACCTTGAAAAGAGTTGAACTCTTCCCTGGAGAGTTAGGGCTCTCTCGAGCAAATATGTATAATGAGCATTATATCCAACTAATATGTTTTAGGGTATCTTGTGGATTCTTTTACCTCTCATATATCTTTTAATGAAATTAAAAAAAACCTGTAAGAATCGGTGATTCTGGGTCTTTTAGACAGCAACCCCTAAAATATAGCTTGAGATTTTCCAGAACCTTAAATGAAAGCCTCCTCATTTCCCTGTCTGGACTTATGCAGCAGATCCAACTTCAAATCTGCCGACAGTTATTCTTCACCCTAAAATTAAAAAGCAAGAAAACAACCTCTCTTCTTCCAAACAGACATTCATGGAGAGTTTTGTTCTTGTTAAGTTGGCTATGGTCAGAGTGGTCCATATTTATATGGTTATAAAGTATTGCTCACATGTTTAAAATAGATTTATCATGCATGCTACACTAGTAGTTGTAATTACTAAGGTTATCACTTCAACAATTTTAAACCCACTGAAAATACTATCAAAGGAAATTAACCTACCTCCACATACAGGCAACTCTCAACATAGCTCACTTATTGCCTAAAGATGGAGATCAAGCTAGGAGAAATTGTGAAAATGGACATGAGTCATAGAACTAACTTTTAGCTTAACCTACATTAATCCCTTGAATAAGCACCACTCTCAGAATGAAATTAGCCTCTTCAATTTTAGCAAATCCACTCCCATTATGCCTTCATTTCAAGTTAAAAGCAAAAATATAAACAAAACCTGTTAATGTTTTGAGTGTGTGCGAGGCAGAGTCACTCAGGAGTCATTTAAGGAATGTCTCTTGCTAAATTTAAGAGCAATTGGCAAGGCAGGTATGTGTAAGGAGAATAACTCTCACTTGATCATA
The DNA here is from genome assembly GCF_036850995.1 of Saccopteryx leptura. Lineage (NCBI taxonomy): Eukaryota > Metazoa > Chordata > Mammalia > Chiroptera > Emballonuridae > Saccopteryx > Saccopteryx leptura. The sequence continues at coordinate 258,128,616 of NC_089505.1, forward strand.
ATAGGGCCATCCTGATGCTGGCAGCGGTCAGTGTTATGCTGGGAAAGAATAGTCTACTTGACAGTGTCATCATCATCATCTTTAGCTTGACAGTTCAAGGATGCAGTACGCTACTCATATGGGTAAATAGTGTTTATCCTTCTTTCATTCTGAGCCTCTTGACCTTCTTTGTTTTACCTAGTGAGTGAATTTGTCTGACCTGTAGTGACTCAGGCTCATTTACTCACCAGCCATTAATTGAGCATCTACTATATGGCAGATGCTAGGCTGGGTTCTGAGGACACTGAGAGGAAGAACCTGATCTTTCCAATCAGACAGCCCAGGCACGTCTCTGGCTTTCCTGACAATATTAAGGCAGTGTGTAAATGACACGGAGGCATCTGAGTTAGAAGTGCAAAAAGACTCATCAGATGCCTAGAACATGTCTTATTCTCAGGCGAATGAAAAATGAGGTATAGACCCAGCTACCAAAGGATTAACAGAAACTTTCCTTTTGATCAAAATGTTTTTTAGATCTTAAACAGACCACTGGGGTTGGGGAATTCCTTGGGCACCTTTTTAACTTGCTTAGATCTACAGCCATGTAGGGTGTGTGTCATTGTCTCCATTCTACCTGCGAGGAACCTGAGATTTAGAAAATTCTTTTGACTGCTGTAACCAATGATCATAAACTGGGCTGCTTAAAGCAACAGACACTTATTCTGCTACAGTATTAGAAGTCCGAAGTCTGAAATCAAGGCATTGGCAGGGCTGGCTCCCTCTGGAGGTTCCAGGGGAGAATCCGTTCTTTGCCTCTTCCAGCTTCTGGTGGCTGTGGGCCTCCCTTAGCTATGGCTACACCAGTCCCATTTTTACCTGTGGTCACATTGCCTCCTCTTCTGTTCATGTGTCTTTTCCTTTGTGTGTCTATCCTATAAAAATATATATGATTTAATTGAGGGCCTACATGGATAATATTGGATTTTCTCTTCATCTCAAGATCATTAAATTAATCACCTCTGCAAAGATCCTTAGTACTAGTAAGGTAACATCCACAGGATCCCAGGATTTGATGTGGATATCTTCTGGGGAGCCATTTTCCAACCTACCACAGAGGTTAAGCTTTGTGCAGGGTTATGTGTCTAGTGGAGATGTGGTTTGAACAAGTCTGATTTAGAATCCATTCTCTTAAACCTTCATACTGATGCTATGGAATCCTATGTGGGCATTTCAAGTGATGGTGGTTTTTATCGCCATTATATATCTAGTTTCAGCCTAGAAATCTAGCCTGAAGAACTAAGATGTTGTTTTTATTGATAGAAATGTTTTTATTGCTATTTTTTTTTCTGGTTCATTCAATAGGATCAGCCAGTATTTACAGATATCTGGGTTGTTCCAGGCTCTGTGCTGGTGTGGAGACTCAACATTAAGCAAAAATAACCACCATTCCTCTTCTTTCAAGCTCACTGTCTCATGGGGGGGGGGGCAGAGATAGTAATTAAGCAACACAGGAATGAATGTGTGGTCACAAACTAAGAAGGAAAGGGCAATACAGTGGTACCTTGAGATATGAACAGACCAACATACAAATTTTCTTTTTTTTTTTTAAGATACGAGCTGCGACTTGGTCCGTATTTTTGTTTGAGATCTGAGGGAAATTCTGAGATAAAAGTCATGATTCAGGAAGCTGCCGCTAGTTGGCGCATTGGTGCACGGGTCTAGTATTGGCAGTTTGGTATACAAGTTGGCTGACTTACGAGCTCAGTTACAGAACAAATTAAATTCGTATCTCAAGGTCCCACTGTATAGAACAAGGAAAGCTGACCCAGGCTGGATGTGAGAAGAACGTTTCTCTGAGGAAGTGATGTTTGAGTCAAGATTTGAAAACTGAGTAGGCAGAAGGGGAAAACATTCCAGAAGGTTAGAATAGCATATGTAAAGGCCCTGTGACAGGAGAGTTAACCAGCTCTTCAGGAATTGAAATAAGGCTGGAGCACAAAGTGAGGCAGCTTTGACAATAAGAGCACGTGTTTCTAGGTATAGTGACTAGGCATGGAGTAAGAGGCAATAAATTCTCTTATGTTGCTAAGTTTTCTGAGGGCAGGGGATGTGTTTTTTTCATCTCTATGCTCTGGACCAGCACAATGTCTGCAATAGAGTATGTGGTCAATGCTGTGCTTGTTGATTGGCTTAATGAATTATTAGCTTTGAGCAGGGTGATAGTTGGACAAAGCAGGTGAGATAGCCATAGTCCTGATTGCTAGGCATTCCCCTTCCAAATAAGAGAGTCATAGTGTAGCTTCAGCTTATACATTAGGGCACAGTACAAGAAAGGAGCTATCTGTGGGCCTTAAAGAGGAGACAGGCCAAGAGGAAGGTTTTCCTCTCTTCCACTCTGAGAGTTTTGCTGTCCTTGTTCACCACTCGTTGGCTGGGCTGCCTCCTGTTGAAAGAAATTTTGTAACATCACCCATCATTTTTATAAACACTCATTCAGCTTCTTTATCTGAGACAGAGCAAATTTTATTTCCCTACGAGACCTACTCAAAAGGACCAGGTCTCAGAGATTGCCTTAGAACTCCTGTATGTAGAGTTCTCATTGGGACGAACCCTGGCTGGTTGTTGTAGTCACACAAAGGCCACAGATGTGAAGGTCTGGCCATGGGATCTCACAGGCAAGGGGATGAAGGCCCTCAGAGGTCTGTGCCTGGAACTGCCACCACTCCAGACAGAAAACTGTCAGGGCTAAGACATCGTGTCCTGGATAATGCCAACCAGATGTGGTGATGTCAACCCAGAGGCGAGTATTATTTTTTAAATTTACTCCTAAAATAGAGATTTTAGGCCAAATCATTACCTCTGTACTTCTCAGACCATTTCTATTCCATCCCTTCCTTACTGCTTTTCCTCCTCTCATCTCTTTAGTTTTGAGATGGCATTAAACGGGACAGTGAGTCAGGAGCGTCCTAGCGCAGGACCTGGCGCGGAGTAGCTGTGTCGCCCGGGATGTGGCACACAGCCCCTTCAGGCCCGGGTTTGCTCACACGGAGAACGGAGCACTGCCCTCTCTGCATACCCTGTCAGGGGCCCACTGAACATCCTTGCTTATCTCCCCCCATTTTTCTCGCCCTCACCCACAAGGCACCCTTTTTCTCTTTTCAACCGCAACCGTATTCTTAACTTACATCTCTTTTCTCCTCTTTCCTCTCTCTTCCTTGTTCTTTCGGAGAGCAGAGGATCACAAGTCAGATTTGGTGTCCGTCCTCTTTGGACAGGAATGGAGAGAGCTAAGCCCGCACTGACAAGGTATCAGGCCTAGTTCCATGCGCACGGTGTTGCAGTGCTGTAAGACGGGCAGCGCTGTGATCATACAGGCTGGGGCGGAGCCAGGGACCCACAGCGAAACGTGCCACGCTGTGATATGGGGAGGAATTGGGGAGAGAGGGACCCCACGAAGGCACCGCTTTCCCTTTCATATCTGTGCTTTTATTCATTTTCCTGTTATCAAGGACTCAGTCCCCATGGCTGTCTCTCAGAGGGAGGCCCAGAGACTCCCCAGCCGTTTTTCTTCACGGGGCTCCAATTTCTCCCCCCACCGCGGACAATGTTGGGTAAACTTGCAGGAGACTCCTTCCCTCCTTTCATCTGCTCTCCCAGATTATCCCTGCCTTCTACTTTGTTTTTCAAAGACAAGACCACCTTCGAACATGGCTTCTTCCAAAAAAGCATTTGGCAGCTTTTTCCCAAGCCTGAGGGGAGACTGAGAAGTGGCTTCTTCTCTTTCCTAATACAGGTATTAAGCTGACTTAATATTCACTTACTCTGAAAAATCCCACTTCACAGAAACATTTTTTAACATGAGCCAAAGCGTTTCTCCCTAATTCAGCACAATTGCGCCTGGTTTATATCCATTGATGTTAAATGATTTCCCGTTTAATATCAATTGGAAATGGCTGATTTCCTACCCCAAACAGTACTTAATGTCAATTATGGCAGGCAGGGCAGAGCTGTTTTTCAATTAACTACACCACTCCATTTTGTTTGCCAGCTAGTGGTGCAAAATCCATGCACACAGAGCCGCTGTGTGAAACAGGGACAGAGGAGGACTCAGTCTTGTTTTTCCTGGCTGTTCCTGACCGCTGGTTTGGAAGGGGTTTGTGGTGCGGGGGTAGAAGGGGTGGGTGGATGGGGAGGTTACCCTTCCCATTTTGCTCAGGGACCAGTTGTGGTTTAATGGGAACCTATCCTTCCATCAGAGAACCCTCTGGCATGGAGATGACCAGAACTTATTGGGGAAGGTACAACACTAGTTTCACTAGAGCAGAATTCACGGAAATGTGGAGGGGGGTATGGATTCATAAAGAGAATATGACTGTCACGTGGGTTTTCTAGTAATTCTCAGAGAGTCTACTTGGTGTGGTGCAGGATAAGGCTGAGAACAGCAGCTAATATTTATTGAATACTCCTGCGGGACAGCAATGTTGTCATGTTGAACCCTCACTAACCTTGTAAGAGATCGTATATATCTGTTTCATAAACGTCCATATCTGAGGCTGATAGAATTGTCTAATATCATTGAGCTACCTATTCAATGGCTGAAGCTGGAGTTCAAATCCAGGGCTGTCTGATTCTATCTCATGGACCAGTCTTCCGTTTTAATGAAACTGATGGGATCCCATGGTTTCTTGTTTCCTGGTCTGAGTTCCAAAGCTTTGCAGTCTTTTTTCATGTTGTCTTATGTGTCCTGCCCCCCCCCCCCCGGGAAGCCTTTCCTCACACTTCTGCCTATGCTAATCCCACACCTTTCAGAGACTAGCTTGAATTGCCTATGAAATGTTTCTTGACTGCTCTGGCCACCTTGGGCATTTTTCTCTGAACTCTTTCAGCATTTCTGCACTAAGATCCTTTACTAACATTTTGCTCATATGGCTGCAGAAAACTTTCTTAGGGGCAGAAACCATGCAGGAAAGAACTTTGAGTGAGGGGCCTAATAGGTCTGAGCTGAAATGCACTTTTGCCATTTTTCCACCTCATTCCTTCTGCATTTGGCAAAGGTGTATTAAGTGCCTACTATGTGCCAGGCATTATGCTGGGAACTACTGGTACCAAGGAGCCTATATACCAGTGAAAGGAACAATCACTGAAGGGATAGCTTCAGTGGAGTATAAGAGTTACTATGGGATTACCCAAGACAGAGGCACTTAGTTCAGTGGTGGTAGAGGTAGAGGAATCACAGACTTTCTTTGAATTTGAGGCTGTGGTTGAATAATAATAGGACAGGCCAGACAGGAATGGAAATCTGAAGGAATGCTTGAGCACAGGAGTAAGCTGCTGCTTGGGTATTGCTAACACTGAACCTGGTGGGGTTTTGAAACTGTTAATGCTTAATTCTTCATCATAGGGAGGATGTAAAGATCAATAGTAGTATACATTTACTGAGTGCTTACTCTGAGCCTTGCATTGTTATAAGCGCTTTACTTGTATTAACTCATTGAATCCTCATAATGATTTTATGAGGTAGGCATTAGTATTATGCTCATTTTACAGATGAGGAAACTGAGTCACAAGGAGTTTAATGAACTGGTCCAAAGTAACCAAGCTCGTAAGAGGTAGGGCTGGAATTCAGACGTGGTGGTCTAGCTCCTGAGCCTAAACTCTTAGCCATTAATCTGTGCTGTTTCTTGAATAAACAGCGGCATATGAATTGCATAGTGCAATGTCCAAATAAAGCAATCACTCCATTAATAGTTATCACCTGATTTCTCTGCTTGTCCATAAAAAACAAACAAACAAAAAGAACAAAACCTTTTCTTTGGAAAGGTAAGGTCTTTCCTCTTTACAGCATCACTTTCTTGGGAGTAGGACTGCGCTAGCTACATGGTGATCCCCTCTCCCCTCCACTTGGGGGACATATTTCAGTGCTGTGCAAAACTAAACACTGGGATATGAACAAAACACTGGGATAAGTGCTTGTGTAGATGCAGGTTGCCAGGCAGATTAAGAAAAGTGAAGCTTCTTATTTAAACAATTTATTAGGCATCAGAATGCAGAGGGTTTCTTGTCTTGGTATTACCAAGTGGGCTGACACTCTTTTCTGGGTGACTCTTTCTGAGATGGTTTAGAAATGAGCCTTTGGGATTGGGGCAGGTCCTCTTGAGCTCTTAGATTCCAGGATAACTCATATATTTTTGAGATGGCTTGAGTGTCATACTTACTAATATAAATTGTTTTTCATCCTGACCAATTTATTTGGAGGAAATATCAGATACCAATACAGGAGCTGATCCCATTAGTTGAATGATTTGACTTTGGGTGATGGGTATACAACATAATCAACAGTTCAAATGCTATAGAAATGTTTACCTGAAACCTATGTACTCTTATTGATCAATGTCGCCCTGTTAAAGTTAAATTTAAAGATTAAAAAAAATGAAAAATACAGTATATTATTCAAGCAGTGCTCTTACTAGCACTTAAAGATGTACATTTTACTTTTTTCCTTTCCCATGTCTTCTATTGACCTATGTAAGACATTCTGTATATCATACATGTATCTGAGATACTCAGGTTTGTGTAAAAATCTATTGAATTATTTAGTAGGACTGTTTGATGGGAATATGAATTTTCTTTGAAAATATTATAGTCATAGGTCAATTTAAATTTCTTAAAATTTAAGGTAATTAAAGTCATCCATAAATGCTAGTCATGGATTTTTTTACTATATGTTTTTGAGTTTAGGATAGATTTTAAATACTAAAAGGGATGAAGAATAAAAGAGAATGGAAATGAAGGGTGAAACTCAAGACCTCTTAATAAGTTATGGAGTCAGTATATTATTGTTTTAAAAACGGTACCAATATAACTCTTCTGCAGTAATTTCTAGCCTAGGCAAACAAAGAGAGTTTTGTTATTTGAGGTTAGACAGTATTTATGGCCATTATCCCATCCATCTTTGCAGTATCCCAGACTGTCATGAGAATAAATATCTTCTTCAGTTCAGACTGGCTCAAGGTCGATGCTCAGAAGCCAGACCTTTGGACTCCTTTTTACTACACATCTGACTCCCGGTGGTTGTCCTGTGCCCTGATTGAAAGCATCCTGTCTAGGGTGGGGCTTTCAGAATTTCGAGGCATGTACTAGAAGAGGTTTATGAAGAAATGAGAGGTTTATAAAGAATGTCTACTGCTATAAAGAGTGCCCAGTACTGTGCTAGGTAGATTTTAAACATCTTAATTTCTTAAAGGAAACCTAGTTCTTTACACCTTAAGTATGTGCCTCTCTGGTAGATGCAGTCTTAACAATGATAGGTGGTGATTATGCCAAAGAATCCCAGGTCTGGCCAAACAGAAAAGGTATTTGGCATGATCTGGGCTATCAGGTCCACACTATTATATCCATCTCATAGACTGGTGGAAAGACAGTCTCAAGGTCCCTAAGCGGAAATGCTTGACATTTGATTCAGGTCTCTCCTTGGTGCTTTTAATTTTTCACCTCCAAGGGTATCTAATCCAACTGCTAATTAAGGAAAAAATAGAGACAGCAGATGAGAAGTGTGACTTTTTTTTTCCCCCTTTCAAAGCAATTTAAACCTTTGGAAGGTACACAAATGTAGTCCTATTATTCAAGTTAATTTATAGTCCTTCCCCTGTCCACCACAAGGAATTTATGAACCTGGAAGAGCTGGAAGTCCCTTGGCAAAGTAAACAAACTGTAACTCAGGGTTGCGTACTTCCAAGGAGCCTCCATCAGCAGGTTTTATTCTCACACTAGAGGTGAAGCAGTAATTTGGTGAGCCATACTGTGTCTCAAAGGGAGCTGCCAAGAGCCTGCTTGCACGCTGCTGGGATAGAGGGGCTGGCCTGGCAGCCATCTGTGGGTTAATGCACAGTAGCTGCCACTATTCTGGTGACAATGGTGATGACAATAAGAACCGGCATTTGCTGAGCTGTCGCCATGAGTCAGGTACCATCCTATGAGTTCCAGCCTGACCATAACTCTGTGAAATAGACACTTATTATCTCCATTGTACCAGATGAGGAAACTGGGGCTCTTAGATGTTTGGATTTTTTTTTTTGCAAGATGCAAAGTCAGAATGTGACTTCACACAATTTATCTACAGAGAATGGAGCGTGCAGTGAGGCTGGCATTGGATAGTGTTATTTTTTTTTTAAGGGAGAGATTTCTTGTCCTCTCTTTGCATCCCCCTGTCATCCTCAGACAGTGAGCACTGGACTGGGAGTCAGGAGGCCTGTGTACCCATTCAAGCCCTAGAAGGTGCTGGCCACATGATCTTGGACAAATCCCTCCCCCTTTCTGGCCTCAGTTTCCTTATTCATAAAATTAGTAGGATAATATAGGTAGCTGATGTCTGGGGCCTGTGGCTCTCAATTTCAATGGCTCCAGGATTCTAAGAACCAGGGTGATCGATCTGTGCCTCTCCACCCCTCCCTCCTCCACCCTGTGTGTGGGCCAGTGATGCTTCTCTCGGAAGCGGAAGGCACTGAAAAGAAAGAAAGTTGTGTTGTTGTTTTTTATGTGCTGTATACCAGATGACCTTGATGTGATGGACTATGGGATCTGGTGACACTGCACACTCAGTACTATTCAACACTTCGCCTGAAAGGGAGGAAGGAATGGATTTATTGACTTGCGACTTTGACTCGGGCCTGTGTATCAGGCCTGTTATTATGTGGAATGATTAGGCTGCAGTGGCAGGGACAAGTTAAACTAGAACAACAAAAGACCTCCTTAACCTTTACCTGGACGCAAGGCCATTCATAATGACTTGCATGCTTTGGAAAGCCAGGTTTCTCCTGGAGCACCCAGCACTTTTGCAGCCCCAGCAAATGAGCAGGAAAGGGGAAGATGGATGGGAGAGGGGGGTGGAATGCAATCTCACTCTGCATAGTCCTGTTTAGAATGCTGAGTCCAGGTCCATGTCAGAAAACAGCAGCGGCTTAGAGATCATCATCATTTTCTTTGGCTTGAAAGGGGAATTTGAAACCAGATACAATGGTTGTACGCTGAGAAAACTTCCAACTATTTGTTATCCACTAGAGCAAATTATACTGTTTCTGAAAGATATTATTCTTCTTGAAGGAATTCTATTAATGTGAAAGGAACCGGACACATATAGCTTACATGCGTGCACATGCGCACGCATGCACACACACACACACACACACACACACACACACACACACGCTGTGAAACACAAGGTCTTCTTGAAAAGCTGAAATGACTGCAGCCATCTCAGGCTTCCCTCACTTCTGAAAGAAACTCTTCCCCACTAGCTCAGCTCCCTGGCTCAGCCAGATGAGCCATATTTTTTGGTGGAATGGCTACGACATCAACCATTTAAAATACTGGATAGGTGAGGGTCTATTCAGACACCTTTGCAGAAATATCATTAAGTTTTAATAGAGCTGGAAAAGATAAAAGAATTAGAAAATCAGAGTATTAAGTTTAAAGAGACCTCATCAATCACCTGACCCAAGGGTAAACTTTCCAGTCAAGATGGCAAATATTTTAGGCTTTTCACCACAGTCAGCCTTTGTCACCAATACTCAGCTGTGCTGTTAGAGCAAGAAAGCAGCCATGGACAACCCGTAAGCGATGGTGGCGGTGTTCCATAAAACTTCACTTACGAAAACAAGTGACAAGCCAGATCTGGCCCCTAGACTGTAGTTTGCTGACCCCAATCTAACCTATTGATCAGCTGATGGAGACCGAAGCCCCGAGATGAGGAGAGGCTGATCCAGGGCCAACACAGCCTGCTGGTCGCGGAGCCAGGCCAGCAGATCCGTGGAGGGGGAGCCCGATGCTTAATTCTAGGGCCCCTGGTCTGCAGACGTCCTTCAATTGCAGCGTTTACTCATCTTGTACTCATCAATATTCCAAAGTCATTTGTTGTGAAAATTAATTTATAAGATACAATGTGGAAAGTGTGCTGGGTGAGTAGAGAGCATGGCAGGGGTAAACTGAGATGTGCATGTGCATATTGGGGACCTGGAAACCAAACACCCCCTCACACGCATCATCCCAGTAGGATCTGACCACATCCACGGATTTACGTGGGCCGGTGGGAAGGAATTTAAATCTTTTCCATTACTGGGCCTCTAATTCAGGCAAACATGCTTGGGAGAATTCCAGGGGGTGGGCAGGTGGTTCCACAGATATGAAATCACAGACAAGGACAGTGGGGCTTTAAGAGAAACACACATGCACAAACACATCTATGTGTACACGTGCGTGCATGCACACACACACACAGTGAAGAAGTTTGGTAGGACTGGCCCAACTTAACCTATTTGGCGAATGTTGGTAGATCTAGGATAAAAAAATGCTCTACTAAAACCCATTGGACTTGGCAACTTGGGGTACCCATGAACCTTGGCCACAGTTAAGCTAAAAAAAAATTACTAAGAAATCGTGGAGCCAAAAAAGAGTATACTTTTTTCCCCCTCTGGGAATCTTGAGTGAGGCAGTAATGGAGTGCTAGGTGGGATCAGCTAAAAAATTGGGCACCAGGAGGTGACAGAGGTTAGGGGCAGTCATTCCCACCACCGGGTGCCCGCAGAGGAGAGCGGGCCACTGTGCAGACAGGAGCAGAGGCCTAAATACAGAAGCCCCAGATTATAATATCGCACGGGGGCTGTGGCAGAAAGAAGAGAGTACGCAAAGTGTTGGAGAAAGCAGTCTGGTGAGTTGGGGTCAGTGTGGTAGGGACTCCAGCTGAGTGCACCATGGCGAGTCAGTGTGCTTGGCTTTGGAGTGGATGCACCTAGAGAAAGACACCCTGGCTGAGGGGGATGGTGAGACCAATACTGGGGTCCTGACAACCCACAGTTTCTGAGTAGTTACCAAATGTCAGTTGCTATGCTATCTGCCTTTCAGGTGTTATATCATTTGATCTGCCTGTCAGACCTACAAGGTAGGTAGGTACTGTTATTATCATTCTGTGCCTGTCAGCTATTGCTACAGTAACAACCCTCCCCAAATCTCAGTGGCCTCCAATGTGAAGCATTTCTTTCTCATTCACATTACATGAGGGCTGCAGGTGGGCTGCCGCCCTGCTCCAAGCTCAAGGTTAACTGTGGGTCTCTTCATGTATTTTCTCATTCTGGGACGCTGGTTGAAGGAGCAGTTCATATCTTGAACATGTTGTTCTCATGGTGGAATAATGCAAGAAAATGCAAGAGCTGGCTGACCTTTGTACGCACTGTAAAAGCTTCTGCTTGGATGTTGTATGCATCGGGTCCGCACATGTGCAACTGGCCAGAGCAAATGACAATGAGGTGAGGAAACCTGCTGGGAAACAGAGCAAGTCACATGACAGGGGAAGGAAAGGGTATCTGTGACTAATTCAAGTTATCCTGTCAGTCTGTTTTATAAGTGAGAGAGGAATTATTATATCACAGAACCATTCATTCATAGCCACTCATTACACTATCCTTTTGTTTTCTTTCTTTTTTTTTTTTTTTTTGTATTTTTTCTCAAGTGAAAAGCTGGAAGGCAGAGAGACAGACTCCCACATGTGCCCAACCAGGATCCAGCTGGCAAGTCCACTAGGGGGCGATGCTCTGCCCAGCTGGGGCGTTGCTCTGTTGCGGCAGGAGCCATTCTAGCACCTGAGGTGGAGGCCATGGAGCTGTCCTCAGCGCCCACGCCAACTTTGCTCCAATGGAGCCTTGGCTGCGGGAGGGGAAGAAAGAGATAAAAAGAAAGGAGAGGGGGAAGTGTGGAGAAGCAGATGGGCACTTCTCCTGTGTGCCCTGGCTGGGAATCGAACCTGGGACTTCCACACACTGGGCTGACACTCTACCACTGAGCCAACGGGCCAGGGCCTACACTATCCTTTTGGTTCTCAGCCATACACATATGATTTAATTATATGGGAGCTCTCTTACCCCCTTTTGTCCCCAGTCATATGTATATACTACAGGTGAGGCTATCTGGCATGTGGTAGACACTGTGCTTGTGGAACGAGGGAGACACCTAGGGCATTGTAATTCAGTCTGTGAACTTGAAGCCCAGGCAGGATTCGGGTTACACTTTTTAGATTCATGGTGCACTTTATCGCTGTTATGTGGGAAAGCTTTTCTTTTACCATGCCCACTCCTCTGTGGTACCACAAGGACTCTAAATTTGCAGAATCAATAGTTTTACTTTAGAGTTAGGACTGCCCTTTGAAGTAGGTCAGCTTGTCAGGTTGCTTTGGGGTGAAATTTGAGGAAGGGTTTCCCCCCATCTTTTTATTGTGAACATTTTAAAATGTACAGAAAAGTGGGAAGAATTATGCAGTGACCAGAGAGTTTCAACAGTAGTTACTTGATCTATCTGTGAATATCTAATCACACATACATTTATATCTACACGTCCATACACATGTATATGTACTGAGCCATTTGAAAGTAAGTTGCAGGCAGCTTGGCACATCATCTAAGTACTGAGTGCACTTCCTAAAAATGGAAACATTCTTCTAAATAAACCATATCACCATTGCTATACCTAAGAATAATTTCTGAAGTCTCTTTGATGTCATTTATAGGTAGTTAAATTTCGGTACCAGGATGCAACCAAGGCTTACACATTACATTTGTTTGTAATGTTTCTTTAGATTCCTTTAATTTGGAAGAATCCAACAGTACCCCTACTTTTTTATATATAACAGTAGAGATTTTCTTTGGAAGAGGAAAGGACAGTTGTCTCACAGAATATCTCATCATCCGGATTTGCTTGATCATTTTCTCTTGGTGTCATTTGATCCGTGCCTTGGTGCCCTCATTTCCTGTAACTGCAAGTTAGCATTGAAGGCCTGGCAGGGTTCCCATCAGGCCTTGAGGTCTCAGATGCTTTGCAGGAGGCTCTGTGTGCTTGCATTGCTTCCTATCAGGAGGCCTATGGGTCAGGACACCCTGCTCTCTGTGATCTTCAGTTTGGGCATTTGGTTAAGGGAAGGAGTGTAGTCACTCTCAGAAGTAGGTTTGTCTTCTTCCCTTTAGAGGACACCTTGGAATCAATCTTGTTGCTCATAAGCCTTCACCTCACAGTGTTAGCCAATAAAAAGTAGAGCTACCCAGTTTAATTTGAATTTCAAGTAAACAGTGAATAAAAATTTTGTATGAGTATGTCCCAGATATTGCATGGGGGCATATGCAGACTAAAAATTCTTTAGCTGTTGTTTGTCTGAAATTCAAGTATAACTGGGCATCCTGTATCTCAGCTGGGAAGCCTGGTCTCTAAGGGCTTAAGCTGGCACGTATTGAGGGTGGGGGTGTGTGGAAAAGGAGAGGAAAGGGCAAGGTACCAGATGCTAAAGACAAACTGCATAGATTTGGTGAGACTGTCTGAAGACAAGTTTGTATCCGAAAGGTTGGGCAAGTGTGGCTGGAAATGCTTAGGATGCAGTTGCCTAGGTGTGGGGCCGGTCACAGTGATGTACAAAGATGGTCTGAAAGGATGTTCAGTGCATCTGGTGAGTACTCCTCTAATTCCTGCTATAGTGATGCCCCTGGGTGGACACTAGTGTAAGACAGAGTTGTGGTCTAATGGTTATTTTTCCATTTCTTCAGTGTATTCTGGACAGTGAAGGGGCCTTGAAGCTTGAAGTCTATCTAGGGAGTGGTATGGATCAGTGTTTCTGTAACATCGATGTTTATGCAAGTCATCTGAGGATCTTGTGAAAAGACAGTAGGTCTGGAGCAGGGCCTGAGATTCTGAATTTCTAACAAGCCTCTGCATGATGCTGACTTCTCAAATGGTAGCTTTGCGACTTTCGGTCTTTGTGTCCTTGGGAGAGTTACACAATCTTTCCAAACTTCTGTTTTCTCTTCTATAAAATACTATTAGTTATATCTAGCAAATAGGGTTGATACAAGGCTTAAGCCACAAAGTGCTCATCATGATAGCTTAGTGTGTCATAAAATGCACAATAAACACTTGCTGTTTTCATTATTATTACTATTAATTTAATATACAAAATGAGTAGATATCTCCAAGCTCATGTATTTTACTCCCTTGGAGTGGGGAAGCTACCCCTGACTCAATATGATTTATTATACAGCATTCAAAATGCAACAGACTGCAAGGGCAGCTGTCTTCTTATTCAGAGTAGTATATTGCTTTTTAGAAAAGAACCCACATATTTTTGAGAGGGAACAACAGATTAAGAGCAGTGAGTTCTATGAGGGAAGAAAGTTGTAAGATATAGAAGTAGTAGCAGCATGAGATCTAAGAGGTAACGGGTAAGGGGGAGGAAGGAGTCTGTAAATAATCAGCCAACTTGAATGTGCAACAGTGTGGTGTTATTTAGTGTGAGGGACTAACAGCCTTACAACCTTTCACAGCCATTATTTGAATCCAGTTTCCCAAAGAAAATTAGAGACAACATAGCAAGGGCTGACCCATGGGGACAGTGGAAATTCATTGGAAACAAATGACACTCTACTTTTGATTCTACACATGAAGACTTTCTTTCTTGGGGTTTCTTGATGACTCCTTCGATTTTGTTACGATGGTAACATGGCTGGACTGAGAGAGATGTAAGACCTATAACCAGGGTTGTGTTTGGGAGGGACTGTCCCTATGTACATGTGACTACACATGAAATTTCAAGCCAGACAAGTTTGAATCTCTGTCCCAGGTGCTAGAAAGCAGTGGCCAAGAGAACTAGCTCTAGAGTCGGACTGCCTGGGTTGATATCCACTGTAACGACTTATTAGCCATGTGACCTTGGGCTAATTATTTAACCTCTCTGTGGCTCAGTTTTCTCATCTGTAAAATGGGGCCAATAATAATAATAATAATAATAATAATAATAATAATAATTTTCCTCATTGTGAAGTTTAAATAGTTAAAACTATAAAATTATATAATGTTGTAGTCACTAAATTACTATTTATTGAATAACACATCATTACTGATTCCTCAATTACTATATAAATGAGAGTTGACTCTTTCTTGTGTGTTCAATCATAAAAGTACAATATTATCAACTGGGAATAAGTCTTTGCAAACAGCCATGGAAGAGTATCTTACCCTCTCTTTAAGCTGCATGGCGGGGTATGTAGCAATTTGAACTGAAGAAATCTGATTGGTTGAAGTTGAGGCAGGAGTGGGGAAGTGGGGATTGTGGAATGTTTACAGGACATGAGGAAGAGGTGTGGAGATGTCACAGCACATGAAGCTTAACGAACTACTGAAGGGGCTCATCGTGTCATCTGGTCCAGAAGGTTTAGATTGAAGGAGCTGATGGTTGAGATTAAAGGTAGGAACTGATCATATGTGGTTTGGAAAATGGTCGGGAAGGCTGAGATGTGGTGGGGAACACAGACCAGATATCCCTCCAGTTACACAAGCCTTAAACCTAGACATCATCTTGACAATCCTAGCCCCACATCGCTAATCCAGAGCCTTTTGCTCCTAATGCATTTGCTTTTCCCCCATTTCTGCCTCTAGCACTACATTTAAGCAAGTCAAATCATCTTTCACTTGGACTGTAAAAGACTCCCAATGGGTCCTTCTGCTTCCATGAGGTTTGCCTTCCTTTCTTTTCTCCATCTTGCAGCTAGAGAGACTTTCTCTCAAAATTAGTAGGATCATGAGGTAGCCTGTAAAAGCTTTTCATGTTTCCTAGGACAAAATCGCAATTCCCAGTGGGTGTGGTCAGACTCCTGTGCATTCTTCTGCAGCCCTATCTTCCCGGTGCCCCTTCGTGCTGTGCTCCAGCAGCCCCGGCCTTCATTCAGTCCTACCGCTCACGTGCAACACTGCTCTGCACCCAGCTCTGTGACTGCACTTGCCTCTGCCCAAGGCACTCCTCCCTCCTCTCCTCTACACAGTGGCTTCTTATCCTCTGATCCAGAAGTCATCGAGAATGTTGTCCCTGAGCTCCCTAATCAGGTCAACCCTCCCTGCCCATTTTAGGCCATCACAGAACACCATGAATTTCTCCTTTTTCACACAGTTAAAATGCCACATTTACTTGCAGTTAATAATTGATACGCTCCATAAAGGCAATAATAATCGTGTTCGATTTTACTCAGCACTGTACCTTTTGAGAATGGCATGATGTTTAGTCTAAGCTAGATACTCGATATGTATTGGTGGACTGAATAAATGCCTGCATGAGTGCATTAATGAACAAGCAGATTCAGGCAGAGTCAGGGTATGGGATTATGTAACAATATGGTTCATGAGGAGGTACTGACAACTGAGCCATCTTATCTAGAGATCTTCCCTAATTAGTCCCATTCCTGGAGCTGACCTTTCAGACCATGAAGAGTCTTCACCCTCATATAGTTCAGAAATGCAGAGGTTGTATTCTGGTTGATCCATCTCCATCCTCAACTCAATGTGTGGCATGGAGTGAACACTTAATGTTGTTCTTTTTTGTCAAATGAATGAAGGAATCTCTGTCCAGGGAGGAATAATTCCCCACATTCTCTTTTTTTTCTACCATGTCACTGTTAGGCAGTTGGGCTGGGATGTCCGGTTGCTGTTGGAGTTGGTATAGCTGATGCCTCTGCATGTGTCTTTGAGTCCCCTTTCCTTGGGGAAGGATTCTGGACACTTTACCCTGGTGTTTTAGGCTGTCTACCACCAGAACTTTGGCTTCTCCATCCCACTTCTGACGTACTGTGATATTCCAAGCCCAAGCCTGCCACTCTGGGGTGATTTTGGACCAAAGCTGTTGTCATCCCCCTAGGACACTAAGCTGGGTCAGGAGCCCCCCTCCGCCCACACCCCATGGCCTGGGAGTACCTCTGTTTCCTCAGTCCTTCTGAGGAAATGACTTTTCCGGTAAGAATAGACCCAGGCCCCCGTTTCTTGGCAGCCAGAACTGGAGGCAGAATGTAAGCCGAGCCTCATTCTTTCTGCTTGCACTTTACAAATATCTCATTCTTTATTCCCCCCAACAACATGCGATGACCCTTTGGCAAGTCCTTAGTGCTAAATTTCTTTTTTATGGAGGCCGCAGTAAAAACTCTTGGGCCTTTGATAGGCAGCGCTGGGATGTAGAGCGGATGTAAATCACTTGAGCATTGGCCGGATTCGGCTGACAGATTTCTAGGTTCAATGAAACTTTCCTTTCCCAAATAAATCAAATTCTGGCCTATGACCATATAAGCTGGGAACACTTCTGAAGCGTCTGAATTTGGGCTGAGCTGGGAGGTTGTTTTACTTCGGGGACGGGCATGGGTTTTGTAGCGAGCATGGAGGGAGCTCACCAGGCAGTTGTACACTTTCCTTTTTGCTTGAGGCTTTTGGTACTTTTTGCTGCTGGTCCCTCAAATAAAATGGTTGCAAAGCACATGTAAAGGAAACTGAGGAGGTCTTGGAATAAGCATTCAGAATTAAATCCAAGCTTCGGTGGTGGAGACATTTTTTCCCTGAAAAGAAGTGTGTGTGTGTGTGTGTGTGTGTGTGTGTGTGACTCTAAACCCTGTGAACACATTGAAGACTCTCCACAGCCACAAGGAAAAACTATGTCTAGACCCTTAGAAGGGATTGGTATGTGGAATGGTGTTGAGAAGATTGGCTTTTGGAAACACTTGGAATTTTAGGATTGTCCCCAAAGTGTCAGTTACCTTGCTGTGATTCATATTACCTTGAGGTTTGAGGGACCTGCCTTTTGCTTTTGAATTTAGTTTTAGCATTTCAAATGGCATATTTCCCCCCTCATAATCTAAGTGCTCGTAAGCTTGTTTACTATTGGAGTCTGAAACACAGACCATAAAGGGACACGAGGTATCCAGAATGGGTAATTCAGTAAGACACTCACCCCACCCCTCACCTGTGGGGGAGCTGTCAGGAATGGAAATGAGCAGCTTCTCCAAAGCCAGATTTCAGTCAGGTGGGGGACTGCACTGACACTCACTAATGGCCCAGTTATCACGGAATAGCATAGTGCCATTAACAACTGATTATACACATTATTGGGTAGCTCACAGCTAATGGGACCTGTCACAAGATCTCAGAAGACTGGGCTTATGATCTGTTGATAAATAGGTACGTGGTACACGTGGGTCAGTCATTTCCTTGTTAAGAAGGAAGGAGGAAATGAAGTGACAGCCTCAGCGGTCTCCCGTAGACTGGGGCTACCTGCCGGCCAGGGTTTGGGGTCAGGACACAGCCCTGGGGTGTGCTAGGTGCAGTGGGTTGTGTCTTCATTTCTAGTCCTGCAAATATGAAGGGAGGTTATACAGGAGGCAATTTTAAAAAGTGCATAGGAATTTCAGCATTCCAAGGGAAGGTGTCCCCCTCCTAGCAGTCCCCTTGGAAAGTTAGGAACTAGCCTTTGTTTTTGTATTTCCTTTGTGGGTTCGTTTGTTTGTGGGTTGGTTGGTTTGTTTGTTTGTTTTGGTGATGGGGGTATAATTTTTGTGTGTGCTCAATTGTGTCAGATCTTTGAAGGAGTCATTTGCAAGTGTGAAATAAGCAGGGATGAGACTCTCACTGTAGATTAGTACAGTATACTTTAAACAACAGATGGGGTCCACTTTCCATCCTGACACAATTATCCAGAGGGATAGTGAAGCAGGTCTGAACTTTAGACCGCAAATAAAGGTGTGCAACATTGTTTTATGTAAATCAACTTGTATCTCCTTTAGCTCAAATGAGAAATTCAACCTCATTTGTTTTGGTGGAGAATAGGGGGAAAGAGGACCTCTCTTGAAGACCCCGCTGCTCTCATTCCTCCCTGAGTATTGTTCAGGCCCTAACCTGCGTGGGTCCCCTGAGGGCTGGTGAGTGCAGGGTTTTCTCAGCAACACAGTTCTGCCATGGCTAGGAGTCCTTTTGTCTAGAGTCAACCTACATCGGTGAGTTATGCCAACTTTCCATCAGAGGCCTTGTCACCCCCCCCACCCCAGGGTCTTGCAACAGAGCCTGGTAGTCTCACTCCCCTCCAGTCCCTTCTCAGTCTTGGGGAACCCCCTAAATCAAAAGCTTTTTTTTCTTTTTTTATGTCTCAAGGAACTCAAATTTTAGAGGGGGAAAAGCCAGGTAGGGGCTTGTCTGCAGGCAATTTTTTTTTTTTTAATTTTTTTTTTTTAATTTTATTTATTCATTTTAGAGAGGAGAGAGAGGGAGAGAGAGAGAGAGAGAGGAGAGAGAGACAGGGGGGAGGACCTGGAAGCATCAACTCCCACACGTGCCTCGACCAGGCAAGCCCAGGGTTCTGAACCAGCGACCTCAGCATTTCCAGGTTGACGCTTTATCCACTGCGCCACCACAGGTCAGGCTGCAGGCAATTTTTACAATCCTTCGCTAAAGTAAGGGAGCACAAAGAGCCTGGCTCTCTAGGGAAACCAAGGACAGGGAAATACAGTGAAAACAAAACACGTTCATGTCTCATTACGTTATGCTGCCATGATAAAGACAGTGACGACAGTGAAGGGTATATGATATTGGCAGAGTGCTACCTGGTGTCATTCCTATAGGAGGTCACTAAGACAGGATGGGGTGCCAAATGGAAATGAAGACTCAGAGAGGTTTTGTGAGTTGGCCAAAGCCACACAGCAAGTTAGTAAACCACAAGTTTTCATTTGTCTTGTAGTTTTCTCTGAAAGAGGCCAAGTGTTGCCATTTTTTGTTTGGAGAATACCAGACACAGTCTTCTGTGTGACTGAAGATGACTTAGATGGTCGTGGGGTGGGGGGTGGAGTCTGGGACACCAGGGATGTTATGTTAACAGAAGGGATTCTGAGACTCCCTAAACCCCTTAAAATCTACCTGCTTTCTGGGCAGGAGGAGTGGCTGGTAAGTCAGATGGAACTTGACAACCCACTGCCCCCACCATAGGGATGGGTTCTCCTGGAAAGGATGGAAGTCGACTTTGGTGGGTTTTTTTCTCTTCCACATCAATCTCTCTAAACCTCTTCCACTCCATTCCTTGTACTGGTACTAGGCGTTTACTTCATTATTCTGACAGTGCACATGGGGTTAAGGGTTGGCCAGGGGAGGCAGACAAAGATTGTGCTAGAGGGAAAGAGAAATGTTCCATTTTTTTCAGGGGGACACAGATTTATTTTAGTTCTAGTAGTCTTTTTCAAGTTCCTCTGACGTAATTAATGAAAGCTAGAAGAAGGCCTACACACACATACATGCACACGCATGCTGGCACATGTGCTCACACACACACACACCCCTTCCTAGGAATTTTTTTACTCTTACTTGAATTATGTTGAGCTGTTTGGTCTAGTGGTTCAGTACCCCAAGCCTAGTGCAGTATTGTCATCCCTTGCTTTACAACACAGTCATTATATCCCTAAACCACATTGTGATACACGGTGCCTTCTGTTTACGACTCCCGAAACTCCCACTCCATATATCACCTGCCATAAAACCCATCAAACTGCTGCTACTAAAATGGTGCACAGTGGTCTAAGCAGGAGCCAGGCAAATTGTGTGATACCCTACTGTGGTTAATGAGAGTGAAAATGTGGTTAGGGTTTTATTCAGGCGATGTTCATTTGCAGGGCCATTGTAGTGGGATGGCAAAGAAAGGTTCTTTTGTTAACTTGAATGACAATATATTTTCTATTGTATGGAGCGGCTCAGTGCAGAGTTTGCCAAGTTATTTGTCAATTGTAAATAAGTCAAACTGTGACCTTGAACGACTAGATTTGTATTGCTTGGGGGTCTCGAAAACTAATTAATATACTGAGATTGTTAGATTGGGTATTGGAAACCTGTTGCCAGATTTTAAAGTACAGTAGTGCAATTTGACTCTACTAAACACACAAAAAAGTTAAAATAAAATGTCCTTATCTGTAGAATAGATACAATTTATTGCGTCTTCTACCTGGGAAATTTACAAAGAGAGGAAAGAGGACTGGAGAAAGGGCTTCAATCAATACCTTTTGAATGTTTTGCAGTCTTCGGAAACCTGCACATATATAGAAAATTCTGAGTAATATTTGCAACCATCACTGAGTCCCTGGAAGGTAGGTAAGGATCCGTATTCAAGAATAATTAGAACATAGTTTTGTTCTGTAAATTATCTTAATTCAAAGGAATTCTCACCTCTCCCCACACCCTCTCCCTCTCTTCAACTCAAAAGCCAAGAAAGACATTTAGATCCCAGGGAAAGGATATTGTCACCTGGTTCAATAAATGCAGATATTTTACTCAAGGAAAATAACAAACTTCTTTCTTCTTAGTTCAGGATTCATCTTACTAATGAGTCACGGCTCTTTCTTTCGCTTTAAACAACAAATGGTGTGGCATGGATGACACGAACTACTAATGATGTTAGGAAACCTTCTTCCACAAGCCATGGTCCACTTATGAAAACTTTAAAGAAAAAGTGAGCACAGTGTATGTGCAGCACGTCTGATCTCATTAACTCGTTAATTCATCACTGAGATACACATATCTCAGGAGAACATTCTGGGCCATGTCATGGAAGCAGAGTTTGTCCCGGGCATGCTCTGACTCTCTCTGTTTTGACCTCCACTGCTCTCCCCAGGATGATTTGGGGTCCTGGGGCTGTCCGTGCAGTCCCCACCAAACCTCAAATTCTCTACTAAGTGCTTCTTGTATGCTATTCACTTGACACATACCCAAAGGCTATGAAGTGGGTTCTAGTGTGTTCTCTACTTTACAGATGAAAGAAATGAGACCCGTGGAGACTAAGCAATTGTCCCAAGGTTAGTGAACAGAAGGATGAGGCAGAACCTGCTGTGGTCCCCCTTCCTTGACCTTCCTTCTTCCTCCTTCTGATCACCATAGATCTTTTGTGGGTAATACCAATAAATACTGTTTACTTTCAGGAGGCTTTGTTCATCTACCCCAGTACTACCCCATTATAAGACTGAGACAAACAAATCGTTCAGGTAGAAACAACGAGTAGCAAAGGGGGGATTGGTTCTCCTTGGAATGACCACAGGTTATGGGGCAGAGTTTTCAGAATGGGCTCCTCTGTGATCTGTTTGACTGCTTTAGGGTAAATCTGATTTCAGTTGCATCATATTGTTTTTAAAATATTCCAACCCCGAATAGCACCTCAAAAAGGAAACTAAACTATAAAATTGCATATGGTAAAGGTAGAAATCTAACTTACCGGCCTAGAAACAAGTCAAAATAAAAAATTAGAACAGAACCTGTAAGTTGCTCTAGTTAGTCATTACAGATGCCACCAGTATTTATAATTGCTTGATATAAAACAGTCTATGTTGAAATGGATGCTGACATCATCTGCATAGCACTTAGGACCTGGGGATCTCCAAGGAACTTTATAAGCATCCCTGTACTAATTCAGTTCTTGTGGGAAATCAGGTAAGCAGAAAGTACAATTATCCAAGCCACATGGACAGAAGCATTGCAGTTGGAAATGAATTCTGAACATGGGCGCTGAGTGACGATTTGGGGACTAGCAAGGCATGGCTGCCCGTCAAAAGGATTGGATACATTCTCTCCCTAACTCCGCTCTCTCATGCTTTGTAATTTATAATTCTGGTATTAGAGATCTGCGTTAAGATAGGCAGCAGGGTGAAGAGGGCTATTTCTGTTCCCACCTTGGAGGTGCCATTAATTAGCCACGTGGCCTCGGTTTATTCTTTCTCCCATGCCTACTGTCTGAGGTTATTTTGAAGTTCAAGCAAAATAACAACAACAATAATAATAATAATAATAATAAAGTGGTTAAGTCGAGGAAAGTCTAGGGCACAAAACAATCGTATTATAATTACATGGGAGAAAAAGAAGAAAAGGAAATAATTTAAAATTTTAAGTTGAAGATCTGTCACAGTGTTTTGCGGGCATGTAAACGTAATATCAAATTTAACTCAGGTATGGCTGTGCCCTTCCTAATTATTTCTTACACCTGGATGTGGCCCATGGGAAAATTCTCTCAGAGGCCATGCATTTAGGGTCTTGTATATTTTCAGGTTTCCTTATTAAGTAGAAACCAGAAGCCTTTTTATGTCTCCATGGGGACACCTCCAGAGCTTGTATCAGCAAAAAAGAAATCATAACCTGAGGTGTTGGGGTTAGAACGAAAGCCTGAAGGGGCTCCACCCCAGGTAAAAGGGAGACCGCTTCACCTGGCCGGCCTCCTGGGCTTCCCTGCCCTGTGAGCTTCTGGATGTGGCGTAGTCACCGTTTTAAGGGAGCCTTGACCTTTTAAAGAGAAAAGAGTTTAGAGGGATGTGAGTGTGTGTACTGGCACTCTGTGTTTATATATAGGCTTTTGATCAAATAGTTTTGGGTCTCTTCATTAGCAATAGAAAGGTAGTAGCAGAGAGGGAGAAGGAAAAAACTATTAGGTAACAGATAGTAACTGAACACCTGGTGACACAGAATATTGTACAATATGCCATCTGTGGTATCCTCTTTTAAAAGAGGTTAGACAAGGCCATATTTTTTATTCTTGGTTGCAAATTGTTTTCAGGCTCACTAAATCACTCTTTCTGATGGTTACCCCACCCCGTTTTGCTTTGTTTCGAGCTGGGTGTTCTGGGGTTCAAAAGAAATCAGTGTTACGGTCACCGAGTTGGAAAACCTTATGGACTGGTCAAAGAGGAAATGTCGGTAAAAAGAGAGAGCACAAGGTAAGAGGATGTGCTGTTACACGCTGCATGAAGTGGTAAAGACAACCCGTGTTTTGAGGTTCGGAGGCAGAGGAATTTCAGTACTGGAGAAACTGGTATTGGAGTTGCAGATTGGAGTAAGGAGGCCTCCTGGAGGTGCTGAGACCAGAAGTGGCCGAGAGGTGTGGATAGAATTTGGAGAGACTCTCTCACCGCTATAAACACCTTGGCTCTGTGAGCCTGGGACCAGCAGGGGGAGCACAAGGTAATAAACAGCTTTGGTTTGAGAACTTGACTGTGCTCTTTGGAGTTCTGGGGAAACAAGGCGGTCAGCAAGATGAGCTCATTCAGTTCTGTCCTCCTCCTCTTGTGCCTGCAGTTTTTTAAACGTCTACCATGTCTTGCTCCCCTAGTGACTTACAAAACTTGTTCCAGGCTAAATGCAGAAACAAACCCCAAACCAAACTAACCAAAAAAGCTCATAAGCAAACAAAGCAAATCTAAACAAGGAAAAAACAGAAATGTTCAGTTCTTAAATGTTCTTTCAACAACTTCAAATGCTTTAGCCTCCCAGTTCTCTGAATAATCAGGTAAAAAGAGGAACTCAGGAATATTTTGTAGCTCAGAGACCTGTCACTTAAATATTTTCTTTGCCTTGGGGAGATGGGCTATTTGATAAACTATAACAAATCAATAAATGTTGGAAAGGAAATTTGGGGGAAACTTGTGATATTTATAACGCTTTAACGGTGAAACATGCAATAAAAAAAGGCTGTAGCTTTGTGTTTATTCTTAGCTGAACTACTTTAAATTTTTAGATGCTCAGTCAAAAATGGCCCTAGATGTGTTAGAATGAGGCTCCAGCTTTATTAAGCTGGCTCTCCAGGGCCCATTGCATGGGACTTCCATCAGTTCACCAAAGAAGACATAATTCTGCCTGCCTTGGGGTCTTTGCATGGGCTATATCCACTGGAACCCTCATTCTCCATCTCCTCCTCAAACTCCCTTTTGCCTGGTAAATTCCAACTCAGCATTCACAACTCAACTCAGGCATCACTTCTTAGGAAAGTTGCCCATAGCCTACAAACCAGGTCTGTCTGCCATAATCAAGGCATTCTGTACTTTTTATTCATAGCACGTAACAAAGTTTGTAATTGCATATCTCTATATCTATCTATCTATCTATCTATCTATCTATCTATCTATCTATCTATCATCTATCTATCCATTTAACTATATATTTGTGACTATTTCCTTCACCATTCTTCACCTGATTGGGTTGAAAGCTCCAGGATGCTGGGATTGTTCTTTTATACACCATTGATCCTCAGCATGAGGTATAGTGCCTGGTACCTAAAAAGGTTCAATCACTACTTATTTATTGGATAAAATAAAGAGACTTAATAATTATCAACTGATAACAGCAGATGTGACATTCCACTAAAGGACAGGGGAGAAGAAAGAAGAATCGAGATGTGGAGAAGATAGTAGCACCAGAAGGGCCTTGACAAATGCTAGTTCTTTTTTATTTCATTATTAAAACTTGAAACGTATTATGTTAACATGGATTCAAGCATCCCACTCAATGTAACACCCTCACCCCCCAACCACACGTCCCCCCTTCTACCCTCTTTGCCCCCTCCCTGTAACTCCCCCCCCTTCCCTCTGGGATTTGCTGTCCTGTTATCTGTATCTCTGTGTTATGTATATATAGTTTCAGGAATCCCTTCACCTTCTCTGATCCTGTCCCCTCATCCCCCTTCCCTCTGACAGCTGTCCCTCTGCTCCCTGTGACTCCGCCTCTGCCTCTATTCTGTTCTTGAGTTCACCTTTTTCATCAGATTCTACATAAAAGTGAGATCATTTTCTTTCTCTGCCTGGCTTATTTCACTTAGCATAATAATCCTCAAGTCCATTCATGCTATTGTAAAGGTAAGATTTATGACAAATACTAGTTCTTAAGAAGAGGGATGGAACTCTGGCTGGATAGCTCAGTTGATTATAGCATTGTCCCAATATGCTGAGGTTGATGGTTCAATCCCCACTCAGGTCACATACAGAAATATATCTCTCCCTCTCTCTTTATTTTCCTTCCTCTCTCTCTTTAAAAAAAAATAAATTAATTAATAATACTAAAAAACAGAAGAGGAATGGAATGGGGAAGAGGGTATTGGGAGAGAGGCTGAACAGGTGAGCATGTATAGTGCTGTTGAGGAGTGTATGGGGACGTATGACAGAATGTGTAGAGATACAGCCCTGTGCCTCAGGTAGGTGAAAGCCCAGTCCTAGTTCAATGGGCTACAATCTAGAGAATGTTACTGGTTATGCTAATTTTTCTACATTGGCCTCCCAACCTTGACTTCATTCTACATTTGTTATGTCCTGCTCCATCCTGCTCTATGTTCCAGGAGGCTAACCCTGGCTCCTGGTTGAACTGGGCTAATGGAAGGCACTGAGACGGTCTGGGGAGGGAGGGAGGAGAGGGAAGGTGGGTGTGCCTACTCGCTCACTTCCTTGAGCGCACATCTCTGGTGGCGGCAGCACCTCTGTGTTACTACAGCTCCTGCTTGCTGGCTCCTCACCATTGCCCCGCTCTTACGCTGCTCAGGAAGCCATTTCCCACCCTTATTCCATTAGCCTGACGGCCTCCTGTGAACCCAAGTCTCTACCTGCCTCTCTGCTCATTCTTTGGTCCTTGTTTATCTCCTTAAGTCTGCCTACTCCTCTGGCAGTAGCCCCTTCTTTACTGTCTCCTCATTTGCACCATTGGGAGACAACTCCAATTCCAGCAGGGACCCTGACTCATGCACTTACTTTCTCCAAGTGGTAGCACTTACATGTTGCATTTGGCACAGTGCTAGGGACAGGATAGCCCATCAGCAGGCCATAGGATGACAAACTGGCCTGTGGTCTATATTCACATTAGAAACTTCCTCTTCATCTCTGGGCAGCACATTGGCCGTTAGATTCTTAGCTCTGTCAATGGTGAGAAAGGCATGTCGTTCTACTTTTTTTTTTTTTAAGCGAGAGATGTTGACAGAGAGAGAGACAGATAGGGGCAGACAGACAGGAAGGGTAAGTAATGAGAAGCATCAGTTCTTTCTTGTGTGGCACCTTAGTTGTTCATTGATTGCTTTCTCATATGTGCCTTGACGGGGGTGGGGGGGGGCTCCAGCAGAGTGAGTAACCCCTTGCTCAAGCCAGTGACCTTAGACTCAAGCCAGCGACCTTGGGTCTCAAGCCAGTGACCTTGGGCTACAAGCCAGTGACCTTTGGGCTCAAACCTGAGACCATGGGGTCATGTCTATGATCCCATGCTCAAGCTGGTGACCCTATGCTCAAGCTGGTGAGCTGGCACTCAAGTCGGATGAGCCTGTGCTCAAGCCGGCAACTTCGGGGTTTCAAACATGGGTCCTCTGCATCCCAGGGCAATGTTCTATCCACTGTGCCACTGCCTGGTCAGGCCGTCTTTCCACTTCTACTCTGCATGCAAAGCTATACTGTTAATAACCTGATCCCAAACCTAAAGTCTGTGACTGAAGAAACGTGACTTAGAAAACCCCAAGCAGACAGGGGCATGGAGCACAGAACCATTAGCAGGTAAGAGTGCTTATTAGTTTAGGTCACCAAGTTTTTGAAAACTGGATTCTTTCACTAACTGCTTCAGTTCTCTAATTTATTTTGCTGCTGCAGACCCTGGGTCTGCCCCCTTTTCCCTACCTCCATTCCCACAGAAAAAGTACAGCAAGTAGAACAGGGGAATTATAGGTGTAAGAGAGCCTCTCCTGGTTCCAGTTCTATTTTGATATTATTGGCTAGTTAGATTTTCCTCCTTAGGCATATTGAACGTATACCCCCAGATCTATAAAATGTCCAATTAAGAAACCAAATGAAAGTGTTCAGGAGCCAACTGAGTTATACTGATACATAATGTAAGGCCTTAAAAAATAGAAGAGAATAATTTAAATATGTTTTTTAACTTATGACACAATATTTCCTCTGACACTCCCCTCACCCAACTCCCTGCCAGATACCCAGCACAAGAAAATACTAAGACTGAATTTTCTAAATTAGGAATTGAGAAATGACCCACTTACAGAAAATCAAATGCAGTCTCGCTCACGTTCTTCAAGTACCTGAAGAAAACATACAGAGGGCTCATTTTAGACTCTGCCACGGAAAGGGCTCCTGCTTGATCCGCAGAATCCTGTTCACTGAGGGACCTTTGCTTGCAGGATGGGAGGTTGGAATAGAAAACTCCAGGACCCGGATCCTGTCTTCACTTAGGCTTAATGGGACTGGGTTTAATGTCAGCCAGAACTCAAAGACCTGAAGAATGGAAATAGTATGTTGGGGATTTAAGGTGGAATGGTGACCTGATTGTTTATTCCAATTTTAGTTTCCTTTAGATTATTTTACAGAACCAACTCATGTTACACAGCTTGTCCTTTTCTGTACATAGATTCATTTTGTTTATTTGGAGGCTCTGCTATGGTTTCTCTTGCATTCCTAAATAGGAAATCTGACTCAGCAGCCATTGTCTATAATCCCAGGGCTCCCCAGGGCCTCCAGGGCACTCCCTGCATGCAGACCCTACCCTCTCCGGAGTCTATAATGGGGATAAACAAATGTAAATGGAGAACTAGCTGGACGGTGCCTGAAATTAACCTGCTTATATTTTCCTGAGCCAATTTCCCCATCCTTGTCTTTCTCAAGGGGTGTATGGCTAAAGGAGAAATCAAGCTTTTTATACGTGGTCGGTCCTGGAGTCTGTGCCATATGTAAAGGACTGTTCACAGTGCTGACTTCTAAGCACGCTGACTGTGGTTCACAGCAGAATTTAAGTAATAACTCCAATCTTTGCTGTGTTGGTGCTGCAAGGGGTGGCTAGTCTCACTTCAAGGAGAGTCAAAAGATGCTTGAAAGAAATTATTTTAAATTTGGTTTTACAGTGGTACCTTGAGATACAAACAGATCACCATACTAATTTTTTTTTTTTAAGATACGCGCTGCGACTCGGTCCGTATTTTTGTTTGAGATCCGAGCGAAATTCCGAGATACGAGTCGTGATTTGGGAAGCTGCCACTAGTTGGCACATTGATGCACAGGTCCAGTATCAGCAGTTTGATATACGAGTTGACTGACTAACGAGCTTGGTTACAGAACGAATTAAATTCATATCTCAAGGTACTACTGTATTTTAAATTATAAACCAAGTATTTGAAGTGGCCTGGGAGTCAGGAGAAGAGATAACTCCATTTCTGCCAGGAGCTTATGCAGTTTGGGGCAGTTCCTGTAACTCTTCTGAGCTTCATGTTTGTCTGTATAAGATGAAATGTTTGGACACAGGGCCTCTGGATTGCACAACTGCAGGGGACGCTATTTGCATTGCAATCCAAATGGTGCTTCAGAAAGGCTCCATTTCCATAGACCATAATGAAAACAGTGTCCTTTTTTTATTCATTGATTGCTTCCTCATATTTGCCTTGACCAAGGGTCTACAGCTGAGCCAGTGACCCCTTGCTCAAACCAGCAACTTTTGAGCTCAAGGCAGTGACCTTTGGGCTCAAGCCAGTGACTATGCGGTCATGTCTATTATACCACACTCAAGCTGGCGACCCCACACTCAAGCTGGTGAGCCCATGTTCAATCTGGTAACCTTGAAATTTCAAACCTGGCTCCTCAGCAACCCAGGCCAGCACTCTACCTAATGCGCCACCACCTGGCCAGGCAAGAGAGTGATGCCTTTTAGAATGGTGCATTGCTGAGGCCCAGGCTTGAACTCTAAATCAATAAATACCAATTGAGTACCCATTTTGTGCCTACCAATAGAGAGGCACGTGGAAGGCAAAAGGCACAGTATAGGCATTTGAAGTAGGGAGGGGACACGTAATGGATGGTGGAAATTATTTCATGTATGTGTTCATAGACTTGCTTCATAGACATATGTTAAGAATTTACTAAGTGCCAGAAATTGTGCTAGGCTAAGCCATATTTTTTCTTTTAAACCCAGCTCAAATCTGACTTCCTTCACGAAGACCCAGTCCCTCCCTCAAGAAACCCACAAGCTGTGGAGAGCAAACAGGAACTTATGTGAAGTACCATGTGTAAGGTCGGTGGATAATGGGGAAAGGTCAGGTCTGGGAACTTTGGCTAGGACCGCCCACAACCAAGCGCACCAAAAGAAACTTCCCAGGAACCCTTTGGAAAACAGGGACCGTCTGCCAGCCAGTGAGATTTCACCATGTCATATTAGCTCGACCACCCTAGGGACCCTTTAAATATCCCTCACACGGGTCACTCCTTGCGACTTCCCTGGCCTCCATCTTTCCTCGGGGCCAGGGAACCTCGCTGGGTGGGATGCGCGCTCTGTACTCAATAAAGCCTTTTGTTATTCCACACTTCATGGCTCCAGCCCCTTCCTTCCTTCTCAGCAGGGAAAAATACCTTACATTTGGTGCTGAAAACCCAGGAGGAGTTTGAAGTCCACAAGGACTGTCCCCTCCGAGAAAGAACCAGGATCTCCGACCTTCCACCCACTTTGGTGCACAGTGCAGTAAGTCCCCTGCCTCCAGCCACCCTTGAGTTCTTTCCTCCGAGACTCCCTGTCCAGAAACCATAGCTACGTCAGGGAAGTCTTTTCATTCCGAGTGCGTGTGCTTGTGGAGACGTCCGGAGTACATCCATTTTACCTTATTCATCCGTGGCCAGAGCTTGAGTTTTGGGACACTAATACTCAAATTTGACTACTCCAAGGACTGAGGGCGGCTGTGGGGGCACAGGAATCTCCCTCCCTAAAGAAGAAGAAACTGTTCTTCTCCGCTGTGGCCAGGCCGCAGAACCCACTGAATTAACCTCCTGAAGGGACTTTCGGTGTTAACACTCTCACCAATTTAACTATCGCCAAAAAAGCTGGGAACTGATTGGAGATCTCTTACATACACGGCTTCTAATTATTCGCACACCTGACCTTAATCTCTGTGCCTCCTGTTCCACCGCGCAGGCCTTTTTCTGGCCAGAGAAACCTCACCTAAAACCTCCACTCCTGATCTTTCCTTCTCCGCAGACTCCCAACTCTCTCTCCCTCCTGTCTGACCCCTGGGGGTGCCTCTCCCTCTCTTGGGACTTCTCTGGTCCCTCTGCAGACCTCTTTTGTGCTCGGGTCTCTTCCCTCTGAGAGCCCCCTCCCCTCCCTTTGCAAAATCCTGTTTCTTATTCATCACTACCATCTCTTTCTCCTCCCCTGCTGGCCAGGGGCCCCTCCCTTCTCCACTGTGTTCTTAAACCCCTCCTCCTTCAGGTCTTTCTCAGCCTGGCATTGGCTCTTACACTGGTTTTCAGGATATCGAACCCCAATTTTCTTGCAGGAAGTTCTGGCCCTGTCCTGCCTTTGGCTCCAGTGTTTCCTGAGGGATCTGGGTGCCGGGCTTCCCATGAGCCCCCCTCCTCTTATTCTCAACCCCCCAAACCCCTATCTGGAACCTGTGAACATGGCATTTAAAGTTTTTAACTGTCTCAACTAGTAGAAACAGGCCAAGGCTGTTCGCCAGGCCCGCATGCAGCAGAAGGTAACACTCCAAACCCAGGCTCTTGTGGCAACCCTGAGGCCAGTAGAACAACAGAGGGAAGGCACAAAAAGTGCCCGACCCAAATCCAAGCCACAAAGAGAAACCCCACCAGCAGCTTGCTTTAAGTGTGGCAAGCAGGACCACTGGTCCCAGCAGGGCCCCTGCCTGCGGCTGCCCACTGAGGCCTGCCCTGACTGCAAGCAGCCCAGTCACTGGGCAACAGGCTTTTCCTCAGTGCCTCTATGTGGAGGACAAGCCGCCCAAATGGAAGGCCAATCCAGCCAGGTGGGTGCATCACTCAAACTCCTAGGACAGGGCCTGGACTCGGAGAACCCAGGGATGCTGCAACTAGTGGGAAAGTCCATCTCATTTCTTGTGGGCACGGAGCTGCCTTCTCTGTTTTGCCATCACACTCTGGACCTCTAGTTCCCTCACAGGTCTCGGTTATGGGAATGGATGGGACCCCTTCCTTTCTCCTTTTTATGTCACTCCTGACATGCAGTTCTGCCTCAAGCTTGCCTCCTTACAGGACCACTGGCAGTCAGAACCACTGGACTCCATTCATCTCCAGCTCACCAAAAAGCTGGACCCTACAAATCCCCCTATTACTCCTCTATTTTTTTAAATCCTTACAGGACTGCAACCGCAAAGTTTCTCCAGTCACAGCCAAACAGATGTTCCTCCTGACACCCCTCAAAGCCACCACCTTCCGATCTCCCCCTCCCCATGACACCCCTATTCAGTAGAAGTAGCCAGACGAATAAATGGCGCCCCTTTTCTATTTAACACAAAAGGTCAGAATGTAAGGTTGGTGGATAATGGGGAAAGGTCAGGCCCGGGAACTTTGGCTAGGACCGCCCACAACCAAGCGCGCCAAAAGAAACTTCCCAGGAACCCTTTGGAAAACAGGGACCATCTGCCAGCCAGTGAGATTTCACCACATCATATTAGCTCGACCACCCTAGGGACCCTTTAAATATCCCTCACACGGGTCACTCCTTGCGACTTCCCTGGCCTCCATCTTTCCTCAGGGCCAGGGAACCTCGCCGGGCAGGATGCATGCTCTGTTCTCAATAAAGCCTTTTGTTATTCCACACTTTGTGGCTCCGGCCCCTTCCTTCCTTCTTGGTGGGGAAAAATACCTTACACCATGGCCACTGCATGAGCCTGAGATTTTCAGATTATCTGGTGTTTTATACCACTTCTATTTCTTTTCTCTGTTGATGAGTAATTGAGATGTCACTATACTTCAACTAATATTTATCGAATAACCGTTCAGAATGCAAAGGTGGGCGACATGTAATGTGTCTGTTGAGAGTTAGAAAAGTCAGACAGATTTGCAAAGAACACAAATGGACTTCGTTAAGAGCTCAGCAATATGCTACGAGAGAGAAAGAAAGGAAAAATGAACATGCCTACTGCTTGGCTTGGAAAATCAGAAAGGTCTTCTTGCAGGAGATGCCATCAAAATAACTCAGTCTTGTTCTTCCAGAATTGGCCTGGTGTCTGCTTCCTACTTTCATAGCTCCTAGCACTTTGCCTTGACAACATGTCTTCTAGCTGTAATTACACATTATTTTATTGTTTGAATGTCTATGCCACCAGACTATAAGCTCTTTTGAGGGTAGAGACTGTGTCCTTCTTGCTCACTATGGTATTCCCAGGGTCTAAAATGGTGCCAGTTTAGAAGGCAGTCATTGAAAAATATGTAAAAATTAGGGTAGAGAAGGGGTCTTCCAGGTGGATAGAATAGTTTGGACAATTGCCATACATAAATGGTCTCCTATTAATCCTTAGAGACTTTAGAAACATTACATGTGGCAAACTACATCAGATCCTTTTACTGAATGACTAGAGGGCTTATTGAGAGGGATTGTGGCAGGTGTTGAGTGTCTTTAACCTCTCCTTCATAAACTAAAAAAAATATCAATCACTCCCGATTTTATTTAAGCTCTTCTTGAACTTAGTAAGTGCTCATTAAATATTTGAAAATGGAATTAGGGCATGGATGGATATACTGGTGTTTTCTATCCAACAACCTTCTGAAATAACAAGCTATCATTGCCTTTCCCCTGCGCCTCCTGCTTCTCACTTAAGCCATGTCTCTATGCTGTGAGAAAAATGGTGCAATATGGGGGAAAAAAAGCAGGGCATCTGGTTCACCAGATATGCATATGGCCACAACATATGGCAAACCCAGGGCATTTGACCATCGTGCTCATTAGGATGTGCCTGCAAACCGGATGCCGTGCGCTCACTGTGTCTGTGTCGTTTTTCTCTCAGCGTGTCGACCTGGTGTTAATCATCAGGACAAACTTGCCTTTACCCAACAGATCACTTCCTCCACTCCTTTTGCCTCAGATTTCTCCCAAAATTCCTGTCTCTTTTGTGTTTGCTTTCAATTGGCCAGTGGCCCTCAAACTCACAAGGCTCGTCTTACCCTACAGATCCCACTAAATACATCAACAAATCACACAACCAACAAAAAGCCAGAATAGCAGCTCAGGGCATTCATTCTGGGTGAGAAGAAAATGTAAGGGTTGTTTGCATTAAGGAAAATAGTCTATTTTGCTCAGAGTCTGGGATAAGTAACTTTTTACAGAAGAAAATAAAACCCAACCCGCCCTAGATCCCCTGATTTTTTTATTTAGTGACTTCACAACTTCAGGGAGAGGAGGGCTACAGAGAGTGCAAGCCACTCACAAGTAGGGCAAGCAAAACAACCAGTAATTCAAACGACTGAGGGTGGATCAGTCTTCAAAAATGAACTCCTCATTCACTTTGTGTATTTGATGGTTTCCCCCTGCAATGTCCTGACTCCAGCATATCCAGGTCCATTTGATGTTTCTGTGCCCCTCTTTCTACAGATTTCCACCCCCCACTTCTCTAAGGAAATTTTATTTTTTCAGTTTTCAGTGGCAATTGCAATACTGTTCATTTAGTACATTTGCATATTCCTTTTTTTTTGTCCAGGTCACTCCTCTCCTGTTGCATTTCTAAAAATGAAAAATGAGATCAAAAGTCACATTAACCCCAGTACCACCCCCTTTGCTTTTCATTCATTGCTATTCTTTGTTTATTATCTTTCAGCAAATTTTCAATCCATGTGACAATATTCCATCAAAAGCAGTTCGAACCAGTTTCACAAAATAAACTGACTGATGCCTTCCGTCAATCTTTTCTTGATTCCAGCTGTATGTAGTGATCCACACTCACTTTTTGCTAGATTCCTTTGATCTGCTACTATCAAAAAACAGTAACAAATTTGTCCAGAAGGATTTATTCTTCACATAGTTCTCTCTTCTCTTCCTAAGTATTGCTGATGATTTGATTGAACTTAAAAATAGTTACAGATTTTTCTCATTTAATACCCACTCCACTATTTCAAGGCAGGAAAAGTGCAGGTTTTTTTCCTTTTAAATAGTTTTATAGACAAAGTGAAAGATTTTTCATTCTTGCTTCAAATTCATTGTGAAAACAGAAGGCAGTTTTCCCAGATGGAAATCTGTCATATCATTATGGAAATGTCAGATTTCCACCCGGGGCATATTGACAAAAAGCCATGGTTTTTGCCCAGGGGGTGGAATTTCACAAAATTTTCCAAGAAGAGTTGCACTCTCTGGTAGAAGACAGAGGCAATTTCTTTCCCCATTTCAGATTTGGAGCCTTAGTTCTCAGAGATTGGTTTCTGGCAAATGCCCAAAGAGGAGAAAAGAAGATTTTAGCTTCCCCATTACTGGCCATGGGGGCTTGGCTTGTTCGTGAATCAGTCCTGGCTGGATTTACTTTACTGTTATAGTTACCCTGAGCTGTAACTCTATTGGCGATATCACAGGAAACGGGTGTGTCGTATTGCTGAACAGAGGAGAGATTTTGTTCTTTGCTCTATCTGATTTTGCCATGTAAATATCTTCCCTTTAGTTAATAGATATGCTCTTCTTAAATTCTCTCTGAATTTTGGTAATTGTCTATATTTTTTCCCTGGGAAAGGAGCATTTTAAACCTTCGTTAGTGGAATATTCATGCATGCATCAGAAATATTAGTAAATTATGTCCATGTTAATGAATGATAGGACATTTAGAGGAAAATAAAACAATCCTCAAACATCTTCATACATTTATAGTCATCAGAATCTCACATTTTAAATAAATAAAAAAGACTTGTGAGTGGTATAAGTCATGGCAGAAATAGCCTTGGGACGTGAGTTACTCGATTACGTAAAAGTCTCGCTACCTTGTACAATAGCCACACAGATTTGCAAGGACAATGCAAGGGGTCTAAATATTTTTCTAAACTAAAAATTTGCTGTTCTCAACAGAAAATCTTCTCTAAAGATTATGCTAGAATTGGTACTCTGCTTCATTAATATAAATGACTTCAATGTATATTTTTTTCCTAGCAGAAATACCTGCATTTAAAAAAAAATGCAGCAATAACTTCAAACTTCAAAGGTCCAAACTTCAAAAGGTTTCTTGCATTCTGCTTGATGGGACAGCATCTTATGCACATATGCTTTTTTCCCTGCTAAATGCCTTAATAATGAGCTTGGGTTCAGATTTTGTGAATCGAAGCCAAGTAACTCTATTTTATTATATTTGCTGGGAAATGAACTAGCTCAAGGTAATTAGGAAAGCAATTTTATTAGCTTCTATTTCATGAAGATTGTTTTTTAATCAGAGTCAGAACTTACTAGAAATGATTCTGTGCTCATTGCATGGGTCTCAGGAAATGAAGTGGGGCACTGTAGGTCCTAACCCACAGTAAAACCAATGTGATGAAGACAGAAGCTACACTCTTAATCTCTAACCATGCTGTAAAAATAAACCCAATCTGATGGCATTGTAAATAAAAGGGTCGCAGCTAACACTGACCTGCGTCTAGTTTATTATTGACTAAAGCCTTGATAACTGGAAGGAGTTAAACTTTCTTGTAATTGGCCGGGGAGTCCTGGATTCAAGTTGTGAAAGATCCTGGTTTGGGGACTGCGGAGACCAGGGTGGTTAGGAAGAAAAGTAAAACACGGGATTAAGTGACTATGCCTTCAAGAGACAAATGGGAGAAGGAATTGGGACTGATAGTGTGTTTAGATAATGTAGTGCAGCTGTGAAAAAGACAAATGCTCTACTGAGGCACAGGGCATATCAGGGGGTGTTGCTTTATAGGAAAATGGAGTTCCTGTAATCACGCCTCTCCCGACAGCCACTTATGGAGCGCGGCATACTGTTTGGGCACCTCATTATAAAGAGAACATCAATACTGTAAATTAGAGAGAACTCAGAGAAGGGTGACAAAAAAGATAAAAGGATTAGAAGAGATGACCTATAAAGAAAGGTTAAAGGAACATAACATTTAAAGCTTTCAGGGAAAGGAGCTGGAGAGATGGAAGCCTATGCTAACTGTCTACAAATATTTGAGCAATAATAATTTTAAGGGAAGAAGGGGGATTGCTTGCAGTGGTTGAGAATGGTCTAATAAGGAGTAACGGCTTGAAACTAAGGAAAGGGGAAAATGTCGGTTAGGAGACATTAGGAAAAATTTCTTCCCAGTCAGGGTAATTAGGCACTGAAGTGAACTGCCTGGGCAGGTGGCTGAGGCCCCGTCACCAAGCAGGTAGCGAGAATGGAAGGGGAGCTGAAACATTCAGGTTGCTCCTCTGAATGGAAAGGAAGCCCACCCTTTTCTGAAGACATTCCCGTGCACGAGAACTGGTCTAGAAACACCCAGGTCTCTCCCAGTGACCCCAGCTGTAATTGAAAGCTTGTAGAGTAAGTGTGTGGAGGGGGGGGGGGGCGGCTAAATGTCTAACAAGAGAAAAGCCCGTCCTGTGTGGATGGGAAATACCTCTCCAAAAAGCTGTTATTTTCTACTGTTGGTCATTAGTGTTGGTGTTCCTCATTTCCCTTTACAGTCATCAAGACATTTACATAAATCATCGCAAGACACCTTCAGGAGTCAGAGCTAAAGTGGGAAGGGAGGGCTTCCTCTGACAGGGAAGCACATTTAGAAATGAATGGTGTGAGGTTGTGTGCATCAGTTTCTGTTGTGCAAGCAAAGGGAAATGGAGAAAATTGCCATGTTTTATCATGTCGGACGAGCTGGAACAGGTGACACGGTGATCAGGTGTGCATGCATAATCACTCCCCCAAATAATCGCCATGTGGAATAGTTTCCCCCCCAAATCTTGCAGCTTCAACTTATTCTCTGTGAGTGACTCATAAATCTTGGCCTTGAATGTGAATCAAGATTCCAAGCTGCAGGCTCAGGGGTTTGTTGGATTTACTCAACTTTAGTCTTTATTTATAGACATAAAAGTGTGTTATTGGTTGTAACATCCAAACAAAAGAAAACAGATTGTAAGCATCCATTAATGTTTTCCCAAAAGGGAAACCACACGTTTCTCTCGGGTCTTTCATTCTCCCCCTTGTAATATGAAGATGATGTCATAAACTTGTAATTACTTTGTGATGTTCTTGTGCACTTTATATCTGTTGGTTCAGAGACGCAAATTCCCTCTCTGATCAGAACGCAGTGAACAATAAGAGCAGGTGGAAGATAAGTCTTTGGTGGCTTGCAATTCAGAAGCCTCTAAAGTGATGAATCTGTACTGTTTAAACGCTGTATTCTGGGAGGGGAATGATGCATTTAAAAAATCTTAAGTCTTGCATTACATACATGAACGAGGTATTAATTTATAGGAATACTTACTATCACTAACAGAAAATAAAATAAAATTTATTTTGATTAACAAATGTAGAGGCTATATGAACATATATTGCATTTATCTGGTGAAAATTTTTTTCATCCAGCAATCATATACAGGAAAGCAAAGATACTTTAAAAGAAGGACTGTAGTTGTATGCATATTATTAGGTGTCTGTCTTTGAAGTTTCTGAGACATTAGGATAAATAGAAAATACAAAACTTAGGTCTGTGACAGAAAAAAATGATCACAAGATGGTGACTTTCTATTTTCTTGGCCATATCTTTGTTCTTTTACTCCTAGCTCCTCTCTTCAATTCTGGAAAAAAAAAAAAAAAAAGGCCATAAAGTATCTATTTCTGACTCCTCTTTAAGCCTTGCTCGGATTTCTTATTGCTCATTGCTAACCATTTTAATTTCTGACCTCTTCTGGTCCACTAGTTATAGACCCATTCAGTGACCCTCTAGGATTTCCAACTCGGTGATTTATGTCCTTGCCATATTCATGTGAGGCACCAGCAGCTTGGGGGGGGGGGAGGGAGAGAGGGATAGAGTGTCTCCTGCTTGGTGGGAGAACTTTTCTTTATATTTTTCTTTTCTTAAAATCTTAACACTGATTTTGATGCTGGCAGTATTTGATGTCCCCCAGGGGGGGAAAAATCCTCTTTTGAGGCTTTTTTTTTTTTAACAGAGACAGAGAGAGAGACAGATAGGGACAAACAGACAGGAAGGGAGAGAGATGAGAAGCATCTATTTTTCCTTGCATTGCCTTAGTTGTTCATTGATTGCTTTCTCATATGTGCCTTAACCTGGGGGCTACAGCAGACTGAGTGTCCCCTTGCTCAAGCCAGCAACATTTGGTTCAAACCAGCAACCTTGGGTTCAAGCTGGTAAACTGTGCTCAAACCAGATGAGCCCTCACTCAAGCCGGCGACCTCGAGATTTTGAACCTAGGTCTTCTGCATCTCAGTCCGACGCTCTATCCACTGTGCTACTGCCTAGTCAGGCCTCTTTTGAGTTTTAATTGCTGCAGCTGAGAGGCAACATTTCCTTGAGTGGTAGAATTTGGGGCATCGTGGAATGTGAAATGATGCCATTGTGTCTAGTCTGATCAATATAGTTACTGACTTCTGGGAGAGTTAGACAAAAGGGTAGGGTCTGGGAAAGCCCGCTTCTATCTTGGCCTTAATCCCACCTCTCTTCTGTGTGGAAGCAAAGCCCCTTTTCCTTTATTATCAAAGTACTGAGGGGTTTGGAGCCATCTATGAAAAGGAGCCGAGCCATTCTTAGCATTTGCTTAGGATGTGGCTGCTTCAGTCTTCTTCTAGGTTGACAAGTAGACCAACAAATGTAGATGCCACTTGCCACCTTCAGCAGGGTCATTTGCATTTAGAGTTGAGGAAAAGTGTGTTTTGCTAGTTTTGTAAATTTTCCTTTCTATAGTTTTTTTCACCCCTACATTTAATTTCCAGTCCTTCTCCCTCCCCCTGAATTCTTTACAAATCCTAGGTCTCCGGCAAAAGGACCATTTCTCACGGGAGTCCTGCTCCAGGGTTACCTTTATCTCCCCCTGTCGCAGGCATGTGTTGTGTGGGTGACACGGTTCAAAACTGAACGCAAAAGCAGACTAGCGAGCTTCATTAGGATGTGGACTTGCTCCACGTTGATCCTGTTTAGTTTTAGAATCTGAAAACTTAATCATACATTCTAAGAAAAGGTTTTGATAAAGAATTTTACTCCTGCATGTTCATTTGAGATTTAGGCTTGACATATTAACGCCAAATTTAAAACTGTGTCCTCTTCATTGCAATCCTCTGTAGTTACAAGGTTCTAATAAATATTATGTCCTCCCATCATGCAATTAAAATTTTCCACCTCATTTCACAATGCAAAACATTCACATGTTGTCAATCATTTTGAAACATGATTTTTTGACATCATGTAATTTCACTTCATTTTTTCAGACAGACATCGCACCAGGAAATTATTTAAGAAAGAATTCTATTCTATCTTTATTTTTCCACCAAATTTCACCTTCAAATGCAGTCATTTGTGTACATTTCAGTAATTTCAATAATCAACTCTCAAGGAGAGAGAATGGCAACTCCTGAGACACACGTTCACGTGGGGGCTCCGCCACTCCTGCAAGGCTGCAGCTCAGCGGTGGGCACCTGGTTAGAAAACACCGCTTTAGCCACGGGAAATTTACAAGTCTTGCTGCACCAAGTGAAAAGGTTGCTGCTGAAACAGCTACCACCTGGGAAGCTGGGAGGCAAACATGCATGTGCTTTTGAACTTTCCTGTGTTTAATAACTAGCAGACACTAATGATTTGCCAAACATCATGATTTAAAATGGCGGTACTCAAATGCAAGGCTGCCTGCTGGTTGTCAGGTAGCCCACCTGTTCTCCAAACCAAAGTTCCCCTGACCTGTGCCCAGTGCAAAGCTGTTCTTCTTTAAACCACTGCTAGACGCACGCGCACACCTTGTTGGGTTCTCTCGCTAGCATTCTGGTCTGCTGTCAGACAGAAGCTTGGCGCTGGGGGCTCTACGTTGCCATTTTATGAAAGACGATCCTTGGGGAATGATCTCAGCCACTGTCTGGGGAGGATGGGGTGGGAGACAGGGTGGGGGAGAAGGGATGCTGCTCATTTTGTCTGAGCAGCACGGCAGAGATTGTGGGAAAATGTTGACAAAGGCACTGCTCAATTCAGAACAGGATAGCTGTTGTTTCCTAATTTTTTCAAAACAGTGGAGGTGGGGTTTTCAAGAAGGGTCAACCATATTATGCAGGATTTGGTATAGTTTTGAGAGAGGAAAAGTAGCAAACAGCCAGTGGTTGGTGTGAGGAAGATGGGAAGCAGGTAAAACAGTGTTGAAGTCCTGTCTGTAGTCTCTGATAGGGTGAGATAGGTGGGTTTGATGAAAACATCGGGGCCTGAGGAGGCTGGAGAAACCATTTTGCTGAGACCTAAAGTAGGAAGGTGATTAGGAAAGTTTATTAAGTACCAGCTTGGTTATCATCTATTAGCACAATAAAGTGGATTTATAAGAACTCTTTCAAAATTATATAAACTTTGCAATAGGCCAGGTTTCTGTTTATTGACTAAAAACAGGTTGACTACCACATAATAGGAAAAACATATTAATAGCTAGGCTTGATCTTAATGTTCTACAATGCCTTGTTTAAGATAGTCTGGGTTTATATAGAAACTGTAATGCAGATATCAGTAAATATTGGAATGAAACATTTGATAGCACAAAAAGGAATTCTTCTAAGATGGTTCTATCTAATACTGAGTATTGGGTTTAAATTATTACATTTAGGATTTTATTAATAAATAATCTGTGAAAGTACTTGGTATTGAGTAGGATTTTATGGCATATTTTTGAAAACCTATTATGTACCACACTTTACAGATATGTCACTTAAATCTCATGCCAACCAAACAAAATTGGTAGTATTATCTCTTTTTCTGCTACAAAGCCTAAAACTCACAGTAATCATATGGCTAATAAAGTGGCAGAACTCAAAATCAAATATCCCATATCTTAAATGTCTGTTCAATGAATGTTGACAATTAAATCTATACCATATCTACTTATGGATATTCATACACACTTATCCTTTAATTTTACCCACGTATGTCAGAATAGTCATCTGCCTTTGATGGGACGATTAGTAAATTAGAAGACGGTCCTTTGTGATAGGGAAAGCCTACTTCCCCTGTCTTCCTCCTAAGAAAAGGCCTTTGTAATGTCCTTTAAGCCCCAATCTAGAGGGGTTGTCTCTAAGGACCAGGGGATGCTTAATTTTGCTCTCTAAAGCCAATTGTGTTACAAATGAAGAAAAACAGTTAGCATTCATCATCCTTGGTGATGTTTAGAGAGAAGAAGGCAAGGAGAGAGAGAGAGAGAGAGAGAGAGAGAGAAACAGAAACATTGATTTGTTGTTTCACCCATTTATACATTCATGGGTTGATACTTGCATGTGCCCTGACTAGGGATCAAACTTGCAACCTTGGAGTATTGGGACAATACTCTAACCAACTGAGCTACCTGGCCAGAGCCTAGTGATGGATTTTTAAGTGACTATACTTGAGAGAGAGTAACAAAATTCTTGTGCATAAAACTGTGCCCTGAACAGTTTTAGAAAGAGGAGCTTCTGCTGAGTACCAGGGAAACAGAGGTACTTGAGCTTGGATTTGAGGTCAAGAATCCTCATTCTCCCTGGACTGAAGCAAGGAAGTGTTTTTGGAAGGCTTTATTTCTGGTTCCCTGTACAAACCCATTTGTTGGTATCCAGGGAAAAGAACAAGTTGAATTCATGCAGTATTCTCGCCCACCCCTACTCCTCCAACCCTGTACTGCACTGGAGAGCTGCCGTTCTCCAATCTCATGTGTGCTTTCGATTTGCAGATACAGCCACCATCAGGTATTGTTGATTTGGTGCACATGACCCCCCAAATCCCGAAGACCCTTGAAAAATTGAGCTGTTTTTTCAGATTTTTTTTTTTTTGTATTTTCCAAAGTTAAAAGTGGGAAGGCAGTCAGACAGACTCCAGCATGAGCCCAACCAGGATCCACCTGGCATATCCACCAGGGGGCGATGCTCTGCCCCTCTAGGGCATTGCTCCATTGCTGCCAGAGCCATTCTAGTGCCTGAGGCAGAGGCCATGGAGCCATCCTCAGCTCCGGGGCCAACTCTACTCCAATGGATCCTTGGCTGCGGAAGGGGAAGAGAGAGACAGAGAGAAGAGGGGGGAAGGGGGGAGAAGCAGATGGGCGCTTCTCCTGTGTGCCCTGGCTGGGAATCAAACCTGGGACTTCCACACACCAGGCTGAAGCTCTACCACTGAGCCAACCAGCCAGGGCCTTTTCAGATATTTCTATCAGGCTGTTTGTGGATCCTAATCTGGGTTTCTCATAATACTGAGTAGATTTCTATAATTTGCTGAGGAAAGTTTAAATTACAACCAATTCTTGGGGAAGGTTCAAACCGGGGGCACCTCCTCTCAGTGCCTGGGATCTCCCTCCCCCTCCTGGCAGGTCATAATAATGTCGCTCAGTCCCATTGCTTTTCTCCAGACTTGAGTTGCACCCAGGCAGCCGATTTGCTCTCGTGAGATGGAAGCACCTATATTTGAACAGGCTGAGACATCCAGTGTCTTTCTTTCATTCTAAGGTTTTAAGCATAATTGTTATGCCATCACAAGATGACCAATAGGACCTATTTGGTAAGAAATATGATCCCACTTCAATATTCTA
This sequence comes from Saccopteryx leptura, assembly GCF_036850995.1. Taxonomy (NCBI): domain Eukaryota; kingdom Metazoa; phylum Chordata; class Mammalia; order Chiroptera; family Emballonuridae; genus Saccopteryx; species Saccopteryx leptura. Next base: position 258,171,669 of record NC_089505.1, read on the forward strand.
TTTGCATATTTTCTTTTCCATCAAGTGCTTTGTACTTCGGTTCATGGCCCTGAATAATGTGGTTGGGGATTTATGAGGGACTGAGTTTTTTCCTGTGAGAGACAAATATACCCACAGGAGTCCAAAGTATTGTGTTCTAGTTTTACTAAAATGAGAGTTCCAGCACAGAACACGTTCATGTTTTTTCCATCTTAAGACTGTTTAGAAGTATAAACTTTTGTCCCTGCTACTTCAGTCCTTGGTTTCTCTCAGGGACCTCACCTTGGCTGGGGCTGAAAGATCGCCATCCGTGCATACTCTCAAACTGTTCCAGTAGGTAAAATATAAAAATCGAATGAATCCAAGCTTGAAAGTAACCATACAACAGCAGAAGCCCCTGAAAGAGCCAGTGGATTCCTTTGTTTTCTCAAAGTCTTGTGGTGCATGGGCAAAACAATCAAGAGCGCTAAGGTCCTGCCCATGGGGCCGTGTAAACAACAATAGAAATAATAGCGAGCAATTTACTAGACACTGTTCTAAATGCTTACCTGGATCATCTCACTTAATTCCAAAACCATCTTTTGAGTTAGGTATTTTCATTATCCTAACTTTATAGATGAATAAACTGAGGTTCAGAGAAGGTAAGTAACTTGCCTTGAGTCCCAGAGCATGAAAGGAGTAGGTTAGGATTTGAATGCTACAATATATTGCTTTTGGAACACAAATCCATCCGGACAATTGTAACGTGAGCATTTAAAGGGTATGACTGAGGTGCCCTCTTCCCCTTGTGGCTGTTCCCTTCTAGTTATACCTAAATTCTCTTCTTCAGATCTCAAACCTAATACTGCCTCCAAAACCATCAACTAGTGTGGGAATTTGAAGATAAGGGAAAAAAAGAGGGGGAAAGAAGATCAAGAAGAGAAGAAACAACTAGGAGGAATTGGGACAGCAAGGGGTGAATAGGAGGAGCAAGAGGATTTTCAGGGCTGCGAAACTGTTCTATAGGATACCATAAGGATGGATAAATGTCATCATACATTTTTCCAAACCCACAGAATGCACAACACCAAGAGTGAACCCTAATGTAAACTGTGGACTCTGGGTAGTTACAATGTGTCAATGTAGGTTCATCAATTGCAACAAATGTACCAGTCTGGCAGGACTGGGCGGGGATGTTGTTAACAAGGGAAGCTGTGCAGGTGTGAGGGCAGGGGTATATGGGAAATCTCCATACCTGCCATTTAATTTTGCTGTGAACCTTAAACTTCTTTTTTAAAAAAAATATTAAAAACAAAAGCTAGGAGGAGAATGACAGACAAGTGCTGGGAAGCTTGATTCTTTGAAGGAGAGTGAAAGAGAAGGGGCCCACTGCTTTCCTGCTGGGAAATGCTCATCTGTTTGTAATGGTCTCTTTCTCTGCAACAGGGGCCCCGCAGGTGACAAAAAGCAGGTTATCACTTAATAGGCACCATGAAAGGGGCAAGGCTCTTCTGGATGTGGGAAGATAAACTTGGCCTCAGTTTCCCCACTAGAGAGTGCGAGAGAACAGGAAAATGACCCCTCAGGGAGGACTCAAGAAGCAGAAGAGTCTGGGTCCATCCTCGCCTCTCCAAAGAAGACCAGGGGGTCTGTGGCAGGGGAGGAGGCAGCGCAGGACTCTGTTTCCCAGAGAAGTTTTCATGGGAGCTTATAGGAAAAACCTAATAGCCTAATCAGAAAGTGGCCGGGTGAGTGCTCTGCGCATAAGCGCCTTGCCGGCGGGCTGTGCCATGCTGAACTAGGGCAGGGGAATGCCCAGTAGGAGCCCCTGGCCTGCTCCCACCCACTTTGTAACTGTCCTGCCTACTTCCCCCCACCTCCTTAAATCTTGTTATCATTAAACACACTGTATATTTTACTTTTACTTAAAATTTAAAAATTTTAATATGTTGTGTTGACATGGTTTCAAGTGTCCCACTCAATATAACACTCTCTACACACTGCATCATGCCCCTCTATGCCTCAGGCAAAGTCTCTCTCCACTCCCCCTTCACCCCCTTTTCCTCCTTCCCCTACCTTCACCTTCCACCCCTTTTCCCTCTGCTGTTGCTACCCTGCTGTCTGTATATATCTGTTATGTATATATGTTTTTGGCTAATTCCTTTCATTTTCTTTGATTCTGCCCCCACCTCCCCCTTCCCTCTGACAGCCGTCCATCTGTTCCCTGTGACCCTGCCTCTGTTTCTATTTTGTCCCTCAGTTTATTGTGTTCATTAGATTGCACAGGTAAGTGAGATCATATACTATTTGTCTTTCTCTGCCGGGTTTATTTCACTTGGCATAATAATCTCCAGGTCCATCTATGCCACTGCAAAAGGTAAGATTTCCTTCCTTTTTGTGGCCACATAGTATTCCACTGTGTAAATGTTCCACAGCTTTTTTATCTACTTGTCCACTAATGGACACTCGTGCTGTTTCCAGATCTTGGTTATTGCTAACAATACTGCAGTGAACATGGGGGTGCATATCTTCTTCTGAATTTGTATTTTGGGCATTTTAGGATATATTCCTAGAAGTGGGATTGCTGGGTCATAGGCAGTTACATTTTTAATTTTTTGAGGAATCTCCATACTGTTTTGCACAGTGGCTACACCAGTCTGCATTCCCATCAGCAGTGCAGGAGGGTTCCCTTTTCTCCACATCCTCGCCAGCACTTATTATGTGTTGTTTTGTTAATGAGCGCCATTCTGAACGGTGTGAGGTGATATCTCATTGTGGTTTTAATTTGCATTTTTCTAATGATTAGTGATGTTGAGCATTTTTTCATATTCTTGTTGGCCACCTGTATGTCTTCTCTGGAGAAGTGTCTATTCAGGTCCTTTGCCCATTTTTTTAAATTAGATTATTTACCTTCCTGATATTGAGTTTTAGAAGTTCTTTATGAATTTTGCTTATTAACTTCTTATTAAATGTATTGACAAATATGTTCTCCCATTGAGTGGGTTGTCTTTTTATTTTGCAAATAGTGTCTTTTGCTGTGTAAAAGCTTTTTTTGCTATAGTCCCATTTGTTTATTTTGTTCTTATTTCACTTGCCCCAGGAGCTATATCAGCAAAAATATTATTATGAGAGATGTCTGAGAGTCTATTGCGTATGTTTTCTTCGAGGATTTTTATAATTTTGCAACTTACATTTAAATATTTTACCTATTTGAGTTATTTTTGTGAATAGTGTAAGTTGGTAATCTTGTTTAATTTTTTTGCATGTACCAGCCCAATTTTCCCAACACCATTTATTAAAGAAACTTTCTTTACTCCATTGTATGCTCTTACCTTCTTTATCAAATATTAATTGACCATAAAGGTGTGGGTTTATTTCTGGGTTCCCTGTTCTGTTCCATTGATGTGTATACTTGTTCTTATGCCAGTACCAGGCTGTTTTGAGTACAATGGCCTTATAGTATAGCTTGATACCAGAAAGTGTGATATCACCCACTTTATTATTCATTTTCAAGATTGCTGAGGCTACTCAGGTTCTTTTTTAGTTCCATATAAATTTTTGGAATATTTGTTCTAGATCTGTGAAGTATGCCATTGGTTTTAACAGGAATTTCATTGAATCTGTAGATTGCTTTGGGTAGTATGGACATTTTAATGATGTTATTTTTCCTGCCCATTAGCACTATATATGTTTCCACTTGTTTGTATCTTTCTTGATTTCTTTTTGCAAAGTCTTGTACTTTTCCAAGTACAAGTCTTTTACCTCCTTGATTAAATTTATTCCTAGGTACTTAATTTTTTTGTTGTTGCAAATGGTAAATGGGATTGTTTTCTTAATTTCTCTTTCTGACAGTTCATTATTGATGTATAAAAATGCCACTGATTTCTAAATATTGATTTTATATCCTGTCACCTTGCTGAATTCAGTTATCAAATCTAGTAGTTTTTTGACTGAGACTTTAAGGTTTTCTATATGCAATATCAGGTCATCAGCAAATAATGAAAGTTTTACTTCTTTTCCAATTTGGATGCCTTTTATTTTTTCTTCTTGTCTGATTGCTGTGCTGTGTTGAGTAAGAGTGGTGAAAGGGGACACCTGTATATTTTCTCTATTAGGTTATTTATTATTCAGCTTCTTTCTCTATGGAGTGTAAACTCCAAAGGACAGGGATTTTTAAATATTTTGATCACAATTAGGTGTTTTCTTAAGTGCTCAATAAATATTGTTGAAGGAATATATACTGTTGTTGGACACCTACTGAGACAGTCAGGCCAGGAGGCCATGCCTTTGCTTTGTTCACAGTAGTCATTCTGTCTCTCTCTGTCTCTCATTGTCTCAATTCTCAGCTATTTTATGGCCAGGTGGCTGGCTGAATAGATTTCTCTATTTTGTCCTGGGCTTTATTTCCCCCCTCTCCCCCTCCCCTTTTTTGTATCCTTCATACGGCATTGTATCCATTGTTTCTTATTGCCAACATTTTTATGCTAAGCCATAGAATGGTGTGGAAAAGATGAGGATGACATCCTAGGGTAGACAAGGTGACTAGCAATTTATCCCAGGTGACAGGTGGTTGGAGAGCATCCTGGTGTCAGAAGAGCTGATATTAGCCTACATCCACAATGGGTTGTGGGACAATAGTTTGCTAGTATCAACACAACAAGATGAAATGTTTTGCCTTTTTGGGGAAAGAAAATTTCTAAACCTTCCTTGATAGCATTTCCTCGGTATATACTATGCATGTGTGTATTTATTTATTTAACTTCTGTAGTCCTTATTATATGCTAGGCATTAGTCTAAATAATTTAAAAATAAATATTAGGGCATCCAATAGGAGGTAATATTGTTATTCCTTTCCCTTCCCCCATTTTATAGATGAAGAAACGGAAGCAAGAAGACACTAAGTAACTGGCTTGAGACTAAGAGGTATCAGAGGCAGTGCTGAAAATCATACTTCTGTGTCCAGTTCTAGCTTCAGAGTCACCACTTTCTTCCACTAATAACACTACCTCTCCAATATTTACTAATATTTTTGAAGTATTGGTTATAGTCTCATTAAAAATCTTCCATAATTCCCTAGATCTCATATCGAAAGATAGGCAGCTCTTTTATTTTCAAAGAAAAGAAATTTTCTGATTTGATTTGTTTGTTTTAATACATTGATTATCTAGTATATATATGTATATGTGTGTATTAAATATATATAAACATACATAGATCAGAATATCTACACACATATACATATATATTCAAATGCTACATGAATATATTTTGCCTAATCCATACAAAGCTTCATCTATATTTCTTCTTTATTCTCTTTTATGCCAGCAGCTTTCTTTATGCATTTCCATTTTCCACATTTTTCAGAGTGATTGGATTAGGTTGCATACACTTCTCCTGAAATATTAAGTGCATGCAATCCGCATCCACACGCATTGGGTCTATAGTTATGATCTATCATTTCAAAAACCCACGTGTTAAAAAAGAGCAGAACAGGTCTTGAGTGCTATGAAGTATTAGGTCCAAAGAACCCCCTGCCATTCATCTTCTCACTAATGCAGGGACTAACAAGACCCCAGAGTTTCTGTCTCATTGGCAGATTCTTTGTCCTGAAACCACACACGTGCGCAAACACACACACACTCACGCTCACATGCATGCATACCCTAACTCACTTGCTCACATCCACTTTTTGTATCTAAGAGAATTACTCCAATTTATAATGAGTAAGCTGCAGCATTGTCAACTAGGAGGATATCTAAAAAGTGTGCCATTCCTGAAATTTTTAGAAGGGATGTGTTATTAGCACAAATGTCAAACCAGATTGTTAAGCTTTGTGGCCAGGGTGATTTGGGGGGAAAAACTAGATACAGAAATGGTTGAGCGAGTCATCATTTTTAACTTTTAATTGCCTCCACCTGATGTCTCTCTCTACTCTTTGTTCCTTATGACCTTTATCACTAAATACTTTCAGCATCTATAGGTACTGCTGCTGGATCTCCCTCCTTTATTTTTTTCTTCTGATTTCTTAAAAATATGATTAGTTAGCCTTTCTTGTTTGACTTACAGAATTTGGTTGTACTGGTTTGGAGTCAAGCCATGTTTGTTGCAGTATAATTTCCTGGCTGCTGATGTCTCACTGTCTTCTTGTATATCCCTATGGCTGTATTGGGTACACAAATTTATTTTCCCCCTTTTATTCCAGGGGATTTCTGTTATGATGTGTGATCACACCTCTGAGTATACATTCACCTTACTTCTGTCTTCCCTTAAAGTTCACTGTTCAGAACTTCTAAGTCCCTGGCTTCAGCCTAGGGAGATTTCATGACTGGCCCAAGGCCGAATCTACAAGTAGAACAAAACCTCTGACCCTTCCCATATGTTTTTAGATAAATTCATGAGAAAAATCAATTTGATTGAATTAGTTTGTTCAAATGGAAAAACCTTGTGTCCTGTGTAGACATGATGTTATTCACTGGATATTTCAATTTCTAGTTCTTTCTGTCTATAAGGTCTCCAAAACCCAAACACCCAGATCTGGCCAGTCGTCTTTGTACAATTCCCCAAATAAGGTTACTCTTTCATATACACATATTCTGATGCTTAACATCATGGACAAACGTACTGATTATTTTGTGAGTTTTTCACGGTTCAGCTGGATGTTTTGGCTTTCCGTAGACACAGATTACAGAGCACTTTCCAGTAGGCATCCCTTTGAATCTGCTGTATTGATGTAAAACAAAGTTTCATTTGCTTATAGGTTTTAATATAAAAAAAAAAGAAAGCTAATGAATGGGTGATCACATTCTTCAGTGAAGGCAATAAGCCTCACATGTATATACAAAAAGCTACCGCCCTCTGATTGTCAAAGTTTACTTCTTTTCTTTTCAGATTCTTCTTTGTATTGTTTTACAATCTAGGTATATCTGTTTAACATGAAATGCAGAAAATGACAGGGCTCAGACAGCTACTGCACCCAGTGACAAAGATTACTGTCATCCTGGCTCATCAGTTAATTCATCATTGGCAATGGTCCATTCCATTTCCTGGTAGCCTAGCAACAGCCAATGGTGGGGAGGGCTGTTTGCCATGTGACAATGGTATGTGGTACTTTCCAGAATGCTTTTACATAAAAATAGGATGATAATTTATAAATTTACATTTTTATTTTAATAAATGGGAATATTTGGTTTTAGGGGTTGACATTCAAAAGGGAGACAATTTTATTTTGCAGACCATGACTTTAAAGTGCTGGACTAGTGACTTGATAACGGAAATGGAGCTATCAATTTCACACATAAACAGGGTTTAAAGTTGAGCCTGTGAATGCCTTACTTTAGAATAAATGATATCCCCTCACAGAGTAACTATAAGAAAATAATATAATTAAATGAGAGCTGTCCTTATATCAGTGCACACACACACGTAACACCATGGCATAGGATTTTGAGCCTGAACTTTGGCTCCTAATTTTCTTTATCACTGGGTAGAGAAAAAGCAAAGAGATCCATGAACAACAACAATTATTGTCCTCTACATTGAAAAAAAATCTTTCAGTTTTTCACAATTCTCCTGATGCTCTATTGGTGATTCATGGTTCGGTAACTCATTTGAAAATCTCTCATTTGTTTTCACTGATTGAATCCCCTGATTGTTAGTGTGTATAAATGTGTTAGCTACGTTTGGAGCCATCTTCTGTTAAAGAATTGATAGAAAATCTTATTTAAGTGTCATAATGCTTTTTCTCTTGTTATGACATTATCATTGAGTAAATAGTTTTATTTCGGTGCTAGAGTTAAGAAAAATCTATAATCCCTACCTAATAAATCTTTTTTTTTTTTTAATCTATATTTAGCTCCATACGCAGAGACAGGAGTAGAAAATAAGCAACTACCTAAGACATGAATTCCGTTAAATATTAAAGAGATCTCATCAATGATTTTATTAGTCTCCGAGCTCAGTAAAGGCCTCACTGACATCTAAAGTCTAATGATTTTTTAAAATATATTTAAAGCCTTGCACTGTACCTTTAAATATTGAACAATATTGAAAAATATTGAAGCCCCTTTTTTTGTATATTAGCTTTAGGCAGAACTGTTGTATGATTTCCACTCCTTTCATGACATTGTAATGATGTTACCACATACAACTTTATCTTGCATGAAAAGGTGAAGTCATGAGTGATTTCTCCAATTTAAAAGCACTCAACCCTCACAGTGCTAGAAATGAATATTTTGCATATATTCATGCAACAATGATTCAATTTAAGATTTCTATTTTCAAACATTGCTTGAAACCTTCACTATGTTAGTAGTAAAATTGCCAAAATGTGTAATAAGATTTATTATAGATGAGTAGCATTTTATTTAGTATTTAATGTTAACATGCTTTTAGGGTTACCTGGTTTAGCAGGAGAATTCATCTTTCTTTTCTAATCAGAGATAACATTTTATTGTATTTTTAAAAATATTCCTCCTGTACACATATATATTGTGGCATAAACTAAATTTTCTCTTGCTGGCAACACTAACCCAAACATTGCTCTTGTCAAAGCTCAGTGTGCCCTCACACAAAAGGCGCTCTGATTTTTTAAAAAAGGAGACAGACTTCCATTTCTCCTTTGCAATCCCTGTCCCTTCTCTCCAGATTAGCTGGAAAGCCCTTTTGCTATGCATCCTTAAAATGGGTTCAGAATTTTGCTGCACACGTTCCCCTTTCAAGAGGCCTTGTTACATTCTTGTTTATACTGACGATTCACGCTGTAACAGCATAAAAATGCAACATTGTAAGTTTCCTAGAAGCTACATCACAGCATATGTTGCAGGCACAAAAAGTATAGGTTGGCGAGAGCTCTGAGTTGAAGGGCTTTGTTTGTGAAAGAGACTTGCACAGATGGAGGACGAGTTGTAGCTAAACATGGCTACCTATGGGCTTGTATGAAATACAGGGGAGTGTATCACCATTGCCTGCTTGTGATTGTCATGCAGGAGGCATAAAAAAAATACATACTTTTACTCTTTCATGATGCAGTTTTAGATACTTAAGGCTTCTTTCCATTCTAGATTTTAGTCATTTTAGTAATGAAAGAGGAGCTTCCCACAGACCAATTTTGCAGATATTAAAGCAATGCTATACCTCTGTATTTATGAAACACACACAAATACACAGACTCACATAAATACACATTCTTACATAATACAGGGCTCTGAGTGTGTGTGGGAGGGGGGAGAACTTATACCAAATAAAAGCTGATACCCAAAGCACATACTTCTCCCTCCAGACAGGAAATGTTAACTTGGTTTTTCTCTTAGAAGAGACCTATAGTTGCTAGCCACCAACCTTACTCATTGGTGCAAAGACACTCACAGATGCCACATCTGTTCAAATGCAGGTTTGGTTTTTCGCTTTTGATTACTTTAAATTTTTTAGTTTAAAAAAGGTTATTGGCTACTGGAGACATAATATGCCAGTTAGCGACTTGTTCTGTGTTTTGGGGAGGGAATGAGAGTGGTGACCTTATTTGGCCCCTGGGTGGGCCCCATTTTCCTAGTTTTATGGAAATCAGTCAGTCCCTAGACTGGTGTCTTACCAGCCTGGAGTACATACTCCCCTGCTACCACTAATGTCCTATAAATCATGTTAAAGAGAAACATTATTAACATTTTTGATCAAGTCAGGCTTCAGAGTCATGAGGTGCTTGAGTGACTAAGGCTACATATCAGTGTCAGTAGTGAATTAATTCTCCAAAGAAGGCTTAGGATGGCTCTGCACTCATCCCTACTGTTGGAATACCCACACGAGGCACAGGGAGTTTGGGTGAGGAAATCCTCAGCAACAGAACCACGTGCAGTGTCGGGGACCCACTGAGCTCATCAGGCAGCTAAGTGCATGGGGTGCAAGAGACGGAGAAGCAACCTTGTGCCTGAGAAGAATGAGCATATTTTTTCTGCACATGGTCATATTGGTTCTGCTTGTCTTTCAAACCATTAAAGAGAACAGTATTCCCGGTGAAAGGTCAGATGGTTTTGCACAAATCATTTTCATCTTCCCTTTTTATATATCTTGAGAAAATTGCCATCCAATCGCAAAAGGTAATTAAAACTCCAGCTCCTCTGGAGGTGAGTGCTAAAGTGAAACAGTTGAAATATATTTCCAAGGTTTCTGGCCCCAGGACAGCATCCGTGCAGACCCCTGGCATTCCCGCCATGGGAAACAGTGCCTTTCTTTTAGTGAAGCAATTTGGTAGCAAGGCCTTGGTGAAGGGAGTATAAACAAAGGGTAGAGAGCAAAAGAGAGCCCCAGCTGCCCCACTGGACGATGAAAGAGAGGGAAGGCAGAAGAGAGGATGTGGTATGGTATGTAATACTCTTTCTGAACATCACAGTTTTGATTGGGGTTTGGCTTTGGCTCTGTGAAGGTCTCAGAAGCATTCATGACAACAGAAACAGAGATGGTAATGGACGTCCTCCCTCAGACACACACATATCAATTCAGTGTAACTGGAGAAAGAAATTTGCCCTCAGTCGCTTCATTGGCCTGGGTACCCAGGAAGGAATGGAATGTGCCCTGGCAGCATGGGATGCCTGGAGCCTGGGATTAAGCTCTGTGGCTCCTCCGGAATTCCTTCTGGCTGCTCTCATCAACACAGTGTGTGGATTTGCCTCCTCCTGATATCCCATTTTCAGTGCTGGCTTCATCCCTCCTGCTTGGGGTGGGGGGAGCCTCTTAGAGGAAGTGGTCCTGGCCACTTCCGCTCCATCAGCTGGGTGTGGGGTGCAGGAGGGAGAAAGGTGGAGTGTGCATGGTGCTAAGTTATGCACACACCCCTTATTTAAATAAGTACATACAATGTTAAGAGTACAGGAGCTGTGTGTACTCCAAAAAGAAGTACATTTCTCCTAGAGTAATATAGACTATGTTAGTTTTGAGGTTTACTTATAGGAGCCATAGATAGGTCCTGGGTTTCTGGAATCTATTTCAATTTTAAAGTTTTAAATACTACATTTAATGATATAGGTGTGTGTATGTGTTTTTTGTAAAGTGTAGATTTTTAGTTATGTAACTATTCTTTTTTTAAAAATGTCAATTTAAAAAATAATAAGCACTAAGAGTCATTTAAATTTTATAATTTGGAAAGGTTTTTTATATAAGTGAATTCACAAATCAAAAAGGAATTCTTTATTAGGTCCTGAGTTCTAAATTATGACTTAGAATGTTGGGTCACTAGAGCTTAACCAGGTGGTGGCGCAGTAGATAGAGGGTCAGAGCATCAGAGCGGGACACAGAGGACCCAGGTTCGAAACCCCAAGGTTGCCAGCTTGAGGGTGGGCTCATCTGGTTTGAGCAAAAGCTCACCAGCTTGAGCCCAAGGTTGCTGGCTCGAGCAAGGGATCACTTGGTCTGCTGTAGCCCCTCAGTCAAGGCACCTGTGAGAAAGTAATCAATGAACAACTACAGTGCTGCCACAAAGAATTGATGCTTCTCATCTCTCTCCCTTCCTGTCTGTCTGTCCCTATCTGTCCCTCTCTGTCTCTCTCTGTCTCTGTCACAAAAAAAAAAAAGAACATTGGGTCACTAGAGATTTTCGTCTTGTCCTACTTCCTTCTTGGGTCTAAGTGCCTGGGAAATGAATGTCCAGCACACCAGGTATTTGGCTGCATGGCAAGACCAGACCCTGCTCCCCTCCCCCTCATACCCCATGCAGACAGCCCACCATGGTTTTACTCCTTTTTTTCATTTTTTTATGTTGTTTTACCTGGATAAGTTCAGACAATCTTATCTGTGTTTAATACAACTGAGAGAAATGAAATTTGTATTATTCTGAGAAAAAAAGTGTTTATTTCCTTTCCTTAAGGATTCTGTTGACTTGAACTCATACCATTGCCCAGGGTTGCAGTCCATTGCACATCTTTCTTGGAATCCCTTGAGTAATTAGATTATGCTTTCAAGAGATGGCTGGATCAGTCTGACCACCTTTGCCCCAACAGAGGAAACGCTTATTCAAATAGCTGATTTGACTAAGTTTTAAAATCTAAATATGCCTATGTTCTTTACTCAAATATCAGTGCTCTCAAGGAGGTCTTAATGACCATCCTATTTAAGATTGCATGATAACTTCCACCTCCCCCACACACTTCCTGCCTTCTTCTCTCTGTTTTTTCCATCTACAAGGTACATTCTGACCTGTGTGTGTGTGTGTGTGTGTGTGTGTATGTGTGTGTGTGTATTTTAGAAAGAGAGGGACAGAAAGGGACAGACAGATAAGAAGGGAAAGAAGCATCAATTCTTCATTGTGGCTCCTTAGTTGTTCACTGATTGCTTTCTCATACGTGCCTGGACTGGGGGGCTCTAGCTGAGCCAGTGACCCCTTCCTCAAGCCAGGGTCCTTGGGTTCAAGCTGATGACTTTGAGTTTCAAGCCAGCAATCTCTGGGCTCAAGCTAGATCATGTGACCATAAGATCATGTCTATGATCCCACGCTCGAGCTGGCAATCCTATGCTCAAGCTGGTGAGCCTGAGCTCAAGCCGGATGAGTCTATGCTCAAGCCAGTGACCTCAGGGTTTCAAACCTGGGTACTCAGCATCCCAGGCCAGTGCTCCATCCAGTGCACCATTGCCTGGTCAGGCCCTACTGTATATTTTGATTACTTGTTTGTTGTCTGTCTCTCAACCCCAGCCACCCGCTTCACATATAATGTAAATTCTATGAATACAGATTTTTGTCTGTTTGTTCACTGAATCTCTAGGGCCTAGAATAGTGTCTGATACATAGAAATATTTGTTGAATTAATAATTAGTAATGGAATGAATGGATTGGGTTTATCAAGTCAACAATACTTTTAAAAACATTATACAAATTTAAATTGAGTTAATTATCCAATTTTACTTCTCTTTTTTGCTGTTTCTTCCTGTCTTTGCTATTTTGGTCATTTTCTTTTCATCTTATTCCTTTGACAGTTTATGTGACACCAAAATGTGGGAAAAATAAACACAAAATCCATCATAAAAGTTATTTTACCTTATGTAGACCAAGAAAACTGGCTATGTTAGCATATTTTTCACCTTCTAACTGTTTGTGTTGACACTTTGAGGACACTGCTTCTATTTTATGCACTGTCATTTGGTCTTCATGTTTTCATAGTGTAAGAATTTGATCATAGAATGCTTGACACATTCCCCAAAGTAAAAGAACTGGGCTTGGTAGCTCGAGGCTGCCATACTGGAATGGTGAAGCCTGAAGTTTGAAAGTAGTGAATTTTATGAAGCTTTCCATCTTTGACCCTCGATAATATAAATACAATTTATATCGTATGTAACTATGGACCATCAACAGTCATTAAAAAGCTAGCCACCATGTCTTGCCCTTTTAAAAAATATATATACATATATATAGCCACACATACATATACACATGCATATATATACCTACACACTCTTTTTATATATGTAATAGAATATCAACGTGATAATATATGTACATAAATTATGTGTGTGGCTATATATATGTATATGTGTGTATATATATGTATATATATACATACATGTATATGTACACTGTATATTTACACAGACATACACATGGAAAGAAAGAAAAAGAGAAAGAGAGGTAGAGAGAAAAGGAATGAACAAAGAAACAATATGTTGAATAATGCTTGAATCAGTATGACAGGGCATAGTTTTGCTATTCACTCTGGGCTGCTTGTACCGTGCGTGAAGAATGCCTACTTCTTTACTTTCTGCCCCTCTTTGCCTTTCTTCTGGATGAGGAAACATACCCCACACCTGCAGGCATGTTTTATGAGATGTTTGGGATTTTCTATGGCCTTCTTCAGAGGTGACTGTGTTTTCATGATGAGTGACTAATGCAAAGTAATCTATATGCTGTATGCACTGAGTAATCACTGGAATTCTTCAAAACAACCTCAGGTTGGTAACATTTTCCACAGAAAATAATAATAATGGTAACAATAGCAGCACTAGCAACAATAAACAAGATATGCCCTGTATGCTTCCACCCAATTATTAGCTAATAATGCATAATTATGATTAATTCTACTCTTTAAATGCAGATTCTAAATAGCAATAACCATTTATTTTATGTTTTCATGTTATTTTTCTGCCCGTCTTTTATGTCAATTATGTGTTTTCAGGCACATCTGATTGTGCTCTGCTGTGGTTTCGATGGTTTGGTAATTGTACATTAAAAAAAAAATAACAACACGTGTTTAGTATAAAAATTAATTATGTTAAGCATTCCTACTAATTTTGCCAGGCAAAAAAAAAATGGCATCCCACAAATTTTCAGCATAAAGCGGGTGGCCAGCCCACTTAGCAGCTTTATGATCTGTGGCTGGGTTTTGTGAGTGAGCTCATCAGGCAGTTTTCTCAAAGCAGGAGACGCAATACCATGGATGGCAGCACGGCCCTGCTCTGGACCCTGTGTTCCCCCTTAAACTTTGTCTCTGGCCTCCAGGTCATCCACCCGTTCCTCATTACAATTTTAATATCAGCGCTGAAAGTATTTTCAAATGTCCGTGCAATCCAAGCTGACTGGGCTTCTGTCAGTAAACTGAACAGTCAGGGATGTAGCTTTCTTCTTTTGGTTAGGTGCTATTTATAAGAGGTTGGTCCATGGTAATAACAATAACATTAGCTATGCTGTAAAACTCTACCCACAAAATCCATGGAAGCGGGGTGGGGGGGGGCACTGTCGTGATGAGGAGGAAAGAAGAGGGGCAGAACCAGAAGCAATTGGATGAAAAAGTGTGCTCACTATTGCGATCTTTCGGGAATATTTTCTTGCAGTACACTTAAGATATCTGATCCTTAAAACAATTTTCTGCTTCTGAAACTCAAAATAGCATTCAATAAGGGTGAGGGGAAATGTAGCAATTAGTTGGCTTTATTTCTGAGGTTTTATTACTTTGATTCTTTTTGATTTAATCAGCCACAAACACAGCTACTAGCAGACGGTGACTTTTCCCTGAAATGTGCTTCCTGCCCACAACAGTGGCTCGTGATTGTAGGTTAATTTTAATGAAACATGAAAAGGCAGACCCTTTTTAGGAAAATTTTTTATTAACAAATAAAGGCTTGGTAACATTTAGAATCATACCAGAAATCACACCATTGAAAATATGGCTGGAGAAGATTTGGGAGCCAGCCCGCCACGCTCAAGTGATAAATTTGTTTACATCCTTTAAAAGTTCTAACTCAGTACAGACGAGGTGACATCCTACTTTCCACATTCATGTTCAATTCACAAGCATAAAGAGACTTTGAGCCATTAGGGAAGCTTTCATTTTGGCTGGGGAAGGATGAAATGATAGTGATAGTGGCTTTCATAGCGGAAAATAATTGTATACTTTTCTTATTATTTTTGGCAAGGCGCACGCATTTCGGCTTTCCGGTGTATTACATCATTACATTGTATAATGCATCATAATGATCGAGTGAATAGAGATGAAGAAATGCCAGTGTCTGCTGCAAGTTAAAAGAGAGAGACACGGCGTGCATTTTCAGCTGGGGTGGCTGCTGTTCAGCGAAGTGTTCTCTGAGATGAAACAAAGCTGCCTTCCCACTTGGCATTCACATTAATTGTGGACTTGCCAACCGGCCAGCTTCATTGGTGTATAAATTAGTGGGGAATAATTTCACTTGTCTCAAAACCCAGAGTATCTGAGGAATGCTTCCTGAGACAGTGACTTTTTTTTTTCCCTGTGTTTTGTACCCAGCTCCCAGAATACCTCCAGGATCTGCTAAACACACACACACAAATCTCTATGTTCTCCCCTGGCATACCTGTGTGGGAGGTCATGACTGTTACTAGGACAAATAGAAGTTTTATGATTTTCCGCATCATATTTTTCAGATGTATTAAAATAAATCAATTCTCAAATCCTCATTATTAAAAAATAAAACTCCATTGACATCTCCTGAAAGGATATTTAAATATGCTGATTATTATTAATAATAATTCGAATAAATACTAATTGAGAAACCATGATGGTCCAAAAGCCGCCAGTCAGGATGTGTCAGTGGGATGCAAAGATAGCCAGTTACAAAGGAGAAGAAAATTTCCGCTCATTCGTTTGTTATGTTTGTTTGCTATTCTGTTGGATAATAAATGCTTTTTTAGTGCCCAATATATATGTGTGTGTGTGTATATATATATATAAAACTAAATATTACCTACATATATATAAAAATTAGTAATTATAATTTAGCCAAACCTATTTGACATGCTACCTCCTAAGGTGCTCTGTATTTCTCAGTTCTCCCCAGATAATTGTACTGACCATAAATATAACCAGAGCTTTCAATGTCCCTTTAACCTTTAATAATTAAAACTAAGTGAATCTTAAACCGTCATTCTTTTATTCTATAATCATGAATGTATTGCATGCTCTGTACTGTGCTGGCTACACAGATATAAGGTGAACAGCAGCCTAGACCCTCTCTTCTTGGAGCTTCAGATCTGGAGGTCTACACCTCTTTATGCCAAAGCAACTTGACAATTCTGGCTATCTCAAGGTTTGCACTCTTACACCAAATCTGGTTTGTTTGTTTTTTCCTGTATTTTTCTGAAGCTGGAAACGGGGAGAGACAGTCAGACTCCCGCATGCGCCCGACCGGGATCCACCTGGCATGCCCACCAGGGGGCGACGCTCTGCCCATCAGGGGGCGATGCTCTGCCCCTCTGGGGAGTTGCTCTGTTGTGACCAGAGCCACTCTAGCGCCTGGGGCAGAGGCCGAGGAGCCATCCCCAGCACCCGGGCCATCTTTGCTCCAGTGGAGCCTCGCTGCGGGAGGGGAAGAGAAAGAGAGGAAGGAGAGGGGGAGGGGTGGAGAAGCAGATGGGCGCTTCTCCTGTGTGCCCTGGCCGGGAATCGAACCCAGGACTTCTGCACGCCAGGCCGACGCTCTACCACTGAGCCAACCGGCCAGGGCCCCAAATCTGTTTTAACGGTCACTTTTAGTTGGACCAGTTAGCCTTGAACTTATTGAGAAAGGCCAATAAGTTAATATTTATTCTGTCATCATAAGGCTTAGCAGAAAAGAAAAAAACCAAAAAACAAAATTAAAAAAACAAAAAATGCTAAACCAGTTAGTTAGAGACAAAGTTCATGGATGTTTCCATTGTTATGTGCTTATTTGGGCGTCAAGGAGATTTTCTGTCCTTTAGATAAGAGAATAGTTGGACTCTTCCTAGGCGTGCAATGAAAATCAGGATTTCTTAGTTAGCTAGCTAGTCAGTGAGTCAGTCAGCTACCTGGGTGTTCACATGTACCTGCACACATCACAGCTGCCAAGAGCTTTCCAATTTACAAAATGCTTTTGAATACAGTACCTCATTTGCTTAATGGCAAAGAGCATGGGTTTTGGAGCCGTCAGATATATAGGCCTGGGTTCAAATAGTGGCCATACATTTACTAAGTGACCTTAAACTCTGTAAGCTTCAATTACCTCCTTGTAAAATGATGATGATAATTATTACACAGGGTTGCTATGAGAGTCAATGAGATAATCTATTAAATTATCATAGGAAACAATAAACGGTAGCTATTATTTATATTGTTTTTAAATAATTTTTAATCCTTATTACAACTCTCTGAAGCAGCCTACTAATGATTTTGTGAAATCTTCTTGTT
This sequence comes from Saccopteryx leptura, assembly GCF_036850995.1. Taxonomy (NCBI): domain Eukaryota; kingdom Metazoa; phylum Chordata; class Mammalia; order Chiroptera; family Emballonuridae; genus Saccopteryx; species Saccopteryx leptura. The sequence continues at coordinate 258,189,275 of NC_089505.1, forward strand.
TATTTTTATCTCTATGGAGCTGCAGAGGTAGATTTCTTTTCCTGAGGTTCCAGGAGACTTTTCCTGTCTTCATTGAAGTATTTCCTACCCACTCTGTACGCTCAGTTAGAGGTCTTTTTTTCTGACTTCAGCACTTTGGTTCAATACATTGCTCCACAAATATTTATTTAGCCTCACTATATGCAATTCACTTTGTTAAATGCTGCAAATACAGGAGAAAAATTGTCCCTGCCACCATGACGCTTATGTTCTATCAGAAGAAGAAGCCTTTCAACAAATATTACAAAGACAAGTGTTTACGTAGGGTTGGATAAAGTGCTACCAAAGTGAAATACAGGATATTGAGAATGCTTATCCCTGGGGACTGACCAGTCTGTGGTTGGAAAGATTTCTTTGAGGAGGAGGTATTAGGTTGAGACCTAAAAGATGATGAGGATTAACCCAAGGGAAGAGGGTTAGGCAAGGCGGGAGAGAAACTATTGTGTTCTTGACCTGTACAAAGCCTTGAGGAGCATGCAACTTGCCTTCTAGGATCTTCTGATTTAGGGGTACACTTTCTCAGACCATCCTACTGAACAATGGCTGCCTTTTCTTGGCATCTCAGAAATGCATACAGTTGGAACTATTTATTGGACTGCTTTCCAAATATGCCTTGTTCATCCATTCATTCATTTATTCAACAAATATTTATAGAACATCTAGGGAGGTCTCAAGAATAGAAATAGCCATGCTTAACATGCATTTATATAACTAACTATCTCTAAGGTATATTTTTATAACTCTAGATCTGGTCTTGTTTACTACATTATAATCCTGACTGCAGGAGACATGTTTTCATCACTTTCTGTCCCATTGTGTAACTTGCACACAGTAGGCACTCAGTAGGTGTCAATGACCCTAGATGACCTCTATGCTGATCTCTCACATGGCCATTATCTGCTGCATTTTTTAAATCCCTGGCAACATCCTGCGCTGTTGAATGTTTCTAGTCTAACAAAAAGCATAATTAGGAAGGTAAATCTGCTGAAGCTGAAACAAATCATTTAATTCATTCCTCAAGCCAAATGGAAAATGATTTTGAGATTATCCACCGTATTGGGTTATCTGCTCTACTGCTCCGTACCATTAGCTCAGGCAGTTGGGAATTGCTTGCAATTCGCAAAGAAGCAGATTGTGTTTGGTTTGCGTTGGCTGTGTCCCCTCCTCTAAAGTGGCTGCAAGTCCTCTCCAATTCATCTCAGGCAGCCAGTCAGGGTGTCCAATAAGCCAAGTAGGTTTCTCCCACATTCGTGCTTCTGTGAAGCATGGAGCTCATGTGAATATGTGTATGCCTACTGTCTTCCATTCTCATTCCGAATCAACAGAAGGTAGTGCCTGGCAGATACTCGGTCATCTAAATTTCTGAATGACATATTGACTTTCTGTTAACCTTTAATTTTTCTTTGGGGTAAAATGACCTGATACCAGAGTCAGTAGCCAGAGTCATTTTTCTTTTCACAAGAGGTGAATGCTGTCTCTGTTTTTAAGAGGTTTTGGAAAGACATCCCGACCATGCAGAAGCTCTCTTGACCAGGGCAGACGATGGGGTGCTGAGCATTTTAGCAGTTGAATCTACTCATCTGATTTAATGTAATGCACATTGCTTTAAGAGCTCTTTCTGCTCTTCTTGGCTTTTGAAAGTTATTTGTCTAATATGGCAGTGTAGGGTAGATGACATCATCAGACACTTGGTGGAAGCTAACCCTTAGACCAACTTGCTTTATTCAAGGACAACATTGCTTGTGAAAGGTACAATTTTTAGGTGTTGTGTAGTTCTATGATGACTAGGGCCCAGTGCTGCAGCTTTAAAGAGGGTTCAGATGTCTATTCATCAAACCTGGGAGTGAGCCCTTCAGTAATTGATTGACAGTGAAGAAAACGGGGAACACATAGATGGAAGGGTAAATAGGTAGATAGATCATTATTTTAAATAGCAAAGCCACTGGGTACTCTTACAGAATTCAGTGGATAAGATTGCGCATGACACACAACTTCTTGCCTATGAGCATTACAGTATAAAGCAAGGTGCATCTATACTCCTCTGTTACTCAGCTGCTTCTCCCTCTAGGGGCGGAGTGCTGCCGCTGTGCCTGTGAATCATTCGCCTGTCCCATGGTGCTTCTGCTGTTGCAGGCCCCTTTCTCAGTTGCCTTAGCACAGATGCATTTTATCCAGGTATGGATTATTAGTCTGGAAAGGAAGTGCTGATGGTGACAGGTCTCCTACCTCTATTCACAGCCCTAACCTTTCTGGAATTTCAGCTCAAGCTGTATATTGAGAATCCACAGGATTATTCAGATAGACTTTCATGAGGGCCCTTTTCTATTTTGCCCCAGGGAGAATCTGGCCAACTATATATTCATTGCTATTTTCCCCATTATTTATTACCTAGACAGAATAGCATGATTAATTATTGATCATAGACCAGTAACTGATTAAAGTGCCGTTCTGATCAGCAGTCAAAAATCATTTGTTTCCAGGCATTCATAGTTTCTGCATGGAGAGTGGCAGAACAATATTCTCTCTTCTGTGCATAAAATATGACACCTGTAGGCAGGCAGCAGTTATAAGCCAGCAACAGAGCCCTTCAACCAGGCTTTGTCTTAATAAATGGGAAATAATGATTCACCAAAAAAGAGGACTGTTTAGAAGATTTACATGTAAAGAATACGATGTGAAATATAATAGGAGAATTCTAATTAGAATTGTTTCTCATGGACTAAATGCTTTGCTGAAGAGAAACTCACTAGGAATAGCTCTTTACCATCTGGGAAGAATATCAAATTTTGCCTCATTATTACTTTGTTTCTGGGTTTATTCTTCCTCTCCACCTTTCCTTAATCTCTCCTCTCCATTTCTCCCTTCATTTCTTATTTCCTCCCTCTTTCCTTCCCTTCCTCCTTTTTAAAATATTTTTCATTGTATTATCTATTTCAGGAATTGGTGAACTATGACCCCTAGGTTAAATCTGGCTTACCACCTGCTTCTGTAAATAAAGTTTTGGAAAACAATCAGGATTACTTGTTTTTATATTGTCTATAGGTGATTTTGTACTATAATGGCAGTTAGGACAGAGATATTATCCACAGATCCTAAAAGATTGACTATCTGGCCCTTACAGAAGAAAACATGCTGACCCCTGGACTCTGTGCCAGGCAGGCACTGGGGACACAGTCACAAATAAGACACAGCCCTTATCCTCAGTGGCTTGGAATTATGTAAGTATATACTTATAGTATAGTGTGGAGAGTAGCACAATGGATATCTGAATGAAGTTCCTTGGAAACCAGGGGACAAATCTGTATTTAGGAAGCAGGATTAGAAGATGACATCTCAGCAAAAGTAATATTTATGCTGGGAGTTTCTGGGCAGTTTGGAAGTAGAAAAAAAGAACTAAGAGTTGAATCCTATAGCTCAAATATCTTATTTCAGTCCTTACAAAAGACCAAATCCAAAGTTACAATTCTTTCTTTGGGGGGCATATTTACTTTTTCTTCTGACCAGTACCAAAGTAATTGCTGATCTTCTGCTCAAAAATATCTCCAGATATTGACCACTTTGTAGAATATAATTTTTCATAATAGAACCTACTGAATTAGTGAAAAATGGGAGTTTCTGATGGTGAGGAGTGGCAGGAGGTATTGATTGGCCAGATTCTCTCCAACCAGTAGGGGTTGCTCGTTGTTGCAGAAGTTACTGCTTTTATCTTGAAAAATATAAGAGGGTGTCTCCATTGCTCTGGTAATTGAAAATAGAAGTCAGTTGGCACCAGGTGAAGAAGCGATTCCTTCATGCCCACAGACAGAAATGACCTTAGGGTTTCCAGCACTATTTGTTGCCAGGAAGAGATGTCCCTGAAGTTTTGGCAGTGAACCTCTTTCCACTGTCCCCTTTTAAACTTGGCTGGCAGCTAAGTTCATTCCAGAAACAAGCAAATATTATGATTTTTTTTCTCCTTTCTAAAAACATATTCAAACTCAAAGTGGGCAGTTCATGTTAAAAACCAAGTTTCAATCCTCCTAGGACACTTACAAGGCCAAGCAAAAGCAAACGAAAACCAAAACCCAATTATGAAAATCATGTAAAGACCAGAAGCCAAAAAGCCCTTCAATAGATGATTGGATAAAGAAGATGTGGTACGTATATACTATGGAATATTAGCCATAAGAAATGATGACATCGGATCATTTACAACAACATGGATGGACCTTGATAACATTATACTGAGTGAAATAAGTAAATCCGAAAAAAAACTAAGAACTATATGATCCCATACATAGGTGGGACATAAAAATGAGACTCAGGGACATGGACAAGAGTCTGGTGGTTGGGGGGGGGGGGCAGAAGAAAGGGAGGGGGTAGGATTAGGGAGGGGCACAAAGAAAACCAGATAGAAGGTGACAGAAGACAATTGGACTTTGGGTGAGGGGTATGCAACATAAGCAAATGTCAAAATAACCTGGAGATGTTTTCTCTGAACCTATGTACCCCGATTGATCAATGTTACCCCATTAAAATTAATAAAAAATTTAAAAAAAGACCAGAAGCCAAAGGATACATGAATCCTCTTTTCCTCAGACCAGAAAGTAGAACTGGTACCAGTTTGCTCCCTAGAAAAAGGAAAATAGTAGGAGAATGCTGGAAATCATGGAGCCATCCTTAGTGCCCGGGGTGGCTTTGCTCCGGTGGAGCCTTGGCTGCGGGCGGGAGGAGAGAGATGAAGAGGAAGGAGAGGAGGAGTTGTGGAGAGGTTGATGGGCACTTCTCCTGTATGCTCTGGCCAGGAATCGAATCCGGGAATCCTGCACACCAGGCCAATGACTCCGACGGGTCTACCATATCATGCTTTTTACTTAAAAAAAAAAAAATTACATTTCTTTTGAATGCTGATGAACAGGAGACACCAAATCTTTTTCGCCTGCAAACTACTACCTTCTTTATTAGATCTAGCTAATAACACTGTTTTGTCTCTTTCCAAATAGCTCCAGATATATGGAAAAGATTTATATAGGCGGATGGGGATCCCCAAACCCCTCAGCGAGATCTTCTGAGAATGGCTTTTAAGATACCTAGAGGCAGAAAAAGCCCAATAGAGATCAGGGGAACTACCAGCTTTTAGGATACACCCTTAAAGGCTCCAACTCCCCAAAGGGGTCTCATAGGATGCCATCTGGGTCCTGCTTCAATAGTGGAAAGGAAGGTCATTGAGCTAAAGCCTGCCAGGCTTACACACCTCTGCTGTGAGGAAACAGGGACACTGGAAGGTAGGCTTCCCCCTTGCTCCTCTAAGGGAGGGTCCAGTCTCTTCCAGCCCTGCTCCAGCCACATATGACCTAACCTTGCCCAGAAAGCTGGGGTTTGCCACTGAAGGCTGAAGGGGCCCAGGGCCGTCGGCCCCATCTACGACACTGTGGACGAGCCTAGGGTATTTCTTACAAGAAGCTGGTAAACTGATCTCATTTGCACAAGGGCCACTTAACTATGTTTTGCCTGAATAGTCAGGTTTTTTATTCTTCCCTCAAAGATCTCTGTTGTGGGTGTTGATAGTCCTATTTTCTGCTGCTTTGCTTAATATATAGTGTTTCCTTTATCCCTCCTACCTCAATGCCCCACTCATATTTCAGGCTGGGACCTACTCCTAATTTAGAGCTCTCTTTCCTCCTTTTGCCAACTTGTATTATGAATTTACCTTTGCCACCCAGCTTAGTGTATCCTAAGGTTCTCTTTACCATGCCACAGTCACAGAGCTCCAGGGAAAAGCAACCTGGTCTCAACTCTCCAGGCAGAGGAGAACAGAAGCTCCATATCCACGCATGCTGCAAATGGCTTTTTCCAGTCTACCTGAATCATTACCAGCTAGAAGCAGCGGTCATTGGGACTTGGACATGAGCTGCAAAGTATAGAATGGTGACAACAATTCCAGTGCCATGCGGACTTTTCCTGTGGGGAACTTTCCTGGACTCCTGCTCCCTGTGACAGCTCCTAACAGACTGAACTGTGGTTGGGTTGCATTTTTCAGGGATTTGGCATGGTGATGGGGCCAACTTGGACTTGGTGAACATGGTAAGGACACTACTCTTTTATGGATTCTTGCTGTATTGGCCAAGAGTTTGCTTAAAGGCTTTTAATCACTGTAAAAAAAATAGAGGACTGGATGAAGAAGATGGGGCACATATACACCATGGTATACTATTCAGCTAGGAGAAATGATGACATCGGATCACTTACAGCGGAATGGTGGAGTCTTGGTAGCATTGTGTGGGGTGAAATAAGCGAATCAGAAAAAAACAGGAACTGCAGGATTCCATACATTGGTGGGACATAAAAGCAAGACTAAGAGGCATGGACAGGAGTGTGGTGGTTATGGGGGGTGGAGGGAGGGAAGGAGAGAGAGGGGGAGGGGGAGGGGTACAGAGAGAACTGGATGGAGGGTGGCGGAAGACGATCTCTCTTCGGGTGATGGGTATGCAACAGAACTAAATGACAAGATAACCTAGAAATGTTTTCTTTGAATGTATGTACCCTAATTTATTGATGTCACCCCATTAAAATAAAAATTTATTTATAAAAAAAAAATTAGGCAGCAAGCCTTTGCCAAAAAAAAAAAAAAAAATCCACCAGGTTAGGTGAAACTACTACACTTGACCTCCTTGTTATTGTGATATCTGTTCCTGTATGAGAGGATTTTAATACAAAATTGCTAAGGCAAAAGCAACTTTTCTTATAGAATGTGGAAGAATGATAGTTGATTGACCTAGCTTATTCTGACTTTTCTACATAAAATTCTAGAGTCTACTCCCTGGAGCTGTTAGGTTCTCTAATCCAAGAAGTGGAGAAGCCTCTGGCCATGTAGGAAGGGTGATGGTGTCAGGTTGAAAGCCTAGGACTTGAGCTGACTCAACCTGTGCTTCAATTCCTTAGCCTGTGGCCTTGATCAAGTCGCCTAGTTTCTCTGAAACCTGATTTTTTCATGTGTAGAGTGGGGCTAGTAATAGTGATGTGATGTGGCACTTGTGAGATTTTTATGAAGTAATACCCATAAAGCAGTCACTACCATGCCCAACACATAGCAGATGATGAATAAATCTCAGCTATTTTTATTGTTAGTTTAATGTTACAGTCATTTGATTTCCTAGGAGGTTTGGGGTATTAGAGAATGATTTGGACTTTCAAGTTCACACGTTTGCCCACACACATTTGGAACGTGCTAACCGAGTCAATTAGAATCAGAATGATGCTTCTGGGCAATTGTGAGCACAGATTTCTGAATGTCTGCTTGAAGAATGGACACCAGAAAGGACAATAGAATCTTTAAGAGACAAGTCTATTTATTTAACATGCACTGAATAAGCTTTATGTGTTAGACACTGGGCAATGGCCTGGGAGACAAAGATAAATAAAATATTGTTCTTGGCTCAAGATTTTATAGTCTAGTTACTCTATGGATATGTTAACAGAAAATTGTAATTCTGAGTGAGAGTGCCATCATGGAGTCTGTGGGATTCAGATGGCAACAAGGGGACAGGGAAGGCCCCATAGAAGAAGCTTTTGAGCTGAAATTCAAAGAATGAGCAGGTGTTTTTCAGGGGCAGACATGCCAGGCAGAAGGAACCATGCAGAAAACAGTGGTTCAGCACAGCTCGATCATGAAGAACCTGGAGGAGACATTGGAGGGAGATGCAGCTGGACTGGTTGGCTGAGCCCTAAATGTCCCACGAGGTGTTCTGTTTTAATCCTGTAAGTGAGAGGGAGCCACTGAGAAAATTTGAGTAGATGTGTCACATGATCCAATATACTTATTAGAAAGATAATCTGATTGGCAATGTGTAGAATTTATTGGAGGCAGGGATCCAAGAAGATAAATCAGTTATGAGGCTATTGCAAGTACCCAGGCAAGAGGTGATGAAGTTCTGACACAGGGTGTGGCAGTGAAGAGGAAGAAGAGGAAAGGCATGTGAGTGATACTGAGGAGGTCGGAACTAATACAGATGGACAGGCCTTGATTATTAGCTGAGTAAAGTCTGGTTTTGGTGGGCAGATCCCTTACAGGATGGACAGAAGTTTGATGTATTTATGTAAAATCTTTGGTGATCTGTTAGGGTACCAGGTCCACAGTATGGACTCTTAAGGGTTTATCTAGGAGGTCAATGTTGGCCTGTCCATGTCAGCTTCCTAAAACTCTACATAGGACCAGAGTTTCAATCCCCCAAGGTCCATTCTTGTGAATGGATATCTGGTTGCATATCTTAAAATGGGTCAGCCCAAGGTTCAATGCCCACAGCCTGTGGGTCTTAGTTTATCATCAAAAAGAAATAGTGGACAATTAACACTTTCCCTACAAGTTCTGGCCTCTTGGAATGAAATGCTAAATGAAAACTTCAACCTGTCAGAGATCATATTTAAATATCATACTATCCACTGTTCACCAATTCCTCTATCCACACATACATCTGTCCACCCTTCATTATCTTTGACTAGCCACAAAAGTTGCCTGCAAGTTTTAACAGGTAATATGAATTAATTTATCAACCATTGACCTCATGACAGAGTCAGGAAAATTCAAGATAGAGATTTGGAAACACTTTTTGTCAAATTTAAAATCCACAAAGCCTGTTCATTTGCTTGCTTTCATAATGCAAATCCGTATTTGTTAATATCCAGTATGCAATCCTGTAAATATGACATAAGCATTTTGCACATATAAGATTGTGTGTGTGTGTGTATGTGTGTGTGTGTGTGTGAACAGAATGTTTCTTTTTAAAAGGGTAATTGCTAATGAAGTAATTAGTAGGGATAAATATTTTTGTAATATATGTGTGTATGTGTAAATATGCGTATGTATAAATGTGTGTGTATACATATTCAATCTGATTCTTAATATACGCTAACCTCCATAGCACATGTAATATTAAAAGAAAACTTGGTGGTAATACTTTAAATATCCTATCATTGTGAATTTATTTTATATTCATTGTAATAGCATTGATCAAAATGAATTCATTTGGTATTCCTATAGATGTCACATGTACTTCCATAGGTGTTTCATTGTAAATTAGCATTTCTCAGAGGACACTTAAAATAAGTGTTACTGAAAGTCCTTATTACACACATTGCCAAGATTAGTACATTAAGGATCATGTACTTTCATAGTACTAATGCATTTCTGCCACTTAAAATACTACATTACCCATTTCTGATATCTAGCAAATATCTAAGGCAATTTTGAGAATTACTGACATCCTAGAGGAAGTGATATTTTTATGAATAAGCTGGTTGCCTATATTTTGCTTTGTTTTTTTTTAAACTAAAGTTCTGTTAGATACAAAAAGGGGGTTAAAAGTAAAATTCATATGATGTCAACAATGGTTTTTAAATGACGTTCATATGGTCAGGCACTCAAAGGAAATAAAACCTTATCTAATTTTATTTTTGACCAATTATGTTGTTTAAAAAAGAAATCAAGTGAAGTGAGGAGTGTGTGTACCAGACTTTAGATTTGCCAAGAAAACATTAAGTTGCTGGATATACTGTTTTTGAGATTGACTTATCTCAGAAGCAATAAACACAAACAAATGAAGGGTCATCCATAGTTGCCATTTATGCCCTTCTGGGAATTTACCTAATTGCTATTTGGGGCAGAAGTTTAGTTATGATTGTAATGGATGTTGGGATGAAATAGTAATGGCTCACCTGGATGGCAGTTGGCTATAGGAATATTCATGAGTAGGTCAAGATAGAGTGTTTTGGGCTCTTCTCAACTACTTGAGAATTCTGAGAGAAAAAAGGGAGGTTCTGGTAAATGGCATAGCAGTGGCAACAGGCTTGCACATCAACCAGCTAAAGCTTTGGAGTTTATCAGGGTTTTCTGAGTACTGGCTGGGATATCTGTTTTAGAGTTGTACCTCAGAAGATATAAAATATGCTTTGAAAAATCGGGTTTCCTGGTACGCTGCTAGTGGGAATGGGAAAATGGTATACATTCTATAGAAAACAGTAGGGAGGGTTCTCAAAAAATTAAAAATAGAACTATCATACTGGCAATCCCACTTCTGGGTATCAGTCTAAAATAATTGAAATCAGAATCTCAGAGAGGTTTTAGCACTCCCATGTTTACAGAATCACAGTGTGGTAGGCAGTTAGCTCTAGGCAGTTAGCTCTGAGCAGAGCAAGGACTATAGGCAGGCACAGAAGGTCACCAAGGGTAGAAAGCCTCAGGTGCCTAGCAACAGGGAAAAACTTGGAAAACAAGGACATTGCCCCCAGGGTGACCTTTCCTCCCATAGCTAGCCATGTGGTTTAAATCCCCTGACCTTTCATATCACTGGTCACATGCTTCGGACCCTCCCCTGACCTATCCTCCCCTGACATATTGCTAGTCATGGGGTTTTAGATCCCCTTGGAGGAGGAACAAGGGGCCGAACAATAGCCTCCTATGACCCACATACAAGCCTTTGCACCACCACTTCCTTAAGCATTAAACCCCAGAGATAATAGGCCTCAGTGGTGCTTCAGCTGCAGGGCTCAAAAAGCTGCAACAGCAGATGAAGGGAAGCCATGGCTGACCTTAGTACCAGCTGCATTGACTACTGACCCTGGTGCTGACCAATCAGTGGAGACCATGACCCTAAAAGGACACACCTGGAGAGCTGATGAATATTCCATTGAAATCCTCCCCTGGGACCTCCCCTAAGCTCTACACCCTTAAAAGACCTTAAAACTCAGGACCCAGCACCCTTTCCCTTGGGAGGGGGGTGCTCATGCTCACACCTTTCCTGTCTTTCTCCTTCTTCTGTTCTCCCCCCCACCAAGCATGTTTTCCTTCTTTCTCCTAAGCTCTAAGGGACCGTAAGACTTGCATCCAGGGAGCAGTGGGCAGCAGCAGCTTGTCCTGAGCTAACCCCTGAACATGCCTCCATGACTCCTTTTTCTCTGACTTTCTTCCTGCACAGCCAATAAATTCTTTACTTGCTGCACTTTGTCTCTTGACTGAATTCTTTCATTAAAGAGTACAAGAATCGAGGTCTCATCTGTAAATAATAATAGTCAAAATGTGGAAACAATGTAAATGTTCATTGAGGGATGAGTGGATAAAGAAGATGTGATACCTACATACAGGAAGTATTATTCAGCCTCAATAAAGAGGGAAATCCTATAATATTCAACAACATGGATGCCTCTTGAGGATATGATACTAAATGAATAAGCCAGTTGCAGAAGGACAAATACTGTAAGAATCCACTTATAAGAGGTATCTACAGTTGTCAAATTCACAGAATCTAAAAGTGGAATTGTGGTTGGTGGGGATTGGGGGGTAATGGGAGTCACTAATCAAGGAACAGGAAATTTTAGTTAAACAAGATAAATTCCAGAGATCTGCTGTACAACATTGTACCTATAGTTAATAAACAGTACTTCACCCTTAAAAAAACTTGTTAAGAAGGTAGATCTCATGTTGTATTCTTATCATAATAAAGTAAAATTTAAACAAAAGGGTTTTCAATTAAAGGCTGTGCACTAACAGGATTTAAGGTTATGCAGAAGAAATATCATGCTTCCAAGACCTGCCCAGCCTTCTATTGTAAGTCCCAAGTTCTTTTTTGTTTCTTTTTGTTTTGTTTTTTTTTAGATTAATTTGTTTTTATCTTCCTCTCTGCACGGACCTTCCACTTGCTGTCCACACCTGGTCCCCACACCGAAGGGCTGTCCCCTCAGCCACACTGTCAGAAGACAGCACCTTATTTGGTGCTGACTCAGTGGGAGCCAAGTTTCAGCAGGCTACCAACCCAACACCTGCAGAATTTGCCGGCACATCCGTTTTGCAAACACACAAAATGGGTAATTGGGCACACAAATGCCTATTTGCATTGCAATTTGGCATTTGTATACACAGTGATGGATTTTTTTCATGTGCAAATGTAGGGGATGCAAGTGCAAAATAGATGTCCTCAAGAAGGAGGGGTGCCTTTAAAACATATATATCTTTTCAGAGAACTGCTAGAATTTTGAGGAGTCCCAGGATAATAGGTAGGTAGATGGATATATTTCATTCCCCTCACCCCCGTATTTAGAAGTGTCCTGATAGAACACAGTTCATTTGTTACTTTTGAAGAAGGGCTACTTTTTTCAAATTCAGGAGAGAGACATCCAGCCTTCTTATCCACTCTAATAAAGGTCATATCTAAGGTATCACAGAATCAGCTAATACTTTAGCTCTGAAGAAATGTGAGTTTTTACATTCTTTGAGTGTCTGACATTTTATGATGAGTGCCTTACACTGGTTTTGAGGTACACTGTTCTGTTGAGCGTTAAAGTTTACACAAACATACCAAAATATTTGGAACCATAGATTTTTTTTTTTTCGTTTGGTAACTAATCAGAATGATGAAGAAAAGGATAGTGACGGCCCTGGACAGGGAACGGATGCAGAGTATTGAGGTACCCCACGTGTTCCAGCTCATTCTCTGGTTTCTTTGTTCCTTCCATCCACCCTCGACAGTTTAAGCCTCAGTGCTGCTCACTCATCCTGTCCAGAGGGAGTCAAGGAAGGAGTACACACCCACCTGAGGGACTGTACGGCCAGTAGCTGTGGCCACCCTCACAGCCGCTTGGCCTGTGCAGGTTTAGGTTCACATTTAATCCGGACAGATCGTAAAGAAACAGTGGAGCCAAAGACTGGTGGTCCATTTACCTTTATCCTAGACTTGTACCAGCCCACGAATGAAAAACAAACACACAGGGCACAAAAATCCACCCACATGTTCCTCCGGTTCCACAACCAGGAGAATCTTTCTGTTTTTTTCCTAGAGTCTAAGGCCCTCACCAGTCTTATTTGCCTCTGTTCCCCATCTCCTTCTCCTGTGCAAACTGGCTTCTCCTTCAGCACTCCACCATTTTGGCTGCCTCCTCTCCTCCACATGGCCTCTCTCTTTCCTGGAACAACATGGTCTCCTCTCCCCAAAATGGCCTCCTAGCTCCTTCTTCTAAAACTTTCAGTGGGAAAGCCCTCCCCCAACATACATTAGCATAACCAAGCCCCTTCCCAAGCATTAAAGTAATCAGCCGCCTCACGTGGGCAGCAGCCATCTTTAGCAGAGTGAGCATAAAATAACTTATGTGCACAACAGGGATCCTAGACTAAGGCCCAGGACCACGCCCTTCTCTGCTGGTCACTGACTTGTCCCAGGCCTCTGGTTCTACATCAAAGTCCATATCTTCCTCTGATCCTGTCTGCTGATGGCCACTTGCCAGACCACTTCTTGGTTTTTTCAGATGCTGGCTTTCCAGCCTGGTTGTGGTCCACTCCCTTCCTTTATTTTGACAGCCCCTGTGATGCTCTGCAGAACTTGCTTCTAGGGGAGCCTGCCCTGTGGCCGTGGATGGTTCAGACATGAACTTCCGTCCAGCAACTGTGGGGATGGAATCAAGGCTTTGTCCTTGGCTCTCCACTTCTTGCTCTGAACACTATTCCTTTTTGTGAGCCCAGGCACACTTATTACTTCCACCATGTCCTGCAGTCCCTTCGATGCCACCAGTCTATGTTTCCCCAGTTCCACTGTGCTGGCCTTATCTCTAATTTAACACACTCAAAACCAGATTGGGTTTCTCTCCATAGTTTCCTCCCCCTAGTATTTGACTTTCTGTACCAATCTTTTCTTCTCTCTTGCCTTTTTCATCCTCACTGGAATCTTTTTATTTTCCCCTCCCACACTTATCCCAAGGGGCGTGAAGTCTTGTTGAGACTTCATCTGTGATGTCTCTTGGGTTGTAAGCCTTTCTTTTTGCTACAGCCACCACCGTCTGGTCCTCTTATGACTGGATGGTAGGATTTACTGTCTGAGAAGTCTCTTTGCTGGACTACTGATTCATTAAAGGCCCTGATCACTATGGCTTTCATCTGACTGTGAGCTAAAGAGATATCATGTTATCAGATCAAGTTCTACCTCCCATCTTGGGTCAAGGCCCAGAGTCAGCATTATTTCTCACAGTCATAGTGGGAAATTCTTTGACAGGTTTTTAACTATAGACTTTTTTCTTCCTTTGCTCCTACATGCCTCTCTCTTACCTGCCTCTGCCTTTTTTTCACATGGTTTCCCAACCTGGAGTGTTTCCCCCTTCCTCCTATTTCTCTAAATCCCCAAACAGCTCTTGAGGTCCTCACAAACCCCAGCTCTTTAAAGAAACTACTTTACATTATCCCAGCCCAACACGAGTTTTGCTGATTCTGAATCCCACAGCGCCGAGAGCCTTAGACCAGTGGATCTACATGGATCAAGCATTTCCCTGAATTATTTTGTCAGGTCTTGTACTAGACTAGAATTTCCTTAAGGATGGTCACTGTGCTTTGTAATTTTATGTCTTTTGCAATATTGAGCACAGTACTAGTGATATGGAAAATATTTTTTAATACATCTTGATTTTATTCGTCTTCACATCTTGGAGGGCTGGAGCTTAGAAGAGAAGGCTGAAGAGATAGTAGCGGGGGCAAGTCATAAAACTCCCTTAAATATTCTCTATGTACAAGGCTGCCAGCACACCAGGTTATTGTTATTGTTTTATATTTAAACTCCCGTTCCTCCCCCTTTCCTCCTCCTCCCGAGTAACAAGGGCCTAATGGGCTTCATGTATAAGTGCCTATTTTTATTAAAGACAAGTGTAGTCTTTTGTAGCCCAAATGTCCCTATCATAAATGCTAACGGAGAAAAATATTAGGACTCATTTATTTATGAACCTGTTAATAATGAGGTGCAGTTATGAAAAAAAAGCTTCCTCAGCAAAAGCTCCTGAGCAAACAATGCACACTGGGGAAAAGGAGCTAGTTAGCCTTCTTGACTTAGATAAAGCTATGGAGAAATGACAAGTGCCAGTAATTAGCGCAGCCTCTTCAACAAGATAACCCTATACATCTTTGTCTATTTCAATCACCGAAGACTCCGATTCAGTGTAAAATTAAACCTTGGATGCCATCAATTTCTGTTAACCTCTTTATATTGTTCTGTGTTCATGCCTATGTGATAGATAGATTTTGTCATTTTATTAAATGGTGACATCTCTACAGACACGTGACCTAAAAATCTGTTTGCTCCTCAGCAAAGTATTCTTAATCATCCCCTGGTATGTTTCACAGCCGGGCGACTAGATTTATTCCTGTGTCCCACTGGTGAACGCCTACTCATAGGAACTTGACATGGTTTGTTTGGGTTACCCCATGTTTGGCTTTTCACCCCAGACATTTTGTTTTTCAAATAATCTACTTAGAATACTAGTCAAGGTCTAGATTCTGCATCAAGCTGTTTACTATATTCTCATATGTATTAATAAAACTGTGATTGGAAGCACCTTCTCCCTCCGTATTTGTTTCTTTCTCCCCACTCCTTTCCAGCCTCTGGGCTATTTTTAGAGGCTCCTGACTCCACACGACTTCAACATTTAGTTGTAATCTGGGCTGTTTCAAAATTTTACTGCTTAATATTCTTTGTTGCCGATAGGCTTTTATTAATTCATTCATTATTATAAGAAATATTATTGTAGGTTAACCTTTATTGTAAATTGTCACTAAGATTTGGAAATTATAAGAGTTCACAATTTAACTTCGGGTCTAGGTTTAATCTCCAGTAAGTCATGGGGACTGTAGAACCAATGAGCATGGTGAGTTTTCAGCTGTCCTGCCTGGTACTGGCCCAGGTTGGCATGTTGTTCGTGAATGAGGAAACTGGATGACTAGAGCACAAGGAAACATGACTAAGCTTAGAAGAAAAGTGTATAGCACTCTTTCCATCCCAACCTGCTCTCAGTTCCCTACTTCCCTTCTCTAAATTTCTTCCTAATTTTATGTCATTAAGTGTTTCCTCCCATTAAATTTTGTCTGGGTCTGCATTCCCTCTGTCCTCTTCTTAGGACTCTCACATCTCTGGATGAATAATAGTTTTGTTTTAATACTCTTCTCCCATCTTTTCTTTCTTTCTTTTTTATTTTCTTATTCATTTTTTGTATTTTTCTTAAGTGAGAATTGGGGAGGCAGAGAGACAGACTCCAGCCTGCACCTGACCAGGATCCATCTTGCAAGCCCACCAGGGGGCGATGCTCTGCCCATCTGGGGCTGTTGCTCTGTTGCAACCAGAGCCATTTTAGAGCCTGAGGCAGAGGCCATGGAGCCATCCTGAGCGCTCGGGCCAGCTTGCTCCAGTGAAGCCTTGGCTGAGGGAGGGGAAAAGAGAGATAGAGATAGAGAGAGAGAGAAGGGAGAAGGGGAAGGGTGGAGAAACAGATGGTCGTTTCTCCTCTGTGGCCTGAGCAGGAATCAAACCCTGGACATCCACATGCTGGGCCAATGCTCTATCACTGAGCCAACTGGCCAGGGCCTTTCCCATCTTAATATGTCAGGCTTTTTTTTCCTTCTTTTTCCCATTCAGGAGACAATATCGCATGCTTAGTCCCTTATGGTGGGAAGGGTGCCAAAATTCAGCTTCTGTAAACTTCTTATGTTGAGCCCTGATTGCAATGGGTCCCTAGGAAATATTACAAGCTATCATTTAAATAGGTATTTACACAATATTTTTAAGACACACATTATCTAGTCAATAGAGCAAAACGGCTCACAACAAGTAAATGGAATAAAGCCCATTTAGATGATGTTTGAAAGCACAGGTTGCTTTGTGGTAAACGGTGTGGGAGCCTCTCAGACAGATGCTGTTTATCAAGGGGACTCAGTTTGTTCTTTACCTTGTTTCTGTGATTGCTTTCCATGACCTGCAGCTTTGCCCTGTGGGTTAGATAGAAAGGACTGGGAAGTAAAAGTCACTGTGATCTTTAAATTTGTGAAGTTTTTGGTAGTTGATGAAAGAGGTAGTGACAGAGAGGAAAGCTTGTCAGAAAGAAAATTAGAAAATAATCAAGAAGATTGGAGGAAAAGGATATTGATACTATGGAAACAAAGAAAGCCACAACCTATACATCTATTCTGACCTAAAAAGCAGTCCAGATCTCCTCGGGAAAGATATATGGAAATGTCCTCTCTGCTTGTAAGTGGCTGTGACTGGGGCTGTTTGGATTACTAGCCGGACCCATGAACAAATCATTAGAGGAAACTCCAAATCAGCACATATATGAATTTTATTTGAGAGCTTCATCAGAAAAACAAACAACAACAAAAGAATTACTTTTTAGAGGGAGTTGCTATTCAACTTACACTCCTAAATACTGAGAAGTTTACAGAGTAGAATGCTACAAGTCGAAGTCATGCTTTCCTTTGCTCAAGTTGTGGCTCTTCCCACTTCCTACCGTTTCGGTGATCCCCATCTGAACCCTGCAGGGCTGGACCAGACCTCCTTCTTGGAAGGGCCATTCCTGCCCAGGAGGCCTGCATTTCCTGTCCCGCTTCTCTTTCTCCACTATGTCCTGAGCTTTAACTTTCTTCTCTAGACACTTCCCAACTTTTCAGATGTGTTCCTTCCCAAAAAGAAAGAAAGAAAGAAAGAAAGAAAGAAAGAAAGAAAGAAAGAAAGAAAGAAAGAAAGAAAGAAAGAAAGAAAGAAAGAGAGAGAAAGAGAGAGAGAGAGGAAGAAAGGAAGGAAGGAAGGAAGGAAGGAAGGAAGGAAGGAAGGAAGGAAGGAAGGAAGGAGAAAGAAAGAAAGAAAGAAAGGAGAAAGAAAGAAAGAAAGAAAGAAAGAAAGAAAGAAAGAAAGAAAGAGAGAGAGAGAGAGAAAAGAAAAAAGAGAAACTCATGTGGTTTAATTTTTATTATTTTTAAGTGTTAAGTTTTAGATTAGCACACTATGTCTTAAACCACTGTATTAGAATGCCGCTTGACTCACTTCCAAATTGAAGACCTTTTAAAAAAATTGAAGCAGTCCAATAATTTTAAATCACTCTACACTGTGCATTGCAATTTAAAATTATTGGAGTGCTTCAAATTTTTATAAGCCCTTGAATTTGGAAGTGATCAAGGTTCTAGGCATACTCAGTGTAGAGCAATTTAAAATTATAAGAGCTGTCAAATTTTTATATAAGCACTTCAGTTAGAAAAGGGATTTGGGTTCTGGGCATGTGCAGAGAAGAGCCATTTAAATTATTAAAAGTACTTCAATTTTTTTTCCGCAAGCACCTGATTTTGGAAGAGTTTTGTTTTGTGCAGCCTAAAGTGACAACTTTCTTTGAGAGAGTCTGTGTAAAGAGACTTTCAATTTTTTAAAGAGAGAATATGAAGCAGGCAGCCAGCTTTCCGGGGTGATCTGGAGGACACAGGGACGGTGTGTTACCCTGAACGGCTCTATGGCTTGGCTGCTTGTCACTATTACAGGGTTTTTTTGGGGGGTGGTGGTGGAGGAAAAAGGCATTTTCAGAAGGTCCCTGTTAAAATGCTAATTTCTCATATTAAATCACTTATACATTAATGAGATTAATACATCAATGGAAAGCATGGCCCTGGGGGACTGAAGCTCACCAACGTTTTGGTAGAAAGGATGGGACAGAGAAACAGGTCTCTGACAAAAACCCTCTCTCCTGAGCATAATAGTAAAGGCCTCGGCGTTCAGCAGACTGTCTCTTGGTTCCTAAGGGTGCAGCTGAGAATATTCCTGGTGCCTTCAGAGTAGGAAGTAGGCAAGAGCTTAAAACTCACTTTAGGAGTCAAGATTTTACAAAGCATGCAGCCCCTCCTCCTCTGAAAGGAATCATTAAAATAAGGTGGATTCTCTGATACTTCTAATGTTCATTTGCATTATGGCTTACCAGGGATATCAATTTTCTCTTTTCTCAGAAGTGGAATATTATTCATCTGAAGCATTTTAAGGGGAAAATGGAAAGAAAGGTAGAATCGATAGGTTCAGCTTAAGGTTGATTTTTCTTATTTTATCTTTTGGTTGGGAGCTTCAATGATGTGAAAAACAAAAAAGAAGAGAACAAATCTAACAAAATAAAAATAATGTTTCCCTTTCAAAGATTTATTTATAACAAAAGAAAAGGGGACATAAATGATGTAAAATTTAGGCACTTTACAATTGCAATTTGTATTAATTTCTCACCTCAGTGAGACTTGGGTGACCGTTTCAAATATTTACCTTCGTAAGAAATGTGACAGTCATGTTGCCATATGTGACGGTGACATTTGGAAAATGTTTGTTTGTGGGTCCTCGAATTTCTTAAAGGGGAAGTGACTTTAAATCAGGAAACCTGAACAGAAAAAAGAAATGATTAATTTCTCTGAATGTCTTCAGAGGGATGTTGATTCCTTTTGAAAGTTGAAACCCTTGTTGTAGAGTGTGAAGCCTTCTAATTCTATTTATCAGTTAAAGCAGGAGGTGAAACTCTGGAGGGCCCCACATACTTATGGTCTTCTCTCCCAGGCACACAGTCACAGCCGGGTCCTGCTACCCCGACCGCCTGCAGAACCCAGTGCTCCCTCCCTGAGCCTCCTTCTTCTCGCCCGCAAGTGAAAGGCACCCCCTTCTTTCAGACTTTCTGTTGGAGCTGGGGACTGAGTGACTGTGTGGAGAATGAAACCACTTAACTTGGTAAACTGTTTGTACTTCCTTAAGGAGTAACAAGAGGCTCACTTATGTCCAAGCCTTTGCCAGAGGTCATCTGGGCTCTATGGCAGTTGATTCCGGAGAGCTCAGTTGGCTCTCTTACATCTAGGCCATGGGCACAGGCCAGTGTTGGGGCTCACCAATCTTTATCCCTCATGTGATGGTATGAGATATTGTTTCAGCAATGCCAGGACACTTCCTGTGTCTGTCAGGCCAGGTGTCATTCCATCACACTAATCCCCAAGTTAACACATTAATAAATATATAAATTAATTAAATCACCATCGGTTTATTAAATATGAGTCATTGTGTTAGGTGCTAAAAGATACAAAGATAGAATAAGTAGTCATCAAAGCATAGCAGTAAGAAGACATGAGCACAAATGGCTGGAATATAAGGTATCATTATTTTTTTACAATGCATGTTTACAATAGATTATAAACATGGTAAAAGATATGATCCCTATTCTATATATTGTTATTACATTTTATATTAGGCCCGACTCATTGTAATATTTTCACATAGAGCTTACTTGTTGTACCTGGTATATTTGCTCAATAAACACTAATTAAATGTTGAAAGTAGAAAGGCTGCAGACCGCATACTGGAGCAGGGCTTCTCACAGTTGGGCAATATGGAAATAACCCAGGGGCTCTTAAAACGTGCTAATGCTCCAGGGCCTCATTCCCAGAGATCTTGATTTAATTTGATGGAGTCAGCATTTTTAAAAGCTCCCCAACTTTGAGGAGCACCTTCCTGGGGGACCTCAAAGCAGGTTAGCAATGAATGACACTTGGGGAGCACACAGGGACTGTTTTCCAGAGGAGGGAATGTTGGAGCCTGGTGTATGAGTCTGATTTAGACCGGATTTGATGGGGGCTGAAAGTAGAGAAAATGGCATTCTCAGAAGAGGGGTCACCGTCGGCCAGGGCAGAGGCAGGAAAGTGCAAAGTATGTTCTGCCAGAATGAAAGGCTGAGGTGACACCCTCATTTGCAGGTATAGTGGAACAAAAGAAAGGGCTGAAGATCTGGCTGGGTTGCTCAGTTGGTTAGAGCATTGTCCTCATACACCAAGGTTGCAGGTTCGATCCCCTGTCAGGGCACATACAAGAATTGACCAATGAATGCATGAATAAGTGAAACAATAAATCGATGTTTCTCTCTCTCTCTTTCTCTCTCTCCTCCTCTAAAACCAATAAATAAAATAAAATAAAAAAAACTGCTGAAATAATGAGTGGAGTCGGAGTGTGGAGAAAGTAGTATGCTCCAAAAAGTGTGAGAATTTGCTCTACGCACACTGGGGAACCACTGGAGACTTGGAAGTGGACAGTGGCATAGTCAGACCTTCATTATAGGAAAACATGATTGGATTGGAGAATGAACTATGGACAGGGAAAACTAGAGCAAAGGAAACCATTTGGGGAGCTATGGCTTCCAGATACTGGGGGAAGGAGAAGGCAAATCTGGACCAGTTTGGAGGGGAGTGTGTATAGTAGAGTGGATTTTGGAGACATTTATGAGATAGCCTTGAATACCTTTGTTGAATTGTTGTCTATTGAACTTGGAGAGCAGGGTATAGTCAGTGATCATCCAGAGAGAATACAAATGGAGCAGGTTCTGAAAGAGACAATGGTATAGGCAGGGCTGCCATCCGAAAAGGTCTAATGGACACTTGGTACTGATCCAGAGATCAGGGGCAAGATTCAGCCTCATGTGCAGAAGTCACAACACAGACCCCTTCTTTCTCATCATTTGGGCCTTTGTTTTGGTTTTCCTTTTTCCCATGTCACTTGAAACAAGTGCACATTTTGTTTAACAGTATGCATCAAACACCAGTGCTCTAGCTTTGATCACCTGAGCTGCCACTTTACTTGGGGCTTCCAGGAGGCCATTTGCAGCTCTTACACCTTCCTCCAAAATGAAAGTTTTGAATAAAAGCCAGTCATAGAATTAAGTCAGGGCAAAGTGGTGTCAGGGGTGAGATTTAAAAGACAATACGTAATAATTGGTTTTAAAACAGGAGCCAGATGAGTCATAAGGTCAGACATATGAAAGGAAAAAGCTTTCCCTGAGAAGACTTTGGGGCTAGGGCTGGGAGGGGCTCTTGGAAAGCAAACTGTGGTAGAGCCCCCACGTGAGACCTGCCTGGGAAACGCTCACCGTTTCCAGTGTGTCTGAAAACACTCAGTGAGGAGGAAGAGACAGATCTCCTCCAGCTGTTTATGGCTTCCCCAGAAAGCTATTTCCACTCTGTCTGTAGTCATTGCTTTGTTTCCTCCAGAGAACCCCAGGGTCAGAGAGAAGGAAGATGGGGCCTTAAGAAGTCAGAATGTCAATGTGTCTGCTGGAAACCAGAGGTCCCTGAGGGGAGTAGCTGTGGAGGCAAGTATGGAGTCTTAGCTATTTTAGAGCTGAGGGGGAGATGAGCTATTGTCTCACACCCCAGCTTCACAGTGGTGGGCACTGAGGCCAGAATGTATCCATGTGGTGACTTGCTGAGAATTAGCAGCTAGGTAGTAGTGGGGTCAGTGGCAGAACCAAGCAAGACCTCCTCGCTTCCAGGCCAGAGCTGGTCCATCTCACCGCCGGCCCAAAGGCAGGCAGCTTGGATTCTGCACCTGAATGATTTGACAGCAGGGTGGGGAGTAAGATAAATCCCATTCATTCAAAAATATTTTTCCAGGCCTTGATGATTTCAATTGAATTACCCAAAATGGGGCTTGGCAGAGAGCAGCTGAGCGTGGAGAACAAGTGGAGCAGGACCCCACCCTTGGCAGTGCGAGAAGTACAGGGGGCGATGGCTGTCTGCTTTTAGCTCTGCGTGATTGAACTGGATTCCTCTTTGGAAATCCTCTGGTCACATGGAACAAGCCCTCCTTCAGAGTTTTATTACAGAAGATGCTCAGAGGACCCAACGAGGAGAAGTACATTTGTGCCTCAAGAGATAATAAAACGGTGGCCTGTAGAGGTGTCAAACTCCAAACTCTTATTCTCTCCGTATTGACATTTCCCTCTGACTCAGGTCACACATGAGTCTGACTGTGCATGTCTCTTAGAAGCTGTGCAGTCCCTGTTTCTCTCTACAACCCCATTCCCATGGCTGGCTTTCCTCACAGACCAACTTGAAGGCACTGTAATGATATGGTGGCACTACTAACATTAACACCAATAAGAGCAAGCATTTGAATAGCTATGAGCATTGTTCTAGGCACATAATACATACCTTAACACAACAAGTTATTTCAGTCATTTTATTATTTATTATTCATCAATTCATCTATAATATTCACCTATTGTTTCTTTTATTATTATTATTATCATTATCTCTATTTTTCAGCTATGGAAACTGGGGCAGAGAGAGGACATGCGTGTGAGCCCTGGCAGACTAGCCCCAGAAGCTGTGCTCTCAGCAGCTAAGTTAGACCACCCAGAATCTGCCACAGGAGTCTCCTTGACCTTCCAGATGCAGCTAAAGAGAACCACTGTGTCCCAAATGCAGATTTCCTAGGGGGAATAAATGAGTTAGCTTGAGATCTGCTTGCACCCCTGATGCCCTCAGCCGTTGTCAGGGGCAGCAGGTCAGGTTACGAGATGTAATGTGGCAGGGCTGGGGCTCAGAAGGAAAAAAAAACATGCATATGCGGAACCCTAAGAGGTAAACATTATTTATGCAAACATTTTGAATAAAAAAAAAAATCTTTTCAAACAGGACTCCACCAATGTAACAATACGGGCTCAATGAGTAAAGCTGGGTAGCCACAGGACTAGAGGCAACCCATAACTGGGCAATGACTGTACAGACGTTTCTTATAGAAAGTCCCATTTCAATCTTTCACACCTGAACTCCAAAATGCCGTCTGAGATTTGTGCTTCAGATCCACAACACAGAGTAAAGCCTAGTGGTAAGTAGACCAAAAGAATAAAAAGATGGCCCTGGTCCTTGTGGTGAGTACTGTGAGCTGTCAGACATGGCCAAGGGGCACCAGTTAGTTACTGGGAAGCAATACTGGTTTCATCAGGGTAAGTGGGTCTTGTTCAAGTTTGTGTTTCCATTGTCTAGCAGAGAATCTGGCACACACGGGGCTCAAGGAATACTGACTGTGGAAGACAGAGGGTAGCAGTGTGTCACTGTGGCTGAGTGGCCAGGAACTGCAGACATGGCAGTCAGAGGAGGAAGACACAGCCCGGGGGCTGGGTGGGAGTGTGGGCACAACATTCTCCACATGTGAGTGTTCATGTCCCTGGTGGGAGTGTCTTGTGGAGCAACCTCTGGAATGTAAATTTGATCCATTTTTGTCCCATGCCTAGACCTCCTTTCTGCTCTCAGTCAATTGCCGTGTTGAAAATTTCTCAATAAATCAGAAGAGGAACATCAGGACTTGCACATAAATAAATTTACTTTAGATTGTAGCATTCATTTTAAAATTGATTCTTGCAGTTTGGATTTTATGGAGGGTTGGGGTTTTAGTATGATCTTTATAGTGCATTGGATCCTTCTAAGCTTTTAATGGCGAGCCATTTCTCCTTACCTTTGTATCTTGCTGAAGGAGGGCAGGTGTGAAGCAAACCTTGACCTAGGCATCAGGCTTCATCTTCCTAGACTCTTCCAAGGGGTGACATTTAGCCACAAGTACTGTGCAGACCCCAATAAAAGGGGGTAGAGATTCCTCCACTCAGAAGAGAAGACAACCTGTCCTGTGAGTTTTCACTGAATCCCAGGCTTATTATCCCAGATTTGGCTTCTAAGAATTTGGAAGGAGTTTTCTTGCAGAAACACATTGATCCCTGCACTGGACTTCTAATCATGATCTCACTCCAACACTGTAGAATGTAGATGCACCGCCCATGCCGGGAGTGTAGCAGTCATTGCAGCAAAGCCCACCTCATAACGGAATATAATCCTCCTTTTTTTTTTTTACAGAGACAGAGAGAGAGTCAGAGAGAGGGATAGACAAACAGGAACGGAGAGAGATGAGAAGCATCAATCATCAGTTTTTTGTTTTGACACCTTAGTTGTTCATTAATTGATTTCTCATATGTGCCTTGACCACAGGCCTTCAGCAGACTGAATAACCCCTTGCTCAAACCAGTGACCTTGGGTCCAAGCTGGTGAGCTTTGCTCAAACCAGATGAGCCTGCACTCAAGCTGGAGACCTCGGGGTCTCGAACCTGGGTCCTCCGCATCCCAGTCTGACGCTCCATCCACTGCGCCACCACCTGGTCAGGCAATTCTCCTGATTCTTTGCATCTTCTCTGGTCAAGAACAGAGAGGCAATTTGCAACACCTGCCTTCATTTCATTACTTAGAAAGTACATACATACACATAGGCAAAGAGAGAAAAAACAAAACAAAACTATGGAGCAGAGATTTTTGTAACATGGCCCCTGGCCTGTGGAGTTCCTTTCCACCAGCCTGGGCACAGGGATCACATCGTGCACCTGACACTGATGTGTCGATAGAGCTGGAGGCTCAGGGGAAGGACACAGGCCCTTTCAGAGCCCATTTCTAGCATGAAGAGAGAGCGGCCCACCGCCTGGGCCCACCTCTTGTGACACGCTTCACAGAGACACATCCAGTCGCCAGCCGCCTCCTCCCCCCCTTCACTGAAACTTCCCTCCTTGATGATTTCACTTCAGACACTGCTTCCCCTAAACCTTCCCTTGGCTGGAATCATGCTAATGTTGACAGCTCTCCCCCCACCCCCGCCCCCTTTGTTACATCCTGCAACCAGGAGAGAGTGTGAGGTGAGCTTGTCGGAGAAGATGAAAGATGGCAAGAAATGGGTGTTTGGGGACCTGTTCTTTGGTGACATGGACTCCGCAGTCCTTTTTTCCCTCTCGGCCCCTCACTCCGTCTCTCGCCTTCTCCCTCTCCCTCGCTTTCCCTGCCCGCTCTCCCTCTCATTCTCTCTGAAATGGTGTGTGCCTCCAGTAATTTACATAATACTCTTCTGACACCTTTACTTTAGTCATCAATCACGGTACCTTCTCTCAGTCTATCTTTTGTCTGAGCATGTCTCTTCTTTATCAGGCCATGCACAAAAGATTAATTTCACAGTTTTTCTCTCTTCTTTCTTTCCTTGAAAGATACAAAGCTCATGAAATGACAGAAGCAAGATAATGAAAACAACAATGCAAGCAATTTTTTTTGTTCTTGCAGGTTGGATCTCAAGATACTTTTTCTCCCTCATTGTGTGCCATCTGTCTTAGAAAAGGTCTGCTCTGTGTTTTTTTAATACCTTTCTGATGCTGCTCAGTACACTACCTGGGGTGGGGGTGGGGAGATTACATATTTAAATCAGGTCAGAGGCTTTGGTTTTGAAAATCTTTGGAACAATTAAAGCAAAGGGCCCATTTCTAATGGAGGCATGGACTACTGCACAATGCCCACGCCCCAATTAATATTAATGAGATCTTATGCACAGCCAATTTATGACATTTGATTGACTCACCCAACCACCCTTCAACTTGTCTTCTAAAGTGAAATATATGGCAAAGAAGACCCTATTTGCATATGCATATGTTCTTAATATTAATTAGGCTAATGGATCTGAGACTTGGAGACAATTTGGGCACTGGCAAAGAGGGGGAAAAAAATCTACCACCCACAAAACAGAAAAGTGTTCCATGTCCTGTCCCTGCACTTGAACAAAAGAAGTTGAACTAGAAGATAAAAATAACTCCTGCTAATATCTCCTCTTTTTCTTTTGTTTCACAGGATTCGTAGTTTTAAAAGAGCAAAATGTTTACCATGGGCAGTAGTATTTTTTATCTTCTTTCTTCCATTTAAATTGGAAAAGGCTAACAGGGTTATGGAAAAACATAAAATAAAAGCCTAGTTCAACTGTGTGACGGTGGCCACAGGTCAGCTCTCTGCCGTCAGCTAGAGGGATGCCACGGCTTCGGACGGTGCCGTGTCTCACAGCACACATGTCGGATGCAGGACAAGGGGTTATGTCGGGAGGAAGTGTTCCCAAGGACAACTGCTCTAGCAGGGTCACTAATGGAATGTATTCCCACAGTGGAGTGGCTCGGAAATACTCCTTTGATGTACCCTAATTAAGCCTAGAGAAGAGAGTCAAACTACATGGGTTTTGTTGTTGGACTTGGGGGCAACACATACTCTGATTTTTTTTTTCTTTCAAACCTTTAAAGCCAAACTGTGAGGATCTTGGACTTCAGTGATATAAGAAAAAACATTTCTATATCAGCTCACCCTCTATTATGCTAAAGGACGTTAAAACCAGGCACCCAGCAGGACTTGGACAGCAGAATAGCATATTGTCATATGAGCTTGCTTTATGGTACCGTAAGTAAGAACCATCATAAATAATAATAGTGTCTGTTACTTGAGAGCTTATTCTATACCAAATGTTATGGAAGACATTTTTCATTTTCTGTCTTATGCCAGCTCGGTATAGATTTAGATCCCTGTTCCAGAAATCTCTACTCCAGTGACTTGAACCCCAGAGAGATTATAAAACATGCTAAGGTCACGTGGCTGAGAACAGTGAGGTCAGTGTTCACACCTGGGTGGATTGTGACTCAAGTCTGATCTCTTTCTCTTGGTCTTTCATGGTCAGGATTACTTAAGGATATGTTAGAGTGGAAGTAGCTCAGCCTCACGTCAATAAAAACAGCAACAAGTATTATAGGAAGAGAGACATTCTCTTCTTCCTTTTAAGCTCGCCAGTGGCTGAGCTAACTCCATGATGTTCAAGTACTGTATGTCCTTAGTTACATTCACCAGTAGAAATTATTTGTTGCCACACTGATAAAAGAATGTGAGATATGGAAAGAAACTGGATTAATTGGCAGGTCAGTAAAGTGCTTTAGAACAAAATAATGTTTATTTGTTTATGAGTGAAAACTCTTTAAGGAATAAAGTCTTTTTGGACAAATATCTTCCAGCGTTTGCTAAAATGGCCACATGTATATGGAAAGAAGAGTGGGACACAGAGATGGAGACTGGGTGAGGCTTGTGCTGGGGGAAGCTGAGGTGGTAACAGCAGAGACAGGAGTGGAGGCCTCCAGAGCCGAGAATGGCCCGTGGTTTCTTCTTATCGCAAGTTCCCCACCTGTCCTCTGAAACCTGGTGGCTGGGCTCAGCTGGATGTTAAAACTCTGTGGGGTCTGACCAGGCAGTGGCACAGTGAATAGAGCATTAGCCTGGGATGCTGAGAACCCAGGTTCGAAACCTTGAGGTCGCTAGCTTGAGTGAGGGCTCACCAGCTTGAGCTTGGGTCACCAGTTTGAGGGTGGGATCATAGACATGACCTCATGGTCGCTGTCTTGAAACCCAAGGTCACTGGGTTGAGCCCAAGGTCACTGGCATGAGCAAGGGGTCACTCCCTCTGCTGTAGCCCCCGGGTCAAGGCACATATGAGAAAGCAATCAATGAACAACTAAGATGCTGCAATTATGAGTTGATGCTTCTCATCTCTCTCTCTTCCTGTCTATCTGTCCTTGTCTTTCCCCCTCTCTCTGTCACTGTCTCTCTTTGTCTCACAAAAACAAAACAAAACAAAAACAAACAAAAAACCCCCCCTCTGTGGGGATTTTATCTTCTGATAACATTTCCAGTGAGTGTTATGAGCTGCCACACTCCGCTCTCTAGTCCGACTCTGTGTCTCAGGGAGGCCTGCATTTTGGCAGAGGAACGTGGGAGGGGCGGGGAATGGGGAGGAGACACTTGCAAGGAGGAGAGAGGAGACAGCTTCTTCCCAGAGTCCCCAGCTTCAGTTTGGTACTTACAGGACTGGTGGGGACCGATAGGATGCGTCCTTTTCTCTGATAACCATTTATTCTGCCCAAACTTGTTACTTTTTTTTTTTTTAATTATCTCTGCTGCTGAGAATGCTTTGACTACACTGTAATGATGTGACAGGTAGTGAAAGAGTGTGTATGAAGAAATCATGGAGCTGATATGCTGTATTCTCTTCTCACATTAAAAATATGTTCATTAAACAAGGGCTTGTTTGCAGAGAGACAGTAGGAGACAGAAGCAGAGGGGGTAAAGGACTGAAGCGCGCTTGGTGCCTGTTTATCTCATCTACACGTAGCTCGGCAAGAGTCGGCCTAGTGGAATGGCTAAGTGTGTGGGCCTGCGTCCATGTGCCTAGAATTACATCATCCCTTACGAGCTTCACCCCTTAAATACTGGGTACCCATGGGTGTATTACTTACCTGCTCTGTACCTCAGTGTTTCCTTCTGTAGAAGAGAACAGCACCTATCTTGTATTGGATTGGTGTGGAACATACATAAATATACAGTGCTTGACACATAGTAAGCGCTCAGTATGTATTCTCATTATCGTGACTATCAGGTTAATCCACCAGTCGATACACTAATTGCCTACCTTTCCCACTAAGCATTCTTGGAATTCACTCAAGTAGGTTTCCTTACAATAAATATATATTGCCCCTGCCCATCACTTACTAGTCACTGGGAAGAAGCAGCACAGCTGTGATTGCTGCCCTCACAGAGCTCATGGTCTCACTGAGCAGAACGATACTGAATAGCTGTATACAACAGAGTGTGATGTGTGAGGGCGAAGAGCAGGGATCAGTGTGAGACAGGGGAGGGGGCAGAACAGGAACTGCCTGAGTCCCGATGTCAGGGCAGGTCCCAGAGGTGGATCTGAGGACAGGTCAGAGACAGCCACTAGTCCGGGAGAAGTGGGGAGAGGGAGATGGCAAGAGCAGCATTCGTAAACTCTCAGAGGTAGGAAAGGGGCAGAAATCAGGTCAAGGACTGAAAGAAGGCCAGAGTGGAAAGACCTGAAGAACCACAGGAAAGGAAACGGCTCAGGGAAGGCAGGATGTGGCAGGAGGAGCCAGCCATATGATATGTGATTAGCCACTCAAGGAGGTGGGATTTCCGCCCTGAGTTGTGGGAAGTGACTGGTGGATTTAAAGCAGGACAGTTAGATGTGATAACACGTGCATTTTGAAAAGCTTCTAGACTGACAGGGTGAGAGGCTGGTGAGGAGCCCGCCGCTGGGACGCTGAGTAAGGGAGGAGCAGGAGCGAGCAAGCTCCCGGGTAAATTACCTGCCGTATCCGTTGACCTAACAGTTGTCTCTTGAACAGTTGCTAGGGCTCGTTTCAAGCCAGTCCAGTGAGGGAGATCACGTTCTCCAGTATAAGAGGAAACTTTCTAAAATCAAATCCCATCTGTGAGCTCCAGGAGTCGGCTCCAAAAGCATTTTTACTTAAACCCTCTGTTCTAGGCTCCATTCCCTACCTGCCAAAGGAGAAAATGTGACAAGAGCAATTTAGGAGAAAACACATCAGCGATTTCTCTCTCTTCACCTTCTCTGTTTCTGTCTTTCTGACTGTGAAAAGGCTGACCTGTGGATTCCTTCGCGGTGGGAGAAAGCATGTGGTAGATAGGCTGATCGCTTCTTCTCGCGACTGCGCCTGCACCAGGGCTAGACACACAGTGCGTGCTTACTCAATGCACATGGACTTACCTCGTCGTCTCAGGGAGCCCCATTTTCCCTCCCCCTGCAAAGGAAATGCGGTCTGGGGACAGCCAAGCGTCTGTGATTGCCAAATCCTCCTTGTCCGTCTGCTCAGCATTTACCGGGGTAGCCGAGGTCCAGCTTCTGTGGAGAGGACATTGCAAGGGGAACCCGGGGCTGACAGGCTCAGCGTGTTCTGCGGCACTCAGAGGATGTTTGATCCCGAGTCTATCATTCAGCTCAACTGCCTGTCAGGCCCCTAGGGTTCCCGGGCCTGCAGGCTGCCATTTGGACCAACATTTGGGAAGCAGGATGCTTATGGAATCCATTTTAATTTTGGCAGACAGAACAAAGAACTAAGCTGGAATGGAGCAAAGAGGTATAAATGTAGCCCAGAGCAGGGTGTCTCGTGGCTGACCCTTCTGTGGCAAGGGTGGGGTGTTGGTGGGGGGTGGAGGGAGGGTGTATATAAGGAGACCATTTAAACTTTCACAAGCCCAAAGAGGGGGAGCTGAATTGCAAATGAGGTCTCAGGCAGCTGCCTCCCAGAGATGAGCAAACCCAATTTTTGTGTGTTCATCTGGAGGTCAAAGGGCTTTGGCGCTGTACTGTACAGTTATGCCACACAGGAGTTGAGATGGGCATCTTGAGTATCCAGGGGATTCAGCACAATCTCCTTGGCCTCTATTAATAGGATGTGCTACTTCCTGGGAGGGCTAAAACAAACTTGGCTACCAGTGGTCCCCAGAACCCTGTGTCCTAAGGAATGTGGGCATTTGCAGGCAAGCCTCCTCTGCTTACCATTGTCCCAACCCCCACCCAACACGCACACTCGCGCACACACACACCCCTGTGAACCCTGTTCTGCTTGAAAACACTCTAAAATATTCTCTGTCCTTCATGTGGGGGGGGGAGGGGGAACCCTTTAGGCGTTAGACACTGCAGTAATTACTATATAATGGAGTAAATACTATACTATAATAATTAACTTGTAAACCTTGAAATAACATTTACTGTAATTTAGACCAAATATGAACTGTGAGTAATGAAGCTCGATCCAACATAAAATCATTTGCAGGGTGCTTTAAACATATGCCTGGGAAGAGAAAGCAGCAGTTTCCCATCGTTACCAAAATGGGCCCAGCCGAGGCCCTCACATCCTGGAAATGCATGCAGCTGCCATTAGTTTGAAATTCTTGTTAGCATTTTTTTCTTCTTTTTAAAAACTCGCTTACCTCTCACCTTTCCCTAAACTGTCCATTCAGGCTGTCAGAAGTAGCCAGGGTTTGGTTTTGTTTTGAATTTACTTTTCACTTAAATGTTTGCAAATGCTTTATGAAAAACCAACATTTAAAGTTTGGGCAGGAGTCTTGCAATTGGGCAGAGGGCAAGAAAGTTCTTGGGTGTGTAGGGCAGCTGTTTACTGGCTGCAAGCCCTTTGCCTGAGCAGTGAGCGAGCACCTGGCAGAGCCACTTGTGCATAGCTAATATCAGGCTATGGGCGCCTGCGTTCAGAGGAATTGCGGATGGCGAATTGCCTGCCACTGTGAGGGGCCATTTTTTGCTGTTTGTTTGCCTGAGAAGCGGTTTTCCCTGCTTGTGTGCTTGTCTGCCGTTGTGAGACTTTATTAAATGGAGTGGCCCAACGCTTTCTGGCTCTGCAGTTTCTCTACCGTCTGTCCGAATCCAGTGTGGACCTCTGCCTGGCCTCGGCCACTGGCATTACAGGTTACCTATGTCAGCATTAAATTGTGGATGCTTCTGGAAAGTGGATCAATAAGACAAAGCTAGTTTTGATCATTTTGGTGCCAGGGGCCCGGGACACTTAGAAAGGAACCAAGTCTTTTGTTTACTCAACATGTCATGCCTTTGATCCTAAATCCATTACATAGGTTTGCTCAACCTCTGGACACTCCTAGTGGGGGAGGGTGCAGAGCACAGATTTGGCTTCCTCTATTCTCCCTGCACCCCACTTACACATTAAAGGTAAAGAAGGGACTTGTATTAGGTAAAACCAAATGAAATTGCTGTTTTTCTAGGCCAAAGCAATGCAATAGGCCCTGGTCTATTCACTCAGTAGTAGAGCATTGGCCCAGCATGTGGATGTCCTGGGTTCAATTCCCAGTCAGGGCACACAGGAGAAGTGGCATCTGATTCTCCACCCGTCCCCCCTCACTTCTCTCTCTCTCTTTCTTCCCCTCCTGCAGCTATTGGAGTGAGTTGGAACTGGGTATTGAGGATGGCTCCATGGCCTCCACCTCAGGTGCTAAGAAGAGCTTAGTTGCTGGGCAATGGAGCAGCATCCCAGATGAGCAGAGCATTGCCCCTAGTGGGCTTTCCAGGTAGATTCCAGTTGGGGTGCATATGGGAGTCTGTCTTCTCTGCCTCCTCTCCTCTCACTGAATTAAAAAAGAGAGGGGGGGAGAGAGAGAGAGTCTCTAGTACAAAGGCACACTTGGAGTGGCAATGTCTTACATTGTATGCCCAACCTTTATCTTCAGAAGACTGTAATATGAATTAACTATTTTCCCTCTCAGGTTTTAGATAAATAATGATTGATTAATTGCTCAGATATACTCTTCCATCGAAGAAGGCCAAGTTTCGATGATAAGAAAAATAATTCTTTAAGTGCCCCCTCCCCAATAGGGCCCACCGATACCACTTTGTGACTTTTAGCCAAGTAATACATTGTATAAAAATTCCATGTGATTTCCTCTTTTTACTCTTTTCTAAAAATTGCTCTGACATTGCTCATAGCATTTGCCAGGAGAGATTTTAATTGGGGCATAAGGTTTTGAGTAAATGGCAAACAGTAGGAATTTCGATCAGTTAGACCAGCAGTTTCAACCATGGGCATCTCTGCAGAGATAAATTATTTCAGGGGAAAACACTCATACAGATATGTCAAATTATTCCAATACATTTTAATCAGGTTTTGTTTTCAAATACCTCACCTAGGTATAAGATCATTTTCCCCCATGTGTATTTAGAGCAAGAGACCACTGCACTCTCACTTCTCGCAAGACCTGCAAGTGTTAATGCTCTCCCCTCCGTCTGCTGCAAGTTGATGGCGTCACAGATGGGATTTTGCTCAGCACTGGGTCCCAGAGACTTCTGTGTGTGCATCCTGATATTAACACAATGGGTTGAAATCATATTTATTGTTTTCTTTCTCAGAGAAGGACCAGAGATGGAGGAGTTGAATGCTTTCAAGCAGTTTTTCAAGAAACAAAAGGCTACATTTTTGAAATGCCAGCTATTACCAGGCCATAGTTCAGACTCTAAGAAGACTCGTTAGCACTTGCACATAACCCTCCCTCCCTGGAAACAGTGCAGGATGTGACCGTTGAAACAGACTCAAAGTCAATGTGCATAATTACTTACCACAACAGTGGTTAATGTGCCCTGAAATATTCCCAGCTTCCCTCAGCCTGGGGCTTGATGGTTGATATTCACATTTTCTTGGATGTTTTGCTTACACCATATCCCAAAATTCTTCTGGATTATGATGCATGTGCCTTCCCTCACTATCTGGATGTTGGACTAAACAGAGGAAGGAAGGCCTCAGAAAGCTGTCACATTCCAGCCGTCATGGGGAATAAATCATGTCTTAGACTGTTAGAGCTAAAAAGGGCCATAATAACCATCTCCGTCTAGTTCAACCCACTCATTTTATAAATGAAGCCCAGAGAGGTAGAGTGTCTTGCCCAGGGTCACACAGTTAATTAGTGTCTGAGTCAAAATGAAAATCCAACCCCCGATTCAAAGTCTGGTGCTGTTTTTGTATCAAAGTGGACTGCTTCTAGCCTGTGCTCCTATTGCAGTGAGAAGGGCTGATTTCTTCTGTGGAGTCACCAGGAAGCCTGATTCTCCTTGCCTTACTCCAGGCCACAGTTCTTAAATCCTCTGCCCCAAGGAGGATGTTTTCTGCATCTGCCCTGCTGTGGCAGGGTTGCCTTCTTCTGTCTGAGCTCCAAAATCTGATGCTCCCTCCTTCCTTCCTCTGAACTTTGTGTCCTATGACTAGGGTGGTTTTTGTTTCTTCTGTGTCAAGACTTCTCCCTCCTCTGTCTCATTTCTTTGGGACATGCTCTCTGTTGTGACACTAGAGACAATGAATGATGTGTTGTCATCTACCCGGGTAATGTACTTGCCCTTGAGTGGAACCTTCAGCAATAACCCAGAGGAGTGACCACGATCAGGGTTGGGTGCACCAGGGCTGGAGGTGGGTGGAAATGAGAATGGAAGTGATGCCTTGTTCATAGAACATCCTGACACTTTCCTCTGTGTGCAGGCCAAGCCTGCCCGAGCACAGCACCATAATGTTCACCCAGGGAGTGTTAGCTTCTCAGATGCACCAGGCCCTAGGAGGCTCCCCATGTAGAAAAGGCATGGTTCTTGCCGTTCAGAAAGCACAGAAGAAAGAGAGAGTATGGGCAGAAGAGCAGGGCAACATAGAAAGACACCAAATTGCAGTCCAGCAGAGAGCTGTGTGATCAACAGGGGAAGGGCATCAGGGCAGACTTTGCAAGGAAGGAGGTGGTGGCTGGGTTAAGCCTTGCATGACAGTGAGAATCTTACTAGGGGATGCTGAGGAGGGGTAAGGGTACAAAAGGAAGGGGTATTCTAGGGACAAAACAGCATTTACTGTCAAGAGCCAGAGAGACACATGCCTGCTTGATGAGGGACAGACTGATACCCAGTGTTCTTGGCTCAAAGTATCTTTCGCCAGTGTATTGGCACAGTATGTTGGCAACTCAGGCCTTAATGTGCAGTGGGCCTAAAGGCAAGCCCTCAACCCCTGGTCCTGGAGACACAGCCCCCTCACACATTTTCCCCTGCAGGCCTGGTACCCCCAGTCCAGCCTGGTCTGCTCTAAGACTGTGCTCCGTCCTCATGGTGGTCCCTCTCTTGCATCTGCCCCGACGCTTTGTCCTTCTTTCTACCTTTCCAGCCTTAACACTTCCTGCAAGAGTCCAAGTTCTTTCCTTGTCATCTGTAGAACCTTCTCTGAACATTTTATAATAGCTAGAAGACTCATGCCACCAACACAGGTCTGAAAAAAATTTTCATTTCATAATTTTCTTTACATCCAATAAAATCTTACTCTAAGCCCTGGTCTGCCCAGAATGATGGTAAACTTAATCTCAGCGATTGTTAGGGCTTGCTGCTCCTTCTGGGGAGTTATCACCCTCCTTGTGTCTAGAAAATGGAAGAGGGGCCTCTGGTTTTCAATCTGTCATTCTTATTACAGCTGTCTTCTCTCTCCAGGTCCATGTCCTTCTAAAAAGTAGGGGACTGTCACTGTCTGGTTTTGCAGAGCATGTAGGACCTAGGCTCAGGGTCCCACAGCCCCAGGTCCAACCTTCCAGGGGAGACCCCACAGTTGATCCCCTGAGGTCTTGTACAACTGGGAATAGGGTTTCTGCCTTCCCAGCACCTGCTGTCTTCCTTATCTCTGTCTTGCTGTCTTCCCTCCCTCTTACTCCCTAAAATGACCTGCCTCTCTCTGACTTCAGGCTCTAGCATAATTTCTTTAGTGAATTTAGGTTTTCAATGATGACATTTTAGAATCTTTAGCTTCCAACGTGCCACACAAACCTTCCAGAGCCAAGGGGCACCAAGGAATTGGCTTCATTCTCAGGAGAGATAGGATTTCTGCAAGAGGGAGAATACACCAGGAATGAAACTCAAACTAGTATGTCAGTACATTATCTGAATTGCAATCCCCTCCCCTTCATCCTTTGAATTTAGATTTATACAGGTTACCTGCCTAGACTAACTTTCCCTGTCCTAGTTTCTTTATCTATAAATAGCAATAATATTAATAATGACTTCCTAGGGCTGTTACAAGAATTAAATTGCATAATACCTGCAAGTTTCATAGATTGGTACCTGGATCGTAGTTAAGCTCTTAAAAACTGTGAGCTGCTTCATTAGTTATTATCCGTTTGACCATTAACATGCCGTAGAGGACTGTTAATGATTTTATTATGAATGGCAGTCAGCATGCACACATGATTAAAACCCCTTGCCCATTGCAATGCTCAATACATTCTTGGTGATTCTGACTTGACAGAAGGAGCAAGATTTGTCCTGTGAGTCCCAGAGGAGCATGTGCGCCCTGAATAACTATTCCAACTATTGCTCACCATATGTCCACAACCAAAAAAAAAATAATAATAATAATTTTGGAAAGCAGGAAATGAGCACACATGTGTAGGTCTGCAGAGAGTCGCCTGCTGAAATCGACATGTAAGACATATTTACCACCGAGGCAAATGCCTTCATGTGTCTGTAAGTGGCTAATTCTGAACACCCAAAAGGGAAGAAGAGAGAAGCTGAATTCCAATGGCATCATGTGTTTGTTATTTTGGGGCAAGGTTATGTGGAAGGAGAGCTTCCCTCATGCCTGGAACACTATAAGGGGGAGAAATGAAGTATTTAAAGGTATTTTAATGATCATGAAAGGCACTGGCTTAATAGGCCAGGAAACTACAGTTCTCTTTTTAGTCCCAGAAGGAAAATAACAAGGCTGTAGCTCAGCCTTCCCTGTAGAGTCATAAACCGGACTGCAAAGAGGCAGCCCCTGGAGACGCCCTCTTTGGGTTTCTGCGGCCCCTTAACTGTGGGTCTGTCTGCTTAGCTTTCCAATGTGCTTATTAATTAATGATCACAGCTCTGTGCTTAGATAGCTGCAACCTGTGTGGGGTTCTGGGAGAAGCCGTTGCCTTCTGGCATGCAGGGTTAGGGACCTTCCTGAACAACCCATCCTATGTAGCCCCACATTTTCTGCTGGCCTCCCAGGCCCCCGTTGCTGGGGCCCCCACATACCCATGCACCTTTGTCGTCTATGTTTTCCCTGCTCAAACACAGGAGTCTCCCATCCCAGTCCCTACTTTCACCATCAGCATCACCTGATCCTCGTTATTCACAATAGTTTTCTGCTATCGTCACCGGGAATACTGAATTAGCGAAGACTCTACCATTGCTCCTAGGGGAAGTCCAAGGCTAGCTTCCTGCAAGCCTCTGGTCCTAATATATTCATCCACGAATGTACATGTCATCTTATTATGTGTGTCTTTGTTTAAAAACACCTTACAAACAGCCTACTAAGCACTCTGGGGTTAATCGGCTATCAAGGGCTCCAAGGCTGAGAGCCCTGGGGCGTGCAGGGCCTAACGCACTCTCCCCTCCGCTTAAACCTGCTCCATTCCAGCTTGGGGACCTGAACTTTAGCCCAGAATCTTTCTCCCTTGGGCCCCTGGATGGTACATATTTTAATTCTACTGAGTCCAGCTCCTCAAACCAGCACATCTGTGTCAGAGACCCGTCTGATCATCTGACCCTCGTGTCCGTCTCCGGCTTCGCTCGAGGTGTCTGCTGCCAACTCTCCCTTGCGGCCTGACGCCTCCTGCAGCGGGCCCTGCCCACTATGGCCCTAGGCTCTTCCTTTTGACATCACCCACTCTGGATGGAATTATTTTTTTTTTAAAGTGCTAAAAGTAGATTTTTCATCTCCCCAATTCCTTTTATCTCCAGAATCACTTGACTCTTCATAAAACATGAGTTGGAACTGGTGGGTCCTCAAGCCAGCATGTTCAGGACACGTGTTGCAGACATCATGTGGAGGTCGTCAGCAGGCTATGAGCCTGGCTAGCATCAGCCTGCATTCCTGACAGCTCCTCCAATGGCTGCTCTGGGGAAGTCATTTGGAGAGAGGAAGACAGCCCGAATCGTACACTTCCAAATGAGATGACATCACCGTGGAAGGCTACACCGGGTGTATGGAAGACAGGGCATCTCAAAGGAGCCAGGACTTGATATAATTAGGAGAACATTTAGCAGATAACCAGAAGGCTATAAATAGGATCGTGTTTTCACAGCCGTCACCTTTCATGGCAACGTTTGTCTCCAGGTTCTTCAAAATTCTCACACCAGAGTCACTGGTGGCTTCTCCAGGAGAAAGCTCTGCATTTCTGGAGTGGGTTCTGCCACTCTGCTTTCCTGAGTTTAACTTCATTTGTATTTTAGTGGCTTTGCCTCCAGCTGGCTTCTTCCTTTATTTCCATGCACTGCACCTTTACCATCTGACGTTTCAGTCCCTTCCCCCTATTCCACTACATCCTCCTGCTCCATGCTGCCATGTGCTCGGGGATACGCATGTTTTGGATTAGAATCCAAAGACCAACGATCCTCCAAATGTGTGAGAAATCAGTTGTCTATGAATGGCCTTAGGTAGTGCTTTCTTTGGGGCCACATTTATGAAAGCACATGGCCTGCTCTTAAGTTTGAGAAAAAAAATCCAAACTGGGAAAGTGGTGTGGAAACTGAGGAAGAAACACTCCATGTAAGAACAATACCACGTTTACAGGGTGGTGTGAAGAGTATTCTCATAATTATCCCTACAGGAGGAATTTGGAGGGCAGCACTTCTGATCTGCGGTAGACAGCAAGGTAAGCAGACGCACAGAACCACCTAGTGACTTCTCAGATTCACACAGAATGGCAGGACAAGGCTTGGGATCCAGGACTCTGTCTCAAAGCCTGGCCTGACCAATGGCAGCTCAGCCTGCATGTGTCACTGTGCCACTACAGACCAACTTCTAGCCTGGAAGGAGCTGCCTTTGCTCTTGCCAAACCCAATCAACCAACCTAGCTCTGTCCAGAGACCCCTTCACATATTTGTATTTGGGCGTCTCACAGGCCCCATCATCCCATGACCAGGAACGTCCCTCTTCCCAGAGCAGAGTACCCGAATAGATGCAGAAATCAAATTTTAGCACAATAAACTGAGCCTTAGCATGGGCAGTGCCTTCCAGGAAATAGGCCCATGGAAGGGCTAATGTGATTGAATTCGATGCAAATATGCATTTTTTAAGATATAGTGCGGTTAATATAGTTCATGCTGCAGGAATCCTTTTATCTGAGAAAGTACTTGCCTCACCCCATTTCCCCCTGGCCTCTGTTTTCTTAATTTTACACTGAAGGATCTGTGTGCCCAGGATGCATCCCTCTCCCCTTGTCTCTCTCTTTGGCTCATATTCTCAAAGGCATTGAGGGCTCCCTCCTTCTGGCAGGGGCGGCAGAAAGGATGGGAAGTACACACACTGATTTACCTGAGCCTGTCAGTTGTTTTGAGGACATCCGCAATAGAGGGTTCCTGCTCCTCCTCAGTCATCCCTGTGCTCTGAGGTAGAGCTCCACCCTTCGTTAAATGCACACACAGAGCCCTTTGAGAAGGACCGCTGAGCTCATTGTCAGCATTAGAGTTCAGCCTCAGGGTAGGGTCTGAGGCCTCTGCTTCCAGGTAGCCGCCTATCAGAGATGAACAGATCCTTCTCATCTGCAAGGGTCCTTGGTTGGGGGTGTTGGTGTTATGTGAGAGGGTATCATTTGCAATATAAATGAGAAGCGAGCATTGCAGGTGACAATGATAGCAAATCAGAGTATGGTGAAGGGTTCCAACCTTTAGTCACATTACACATCATAATAAACGTCCCTTTAGAAGACAGCCTATGCAGAATCAGGCGGAGATGCCCCAGCTGCAGCCCTGCAGAGGAGCAGGGGGACTTGCCATTGTACACGCAGACTGTGGCTAGAGGCTGAGATCGCACCTCCAGCTTGAGACCTCGAATCTCCTCCCTCTGTCCTCTAGGAAACATGGCGCCTAGTATTGCACTGGGTCCTTTACTCATTAAGGTCAGAGTGAAGGAAGATTGAGCTGCATGTAAAGTGTAACTTTGGGGCAGAGCTGGATAAGGAAGATATTTATGAACATCTCTAGGGTGAGAATCTCAAGGCTTATAGAGGTTATAGGCTACGGTGTTCCAGTGGCCTCCAGGAATGCTGGTCACATGCCATATTTTAGTTCCAAGGAATCCAAACCAGGGGCTTCCATGACATACCTCCCTCAAGTTTCAGCAAAGGGACCAGCAAGGCATGGCTACTGGAGCTTGGTCCACTCAGAAGAATCAACTGGGCCTCCTATAAGATGTACTCTATTTCAACGTATACCTGACCATCATCCCCAAAGATTCTACTTCTGATTCCATTTATTCATTGTTAAGCCAGTAGAATTTAGGGTCAAATATACCTGTATTTGTCCCTCTGGGTTTGCTTGACTCAGAAGAACTTGGTGGTTGGAAAGGTCTGTCACCATCACAGACAAAAAATGGTCTAGCATATGATAGTCATGATGGTCAGTATATTTAAACTACATTTCTTCATAGAACTTGCCATTTCTTTCAGGATTATTCCACAAAGCTAAAGAAATCATCTCCAGGATTCTAAGGGGTCCTCAGTCATGTCCCCAGGACAGATGGAGAAGAGAGAATTGTTTATTCTGATCCAGAGAGAACAGACCCTTAGAAATGGAATGAACCTTTCTTTCTCCAAGAGTTCAATAGTAGTGACTACAAACTTGGCAATTATAAATGATATCAATAGGCTCAGAGATGTTAAATAACTGGTTAGCTAAGTTCTGTGCCTGCTTTGGAAGCCAACATTCTTCCTTCAGCGTTTCCACTGGTTGAGAGAAGAATTTAAATTCTCA
Organism: Saccopteryx leptura; assembly: GCF_036850995.1. Taxonomy (NCBI): domain Eukaryota; kingdom Metazoa; phylum Chordata; class Mammalia; order Chiroptera; family Emballonuridae; genus Saccopteryx; species Saccopteryx leptura. Next base: position 258,229,858 of record NC_089505.1, read on the forward strand.
GAGAACAATTTCTGTTGAACTTGAATTCTAAGTTGAAGCCGAACACGCAGGACTCTACACCACTGTGTCAGTTTCAGCCTTAGTGAAATGACTCATGAGCATGGGGGTGGAGTATTCTGAAAGGCAAGACCAATAGTAGGTGTGGGCAAACTTTTCTGTAGAGGCGCAGATAGAGTGGTTCAGATGCTCTCTGTTGCAACTGCTCAACTCTGTGATAGGGAGAAAACAGTGGGCTGAATTTAGCCCATGGGCCATTGTTTTCTGATTCCCAATTTATACGATAAGGCTTAGATAATTCTCTGATTTCCTTGCAAAAGCAATTCCCCCTCCACCATGGAATGAGAATTCTGTTCTTTTCCCAGGTGAATTTAAAGTGATGGGAAAGAAAAATTGCTAAAGAATAGCACTACTGCTTTGTACATAGTTACTTTTTTTAATCTCACTATATTAATTGTACATGTACTTATATGGGTGGACACAGATATTAATCCCTTAGAAAACCCATGAGTGCAAATTCAGTTCATGCACAGATACACACCTGTGCAACACCAGATGTGTATTCTCAAACACATCTGGGCGCCTATGAGCGTATGCATGTAAAACCACGCAGGAATCTTTCTGACTCGATTCCCACATTGGGAGTTTCATCCAACTCTTTAAAAATTATAACTGTGCTTAGAAAGTCTGTAAGTACCCAAATTCTTCACCAGGTCCCTTTTATTACCTATTTCTTGCTGCAGAGAAACCTGAATGGTGACACCAGCGATAGCAGCATTCTGTACCAAAAAGTGAAAACGTCTTCCCATTCCCACACTGCTTCTTCCCATCTCTCCCTCCCTCTCTCTCTCTCTCTCTCTCTCTCTCTCTCTCTGTCTCTCACCAGCAGGCTGCCTTGAATAATGGCCACGAAGCAGCAGCCTTTCCACTTCACCCTCTGTGCGCAGAGCTGAGGTCCTGGCATGGAGAGCTGCAGAGGAAATTGATTTTCAGGTTCTAGTACAAGACTTTCTACTTCTGTGGGCTGTCTACATTGTTTCCTTTTTCAGAGAGAAAGACTGGGACCCGCTGCAGAGGCCAAGATGTTCATTCTGTTTCCAAACACACTGCACAGTTTACTCAGGGCAAGAAGCACAGGCTGCCCTGAGAGCCTGACTGATTTCTCTTCTGGGCTCTGCAGGTGGGGAGGAAGCATGGCGGGCAGGACTGAGTGGTTTTTATTCCAGAATTCATTTAAGGATCTGCCCCCAATCTGGCCATCGCAGGAATGCAGAATTTAAAAGTCTGCAAGGATGTGGTTGGGCATGGGGATGTCCTTGGAGAATGGAATGTCCTGGAATTGAGGGTGGGCTGGGAGGGGTGTTGGAGGACGGACATGGTAGTTCCCTAGCAGAACTCTCTGTCGGGTGGGAAAGGAGGAAGAACAGTTACCTCCCAGGCAGAGGAATGGCATGAAGCAGCAAGGTCCTGCTGAGGGTGTCAGTGGCAAAGTTTTGTGAACTCAAGAGTGAGGAAGTTGGGGATTCACCAATGGGCATTGAGAGCCCTTGCCCATCCTGGGTAAGGGATGGGACTCCGTAAAATGGAGAGTAGTTCTCTTCTCATGGCTTTCACCCTGGTAAGACAGTCTGCAACCTTCAACATCCAGTTTTTTCTTAACATGGAAATGTTCTTAAAATTCCTGCTATTGAAGAAAATCCCCAATTTTAGTTACATAGCTATGCATTTAATATGTTGCCTTAAGCTAGAGTTTGCTAAACTTGGCTAGGCTTTAGAAAGTCTCTCAATGTCCTGAAACTGTATACCAAAGTATAAGGGAATTTTTCTATGCACATATATGAATTTGTGTGAGTGGGTGTGGGTGGCTTTGTAGCTGTGATCAAATTCTCCAAGATAATTTGTGATGTCTACAAGGTTTGGAAGTGTTTTCTGAAGCCAAAGGAGTCTTGCCTTAGTGCAGGGGTCAGGAAACTTTTTGGCTGAGAGAGCCATGAACGCCACATATTTTAAAATGTAATTCCATGAGAGCCATACAATGACCCGTGTACATTACGCATTATCCAATAAAAATTTGGTGTTGTCCCGGAGGACAGCTGTGATTGGCTCCAGCCACCCGCAACCATGAACATGAGCAGTAGGAAATGAATGGATTGTAATACATGAGAATGTTTTATATTTTTAACATTATTATTTTTTTAATTAAAGATTTGTCTGTGAGCCAGATGCAGCCATCAAAAGAGCCACATCTGGCTCGTGAGCCATAGGTTCCCGACCCCTGCCTTAGTGGTTGAATTTCAGGCGCCATGGCAGGTGAGTGTAGAAAGCGCCCCTTTTCCAGGTGCTTTTCCAGCAGCTTGGTGCTTCTCACTGCCCGGCATAGACGGTCTCACCCTCTGGTATACAGGAAAGGTGAGGAGAGGTGACAGAATGCCCTAGTCACCAAGGGATATGACAGTTTGTAGCAAAGAAGGGACTGAACTAGCTCTTCAGGGCCTTGGTCTGTGATGGCAAGGCTAAAACTAAATGCGCTTTCCAACCATGTATGGAATATCTTTACCACTTTGCAAGATATAGAAACAATAATGACGGTTGTAGCTCTAAGTACCTTGCATGTGTTAACTCACCTGATCCTTACAACCACCTTGTGAAATCACAAGTCGATTTTACTTTATAGCTGAAGGAACCAAGGCATAGGGAGCTAGGTAAAGCTTGCTCAAGTTCACTCAACTAGGGGGAAAAAATGTTCCCTTTCTCCTGGTTGGAAGGGCTGTTGGCAAGGAAAGGGCTTTTTGCACAGGTCCTGGGCAGCTTCTGTCTCTGTGGTGCCAGGCTGGGCAAACATCTCCACACGCACAGCAGCCCGTTCTCACATGTCAATGTGCCTTTCAAAAGCACACAGCTCCTTTTTCTCTGACCTTCCCACCCATGGCTGCATCCCTGATGGTTTGGCCTGCCAGGTCCCTGGCCCGAGTAATCTAGCAGGAACACACTTTGCACTGTCTGCCAGCATCCCTCCCCGGACCTGTTGACTCCTGGTTTGGAGTTTCTTTCAAAAGCTGGAACCTGGCTCACCCTGCCCTTGCTTCTGCTCAGGCTGAGCCAGAGGGAGGGCAGTTATTGCTTCCCAACATATGGTCGACTGGAGCCTAAGAGGACATCTTTCTGATACTGTCTCCACTTGTATTAGGTTTTCCTCCCTCTTTCAGAACCCATAGGAGATGTCATTAAGTGGAAGTTTGGGAGAATGTGCCTTTGGGGAAGTCTGAGTGTGTTCGGGAGAGTAGAGTTCCACTACTTGCCAGATGGGTGATATTGGCAAGTTGCTTTACCTCTCTGAGCCTCAATTTCCATTTCTTTAAAAGGAAAAGTAAGGATAATAATAGTTACTTTATAGGTTGTTGGAAAGATTAAAAACAAGGTCATGCAGGCGAAAAATGAACGGCAAACACATGGCTAGAATGGTTCATGGGATGTTTTTATCACTTAGTCCAAGATTGCTGTTGATTATTAAAATACAGAGAATGAGAGGTATGGCTGGAGTGTTAAGGGTGGGGATTTGTAGGATTTGATACTCACAGAGGTGGAGGAAAGGACTCCAGAAGAGGGAAAAGGCAGAGACAAAGGCATAGAGAGGGTGTGGGAGAAAGTGTGGAGGGGATGGAAGCTCCTGCAGTGATGACTGGCTTCACTAGGGTGCCAGCCACACATGGTTGGGAAAAACAGATAGAGATTTTTAATTTTTTAAATTTTTGTTAATTTTAATTTATTGTGTTAACATGGATCCAAGTGTCCCACTCAATATAACACCCTCACCCCGTGTCCCCCATTACACCCCCTTTACCCTCCTTCCTTTAACTCCCTCCCCTCTTCCCTCTGGGATTTGCTGTCCTGTTATCTGTATCTATGTGTTATGTATATATACACCTTCACCTTCACCTTCTCTGATCCCATCCCCTCATCTCTCTTCCCTCTGAATGCTGTCCCTCCCTGTAACCCCGCCTCTGCCTCTATTCCGTTTCTCAGTTCACTTTGTTCATTAGATTTCACATATAAGTGAGATCATATGGTATTTTTCTTTCTCTGCCTGGCTTATTTCACTTAGCATAATAATCTCCAGGTCCATCCATTCCATCACAAAAGGTAAGATTTCCTTCCTTTTCAAGGCTGCATAGTATTCCATTGTGTATATGTACCAAGCTTTTTAATCCACTCATCCACTGATGGACACTTGGGCTGTTTCCAGATCTTTGCTATTGTGAACAATGCTGCCATAAATATGGGAATGCATACCTTCTTTTGAACCAGTGACTTGGTATTAGGATATATTCTTAAAAGTGGGATAGCTGGGTCAATAGCCACTTCCATTTTTAATATTTTGAGGACACTCTACACTGTTTTCCACAGTGGCTGTATAAGTCTGCATTCCCACCAGCAGAGCAGGAGGGTTTCCTTTTCTCCACATCCTCATCAGCACTTATTGTGTGTTGTTTTGTTAATGAATGCCATTGACAGGAGTGAGGTGGTATCTCATTGTGGTTTTAATTTGCATTTCTCTGATGATTAGTGATGTTGAGCATTTTTTCATATGCCTATTGGCCATCTGTATGTCCTCTTTGGAGACGTGTCTATTCAGTTCTTTTCCCCATTTTTTAATTGGGTTGTTTACCTTCCTGATGTTGAATTTTAGAAGTTCTTTATAAATTTTGATTATTAACCCCTTATCAGACAAATTGGCGAATATGTTCTCCCATTGTGTGGGTTGTCTTTTTATTTTGTTTATGGTATCTTTTGCTGTAAAAAAAAGCTTTTTAGTTTGATATTGTTCCATTTGTTTATCTTGTCCTTTATTTCACTTGCCTGTGGAGATAAATCAGCAAAAATATTGCTGCGAGAGATATCAGACAGTTTACTGCCTATATTTTCTTCCAAGATGTTTATGATTTCATGACTTACATTTAAGTCTTTTATCCATTTTGAGTTTACTTTTGTGAATGGTATAAGTTTTTCATCTAGTTTCATTTTTTGCATGTACCTGTCCAGTTTTCCCAACACCATTTTTTAAAGGGACTGTCTTTACTCCATTGTATACTCTTACCTCCTTTGTTAAATATCAATTCACAATGAAGGTGTGGGTTTATTTCTGGGTTTTCTGTTCTGTACCATTGATTGGTATGCCTGTTCTTAGGCCAGTGCCAGGCTGTTTTGATTACAATGGCCTTGTAGTATAACTTGATATCAGGAAGTGTAATACCTCCCACTTTATTCTTCATTTTCAAGATTGCTGAGGCTATTCATGGTTTCTTGTGGGGTTTTTTTTGGTTTCATAGAAATGTTTGGGATATTTGTTCTATATCTTTGAAGTATGCCATTGGTATTTTAATAAGAATTGCATTGAATTTATAGATTGCTTTGAATAATATAGATATTTTAATAACATTTATTCTTCTTATCCATGAACACGGTATATGCTTCCACTTGTTTGTATCTTCCTTGATTTCTTTTATCAATGTTATATAATTTTCCAAGTACAAGTCTTTTGCCTCCTTGGTTAAATTTACTCCTAGGTACTTTATTTTTTTGTTGTTGCAATAGTGAAGGGAATTGTTTCCTTAATTTCTCTTTCAGACAGTTTATTGTTGGTGTATAAAAATGCCACTGGTTTCTGAATATTAATTTTATACCCTGCTACCTTGCCAAATTCATTTCTCAAGCCCAATAGTTTTTTGATTGAGACTTTAGGGTTTTCTATGTACAGTATCATGTCATTAGCAAATAATAATAGTTTTACTTCTTCTTTTCCAATTTGGATGCCTTATATTTCTTCTTGTTGTGTGATGGCTGTGACTAGGACTTCCAGAACTCTGTTGAATAAGAGTGGTGAAAGGGGGCATCCCTGTCTTGTTCCTGATCTTAAGGGGATTGTTCTTAATTTTAGCTCATTGAGTATGATGTTGGCTGTTGTTATTTCATAGATGGCCTTTATCATGTTGAGGTATGTTCTCTGTATTCCCACTTTGCTGAGAGTTTTGGTCATAAATAGGTGCTGGATTTTATCAAATGCTTTTTCTGCATCGATTGATATAATCATGTGATATTTATCCCTCCTTTTGCTTGTGTGATGAATCACATTCATTGATTTCTGAATGTTGTACCAGCCTTGCCTCCCTGGAATGAATTCCACTTGATCATGATGTATGATTTTTTTGATGTGTTGCTGGATCTGGTTTGCTAATATTGTTGAGAATTTTAGCATCTATGTTCATCAGGGATATTGGCCTATAGTTTTCTTTCTTTGTAGTGTCTTTGCCTGGTTTTGGATTAACGATAATGCTCACCTCATAAAAGGAGCTTGGAAGTTTCCCTCCTCTTGAATATTTTGAAATAGCTTGAGAAGGATAGGTGTTAGTTTTTCTTTGAATATTTGGTAAAATTAGCCTGTGAAGCCATCCAGACCAAGAGTTCTGTTTGCTGGGAGATTTTTGATACCTGTTTCAATCTCATTTGTTGTAATTGGTCTGTTTAGGTTTTCTGATTCTTCCAGATTGAGTTTTGGAAGATTGCATATTTCTAGGAATTTATCCATTTTACCTAGGTTGTCCAATTTTTGGCATATGATAGTATTTTCTTACAATTCTTTGTATTTCTGTTGTTACTTCTCCACTTTCATTTCTAATTTTATTTATTTGAGTCCTCTCTCTTTTTTTCTTGAGTCTGGTTAAATCAGTGGTTCTCAAAGTGTGCACCAGGGCACACTGGTGTGCCCTAGAAGATTTCCAGGTGAATCCTATGGTATTCCAGCAAAATATGTGCCTGTTGGGGACCAAAAAACCAACAGGGTTTTTGGAGTTTAGATTTTTGGGGGACAGAGGTGTAGGGAATTGGCTGTAAGACTGAGACTTCTGTGACAACATGAAGAGAAACAACATCCACATCATAGGTGTTCCTGAAGGAGAAGAGAATGAACAAGGGATAGAGAACATGCGTGAAGAGATCATAGCTGAAAATTTCCTTTAAATTGATGAAGAAAAAAGTCACACAAGTTCAAGAAGCACAGAGAGTACCATTAAAGAGGAACCCAAGGAGGCCTACACCAAGACACATCATAATTAAAATGTCAAAGTTAAGAGACAAAGAAAGAATACTAAAAGCTGCAAGAGGAAAGCAGTTAATTACCTACAGAGGAGCCCCCATAAGGATGACATCCAACTTCTCAACAGAAACACTTGAGGCCAGAAGGGATTGGCAAGAAATATTCAAAGTGATGCAAAACAAGAACCTACAACAAAGACTACTTTATCCAGCAAGGCTATCATTTAAAATTGAAGGAGAAATAAAAAGCTTCCCAGACAAAACAAAAACAAGCCTGACCTGTGGTGGCACAGTGGGATAAAGCATCGACCTGGAACACTGAGGTTGCCGGTTCAAAACCTTGGGCTTGCCTGGTCATTTTTTAAAAATAAAACATCGTTCAGACTTACATATAAATAAAATGGAAATAATGTAAGTTATTTATTCTTTCTCTGCGGACTGGTACCAAATGGCCCACGGACCAGTACCGGTCAGCGGCCCAGGGGTTGGGACGGCTGCTCTAGACTCTAGAGGATTTTTCTGTGGCCTAGCCTAACAAGCAGCCAGCAGACAGAGGCTGCAGAAGGCTGGACTCAGGGAACCTTGGCCTTGTAAGCAGACCTTCCCTCTGGCCCAGCATGGGTAAAAGCCAGCCTAGGTGTGCAGCTTGGTATTTTTATAAGCACTTGGGCCCAACAGAGGCAGCCACAAACTCTGGATTGCTTATAACTCCAAGAAGGTTGCAGAGGGGCAGTCATGGGCAGTGTCTCCAACTGGTCTGTACCAGGTTCCTGCCAGGGAGGCCCAGGGATGGCACATTTAGTGGCCATCTGCAGAGAGCATTGGTTGAAGACCAAACAACCCTTGATAGAGTGGTATCCTAATGAAGGGCTCCTCACACCTGGCCCAGCAGAGGCAAGTTCCGCTCTCTGTGATCAGCACTGGCACAGTGGCTCATGTGCATTGGATAGGGCAGAGCTGCACAGTCAGCCAGCCTGGGAGCTAGATATCTTCCTCTGCTGGACTAGATTCCACAGAGGGAAGGGAGAGAGGCTTGGAGCATGAACATTTAAAGTGTGAGTCCCTGTGAGTCTATTGTTGGATCTGGTCAAAGGGCTTAGCCATATTCTGGGAGGCACAGTCAGCCACACTCAATCTGAACCTGCTGCTCACCTTGTTGGGAGAAATAAAATTTGAGTATCCAGCAGTGGCTGAGGGATTAGGCTCTGGAGTAGAGGCCAAATTCCCTGTACTGAGTTTCTGACCAAAAAACCCCTAAAGTAGGGGTACCACTAACATTGTATTCCCAACCTCACCTGCTTTAACCCAAAAAAATTGTGACCTGTAGAGGGGTTGGTTGGGTGAGGCCAGTCTGAGCATACACTACAGTCTTTCTATAGAAGACTCTGTGGGAAGACCAGGAAGCTGCAAGAGGAGGTAGTGTAGCTAAAAAGTAGAGGCAAATCTTACAGAGCTAGGGCCTCTTATGGAGCTGCTGTCATCTCTAAGCAGAAGGAAGCTGATTCTTATACTAAGGTTGGCCCCTCCCACACTACCCAGGCACAGAAAATGCAGATACAAACAGCAAAAAGAGCAGTAGCTGCAGACAGGTAGCCCACAGTGGGTTACAAACAACAGCTGACACCAACCCAAGAAGATCTAGAACCAACACAATTGGTAGTGGATGGCATATAGCACCAATGCTAGACTCAGCCAGCTACACAGCACCATGCCCAAAGGAGGAGTCTAGCAGGCACCAGACACTGTGAAGAATAAATATGCACAACAGGACAGATATTGCACAGTGTGTAATACACATGATCAAGGTTGACCCTTAGAGCCAGCCAGCCTGAAGTGATAACCACACCCATGAAAGGAACAACTGCATTCAATACTCACATACAACATGAGGGAAAATAGTACCCTCAAGAAGCATTCCTAGGAAAAGTGGTGGCGTGGAGTTTAGCACCACCAAGCCCATCTTCCTCATAAAGATCCACAAAAATATCAAAGTCAGACAGTGCTGCCTAATACACAGACAAAATGGGCAGACAAAGAAATGCTACCCAAGTGAATCAATAAGAGAAATCCTCAGAAAAATAACTAAATGAAATTGGAGTAATCAAACTACTAGATGCAGAGTTTAAAATAGTGATTTTTAGGATGCTCAAGGATCTTAGAGCAACAATGAATGGACATAATGAGCACCTAAATAACAAGATAGCAAGCATCAAAAAGGATATTATAATCATAAAAAAGAAACAATCAGAAATGACAAATACAATATCTCTGTCTGCTGGCTGCTTGTTAGGCTAGGCCACAGAAAAATCCTCTAGAGTCTAGAGCAGTCGTCCCAACCCCTGGGCCGCTGACCGGTACCAGTCCGTGGGCCATTTGGTACCAGTCCGCAGAGAAAGAATAAATAACTTACATTATTTCCATTTTATTTATATGTAAGTCTGAACAATGTTTTATTTTTAAAAAATGACCAGATTCCCTCTGTTACATCCATCTAAGACTTACTCTTGATGCTTGTCTCGTAAGTTCGACAATTATATTTTAAAATACCACAGTTTTTACGCTGGTCGCATAATTTTATTTTGTGCATTTATCCATCCCACCCTAAAGGCCGGTCCGTGAAAATATTTTCTGACATTAAACTGGTTCATGGCCCAGGAAAGGCTGAGGACCACTGGTCTAGAGTCTAGAGCCTACGGCAATTCAGGGATTAGGAAGGATGGTGGGTGTGGCTCCACCCCTCAGCTCCAAGTGTCAATCTGTCCAGACTTTTTTCACAGCCTTCAGTATGGTGTGACCCCAGAAGTCCAGTGGGTGTGGCCTCTGAGAACTAGAGGTGTGGTCTGCCCACACTCTGGACAGTTTCTACTGAGTCTCCCATAAGGCGTAATTACCAGTCGTAGACTCAGGAACATGTGGTGGAAAACTCCAGCCTCAACATCAGAAAACTGAGTCACTGAAGTGCCCCTTGTTTCCTGGATTCTCAGAACAACCCAGTCTCCATAAGTGGGGCATAAGAGACTCCCAAGGGTAGAGAAGTTGCTTTTCCCCAGGCTGATGCTGCTCAGAGGGGACAGCTCCATCCAAAAGCAATGGTGATTGCAGTACTGGAGAATGACTCAGCACAAGGGTTTTGGTGGCCATCCCCCACAGTGTCTCTCCCTGAACCTCCAACTTTACATTCTCCTCATCCAATTCTAGTCCTCTCAGTTCTCCCCCACTGGAGCTCTGGGTAAGTGGCTGTGACCAAGATTTTCTGCCTGACCAGGCAGTGGTGCTGTGAATAGGGCATCGGACTGGGATGCAAAGGACCCAGCATTGAAACCCTGAGGTTGCTAGCTTGAGCACAGGCTCATCTGGTTTGAGTAAGGCTCACCAGCTTGAGTCCAAGGTCACCAGCTTGAGCAAGGGATCACTCAATTTGCTGTAGCCACCCTCCCCCCTCCCCCCCACCAAGGCACATATGAGAAAGCAGTCAATGAACAACTAAGGTGCCGCAATAAAGAATTGATGCTTCTCATCTCTCCCACTTCTTGTCTGTTTGTCCCTATCTTTCCCTCTCTCTGTCTCTAACACACACACACAGACACACACAAAGGATTTTCTGTGTGGGCCCTTTAAGACAGAGCCTGCGTCTTCTAGAGCTCTGTCTCTTTCTTGAACACAGAATTCCTACTCTTTTCACCTCCAGATGCTGTGTGTGCCTTTCCTAGGCTCTGGGGCTCTAGGCTGGGGTGCAGGGTTTGGGGTTGAGGACCCACAGCTCTCAGGGTGACTCTCCCTGCAGTGAGAGTCCCTCTGGACCCTCAGCCACTGCTCGCTCCTGGGAGTGGGGCAGCCCTTTCTGCATTTCTGCCCTTTCTACCAGTCTCGGTGTGGCTTCTTCTGTGATCCTTGGTTATAGACTCCTCTTCGTTTAGTCCAAAGTTGGTTTCTCAAGATGATTGTTCTTAAATTAAGTTGTGATCCAATTGGTCTTAGGAGGTAGCAGTTGGAACATCTACCTACTCCATCACCATCTTGGAATCTTGAGATATTTTTTTAAATCAGTGTTGCTGTTTGGGTCTTTCTTAGGTAGATAACTGTGAATCACTTTAAAAGTTTCTGAACAGGCCTGACCAGGCGGTGGCGCAGTGGATAGAGCGTTGGACTGGGATGTGGAAGGACCCAGGTTCGAGACCCCGAGGTCGCCAGTTTGAGCGTGGGCTCATCTGGCTTGAGCAAACACTCACCAGCTTGGACCCAGGGTCGCTGGCTCCAGCAAGGGGTTACTCAGTCTGCTGAAGGCCTGCAGTCAAGGCATATATGAGAAAGCAATCAATGAACAACTAAGAAGTCGCAACGCGCAATGAAAAACTAATCATTGATGCTTCTCATCTGTCTCCATTCCTGTCTGTCTGTTCCTGTCTATCCCTCTGACTCCCTCTCTGTCTCTGTAAAAAGAAATATAAAATAAATAAATAAAATTTTCTGAACAGAATAGAAATATGGTTAATGTTATTAAATGGTATTTGAGAAAGACTAACAAGACTGGATGGAGTACACAGAAAAGATATGTGGTAGAGACTCATGAATTTACCAAATCTGGTTTGCTTTTCTTCCTGAGAATACAATTAGACTACATTCCCCAGTCTCTTCTGTGGCAAGCAGAGGTCATGTGACTGAGTTCTGGTTAGTTAATGTTAGAGGAAGAGACATGCACCTCTTCCAGGCTTTGCCCATTAACCCTGACCCTACATATTCCCTTCCCCATCTGCCAGCCAGAAGCAAAATGTTAGAGAAACTTCAAAATTCTGGAGGATGGTGGGGCCACATATTGCAAGGAGCCTGGGTCCCTGAATGACTGCAGGGATCAGAGCCTCCTCTCCTCTTGCTGCCTACAGGATTTTATATGGGCAAGAAATACATATTTCATATAAACTTTGTCAAATTACTGAGAGATTGGAATTGTTTGTTACAGCAGTTAACCCACTTGAGTAATACAAGTTGGGCTAGAAACAGACCACAAAAAGAATCAGGTGCACTGATTTCGGCATGAAATAAAAAGCTCTGATGTATTTGGTAAAGGTTGAAGTGAAAATAAGTGAGATATTCCCTTGGGAAGATTCACATGACTTAATAACTAAGGTGTGTGTGTGTGTGTGTGTGTGTGTGTGTGTGTGTGTGTGTGTGTGTGTGGAGGAGTAGAGAAGAGAAACTAGTTAAAAAATGCATTTTTCAAATCTAGTCACTAAGAAAATGGTAGTATCATTGACATGAATTAAGATATCAGAAGATAAGTGTTGGGACTGGGAGAAATGATGGTAAAATTTATTCTGTTTGTGCTGAATTTGAGATTATGGCTCAAAAGGAAATATCTGGGCCAGAGTTACCCAACCTTTCACTATTAATATTTTGGGCACGATAATTTTTTGTTTCAGGGGGTTGTCCTGTGCATTGTGGGATATTTAACAGCAGCCTTGACCTCCATCCACTGGGTGCTCCTCTCCACCCCTGCCAGTTAGGCCAACTCATAATGCCATCATGTAGATATTGCTAGATTTCCAGGGAAGTGGGTAAAAAAAACCCTGTTCTTGTTGAGAACCACTGGTCTAGAAGAAATTGGAGATGTGGGTGCATCTGAATGGCCTTGGTTCTGTGAAAAACCATATATAACCAGGACACTTTTAGTTCTACAAGGCCCAGATATCTGCCAATTGCCAGTAGCTAGCAGCTCCATACAGGTCTCATTAGAAGGCATCTCCAGGATTTCAGGCCACATTTGAATGAATGCTCCTGTGCTCTGTATTCTGGGCAGCAGAGAGGAGGAAGGGAGAGGAAACCTTGGGCCTCAGTGGAGCCAGAGTGAGGACCAAACCTGGCTTTCCTTCCAGTACTCCAAGGTAGGAGCAGTGTGGCCTCTCTCAAGCCCCAGAGAGGACCAGAATGTCGGAGGCATGTATATTTGCTTCACCATATTATCAGCTGAGCCTGTAACGATGCTTTCCAAATGGCAGGAGGAAATCTCCTGGATGGCGACTGGAAGCCTAGTTTGGGAGGATTCCCTTTTCATTTCCTATGTTTTATGGTTTATTTTTTTTCTGATGATTTTCAAAGAACTTTTTTATAAGCTAGTATTCTATATTGCTGTGCCTGTACCCTGAGAAAAGATAAATATTTTCAATGTGTTTTATGAGGCATATGCTCCTATTGAGAAAATGTATCCCTTATGGACATAGCTATTTTGACCTCATTAGCTGGGTAGATCAGAGGGAATTTGACAAACAGGCTCCTGCATGCCCAGGAAGCCTCGGCTAGTTTCTAGGGGAACTGGAGGGTTGCACCAGGTCACACCTTTGGGTTTCCTGGAGGGCTATAGCAGGGAGCGAGGGCAGCCTAGTGGACAGGTTTAGCAATGAAAGAAGCCTAGGGAAGAGTGACTTTGCTTATTCCTGGTTCCCAACTCCAGGGTCCCACTTAGCAGGAATAAGGAAGAGAGATTGGAGAGCTGGCTCTGGGACTCCCCAGGGAAGCTCACATAGGTTGGAAAACCTCCAACAGGGAACTGCAATTGCTTTCTCCCTGAAAGGTGTGTGGAAGGTTTTACTAGATGGAGGGTGACTACTAGCATATATTTTGACTGAGTCTTTCTCAGTGTTAGGAGTGAAGGTGCTGCATCCCAGGAAACTCCTCTGCGAGGCTTGGTCACCCCAGCTAGGTGAATGGTTCAGGTGGCAACTGTTTGTGACCCGAGGTAAGAGGGCAAAGCCCATTGCTCCCAATCTCCTTCACAACTGTCTATTCAGACAATCAGCCTTTGGCTCTTGTTGCTCCCCTGCATTATATTTTGGATCTAGAATCCCAGTTTCAGACTTGCTAGCTGGGTGGCTTGAAATACATCACCCAAACTTTCTATACCTAAGTTTTCTCACCTGAGATTTTTAGGTAGTAATACCTACCTCAACAATTGTGTGGATCAAAATAGATTATTGTGTATAAAATACTTGCTATATAAGAGCTCTCCCAGTGTATCTAACAAGAGATAGTTATTATTTCTATAATTAATATCTGGTTTCCAAGGTTCTTTATTAACAGGCAATAACTCTAGAGAAGGGTAATCTTGTACACCTATATTGGCTAAAGAGCCAAGTCAGTGTCAGTCCCCGTGGTACTTGGATAACTGGAAGCCTTACTGCAGTTCATAACACTGTCCTGGATGTGTCATGAAACACTTTCTCTCCTGGAAGTAGAAGTCAGCTTGATTTCTTCTTCATCCAGTCTCCTTTAATTGATCCTCCTTAAATTCCCAACCTCTACTTGTTGGGAGTTCCCAGGTTTTAGTCCTTGCAATTTCTTGTTTCTGTCCAGTCTCATTTTTAGATGATCTCAATGGCTTTCAATACCTGACACTGAAATTTCTGAATTTACATTGTAATCCCCAAACTTTCCCCTTTTGTGTAAAGCCATGTACACAGTTTATTTAAAGCACTAGGGATAAGAGTTCCCTTTGTTTCACACCTTTGCCAAGACTCCTATTGTCAGACTAGGGTTTTTCTCCCTTCTGATGAAAGTGAAATGGTACTGCATTATTTACTCCTTGTCCATCATTCTATCACCTACCCCTATTTCTGGTCCTTGAAGGCATTCTCACTCTCAAGCCTCCTTGCTATGAGATCATATTATGGATTGATGTGTCTGAGACTTTAGGATCCTTGGGGGCAACTTTGTAGTTTTTCCTTGAAAACACAAAGGACTGAGGCAAGAAGAAACTGGCTTCCTCTTGTGTAGAATTCAGGACTGGAACCATGATGTTTACTCCAGTTCTGCCCAGGGACATTACCTATCTTGATTTATTTATCTTCCCTTTCCTTTTCTTTTCTTTATATTAAAAATAAATTAAGTTTTAATGGTCAAATCAACTATCTGACTTTTAGACTCATACACAACGGTTCAGTCTAAGTCACGTAATGTTGCTTAAAATGTTCTCATCATCATCATTTTGCAGGTGCCTTTCTGCGTATCTTAATTTATTGATGGGACAAGGTGAGAGTAAAAAGAATAAATATTTGTTTATACTCATGACCTATTTTTTAAATAATTTTAGAAATAGTAAATATTGTTTTCTTGAGGGTAAACATAATATTTGGCAACAGCTAAATGGTGACACATAATTATTAGTTTAAGTTGCTGTGTGACCTCAGAAAAGTTAACCTCCCTGAGCTATTTTTTTTTACTAATGTATTAAATAAAGGGATCATGTTTTTCCAATCATCAAGGGTCTTTTTTTACTCTTATAGTCTGTGTTCTAAAGGGCCATTCAGTTATCTGACAGCGCAGAGATTAATGCTGACCCCATGTTGTTATCTGGGTATTTTTTTTCTTTGGTGGATATACATATGTATGAGGTCTGTGTGCTGTATATGGGTGTATATGTGTGCATGTGGCCTGAGGCTTACAGGGTTGCACAAAGACTAACTGCGACATTGAGATACCATCTAGTTCAATCACTGTCTTCAGACCAAAACATGGCAAAAAATTCTATAAAGTGACCAATCTCCATTGAAATTCACAGTAAGGCTTGGAAATATTTTTTCTGTTTTTGTTTATTTCCTTAAGAAATTCCTTCTGAAGATTAAACTAGATCTTACATGCAGTCCTCCCGTCATGGTCTCCCTTGTTTTTCTTGGAGATGGGTGGACACACACAGTGTGAAACATGAAACTTAAAAACGTGAATTTGCATCCAAGGTCTACCTCTTTAAGAAGAGGCCAACATGAAAGAACAATAGACATCTGATGAATATGAGAATTGCAGAGGCTTCCCCTTGCAAAAAAAAAAAAAATCTGTCTGTTAGTGCCTGTCCATCCATCCATCCATCCATCCATCCATCCATCCATCCGTCCGTCCGTCCATCCATCCATCCATCCATCATTTGTCTATCTATTCATCTACCTTAGCCTAAAGAACAAATAAGTAGCATTTTCTTTTGGTATGTCTGTCCCATTGCTTTGTTAGTGATTTTTGTCTTTAGAGGCAAATAGATGTCAGAAGCAGTCATCCATGTTAATACTAGACACACTACCAAACAAAAACTCACACAGAAGTGTGAATTAGAGGGCTATTTAACACTGTAAATTTCCCTCTTGTATAACAATTATGGAAACATGCATGCTAATTGACAACACAGTGCGGCACTGTGTGAATGTGAACAGTGTTCACTCGTCCTCAAAATTCTTCTTTTTATGGCTGGTGGCAAGTCTATCCAGGGGATGTCATACCCAGCCTTCTAACACAGGAGATTGTCTTCTAACTGAATATTGTCCAATATTCTCCACACATGGACTTATACTGCTTCGACCAAAATCTGACTCATCAGGCCTACAACTTGAGTTTTAGTCTCCAAATGCATGCTGACTTATTTCTTGGTTTGGGGCTGGGTTATTACTTCATTTCACTTTCCTTATTTAAATATTCCCACCTGTTGTAGTTAAGAGATATTATTAAACTCAAGAGAAGAGTCTTGAGTGGCCTTAAACTATTTGGTTTCCTACCAATGGTGGTAATGAACTACATTTTAGTACAAAAATCACTTGCCAGGACCTGGGAAGAATATCCAGAGAGACAAGATTTTTTTTTTTTTAAACCTAAATTAATCCTGTTAATACTCACTAAAATTCTAATCTTCCTAAAGAATTATGCTGCCTCTTTGAAGGGTCCAAATAGAAATAAGGCTAAAAGCTGGTCACTGCAGGTTGACCACATGGGTTTTAATCCTGGCTTTGCCTTAAGGGCTACATGTATGACCTTGAGAAAGATTCTAAATCACTTTAACATCACTTTTTTCCCCATCTATATAATGGGCATATAATTAGAGTCATTTTGAGAATTCAATAAAAGTAATCTTTGCAGAGCATTTTACAAGGTATCTGGCATATGTTGAGCACTCACTATAAGAAACAGTAAGTTGTCTCAGTAAGAATCTGGAAAGTGAAAGGAGGCTTGGCGTCAGTCAGATAGAACTGAAATTCCAATGTAAAATAAATAGCCTGCATGTTAATTCATTTGACCCTCGTTCTCATCGGCCCTATGAAGATGGACCCCACGTTCAGGACACAGAAGACCTCTGGCCTATCATTGTGGGATAGTCCCAGCTGAGCCCTTACAATTAAAAGCACTCACTATGCTAGCTTCATGAAATTGTTCTGAGGATAAATGTATAAAAATAGAAGTGTGTGAAAGTTTTAAATGCTATACACATGCCATTCACATTTTAATCTGGGCATTGGGTATTGCATTTTATTTCTTTAAAAGTCTTCAGGGTGCAAATGTGGGTACGGAGATAATGTGTGTCAAACCAGGTATGCACAGGACTTTGAACTGGATCTCACGCCCATGGCGACAGGAAGAGAAATAGCAAACATACAACTTAGCCTTGGAGTCCAAACTCCCTAGGTAGATTTCCAAAACTTGCCCCAGGATTACTCCCCAGACAATGACCTTAGGAAGCAAGTAGCATTTTTTTTTTTAAAGACTGATGTCATAGAGCAGTCAGAAATAAAGGAGGGTTGGGAATGTGGAGAGGAAGGGGGAAAGAATCACTGTCGTTGCTAGCGGTATATCAACTTGATTTTAGCTACTATTAAAATGACAACTGGATGTGAATTGACAATTTCTTCCCCTTAGAGTGTTCTGGAACATACGACAAATACTTAATTTAGTAGATTTAGAAATTCTCTATGCCACATCATTAGCAGGCATGCAGGCATGTTCTCACAGTCGTGTGCTCTCAAGTGTGTGGGTATATGGATATATATGTATATATGGTATATATGTATTCATATGTATATATGTGTGTGTGTGTATATATATATACACATATGAATATGGAAGCATATCTATTGAATTTGTGTTTTCTCCCATTTTTTTATTCTGTACTTTTATTTATTTGTTGTCTTTGTATAATCTCTCTAATCCGGCCACAGCCTGATCTTTTTAACACCAATCTCATTTGCCCTCCACCCCGTCCCCAATTCTCTTTTCTGCACGAGTTCTCAGGGGGTATAGAGGGTGGGGTATGGCAGAAAAAAAAGCTATTAGATTATAACATTTTAAGGGCTGTGAAGGCTCTAATGACATTAGCCGCCTAATAGCAAGGTGGAAACCTTTGTGATGTCCTATAACGGTTGCCACGGGCTTGACAAACCTTTGTAAAGTAAGCAGGATAAAAGAGCCGAAAATGCCCACAGCATATACCTCACCCCCACCCTGAGAGTCCATCGCCACCCATGGACAATCCTCTCTTGCTTATTAGTCCCTGAAGGGTATTTTTAAATAAAAAATATATAAAGTGTTCCCAAATCAGAAAGGTCTCCAAGTCTCCAATTAAATTGGAATGGAAAATGCTAACTAATTGGCATCAAAATTTGATTTGTGGGAGAAACCTCCTTTTTGTTGGAAACACAACAGTGTGTCTGGGAACACAAGCCCAGTCCTTCAAAAATCATCCGTGAGCGCCGCCGAGGAATCAATTAAAGTTGATTTGGCATATCTGCTTTTGACAAATATAAAGAAATCTCTGATTAGGCAGAGAAGAAAAGCAGCTCTCTCTTTCTTGCTCTCTCTTCTTCTCTCTTCCCTCTGCCTCTTCCTCTCTTCTCCTCATTTCCCTTTAAAGGCAGTAGGTGTCAGAAGGGGGTGGGTAGTGATATGCAAAACACGGCCTCCATAACCAAAGTAGCCTGCAAAATTAGGTGTCAGCATGCAAAGCTTATTGATGTATGAATGCGGAAAATGAAAGGAGGCAGTAGACAGCCGGGGCTAAAGGTGAGACAGGCACAGCGAGAGCAGCTGTAGATCCACGTCAAGGTGTTGCTATATGAGCTCGGGTTTTTTCTGGAGGGCCACAGCCTAACAAGGTAAGCCTGGCCATGAAATGATGGAACAATACAATATAGGCACACACAGTGTGAATACCAAATAAATTGACGTGGTGTTCCCCCCCACACCCTTCCTTCTCTTGCACTGCCAACCCCCCCTCTTCAAAGTATCCCTGTGTATTTATTAATAAATTCATATTCTGAGTTTTCAATAAAAGAGGAAAATGCAGTGTAAACTGGAGTTACTTAGTGACACCCAGCTCATTGCTTTTTATTGTTGCTTGCAGCTACGGAGGCTTCACAGTGCACTAGTAGAATTTATTACTGTCTGTCTCTGTAGCAAGTTGGCGAAGTGCGCCTTTTGAAGAAAATTGACCCACACTTCATGAATATGATGAAAAATGCCAATAACACTACAAAGATGAAGCTCTTGACATTACTCTGCAAAGAGCTAAAAGACAGTAATGAAAGTATTGCAATTACAAATCATTACCGACTCTCCAGCCAATCACCACCTTCCCTACTCTTTTTTTTTTTTTTTTTTTTGGACCACTCTCAAGCTCTGATGGCTGCCCCCAGGTGCTGCTTTGCACAGCATGATGGGAAGTGGATGAAAGCCCCAACTGACTGCTCAGAGAAGGGGAAAGGACACAAGAGGAAAAGGATGGAAGGGTTGTGGGGATGTTATAAAACGTGCCCTTCCTATTGCACCTGGAAGAAAAAGGTATAAAAGTTCTTGAAGTCAATGGTCAGAGGTCATGACTTTATTAAGTGGCGTCTTCCATCTGAGAAGTGGGACTTAGAGCACTCCACCTGCTTCTTTGCTTGAACTGTTCCTTCTTGGCAGGGTCCTTTATAGTCTGGCTTTAGGGAGAGCACCTGTAATCTTTTATCTTTTATTGTTTGTTAGGACTCCGATTCAGACATTGACAAGTGAATTATCAAAAACATATATTACTGTACATTCATTGTAAGAAACTGGCCTATCTTCATTTCCTAAAGGTGATACTGAAAGATTCAAAACATGAAGAGAAAGAGAGGGAGGAAGGGAGGGAGTGAAAGAGGAAGGGAAGGAGAGAAGGGAGGGAGGGACGGAGGGAGGGAGGGAGGGAGAGAGGGACGGAGGGAGGCTAACTTTAGAGTATAACTTTAGACTTGAATGTGTCGAAAGGATGAAGGCCTTTCCTTACTGTTTTGACAGCTTTCTGACACGGACCTTCTGTTGCATGTGCTTATACTGTTGATCTTTAGAGTCTTGGTTTGTTTTATTTTTAATTTATTTGGGGTGTTGTGTGGAGCGAGTGTGTGAATACATGCTTTTTTTTTTTTTTTTTTTTTTTTTTTTTACTCCTGTGTGTCTCACCCAGAAAGCCAGCTCATTATCATAGCTTATGCTATAATAATGGCTATTAAAACTTTTGGACCTTTATACAGAGTGTGTGAAAATCAAAAATAGAAGCAGGGAGAAATTAAAAGAAAAGAAAATAGCAGCTTCAGAGCCTGGTAATGGGAACAGGAGACCCAGAACAAACACAGCTATGGTGGTTTAGCTATTTGACGCTGAGGTGGTCTAGATACCCTTCCCCAGCTCCTGCTGAAGTTATTTCTTCTCCGGGATCTTACCGGAAAGTCTACTAACTAGAGATTCAGTTTGATTCTACAGTAACCAATCAGAAATGCAAATTCCTCTGGAATGATAGGCTATATACATCAATTACATATTAGTATGAAATAGCTGCCTCATATTTACTCTCTTTCTAAAATCTAGTTAGACTTTTTTTTTTTTTTTTTTTTTGCATTTTTCTGAAGCTGGAAACAGGGAGAGACAGTCAGACAGACTCCCGCATGCACCCGACCGGGATCCACCTGGTATGCCCACCATGGGGCGACGCTCTGCCCACCAGGGAGCGATGCTCTGCCCTTCCTGGGCGTCGCCATGTTGCGACCAGAGCCACTCTAGCGCCTGAGGCAGAGGCCACAGAGCCATCCCCAGCGCCCGGGCCATCTTTGCTCCAATGGAGCCTTGGCTGCGGGAGGGGAAGAGAGAGACAGAGAGGAAGGAGAGGGGGAGGGGTGGAGAAGCAAATGGGCACTTCTCCTGTGTGCCCTGGCTGGGAATCGAACCCGGGTCCTCCGCACGCTAGGCCAACACTCTACCGCTGAGCCAACCGGCCAGGGCTTAGTTAGACTTTTGATTAGCCATAGGATAGGACAAAGGGAGTTTGCATGACAAAACACTGAACTGAGGAGAGGCTGGAGACGAGCCTGGGTGGGCCTGCACGCTGTGGGACTTAGAATACCCCAAAAGAACTGATTCTGGGGGAGAAGAACAACAGATGGCAGAAGCTATGTGTAGGAGACAAGGTGGAAGTGGAGCTAAAAGAACTTAGCTCATTTCATACTCTTGTTTGAGGTAAGCCATCTGACCAGAAAAATGGGCCGAAGGCACACTTTCTCTTCTTCTCTCTTCTTTATCCGATATTAGATATTTCTTTACCCTTTTCTAGAACCCAGAATTTGGGTTAATTGAAATGTTGTTGTGAATTAGTTTTTGTGGGCTAGTCTAGGGATCTGGGGACACAAAGTCATAAAAAAAAAAGTTGTTTATATGTTAAAATGCATTGTATGGTCCAAACCCCGACTTTATTAGTTGATATTCACACCCAGCATGGCATAAGGATGGTGAGCTATGAGGGTAGTGGGTTATAAGTGCTCAGTGAGTGGCCATGCCTAGCTGATGTTTATGGGACTGGGGAACAACCGTGGCCATTTAATCCATTGTCCTTCCTTCAGGCAAGAAAATACCTACCAAGAAGACAGCACTTTTATAGCTTTCATAGCCATCTTTTAAATAATCTCTTACATTTATTAACTCATTGGTTTACCTGATGATCTCCTAGCTGAGAACATCCAGGTTCAACAATCTCTGCCTGTGGACCAGATTGTCAGCTAAAGACCTGCAGCAGCATGGTGTTAACTGGCATGCACACTACATCTTCGTACTGTACCCATGGCATTCATTACCAAGAGACGGAAGAGTCATTGTCACTCAGCCTCAGAATCTTTCTCATGATATGTTCTAGGGAATGCCTGTTGACTGATCAGAGTTGTTATGCCAGAGTAGACTTCTTTATCACCCATGGGTTCTACCGGTTAATCAGTCTCAATACCCCTAGCAAAATATTTTTTTCTAGGAATAGCGATTGGCCGAGGCATCTCCTAAAGGGGAAGCTAGATCTCCGAGGGGTCAAGTTAATAACATAAGGGGCCCATTTCTCATTCATTTTTTTTTCTTCATTCCACGTAAATACAGTGATACATCATTTGCCGGAGAACTCTTCTGGGCAGTATGGCTACATTTGTGAAACTGGCTAAGGTTTGACTATGAAGCAGGACCTAGTGGCTAAGCTGTTGGATACACAGCCAGAACCAGCCTACCAAAGAGCAGGGCTATCTGCGGGGAAGAGAGAGTTAGATGGAGCCACCTTGCTCTATAGGGCAGCAGTGTGGTGGGAAGAGCCTACAGTAGGAAATGCAAGCTATCACGGGGGTCCTGACTAGCACCTGGATTAGTACTGCATGGAAGCTGTATTTTACATTTTAAAAATGAGACTCGCAATATATTACTTGCTAGAAAGGGACAGAAATGACTAGGAGAGCGGTAACCACTAAACAACAGAGCTGAGATGCATACATAAATACAAATATGACACAAACTGTATATCTACAAGGATCCACGTTGCTAAATTTGCCCGACCATGAGAAGATTTTGCATATGCTTTTCTGCTTTCTGTGTGAGTCAAAATATGCCAGAGCCTCTCTTTCTTGTGGAAGAAAGGTACAATGAGGCTAGAAATGGAGCTCTCATGGGTTCCTTGGGAGAGAGGACTGTGTTTGTATCACCAGGCCTAGCATTCTGCCTGGCACATAATTGGTGCTCAATCGTGTTGGTTGAATCAAATTGTTTACAGGGTCAAAGAAAATGCGAGTGCCTTAAAAGTTGATTTTCAGGTCTGACCCCCTGGGCATTCTGTGGAAATGTGATAACGGACTTGAATTTGATATGATACTAGAGTACTTGCATGGAAGCACAAGGACAGAGTCACTAAATATTATAGACCCAGTTACTCAATAAGTATTAGTAGATACTCATAAATATAGGTTAATTTCCCCTGTTCTTTCATATTCTCTTGACCTGGTATAGGAATTAGGCTAAAACCAGGTTAGGCTGCTGTAAAAATAACCTCCAAATTTCAGTGGTTAAACATGTTAGAAGTTTATGTCTCACAAGTATAACAGTCCTAGGTAGGCGGAGATGATTATTTTAGGCTCAAATGAGCCCCAGACTTCATAACACCCTTGTTGGACGGCCTTTTACTTCAACGCTATTGTTTCTGCCATGTGGAAGTTTCTCTGACCGGAGCTGACTGACTATTCCTCTCACATCACATTTCCTTCTCATTTCCTACTAAGATAAGCCCTACCTACCCAGAAGAGGGGGAAGATGGTCCTGGGACCAGCAATGCAGGCCAGCTGGTAAACCTCGCTGTCTCCAGAGAAGACAGACCTGGATAATTGCTTATGAGGGTTCCCTAACTAGTGCCCCACCCACACAGACTGGCACAGGCCTGGGTTTCCCTCAGAGCATTCTTGATGGCTTTATCAGCAGCACTGACCTAATAGGCCAACGTCTGGGGGAACTGTCTTCTGGTGAATCATTTCATCAGCTTCCTGAGGACACGCTGTACTCGTTTTAAACTATGTTCCATGTGGGGCCAGGAGATTGGCCATACCCTGGACAGACCGTTTATTTTCTTCCATGATACAGCCAAGAGGTCAGCATTCTCTGACTACCTGCCTTAAAACGAAATCCCTAAATGTGTTATTGTTCCTTCACATTTCTGAATTTTGGCTTAAAATGATCATCTTTACCCTTCCTTATACTCTTTTTGCCAGCTTAATCTGTGTTAAAATTGTCACTCCAAAGCTAGAGAGGCAGTCCAATTCCAGCTTTGAGGACTTGGATTTGAGCTTGTCCGGACTCATTAGGTTTACATACCTCTTGCACTTGGATTTTCTGTAAATAATTTGATGAGTGGGCGAGCTGGATGACCTTGCTTCTAAGGGGTGGGGGCAGCCTGAGAGCTCAGGAAGGCCTATGGTCCAAATGCCATGCTTTTTGGTGGAAATACACAGATTATTGAAAAGAATGTAGAGATTTGTTGGCAGTTCTGGGTCAAGGTAAGTCAGTAGTTATATATTTTTTATATTTAGAATTTCACTAGGGAGAGGCTGGCCTCAGGTGATCAGAAAACTGCCTATACCTCCCTGTCACTTGGACACAGAAATTTGAATGGGTTTGTATACACAGCTTCTAATATTTCAGTCCATTTATTTTTTTTGTGAATAGTGTGGCTACCCCCCTCAAGTTTTACATTTGCTCTAAACTAAATGGCCACCGATGCCTTGGCTAATGTCTTTTAATATCTAAGCCCTGTACATCTAGTTCTCTGTTAATAACAAGGAAAAAGCTCTGGTGACTCACCTTGACCTCTAGAGGCAAAAAACCCCCACAACATCCTTTTAATAATCTGGGAGTTTATTTGGATCGAAGGCATACTGCATGTTACACAATCTTCTCGTAGACCCGCATGGGTCACAAAGTGGCACCCTTGTTTCTTACGAAGTCAGCAAAGATGACTCGCTGCCTCTCTGAGAGCCTTCAAATTCATCTTTAATATGTAACCTACCGGCACAACAGAAACCCTCCCTAAGTTTAATGGGCTTTCTCTGAGAACTTTCCTAAGTGTATATAACCTTGGTTGCAATTAAAGGTACATTTTCTAAATGTCTTAAAATGAAGCGCACACCCATTTTCTTATAAGTCAACTGACAATCTTTCATGTCTTATCACTTTAAACTCTTTCTCTGACATCAAATTGGGAAGTACAGGAAGGTAGGGACAGATACATTGATTAGTGTTCCAAAGAGAAGAATGGCTAAATACATGAATCAGATTTGTTGAGTAAATGAATGGATGAAAGCTATGGTACTCCGACACCAGTGGTTTTCAAACAGGGGTGGTTTGTTCCTAGGGAATATTTGGCGATGTCTGGAGACATTTTTGGTTTTTTGGACTGGGAGGGATACCTGCACTACTGGCACGTGGTGGGCAGAGGCCAGGGATGTTGCTAACATCCTACGGTGCACAGAACCACCCCCACCACAAAGAGCCACTTGGCCCAAAATGTCAATAGTACTGAGGCTGAGAAACTGCCATATGCGCCCCACAATACCAACTGCATTCAAATGTCTGGAAGATGACCATTGATCTTTGGAAGATTCACTTAGCAAATTATTTGTTCAACACTTTTCATGTTGATATTCAGCCAAGGTATCCACTAAAAAAATCCTCTGACATTTTCCTTTTCCCTATCCCATCTCCACTTTGCCTATGCCCCTTTTCTATCCTCTCCCCATTTTTCTATCCGTGGAAAAAAAATGAAACTTCGCCACAGGAAGGAATGTCTGGGGTCAAAAGCATGGCTCCTTTTAGTTACTAATTTAATTGTAGCCGTGTCCTTTCTGGACCATTCCTTGCGAAGATAAATATGTTTACGCTGCAAGCGCTGCCCTCGCACAGCTTGGGAAGCCCTTTGGAGATGGGCATTGAGGGTGAAGAAACACATTCACAGGATGTTTACTCTAATGATGCTCTCAGAAACATTTGGGACATTTAAACAAATGCTTCCAACATCTCTCTCTCTCTCTCTCTCTTCACATTGTTGCTAAATTGTGGAAAAGTTATAAATAGAAATAATAGACTCAATTGATTTTTAATTTAGAAGACTGCTGCTTTATAGCTGAAATTGTAACGCTACCAAGCATGCCTTCTTCTCCTTTGGAAGGAAAGAGTGGAGAGTTCTTAGGGTTTTGAACTTGACCCAGGTTCACTGAGTCTTTTGGTCTCGGTGTCCCTGCATGTCTAATGCCATGCGGTGGCATGTGGCCAAAGGAAGATTCTGTGCACTACTTAACGTCTTTAGATGGAGCAAGTGCGGTTCCCCCTGCTCTCCAACAGCCAAGCGTTCCTATAGAAACCTTTCTAGCCAAAATGGTGTAAAGTGTAGAAGCAATTAGCTGAATGGTATTTTCGCTTTCTCGTAAAGGCGAAAAACCTCTTTGGATTTCTTTCAGTTGGCAAAAACAGGTACTAATGAAAGTCTTCGTCAAAGGGAAGTGGCTTACCGTGAACTTTAGAAAAGCGGGGGACACCCGTCATGCTATTATTTCTACGTTTAGAAATAAGAAACACTTTGAGGAGCTGTTTTACTTTGCCTTTTCCTTCATATTTAATTGTTAACATTTATCTCACAATTCAATAAAACGTGGAAGGTCATATTTAAATCTCATTTTTTTTTTCAGGGAAGTTTCTATTAATTATTTTAGGCATGTGAATAGAGCAATATCATGTTGCTTACTATCTCCCAAATATACTTTATTGTGGCAATAAAATATTTATTTGTAGACAACATCTCTGAGGCTGTTTATTTTTCCCCATTGTAAGATGACATGAAAAGACAGAGCTAGCCTGGTATTCTGTTACTTTAGAATTCCCTGGGTTGACAAGAATCTTCACTGTCGTCTCAACCTTCTATACTAAAAGGAGAAAATGCCTGTGTAAGCAATGCCCAACTTGGAATTCCTGGTAGTGGGACAGAGAGCATGCACGTGGAGGTCCAGCACTAGGCCCAGATGTTGCCTAAAATGCTATGGAGGACCATCTGCTTTTAAAGAGATCTACTCTTCCTGGTACTTGATGATTTTTTTCTTACTGGGTTCTTGTTTCCTGATTCTTCAATGGGAGACCAAGCCCAAAGGTAATGATTCACGAAGAGTGTTTTACATTCATACTAGTGTGAGGAGGTCTAAGAAGAGAGTTTGATGGAATTTAAGAATATAAGAATCGGCATGTTCACTGCTGCCTAATTCTGTGTAAGTGGATATAATGGGAGGGAGATGGATTTAGAGAAAAGGAAATGTGAAGAGATGGTGTAGAACTGTGGCGTCCGGTATGACAGCTGCTACCCACACGTGGCTATTAAACCCTTGAGATGTGAGTAGTCTGAATTAAGGTGCAATGTAGGTATACAATTACACTAGATTACAAAAATGTAGTGTGAAAAAAGTGAAATACCTAATTTATAGCATTTTATATTGATTATATATTGAAATCATTATATTTTAGATATGTTGAGTTAGTTAAAATATATTATTAAAAATTAATTTTACCTATTTTTTATTTTTATTATGTGACTCCCAGAAAACCTAAACTTAGTATGCAGTTCACATTTGTGACTGGCATTATATATCGCTGTTGGAGAGAGTGCTTTCTAGGAATGGCCTTCCCTCCCAGAGTACATATCCATGGCCTAAAAATGAAAGTTTTAAATTTGCCATAGTGTAGTTTAGCCTAAGCTATAGTTCTATGAACAGTAAATTGTAATGTCATATTATAGCCCCAGAGCAGGCTTCAGTCTCTTGGGTTACTTAGCCTCTAAATGGTCAGTGGGTGGATGTCATTGTGTTTATGAAAACTCTAAAATTAAATATAGAGTTGTGTGTGTGTGTGTGTGTGTGTGTGTGTGTGTGTGAATTCCACTGAAAAGCTTCTTGACTTTTTTTAGACTCTCCAAAGGATCATTGACCAACACTTGTATTGTATAATTCCAGGGGACCACTATTTCTCTAGAACTGAATGGTGGCTGGTGTCTCCCATTGGAACTGGACAACATGATGGTATTGCTTTGATCCCAAACTATTTAAGAACTCTGTCCCATTGTGAGGACTCTCAGTGTGGCTGTCGCTCTTTCACTTAGTTCTTG
This sequence comes from Saccopteryx leptura, assembly GCF_036850995.1. Classification (NCBI taxonomy): domain Eukaryota; kingdom Metazoa; phylum Chordata; class Mammalia; order Chiroptera; family Emballonuridae; genus Saccopteryx; species Saccopteryx leptura. The sequence goes on from NC_089505.1 coordinate 258,257,681, forward strand.
TGGGCTTACTATTGTATTCAGAATAAAACTTACATTTCCTAGGATGACAGTTAAGGCTAGTTATATTTGAATATTTTGCTAGTTATATTTGAATATTTTTCTAGCCTTATGCCTACCTATGTTCCAACCACAAAAATCTCTAAATGGTCTCAGAGTCTGACCTCCATTTAAAAGCCATGACTTTGCAGATACTGTTCTACCTTCTTGAAATTCCTTCCTCACCAAACTTTTGTCCATCTAAACATTAAACTAAGTTATAAAACAGGATGGGGAGAACATAGTCGCTTATTTCTTATGTAGCATTAATATAGCAAACATGCAGACATTCATAAATCAGTAATAAAGAGAAATGAAATACCAGAAATATAGGTAAACAATAAGAAATTTAAGGAATAGCAAGCTATGAGCAATAAATGTGAAAAGATGCTCCATCAGTAAGAACATTTTATTAAATCTGTATGTGCTACATACTGTTTAAATCCTTTACATAGGTTAATTATTTAATTTTGATATCCACTCCCACTAATTCTTAAATAAATGCAAATAAAAACAATTATAAATACCACTATTAGAGATGGCAGGACTGATGGGCACTCTCATATAGAAACTGTGGGTTTGTAAATCGTGCAAACCTTTTGAAAACTATTTTGGTCTTATCTAACAGATATTTAAATGCATATACCCTGTGACCTAAAAGTCTCATTTTTAGGAATCTGACCTACACAAATATTAGGAAGATTGCATAAAATGTAGGTACAAAGTTTCTCGGTGATAATCTAAGTAAATTCTGAAATTATCCTATTATGCAATCACTGAAAAAAAATCAAATAGACAATTATGGGTTATTTTGTGAAAAGATGTATGAGCATTATTAATTGGAAAACATACACAGTATAATATCCATAGATAGCTTGGTTTTACTTTTTACAACAATATATATATATGTGTGTGTGTATATGTAGTAGTACTACATTTATTGAGCACTTACTATATGCCAGGAAATGTTTATATTCATTTTTTTAAATTTAATTTTTAAAACAGACCTAGAATGTATACTTTTATTAACTGTAATTTTTGTATTGGAAAAATAAGAAATGCAGAGAGAAGTTAATTTACTAGCCTAAAGTCACACAGCTAGTTGGTGGTTGAGCTGACTTGAAGCCAGCCAGTTAGAATTCGAGCTGGCTGTCTTTACCTCGGTGCATGTGTTGAGAGAGGGTATGGAGTGGCATCCTTGCAAAAGAGCAAATTCTAGTCTTAAAGCCTGTGCAAGGCACTGGTAACCATTTGGAAGCTGGAATTGGAAGCAGGGAATGAGGGACTTACACTCTTATATATACTTCAGTAGAATGGTAAGAAATAAAGGTCAAATTAAGGGTTATTTTTATATTTTCTGCTTTTCTATATTTTCAAATATTGTATACTTTCTGTTTGTTCAAACATTGAATATTAAACGTGTGATGCTTTTGTAATTGAGGTAATATCGTGAGTGCTGCTTTGAAGTTGTAAGACTCCGCTGAGTCTTTGTGAAGCCTTTCCTAGTGTTCTCTGTTGGGACCAATAGTGCTGTGGTCTGTATTCGCTTCAGAACTTGTCTCATCTTGCCTTGAACTGTATTAATTTGAGTTATCATTCCCCTGCCCTCTACAGGAAACTACTTGAAGGCAGGGATAGCACATAGTAGGCATTCACCTAGAGTTTGTTGAGTGGACAGATGGAGTGAAAAAGGCACAGATGCCACTAGGTACTTCCCCTTCAAGCTTCAGCTCACAGCAGTGTTATGACCTTAGTATTGTAATAGGTGGGACTGCTGGCACCTCTCCAAACCACCGCGTGTGTGTCAGTCTTGATGCCAGCATCTATCTAATGGGGTCCACAGTGACAAGTGTTGTTTAATAGGATTTTTGAGAGGCACAACTTTGGTATTAATGATAGGGAAAAATGTGGCAAATAAATTCTTTAAAAATTTATTAGCCTTGAGTGGAGATGATAAGAAATGGCGGTAATCCTAGCAGGAAAAAAAAAAAAAAAGTTCTACTACTTCTATGTTCAGCCTTCTATGAAACAATCCCAAATAAAATTAGAAAATATTTTGAAAGCTTTTAGTACCATACCTGGCACTTGGTAGGTATTCAGAAAAGGTGTCTGTATATGTGTATATCAAAGGAATGAAGATCCCATCAATTCTTAAAGTAATCCAGGATAGGAAAAGAAAAAAATCTCATGGGAATCATTATTATTTTATACAATTTGAAAATTTACTCAAGGAAACAGCTATAATTTATAAAAAAAGAGAAAAAGAAATGGAGCTCACTTGATTATTGATCTCATATATTCTTTCTCTGTCTCTACCCTTAAAGATAATGGATTGATTAGTTAACTGGGGAAGCGTTCACACTTCCAAATTACCAGTTTGATGCACTATAAATTTGGAGAGATTATTTCTTTGAAAATGACTGTGCGGAGTGGAAAGTACAAGCTGTTTCTACAGCCCTCAGCAATAGCCTTGACTGGTGGTAGCCACAGGCGGAATTGGCCTCCTTGGTCTGCTGATCTTGGCTTAACCCCTTGAATGCCTAGCTGATTTTTAGTAGATGTGTGAAGGGATGATACTCACAGGGCTTTTCATTGCACGTATGCTTTCTATGGGATCACTCAATTAATTATAATTGTCCTGCCTTAAAGAGCATGGCCCCCGGCAGGCTAGGGGGTGTGGTTCTCCAGGGGTTTTATTTCAAACCTTATTTGCCTGAGAGCAAGTCAATCCATGGACTCGCTTCCTCAATATTTAATCAGGCAGCAGGAGCTTCAATGTCACAAGATCATACTCTTCACCAGAGAGTTGCTGAGTCTTTGTGGCCTTCTTCAAAAACAAGAAACTAGGTTATGTTTGCAGGTCAGGAATAAGCAGGGTGGATATTATGCTCCCTTTCCCCATAAGTGTTCCAACAAAGGCCAGGCTATTTTGAATGGGCTAATTACTCACACCAGGAGCAGGAAACCTATTTGTAGCTTGTGTTTTGGTGTGAGTCATTTGTGGGGGAAGAGCATCGATGGATGAGATAAAGGAGAAGGGAGATAAAGAAGAAGAGAATGAGGGGCAAGTGTGGGGAAGAGAAAGGGTAAAAGGAGAGAAAAAAAGTGAGAATGAGTATGATGATGACCACCTTAAACAGAGCCACCCCTATAGCTTTTGAGTAAGTACAGGGCTCAGGACAAAAACTGCATTGCCATTCTCACTTTCCAGCCCCCAGATCTCTAACACTTTATACAAGGAAAAGGTTTCTGAATGTCAGGAAAGTCTTATTGGAAGCAGGTCATCAAAGAAAGAAATGTATGTGTGTTAAGAATGGAGAGTTTCTTGGTGGTGGAGAAAAAAGGGGTTTCTGAATTGCTTGTTTATAGGGGCATCAGGTTATTTTTTTGTTAACCTTTGGAGAGCCACTTTTCCCCTCCATTGCTCCAAGAGCTATTCAAACTGTTGGACTATGTCGTGTCAGCCTTAGGAGAAATTCCGGCTCTGGGCTTTTGTTGAAGATCATCCCTCAGTACTTGAGTTGTTCAGAAGACTATCATAAAAAATATAGAGACAAAGTTTTGTAATATAGGACCACCACATGTTTTTGAGCACCTACTATATTTGTACCTGCTGCTAGATGCTATAGAGAATATAAAAAAGTTCAAAATTCTTGGCCTCAACTGATTTACTACCTAGTCATTAGCCAGGATTTTCTTGCAAGATAAATACTTCAATCATTTAATCACGCAAGTTTTCAGGATCCAATTATGAAACACTTATACCTGTAAATTGCCAGATACTGGGCCAGGTAATAAGTTTAAGGGAAATAAAATAGTTTTAACCTGGAAGAAGATGGTGGAGAGAATAACTGTAAAATTGTGTTGCATGTACTGCAAGACCATGGAGACTGAGGGATCAGGATAGACCTGTGAAGTCATGGACCCCATAGCCAAATCCCAGTAAATCCTGTTTGAATGGTTCAATGACAGCATACATTTGTGCATTTGTTGAGAAATGTTACACAGCATTTGAGTTAGAGTTTGATCCCTAGATAGGCTTTTGATGGCCAGAGATGGAGAGAAATTTCAGAAGAGAGGATCATATGAGTAGGCAGGTGAGATCTCAACTAGGACCTTTCATTGGTTGGAGCTTCAGGGGATCTGATTTATCCTCACACTTTATACATGGGGCCAGCAATAGGGAAAGGACTTGAATTCAGAACCATGGACCTGGGAAATGGTGAGCCCTATCTGGGTCCTAAGAATTCCTTCTGGCTCTGTTTCTTCATCTCAAGAATGGAGTACCACACTCTCTGAGAACAGAGGAAATCTTAGGGGTCTCCAGGGACAGAAGTCCTGGTACAGTCTTTTCTAGATACTGACAATGATAGCAGCTTGGTGTATATCAGAGAGTTTTTGAAATCAGAGGGAAAAGAAAAGGGGGAAAAAGAGAGAAAAGAGGGAAAATGAAGGAAGAAGGGAAGGAGGAAACAATATGGTTATCATGGACCAGACACTTTGCTAAGCTCATTATGTGAATTGCCTCCTTTAATAATCATATAAATCCTATAAAGGCCCTGGCTGGTTAGCATAGTGGATAGAGCATGGCCCAGGATGTGGACATCCAGGTTCAATTTCCATTCAGGGCACACATGAGAAGCAACCATCTGCAAAAAAAAAAAAAAAAAAAAAAAAAAAAAGAAGCAACCATCTGCTTCTCTTCCCTTCCCTCTCCCCCTTCTCTCCCTCTCCCCCTCCCGTAGCCAGTGGCTCGATTCCTTCAAGCATCAGCCTAGGTGTTGAGGATAGCTTAGTTGATCTGAGTGTCAGCCTTAGGCACTGAGGATAGCTCGGTTGATTCGAGCATTGGCCCCAGACGGGAGTTGCTGGTGGATCCCAGTCAGGGCTTATGGGGGAGTCTGTCTCTCTATCTCCCCTCCTCTCACTTAAAATAAATTCTATGAGTACGAAATATGTTGCCATTTTTTACACATGAAGGCACTGAGCTGCAGAACAATTACATACCTTGCCTAAGCTCACATGAGACCATGAATCAAAGCCATATTTATTAGACTCCTTAGTTTGTGCTCCAACAACTGCATTGATGGCAAAGAGAAGAGTAACCAGACCACCTTACACTTTGACCCCTAACTTTTCTCTGGGCCAGTCTCTGGTGTGGGTCTCCCTGCCTGATATTTTGAGGGAAGGTGTAAGTGTCAGATGGCATGATTTTTGCTTGAAATTTTACTTGATCTTCATCTCTTTCTAAAATTTTTATTATTATTCCACTTTTGCAAGACAGGAAACTGAGGCTTGGGAGTTCAAACAAATGGATTCAGGTCACTCAGCTGGAAAAGGACAAAGCTGGAATTCAAACCAGATTCCTCTGACTCCAAGTCCATGTTAGTTTCTATACAGTCTGAGTTTCCAAGATGTGGAAGGGAAGGGTCCCTTTCAGGTCATTGAGGGCCAACTATAACATCTCTACCATTTCCATCTTAAGAATGGAACCCAGAACCTAAGAACTTTAGCAGTTTTATTTGTCTCCCTGCCATGAAATTCTTCCCTTTGCATTTTGTCTTGGAGGCAGTTTTTAAAATCTGAACCTGACCAGTAATTCAACAACAAGATTTCCAGGCTCCACATGTCCTGCTAAAACCTCAACTTCATAGAGGTGTCTAGGCCATGCAATCTGTCTGCATAATATCTTTCCTTTGTAGAGAAAGATATTAGGGAAAAGATGACTTTCTAATGGCAAAGGACAGGACAGATGCCTCTGTTATCATATGATAACCATCTGCTTAAGGAGTTAGAGCTACTAATTGGTCTCTCACCTTCAATATAAAAAATACACCTCCAACTTGGGGTTACTTCACAGTTCATGCATCAAAATCTGCATTAAATGAATCTCCAAGTTGTGGCACAGACCATGACTTTCTCCCCCCACCCTTCTCTCTCTCTCTTTCCTGTCACGGAAATTGAAATGAGTGCCAGGAAGGCATGGAAAGAGCTTGTGCAACAGATGGAGGGATTTCTGAGGCCAGGGAATTCTGGAATTTGTATTTCTTAGGGCTCATTTAAAGTATTCTCCAAAGAGCCCAGCCTGGAGTGCTTAGCAAAGTAGGTTAGCTTGTTGCTAACTGTAGATTGTCCAATTGCTTTAGGATTTCAGAGTATAATGACCATATGAAGACTTGTCCTCATGAAACTTATACTTTTCTAGGTTTTTACCTCTCCGTGTAAAGACAGATTTGGGGGTAAAGGTTGACCTTGTAAGTAGACAGAGTAAGTGCGACTCACATAGGATGGTTTAAGGTTAGCATGGTCTCTGTGACTCACCGTCAACAAACAGGAAACAACTATAGTGTCAACTTGTGACGGTGTCAGAAATACCACCTTTAGAGATGCATTGTTGATCTCAATTTTGAATTTAGGAATAGTCCCCTAGTAGAACACACACACACTTCAACATGTTTTTGTTTCTTCTTCTTCCTAGTGCAGACATCTGGGATCCAAGCTCTGGATGGTGGGGGTGACTGAGTGGGAGGGATGATTTAGAGAGGTAACAACAGTGAAAACATAATGATTCACAGTTCTGTTGAGGTTGGACATTCATGCAGGATTATCCAGTTGGTGTTAAGCATATTTTCTAAACTTTGCTATGGCAATGTAGGGGCACATCTTTACTTACAAAACCCCACAGGCCACAAAGAGAGTGGCTGACATATATAAAGAAGATGCTTCTGCTATCAGGAGGGTTCAAGACCACTCCCTTTCATCCTTTGTTGCTCTGTGAAAATTTGTAGAGTTAACTATAGCAATGATTACTGTAGCCAGTTGATTGTCCTGGTAAAAGCATGTTCTTGTGCCCCCAAAGCCATCAGCCCAGTGGAAATCCACTTGCTACTTGGTCTTTTTTTTTTTTTTAAAGATTAAAAAAAAATTTTTTTTTTTTACTTTTTATTAATTTTTAGAGAGGAGAGAGGGTGGAAGAGAGAGAGAGAGAGAGAAGGGGGAAGGAGGAGCAGGAAGCATCAACTCCCATATGTGCCTTGACCAGGCAAGCCTAGGGTTTTGAACCGGCAACCTCAGCATTCCAGGACGATGCTTTATCCACTGCGCCACCACAGGTCCGCCGCTACTTGGTCTTTTATTTTTCTGTGGTTGAACCAACAAGGAAGATGATGGTTGCACGAAAAACGAGGTGGAGAGTTCTTCCAAGTCATGACTAAGGTAACAAGAAAAAAAAAAAAAAGCTTGCCCAACCCCAGGGTCCTTCTCTTCCATGTCTCCAAATGACTAAAAGGCAGTGACGTAATTCCCAGGCTCTCATTCTACTGTCACTCCTAGTGAAAAGGTCCTCCATCACCCTCTCTAATTATTCAAACCTGTCCAGTGGTTTCCAGGTTTAGAACAAGCCTCATGTTCTCCATAATAGTGTTTTCTTTCCATTCTTGTCTACATAGTCAGTGCACTCTTCTGAACTTTATTGTTTTTATAATTTTCTTTGACTGTTATCATTTTATTTCTCTGCAGTGTTATATATCAAGCTCACAGGCATTCTTTGTATCTAACTAAACTATAAGCCCCTCAAGGAGAGGAACAATGTATATATTTCTGGCACTTAATGAATTACATAGCACTGGAGCACTTTTTGAATTGAATCGAATTGACCCATTTATCTCCAGTTCAGCTGCAATGCTAGGTTGCCAGCCTTGAGCTGGAATGAACAGTGCCAAAGGATATAAGAAAAAATATTAAAGTTGATCAAGTCTTCAGTAGATCAGCCCCACTAGAAACCATAAATTCCTTGCGAGGTTCGGACGAGGAACATGTCTTGAATACATAATCCTGGCTCACTGTGCGCAAGCAGGTAAGAAAGGGAGAGGGAAGGAAGAGAAAATTAAAGATGATTAGGGACGCTCGAGTCTATATTTGGAGACTGTAACCAAGAGGACAGTTCGTTGTCATGTGTTTCCAAGGAAGTATTTTGTAGGAAAGGGTGGTTTTACAGCATGTCAAATGAGTTCTTTTTGGCTGTATTTGTCTACCCTGAAGTTTGTCCCTTTCTGAAGATGGGGTTGTTATTGCCACAGGAGGGGAAATGGTCTGGAGTTGGGCAAGATTCAAAAGCTCATAGTAAATGCTTTCATTCTCTTTATGAGACCGATTTCTGCCCATGTCCTTAGGCAAGGCACTCTGTTTTCCCACCTTTAAAATGGGATAATAACTGCCCTGTCAGAGATATTATGGGAATAAATCCATTTGCCAAGCCCCTCTCTTTGAAGTCAACAAGGATGTGTTATCATTACTATAACTGCTCTAACACTGTCTTTGAAGACACAGGCATAAACCTGGAGGCATCTCAAGTACATTTAATTGAGTTCATTTTTCTCCCAGCAGAATTGTAAGAGGGATGGTAAAAGTGTTTGAATGGGAAGAGGTAGCCATGTGGAAGGAGGAGGAATAAAATGGCAAGGGCAGGTGTTCACAATCCTAATAGTATGCGTAAGCCTGGTCATAATGATGTTAATCAGGAGTGCCACCTGACTGTGTTTAAAATTATAAAGACCCTCCGTGAGCATGCTGTAAACATCAGTGAAAAATTTAGGTGGCACAGAGCTGATTTTGGCAGCACCATGTAAGGGTGGGGCAAAGGAGACCCAGAGGATCATCGTCAGAAGTCCAAGGAGGAGCCGAGTCAGAGACATCTGCCTGCAAGGCAGGTCTGCACCCTACTTTGGTGGCGAAATGGTGATTCCAGAGAGATTTCCAACTTTCAGATGCATGCCTTTATTATTCAAGGTTCAGCCTTCACACAGAACCTGTGGGTGATTATTCCCTCTCTCTCTTTTTATTTCTTTTCCCTGTTTCTGGGCTGATTCTATTAATTTCCCCCAATGGCACGTGCAGCCCTGCACGGACGCTGCCATTGATGATCTCCTTATTCATCTCGTAGCAGAGAGGCCATTTGGATGAATATATGTCCCCCATTTTCTTTGCATTATAAATTCAGTGTTGTGGGAAAAGGAGCAAAATGTAATGGCAAGGCCTCCACAGAGAAATGTCCCTATTTGAGGAGAAGAGTTTTATAGGAGGAACAATTGACAGCCTCTCAGTACAGCAGGCATATTTTTCTGTACAACTGCATCACCACTAATGATAAATGAGAAATGTTTGATAGCTGGCTCCGTTGTCTGACAGCTACAGTTTTGGCCAGAGGGCCGTGGCAGGCTTTAGACTTCTGTTCAAAATGAGTTAAACATATTAGGCATTATGAAGGCACAGAAGCCTCGAGAATGAGTGCCGAAATGAGTGATCCGGGTAGGCTCCTGGGTACACAACTTGCAAAGCAGATGTCATTCTAATAATGTGTGATATAGAACATGCCTGGCCTAAACCCTGCTGGATGAAATATGAAGCCCCGTTGGTGATATTTAATACCATTTTATGAGGTGCCATCTTATAAAGACAATGCCCGCCGTATGTGGAATGCTTAAGGTATTTTGCCAAAGGCACAGGGAGGTATCTGGCATAAGTAGAATTTTTATTATTTTATAAGCCTTTACTTTGTAATATTTCTGTTTCCACATTATTGTGGGGCTTGCTGCCCTAACCCTCTGTCGAGCAAACTTGATGAGTGCTTGCCGGGTAGATTGACAGATAGCCTTCTCTGTTTCTGGAAGGAAAGGCTAGCTTCCACCTAAATGCATTCTTCAGAAAGCCTTCAAAGTGGAAATACAGCTTTGCTACAAGCATTCCTCGAGCAGGGACTTTGAGTCTGGCATACAAAAATATTGCCATTTTTCAAGTGGGCCATTTTGAGGGTAATAGAGGATTTGTGTGAACTGTGGCTGCTGGAATACGTCTTCGCTTTCCTCTACAGTTTCTGATACTAGGTTCCCGCCAAAGCTTCCAATTGGGTGTTCCTTTCAGGGTATGCTAAGGTCATCAAGGCTTGTGACTCTTAACCCCAGCATCAGGGTGGATCGTGCTACCTCTAAAGTACTAGAAAATCTAAGCTTGTGAAAACAGTGATGGCCCCAGGCTGGCCGCGGTTCCCAGGAGAGGTGTGTGTGGTGCGCAGAGAATAAGGACTGGTTGGAAACAACGAAATGATAATCAGAGTATCCTGTTTAAAACATATCACTCTTTACCTTTGTTTTCTAAGTGCACCCACATCAACAACCCACATACCCCATAAGGCATTCCAGAAGCTGAGACCCACCTAATTGACCAGACTCAGGATGCTTGGAATATTACCTTTCTGAACCTGTGCCCATCTCACACCTGTGTTCTGGATTTCTTCAAGGTTCTGTTAGGTGAAAGGTCCTGGATTAATTTTGGGTATAGTGGATGAAGAGGACTGTTTCATTTTTTTAAATAAAGGAAGGTCTTATCTTTTGGTGGGGGGAAGTTTGATGCAATGGAAGATTGCACAATGAAATGCCTTCCCAGCACATCTGCAGAGTAAGGTGAGCAAGGTCAGTCACTTCAAAATTCAGGGCAAGCTCTTTGGACAGACCTCTGACTTAACAACTCGTGGGAGTAGGCAGTGCCCTCTCTCAACTGTGACCACTGGGGCGATGTGCACAGCCTGCTGGCTGCATGGCCAGGAAAGCTACTTTTTAGTACCATATCGCCTCTCTGCCATCACCAGTGGCGCTCTGTGCTGACACCAAGTCTGGTGTGTTTGTTTGCCAGTGGGGTTATACATATTCTTCTTGTCCTTATTCTTGTGTGATTTAGTTAAATATTTAGTAATTGATGAAATATGACTGCACAAAGAAGGGGGTTGTTTCTCTCTTATTGAAATGTACATTTTGGGACTACTTGGTGAAAGCAAGACACTAAAAAATCTGCTCTTAAGCCAGGCATGTGTAAGACATCTGCAAAGGATTGGGGGAATGATCATAAAAATTAAGAGCACTTTGCATTCAGATTGCTTCATAAATGTTCTCAGTTCTCACCCCACTTTAAAGAAACTGAAATAGGAAACCATGGCTGATGGGCACTATGGGTGTGGCTTGTGTAAGAAAGTACTTGAACTCCAAACTGCTGATTGACAGATGATCTCCTTTAAAAGTTTTAAGCTATCTAAAATGTTTAAACTCTGTCTGGATGATTTTATAGTTCCATGCTTTAACAGACTTTTCCCACTGATCAGCCCACTCTAGGTTCTCACTCTAGAGAATCTGAATCTATTCAAGTTCACACTGTGGATGGAATGCCAAGCAGAAGTTACTTCCTTAGAGGAACTGGATTTTCACTTCTATTTTTTCAGGAAAGGAAGGACATTGGAAAAGTTTGGTATTCTTAATAGACAGACAACCTCATAGAGTAGAGACGGGAACATAAGATTTGAAATTTGATGGCCTAGCTCTGCTACTTAGTACAGATCACCTTGAGGAGGTACATCACTTAACCTTTTTGGACCTATTTCCTCATCTGTAAAATGGGAAAAATGATATTCTTCCCTATCCACTTTGCATCATTGTTCTGACAAGCAAATGCTATAATGTGCAGCCTTTAACGTCAGCTATGAATGTGAGTTACCCCTACTGCCTCTGTTACGATGACCACCCCTTACAACTCACAGTCAGTACCCGACTATTGGTACTTGGAGCCCGACGTGCCTAGGGAGATTGGGCACTGTTTCTTTTTAATCCCATGTGGTCTTTTCTGGAAGGACAGCTTCACCCTGGAGAAGAGGAGAGGGCTAGACTGCAGTTTGGAAGATCGGTTTCTAGTCTTCCTGCCGCTCGCCCTCTGTGGGACCCTGGAAGGGGCCACTCGGTTCCTCCCCGTGAGTTCCCCACTACCTGCGTTGTCAGGCTGCTTTTCTTCAGGGCCCTAGGTATTGGCCTCCATCTGATTAGTTCTGTTATTGTATGATTTTCTGTAGTGTTTCTATGTAAGATTTTATTTAAAAAACAAATGGAAAAATAAGTTCCAATAAATAAAAGGGCTTACACATCACTGGATTAGAGGTTCCCTAATGTCCTTTTCAGCTACAAAAGGCTTCAGTTTTGTCACTCTGTGAATTGTTACCACCCCCATTCCCTGACTCTCAGACCACTGTGGTTGCTTAATTCCCATCTCAATCGTCAGAGCCAAAGAGAACAAATTGTCCAAGCAATTAACTGTCTCGCATATGTGTCAGTGCCAGCTTTCAGCATGTGGCCTGGCTTTTCCCTTTGTGGACAATGGCAGGCTCAGGGTCCATATGATAACATATTCTGTGCCAAACCTCAGGTCTGTCCTTTAAATGGGACCTCACACTTCTCAAGAGAAGTAAAGGAGATTGGCAGCTTGGTGGTTGCTCATCGTTTATAATTAAGGGGTTTAAAAGCATGTGTGCCCTGCCCCAAAATACAGGTATTAAGGGAGCAGAGCACTTGCGTGCTTCAAATCCTTTAAGTCTCTTTGTATAAAATCCTGATTGATTGCTCTTTTGCTGCAAATATCTTGATAAATCAATTAGGGAGAAATTCATTCCAAATAAGGAATAGAGAAGTTGTGACAGGAGGTTACCACAGGGTCCAGTCTCTGCCCCAGGAAAGCTGCTAAAAATGAATCAAGTCGTCTCCCCTTGGGCCTCCCTGTGCTGGAAAGTCCTGAAGTTGCTCCTCCAAGAAGTTCACCACAGCCTGTGGTCACAGTCCTGTACTTCTACCCACTGCCAGGTGAGCTGCCCACTGAAGCTTTAGGCTCAAATTTGCCTGCCCATTGAAGACTACCTGTATGGCCAGTGGCTGCCATCATCCTGGTCATTCTCATGGAGGTTCACATTGGATTTAGGCAGATGGTAAAGAAACAGTGGAGCCAAAAAATGGTGGGCCATTTCCGTTTATTTAAGTCTCACACCAGCGGATGAGAAAACAGGCAAGGAAAACAGTTCCCTTTCATTCAGGGATCCCAAAGCCCTGATGCATTTTCTGGTTCCACAACCAGGAAAATCTTCTTTGGTTCCTTCTAGAATCAAAGGTCCCCATGAGCCTCAGTAGGGTTCCCGAATACCCTCAACTCTGGTTCCCCATCTGTGCAACTTCTCTCTCTGCATAAAACTGGCTTCTTCTTCAGCACTCTGCATTCTCTCTGCTCTCCCTGCAGAACTGCCTGGGCCCACTACTTTTTGGCTCCACTGTTTCTTTACCATCTGCCCAGATCCAATGTGAACCTGCCTATGAATGACCATGATGGCGGCAGCCCCTGGCCAGACACTCCCTCAGCCAGAATGGGTAATCATTGACATTCCTCAGCACAGGACGTTCGTGGAGACAGAAACCCTCTGACCTGATTTCAAACCGATTGTGATAAAAAAAAGAAAAATCAAAGAACTACCTGGGCCAGAAGGGAGAAGCATTCCTAATTCTTGCAGGTTTCTGAGATGTTTGAGATGACATTGGTTTACAAAACCATACAGGTTTCGAGTGTACAACTCAACAAAACACCATCCACACACTGCGTTGTGAGCATTCCACCCTGAACCCCCTTTGCCCACCTCTGCCTACCCTCCTCCCCCGCTGCCCTCTGGCTATCACAATAATTTCTACATCTATGTGTTATATGTACATGTTTTTGGGCTAACCCTTTCACCTTCTTGCATCCCGTCCCCCCACCTTCTTCCCCTCTCACCGCTGTCAGTCTGTCTCATGTGTCCATGACTCTGTTTCTATTTTGTTCATTAGTTTATTTTCTTCATTATATTCCACATATAAGTGAAATTATATGGTATTTGTCTTTCTCTACTGGCTGATTTCATTTAACATACTAATCTCCAGATTCATACATAGTATTACAAAAGGTGAGATTCCCTTCTTTTTTATGGCCGCATAATATTCCACTGTGTAAATGCACCACAGCTTTTTCATCCATTCATCTACTAATGGGTACTTGGAATGTTTCCAGATCTTGGCTATTGTCAATAATCCTGCAGTGGACTAAAAAATATTTGCACAGCAAAGGAAATTATCAACAAAATGAAAAAGCAACCCACTGAATGAGAGAACATATTTGACAATACATCTGATAAGGGGTTAATAATATCCAAAAATTATAAAGAACTTATAAAACTTAACACCAGGAAGACAAAGAATCCAATTCAAAAATGGGCAAAGGACCTGAATAGCTACTTTTTCAAAGAGGACATAGAGGTGGCCAGTAGACATGAAAAAATGCTCAATATTACTAATCATCAGAGAGATGCAAATTAAATTGCAAGATACCACTTCACACCTATCAAAATGGCTACCATCAATAAATCGACAGACAACAAGTGCTGGCAAGGATGTGGAGAAAAAGGAATTCTCGTGCATTGTTGGTGGGAATGAAGTCTTGTTTTTGAGTACTGATGTCCATAAGCCCCTCATTTGTGTTCTGTGCATTTTAACAGAGAAGATAGGAGTTTCTCCATTCTGATTTGCATTTGCAGTGAAAGAGGAAGCTCTGCTGTGTTTGCTGGCCAGGATGATTAATCTGCTTTCAGAACAGAGGTCTCATTGTCCCAAAGAAGTGTAAAAACTTCTGTTAGCAGGGCCAGATACCTGAATAATTCAGGTAAACAATATTTTGGTTGTTGGAGGGTTATGACAGGTACCACACATGGTTATTTATTTCCAATACTTTAGAATTCAGTACTTAAATTTTGAAATAATTAATTTATAAAACAATTGTATTAGATAGATACTATTGTCAGTTGTTGAGAGTTATAGATGTCTATCCCAGAACACGGAAATGAAGACAAAAATAAATCCTCCTGAGGGTTAAGCTGTGAAGTCAACATTACTGGGTCAGAGCACAGATAAGTGCAATCTCCTTACAGTGATAGAATGACTTCTATGTTCAGATATACTTGGCTGCAAGCTACGTCACTATAGTAGTAATATATTTACCAGAAGAGGGACTCCACAGATACAAAAGTAGAAAAAGAGGAGTATCTCAGGAGTAATCCCTGGTTTATTCAAGTACTATCTAGGAGAGAGAGTACCTCAGCCTGATAATGCCATGCTGAGGTCAAGACAGATATGTCAAGCTATGCCATTTGACATTCCAACTATACAACAGATTCTTGTTCTGACTCAGACTTCTGATGAGAGTTTACCTTACCATGAGGCTCTAGGCTTGGCCAGAAAACTACCTGGGTACCCAGGCCCAAGGATTTTGGTCTGAATGAGAGCAATATTTCTCATTATAAGTATATACATTAACACCTAGGTTTTAGATATCATTTTCTTGAGCTTGACTTGTGTAAGTCTACCAGTGAGAGATGCATTGTTCTTGGTGTGATCATTTTCCAAGTAGTGTCAGCAAGGCAGACCAGAGCCTAGTTAACCATGGACACCGATGAAATGAATGTTGCCCTATGAGGCCTCATGGGAGACAGCTTGCTGGGCTCTCCCGGGAGCACACCTTTCTGTATCTTGCATTGTGGCACAATGGTGCCACAATCCTCCACCTTGATGGGCAAAGTGAGTGCACACCCCTGATTCAGCTAAGTCAGATCTCTGAGGTCCCCTTGACTTCATCTCCCCAGAGCAGACAAAATACTCTTGAGTTCTCAAGACAGCAGCTTAGAGTCTCCAGCTTACTTAGGCCTTGGATATTGGTACTAGACGTGGTTTCAACCTTTTTTATTTTTTACATTTTAAATTTCTTTAAGAATTCTATTGATGTTTAATTGGTATATAATAACAACCCATGTTTAAAGCATGTGGTTTGATTTGTTTTGATATATTTACATATCCATGAAACCATCACTGCAATCAAGAGAATGAACGTTTCTATCACATCAAAAGATTCCTTGTGCCCCTTATTAATCCTCGGCTACTCTGCTCCTGGGCAAACACTGGTAGGTTTTTGTCCCTGGCCTTGTATTTTAAACCAAGCTTTTGGCTTATATTATTATATAATAACTAAATAACTTATTATTTCCTTCAATCCAGTTGCCTAAATTGACCTTTCTTAGGTCTATTGGAGACTGGTGTCTGCATTTCACTTCTTGCTGAAAGAATTCTCTATTATTAAAGACCTCCTTGTCTGAACCATGTCCTATAGTTTGGTTCTAGGATCATTGCATTTCTCTTACCCACTGGGCTGTTCATCTGTGCACCCTGCTGCACACTTGACAACAATTCACTACCAGCTAATTTCTACCGTTGTTGGCTACCAGGCTGTGCATGGCTACAGGCTGCCCAGTCACCGCTCCACAGTAGGGCCTTGGTAATGTCTGGCATCTGCTTAGCTGCATTTCTCCCTTATCTGCTTCTGGAAATGTCCCAAAACAGTTGCCTGAATCCACTAATCTAACCAGGTTTTAGCTTTTAATCATTTTAGGACCAACCTATCCCATCATCAGTTGACCCCAGTAATTCCAAGAAAGCATTTAACACTAAAACACACAAAAAAAACCCCATTATTTTGATGATTTCTTGATTCAAAAAGCTCCTTGAAATCACAGGGTATCTCCGTGACACCATCATAAATTCCATTGCCCTGTCCGTAGGTTAAATGAATTTACTGGTTAGAAGATTTTGTGTTATAGAAAGAAGGATCTGTGGTGATTAGACTGCATCCCAGCTGCTGAGAAGAGTCAAGGGAGAACAGCCATTGCAAGGGCAGTGGGCCTGTCTTCAGGAGGCTTACCATGGCCTTCTCTCTTCCTAGTCTTTGAATACTGAAATTTTTCTTTACAGGATGAATCCCAAAGGGTAAAAGGTAACTACAGATTCTCTAGCTCTGCCTTAACCAGCATTAGGGTGAGAAGTTAAACAAAAGCGATTTCATCTAGTTCTCTAACACCTATTGAATTATAACCATGATGAGACAGGCACTGAGTCACCTGGTGAGTAGTACTGACTTAAACCATTTCTGCTCTCAGATCGCTTACAGCTCAGCAGAGGAGAAGAAAAAGTTCCTCTTCTAGTATCAGAACTCCTTTAGCAACTCCTTGTTGTAACAGTTATTCATGGACCCCCTGTGCTTGGGAGGCTTTTCACGCTTTAGCTAATCTCCTAGATTCAACACCTTACTCTGTGAAACACCTGTTTGATTATTCTATCCCTGGCAACACTTTTGGAACTTTTTGTTGCTTGCCTTACTGGTGAGTGTATGTCTTCTCTGGGTAAACTATTTAGTCAACTCATGAGGTTCTGGGATGGTGGTAGAAAAGGCTTTGCTGTGGAGAACTGGAAATCATTGTAGCTCATCAGCATGTATCACTGGATTTGCATGTTCAAAATGCTGTTTGTACTTAAATGAGGTTAGGGCACTGTGCTTTCCTGCACATCTCTATAGGAGTCGAGCCAATGGATTTTAGATTCCATTTAAAGAAATGGAATTTTGGAGGTAAGGTCAAGCCAATTGGACAACTTATACATTTGTATCTAAAGGGTTTCCTCCTAACCTTTGGGGAGAAAGTACAAAATATATTTTTCTTTTATTTCTAATGTTTTTAGATAGGAAAGAGAGAGAGAAAGGTTGTGGGGAAGAGTGGAAAGTTTCAACTTGTAGTTGTTTTGCTTATGTGCCTTGATCAGGCAAGCCTGGGGTTTTGATGCCTAATCCACTGTGCCACCACAAGTCAGGCAATATATATGTTTCTATTGACTTAACTGTTCTCATGCCAATGGTTTGTAGCTAGTTTGTGATTTCAGTCACTCATTTATTTACTAGTACAATCATCTGTAATTCTGACCAATGCTACACTTAGGTATCTTGAGGTGTCTTCGAATTCGCAGTATATTTCCCAAACACTATTAAGTTAAACTGATACATTTCATAGCCACATGCCATATAGCTATGTAAGAAAATAGTATGTTTTGAGACCTGAACAATGAATGAGAATGCCAGTTTTAGAGTATGGTGGCAATATCTAATACATATCTATATGAGGTATCTAGTGCATGAGGTCCTGAGAAGACAAGGTAGCTTCGCACAAAGCATGTCTCTGCACTCTAGTAAATTTTGAAACTCCTAGTCCTAGCTAAACCTCTTTTATGCCTTTCTGTGATGTAATTGATATTGTGTGTGTGTGTGTATTTGTGTGTGCTTTATGTGCATGTATTTTGAGGAAGTGAGTGGACAGCAGGAAAGAAAAAAGTAATTAATAGTATAAATTCTCCCCACAGCTGATCATGGTGTGTCAGTAGCATAGTCATTATATACAAGCAAGTGAATTTTGATCACTTTAATCTTTCATGAAATTAAATTACTTCTCTTTCTTTAGGTTCTTCCCCTGAGCAGAATTTTAGAGAGACTGGGTAGTAGTGAAACTTAGGGAAACATTATATGAATATCTCTTTAGAATCTGAAATAAATATAAAAATAATAACTACACAAGGGAATGTATGTGTAAATCATTAGAATGTTTCATTCACTCATTTATTCACTCACATATTCAACAGTTGTTTATTGAGCACTAGACACTATGACAATTAAGGACATAAACATGAATTTTTTTTAATTTTATTTATTCATTTTAGAGAGGAGAGAGAGGGGGAGAGAGAGAGAGAGAGAGAGGAGAGAGAGAGCCAGGGGGGAGGAGCTGGAAGCATCAACTCCCATATATGCCTTGACCAGGCAAGCCCAGGGCTTCGAACCGGCGACGTCAGCATTTCCAGGTCGACGCTTTATCCACTGTGCCATCACAGGTCAGGCCATAAACATGAATTTGACCGTCTCTTTCTGCAATGTGTTTAGTAATGAACCGATTTCTCTGAAAGAGGGAACGCCCAGCACAGAACCTGTTTCATGGGCTAGGTTCAGTAAGTGTTTACTGATAAAACGCATTGTTTCCCAAAGTATGCTCCGTGGAACACTCGTCTGGAGGTGCTCCGGAGATACCTGTTCTTTCTCTCTTGCATATTCACAAAGCACGGTTATATATGTAAGGCTCTAAGAAATCTTACTGAATTTGGTTTAATCCAGTATTTCCAAAGCTCATTTAATCAGGGTACCCTTTTTTAAAGTCAACTTAATAACCCCCATGGAACACATGTTAGGGAATACTGGGCTAAATGAAAGTGAAAGAAATCAATGTCAGAAAGATCTCTGATGGTTTAAACAAGCCACGGAAGCCTTCAATCCCTCCCTGACTGTATGACTGAGGCCCCATCCCTCAGAGACCTCATTACTGTGTCTTTCTGACTTAGTGCAGAAGAAAAATTTCAACTCAATAACATTAGTAATATTGGAATGTATATATGTACACATGTGTACATACATGCATAGTTTGCAATATATATATACATATATATATATTCTAAAGTAAAATAGCACTAGACAGAAACATACTAGTCTTAAAAGTCCAATCTTTCCCCCAATTGTAGTTCTTAAGGAAGCATGCTTCAAGCAAAATCGAGGTCTATTTCCATCCCAAGTCACCTGGACAATTTTTATATTATTAACCACATGAGTAGAATTTAATGGGAATACCTCAAATAAAACTTGCTCTCCCACTAACTTTGATTGTCAGTTTCCATTTCCTGTATGGCATTGATGGGAGGGTTCTCCTCAGAATCCTTCTGAAATCTTTGAGGAATTCTTCTACATTTAAGAACTCTAAACCAAGGTTAATTGAAGAAAAATGAGAGTAAATGTGTTTTTATGTTGCTCTGATAAATCTGCGGCTGGGCAATAATTGCAAAACAATACATAAGTGAAAAATAGAAGCTGACAACCCAAAGTAGCAAATGTTGATTGTATGGAATGACATTATTGCTCAGGATAACTCAGCTCCCTGTGCACAGCATGCTGCCATGGGAAAAGCTTGGAAACCAGGTGCATATTTCTCTATCTATTATTTTAGTCATACAGATGATTCATTGAACAGGACTTTTCTCTTCAGCTCCCAAAGTTGACTTCATTCCCTTAGCAGTGTGACTTGTGTTTCTTTCATGTATGGCCCTTGTTTCAGACTCCATCAGAGTCTTTTTTTTCCCCACCACCCTTCTGGGCATTGTCGCCACTGTCAAATGAGAAATACACAGAAATAGGAGATTAAAAATGTAAATTTCATAAACAGAAATCAAAGGTCCTAAATCCTTAGTAAAGAAAAGCCAACATAAGTAAGAACATTAAAAACCATACATAAATAGTGCTGCTAGGCTGAATGTGTTAAATAATTCAATGGTTAAGTCATAAGCGTTCTTAAACTTAAGTATAAAAATGCCCTTGACAATATTTTACAGCCATGCATTTCTTTAAAATATTTAGCATTCTCATTAAAGAGAATGACTTTAGTTTATATATTAGTTACACTCCTGCTTGTTAATATGAAGGAATTTAGGAGCAAAAAGCATTCTCATGTATATAAGCAAAAGGCAATTTACATACAAAGTTGGACAACTATTCACTTTTTATTTATTTCTGGATCATCAGCGTCTACATATAGCTATACAGCATTTAAACAAATTTGTTCCTTAATATGCAATATTAATATTCTGTGCCCCAAAGTGCCATTTGCTAATGCTATTGTGAAGACAGGTTCCTTCAAAGCGACATGGAAGTCCCTGCTTTAGAAAGACTTAATGAACCTTACATTTTTTGGAATACTGCACAGTGTAATGCCTGTTACATATTCATTGCTAGAATGGAAGATTTCCTTTAACTCTGAGCTTCCTGGTCTAGTTCTCTGTAAAACATTGTCAGAAGTCACTAGAGACTTTCGTGGAAAATTGTGACTCTTGATAGCAAGATGTAATGGGGAGGTTTAGAGTAGAAAAGCCAGGAGTCTATCGCCCCACAGGGAGACGTTCTGACAGACAAATGGATGGATAATACAATTTTTGACATAATGGGATGAAAAAGTTTATGCCAGAAAGAACTGAATTTAAAGTTATTACTTTAAAAGAAAGTCTGAAGTTTGAAATCATCAGACTTTCCAATGTGTGCTTCATTTTACTGCTTATATGCAGAAGAGATTTTAAAATAGAGATGCTGTCAACTGATTTATAGAGTTACTAACAAGGCTGTCGTAAATTTTTAGTTACCTCTTTGGAAATATCCACAATAATAAACACAGTCTTTCTTTTTCCCCCTCCTATATCTTGAATAAAGAAAACCTAGCATGACTCTTCTATGTTCCTACTTTCTCATTACAAAAAGGACAGAGAAGTGTTGGAGCTAGAGATACAGGTCCAGGGGTTGGAAGAATGGAAGGTATCATGGTGTAGACTTTATCTTTGTAGAACAAGTGCTTCCTACTGTAATGACAGGCTTGGAACTCAGCAGTAACCACTGGGCAGCAGGCCTCTCTGGATGTGGGGAGGACTCATTTGGAAGAGTCAGTCCTCCAAATCTCTCCTTTGTATTCACTCTGTGTGGCTCTAGGGTGCCAGCACCAAGGACTAGTATCAAATATAGTCACCCCCAACATACACCCACCTCATCCACTCAGCTCTGGGTGTTTGGAAGTATCATGCTATCTCATTCTCCTGATATTCTGCACTTTATTTTAGACCCTGAACGAGTTCATATAGTCTCACAATTGCTTTCCATTATGCTCTATCTTGCTTATTTTAAAATTAGTCCTTACTATCATTTCACCCAGCACCATGCTTTGTGCCTACCCCCATTACTTCTTCATTACTTTGTGTGGATTTGATTCATTCAGTGTTTTTCTCCCTTTCTGGATGACTCCATGAGGGTCACACTAAGTCTTTTTGTCTTGATATCTCAGTGCTTCCAAGGCTGGGAGTAAGGGGACACACACTTCGGTGAGTACCTCTTTGATTTGGCACCCTGGCGCCTCGTTTACCGTGACCTACTCCTGGCCTTGGTGTTAGCACGGTGCCTGTCACATGACAGGAGCTCAGTACACACTTGACAACTGTCACGATGCCCTACTATTTGAGTAAAATTTAAAGCATATTGTCTATTGTTGGAATAGATACCCTAATAAAACTGTTCTCTTGTCCTCAACATTTTGAAGGTAGATAATTATTACCACATTATGTCTACCAGAAATAGGATTCATTCAATTCTGTAGGAAAAGGGAACACGGAGGCATAGTGAGGAGGTATTTCACAAAAAGAGCAAAGCATTTGCCACTCCTGGGACTCAACGGATAAAACTCTTATGATCCAAAGCTCGTTTTAAATTAATGTTAATTAACAGTTTAAAAAATAATATGATTCATCAAAATTAAATTTATGGGATTGTGGACATCAAAAGAAAACAATAAGGGAAAAGAAAAGGGAAAAAAGAAAGGATAGAAAATAAAGGAAAAATAGTGAAGGAAAGAGAAAAAATTCTGGTGGTTTAAATGAATTCACAAACTGGCTTATATATCACATATAAGAAGTAATCCAGCAGCATGTGAGAGAGCAAGAAAGATCCTGACATTCAGTGACTGGGAAACACTAGGGTACACTCCCAATGCCTGCCATTAATGGGGAAAAGGGGAGAACTGTAGACCTTCAAAAACTAGTACTTCAAAAATGATATGTGATAGGAAATTTGATTTTTTTGTTAACATCATTCTGTTCAGAGCAGCCCTAAACTCAACATGCACTTTAGAAAAACACAAACCAAAACAAACACCAACCTAAAACAAAAGGAAAACACTCTTTGGAGAACTAAACTCTAGTACTTTAACTTTAGATCACCTGTCAACTTTAATTCTTAGCCTTACAGGGATATCAGTTTATATTATAACAGTGATATGTAAGGGAAAAAACGTTAGAATCAGAAATAGCTGCTTAGAAATAAAGTGATAATTATGATGTCGATGATAATAAATAGCTATTAATTTTTTTAGTGCTTTAGAAAATGCATTTTCCAATATTATCCCATTTGATTCCCAGAGGAATCCTATGGCACAATGGTCTTAGAGATCTCAATATATCAAAAGGGAAACTGAGGTTCACAGAAGCCCAACAAATTAAGTAGGTTAGCCAGTGAGTCAATGTCTACAACCACTAAGTCCTCAAACCGAGGGGAAAGAATATTTCTTTCCATGCTGTCATTTAAATGCATCACAAACCACATCACATAATTGAAACCACCATTGAGATATCATATACAGTATGCCAAAAGCCACAGACTTGGCTTATGATACTTTAATTTCACATGTGTGCATTAACACATCATATCCATTAAAAATATACTATGGGGAGTTATTGCCCTGTTTTAAAAGGAAGCGGCTTGTGTGAATGGAATTCATACCAATATTTGAGATGACCAAGGAACAGACAGACAACCTAACGTGAGCTCTTTTGTATGGAAAAATTATGTCATGCTCTTCTAATTATGGCAAGTACAAAGCCACTGCTTTTAGTCAATGCCCCGGAGACTCACAAAGGAATGGCAGGATGAGCCAACAACTACCAACGAGAGCACTGCACATTTACTGGGGCGCTAGGACAGGTTGGCTCATTGCTCACTGGTGCACTGGGTAGATTTGGATGGCATTTATTGGGAAATGATTCAATAATGACCTTCCAAAGCACTCATGCCAAAGCACCTGTGCCCAGTGTCAGCCATTCAGCCTCTGACAGTTCATTGAACATCCTTTCCGGGATGGCTTTCAGCCATGCCAACACCCCAAATGCAAAAACAAAACTGCAAGACATGAGAGAAAAACATAACCATGTGACTGGGAAGCATCAAAAGGAAATAACAGCACAACAAGAGGTGGCCAAGTGTTGCTTAGCAATATAATACAAGCAGGCTACTGGGATATTGTTACTGTTCACATGCAGTTGACATGTACCACCCATGAAAAACATCTCGAGAGTCAAGATCTATAACAGCAGAGGAATGGTATGCCAAAGGGTCAGAGGAAACTCTTGGATACCAGGAGAGAAAAACATTATGCTCTCCACATCATTCCAATAATATTTATTTGTCTATCTGTTTGTCCCTTTCTCCCTGTGAGACACACACACACACACACACACACACACACACACACACACACACACACACATACCCCCCTACATTCAAGTGTGTATGACTACAAAAACATCCAATAGGAAAAAAGTTGCTTGGCCTTGGCCGGTTGGCTCAGGGGTAGAGCATCGGACAAGCATATGGAAGTCCTTGGTTCGATTCCCGGCCAGGGCACACAGAAGTACCTATCTGCTTATCCACCCCTCCCCCTCTTGCTTTTCTCTCTCCCACCCCTCCCCTCCTGCAGCCATGGCTTGATTAGAACCAGTTTTCTCTGGTGCTTAGGATGGCTCCATGGCCTCTGACTCAGGTGCTAAAAAATGGCTCTGGTGGCAAGAGAGCAAAGGCCTCAGATGGGCACAGCATCGCCCCCTAGTGGGCTTGCCGGGTGGAACTAGGTCAGGGCATATGCGGGAGTCTGTCTCTGCCTCCCCTTCTCTCACTGAATAAAAAAATTAATGAAAATAAAGTAAAATTTATATAAAAAGAAAAAAAAATAAGTTGCATCTGTGCAGTACCAAGCAGCTATATGGTTAACTGATTTTAGATTTTGCGTGCTGTGCTGAGAAAAATGAAATCAGTTCTCCTTGGACTTTCATGCAATCGTGTACTCCCCACAAAGAGCACCATAACCCACAAAAGTCAGACCCCAAGTGTCCCCTTAGTTTATTTGAAGACTGGGTTCAGTATGTGGACATTATGTTGTCAATATCCAGAACTACATGGGAATTAGTCCCATAGTACCTCTCTGCCCTGGTGATCCTGAGAAGTGTAAATTTGTCCAAAAAGGGAATTCAGGCTGCGCTGGAAGTAGTAAAGCATTACCTTGTTTAGAAATAGCACTGCTTTACTTGACAAACAAGATATGCCTGTTTGGTTCTAGAACTGTTTTAAATAGAGTGAAGTGCATCGGATGACGGTAGGTTGTTTATGAGAGATGCACGCTGGGGAACCATGCAAAGGGAGGCACCAGTGACCTAGCTCCAAAGAGAGAAAGTGAATTTAAATAAGATCCTGGAGAATCAAATTTGGGAAGTAGCACAAATGTCAAAGTGTCTGTGCCCTGTGGCAAATTTTATGTGAGACCTGTTCTACCTTTTTAACTCTTTGGAAACAGAAATCTCCCTTCATAGTAACTTCTATATTTAAGTCTTTTTCATTTTTGGTACATTTTAATTATTTAATTTCTCAGACTGGGAACTTTACTATGATGTTAGATGATAATGTCTGACTGAGAGGGATGCCTAGATTAAACTGAATTTGTGAGTATCATAAAACATCTCAGAGTGGCCTCAGTGGGGAAACTGAGTCTTCTCTCTCAATCTCTGGGAAAGAGCAGGCTACTCCCTGAGCCGTGGGGAAAGTGCTTGTTTGCTTTCTGGGTTCATTAATCCTGCTCTAGCCCAGGGCAGGGCAAAAGTTGTTCATAAAAAATAGTGATATACAGATGCAAGCTGGGCTCTGACACAGTGTGGCTGTGAGGTGCTCACTAACCCTTTCTGTGCCTCAGCTTCCCTGTCAGTAAAATGGGGGGATGAGGACTGCTAGCTCTCTAAGATCCAGACTATTCCTATATTTTGACCCTGCCCCTCCCTCCCACCATTTAATCTGTCTTTATTCACACTCTGACACCAAATGTATGGGGGTTTTCATACCAACAACCACTTCTTCAATTCTCCTGTGCCAACTTGATGTTCAACAACTCAATTCTGATAATATCTGTGGTCAGTGCAGACTCTACAGGTTAAGGGCTCTGTCCCACAAAAATGTCCTCACTTCTGACCTTCTGAAGCAAATCCCAAGTCCTACTACTTCTGACCAACTGGCTATGCATTGAGAAGTTCCCATAAGCCTTTGACCTGCAGGTTTGATAATTTTCTAGAGTGACTTACAGAACTCAGGAGTGCTTTAGGTACTGGTTTGTTTTAAAGGGTACAGGAAAAGCCAAGTGGAAAAGGTGGATAGACCAAGGTATGGGGAGATGGGGGACTGTGGAGTTTTAATTGGCTCTCTGGATGCACATCTCCCGCAGAACCCCAATGTGTTCACCAACCCAGAAGCTTTCTAAATCCCACTATTTAGGGGTTTTTATGTTGGTTGTGTTACATTGGCAAGATTGATGAAATCACTGGCCATTGGTGATTAACTCAATGTCACACCCTTCTCTCCTCCCCACAGGTCAGAAGGTGGAGCTGAAATGATTGGTCTTTCTGGTGATCAGCCCCCATTCTGAAGCTATGTAGGAGCACCAAAATTGTCTCATTAGCCTACCAGTGACACATTTATTACTCTATAGATTTCATTGGTTTTAGGAGTTGTGTTCAACTTAAGACACAAACCAAATAATTTATTTTTTATTCCACTACACTATTCATTGAAAAAATTTCCTCCCGGGAGTCCTGCATTTTCACTTTTGATTCTGTGCCCTGAATCTTTAAAATACCTTTGCATTCAGCTGAACATCTGGGTACTCTTTCTGAGTGTCATCTTGTATGTCAATACTGAATGCCTCCTGTCCCCTCTGTCTGTAGGAAGGAGGACAGTGGGGTAGCTTTCCTCCTTCTATGACTCACAGCTATCAATCTTATGACTGTCTCTTAGAACTGTCTTTCAAAGGACTAGAACATCCCAGCAGGAAATATGAAAAAGAGCAATGAATAAAGGGAATTATCTCTGCTGTCATTACCAGGGGCATCCTCCTCCTCAAACAATCAATAAGTGTGTGATACCCAGCTTGGCACTACTGAAAGTGTCTTTATAAAGCTACAGCTCTTCCCCTCTAGGGGCACAGACAACTGGTAATAGCCTACTTAACATGTATCGGGAAAACATGAAGACAATAGTAACTGTATAAACATCAAATAATTAACTATACTTATTAAACTGGTAAAAATAAATAGTTTAGTTGACAGGATCCAGACCAGGACTCTGGATTGGGTGCTGCTCTGTGATAAGAAAAATAACCCACTTAACCCCTCTGTGATTTCATGGGTATTGATAGAAAGTGGGAGAACACTAATAAAGATGGAGGTGAATACTTGATAATATGAAGGACATTGTGGCATGGTGTGAAGAGTACCAAACATTCATGTCGGGAAATGGACTGGGTATGAATAATGAACATGATGGGGTTTCAGAGAAGGGCAGATGTGGTAAGGACAGGGAAAGAGACTGGGATCAGTCTAGAGCAGGGGATACTCAAAGTCCTCTGTGGTCTAATCATCTGTCTCCAACTTCCTCCACCTCTCTGTTTTACTACTTCCCCATGCCCCCTCTCCCAGGTAGTTCCTCTCCCCTTGATTTCCATAATATGGTATTGGCTCAGTTTTCCTAGCTCTCTACTGAACTTAGTATAATAAGCAATGTTCTCAAATGTTGACACATTCAGCCATCCAACCAACTATCCAACTATCCATCTCCCCATCAATTATAGAGCCACTCTACGTATTCCACTTCTGCACTTTTCCCAGAGATACAAAGATGAAGACATGGCTTCTGGCCTTAGGGCATAACTAGATTAGTGAGGATGAGAAAGACTATAGACAAATACCTGATTAAGTACAACTATACAGAGTGGCTGGATGTTCCTTGTTGGGGCACCAAACTCAATGTGGAAAGTAGGAGGATGCTAGAGACAGTTTCCCTGCAGCCTGTGACATCACATTGAGTGCTGAAGTGAGAATTAGCCAGGTTAAGGAGGATTACAAAGAGTATTTTATTCAGAGAAGTAGCAGGAAAAAAAGGAAGGAAGAGAGAGAGAGAGAGAGAGAACAAGGCATATTTGGGGAACTTCGCTAGAGTGTGTGTGTGTGAAGAAAAAGCCAGTTGAACACCAAAAGGGACAGACCACAGATTTTTTTAAATTTTTATTTTTCAATTACAGTTGACATTCAATATTATGTTAGTTTAAGGTGTAGAACATGCAATTTCTTGTTCATCACACTAAAATTTAAACTTAACTCTGAAGTTAATGTCAAGCCACTGGAGGATTTTAAGTGGGACAGTAGCATGGCCAGGTTTGTTTTTGAAGAAGACAATCCTTTCTGCAGAGCAGAGAATGAACTGAAGCTGGCAGGACAGGCAGGGAGAGAACTTAGGTACATGATGAAAGAGGTGATGAGGACTTGAGCTGGGTGACAGTGAGAATGTAGAAAAGGGAGGAAAGAATAAAGCTATTAAGGAGGTAGAATTGACAGAAGATTTAATTGGCTATTTGGGAAGGCAAGGGGCTTGGTGAGGGATGAACAGGAGGCAGTAATGATTCCCAGGTGTTTGTCCGGGT
Source organism: Saccopteryx leptura (assembly GCF_036850995.1). Classification (NCBI taxonomy): domain Eukaryota; kingdom Metazoa; phylum Chordata; class Mammalia; order Chiroptera; family Emballonuridae; genus Saccopteryx; species Saccopteryx leptura. The sequence continues at coordinate 258,285,873 of NC_089505.1, forward strand.
AGCTAACCTTTGTACAGCTTCAGTATAGATTGGATCTAGTGATATCATGCAAGAAAAGTTGGTTCACCATGAGATGAGAGGAAGGTTAAGGACAAAACCCTAAAGATCATTGACATTTGCTTGGCAAGTCTGCCTCATGAAGGATGCTGAATTTACAAGGACCCAAGACCAAAAGCCTCCATCTTTCATTCAAGGTTCTTCTACAATAACTACAATGACAATTCCTTAGCATTAAATAGTACTGTAAATTCCTAAAATTCTTGACATTTTAATGTGCCAGGAATGGTGTAAGGTTTTATTTATTTATTTATTTTTATTAAGTGGGAGGCGGGGAGGCAGAGAGACAGACTCTTGCATGCATCCTGACCGGGATCCACCTGTCAAGCCCTCTATGGGGCAATGCCCTGCCCATCTGGGACATTGCTCTATTGCTTGGCAACTGAGTTATTTTATATCCTGAGGTGAGGCCATGGAGCCATCCTCAGTGCCTGGGGCCAACCTGATTGAACCATCAAGCCATGGCTGTGGGAGAAGAAGAGAGAAAATAAAGATGGGGGGAGGGGTGGAGAAGCAGATGGGTGCTTCTTCTGCATGCCCTGACCAGGAATCAAACCTGGAACTTACATACACTGGGCCAATGCTCTCCTGCTGAGCCAACCAGCCAGGGCCTTATTATGCTTTTATTAATGATAATTAGGCTAAGTTACTTTCCCAATTTTGTTCAGCTAGTAAGTAGAGGGGTTAAAATTTGACCCAGGCCTGTCTGATATCCAAGTGAGGCTCCTTTGACTGTTCCACTGCCTTTGTGTGACACCTCGACATGGCCACACCATTCCACCCTGCTAGTCCTGGAATTGGAACGTCGGTTTATTCGATTCCAAAATCTGTGCTTAGAAGGAGGGAGGTAAAATGGAGGAGCAAAAAGGGAGGGAAGAAGCAGGAAGACACTGATAGACATTTAAAACAAATAAACAATATGTGCAACCAATGTGGGGGCAGAGATCTGCACCGGACACAGGTCTCAAGAAGGCTGTTTGGCAAACACAGACCAGATGCTGTCACAGAGCCTCACACCTTCTTTGACGAGAGAGGAGGTGCTCCTCATGCATGTGACTTGTTCTAAGACAGTATTGCAGACCTTAAAACAAAATCTCAGGAAGAGACATATCATGGAAGATAAAATCCACGTAACCAATGGGTAGCCAACCTTTCTCAGAGGTGCTGTAGCTGAGGCTTCCTTGATGTGGTGCACGTGGCAGGATGTCAGAGCATACCGAATGAGCTGGGGCACCTACAGGCACTTGGCTCTATTTTACAAGTATATAAAGGTATCAAAGTTAACAGCTTAGATAATAATACAAAATCAGATAATGTCAGATGTGGGAACTAATTTATTCCAGTGTCCTAGCTTGGAGGGGCTGCTACGCTCTCTGCCACACTGTTACATTAACGCGCATATTCATTTTTAACAGAACTAAATGTTTTACACTCTCTTTCCCTGACTTTCAGTTGCTCACTGGAACAAGTGGTATCCAATTTCCTTCTGTCTGTGCATGTAGTGAAGTCATTTATGAAGCCATGCTTGACAATTTCTTTTTCCCCTATAAAGGGCCAGAGAGTAAATATCTCCGGCTCTCTGGGCTGTGTGGTCTGGGCTGCAGCTACTCAACCCTGCCCCGTCGGGTGAAAACAGCCACAGAGGAACCACGATGAAGGAGTTCGTGTCTGCGTTTCACTAAAACTCTATTTATGGGCACTGAAATTTGAAAGTAATAAAATTTTCCTGTGTCAATAATAGGAATTCTTTTGATTTTTAAACCCACTGAAAAACGTATAACCTTTTCTTAGCTCATGGCTGTGTAAAAACAGGCAGTGGGCTGGACTTGGCTGGTTGCCCACCGCTTGCCGACCTGTGCACTATAGCACAGAAATCTTACATAGGGTGGTTAGAGTTTTCCATGTACTTAAGATAGCTTTTCAGAAGGAAGTGGTTAGCTAACTCCATTAGTGCCTCTGAGCTTCAACTATTAATTGACATTATTTCTTAATTCCCAGCTATATTTTAAGGTATGAACCTAAGGAATTTTAAAGTCATTATGTGGGTGAGGGACTGTTAAAAATAAATCCTTCAGGTTTAGAAGTGGTGGAGAGGGAATAGAAGGTGTTAGCAGATCCAGGAGTTTTTAGGCAAGTGGTTCAGAAAGCGCTGGGGTGGGCCACGAGCCACTGCCAAGGGTCCCTGGTACCACTCTGCGTCTTCTCTTTATGCACTTTATGCCCCTCGTAAAATAAAGTTAAAGCAGTTTCATTTAACTGTCTAATTAGTAATGGATTTTTCATTTTATCTTTTTTTGATGATGCAATACAAAGATGAGACCTGGGTTTGACTAGGGCCAGGAAAGGATATTTATTTATTAATAGCTTAAATAAGGGCTTTCTGACAGCAAAGTTTAGTAGTGTGTGTGTGTGTGTGTGTGTGTGTATGGGGTGTATAGCTGTATATTTTCTCCAATAAGAGGTCCGGGAGTTGGGGCAACCTGTAAGTCTCACTTCAACCATCATGTATTTCCTTCCTTACTTTATATGTGGTCAACAGAAAGCATCAGGCACTGTTACATAGACAGCATCCCGGCGCGGAGGGTGCTGGTTTATTTTTCTCACTAACAGTTGTTCTTCTTTGTAACAGTGTTCCCTGTGGGCTGAGTGTGAGTTCTCTTTTTTCTCTTTCCTTTTTCCTCTCTCATATTTGAATTGGGAGGGGGGAAATAAACTAGCCCAACAGATCTCTAAATTCAACACCTTGGGAATCATTTTCTTAATTGGTTTTACACCTCTGAGCCACAGTGTGCGAGAGCGGGGCAAAGACGGAGCCTTGAGTACAGACTCCATCTTGAAACTTGACCAGGAATCGAGAGAGCAATCACTCCAGGGACTTCAGGAAGACTGTGCAGGCAGCCTCATTTTAGAAGGCTCAGGGTGGACGGAGGCCACAGTTGAGCTGTGCTTTCCCGCTGTAAACCAGAGCAGTGGCCACTCTTAAATTTGATGTTGTGATTTGATCTCTCTAAAATCATTTCATCCTCTTCCCCCACACTGAGTGATCCCCAAACAGCAACAAATAGCCCACAGATGTAATATTCATTTGAGAACATACAGCTTTCAAAGCTGAAAATAGTTTTGTTTTGTTTTTTTTTAAAGGAACAATTCTGTCACAACACAGAGTAAGTCCCCCAGAACCATTAACAAGTAAGAAATCCTTAACATGTCCATATTTCCATTCATGCTGTAACAAATCTGGCAATTTGGAGGATCTTTAATTGATTTTAAAATAAGATGCCTGCAATTTCCTGAAATGTATTTTGTAAAGCAGGTGTAACAGACACACATCTTGCAACATTTTAGGAAGGACCAAAAACCGTGTCTCCTTTGGAAAACACGTAGTTTTCCTATGATGTGTATTCTACTTATATTTTGAAAAACAATCCTTTTCATTCCTCAAAGCAGCCCTCTCTGTGCATGCAGCGCAGGCGAGTGCGGGCAGGGCTTTGCCTCCCCTGGGCCTCTGTCTGGCATCTGGGTTTGAGATAAGAGGGCTCCCGCTTCCCCTGCTCTGTGAGTGCCCCAAGTTCTGCTCTGCTCTCACTTTAAGGTGGGCTTCTTCAGTTCACTGGGGATCGCAGCCCCAGGATCCTGGGGTTGCTCAGCATCTCAGATTAATTGTAGCAGTTTTCTTTGCCCCCCCACAGAGATGGCCATAGATCAATTTGGTAATTCTTCTGTGTCCTGGGGCCCTGTTGAATTGCTCTAGTGCTGGACTACACTAGGCCAAAGGGAGATTTACCCAAATATGGGTAGCAAAGTCAGTTACATAAACTGGCTCCATATAGTTGTGTTCCTTCTTGGGGATGAAATCATGGGAGGTGACAGGTAGATGAGAGAGAAAAGCGGTCCTGAGAGTGAGGGGCTGGGCAGCGTGCAAGGCAGGGGAAAGAGATGTTCTTCCAGGTGAAATTAACTGGATGCTGCAGAGGGGAGAAAGAAAAAAAAAAGGCTTGAGACAGCTTCGCCCACTCCGGCTGATCCGTTTAATTATGATTGGATGACGCCTTGGCTTTCTTTATTGTTTTTTCCATAGCACCAGGCATCCTCCTGTAAATCAGTCTGCCTTATAGTAGTCTTTTCTTTGCCGCTGGGCCCATCTGGTTCAAAAACTGCGAGACTTAGGCCCTGATATTCTGAGGCGGATGTTTTCAGAGAGTGACAAAGGAGAGGAACAGGAAGACTGAGACATTGAAGTGGTTGCATCCCCGTAGAGTCGGGTGGGATGGGTTGTGTTGCAGCTAAAAGAAACAAAGGATGGCACAGAGAAAGTGGGTGCAGTGAGAGACTGACCCTCCCTACTCGGGGAAGGTGAAGAACTAGCACGAAAAGGAGTGGAAGGGACCACTGGCACCTGTTATCGGTCATTAACAAACGACCATGTACTGCTAATCTGTGATCATAAAAAGGCCATCTGCTAATGCTCAAAGGTCATTAAGATGCCTGCCGTGTTTACTCTGTTCTCATTGGTTGGGCCAGTCATTTCTAAGAAAAAAGGAGCTTAAATGGTTATTGTGATGGTGCCTGCTAATGCTGCTCTAGTTATGGGCCTGTCAGTGTTTCCATTTAAAACCCCTGTGCGCAATGATTTAAAATACAGCCACAAAAACAACAGGTCAGCTGTGTATGGGCACATAGGTACACATATGTACATGCTCTTTTATTATTATTTTTTCACAGAGGGGAACATCTGAAGTGCAACAGCTTGACTCTGTCCATGTACAGAGATAGTCATTAGAAGGGAAAGATAATTTCTTCATTTCAGGTCTTTTTAAATTTAACCTGACTAATGGACCCATTTGGGGTAATAGCCTGCCCACAGTGGGCTAAAATTGTTTTCTTTGATAAAAGAAACATCTTCCCAAAGAAGAGTCATCATACGAACCTGATAGAAACCTTGGCACTTTTCATGCTGGTAAGAGAATTGCATTATATGTGTGTTGACCAAAGGTTGAATTTCAGTGTTGGAAAAGTACCTCAGTGAGGGAGCCCACTGAATTAAAGCTTACCTCCCCCCCTTTTGCATGCTTCTTTGTCTCCAAAATTTATCACCTGGGTTACCTAATATTTTGTTTCTTTAACCTTTTCAAATGGATTTGTAGGAGAGTGGACATGATTTTTTAAAATGTTTTCTTCAGGGTACTAGTGAATGCACAGAAACTTGAAAGGGTGATAAGAAACATACTGGATGTTCAAAAGTTTTAATTATATTATAGTAGCTAACTAGAGCTAAACACTCTCATTTTTATTTATGTACACACATATAAGTGTAGTATATACTGTCTAGAACTCTAGGGAACTGCTCTTTCTCCCTTCCCTTCCCTTCCCTTCCCTTCCCTTCCCTTCCCTTCCCTTCCCTTCCCTCTCCCTCTCCTTCCCTTCCCTTCCCTTCCCTTCCCTTCCCTTCCCTTCCCTTCCCTTCCCTTCCCTCTCCCTCTCCTTCCCTCTCCTTCCCTTCCCTTCCCTTCCCTTCCCTTCCCTTCCCTTCCCTTCCCTTCCCTTCCCTTCCCTTCCCTTCCCTTCCCTTCCCTTCCCTTCTCTTCCCTTCCCTTCCCTTCTCTCCTCTCCCCTCCCCTCCCCTCTCCTCTCCTTTCCTTTCCATGTATTTTCTAGTTTCCTTTTCTTGAAATCTCCTGGAAAAGGAAAGATAAAAATAAAACTCTGTGTGTAAAAGAATTGACCAAAAGTCTCAAAAACAAGTTCTGTAATGCCAAAGCTTCATCCCCAGTCTGTTTATTGTAACTGGTAACAAAGGTGGCTCTTCGCAGTGGGTAGCCTGACAGACTATATGTTCTACTGACTTGCCACAGCAGGTAGGAAAGACAAAGCCCACTTCTAAAACATGAATTTAGCAGTGTGTATTTGGGGGTAAAGCAAGCAAGGATGGTCAGACCTTCAAACTTACGTCACTGTAGATCTATGTGCCTAAGTGTGATTTTCAAAAACCCAGGCAGATTTTTATGTCGTTGGAGGGTCTTTATTGATGAAGGCCAAGATTGCTATTCTGATTTTTCCTCCATTTCTGATAACACTACTGTTTCTCATCATATCCTTGCCTTTCATCCCTGCCAATTAACTAAGTAGCCAGAACCTTGTTTTGAAAAGTTCTGAGTAGTTAGTAAGGTCTTTTTTTTCTGAGCCAAGTCAACATGCCCACTAGAGTCCTCTGAATGAGGGGTCTGTCCACTGCCCCCACCCCTGTCGGCCTGTTTGTGCAGGCCTGGGCTTAATCTTTTGCTTTCAATGGGTTGCAAGGGGGGTGGGAATTATAGAGTAGGGGGTGGGGTGGTGACCGCAGGTGGCTGAAGAAAGGGGTCTTGTTCTCATGATGCTAAATGGCTGGTTAGCACTGCTTTTACTGTGAAATTCAGCTCCTGTCACTTCGTGGTTAATTGCTTTATTATTCTCAGATCCAGATTGGACCTGATTTAGTTCTATCAGGAGCCATGACTTTCCCTGGCATTTGGCCAGGATCCTTTCGATCCTTTGATCTGAGGGTTTATAATCACATTACCGTTTAGATGGCAGCAGGAGGCATGGGGCTTTTGCTGCTGCTTTCGACTTAGAAGTGCCCAGGTTTGCTCAGTAGGTAGGTGGAGTGTGACTTCGACCTGGGCCGGGGATTGAGGAATGGGGTCTTCTCCCTAACTTGGTTTCTCCTTCTTGATCTTAGGCTGTATGAGTTTGTCTTCCTCGCTCCATTCACCCCCAAATGGTGGTCGTAGCCGCCCTGTGAACTTGCCCCTATGGTGGGTTTATTTTCGGCAAACTCAAAGTTGAATCCTAGGTAAGGTTCTGCATTCCTCTTTTGCCAAAGCTTGTCTGCATCAGCTGGCTGTCCTTAATCCGAAACAAGCCAACAGGTAGTTAAAATGACCTCCCATAATTGTAAGCAGAGGCTGGCTGGCCCCCATCCATTGTTCTGGGCTACAGACGCCAGGACTAAAAACATGAGGCGGCCCACAGGCTGCATGGTTAGTGTGCCTGGCGAGGGCGAGGAGCAGGAGTCACTGTGGCCTGGGCTTTTTAATAGGCAGGGCTGTAAAACGTGGGCCACAGATGCGCCACAGAGCTCTTTCAAGCCCTTATTCCAATGCTCCACTTGTAACTATTTTTAACCTTATTAAAAAGGAGTGAAATGGTTCAGCTTCACAAGAGCTTTCTAGAGTCTTGCAGTAAATTTCTTTGGTTTATAACTCCACCTTTGATACGGAAGGCCAGCGGGCATGAGAACTCGGATAAACATATATCTCCCGCAGACCAGCTCCGGGGAAGCACACAGTTCGGGATGTGCTCCGACCGGCCCTGGGTCTCCGGCTGGAGCAGAGGGGAAGGAGAGGCTCCCCTCTTTGGATTTCAGGCAGCTCAATCTCCAACTCAATCTCGCAAAGACAGAATTTGTGGCATTTGTGTAATAGAAACACAGACAAAAGTCAGAAGCATGCACTAGGCAGGTGATGTCTGATAACTTGAGCGCCACGTGACCAGTTCCCAGCACAAGGTCAGCGGGCTCGCGGAGGCCAGCTGTCGAGTGGGAGGTACGAGTGGCGCTGGCATTTCAGGACTGAGGGATTTTTGTCTCTTTTTTTTTTTCTCACTTGTCGCATGGCAGCTCCTCTTCTATCAGTGGCAGGGCCTAAAATCTCATTTAGAATTTCTTCGAAGTGTCCTAGTTTGGAAAGTCTTTGCTAACTTTTGAAAGAAAGACTTTTTGGGGCCTGGCGTCATCTTGGTCTGAGGTACCTGCACGGGTCTCTTCCTTGTCATGATTCAAAGCAGAAAGAGACTCTTGCCTGTCATACTTCTTTGGCTCTGGGTGCTCACTATGTGAGGAAGCCCAGCCTGGACTGTTACAGATAGTCAACAGGAGGCCTGAAACGAGTTGATAAGGCCGCACAAGTTTCTGGCATAAAGTCATGGTGGAGTGTCCGTAACGTGTGCCGTGCCCGGCCCGGAGGAGCGCTGTGTAGGACAAGCAAGACACGATCCCCGTCCCCCCGCTGCTCGGCACCTTATTAGAGACGCCACCCGCAGTTACGGGCCATGTGGGACAGTAGTGACTAGAAAAAGCACCACTCAGGTCAGAGACGAGTGAGTGTGTTTGTGGTGCCAGCAGCAGCGTTTAAGAAAGGCTGACGGGAGTCGGGAACTAGATTCTGTGCTGCTTTTAAGAGTGTAGACTATACTGGGCCTCTGGTATGTTTTGGCTGTTGGTGATTGCTTCTCCCTATTCACGTCTGGCAATGAATTTTTTTCCCCCTGAGGGAAAATCCACTGTCCATGATTGATTCCACTGGGCTGCCCTGTCACAGGGTGGGACATGCGACTGAGGCCGAGCCAAGCAGAGGATCTCACCACTTTGGCTGTGTCGATTGGTTCAAGGATGGACACCTGACTCAATATGGCCAATCATTATACTCCTGAGACTTTCTGACTGCCGTAGAGAAGGCTTGTTCTTTCCTCTGGGCTTGCCAGGCTGCAAATGGGTGAATTGAGGGGCTGCCAGCAACTGTCCTGACACAGTGCGGAGAGAGCAGTTGGAGCTGAAAGGAGATAAGAGGTTCTAGGAGAGGGCGAGAGAAACAGACATCATTCAGTGCATCATTTGAACTTCTGTATCTCGCAGTGTCTGAAGTCAGCTACGCGGGCTGATGATTTGTTCTATCACTGCTCCCTGGAGTCAGGATCTACAGCTTTTATACCTGGAAGAGTCTGACTAGTGTGGGATGAGGGTACGCAGAAATGTTTCAGGGAAGTAGGCTACTGGTGTCATGGTTAGTGCACGTGGCTCATAAATAGTATAAGTGACTTCACCCACACCAAACAGGGCAGCAACAAAAGAACAAGTCTTCTTGTCCAATTCTTTTTTCTTGAAGACAAGCTACATAGGAGTTGACAGAGTCAAAGCAAGATGACATGTTTATTGGTACTGAGCCCAGTACTTTCATTAAAAAAATATATTTATCTGGCTGTGTTCCTACTTAGACATTCCTCAGAACCCTCATTATTGCCATATATTTTTCCTACAACACACTTTGAAACATGACACTGTGACTGGAACATTCAATTCAATAAATATTGAACTCTGTGAATCAGGCACTGTGCTAGGTTTGGAGGATACACTGAGAGACAAGATAGAAATGGTATCTGACCTTCCAATACTCAATAAAATAGTATAAACGGGCATTATTTCATAAGAGTTTTCCTACGCCTTACAATTATTAAGCACTCACTGTGCAAGATCTCTCTCAATACTTTCTCAGGATCTCAGGACATTCTTACCTTACATATTGGAGATCCCCAACTGCATCTGAGGGTTTGTCTGCTTGTTTAGCTGTACTCGATGTCGTAATTCATTAGCCTTGATTAATGTAAGTGTTAAACTTTTAAGAGTTGGGCCAGGTGTATTAGCTTGCTTTCTACAATGCTGGCTAAAGGACCATGCTGAAATTGAAAAAGGAAGGAAAAGAAACACTGTGCGGATTCTAGCTGAATTGAAATAGCAACTTTGTATTCCTCTTTAACATCCTCCCCACTTTCTGTTTTGGCCTAGAATATCAACATATGTACCACTGATAAGTATATTTTTATGCTTCTAAGTAGTGATGTTCTCACGGTAGCAAAATAGAATAGCCAGGGGCCATAAGTAATGGACCTTAGAGACCAGTTTGCCTCTCCTCTCATTTGCAAGAATGGTAGAGTCAGACTTAAGTCTAAATTCTGGCTCTGTGACTTTTATTAGCTATCAATCCTGGGTTGAGTTGCTAAGTCACTCTGAGTTTCAGATTCCTCAATGATAAAATAAGACTGAAAATAACAATAGCTGCCCCATAGTCTGGCTGTGAGGATTAAATGAAATCACACGAGAAAGATGCTCAGCGAAATGCTGGCATATCAAACACTCTGTAAAGGAAGCGAAAGTTAATATGTGAATGTTTGATTAAAAATGGTATTTATCATTGCAAAGTTCCTCAGGATACATGTAAATTATATGTAATTTGATATTGGAGGAACTTAACAAATACCACCTGTATCAAGGGATCAAAGTTAACATCACTGATAAGGATATCTGTTATCTAATAATAACAGGACAAATCTAAATCATGTGCCTCTTGATATAACCCACTGAGAAGGGCACAACACCATGATTGTGATATTCTTGCCAAAAATGCATAAACCACAATTTAATCTGGAGGACTCATCAGACAAACCCAAATTGGGGGACATTTTAAAAAATAACTGAGCTATACTCCACAAAAATATCAAGATTGCGAAAGATAAAAGGCAGATTAAGGAGCTAAGTGCAACAAAAGTGGATGCTGGACCAGAAAAAAAAAAGGGCACATTAATAGGAAAACTGGCAAAACATGAATATAGTCTTTAAATTGGATTATAGTATTATTTCCAATGCTAGTTTTCTGATTTAGGTAATTGCACGATGGTTATGTAAGATGTTAATAGTTGAAGAATTTGGGTGAAGGGTATGTATAATTTTTTGGTGCCAGTTTTATAACATTTGGAAGTGTGGATTTATTTCTAAAAATTTTTTTGAAAGTGCATGTATTAGGCATTCAATAAACCACGCTGTGACGGAGGGAATCTTCCTGAATCTGGGCCAGCCACTTAGGTGAGGCTGACAGCTTTGGAAGCCGTGTCTGTTCCTGCGCTGGGTTTCCGGCCACTCTGGGAGGGGCCACGCGCTCGCCAGCACATTCTCAGGCCGGTTTCCGTCTGGTCCTCTTCCTGTGGGTGCGTCCTCCAGCTCGGAAGCTCCTTTCAGGAAAAATGTTGGAAGCAAGTATAAAGTTACTCTCTGACAGCTTTTAGAAATTAGGCTCCCCTTTTTGGGTCAGTGAGATTGCCCATTTGACAGAGATTCACACAGCTTTCTCTCTGTGACTCAGCCATTCATGTTGCTTTGGAATCTACCATCACCCTTTCACCTGCTGGGCCTGGCCTCTCAATCACTGGGAACAGAAGGAATAATGATGGACTTACAAAAAAGTGTTTGTCCTAATCTGATATCCCCATTATTAATACAGTATGTGCAGTAGAAGAGAACTTAGGGAAAGCAATTGAAGCTACCAAAGGGGCATTATATGAGGGTACATAGAGTTTTAGAAAGAGATGTGGTTCCAGAAAGACCAAGCCAGAAAAAGGGTATGATCTATAAAATGCATAAGATCATGGAAAGTAAAAATGTGTCTGTACCATCCATGACAGAAAGACCGCTGCGTGTTAAAACGTAAAAGGTTCAGTTCTCAGAAAGTGAGAGGAAGAATGATTTCACAAAATAAACAAAACACATATGAGTCTTGTTATCAAGTAATGTCTGACAATGATGAGGTCACTCTGGGGTGATAGCTGTAAGGGACAAGTAAGTGAAACTGTGGAGAGTCGAGCTGCCGGCAGGGAGCACGGGCAGCTCCTCCACCTGTGCACCCTTCGATGTCCTTGTTTACACCTGCAGCCTAGACTCTGTAATTTCCCTGTCCTAATTTTGTGCATTCACTCATAGCCCCTTGAACATAGAGGTCCGTCTATCACAGTGAATCGATGGTGGTGATTTCACAAGGAATGTGGCGAGGTTAACAAATACAATTTGTAATGTGCACTGCAAATTTAAAGTGCCATAAAAATGCTAATGAATGGTAATGCGTGTCCACTCGTTAGCGGGCTGGAGCAATAGGCCAAGGATAACAGAAAAAGAGACTGCCTTTTAAACACACGAAGTGCTATCCTAGTCATCTGGCTTCACGCAAGCCACCTCCGGAGATGGGCTCAACCCTCATTATTCACCCAAACAACTTCTTCTCCCTCTCTGTCTGGGTCTGCAGGCTGATCTTTGAGCAAAGAAAGATTCCCTGAAACCTTTTGGCTCCATGAACAACAGCAGTAACAGAATTTGGCTTGAAAAATTCATTCAAAGAACGAAGAAATACAATGGAAATCTATCATTATGGATGTTTTGGAAAGAGAGAGAGAGGGAGGGAGAAAAAGAGAGGGAGAGAGAGAGAAGATCTGGGCTTGATTTTGCATTTTGGTAAGAAATGATATATAGCTACATAGTAAAAACAGTTTTATTAAAAAGATCTCACTCTGAATTCAAAATTTGAATTGTACCCTCTTATCATCCAGTCACTTTAGAATGAAAGTTAAAAATGCTGATACGGTAGAACTAGCCCTTGGTATTATATCTCATCGCTGATATATTTGTCTAATACTTTGGTTTTTGAAGGCCCATTACTCAGGCCCTGTGCGCAGGGCTGTTCATTTTAATCCTTTCTGGTTACTGAAAACAGGAATGCTAGGAAGAATTTAGAGATAAGATTACATTCTCTGCCTCTGTGTGTAGGTAGGTAGTAGGGAATAAGCCAGATAGTGAAATAAATGGAGTTTTCATCACCCTGAGAAAAAGGTCTGACCTCGGGTTTGTGGGCTTTTGTTTATGGAAACCCTACTTAAAAGTAGGGTTCTGTGTTGGTTAAGATGAAGCCTTCCTCTCGTGGAGCAGAAAATTTTAACAGCCCAACAAAGGTTCAGATGTACGTAACAGTTCAGAGATGCCAGCCGCCTTAGTTTAACATGAGAACAGATAGAGAATTTCATTATGTTTATTCTACCCTAATAAAAGGAAACTCTTTTTCTATTGAAGCAATATATCAAGGACCAGACAGGATGCTTAGGCCTCCTGTGCTGTGATAACTAAGGGGAAAAATAAGGGGAATTAAGGAGTTCTTACTCCATGGTTCCTTCTGGGCTCTATGAATGGTTCAAGGGGAGAGTGGATAAGTGACCCAGATTAATCTATTTAGCAGGGCTAATATTTGTTTGGTTTACACAAAGCCATCCAGCAATTATTTTGATGCTTGACAGTGTTATCATTATTATTTATTTTGCTATAATCTAGATTTATGCATTTGTAATACTAACCATAAGAAACATTAATAGCTTTACTAATTATATCACTACTTTACAGATATAAATAGCGATTAAAATGCCAAGTAAAGTGAACTAGTAAAACATTTTTAAGAGAATTTTAAAATCAGTTGCTGATTGATGATGTCTTTGCCTAGTCGGGGTTTGAATGGAGAAGAAGGAAGTCTTCTTTGTTCATATAAGTCTCACTTTCCTGCCTGGTCATGATGCTTGGGGTAGTCATTCTGCCTTAACCTGCGCATAATTGACTGAACCATGCATTTAATACAGGACCAGCGAAATATATTTTGTTTTAGGTCAGAGTAAACTGAAAATCCAAGTGTGGAGAAGGGCGGGGGAAGTCAGAGAGAAAGGGAGGAGGAAATAAATGATCATAAATGAAATGAGGGGACTAAGGAGAACTCAGTAACTAACACAAACATCTCCCCATTCTGGTTATTGATCTTGCTCTGTGTTCTCCAGAAAACACCTTGTTATAAATGAGGATATAGAGTGAATAAAAAGAGTTAATAAATCCACTGCCTTTGCCACAACTGCTAATGGAAATCCATGAGCAGTGTCAGTGCTGGACAAGCTAAAAGATCAAACTAGGAATGGAGGATATAGTGAGTAAGAATGGGTAGGCAGCATGTCTGGTCCATGAGTTGAAGCAATGGGCTACATCCTTTGATGGGTTACAGCTCTTGGAATTCCTGAGGTCCTGTCTGTTGACCTAAATAGCAGGTCAGCTCCAAGAATGCATACTCTCTCTACAGCAAGGGACTTTTGTAAATTAAGTTTTACTGGGACACAGCCACACACATTTATTTGAGTGCTGTCTATAGCTGCATATGTACTACAACTCTGTATTGCAACAGAGACATTATAGCCCACAAAGCTAAAGATATTTACTATCTGACAATTTGTTAAAAAAAGAAAAAAGAAAAAGTATCGCTGATCCCTACTCTAATGCCTTAGTAAATGTTAACTAATTGGCCAAATAAGTTGAAGAAGATTTTCATGGTGCTCTTTCTAATGGTTTTTCACTGAGATTCAAATGCCTGCTTCAAAATTTTTCACTGTCTGAGCATCATAAGGTTGTGATGGGGGTGGGGGATGGGTGTGTAAAAGAAAGCCCTTTTGTTTGTGCAAAACAAGATGTGTGACCCTTCAAGAAAAGGCATTGGGTTGCATTAGATAATTTTGATTTTAAATGTCTAATCTTAAAGCTATAACTTAGAGATAAAAGAATGTGAGTATTTTTTATTTGCAGTTTGTGGTGGGACTTAATTGCATCTCTCTGTCTTCTTAGAGCTAGGCAAGGGGTTCATAGTAGGGAATAACTTACCTAAGCCAATTCAAATGAATTCTCTACTACCTCCCCCCAAAAAATTCCTAACATGGAAAAATTAATTTTAGGAGGAAAGGTCTTTATTTCTTAAATGTTTTGACCTGATAGAGGCTAGATATATAAATATAAGGGAAGAAGTGGTTTACTCAGTAAACTTATGATTAAATATCTGGAAGCTCACACACACATTGGATACAATCTAGCAATGTCTGCAAAGTAGACATTGCATTTCTGTTGCTTTCATTTTCTTAACAATTCTTAGATTTCTTAGATTTTTTTTTTTTTTTTCATCACAGCTGATCTCATCATTGCCTCTGTAGAATTCTATACCCTGTAAAGTCTACCTGAAATTCTACTACTTTCATGACTATTCCTTAACAACTCAGCTGAGGATACTGGAAAACTCACAGGCTTTGCAAGCAGATAGACCTGAGCTCCCATCCTGCCTTACCCATGGCTGAGGGGCCTTGAACAAATCACTCATCTCCTCTGAGGTTCTGGTTCCTCGTCTGTAAACAAGTAACACACTCAAGTCTCAGAATTGTTATGAAGATTAAGTTAGATGATGCACGTAAAGGGCTTGGCAGACACTAGGCTTGCAATGAATGCTAATAACTATGATTTTCTTAGGTTGAAGGCTTCTGTTTTGAATGACAGCAATTGCCTGTACCAATTAAGGGACATTTTTAGTTTATCTTGTCATATACAGCTTTCCCCACCTAATTGAATTCTGAGCTTTTAAGAGTAGGTACCAAATACGCGTATCTGTTCAAGTGTATTACAAATAATAGGTACTTGATGAGTATCTGGATTAATTCTGGGCCTTTGAAATGTTGGGTGAATGCAGAGGAAAACCAGAACAAAGAGACTGTGTGTATGTTGTGAGTTCACTGGATTGTCTCAGAGACTGAGCTCGTGAGGGAGGGAGTGTCTTGTCCAGGTGTGATGAAATATCCAGATGTCTACATTTGCAAATTCAGAGAGATGTAGGGCGTAGACAGTTTTGAAATATATGGTCCTACTCACCAGGGCTTGAATCTCTAATCTTTTCTCTGCCCACAGTCCGTGAAAAAACTGCTTTCTCATACGACATTGAGATTAGACTATCAGTGGAGAGAATTTACTTAACAAATTAATTATTTCTTCAGTTGGGAAGATAATGCTAAAATTAATATTAAAAATCTATCATCTTTATACTCCCTCTCTCACCTGAGAATGTATCAATATTTCAGTAGGCACTTTTTGAGGTATAATTTATATGCAATAATATTTACCCTTACTAAGGTATACAGTTCTCTAAATTTTGACAAATTTCTGTAGTGAGTAACCTTTACCACATTAAGATAAAGAATATTTCTGTTATTCCAAAAAGTTTTCTCATGCCCCTGTGTGGCCAATTTTCCTCCCCCCATCCCAGCCCCTAGAAGTCTCTAATGTGATTAATGAGTATAATTTTACCGTTTTGGGAATGTCACATAAGAGAGTCACACCTTTGAGTCTGGCTCTTTTCACCTAGCAAAAAACTTCTGTGTTTCATCCATATTGTTGATAGTAGCAGTAGTCTTTTTTTTTTTTTAATGGACATTTATGTAGTTTCTAACTTTTAGTGATTATAAAAGAAAGTACTCTAAATATTTTTGTATAGGTTTCTATGTGTTCAATGTATGAAGACATGAACATGGGATTCCCTTTGGTGAGAGATTGCTGAATCATATGGTAATTGTATGTTTAATTTTGTAAGAAACTGTCAGATTACATTGCTATTTACTATTCCTACCGGGAATAGATGAGATTTCCAGTAGCTCCACATCTTTGCTAGCATTTTGTACAGTGATTTAAAAAATTGAGCAATTCTAATAGATGTGTAGTGGTATCTCATAGTTTTTTGGGGTTTTTTTTGTATTTTTTCTGAAGCTGGAAATGGGGAGAGACAGTCAGACAGACTCCCGCATTCGCCCAACCGGGATCCACCCGGCACGCCCACTAGGGGGCGATGCTCTGCCCCTCCAGGGTGTCGCTCTGTCGCGACCAGAGCCACTCTAGCGCCTGGGGCAGAGGCCAAGGAGCCATCCCCAGCACCCGGGCCATCTTTGCTCCAATGGAGCCTTGGCTGCGGAAGGGGAAGAGAGAGACAGAGAGGAAGGAGGGGGGGTGGAGAAGCAAATGGGCGCATCTCCTATGCGCCCTGGCCGGGAATCGAACCCAGGTCGCCCGCACGCCAGGCCAACGCTCTACCGCTGAGCCAACCGGCCAGGGCATATCTCATAGTTTTAATTTGCATTTCCATAATGACTAATAACATTGAACAACTTTTCATGTATTTCTTTTCATCTATATATTCTCCTTGGTGAAGTGTCTTTTTAAATCTTTTTTTTGGGGGGGGGGGAGGAGAGACTGTTATTTGTGTCTGCAGTAGGCATTTTTAATTGTACTGTATTTTAGCTAGTCTAACCCATCATATCCTAACATAAGGCTACAGTGAGTTCATAGTCTCTTATCACCTTCAGCTATTTCTTTCATACCTCATATATGTACTCTTTATTAGAAGAAATTTCCTAAAAGCCCAGAGTGCATAAATGACCAAGAAGGTTTCCTTTCAGCTGGGTGAGGTGCCCTACGTCACCTGGGACCCCTTCAGCTCCACGTCGCCCTTCCTCAGCTTTGCCGCCTTGGTTACTGATAGGGCACAAGCCAAACTTCCTCTTGCCTCGAGGCCCTTGAGCTCGAGATCATTTCACCTGGAAAACTTTTCCTAAATAGTTGCAAGCCTCCTTCCTTCCTTTTGTTCTGGTCTCCAGTCAGATGTCTACTTACTGGGTCGGCCTTCCCTGACCAGCCTATGAGAACGCGCCACTTCCTCCCTATCTTCCTACCTAGTGCTTCTCGTAGCCTGTTACTATCCGGTGTGCCCCAGTCTATGCATCTGCTTCTGCACTGCCTGCCTCCTCCCACTGAAGTGTGAGTGCCGTGGAAGCGGGAACACGGCCTGTGTCGCTGCTCTGCTGGCTTCCGCAGCTTGCAGACGTGCTGAGAGCTGATGGTAGGCACTCAAGGACATGTGGGCACAATTAATAAGTCATAGGAGAAAGGTGAGAGAAATGCTAATTAGCTGACTTTTTAGACAGGCCTGCAAATTATACCTGTCCTGGCCTGCTCTCAGCACTTAAAAGTTTATTAAGCTACTTCACAGTCAACTCAGGTGAACTCCTAAGTCAAGCTTCCCTGGCCTAAACCTGTGTAACATTTCCAAATGGAGGTGATGGTCCTTTTAAGAAGCAAACCCAAGATGGCAGCAGACAGAGGTGGAAACGAAGGCCTTGGTTTGAGGCCCACCACCTGATTTCTTTTTATTTCTGGCTTGTTTATTGAGGCAACAAAGCACAACCAAGGTTTATGAATCTGCGGTTTCCCTCTCAGGTATGCTCTCTTCGTAGGTCCTCTGTTTGGGGTTGTTTCAGGCTCTTTTCTTGCCCTGGCTTTCTCCTGTTGCACACATAGAGAGGGCATTTCAGGTGCTGGCCTTTCTCTAAGGTTTCTCTGAATAGACTGGAGGAGTCATGGAAAGTGTGGTTTCCCATCACACAGTGGTTGGACTGTCTCTGAGTTAAAGATCTCCAAGGTTAGACCCTTGAGAAGTTCCTTTTCTTTCCTGGGGCTTCGATCATAATGTAGTCGAGGCTGGATTCTCTGTACTTTTACGTACTTCTCAGTCTTCCTGTTCACAAATAGTTTTTCATACCTGGTTCAGATCTGGAGACTTCCTGATTAGGGATATGGTAGAGCCCACACTGGATCAGGACATGCTCGGGAAAATAGGAAAGTTTTTAGAAAACATAATCAACCAACCAACCAACTAATCAAATGAACAGAAAAATTTACCAAACATTCAGCAATAAATGGCTGCTTTTGAAATGAGTATTTTATGATTGCCCTTTCAAAATGAAAAATAAATTCTCCAGAAATGTACAGTTTCTCTTTTTTTATTTGACACGGATAGTCGGCTTTTCTAATACATTTCAGCTCAAAAAATTGTTGGAGGAAAATGACAATCCAACCCACAGTAATAAAACACAAAACAGTATCTAGGCCTTTTTGTTGTCAAGACCTCGCAAACAGGAGAGGGTGCTGTAAAGAGGAAGGGACACTGTCCCTAACCTTTTCCCTGGGCTGATGCCTTTATAAAGTGTAGTCTCTCAGATTCTGGTTTTCAGAAGTCTTCTAAGTTGAGCATGCATCAGAACTGATTTTTGCCTTCTCAATGATCTTAAGCAAAATTATGAAAATCTTCCCCAAATTCTGATTTTATAACACCAAGAACTACTGACAGTGATGCTTCCGGAGGTTAATGATGGTCTAATTATCTAGCACCAATAAGGAAAAAGAATCAGCCTTTTGGCAAGATTATGTCAGAACTAGTCAGATAATATGGATATTTCTACCTCCACATATTTTCTAAAGGGGGATATTGCTGCTTTAATTAAATGTTATATGAATACATTTCAAATAGATCCAAACACAGGGCAAACTCTGCTTCAGAACTGCTGTTCCTACAGTTAAAATGTATTTGAAATGTAATTAAAAAAAAAAAAGATAATGGGAAAGAAAAACTAAAATAACTCGAAACCAGCAGAATATAGTAGCTCATCATTACACTAATATATCAAACAATGTGATCTTAGCTTAATTATCCCCTTTGAGAGTTGAGAAAACCGAGCACAACCTTCAATTTACAGCTGTTTGGTGCCAGGAACCTGAATTATTATTGAAGAAGAAGGGGGGTGTAAAAAGTTTATTTATTGTGACCTCCACTCAGTTGTTATTCATCGCAGAAAATCTGTATATTCACAAATGAGGGCTATTCATCCTGGGACCGCGGGATTCTTCAGCTGTCCGGGCCCGCATCAACCGCACTCCTCCAGCTTTTGTGTTCATCTTGAAGGCTCTTCATCCAGATTGTTCATCATCTTGATGGTCGAGCTTTATCTTGCTTTTGTGCAGCTGCATTCCACTTCCCCAAAGTGCTGAGGGAGCCGAGGGAGAGAAGAGCCAGCCAGAGCGGGCAGGAGAGGGCCGGAGAATAGAAAGGAGAAAAAGCAGTGGCCGGCCTGCATGTGAGGATAATTTGTAGTTTCTCAATAATAATATATATATATTAAAAAAAAAAAAAAAAAAAAAAAAAAAAAAGACAGGCTAATTACTGGCTTAACTAGGGCAGCCTGTGGATCTTCATGTCAAAAGGACTGCCGTAATTGCCATCAAAGCACATTCATATTGTGGCACAAAAGAAGGGCCTTTTGCAAATGGATCTCACTAATAAACAGGGCTGAGAGGAGCATTATGTGTCTCCCTGGTTGCAGGCGCATTAACACAGTGACATGGAACATAACATGGGCCTGAGGAAAAAAACACCAGAATGATAATTATCGCCCTCCCCTCCCCAGGCTCCCTCGCCTTTCCCTTTGTGTTGGACGAGGAAGCTGAACATGACCTATTGGAGGGCCCAAGGCAGGCTATTAGTGACCCCCGAGCCCTGACAAGGTGCCTCTGTTCTTTTAAAAGCCTGCCTCTTGATGTCAGGAGGGTCACGTGGAACCGGCTGGCTCTGCTCGAAATGGTCCAGCAAGCACTTCAACCTTAAAGACACCTGGAAGGTCATGACCAATTTAATGCAGACAAAGCCAGCAGAGGCGAGGCTCTGTTGAATCCTGGGACTGAAGTTTTCCACTCTCCCTTTTCTGCTGCTGCTTTGCATGCTTGCTCACGTTTTTCAAGTCCTCGAAACTAAATTCAGGGAGGGGAAGTTCTCCCTTCTTTACTTTTGGTAAATGAAGGAGTCTCCAGGACATGGAAAGGGGGATGCACACACAGCCCCTTGGACTCACCCTTCCGCTGGTGGCTGTAAACACGCTGACTTCCCACAGGTAGGGGTCATGTGGGGGGTGCAAGGGGCTGCCTTGCGTGCTCCCGCTGGGCAGGTGGTGAGAGCTCATCAGCAGGAGTAACTCACCTGTGAGCTAGGCTGGCGGGCATTGGCCATGGCTGGAGCTGCAAATCATCCCTGCAGATTCCAGGTTCCTTCCGGTTTCACACAGAGCAGTTGATACTAAAGAAAAGGTCGAGTAATTGGCTTGGAAAATGTACTGGAGATCATTAAGATAGAATCCTTTTTTTCCTTTTCCTTTGTCTTCCCTTTTTTTTCTTGTGACTTTTCCGGAGAAGTGCCTTTTGACAAAGAGGAGTATCCAGCACCCAGAATATGGGGGAAGGCATTCTATTTTACACACACCAGAAGCAGTCCAATCCCTATAACTCTTATTTTGCCAGCCGGGAAAGTAAGGGTGACAATTTGCATTGTAGAACAATTTCTTCACAAATGTGGATTCACTGAGCATGTAAATATATAATTATCTGAAAGGTTGGAAGTTGATAAATTTCAAGTTAAAATGTTATGGACCACTACTAATTGAAGGACTACTAAGAATGACTTAGAAACATTCAAAGATGCCTATCTGTGGGAAAATAGGATTAAGGGTTTTTAGGATTTGACTTAAACTATTTAGGAGTGTGTCCTTTATCTGAAGCAGGCTGCACCTAAGGAAGTAACACTTTTTTTAGGTTGTAAATCTCCCAATAGTCAATCAATCCTTTTTTTCTCTTTTTTATTTCCTCTCTTCTACCCTTGCTCCCTTCCTTTCTTTCTCCCTTCTCTTCCCTTTCCTTCCCTCCCCTCCGTATCCTTCATCTCCCCTCCTCCTCTTCCTTTCCTTTTTTCTTTTCTTCCTTCCACTTCTTTCTCTTTCTGGATAATTTAATGATAAAGTAACCAGGTTATTGATATACTAATTATAGATCATAAATTTTTCAAACTGTTAAAAGTGGTAAAGCAAAAAACAAACAAAACAAAAAGATACACACACAAAAACAAACCCAAAATCAACCTAATTATTGAAACCACACTATTTTTTAAAAGTCTCTAGCCTGGACCTCTTTCTCTAGAACTTGGAACTCTGTCTCCATCTGCCCGCAGACCTCTATGCTTGTATATTTCCTAGACACCTCAAACTCCGTGCATCCAGAACGGAACTCCCCTCAGCCCATCACTCTATTCATAGTGTTTCCAGTTTCAATGGATGACAACGGCAGCTTTGTGATTCTTAGGTCAGAAACCCTGTAATCACTCTTGTCTCCTCTCTTTCTTTTACCACATTCAGTCTGTCAGATAATACTGTTGGCTCTAACTTCAAAATACATTCAGAATCTAACCACAATTCAGTCACCTTCATTGATACCTTGGTCGGAACCACCAATCACCTCTTGCCTCTGTATTCAAAGTAGCATTGTAAAGCCAGTAGCCACGGCCACCATCACAGCCACCTGGCCCATGCAGGTTCGCATTAGATTCGGACAGATGGTAATGAAACAATGAAGCCAAGAACTGGTGGGCTATTATCTTTAATCCTAGCTTGCACCCGGTAGGCAAGTAAAAACACACACTGGGCTTCAAAACCCACTCATTCAGAGCTCACAAAGCTACTGACTTATCTGAGTTTCCTAGAATCAATGGTGTCTACCTCACCAGCCTTATTCACCTTTGTTCCCCAACTCCTCTCTGCACAAACTGGCTTCTTCAGCACTCCGTCATCTTGGCTGCTTTTCCTCTCCCCCACGTGGTCTTTTCTGCTCTCTCTCTAATGCTAATCTCAGGAACCGATAGAGAGAGCAAGCTCTTGGTCTGCCCCATTTTATAGTGTAGAAATCAAAACTTTTAATCCAATATACAAGCAAGGAAGTCTCTGATACAAAGTCACTTAGGGTGGGAAAGGCTTAGTCTTAAAACTAAGCCTTAGGCTATAACAACCCTGCCTGCTTACAGCCTGTCCCCCACACCCAATGCAAACTATAAGCGAGCAAACCTATCTATCATATTTACAAACTTATTTGACCAACAAGCATCTTAACAGGTCTCTTGCCCCATTTGATCTACTCTTAACTGCCAGCCAGATGGGTCCTTCTAAACTGTCAGTTCCGTTGAATGTTTGTTACAAAAGCCCAAGAGGTTCTGACTTTATCTCCTACTTTTCCTTTCCCTGATCATTCTGTTTCAGCCACAGTGTCCCCAAATTTTCCATAAACTTTTGTCTTAGTACACCCAACTTCCTTACCCCCAAGTGATTTTCAGAACTTACTTTCTCAATGAATCCTGAGCTAAGCACACTATGTAACCTTGCAACTGCCCATTACTAGTGGAATCTTGGATCCTCCCTTGTCCCCAATGTAGTTTTTATTTTATTTCAGAATACTATTTAACTTATGTTTAATTTATTCAATTAATATTATTATTTTTTTGCTCTTAAATTTTGTCTCATAAACTTTAGGAGGGTAGGGACCCTTTTGTTTTGTTTTTACTCTAGAACAGTGGCTGGAATATAGTAAATACTCAATAAATATTTGTAGTATGAGTACAGAATAAATGAATTTTAAAGTTTAGGGATTTAAAATACTAAACACACCAACAAAATACCACTGGAGGTATTCACAAGCAGAAATAAAGTTTGCCATGTTACCATAGCTCTAGAATGAGAATTCAGGTCGCTAGATTGTTATACAGTCAGACCTATTTACTTTGCTTTATTACAAACAAGGTAGTGTATTTACATAGTATCCTTACTCACCCCCTTTTCCTGCAGCAAAAAGAATAGTAAAATAATAGAAAAGATATAGATCAGCTTCAACTATGCCTGCCTTGCCCACCATAAGCCATTGTCTAAGTAGTGTCTACTTTACCCCGTCGATTTTTACAAGCTTAAATCTTTCAATGCTATAGAGCTCAGTTGCCAACTTTTAATCACAGACCTGGGCTCAAGTCAGTCACCTCTCTGTGTCTCTATTTGTGTCTATCCTGTCTCTGTCTCTATCTCTGTGAACTGTATTTGTATCTTAATCCAAGATTGGAAAAGGAATTGAAAGTAGCAGTCAAAGAATTAAGATACTGTATAATCAGATGAAATCAGGTTGTTAGTCACCACTAGGTGCTTCTAGAACATAGAAGACAGAGAAGGGGGAAACAGATCAGGGTGCCACTTTGGATACCTACTCTTACTCTAGGTTTGGGTTGAATGCCACACATGGAAGTATGTCCTGGTTCCCAAATCAGGAGAGCTCTTTCTTTTAAGCATAGACTTCAGCACAAGTACAGCAGGCTGGGAATTGTGTATGTGTCTCAGAAAGGCTATGATCATGTCTGCATAGAACACAGAGGCAGTAAATACCTAGGATGTGATGATTAGCATAAGATATGGAGTTACCACCAGGTGCAAACCTTTGATTGGCACAGAGAAGGTCCTTAGAAATGTTAAGTTCCCACTTTTAGTTTAAAAAGTAGAGAGAGGAGCCTGCTTGTCTAATGATTTCTCCCTTTCAATAGGTAAAAAAATCCACACCAACCAATGTTCCAGTTCTTAGTGTACACTGACTGGGCATTACACATTTAACTTAATTTGGACAGTATCTGTCTGGAGACAGCATCCGATCCTACAGGTCAGGCTCAGTCCCACAAAACTGCCCCCATTTCAGAGACCAAGCCAAAGACCATTACCTGTGCTTCTGACCAACTGGGGATAAATCAGAGGTTCCCAAGACCCTTTTCTCAGGTTGGATTAATTTGCTAGAGTGGCACAAAGAACCAACCCAGAGGAACATGTATTACATTTACCAGTTTATTATGAAAGATATTATAAAGGACACAGAAGAACAGTCAGATGAAGAGGTATAGAGAGTGAGGTCTGGGAGTGTCCCCAGTGAGGGGCTTCAGGCCCCTTGGAACTGGAGAATGCCACCCTCTATGCAAGTGGATGCTTTCACCAACCTGGAAGCTAAACACATTTCTTGGCATTTTTAGAGAGCTTTCATTTCTAGCCTTTCCAGTGAGTGGGACTAAATGTTCCAACCCTCTAATACCTTGATCCCTGGTGACCAGCCCCATTCTGATGCTATGGAGGGGCTCCACCCTAAATCAACTGATTAACATAAACTCAGATGTACTCAGAAGGGGCTCCTTATGAGTACCAAAGAGATAACTCCCATCAAAAGAAGGACTTGAGAACTTTGTGCCAGAAACAAGGGACAAAGACCAAATATATTTCTTGTTATACCACACCCCTTTACTGTGTAACTGGGCTCTGTCAGCAACCCGGAGGACGTTAGCAAATTCGCGAATCTGCTTACACTGCTATTGTGAAGGGGAACCAGTCGTTAGCTTAAGTAAAAGCTGGATTAATTGCTACTGTCTGTTTGTGAAAATATTGACTAAGGAGGCCCTTCGTATATATTTAAGAAAGGTGAAAATCTTACAGACTCATGAAATTCAAGCCCTTTTTTTGTTCATTAGTAGTAGTTGGGGCAGTAATAAGAGCAGACGCTTTGGTTCAACTGAAGGACGATACAGGTAATAATGATTAGGGTTTCAAATGAGTCATTTTGCCAAGTCTTTTCATGAGTTATCTGTGAAGAAATGGGGTGTGTGGCAGGGTGGGCAAGCAGGAGTAAAAGTTCATCTATAGGTAACTCTCCTGTGAAGTTGTTCTTTCAGTTTTCCCCCTTTTATGTGACTTTGGAAGAAAACAGTCCTAGAATACCTTGTGAGAACAGTTTTGGAAAGATCTAAAAACTTTACTTTCTGTGGTTACCATATTAGAAAATGCGGTTGGTGGTATGTTGTGACACATGTTTAATGCTGATCCTAAATTTCCTAAAGTTTGAGTTTGTGTTTGGTTCTCTGTCCATGTTTTCAGCTCCTGAATGTATTACTGTTCAGAGTCATTTACTTTGATTCAGTTTTTGACTTAGAAAACATACCTGATTAAAGTGTTTATCAGTATTAGCACATACTGATAAACTGTTGAAGAAACAATAATATCTCCTAAAAGATCTTAAGTAAAACTGATCAGCGCTCCCATTGTGGGTCTGAGCATCTTGAAGCGGGTTCAGTAGTCTTCCTAGCCAGGGGAAGATTGTTTTCAGGGAGCCTTCTGAAAGCAAAGTGAGACTTCTTTCCCCTTCTATATAACCTGGTTCATAAAACCAAGTTAAACGTATCTCATAAACATTTTTATAAGAAAAGCCTTCATCCTATGTCTTAATCCTTTATGCCCTCATGTTTCTGAGCATACCTTCCCAGAGAGCAGTGGAATAGGAGCCACACTCCAAAACCCCTTACAAAACAGAAGAAAACAAAGAGTCCCAAGGTGTGGATCAAAGGAGAGGCAAATAGAATCGTTATATTGAGAAGGTCGGTATGGATCTGGCTACTCATTAATACCACCAAGAAATATGGATGCATTTATTCTTTAATAGAAGCTGAACACCCACGGACTTTAAGAAAGAAATCCTAATGTTTAACTAAATTTTTCAAGATAAATATTTTTTTGTTATTGTTAGAATAGTGGATAAAATTACTTAATATTTACTCTTTTCTTAGAGGGTAACATGTGTGATGATTATGTCTTCATGTTTAAACTTAAATATGCACAGTCACACACATATGTGCATATACAGAAAAACATATGTATATATATTGTGTGTGCAGAACAACATATATGTCATATATATGCTTACATATATTCATACAAATGTAATATACATATTTAAAATATGAAAAAAAATCTCCAGTCTCTCCACTAAGACCTACAATATACTTACAATTTGTAGTGTCTTCTATGCCTATACTATGGCATACATTTTTCCTTAAAACATCAGCTTCTCATATTGCTAGTAATATAATGTTGACAATGGAATATTTGGGAGGTATCCAAAAGTAGACAAAAGAAAATAAAAATCACACAAGAATCACATAATACTACTGTGTAAAGAAAACTATTACTTTGTTGTTTTTATGTAGGCTGCTTTTAAATTTTGATTGTTCCCAACCTATTATCCTCTAAGAAGAAGGTGGTATGGCTTTATGTGAAACAAATTGTGGCATAATTGGTCTATTTATTTGGTACTTTAAGACAATATACTTTTTTTGTTGTTGTTGTTCAACAAGTCTTCTTTTCTGAAGTACATGCCCATTTATCATTTCTTATTCATTTATCCATCCATCCATCCATCCATTCATCCATCCATCCATTCATCCATCCATCTTTTCCATTGATACTTATAGAACCTCAAATAATTTCTCAATTTCCTTTAGGATTTTCTTCCATAGAGTTTTTCCTGTCTAATCAGTTGCTTGCATTACCCTAGGTCTACCCAAACTCCATTTTGATACTGTACTAATATGCTAGTGATGTATGTTCCCTTGGTGTTCTTTCCCCTCTGCTGTCTTTCACCTCCAGCCCCTTAGCAATCATTTGAAAGGCTAGGATTATGATGTTACTATTCAACCCCTTTATCCTGTTACTCTGATTACTCTGAGCTTTTCCTTTCTGGTTACCATCATAGTTCTGCCTCTCGTGCCTTCATGTCACTTTGCCTCTACCAAAATTTTTCCATCTTTGTACCCATCTTTAAACTCCCTTATACAATCACTTCCTCCTATTTGACCTTGGTTATAAGAGTCAATCATTTTAACTACATTTTATCTCATACCTTTAGTTTGTTATCAACTTTGTCCTCTTCTAAGTCCAGGTCAGCCCAAATACTTTCCTCTCTTTTCTTACTGGTGTTGAAGGAAACCATGTGATTTCATTGATTGATAAAAATTTATGACTTCCAACCTCAGCTGAACTTTTAAAGCTGCTTTTAAATGTCAAGTCAGCCCCTTTCCATTCCTTTCTGATACCTTATCATTAGTTTAAACTACCCATCTGTCCTTAGTTCCCCCTTCTTTCAGGGGGCAACCTGACTGCTACTTTCATAAAGAAAAGCAAGGTCATGGATGATGGTCTGTTATGGTGGGAAAATAAGAACTCTGTTTTTTGCTAAATTAGAATTCTGCTCCACCAACTACCAGCTGTGTGACCTTGTCCACTGGACTTAGTCCTTCTAAACTTTCATTTTCTTATTTTGAAAAACATACTTCATAGGATTTGTCAGGAAAATTCAAAGATATGATATATTCAAAGAGCTCGGACCATACTAGATACTTAATTGTAACTATTATTATTTTAATTATGTTGCAGTACTCTCAACTTCCTGTTTCATTTAGTTCCAAGTATTTCTATCTTTGTCCTTTTTTACTCCTTCTCTATTGGTTTGGAAGAAGATACACCAACTCCTTTCAAGAGTAACACCTGAATCCTGAATGCTGGACCATTGCTCTATCAAGTATTCTCTCTCTTTCTTGCATCTTTAATTTGGGTATCCATACATTTTCTTCCTATGACACCCATTCATCTCAAGTCTTTCCTTCTCAATGGTGCTTTTTGAAAATAAGTCTATTTATAATTCACAAAGCTACTCTTTTCACTTCTATCCTCTTCTCCATGGCATCATCTCCTTAACCCTTTTTCTGAAACTACTTTTAGGAGTTCCTGATGACTCCTGATTGGTAACTTCAGTTGGAGCTGGGCCTCTGTTTTCAGCCTAGCCCCAATACTACATCCTTAGGAAGACAAGGAGAACACTGCCATTCCTGTACTTCCATTAGATTCTGCTTCTACTCACACGATGGCACTATCACATTGAATTATTATTTGAGCTCTGTCTCACCTGTTAGATGATGGATGTCCTGAAAAAGGGACTGGGCTTTATTCCTATTGATTCCTATTGCCAAAATGGAAGGATACCCCCCCACCCCCGCCACACACACACACACCCTTGTTGACTCCGAAGACTATTGTCTTAAAGAGGAAACCTAACATAAAAAACATTGCCTTTCTATATACCCTTAGGTTTGTAAATGCTAAGAATGACCATCTTTTCATGTTTAGTGAGTATTACCAGGACATTTCTGACATTGCCATCAGCCAGTCAGCAAATATATAGTGTTTGGTGCTGAGAGTGTTAGGTGCTGTCACGATTAATGAGAATTCAGCTTTGAATAAGACCTAAGACAGGCACAGTCTTTTCCTTTTGGGTCTGGTTGAAGATTCAAGGACTTGAATTCTATATATCTATCCCTCCCCATATCACATCAAACATTTATGTTACACAGCTTCACAATTAGAATTATTTGGCAGAGGGAGTTATGCTAGAAATTTCTATAATTTTTTACTGGCGTAGAAAATGTATTTCTCTCCAAACTCATGTGGAGTTAGGAATTGATTTAGTGAATTCAATTTGTTTTAGAACGTATTTTTTACTTCTACATAAAAACGATTTCATAATATGGTATATGTTTACTTGTTATTTAAATACTGAACACTTGTGAACTTAGTCAAGCCCCCAAGTGAAGGTTTTGTGTAGATGGCATAGGTCTTGAAGGAGTCATAAGGACTGAGAAAAACTCATCCAGATTAAAAAATTTTACCTTTCTTTCAAGGTCCTCTCTTTATAATGAATTATGGGAGGAAAAAAAATCTCCACTTTGAAAGGATCAGCTTTAAAAATAGTCTTTAAAAATATATGTGTATAAACAGAAATGGTCTATCATTGCTTCAAATCGCAATATGTGATTTTTCTATTCTGAGGTTTTTATTCTGAGATTCCTGGAGATATATGCATTTATATATTCATAACTCAAAAGACTGCTAGGTATTGAACTAGAAATACATTTGAAATATCCTTATCAAGATCATTACATAACTTCTGAAAAGCTGAGTATCCCACATTGAAAATATTTGAGGTGATACAATTCATTATTGGTACAAGATGATACTGCACAGTTTGTTTTGAAACTGATATTATTACTGGAGCATAAAACATTAATCATTGCCACCAGGTTTTTTAAATTAATATAACCAGAAAAGAAATATGATAAAATCACCTCCGCCAAAATGCTGGAAGAACTGAAGCTGCCTGTTAGCATTTTCCAGTTGACATCTTTGAAGGAATGTCAGTTTTATCAGGTCTGTGGGTGCTTAAACTAAACTGTGACCCTCTTACCATCTTTTCTGTGGTGTTGGCCATACTTGTATTCTCTCTCCTCCTCCTTTTGTTTTGGAGCTCCACTTTTTCAGCAGCTTAGGAAGAGCAAAGTTTTAAGAGACTTTGCCTGTTGGGAATCCAGAAATGATGACAACTTTTGACTTAAGGTCGCACAGCTGTTAGAACAATGTCTGACACCATGCAAGTGCAGTTATTTGTCATAAGACTGAACAGATGGGAAGGGTTGCTTTTTTTAAGTCTCTGGGACCCCCACAGTCTGCAGTCATGGGGCTTTCCCAGGTATAGGACACCTTCTTCTCCTGCTTTTGCTGAAGATAGAAGTTGGCTCT
Organism: Saccopteryx leptura; assembly: GCF_036850995.1. NCBI lineage: Eukaryota > Metazoa > Chordata > Mammalia > Chiroptera > Emballonuridae > Saccopteryx > Saccopteryx leptura. Next base: position 258,315,558 of record NC_089505.1, read on the forward strand.
TCCATGATTCCACAGAGCCTGTCTGAGGCTCAGGGAGATGATCCTTAGAGAAGCCATGGCTTCTATAAACTTATCTTCAGTCTTCTGAAACCAGTGCCCTATTTAGCTGCTCTCCTGTTTCTTCCCTGAGCTTTCTGTTTCCTCACTCCAAGGTTAAGAAGACTTTCCTGGAAAATCTGCATTTTAATAGCAGCCAGTGCTTTAAACGAAAGGAGTAGCTCTCTAACTCATATTGTGCTAGGTTTTAGTTATCAGGTGGGGGAGAAGGTATTTAGGGCCAACTGGGATTTCCCAGATTCCCTGAAATTAGTGGAGGTACCCAACCACATTCCGCCGTGATTAGACAGGTCCTAAAACTGCTGGATGAGGGAAATTCCATTGGGCATGGATTGGCGTTTTCCTTATTTATTACAGTTAAAAAAAGAGATTATGGCAAATAATTTTTAAATTACTTGGACAAAAGTTCTTTTTCTTTCTGACTCAAAGCCCCCTGCCTCTACTATGGTACCTGTACCCCCACACACTCATGCTCACACAAGCACACTCTTCTTATATCCACCACACATCAACACTTCATTCTGTCTCCCTGTTGAGCCTATTTGGCTCTCTGGGCAAGGGTCCAGGCTGGAAATATACCCCCTACCCAAGCATTCTCAGTTTATTGAATCTACATGGCATTTATCAGGATCCTAAGAACAGGGACTGTTTGCAAGAGCAAATGCCAGTCATCAGGTGTATGGTATACTTCGAAAAGGCTAGGAAATATCCTCTTCATGTAACTATCTTGTAGAGAATTATTTGCCTCAGACATTTTCATCTTTGAAGGAACATAGATTTATAGGCTTGATTTCTTAATCAGGGTGAACTTTTGTTAATGTTTCATGGCAAGGTTATATATGGTTGTGCCATGGACCCAGTGGTGATATTAGTAATAAAGACAATATTATTAACATCACTACATCAATATAAAAAGAGTTATAGAGTTAACATTTGTAAGGCAAAAAAAAAAAAAAAAAAAGAAAGAAAGAAAAATCCCAGGCTAACAATCACCTTTCCTGCCATTAACTCACTCGTCAGCTATATTTTATACACTCATATAGTTTATAAACCAGGACTAGGATTTGGCAAGAGTAATCAGACACACAGAAACAACTAGTTGCTTTTTTACCTTTTACCTTTTTTCTTGCTTTTCATTTCCCCCTCCTCCTCCTTATGATGAAATTTTATTATTTCTTTGAAACTCTGAATCAGCCTCCAGCAGAGGGCTATGTCCTTTTAGAGCCAAAGTGCAGTATTTGAACTTTGCTATCACATAACACTTTCCAAGGCTGCTTGTCTGAAATGACTTAATTTGCACTGCAGAACCAGCCCTGAACCCACAAATACTCCAAAAAGCCACAGTGAGCCAGGGCAGCAGACCTATTACTAATTTTTTATTAAAATCCCTGAGGCACCCAACACAGGGCCCCAAAGCAGCTTTAATAATAGACAACATACAGCACATTTTTCTTGTATTGCCATGTAATCAAATCCGAGGCTGCTGTTCACTTTCTTTGTTTTACCTAGAGGACCGGCTTCCAATTTAGTTGTGGCCTACTCTAAACTGATTTTTCATTGTAATTAATGCCTACTTTGGCCTCAGCCACTTATACAACTTTCCATTAGAGGTTTGCAGCCATCCGCTGAGTATTTTACTAAGTTACCCTTACAGACCTGCTAAAGCTGCAATTTTGTTAAAGTCTTTCTTTTTAATATATATATATATATATATATATATATATATATATATATATATATTCTTTCCTTTTGCAAAAAAATTTAAATTGCTTTGCTAAATAGTTTTAATTTTTTTTCTTCTTCTTTCTCTTTGCGCTGCACCTATTAAAATATTTGGGCAAGGGTCCAAGTTGGGGAGAAGCATGCGCACATGCACGCACACACATATACACTATTGGCCCCCCTCCGCTGCCCCCAGCAGCCCCAGCCCTTAGATAATTTTAGAAAGGCTAGCGGAACTTATGTAGATCCAGGGTCTGCTGCGGCTAATTTTCTGTGGGTGTTAGTGCTGTCCATTTCCTTGGAAACAGTACCTGCGGTTTAAGATTCCTTAGTGGAGGATGTGAGGAGACCTCTGCAAACATTCAGGCTGCAGCCTTCCCATCACTTACTTTAAAAAAAGATTATGGCCGTGGGCCCAGTATCAGAGGGAATAGATGAAAAAAGTGTATGCCTGCCTTTGCTGCTCCCTGAACCTTTCTCCGTTGGCTGGACTGACATTTTCAGTGACTTTTCTTAGATCCTTGTTCAGATTGTCTTCCTAGAAAATTCTGGATCTGTTTATTTCCCATCTTCTCTCAACCTGCTCCTCCACATCCCCCACCTTGGTATTGCTGAATCACAAAAACAACTATCAGAAATTGGAATCCTCTGGTGTGGTTTTAAAGAGGATCCAATGAATGAAAGAGATCCATTAACACAGCATTGATAACATATAGATTCTACTGAAGGCAAGTTCATGGGGTCAATTCCTTTAAAGGCTTTGGCTAAGAATGATCTGGAAATAAACTATGAGATCTTTGTGCAGTTTTTAGCTTTCCATTTTAAAGACTAGTAGTTTACCTTATAGGACTGATGGGAGAAAAACAATGCTACTTTCTGGTAATGAGCAATGGATTTCTTTGACTTAGCTGATACATGTTACAAAAATACTGCTAGCCATTGGGTATTTTAATTCCCTTTCAAATTTTTGGAAGTCATTTCTCCTTGGATAGCATTTTGCACTATGGTATAATGCTGTCAGCCTTTACATAGCATTTACAGACTCTTTTGATCACATCTGCAATGTGATTTTTTAAAATTGAAAAGTATACAAAGTCTTAATGGAACCCTGTATCCATGTTGTGACTAACTGTCAACAACTGGGTAATGTTTTATGAGAAAGAACACATTTGTAGGTTGAAGAAGGTGAGATCCAGTTCTGTTACCCAGCCCCACTGCTGTTTATTGAACAAATAAGACCTGCTGGTCCTCGTTAGATGGTGTGGCCCTCATCAAATTGATGGCAAGATCTCCTCTCTTACCATCTAGAATCCTCAGGCATCGAAAGATAAACAGAAGCCCCTATAAAAAGCATTTGATAATTCATATTTTTTAACCTAGAAATGTGGTTCCACTGGTTATCCTTTATGTGAGAAGTGTGACTTAAAGGGACTGATTTGTGTGTGAGACTTAAGAAATCAGGTATGTGCTTATACTCACACCTCATGAATCTTATGTTTGCATTTGTATATATAAATCACCTAACATTTAAATATAGAGTGACACTAGAAAGGGAATGGATTTGTAACTCATCACGTGATATGTTTTCCTTCTAAATTGGAAGAATCTTATGTACTCTGGGTAAATTATGTTGTAATTGCTGGAGACCAAAGAGGAATCTCAACCAAGATTGAGAACCCAATTTCTAAAAGTTCAGTTAAGAAAAACTGTACTACCATGTTATTTTTACTCTATTTTTCCAGTCTCTTCCCCTTGACATAGTTAACAATATTATCTATCCCGCCTGCTTTCTGAATGTGATAGCCCAGTCATACCTTTACTCACTCACCAGCTTCCCCTCCCACCAGCCATTAGCACCATGCCACCCCTTCTTCCTGCCCCCAAACACTCCTCCATTCACTGTATACAAATTGCTTTCTATTTTTTCTTGTTTTTCATTTTTTATTTATTAATTTTAGAGAGACAGAGAGAGGAAAGGAGAAAGAGAGAGGTATTCATGTGTTGTTTCACTTAGTTGTGAATTTGCTTGCCATTTCCCATATGTGCCTTACCTGGGACTGAACCCACAACCTTGGCGTTTCAGGACGATGCTCTAACTGACTAAGTTAACCTGCCAGGGCAAACTGGTTTCTCTTTTACAGAACTTTTTGGCACTGAATATCACAGACTGCCTAGTGCCAGTTCTGGCAAATAAGGATGGCTCTCCTCTTTCCTTTAGAAGCATCAGGATAATTTTATTCTACCCTTATTTTCAAGTTAAAACATGAAACTTGACTTTCTGGCTTTAGAGTTCTTCAAAAGAGAAAGACTGAAAATTTCTCTTAGTAGGTTTTCCCAAAATGTGTGTGTGTGTGTGTGTGTGTGTGTGTGTGTGTGTGTGTGTGTAAGATGAAGGTTAGAAGAACATTCTATTTGCATTATTGACAGATGTTAGAATATTTTAACAAACAGAACGATTGTGAATCCTACCAGGTGCCCAACCAAAGCATCCCTTAGCAGCATCTAAGTGGAATCAGATGGAATCAGCACAAATGCATTTGTTTTTCAACGCGAATGAGATATTTTCTTGTCTTTCTGACACAAGACAAGATGCTAAGCATTAGACAGGGGTTGAGTGATTATGGTTGGCCTGGGCCACATGGCATGAATGCTAGGTCATCCAAAGCCTTTTCACAGTACTGAATACATCTGCAAAGGCTCTTTTTGAGTTAATTGTTATGACTTGGTACCACAGAATATTTGGACTGTGGAGATACTCTAACTCAACACCCACACTTTGCAGATGGTGAAAATGAGACCCAGAGAATTTAATAAAACTGCCCAAGGTCCCACAAGCAGTCTGTGAGTCAACTGAGAATAAAGCCCAGCTCTATGTAGAATATTCTCTCCTTCCATCTGCACAAGTAATTCTTAAGCTTCTCATCAAAGTCCAAGCCTACACTAGAGACAGAAATATTGAATTTTGGAAAAGCAGTTTTAGGTACAACTATATTTGCATCTACAGTGAAAGCCTAGTTTGCTTCTCCTAATAATGTTCCTGCTAGAGCAGTTGCTTGAAAAATACTAGCCATTTTGAAACTAGAGCTTGGTGCATTAGAGAGCATGCTACCAGGAGTCAAGTCTGTTTGTCTACTCCTGGCTAAAGTATTTATTATATGGACTTTTGAAATATTAATGTGTTTTGATGTCATCTAAGAAACTATTTAAAATGTACATCTCCAGCCCCCTGCTTCGAGACAGGAAATCCATCGGTTTGAGATGGCACCAAGTAAGCTGTGTTTTTTTGACAATAGGTTCTAAGTGTTACTCCTTGCTTTATACTGTTCTCTATTGTCTTAATACAGACAAATTATTACCTTCATAAAGATTTGAGTCAAACATGTGTCTTTATGTGCGTATCTACGTGTTTGTGGGAGCATGGGAAATAGTAATAAACACAAAACAGGTAAATAAGTTGAATTGAAAATCTGATAAATGAGGTGACAATTAAGATAGAATAAATGGATACATAGTTGTGCAGGACTACAGTTGCTGGTATAGACAGAGATGGCTTTTTGAAGACTCACATATGGAGGAAGAACCTCATCTAGAGATTTGAGGGAAGAAACTTGCAAGCAGGGGAAACAGCTCTTGCAAAGACTACAAAAAAGGAGCATGCTTCACGTGAATGAGGACCCCAAAGAAAGGTGTGGTGGGCAGAGAGAGCGGAAGAGGGAGGACGGCACCCTATGAGGACTGAAGGGGGACAGGGATCTGTCACACGGCCTGTGGGGAGGGGTGTCAAGCCTGAATGTGAATTCCTTTCTAACTGAATGAGCAACTGTTGAGTAGATTTTAATGTGGAATGCTACGATCCAATCCTACTGTAGAAAGATGTATGTGGACGCATGTCTGTGGTGATTCTGCTGCACGGGATCCTCAGACACACACTGAAATTCTCAGCCAGCCTGTGGTCTTCAGCTGTCATTCACCTTTCTGGGTTTCAGTTTTCTTATTTAAAAAATTTAATTCCTAACCATCCCTGTATCACAAAGACTATAAAAATCAAGCGTTCCCTTGGAACTATTGTACAAACATAATTTTTTTAAAAAAAATAGAGTTATTCATTTATTTTTATTTTTGTCTTGAAAGCCAAACTGGGAGCCAAGTGACTGGGAGGTAGCTCAGATTTTGGCCACTGGGTTGGAAAAGTCATGTGCTGCAGAACACCCTCTTGTAACCAACTTATTTTTCTTCGTTCCAGTATTCATTGTAAGTGGATTTCCCTTTTGTGTATGTGTATGTTTGAGACAGATGGCAACTTTACAGCATGATGTTAGAAGAAAAAGTGTTTGGAAAGGGAAGAAGGAAGGCAAACAAGAAAAGCAAGCCTTGAATAAGCAATTTTTCTTAAAAGGAATACATTCTGGGACAGTTTATTTTTGTGATCTGCCTGGAATTTGGGGACAATGTGCTAGAATTCTCTTTTTGCCTTCAGCTGGCAAGCTGCCTAAAAAAGGTGGGGACTTGGAAGAGAGACACAGTGTTTCTATTAAAATAAGACTTTATTGAAAGCAGGACTAGTGGCTAAAGTTAGTCCTGGCTTTTTTTAAGGCACTGTGGCTGGGTCCACATGAACACTGAAGTGGAGAATGGAAACTATTATCCAGTGAGGGCACTTGAGCTCAAATATCTAAGTACATTCAAATCATTTTAGGCTAAGTGGTGGACTGGTTTTGGAAGACAATATGTTATTTGGATAATTTCCCACTTTATTTATGGGGTAAATATGATCTATATTTGAGCTGAGGATGAGTTTAATATATTATTTTCTTCCAGAAATCTTTCCCTATTGTGTTCCTTTCATTCAATCTGGGGTAGTTACTGCCAGTGCGTATAGGAAAAGCTCCCTATAGATTGGAAGTCATCCTGGGCTCTGGTCACATCATACTCTTTCCCTCCATTGCAGCTATCCTCCAGGTGTGTAAGGCTTGCTTCTAAGCCAAGTTGTGGTTCTTACAGGATACAAAGACAATACCTTCTCAGCCACAATCTATAATTGTGTTTTTTTTATTTTCTATTTGAATCAGGCTTGAAACTTGGGAGTCATGGTCTGGTCCTCATTTTCCCTATGTTTTCATCGTTGGCTGCAGTTTTATTGATTCTTCCTTTAATATACACTTTCCAGATTGCTATGGTATTCATTAGTATTTATTAGGGTTTAAGATATATTAGTTGCTATTTTAAGTTAATTAGTTAATCCCAATTAATTTTCATGATAACTTTATTAGGTTGATACAACCACCTCATCATTTTACAGCTGAGGAAACTTAGAATATGGGATGTTACGGTGTTCCTTTCAGGCCGCAGAGCTAGTAAGAAAGGGCTTGAACCTACCAATTAGTTACTTTGGTTGACAAATAATGATGCTTTAAGTTCTATGGTCTAGAAATTTTCTGACACTGGGATTTCAATAGAGAATAACATAAAAGGGGAAAACTTTATGAATTAAAACCATAAAACTTTACTGAGAGGCAATAAGCAATGACTGCAAAGATATAACTTGTTCATTGATGGGGATGCTGATTATTGTAAAGATGTAAGTTTTCTCAAATTATTTGTATTAATTCAGTGCAGTTTTAAGAAGGAGATTATTTTATTTAATGTAACAAGATGATTATATAATTCTTTTGGGAAATAAAAAACATTCAGAAATACACTATATTTTGTAAAGGAGAAATAAAGAGATGAAAATTCTTTTTTTTTTTTTTTGACATTGAAATCTACTACCATATGAAAACAATCACAATAGTGCAGTCTGTAAGATACATGCAGAAGTGTAATAGCCAAGAGCCAGACTCAAATGTATGAGAATGCCGGATGTAATAAATATAATATCACAAATCTCTAGAGAAGAAAATGATTGATCAATAAATGGTATTAGGAAAATCACTTTACAGTTTGGAATTATAAGCTTAGAACATTACCTCTCTCCTTGCACTAAAATAATTTATTATTGGTTAAAGAGATAAAAATACAAAGTCATTAAAAAATACATAAATAGATAGTTATCATTATCCTTAATGATAAAGGACTTTGTAAGTATAAAAACAATTTTAGAAGTCCAAAAAATTTGTATGTCAGAAACAAACAGATTAAAAGACAAATGACATACTGGGGTAAAACTTTTGTAATAATCATGAAAGACAGAAGGAATTCTTACTATATAATACTCCCTTACAAATGGATGAGAAAAAAAAAAGCATGGATGTAGATATTGATATAGATATATAAAAAATAAGTATGTTAAATCTATTTAACCTTATCAAAATATGCAAATAAAAATAACAGAATCCCACATTTTATTATAGTATCAATTTATTTAAACAATGGTGTTATACTACCATGGTCATAGTATAGGCCCAGTGGTTTACTCACTCAGCGATATGCTGATATGGTCTGCCACAGTCTTTCCACACAGCAGATTTTTAAAAATTCAGTGAGAGGAGGGGAGGCAGAGATAGGCTCCCACATGTGCCCTGACCAGGATCCACCTGGCAAGTCCACTAAGGGGTGATGCTCTGCCCATCTGGGGCATTGCTCCATTGCTTAGCAACTGCACTTTTCTTAGTGCCTGAGGTGGAGGCCATGGAGTCATGGGGCCAACTCATTCCAATTGAGCCATGGTTACAGGAGGGGGAGGGGAGAGAGAGAGAGAGAGAAGCGAGAGGAGGAGGGGTGGAGAATCAGATGGGCACCTCTCCTGTGTGCCCTGACTGGGAATCAAACCTGGGACATCCACATGCTGGTCTGATGCTCTACACTGAGCCAACTGGCCACGGCCCACACAGCAGATTTTTAACATGAACAAAGAACTTAAAAATTTTCAAACATTTGACTTGGTGGTAGTCTTTAAGATTTTATCTTAAAGAAATAATAAGAGATTTATTCAAAAAGACTACATACAGGCATGTTGGTTGCACCATTATTTACAGGGAAAAAGTTTAGAGATGACATAAATGTCCAACGTAAGGGAATAGTAAAATTATGATATATATAGCATTATTATGAAATATGCAGCTATTTAAAAACCAGATCTGTAAGAATATTGTGAAAATATTCATAGTAATAGGTAACATAAGAAAGATATAACTATACATATTCATCCTTTTAAAGAATCTCTCAGTATGTGTGAGTGTGCTGTGTGTTTCTTTATTCACTGAACAACCATGATAGAAGACTAAAGTGGGAAAATGAACACTTTACATCATGTCATCATATATGTCTGTATTTTCCAAGTTTTTTTTAAGGAACATGTGTTAGTTCTATAAATTAAAAAAATAATGTTATTTCTTTTTAAGAGGAAGCCAACTAAATCATACCATTGGGTCAAGTCAATTTTCTAGCCCAGGGAAGAAAACTGCCTTGGATGGTATTTGACCTGAGTGACCAAGTTTCCCTTTGGATGTAGCAATTTCTGGTTCATCAGTGGGATCCACCCCCACCCCATCCTATCCCACCCTCCCCCTTCTTTTTTTTTTTTTTTAAATCAGGGAAACTTGAGTTCTTAGAACACTTAAAGGAATGTTTGGCTCACATTGTCATTCAAATTGGTTTAATTTCATTGAATTCTGTTTTATCTCTAGTAAAACATTTTGAAATTGTTGTATGAAAGACCCTCTACAACCAAGCTATTGGCTGATCAATTTGATTAGCAGTTAGGAATTATACATGGAAGATAAAACGGGTCTTTTCTTGTTATGCAGCCCTGGTAATAAATGGCAAGTACATATTTTTGTGAGGCTTTTATTCTTAGAAAGAAAGCAAAAGAACATAATAGGTTTTTTTAAATACATGCCACATAATTTATTCTGACAAACAGATGTATTTTATTGTTGCTATTATCATTTGATGAAATACTTTAAAACTAGTCCAAGGTGGTCCATTTTCAAATATAATACATACAGTACATCTAGCAGTTAACAAAATTTGGATGTGTAGCATAGAATGGTCATTATTTTTACTGAAAAAAAATAAAGGCACTAATTACTTACAGACAAGATACTTAGCACAAACAGATAAGCTTCAAAATGAAAAATTCTCGGTTTATGATAATTATGTTCTCTGCTTTGTTTTCAGAGACTGATAATTTGAGGCTTTAAAATCACCAGGAAGCCATTAATTGGAATTCTTCAATAAAAAATAAATTACATAGAAGTTCATGATGAGTTGTAAAAGCAGAGAGACTGTATTATACAGTGAGCGACATTGCTTCTCTATTTATAGCCTCTTGCAGATATGTCTAACAGAAAATTGTAAAGAATTTGAGATGTGCAGATAGCAATTATTTACAGATCCAAACTATCTGCAGATATTTTAAATCATAGCTTTTAGCAGCACTCTGCACCAGTAAAGGCAGGACTTCAATTTTAAGCAAGGTGTTGCTAACATGTTGCTTCTTGTTTTTGACATTTTCCATGGCCTCCTAAGGCCAGATCATCATATCACATGGCACAGTACATCCCTCTGTAAGAGTAATATAGCTCTGTGTAAAAGGAAGTACATTTTAGAGATGGTACCTGTCACTGGAGGTCTGGGTCACACTATCTTTGCAGGTTAGCTGAACAGTCTCATCTTCAGAATATTACCCCCTTAATTCTGCTTAAAAACAAACAGAAAAACAAAAAACAGATCACTGTAAATGTTAATCTATCAGCTCTGGGATAGAGGTGAGAGGGGAAGGTGTGGGTAGGGTGCCAAGATAGCTTCTTTGGGATGTTCTAAAAGCAAATCTACTCATGATAAGGGAAACAAGCAGGTGCTAATGAAAACAGGTGCCGTGTGGATGAAAGTCAAGGATAGTCCACAGGTACCAATCTGTAATTGGATAGAGTGAATGTGACTCTGATACCAAAGTCTGGAGGCTTTGGACCTCCTTTTCCTCTAATGACACTCACACCTATTGTACATGGAAAGAGGCAGGTTTCTATGATGCTGGCAAACAAAGACCATCCTCTAGTGGAAAGAATGTTGGGACCTGGGGATGTAAAAAGGATGCTGGGGTTCAGTTTCAAGTTTTCCTAGGCTACCTTCCTCAACCATTCATTTAGTTATTCCATAGGGTTAAGAATATGGGAGACCTGGTTAAAAAATGACCTTGAAATATTAGAAATATGATGGGAGATTAGGAGAGTAGTCATATGTACTTGTAGGAGCCATCTTGGTTCTGTGGAATGAGCACTAATTTTATGATCTGTATTTGTCAGAATAGACTACTTTATGTTTAAGTAACAAATAATCCCCAAATCTCATAGGCTTGATACCACAAAGATAGACTTCTCCTTTCTTGCTGTGTGTTCAATACAGGTTGCCAGTAGCCTCTACTCAGTATTGTCACTCAGAACCAAGGGTGATGAAAGTTCCCTCTTGACACATGCTACTGTGATCACCATAATAGGGAAAATGAAATGTGATGAATTGTGCACTGCCTCTTAAAGCTACCACTCAGCTTAACACATGTCTCTTCTGCTTACATTTTATTGACCATAGTCACATAGTCACATTGTCACTTCTAACCAGTGGTAGAAATCAACCAGCTTGCACCAGTTCAGCAGAACCGATAGCTAATTTTTTGTTCAGTTTGGCGAACCAGTTGTTAAAATGGCACTTGTAATCAGGGTTCTCTCTAAGGTAGGTGCCTGGACAGCCACCCATTGTAGAATAAGGAATGTAAAACTTACATTTCTTATTCTTTTTTAATGTTCATCTCCACAACAGCATATTCTAAGCACCCATAGTAATGTTTATTCTGTACACAGGCGAAAAAAATTGCAAGTGAGGATGCCAATCAAGAAGAAATATGTAAATATCTTAAATAACAGTTTTATTGTTTTTTGTCAAGTATTATTTAATATTTTTTATTAATATTTTAAAACTCTCATAACAATCTAGTTTTATGTACTTCTTTTATTCTTATTTAAGTATTAAACCCATAAAATAATAAACCACCTTTTGGTATATATTTTTTTATACTTAAAATGGTCATTAGGGTAGGTTGTTAAATTATTTGAATCCCACCACTCCTTCTAACTTCAATGCCAAACAGAGAAATACAGTCTTACCATGGACTTGGGAAAAGAACTTGAGTATTTATAAACAGTTCTAATGAGTGTCTACATTAGTTTCTTAGGGTTGCTGTAACAAATTACCCCAAACTTGGTGACTTAAAAGAATACAAGTTTATTCTCTTGCAACTTCGGAGGTGAGAAATCTAAAATCAGTTTCAGTTGGCTAAAATCAAGGTGTAGACAGGACCTTGCTCCCTTTGTAGACTCTCAGAGAGACTCTGATTCCTTGTCTTTTTCAGTGTCTAACGTTGCATTTCTTGTGTTCACTGGCTTGTGGTCAGCCCCTCTAGTCTCAAAGCCAGAAGTGTAGCCTCTTGTTTCCATCCTCACATTCTCACCCTCTTCTCTGTAGTCAATTCTCTCTCTGTCTCTCTCTGATAAGGACACTTGTGATTACATGTGGGATCCACATGAATAATCCAGGATACTTTAACCATTTCAAGATCCTTTACTTAGTCACATCTGAAAAGTTTATTTAGTCATATAAGGTAATATTCAAAGGTTCTAGAGATGAGGACCTGGATATCCTTGGGGGCCATGATTTTGCTCGAAAGAATACCATAAAGTCAAAAATCCTACACGTGATCCCCATAACCATCACTTACAGGCTCTGTAACCCTAAGTATTATCATTCTCTGAGGCTCAGTTTTTCTCGTTAATAAAATGAAACTTGAAAATGCCTCATGGGAGTTATATGGATTAAATGCATTTTTCATGCATATGTTCTCTAAGATGATTTCTAAAATTTTAAGATTTTGTTTTGCTAATCGAAAAGAATTTGTATATCCCTATATATACATGTGCTCACTCATTGGATCATTAAGATGACTACCTAATACTGCTCCTGGATTCAGTATTTGGATTTGCATTTAAGATCATGCAAAGCAGCCATGATCACCATTATTGAGCTGTTAATACTGTACTTCTCAGTCTTTATTGTGCATCAGGTACAGCTGCTGCATTGGTAAATAATAAAGATTCCAAGGCTTTGTGCCCAGAGATTCTGATGGAGCAAGTCTGGGATAGAGGTCAAGAATATGCATTTTGAAGCTGTTTTTCCTTTGGGAGAGCCACAGACCTTCCTTTGAAAAGCACTGTGCAGTAGACATGTCTGGAGGCTATCAGGCTGTTGTGTCCTTATTCCAAAATAAGAGTTGAGCTTTCTCTGTGACTGTACTTATGTACTTAGAGCCCATAGCCAGCTCTTCTGTTTGAGGGAGAGAAATGTTGAGGTTACAAGCATATGCAACATAAAGGAAACCAATTCCACTTACTTATATAAATCAGTGTGGTTCCTCATTCATAATTGCTTAGCAAGGATCTACAGATGTGTTTTTGCTAAATTAAGTAAATAACTCCAAAGAAAAAACCAGAACAGCTGATTTCAGGGGAACATCAGTAGTGCATGGAACAGGAAAGAGGGTTAAACATACTAATCAATATCTTTCCAATGATTTAAGCGGACATTGCAGCCATGATATAAAGACAGGCTGTTATGCAAAATAAGCAATCAGAGAATGTGTTCTTAGAAACTAAATATATTTATATAATTCTGAAATGATAAAGAAAAGGCTGAATAATTGACTAGAAATGTGAATTAATGATCTAAAAGAGAAATCTGCCTATATCTCCCAGGACAGAAGCCGAAAGTTAAAAAAAAAAAAAAAAAAAAAAAAAAAAAAAGGATAAAATGATGGGAAATATGAAACAAAACTAAGAATAATAGAGAACAAATCCAAGAAATTCAATATATAATTAATAGCAGTTATAGAAGGAGAATCAGGGAAAAATAAAGAAACAAACAAAAAACCCCACAAATTCCTCTGAGCTGAAAAAAAAATTTTTTTCATTTGGAAGGGCTTCATTAATCGTCAAGCAGACTTGAGTTAAAACCCACATCTCGAAAAAGCCTGCTGAAAAGAATTTTAAAAATTCTGAGTGTAGAGATATAAAAATTCTAAAAGCTCCTGGAGTGGCATGGAGGAGAAAAGAAGAAACTTAGATATAGAGCAGATTGGCATCAGACTTCTCGCCACACTGATAATGGAGGATAATGGAACAATATTTTCAAGGGTTTAAGGGTATCGAGCCAAACCAACACTGAAGCAGGAAAGCAAAATATAAACTCGTCAGATAACCTATAGACCTTCTTTGGAAGACTGACTCAAGTACGCAGTCAACAAAAGTGGAAAAAGGACAATGAAGGGTATGAGAAATGATGTTTAAAAAGAAACCAGCACAGAGTTAAGTAGTTGTTGACTCATGCTAACAAATAATGGGATCACCGTATGTGGTGCCCATGGGTAATGAATGAGGAGGGGAGAAAAGGTGATGATCTCTGAAAGTAATAAGATGAAAATAAAATTCAGCTAAGATTTTTGTCTTGGCACATGGAAGTAAATTTTATGTTAATGGTGATAAATTCTAGATATTGATAGAAATATCAGTACTTTAAAATGTGGCTTAAATGTTTGATGGTAACCATTAGGAAAAAGGTTTATGGCCCTGGCCGGTTGGTTCAGCAGTAGAGCGTCAGTCCAGTGTGTGGAAGTCCTGGATTTGATTTCCAGTCAGGGCACACAGGAGAAGCACCCATCTGCTTCTCCACCCCTCCCCCTCTTGCAGAGGTGGATTAAGGTCAGTTGAGGCCCTGAGCGCAAAAGAAAATATTGGGCCCCTTAAAAAAAAAGAGACAGGGAAAACAAAAATAGATGTTAACTATATTTATAAATAAAAAAAATATTATGTACTATTAATGTTAAAATTACACATATGAAACCAAACCTGGTGTCATTAGAAAAAAGTGTAAAAATGGGGTTTTGCTGGGCCCTTCAGAAGTCGGGGCCCAGGGTACGCGCCTGGCGCATCTGTTGTTAAACTCACCTCTGCCCTCTCACTTCTCTCTCTCTCTCTCTCTCTTTCTCTCCCTCCTCTCCTCCCACAGCCATGGCTTGAAAGGTTTGAGCAAGTTGGCCCTAGGCCTGTGATGGAAAACCTATGACACACGTGTCAGCAGTGACACGCATAGCCATTTTTGATGACACGCAGCTGCATACGACCACATACCAGAGAAGTATGGGGCCGCATGCCAAGAAAGACGTTTCATCCTCGGCTCCTGCATGGCCAGGTGCAGTAGCCGAGGATAAAACATTTGCTGTAGTGTAGACACTCTGGGCTGGAGGTCTGTAGGCCAAAACAACAGAACTCTGGCACAGAGCGTCTAGTTCTGGGACTTCTGGTTAGGCCATAGGGGATCTTTGACCTCACTTCCGGCCAGCAGAGCAGGGAGCAGCGGAATGCCACAGGGATACATCTCTGGGGGCCCTGTGATCACTATTACCAGCAACCACATAACCACAGCAACCATCATCCAATTTACTGTTCTGGGGTGTCGTGGATTTCTTTTTTTTTTCTTTTTTGTATTTTTCTGAAGTTGGAAATGGGGGAGGCAGTCAAACAGACTCCCGCATGCACCGAACCGGGATCCACCTGGCACGCCCACCATGGGGCGATGCTTCTGCCCATCTGGGGAGTTGCTCTGTTGCAACCAGGGCCATTCTAGTGCCTGAGGCAGAGGCCACAGAGCCATCCTCAGCGCCCGGGCCATCTTTGCTCCTATGGAGCCTTGGCTGCGGGAGGGGAAGAAAGAGACAGAGAGGGAGGAGAGGGGGAAGGGTGGAGAAGCAGATGGGCACTTCTCCTGTGTGCCCTGGCCGGGGATCGAACCTGGAACTCCCGCACGCCAGGCCGATGCTCTACCAACTGGCCTGGGCCAACTGGCCAGGGCCTGTTGTGGATTTCTAATTGACCATCATTACTGAGATAAGTGAAGGGGAGGCTGGGAGAGGTGAGGGCCTGTGCAATGGATGCCATTTCCCGCCATTAGAAATAGCGGCAGCCATCTTAATTTATACATAAGATGCAACTTGCAGAATTTCAAGACAGCATCTGGGCTCAGGTGTTTGTTGACTTGAGGTCAAAACTTGAGAATCTGGAAAGGTGCTGCTTGGAGAATCAAGAGGAGTGCCACTACGAACAGGAAATTTGGAGTGCCTGGAACCGATTACCAGATACTTTTAGCACCCTGAAAAATATAGCAATGGCTTTACTCAATTTTTTCCTCTACGTACTTTTGCAAGGCCTTATTTTTCAGCATTAAATAATATCAAAACCAACAAAAGAAACAGATTGACAGATGAAGTTAGTAGCACTTGCTTGGGCTTGAAGTGTACAAAATACCAACCTTCAATTGAAGATTTAGCCAATGAAATTCAGCAACAAAAAAGTCACTAATAGGCAGATTAATTAAAGAATTCCCCCTCCCCCTCACTTATCTTAGTTCACGGCACCCCACACAAGTTAAATGATATCAAGACCAACAAAAGGATCCGACTGACAGATGAACAAAGAAGTCACTAAGCAGGTAAGTTAAATAATTAGTTTTTGGTTTATTAAATACAGTTATATATTACAATTATACATTTTTGTTATTTAAAGTATAAATATCACAAAATTATGGGTTTTTTTTCTCAAAGTGACACGCCACCCGAGTTATGCTCAGTTTTTTGGTGAATTTTGACACACCAAGCTCAAAAGATTGCCCTTCACTGCCCTAGGTGCTGAGGAGTCTCCATGGCCTCGCCTCACGCACTAAAATAATTTGGTTGCTGAGAAATGGAGCAATGGCCCCAGATGGGCAGAGCATAACCCTGTAAGGAGCTTGCTGGGTAGATCCCAGTTGAGGTACATGTGGGAGTTTGTCTGTTTGCCTCCCTGCCTCTCAGTTAATAATTTTAAAAAAAGAAAAGAGTTTATAATTTTTAAACCATTAGTATAAATAAAAATTGAACAGGAAAATGTTATTTCAAAAAAAGACAAAATAAAAATAAAAAAATAAAAACAAAACCCCAAGAAAAACAAGAATACATGGTTCATTGACATGTAACTACTATGGAAGGGTTATATGTCAAAATAAATTCTAAATCAAAGAAAGCACTAGTTCAAATTCTCTAACCTCAGGAAAGTAAAATTAGAAATTAACCAAAAGGACAGATAAAAATGATCTTTATTTAGAAATTAAAAACTGAAACCAGTAAATTTTCTCATTTGCTACAGTAACAATTGACAGATGTGCAGGGGATTTCAGAAATTGTGAAAAGCTATACAGGGTGGGCAAAGGTAGGTTTACAGTTGTTCATATGGAAAATAATATAATAATTAATAAAAAAGAATACAGGAAAAACTGTGTTTCACAGACTCACAACTGTAAAGCTACTTTGCCCCACCCTGTATGTGTAATATTTATAAATTTGAAAATTTAGATGAAATAGATGATTTTCTATAATTTAACTCAATAATATTGACCAACTAAATATTTGAGAATTTTAATAAGGCACATAATAATAAAAATAACTGAAAAAATACTAAAGTTTTGATTCTATAAAAAAATTAGATGGGGATGCTGACTTATGCAGCCACTGTGGAAAACAGTATGGCATTTCCTCAGAAAATTAAAAATGAAACTGCCTTTTGACCCAGCTATCTCACTTTTAGGAATATATTCTAAGAATCCCAAAACACTGATTCAGAAGGAGATATGCACCCCCATGTTTACTGCAGCATTATTTACAGTAGCCTCGATTTGGAAACAGCCCAAGTGTCCATCAGTGGACAAGTGGATAAAAAGCGTGTGGTACATATACACAATGGAATTCTACATGGCCATAAAAAAGAAGGAAATCTTATCTTTTGTGATGGCATAGATGAGCCTGGAGATTATTATGCTAAATGAAATAAGCTAGGCACAGAAAGACAAATATAATAGGATCTCACTTATGTGTGGAATCTACTGAACACAGTGAACTGAGGAATGATATAGAGGTATAGATGATATAGAGCCGGGGTCACGGGGAACAGAAGGACAGCTGTCAGAGGGAAGGTGGATAAGGGGACAGTATCAGAGAAGGTGAAGTAATTAGTGAAATTATATATACATAACACAGGTACAGATAACAGGACAGAAAATCCCAGAAATGATTTCCTCCATGGAAGAAGGCTATCCATCAGTTCTCTACAGAATAGGTGAACCATCCCTTCCAAATATGTGGCTGCCATTGTTGAGAGTGTGTGCCTAGAAGCATCTTTACAATATGTGTTTGAGTTTCTTGAGTGACTCTTTGCACCAGAAGGGAGTGCTATGTTTAGTTTTTTGGTTATTATTATCAAGAATATTACCTCCCTTCTGAAATGATTAACCGAGCCACTGGTTGGTTTAATTAAGAACCCCATGCCAACCACCACCACAGTTCCTGGAATTCTCAGCATTTGACTGTTTTGCTTTGCACCTTTTTAAGGTTTGTAAACACACAGAGAAACTTTTCATGTTTTCCATGTAATACTAATTTCTCTGTTAGTTAAATGTGATGAATTCACATATTTTCATGACCTAATAACATAGAATAAGTTTATGGAGACAGGGTAAGAATGTGAAAATAAAATGAAGCAATATTGGCCAGTGTCTGTGAACATGTGTTAATATCAAGAAGAAATAGGGCAGAGTTGGGGATAATGTCACAAAATAAAAATATTGGGTCTCTGCAGGCATGGAAACAACTCAGTATCCTATTGATGAAACCCACAATAAATCACATGAAATCACTTGCTCAGAGGTCCTGGACAGGTTAAAAATTGTCCTTTCCCCTTATTTAATAAGGTGGCTACCATCCATGGTTGACTGTTGACATGGCTCACTTTAATAAACACCTTCTTATTCACTGAAAAAAAAACTTTCCATGTGAGACATTGGCTTCTATGCCTTCTCTCAGTGTCATATTTCTGTATTGCCTTCCAGGGAGGAGAGAGTGAGAGAATTCCACTGAACCAACGGCTTTGGTCAGTGACTTGCTTCTTCATGTCCTCTAAATGGTGCAGCACACTATGCTCATTCTTGTTTTATTTTTTTATTTTATTTTTTTTTACACAAATTCTATAATCAGGAAAATTTAACAAAATTACCAAAAAAAAATTTTTTTAAAGCCCACCAAATTACAGTATGTACTATATAATAAGATGCCTGTAACCCTGACCTAAGGACAGCAGAGATACTCTGGGGCTTTGAATTCTAAGTTACAGATGATGTTCTCCTGGAAGCAGGCTTTGAGCTGGAGATTAGCATGAAAGAAGTTGATTGAGGAATGCTCCAGGAACAAGACCTATGATAAGGAGTGTGAGGAGCAGGGTTGATCCAAAGAAAACAGCTGAACTGTAATTAATGCAAAGAGAGCAAATGCTGCCTCTGATCCAATGGAGTACTCTGCAGCTGGGGTGGTCCAGCAGAATTGTCTCTCAGTTGGATTAAATTTTTTTTTAATTTATTTATTGATTTGAGAGAAGGAGGGAGAGAGAGAGAGAGACATAGATTTGTTGTGCCATTTATACATTCATTGGTTGATTCTTATATGTGCTCTGACTGGGATTGAACCTATATATTTGGACAATGCGCTAACCCACTGAGCTATATCTACATCTGGTCAGGGCTCTCAGTTGGATTGAGGGGCAGGTTCTTTATAGCCTGAATGTGATGTGGCTGCTTCAGGAATAGGGCCTGACCTTGATGAGGTAGCTCTCTTTAGCCAAGAACTCACTTAACCACACACCTGGAGAATTGAATGCCTCACCTTGGAGAGCAGGACCTGGCCACCACAGAGTCTGCTCACTATCTGATGTTAGTTAATGCTCCTGCTAATTGGGTTCTAACCTGAATATTTATTGAGATATCACTGCATTATCAGTCATCTCAGTTAAGCTACTCAACCTTTACCTAAAATGAAAAGATTGAAATTATTCCGCCTATGAATCCTGTGTACTAAGGATTTTCTTGCTGGAACATTTTCAAGCCTTGGTATTTAAAACAGAAGGGCAACAATTGATGTAGTTTCTAGTGTCTTTGGTCGACAGGCCCCCTTCCTTCCTTTTACATGCTTTTGCTTAAACCTCTCCTGGGTGACTCGGGTGAAAGGAGGTCACATGAATCTTTGACAGTCTGAAATTTTCAGGAACAGTTCCAAAATTTAATTAAGTACTGATTGTCTTCTATGCACATGAGAGAGAAGAAAAAAAATCTTCAGAAATAACAGAATTAAGCATGCTCTATTTTGTAGCCTTGTAATGACCTCAAGCGAACGCCTGACCTAGTTCTGAGGGCCTTGAGTCCACTTGCATGAACATGATGCCTTAAAAAGCTGACTAGGAAATCAAAGTCAGAAATTGGCACCATCCGTGATAATGGGGCAGGGAGGGAGGTCCTGTGCTGTTGGAAGGAAAGACAAAATATAAAACAGGATGGAAATTGCCTCCAGTCACTTAATTTGGAGGCAGTGTAGGAATTGTGCAGCATTTCAGTTTGATGGTTTCTTGAATTAAAAGAACTAATCTGCAATGATTTTCTTATTACCCTAATGGTATGGGGAACAGATCTCTCCCCATTTATATCAGTGCCCACGGACAGCAATTCCTGCTTGTCCCCACAGGGTTAACTAGCAAGCAATGCTCTGTGAAGGCCCCAGAATTTTGTTACACATGTTAGACTCTTGTCCCTTCTGTAGCAACCGAAGCTGCCATTGGTCAGCAGAAACAATGAGTTTGTTGTTTTACATTAGAAACCAAAGTTCATATCATAAGGCAAAGAAGGGATTATGTTAGAATCAAGGTTGATCCAAGAGTTTATTCCTTTGCATCATAAGAGAAGACCCAAGGGGAATGCCTTTTCTACCTTTGTCGATCCTGGTGTAAGTCACTTAATACGTACTAGCAACACCCCCCACAATATGGCTTATTGAGCACTAGTCTTGTTAAGTAGTTCAATGAAAAAACTTTTTTTTTTCCATTAAATAAATTTGGGAAATAACTATTTTCTACACCCCTGTCTGCAGATTTGCGATGAAATAGTATATTAAAAGACCACGAGGTCCTGCCTTAAAATAATCTGGTGAATCCAGGTTTTTTTCAATCATTTTGATTTGCAGTCCTCTTCCCTCTTTTTGGTATCACCTTCATAAATTCCACAACATGTACTGCAGACCACAATTTGGGAAATTCTGCTTGAGCTGAACTGTCAGGCTGTCAGGCAAGGTCCCAGACCTCTTCACTGCTCTCTGACAAGTCTAACCTGTCTGCTTCCTCCAGAAAACCTCTGATCATTCTGTTAAGATGAACTTCAAGGTAAGTGATTTCTCATGATTAACAGTCAACTCTCTTTCTCCCTCTTCCCATTTTCTACCTTCCCCTCGCCTCTTCTCCCCTCCCTCTTTTTTCCTTTATGCCCAAATAGCACTTTCATGGGATAAGCGCCCCAGCTTAGTGATAAAAACTCTCAATATGTTATAGACATCTTTAGGTCTCCACTCAGCTCTGCTCAAAGTAAATCCTCAAAAAATATTGGTGAGTACTTGAAGAATGGAAAAGAATTGACTAGATGACTGACAAAATCCATCCCTAAAAATGTGCATGGTTAAGAACACAGCTTGCATCCTGGCCAGATGGCTCAGTTGGTTACAGCATCACCCTGAGGTGTAGAGGTTGCTGGTTCGATCCCCAGTCTGGGTACATACAGAAACAGATTGATGTTCCTGTCTCTCTCTCCCTACCTCTTCTTCTAAAATCAATAAAATAAACATTAAAATATATATATAAAAAAGAACACAGCTGGCTCAGAGGCAGAGGAATCCTGGGGATGGCAGAGTGGTTTTCACTTTGACCTGGAGCTCAGACCAGAAGGTGTGGGATCCAGAGCAGCATGTGGGAGCCAGAGTGACATCACATCTCAATAAATATGTGTGGATGGTGATGTATTCCCCTGAAACAAATCACAGTCCATTTGACTACCTTTATTCTTCTAGTCAAAAAAGGTACAGAAGAAGATCATTAACTTTTCTCCCACCTCTAGTTTTTTTATCCCACAGGATGCTATTCAATTCAGAAAGCCCTTGAGAAGCTCCCCAAGGTACACTGTTTCTTGCTTTCCCCACTTCCCCCGCTTATAACGTTTTCTTATTTTGGTTCCTTGAAAAGCGCTGTAACAGCCTGTTACTATAAATAGTAGCCACTACCCTCAAATTTACCTCTCCCAAAAGAAAGACACAAAAGCAACTCCATTTTGAAGTATATGAAGGAGGTGGTGGCTATTACACCACCAGGATTCATATGACCTTATAAATTTCTATGAAAATGGGAATTGCAAAGAATCTGCTCTGTTTTCGGGCAACCCGGTTACCTTACAGAACACTCTGTTTCTTCTCTTTACTGCAGAGCATGGTTGGGTAGTATTTCAGCCATGAATCTACTAGATTTCTCTTTAAATAGATAAATAGATAGATATGTCAATAGGTAGAGATATACAACTTTATGTACTCTGGGATTATAAGATCACTGTACTTTGTAAGTATAAATAATGTTCCCCATATTGAAAAAAAGTATGCATTGAGCCTGTGAAAGCACCTACAGATAGACATAGGAATGCATAAAATGTTCAAATACTTTCAATGTAGTATTTTTTTCACAAGTATGATTATGAGGAATTTTCTTTTGTACTGTTCGTGGGGAAGGGAATTATAAAAAGAAGATGCAAAAGTATAAAATTCAACACTGGACTCTAGGTGACGAAAAAGACCCAGCCTGACATAACCATATACTTTCTTCATTCATATCATTTTAAGCTACCAAATGATGCATATTGCATGCCATTCAGTGCAGTCTCTGTGTGCCCAAATTGTACTGTAGGCTTTGATGTTTATATTGATGCGATGAAGAGCATGGGCTGGTGTTACCAGGAAAGGCTCCCTGGTTGAAACATCATTTGGGTATTGAATGGTGGTTAGTATTTGGAAAGTCACTGGGTGGGGCTGGAGTTGGGGGTATTTTTAGGCATTTGTCAGTGGTGCAGAAGTGATGAGAGCACTAACCTTGCCAGGGTAATGCTCCAACCATGGGACTAAAGTATAGCTACTAAGTGAAGAGTATGGAAAATGATGCTGGGATGTCCATTTTGGAAAGCCAGTACTGCTCAGTGACAGCTCTGCTTTTCCTCCTGCGGGCCAACTCCTTTTTTCTGTAGTATTGTGACATGCTGATCTGGCACAGTATACTGTGAGCTGTGTCAGAGTAAATTGATTCTAGGAAAAATAAGTACTAGAGGTTTTATTTGACTTACATTTGTTTTATGTAAATTAAAGTTGCTACCTTTATGATCATGTGTGGTAGCGATCTTAGTACACCATGAAGCCTTCTAGTGTCCATTGCTGGGATTTAGGCATGGCTTGCCTCGCTCAGCAACAGCTGGGACAGTGTGAGTAACATACAACACCATAGGCGTGCCACATATATCTGCCTGGAGCCGAAGGACATGATATCAATCTAAGGGAGAACAAATCAACTGTACAGAGTGTGAGCCAGTTCCAAAGCCTTCAGTATCTAACAGGAGCCTATGTTCTGATGGTGACTGTTCTTAGAATCTGTTCCTGATCCAAGCCCCAATACATATCTGATCCCTGAGATGACAGAAGTCTGTAAGCTCCTCTTACATTGGGGATGAAAGAACATTTCCTTTGGACCCCTCTAACAGAATACCACATGGAGTAGAGGAAATGCTTTGCCACATATTCCCTCACTGCCGGAAGAGAAGTACTGGGTCCAGTAGAGTAGCTGGAAAGACTATGGCGCAAGGAGCAGCTCAGATGCGGTGGGATACTCAGGAAATTTTCAGTGGTGTTTGAGACAAGGGCTTCAGCAGATGGGGAGGATAAATATAGATGTAGATGGATATGGATATAGATAGATATAGATATGGGACTTGGCTTCCGATCAAAGCAGGTAACTGGTTACTTGAGCAAGCACTGTCACTCTCCTTTTTTTCTTTTTTGCATTCTAATGCAATCACTCACTGATATGAAAGGGCCTTAGAGCTATAAGGCTTATTGTGTAAACACAAGGGCTCCCATACCAAATGCATGAACATCACTCATCAGATGTACAGTGATGGGGAAAACATCTGAGAATTTCAGCTCTAAGTAACTGGTTTTGGAGCCATTGAAATTTCAAAAGGGTGATGTCTAGAGGAACACGATTTTCTTTTATGAACCTAGTGGGCAGGTGAAGAGAGGATTAATCAGAACACACATCGCAGGCAAAAGGTTGCAGTATGTTAGTCAAATAAGTTTGTAAATATATATATTTGCTTGCTTATAGTCTGCATTCGGTGTGGGAGACAGGCTGTAAGCTGGCAAGGTCCTTATAGCCTAAGGCTTAGTTTTAAGACTAAGTCTTTATCACCCTTTTAATACTAAGATATTTTCAACATCCTTTTAATATACTAAGGCCTTCTCAAAACTAAGCTTTTCCCCACACCCTTGACTGTTGCATGATGTGGGGTGGTACACTCTTATGAGGAATCCCATTTATGCCTCAGATAATTGGCTTTGTATCAGAGACTTCCTTATTTGTATGTTGGCTTAAAGGCTTTAATTTTCTATACTATAAAATGAAGCAGCCTGACCAGGCGGTGGTGCAGTGGATAGAGTGTTGGACTGGGGTGCGGAGGACCCAGGTTCGAGACCCTGAGGTTTCTAGCTTGAACACAGGCTCATCTGGTTTGAACAAAGCTCACCAGCTTGGACCCAAGGTTGCTGGCTCGAGCAAGGGGTTACTCAGTCTGCTGAAGGCCCACAGTCAAGGCACATATGAGAAAGCAATCAATGAACAACTAAGGTGTCACAACAAAATACTAATGATTGATACTTCTCATCTCTCTCCGTTCCTGTCTGTCTGTCCCTATCTATCCCTCTCTCTGACTCTCTTTCTGTCTCTGTAAAAAATAAAATAAAATAAAATAAAATAAAATAAAATAAAATAAAATAAAATAAAATAAAATAAAATAAAATAAAATAAAATAAAATGAAGCTGACCGGGGGCTCTTACTCACTCAATTCCTGCCATTAGCATTGCAGAGGAGAGGCAGCCAAGATGGCGCAGTGCTGAAGGAGAAGCCAGTTTATACAGAGTGCAAAGAGAAGGAGATGGGGAACAGAGGTGAATAAGGCTGATGACGTCTTTGATTCTAGGAATACTAGGATGAGTTAGTGGCCTTGGGAACCCTGAATGGAAAGAAAAGTGTTTTCCCACTGTGTGTATTTTCTCACCTGCCAGGTGTGAGCTAGGATTAAAGGTAATGGCCCACCAGTTCTTGGATCCATTGTTTCATTACCATCTGTCTGAATCAAATGCAAACCTGCATGGGCCAGTTGGCTGTGTTGGTGGCTGCGGCTACTGGCTTTACACAGTGTAATACAGCCAGCACTGCAGTTGAAATCTGAAAATATATGTTCATGCTCTGGCTCTCCTAATGAGTTGCTGTGTGCCCATGGGTAAATGTCTTTGCTTTCTGAATCTGCATCCTCACATACTGAGTGGTCACTGAAGTGAGAGTCTTGGTTTACCTCTACTACCCATCTGCATCACCATCACTAATTCTTCTACCCAGCATACTCTTCTTCCATGTCCGGGGCATTTGGGATACTCTTACCTGGATTTGCTCTATCTCTAGTGACCCCTTTGAAGGTATAAAAATCTTTGAAGAATGTTTTAAGAGTTTTGCAGCTCTTACCACCGGGGGACAGACACACAAGGAAGAAAATAACAAGTATGTGGGAGTTTACAAAGCAATATTTTGTAAAAGGCTTCTCAGTAATTATTCTTTCTCATCTTCAAATTTAACTCCCTGGCACCCTTTCAGGTTCCCTGGGGACTCATCTGTTAGCTTTTCTCCTGGCAATCAGCCCAGCCCAACCCTGCTCTCTGAAACTGGTATTCTCCCATTTGTTGTGGGTTCTCTATTCTAGCAGTGGCCACTGGAGGAGAGGGGTAATGAGTGTGCACAGGGTCATTGTGGCACAGGCCTAAGGAAGAAAAGTGTGACCTCCACAGGGAATTCCAGCCCAGACAGCTCCCAGTCATCTTCTTGCTTCATGCAAGAAACGGGGGTCCATGCAGGACAATTACTACAGTCATTACACAGTAGTATCATGTATCACTCCATGGCCTTTGGAGTGTTCTAAACTAAAATCTCCTGGGTGTGAACCAGGAAAAGTAACAAGCAGATAAAAATGGAAAATGAATGTGCATTTGTTTCCATGTGTTTTTATGGTATACACATACTTGATGAAACTATTTAGAAAATGTGTTTGGAAGCAAGGAGAGAAATCATTCTAAACCTGTGTTTCTTCTGTTAGATAAGGAAAGATAATCAGCTGGGCCTAGAACTTGGTAGGGGGCTCAGGAATCTTGGTTCATTTCCTGGTGAAATTAACTGTAAAAGTGAGAATGGGTCACAGATATTATGATTCTTGTTATCTACTGAAATATATAACACAAATCCTAGGACAAGATATTGAAAAGTTACCTTCAGCTCAGAGTCTCAGGTTCCTGTTGCGTTTTTCTCCCTCCTCTTTGCCCTCCCACTCTTTTTGGTGGATTGGGGCTGATGCTATTCCTGAACATAGGTCACGTTCTCTGTTCTCCCTTTTCTCTGACCTTAAATGGGGTTCCCATTTCTGCAGAGTGTTGTACTTCTGTATTCTGGTAACATTGCTTGGAATTCCACGGCCATGCAGATTTTCTGCAGGAAGTTATTTTTCTCTTCTCGTTTGAGGTGGTGGTGGTGGGTGCTTGGTGAAGGAATGTAAGAGCTCATTAGAGTTTATTGTATGGTGCAGCAGGGGGAAGTGAAATTATAGAAGCCAGAGGGCGTGGGGGGAGAGGCAATTGCTAGACCAGTGCTGACACCAATAACTTTTTTACGAGGGTGAGTCAAAGCATTAGGGAGGCTGGAACCAAGTTTCCGCCCTCTTGAACCTATTACTATAGATCATGACAGAGAATGGAGGGAAGGCAAGGCTCTCTCAGGCTGGATGGGGAGAAAGGCTAAAGTTATGGAAACATGTCAAAATATCTGAACTCAACTAATGGTTATAGTAGGAGAGGATTTTAAGAGAAATCGTTAGTGTAGTGAATATAGTAAGAATTAATAACTAATTACTTAAAATAATGGTGGATGGGCAGGGAGCAAGCACATCACTAGTGAAAAAAATAATAGCTCAACGGGTGATTTTTCTAAGATACCTGAGATTTTCCTTTTCTTTTTTTTTTTTTTTTTTTTGTATTTTTCTGAAGCCAGAAACAGGGAGAGACAGTCAGACAGACTCTCGCATGCACCCGACCAGGATCCACCCGGCACGCCCACCAGAGGCAATGCTCTGCCCACCAGGGGGCGATGCTCTGCCCACCAGGGGGCGATGCTCTGCCCCTCTGGGGCGTCGCTCTGCCATGACCAGAGCCACTCTAGCACCTGGGGCAGAGGCCAAGGAGCCATCCCCAGCGCCTGGGCCATCTTTGCTCCAATGGAGCCTCGGCTGCGGGAGGGGAAGAGAGAGACAGAGAGGAAGGAGGCGGGGGTGGAGAAGCAAATGGGCGCTTCTCCTATGTGCCCTGGCCGGGAATCGAACCGGGTCCCCCGCACGCCAGGCCGACGCTCTACCGCTGAGCCAACTGGCCAGGGCCCTGAGATTCTCCATTTTTATCTCCTTATGAGAACTAGGAATTAGTGTAATGCTCAGCCTGCCAGAGAAGTATGGTAAATCTTAGACACACATATGGCTTGAAAACTAGCCCTCTTGATGGAGGCATTATGATATATTACCTGACCAACTCTTTGACCTTGACAGTTCACAGGCAGAGTGTCATAAATGAACCAAACTGTGATCCACGCTGCTCATGAGTGCGGCCCGTACTAACCACTCTCTGCCAATTTCCATGTGATTCATTTCATCAGCCACAGGAAGGCCCTGTTTGGGAAAGGACCAGGGAGCCAAACGTTGAGTCTCCTCTGCTAGTGCCACCTCGATCTTTGCGTTTCCCAGAGATATCATTGTCCCGGAGCACTTCTAATCCCTCAGGTGACCTAGCTGTGCCAAGCTCAAACGGGAGGACCAATTTCTTCAACTGGGCAGGAATACAACTCAATTAGTAAGAACTTGCCCAAGGCTGTAGCTTCCAACGTATGTCTTCATACTTTCACCTCCTCTGGTATCAGTACTCTCTGCATTTTCCTATTTATTATTTATTAATTATAATTGTTTTACTTCTTTTTTTTTCTTCATAAATAATCTTATCTGCGTCTGGATATTACTAGCAGAATATTCAAAGACCCTTTAAATGAGAACTTCAACCCATTTGCAACACCCATTATAAAAAAAATCCCAACTGCAGCCATGGCCAACTATGGAGAGTGTGTCTATGCCTCAGAAGGAATCAGATGTTTAGCCCTTGCCTGCCAGGCCCAAGTCTGTATGGCCTGGGAGAAGATGTGCCAGCTATGGTCAGCTTTGGCTGTGGCAGCTGGACTTTGGCAGGGGTGTGGAATGTGAGAAGACAGGCCTCTCTCTGACATTTCTTCCAGCAGTGTCTTGTCCTAGGTCAAAAGAATGTTGCATTGTTCGGGAGTGCAAAGTGAGGTGACGGCCACTGGGACTGGATGACAGCCCTCTGTGCTCTCCGCCTGGCCATTGTGCCTGCCCCGTGTATGGTCACAGTGGGGCTGCTCCATTAAGATTCTTGGAGAGCAAGGACTTCTTGGATGGCACTCAAGTGTTCTTTTGTGCAGACCTGGAAACCAGCCTTGTGAGGTTTCTGTGCATGTGAGGGAGAGGCTGTGTGGAAAGGAAGCAGTGAGATGGAGCTGATTCCAAGGCCCTGCGGTCTAGACCTTTTGCCTTTAGCTTACACTGACTTTGGCATTCAGGTGTCTCATATGACACATATCTTGGTGAATCCCCCCCAACCCCCCCTACATATCTTGGTGAATCCCTCTTCACTCCCATCTATGTTCTCTCCTGAGCTGGGGGAAGTGCTACCAATGTGCTTGTACCTGGTGGCATCTTCTCACTGACTACTAGACCCTACCCTACTCTCCCTGAGGGCTTGGGACCTTTGCCCTGGACACATACCCAGGTGAAAGTTTTTCCCATGTGGTTGCTGTGAACAAAAACAACAGTGGGAGAGTTCCCCCTAGGAAAATGACAGCTGCCTATTTGTCCTCAGGCTGTCTACTCTACCTGGCTACTTTTCCTGAAGAGGAACACGCTACATTTATTCTCGATCTATTCTCCTTTTTCTAGGCTCTCCCTGACCTTTAATGTAAGTATCTTGTGACATGTGTACGTACATGAGTTATTATTGCAAGCCGCCTCAGATTCATTTGGATATGGATGCTCCGCAAATGATAAATAAATAAATACATGATAAAGACAGGATCTCTTCCCTGCCAGCTTCTTGCTTAAAAAGCAGCAAGTTTGCAGTCGTGTGACTCTGTTCTCACTGGGCCCGTGCCGGCAGCCAACAGGAGGGAAAACAAAATCTGTCCCTTTCAGCACCTTGCATTCCTCTCCTGGGCCTAGGGCAGTGGTTCTCAAACTTTTTGAAGTCGGGGTGCATTTAAAAATCCTGCAAAAAATTGTAGGCGCACTATATACAAATTTCTGAGAAATATGTTATAATAATTAAGTCAAATATTTAAAAAAATATATAAAGTCCAAGCGTGCTTGTATGGTAATTAAATGAAATAAATACGACAAAATTAAATTTATTCTGACATTAAAAAACATTTTTATGTTACATTTTTTGAGTTATACTTTTTAGAATTCGTAAAAAAGAAGGGTTAAAAATATTTTTTAAAAAACCCAAAAAAGGTATCTTTTTGTATATATAGATACATTCTTAGTGAGATTTAGTAAATTCAGCAGGTCCCAGCACAGATGTGTTAAGTTTTTTCATTCTTGTGTTTATGAGAAACATGAGCCTGATGTGTTCTAGCGATTTCTTCAATGTTTAGGCATATGTTTGAAAGGCAAACTCTTATTTCCTTGTCAATACATTGAAGAATTCCTCTCTTTTTACTCTTAATTGTGTTGAGGGTAGAAAATCCTAATTCACATAAATAGGATGTTGAAAATTGTAGTAATATGTTCAAAGCTTTTTTAGATATTGTCACATATTCTTCTTTTATAGAAATCCAAAAGGCTTCAAGAGACAATTCCTTATGTTTAGTCATCAGTCCAAAACCCCCACCATACATATCATCTTAACTTTACACCAAACAAAAGATAGAAGAAACTTGCCTCCAGTCTTTCTGGGGAACATGGGAGGTAGTGTAAACAATCAACACCACAGCTTAACAGCCTTTTGCAACCTAATCAGGCAAGTGAGGTGGGAGGTTGGGCAGACTGTCAGCCTACAGCCAGTTCCCCACACCTCTGTTCCCCCAAAATTTAAACTCCAAAACCCTGTTGGTTTTTTGGTCCCCAACAGGCACATATTTCTCCGGAATACCATAGGGCACACCTGGAAATCTTCTAGGGCAATGGTCCCCAAACTTTTTTGGGCCATGGACCGGTTTATTTTTTTAAGAAAAAATTTTTTTTTACTTTTATTAATTTTTAGAGAGGAGAGAGAGTGAGAGAGAGAGAAGGGGGAGGGAGGAGCAGGAAGCATCAACTCCCATATGTGCCTTGACCAGGCAAGCCCAGGGTTTTGAACCGGCGACCTCAACATTCCAGGTTGATGCTTTATCCACTGCGCCACCACAGGTCAGGTGGGCCATGGACTGGTTTAATGTCAGAAAATATTTTCACGGACCAGCCTTTAGGGTGGGACGGATAAATGTATCACATGACTGAGACAAGCATCAAGAGTGAGTCTCAGACGAATGTAACAGAGGGAATCTGGTCATTTTTTAAAAAGAAAACATCATTCAGACTTAAATATAAATAAAACGGAAATAATGTAAGTTATTTATTCTTTCTCTGTGGACCAGTACCAAATGGCCCATGGACCAGTACTGGTCTGTGGTCCAGGGGTTGGGGACCACTGTTCTAGGGTGCACCAGTGCGCCCTGGCACACACTTAGAGAACCACTGGCCTAGGGGAATAGGTGGCAGGTAGCATTGGGCAATTAGGAATGAGATAGCCTCTCCTTGACTGAACTCCATACATACCTTTAATGGCATTTCACTCAATTTCAGAGAGTCCTGCTGGTAAGTGAGACAGCTATGGCTTCTCCTCCAGGTAACAGTCATTCCATAGCTCATTGCATCCTCACTTCTCTACACAGCCCCTGGCTTGCTCTCCTCTTTTGCCTTCTGCCTGTGCTTTAGGGACCTTGTCTATTTCATAAGCAAATGCTCCACCATCCTCCATTTATTCCATGCACAAATCTCAGCCTTTGCTTCAGTGAAATCCAGGCTTCCAGTCACTCCCATGACTTCCACAAAGGGTCTGTTATTGTGTTAGTAGTTTCTTTATTCATCTCTTGCTTACTCCTCCTCTTGCAAATCACTTTTCTGCTTTTGAACCCTGAATCTCACCTCTTCTCTTTCCATTTTGAGAAGAGAACATTGGACCCAAGTAGTGAGCTGTTGAAATCATTCTGGGTGATTGTTGGGTAAATAAGTGGTTTTATTTGTTTGTTTGTTTTTAAGGTTGGAAGGCTGTGGTGCTTGCCCTCAGGGCAGCAGATTGCAAATTGTGGATTGCTTTCCTGCTTGGGAGGGGCCATTGTTTGCTAGAGAAGGGTTTTTTTCCCCCAGCCAGTTTTGCTGGAGAGTAGAAGGGGTGGTTAGTGCTGAGGGGCTTGGGAGCCCTGAGATTTTGGCCTGGCCTGTTTAGCTGGGGAGTGCAGAGGTTGATGGGGACCTGTGAGTCCAGGAGAGTCTGGAGAGAGAAAGGGATGCAATCTACCTAGCCTGTTTGCTCATCAGCCGTTATGAGACTTTAATAAATGGAATGCCCTCCATTTTCTGGCTCCACTGTTGCTTTACTATTTGCCCAATTCCAATGTGAATCTGCATGGCCATGGCAGTGGCTGCTGGCCTTACATCTGGTGTCGTTGGCAGGATTTGAATCAGATCATTATGGAGCCACCAACCACCCTTAAGGGGTAGGGTAGAACACTGGTCATTACTCCCCAGTGGATGGTTTCCTGTGGCTGTCTTTTTGTGGACCATGGGCTGGCTGCTTTTTACAGCCCTGAGAGAGGCTGCCTGAGGTCAGCAGCAATGGCATAAGCTGAAACAGCCACTGGAGAAAGAGCTGCAGATCCGAGAACTGCAGGTCAAGCTAACAGCTGAGAACCAGTGATGGCTTGAACTGGAAAGAATGCTGGAGAAAGAGGCTGACTGGATTTGAGAGCTACAGATGCAGGCTGAGCAGCAACGATGCCTGGAACTGGAACAATCTCTGGAGAAGGAGGCTGAACAGATTTGCTAGTTGCAGTTTGCCCTGGAAGTTGAATGTTGGCAGCAGCAGTTGTTAGAGAAAGAACTGTGGGTTAAGCTTCAGGCCAAAAGCTGGCAGTTGCAGGAGCCAAAGATGGAGCTGTGCCTGAGTGGCTCTGAGTCAGCAGGAGCAGGTGTTTCTAGCTTCTCTTCTGAGGCTCAGGAGGCTCAGGCTGAAGCTGCTGTCCACACATTCAAAGCTTGGCCAGTGGTCATCCAGAAGGTAAAAACCCAACACCAAAGAGTACCTACTGAGCCCCTGGCAGGGTTGCTGTGATTGTAGGACACGGGGTAGATGGCATCATGCTCTCTGAAACAGAGATGGAGAGGTTAGCCATCATTGGCACATGTTCCTCCTTGAGGCAGCATCTTCAGAGCTGCCATGATGACAGGGATGAGAGAGGAGGGCTGAGGCTCTATGTGAACCTAGTTTACTGTAATGGACCTTTCTTTATTTTGGTGATTTGCACAGACAGCTAGGCTGTCATGGACTGGCTCTTGGATTGCAACCAGAGGGGGGCACTGGCTCCCTTGTCAGATAGACAAGTGGATAGCCACTTTTGGATAGTATGAAAGACCCTGATGGGTGGGGGGCAGCTCTGGTGGAGGCCCTCCTGCACCAGAAAGCTGCTCTTGTCCAGTTGGAGAGATGCACCAAGGACACTTTAAGGTTTTCATGGACATAGCCCTGGAATATACAAGCCCTCCCACCTACTGTGGAGTAGGGGGCTAGAGATGGGCCTCCAGTTTGTGCCTTGGGCAGAGTGCTCAGGGAGACATTGTGAAGGGTACCTTTGTAATTGTTGTAATTGTATAACTTGTGCTGTTGCTATAATTTTGTTTACCTCATTTCTTGCACAGGGATACCTATGATGTATATTGTGAAGTGAGCAAAAGGGGTGGTATGTTGAGTAAACAAGTGTGTTTTTTTAGGGTTGCTCACTTGTATTGGGGCAGTGCCATGTCTGTATAGTCTGCAGAAGGCTGCAGTGCTTGCCCTCAGAGCAGCAGATTGCAAATTACAGATTGCCTTCCTGCTTGGGAGGGGCCACTGTTTGCAGGAGTAGGGTTTTTTCCTCCAGCCTGTGTTTTCTGGGGAGTAGAGAGAGAGAGAGAGAGAGAGTGCTAAGGGACTTAGGAGCCCTGATATTTGGCCTGGCCTGGCTGGCTGGGGAGTGCAGAGGTTGATGGGGGCCTGTGAGTCTGCTAGAGTCTGGAGAGAGAAAGGGAAGTGGTCTTCCCTGCCTGTTGCTCATCAACCATTATCAGACTTTAGTAAATGGAATGGCCCACCATTTTCTGGCTCCCCTGTTCCTTTACAATCTGCCCAAATCCAGTGTGAACCAGCATGGCCATGGCAGTGGCCACTGGCCTGACAGTAATTCTTCCACATCTTCTTTTATTGTGGCTTCCATGTCTCCTGTCTGTTTTATAAATGGTTTCCCTCCTTCCCAAGGCTAGATCTTCAGCTTTTTTATAGATTTCAGCCATTCACTTCTTTCCACTTCTTTGCCCCCATCAATTTAGCCTTTCTCATCTCATAACTTTATTGACTTTTTCTCCATGAGTTTTGCCCCCATGTTTATATTTTTAAAATATTAAAATAGAAGCCCTCATTCTACCATGTTACCTCCACAGACCATTTCCTTGTGCTGTTTTTCTTTCAAGATGAGCCTTTTGCAAGGAATCATCTGTGAGCTGACATCCCTGTCCACTTCACCATCTTCATTCACCATTACTGTGGGACTCCCGGTTCCACCACCACAAAGGACCTCCTTTCTTTAAAATTAGCTATAACTCCTTATTTGACAAATCTAAGTGACTCCTCCCATCTTACATCCTATGGAATACTTTCTTGTTCTTCACTCCATGCTTGCCTTTCATGCTGTAGGTCTACCACCTGTAAAATTGTTTCTTTTCCATGTCACTTATTGCTTTTTTGAGTCCTTTTCTCTGTCTTATCCCCTGAGATTCACTTCTTGAATCCCAGTGGTTGACTTGACAACTCTCCCATTTAAGATTTCTATTCCATTAGAACCTCCAACTACCCTGTTCTTCATCCTATTCTCATGATCAAATCATCTGGCTTTTTTCACTCATACACTATTCTCCTGATCTCTGAAATCTTGATGTCATCTTTGAGTTCCCCTTCTTTCATATTTTATACAGCTAATCAACTGACAATTATTTTTCAGTTTTCTCTCACCAATGTCTCTTACATCCCTTCTCTTTTTTTCTATTCTCACTGTTAATCCCCTGTCTTAAATATTTCTCCCCAAAACTGTTCACTAAGTGTCATGGATATTTGGAGTACAAAATTCATTTGGAGCCTGAACCAAAGACACATGGATTATTCTCTTCTCCACTGCTCTTTCCTCACTATACTTATTTATGTAGATTGTAAAAACAATCATTTGTGTATTCCTAATGATGGTTTTGTTGTATTGAATGATATAACTTTATTTAGCTTATGTTTGGTTTTATAGCATATTGAAGTTGTTTTTTAACTCAGGTTGTTCTGTGCTGAGCTATTTACTCAGATAATGCAGAGTTAATTAGGAGTAGCTTGGGGTAGACAAAGATCAGATGTTGAACATATGGGGAGATCCAAAAAAAGGTGCCCACAGAAGACAAGAGAAGGCAGGGGACATTTTAGTAGTGGTAGTCTTCAAATAAGACAAGAAAGAGAGTCTTAATGAGGGAAGAGAGACATTTTAGTAGTGGTAGTCTTCAAATAAGACAAGAAAGAGAGTCTCATCGAAAT
Source organism: Saccopteryx leptura (assembly GCF_036850995.1). Taxonomy (NCBI): domain Eukaryota; kingdom Metazoa; phylum Chordata; class Mammalia; order Chiroptera; family Emballonuridae; genus Saccopteryx; species Saccopteryx leptura. The sequence continues at coordinate 258,350,582 of NC_089505.1, forward strand.
ATTGCTCCCAAGCTACAAAGTAGTATTGATGCTATATTTAACATTTTAACTCCATATCAAAGAATGAACAAGGAGAGGAGAAAAAATTTTTTTTGAAAATATTAGAGACAACATGTGGTGAAGAAGAGGAAAACCCATGCCAAATTTCAATAATGCAGGCTCTGTTAAAGCAGCAAAAATAGCCCTAGCTGGTTGGTTTGGTGGTAGAGCGTCAGCTCAGCATGTGGATGTCCTGGGTTCGATTATCAGTCAGGGCACACAGGAAAAGTGCTTATCTGCTTCTCTACCCCTTTCCCTCTCACCTCTCTCTCTCTGTCTTCCCCTGTGTCCATGGCTCAATTGAAGCAAGTGGCTCCATGGCCTTCACCTCAGGTGCTAAGAAGAGCTCAGTTGCTGAGCAATGGAGCTATGACCCAGATGGGCAGACTATCATTCCCTAGTAGGCTTGCTGGGTGGATCCTAGTTGGAGTGTATGTGGGAGACTGTCTCTCTGCCTCCCCTCCTCCAGCAAAAATATTATATGAGGCCCCTCCAGGGCCTCGCTCTGTTGAGACCAGAGCCACTCTAACGCCTGGGGCAGAGGCCAAGGAGCCATCCCCAGCGCCCGGGCCATCTTTGCTCCAATGGAGCCTCAGCTGCGGGAGGGGAAGAGAGAGACAGAGAGGAAGGAGAGGGGGAGGGGTGGAGAAGCAGATGGGCGCTTCTCCTGTGTGCCCTGGCTGGGAATCTAACCCAGGACTTCTGCACGCCAGGCCGACGCTCTACCACTGAGCCAACCGGCCAGGGTCTGGATTTTTAATATAAGTGAAATCATACAATATTTGATGTTTTATCTCTGGCTTATTTTACTTTGTATGTTTTCAAGGTTCAACTATTTTGTAGCACTTATCCCAACTTCATTCCTTGTTATGATTGATTAATATCCTATAATGAATATATATCACATTTTGTTAATCCTTTCATCCATTGATGGACACTTTGGTTGTATCCATCTCTAGGTTATTATGAATAATGCTTAAATAAACACTGGCACAGAAATATTTGTCTTAGTCCCTGTTTTGATTTCTTTGGGGTATATTCCTAAAAGTGTAATTTCTAGGTCATATGGTAATTTTATGTTTAGTGTTTTGAGAAACCTCCAAATTGTTTTCCATAGGAGCTGTAACATTTTACATTTTCATAAACAATACTGTATATGAGAGTTTCAATTTCTCTACATCCTTGCCAGTTCTTGTTATTCTCTGGTTTTTAAATTATAACCATCCTAATATGTGTGAAATAATATCCATTGTGGTTTTCATTTGCATTTTTCTATGGGTTGATGATGTTGAACTTCTTTTCACATAATTGGCCATTTATATATCATCTTTGAACAGGTGTTTTTTGATAATTTTTGAATTGGCTTTTTGTTCTTGAGTTTTAGAGTTATATATTCTGGATATTAAACCCCCATCAGATGTAAGATTTTAAAATAATTACTACCATTCTGTGAGTTGACTTTTTACTTTCTTGATAATGCCCTTAGATGCATAGTTTTTAACTTTTATAAAATCTGATTTATTTTTCTTTCTGTTTCTTAGGCTTTTGGTGTCATAGCTAAGAATTCATTGCTGAAGCAAAGGTCATGAATATTATTCCTGTATGTTCTATTCAGAGTTTTATGTTTAGATTATTGACCCATTTTAAGTTAATTTTTATATGATGTAAAGCAGGGCATCCAACTTCATTCTTTTGCATGTAGAAATTCAGTTGTACCAAATCTATTGTTGAATATTACTTTTTATTTTGAAAAGATCTAACAACATTACCAAAAGTTAATTGTCTACAAATGCATGGGTTTATTTCTGGACTTTCAATACTATTCTGTTGGTATATATGTCTATTTTATGCCAGCATCAATTGCTTTGGTTACTGTAGATTTGTATTAAGTTTTGAATTCAGAAAATGTGAATCCATGGCTTTGTTCTTTTTTAAGATTATTTTGGTTATTTGGGGCCTTTTGTACTTCCATAAATTTGAAGTATTAGCTTTTCTATTTCTGCAAAATCGGCTGTTAGAATTTTGGTCGGGAATGCATTCAATTTGTAAATTGCTTTGAGCATTATTGCCATTTTAGCAATATTAAGTCTTCCTATTCCTAAACATAGTCTGTCATTTCTTTAGGATTCCTTTAATTTCTTTCATCAATGTTTTGTAGTTTTCAGTGTACAAATCATTCTTTCTTTTTTTTTTTTGTTAGGTATATTACTGTTTTATTCTTCAAATGCTACTGTATATAAAATATCTCTATACTTTCCCTTTGATATTGTTTATTGCAGGTATATCAAAGCACAGCTAGATGTTGTATATTGACATTGTACTCTGAAACTTTGAGAAATTTATCTATTAGATCTAGAAGTTTTCTTGTGGATTCCTTGGCATGTTTCTGTATAGGATCATGTCATTTGTGAATACAGATAGTTTTACTTCTTTCTCTTCCAATTTGGATAAATTTTAGTTTTTATTTATTTTATTTTTGCCTAATTGACCTTGCTTGACCTTCCAGTACAATGTTGAACAGCAACAGTGAAAGCGAGCCTGGTCTTACTCCTGATCTTAGGGAGAAAGCTTTCAGTCTTTCACCATGAGCGTGATGTTAGCTGTGGGTGTTCAGAATGAGGAAGTTGTACTTCACTTACACTTTTCTGAGAGGTTTTTTTTTTTTTTTTCTTTAATCATGAAAGACTAATAGATTTTGTTAAATGCCTTTTCTGGTTGATTGAGATGACTGTATATTTTTCCTCCCCATTCTATCAATATTACATTGATTGATTTTCTATTGTTTAACCACCTTTATATTTCAGAAATAAATCCCACTTGGTCATGATATATAATTCTATAAATACACTATTAGATTGGCTTGCTAATATTTTTGAGAGTTTTTACATCCATATACTAAGGAATATTAATTTATAATTTTCTTTGCTTTTGATGTCTTTTTTTTTTAAATGGCAACTCTTTTTATTTTATTTTATTTTATTTTATTTTATTTTTTTACAGAGACAGAGAGAGAGTCAGAGTGAGGGATAGACACGGACAGACAGACAGGAACGGAGAGATGAGAAGCATTAATTATTAGTTTTTCGTTGTGCATTGCAACACCTTAGTTGTTCATTGATTGCCTTCTCATATGTGCCTTGACCGCGGGCCTTCAGCAGACCGAGTAACCCCTTGCTTGAGCCAGCGACCTTGGGTCCAAGCTGGTGAGCTTTTGCTCAAACCAGATGAGCCTGCGCTCAAGCTGACAACCTCAGGGTCTTGAACCTGGGTCCTCCGCATCCCAATCTGACTCTCTATCCACTGTGCCACCACCTGGTCAGGCATGCTTTTGATGTCTTAATCTGGCTTTAGTATCCAAGTTATGCTGGCCTCATACTATGATTTAGGAAGTGTTACCTCCTCTTCTATTTTTTAAAATGAGTTTAAGAAAAATTGGTGTTAATTTTATAAATGTTTGGTAGAACTCAGCCTGAAACCAGCAGGTTGGGACTTTTCTTTGTTAGAAGGTTTTGTCTACTGTTTCAATCTCAATCCCTTGTTACATGTCTGTTGAGATTTCTATTTCTTCCTTAGTTGGCTTTGATGATTTTTGTTTCTGGAAATTTGTCCATTTCATCTCAGTCATATAATTTGTTGGAATACAATTGTTCATAATATTCTTACAATTCTTTTATTTATGTAAAGTCATTTATAGTGGCCCCTCTTTTATTTCTGATTTTAGTAATTTGTGTCTTCTCCTTTTTGTCAGTCTAGCTAAAGTTTTGTCAATTTTGTTGATCTTTACAAAGAACTTTTAATTTATTGATTCTATCTGTTGTTTTTGAATTTTCTATTTTATTTATACCACTGTGATTTTTTAAAAAAAATCCTTTACTTCTGCTAGCTTTGGGCTTACTTTGCTCTTCTTTTTATTTTTCTAGTTCCTTAAGTTATAAAGTTAGGTCATTGATTTTGAGATCTTCCTTATTTTTAAATGTGTTTATGCCTATACATTTTTCTGAGTGCTCCCTTAATTGCAACCCATAAGGTGACTTTTTTTTTTTTAACACTAACATTTCCTTTAATGAAACATGGAAATTTGTGTGACAGAGAAAGGGGGCAAGTGAAATGTGACCATTTACAACCACAAAATAACTTTGTACATGTGTAGTGCCTTGCAGAGGGGAGGGCATGCAGGATAATGGCAGACGAAGAGACTAACGCCAGCCCTACTTGTGGAGGATATTGTGGTATCCAGGCTGGTGGGGAAGGTAGAACTGTATGCTTCAAGCCCACAGAGATGTGTGGGTTGATGTTGCCACCCTTGCTGTGGTCCATGTACTGCACCTGGGTGGAGATGCTGAGAGCCAGGGCTAGTGCTATAAAGGGAACATGGCCACTCTCCTTGCACATGGGCTTTCCCTCCTGCTGGCAGAAGTCTGTGACTGTCTGCTAGCCCTTGATAAAGTGCTTGGAGAACTTGTTCTCATATGCCAGGTAGCCTGGGGTGAGCAGCTGCAGGTAGACCACCAGGTAGCCTAAAGTGCTCTAGTTGTTGAGGAGGCCAGCAGGTCAGTTACTGAGGTCTGCTTCTCAACCTGCTTGATGAGGTTCACAAATGTGTTGTGGAAATCCTCAGTGGTGAACTTGGTGAATCCTTGAACTTGGTGAATTGTGAACCAGGTCCTCTTTGCTCTTGGTAGACACAACTTTGAACCACTGCAATTTTTGTTGTCATTCAGCAGTGCCTCCAGTGAGAATCCAGAAGCTCAATAAAGCAGTTCCCACCAGACCTGGTCTTGTGGATGTATGAGTACTTTTGGTGTAGGTCCTTGATGTTCTGTTGATAGATGTTGTCATCCTCAGCATAATCCTTGTTTGACTCCAGCTACTCAGAGGCCTGTGGGTGTTGCATTGTAGTCTCTGGCTCAATTTGGTCCTACAGAGCCATGATTGCTTCATCATAGGCAAGACAGTTAATATATTTGAAGTCACTGCTCAGAAGCTCCTGTTTCTGCTTCAAAAATTTTGACATATTGTTTTATTCATTTACCTCTAATTATTTTTAATTGCCTTTGTGATTTCTTCTTTGACTATATAAGAATATGTTGTGTAACTTCTACATATTGTAAAATTTTCAGTTTTCCTATAAAACTGTAACTTTATTATGATCAGACAAGATATTTTTTATAATTTCAGTCATTTAAAATTTATTGAGGCTTGTTTTGTAGCTTAATATATGGTTTATCCTAGAGAATATTTTATGTGCACTTGAGAAAAAAATGTATTTTCTGTTTTTGTTGACAGGAATATTCTATATATGTGTTTGTTAGGTCTAGTTGATATACAGTATTATTTAAAATGTCTATTTCCTTATTGATCTTATTCCTAAATTTCATATTCATTATTAAACAAAGTTTATTGAAGTTTCCAACTAATACTTTATAGCTGTCTATTTTTTTCCTTCAATTCTGTTAGTATTTACTTTATGTGTTTAAAGTTCTTTTGTTTGGTGCATATGTTTATAATTATTATTGTTATATCTTCTTCAAGAAATGACCTTTTATCAATATATAATGTCTTTATTTGTCTCTTGTGACAGTTTTTGACTTGAAGTCTATTTTGTTCAATATTAGGATAGCCGCCCCAGCTGTCTTTGGTCACTACTGCATGGATTATCTTCTTTCTGTTCTTTCACTTTCAATCTATGAGCATCTTTGCATCTAAAGTGAATCTTTTACAGTCAGCAGTTAGCTGGATAATTTTTAAATTTATTTGCCAATTTCTGCTTTATGATTGGAGAGTTTAATTTATTAACACTTAAAGTAATTATTAATAAGGAAGGATTGACTTAATCTTAATGTCCTTTGCTTTATGTATGTCTTATACATCTTTTACTTCTCATTTTTCCCATTATAGCTTTCTTTTATGTTTGCTTGATTTTTTTGTAGTCAACCATTTGATTCCCTTTTTATTTCCTTATACATATACATATATATAGATATATAGATATAGATATAGATAAATATAGATAGATATAGATATATATTTAAGGTATTTCCTTTGTGGTCATCATGGAGATTATGCTTAATATCTCAAGTTTATAACACTCTATACTAATATACTAATAGTGTAAACTTTACATTAATTTATCTTTAATAGCATAGAAAAACTCTGCTCCTATATAACTTTGTATTTCAACCTTCCTTAAAGTTGTCACAAATTACACCTTTGTATATTATGAGCCAGATAATATCAATTTATAATGAGTTTTTATGCTTTTGTGTTTTAACTCCTATGGAAGTAACAGCGGAACTATCAATACAAATCAAAAGACAAAAAGATGCAATAATACTATATTATAATTTGCCCATGTATTTATCTTTACTAGAGATATCTTTATTTCTTCATATGTCTTTGAGTTACTATCTAGTGCTTTTTATTTCAACCTAAAGGAATCCCTTGAACATTCTTTATTGGGTGTTTCCAGCAGTAATGAACTCCCTGTACATTTGTTTATCTGGGAATGTCTTAATTTTTCTCTTTTTTTAATTTTTTCACTGTTCTGTATTCAAAACAAAAACAAACAAAAAATCCTCTCTGACAAAATTTCAAACATACAAAGTGGGCAAGCTAAAGATTAATATTCTTAACCAAAGAAGACACCTCAGGATTTCTCCAGGGGACTGTTTCATGTCACATTCAGGATGCGATGGACACACAAATGTTTTATTTGGAACACACAGTTAGCCTGCACTTGTGGCTACTGAGGACAAGGCTTGAGGTCTTCCTGGAGTTCATTGTGCCTGGAATATCGTGGGCTTTTGGTAACCATTTGTGCAGAAATGGACACACTGAGTGAAAGATGGGATGCTGGCTGCAGCCTCTTCTGCGTCAGCAGGTGAATATGGCTTGACTATAGACACCTTGACTCTAAAATATGAATTTATCTGCCTGGTCCCCTTACCTGGGGCCCCATTCTCCTTCTGCAGTGATGAGAATAGCCCAGTGTCCACTGTGACTCTGTAGCATCATATTCCCAGCCAGGCATCTTCTGTAATCTTCCTTGTGAGCTCCTTTTCCTCTGTGGTGGGAGGAAGGATTTTCCAAGCCCAGAAGGCCAGTCTTCCCCATGGACTGGCAGTGCCCAGGATGGCCTCTGTGTGGAGTCATGTTTGTGTGGAGAGGCTATTTGTTTTCTGGCCTCTCAGGGCCTTGAGCCTAGTCCTAGGACAGCTTGCTCAACCTTTCCTCTCTGCCCAAAGAGATACTAGGAGGAAACATGGGCTCCCCTATGTGGAATGATTTGTGGTGTCCTGGAATTTGTACTTTACTTGTGGGTGGTCAGGTAGGTGGTACTGTATAGCAGGACTTCCTAGAGACTTCAGATGGTATGTATGGAATACCCACATTTTTTTAAGGACAGTTTTGTCAGGTATGAAATTCTTGGTTGACATTTCCCCCCAGCATTTTGAATGCTTTCTGTCCTCTGTGGTTTCTAATGAGAAATCAACTGTTAATCTTATTGAGAATTCCTTGCATGTAATGAGTTGCTTCTCTCTTGATGCTTTTAAGATTCTCTTGTCCTTATGCAACATAATTTAATGACAAGATAACCTAGACATGTTTTCTTTGAATATATGTACCCTGAATTATTAATGTCATCCCACTAACATTAATAAAAATTTATATATAAAAAAAAGATTCTCTTGTCTTTTGATAGCTTAATTACAACATTTCAGTGTTCATCTCTTTGAGTTTATCCTGTGTGAGATTTGTTGAGTTTCATGTACTCATAGATTCATATTTCTAATCAAATTTGAAAGGCTTTAAGTCAATATTTCTTCAAAATTATTTTTGCCCCTGTCTCTCTCTTACCACTGTCTAGACATGTTATGTTGATCTGCTTGATGGTATTCTACAAGTTTTTCAGACTGTTTTCCTTTTCACTCTTTTTTTTCTACTTTCACTTTTTTCACACATTTTTTCTATTCCCCAGACATTGTAATTTTATTTGTACTAAAAATTTACTGATTTGTTTTTCTGGCTCAGATCAGCTGTTGAACTAACTCCTTTAGTAATTTTTTGTTGATGTTATTACAATTTTCAGCATGATAATGTTTTGGTGTTTTAAAAATAATTTCAGTCTTTTTTATTGATATTCTCATTTTGCTTATATATTGGTTTTCTTATTTCTTTTAGTTCTTTGTCTATGTTTTTCTTAAGGAATTTGTGAACAGGGTGGGACAAAAGTAGGTTTATAGTGGTTTATGTGGAAAATAATACAATAATTGATAAATAATAATACAAGTATAGTCTCTGTGTTTTGTGTACTCTCAAGTATAAACCTATTTTGCCCTGCCATGTATGCTTAGGAAACTTATTTAAAAATCTTATTTCACAATTTTAATGCCTGGTACTCCTCAGAGAAGGTTTCTGTCAATTTTATTCCTTTGAATAAGCCTTGCTTTCCTGTTTCTTTATGTGCCTGTGATTCTTTGTTGAAACTTAACATTTGAATATTATAATGTAGGAATCATGGAAATCAGATTGATTGATACTTTTGATTTTTGATGCTTTTTGATTGTTGAACACTGTGGACATTTATTTGTTTAATGGGTTTTCCAAACTATTTTTATAAAGACTATATTTCTCATTGTATGTGACTATTGAAGTCTATGTCTTTTAGCTTCTGTTTGACTCATATCTTGACAGAGATTTCTTTTAATGCCAGAACTGAACCAACAAACACCTTTCTCAGTCTTGGCAAATTAGCTCTACACCAGGGCACTCTTTCAGCACTTAGACTTGCTTTGTCTAGCAACCAGAGGTGATAGCTGAGTTATTCTCAAGTCCTTTCTGAGCATTCATCATGTCCTGGGCATGCACATAGTTTTCTAAAATTTTCTGAATATACGACTATGTTTATATGTTCTAATTTACTGGGAGGGGGGAGAAAAACCTCTTCCCAGCTTTTACTTCCAGGACTTAGGTGGTCTGTTCCATATTTTGAATCTAATACTTTTTGTCCCAGGCATCTGAGGGTTGTTAGTTTGGGATAGGGTGTTTTTTGAGAAATGCCAACTGCTTTTATGGCCTGAGTTCTTAGTTAATTAAGCAGAGATGAGCACCTTGTGTCACTCCTGTAGGTCACTTGTGGTTAGAACAAACATGTACAATCACTTATGAATAAACTCTATTCTGCTGCTTTATAAACCAGTGACAAGGGTCCTACAGTGGTGATGTGGACTGCTGCTGTTCTACCATCACCATTGTTTTGGGAGGGGATGGGGCTCTGGCAAGTATAAATGTAACAAAGTTTTCCTATTGTCTTAAAGTTACCTTCTTCTTGATTTGACATTCACTGGTTGCTATAAATATTTAACTATTTTTCAGAGTTCTGATAAAGTTGATTCTGGTGGTTTCTGCTTCTTGTTGTTTTGTGTGTGTGTGTGTGTGTGTGTGTGTGTGTGTGTGTTTCTGAAGGGAAGTGAGAGATTGAAACTATCTACTCTTCTAATTTGCTGATGACACTCCCACTCTGAAATTACAATCCGGTCCTTCTGAAAAGGGTTAAAAACCCCTGTAATTTCAGAACTGGGGGAAGCTATTGAGATTATGTAGTCTGTGCTTTATGATCCTTCTCTCCAAAGTGTGAGGTGTTCCATGGAATTCCCCCTAGTGCCTCCTCAGAATGCTATCCCTCTTTCCTATCTTCACCTAGAATTACTCAGAATTTGTACCCCTTATTTTTTTGAATGGCAAGTGCAAGAGTTTTTCATGTTTTTTTTAAACCACTGATTCAAACCAAGTGCTTAGTTCAGAAATAAGCAAAGAAGATTCAGCCTCTCATTCAAAATCATTCAGTTTCTCAAGTTCTCAGCTAGGTAGCTTGACCAAGACATGTAGGCATGCTTGGCAGAACGGTAAGCTGTGACTTTGTTTACATTTAGCTAGAGTAAAGGCACAGTGCTATGTAGGGGAAGGCAAGATTGTTGCAGCAATTTTTAATCTTTTTCTATCATCCTGAACAATCAACCTTTTTTCTGGCTCCAAATATGCATTCTCCCTCCGCACAAGTAGGATCTACGGTTAACCATACTGAAACTTCTTGCAGGGCAACTTGTGACTGGATCTACTGTTACTGCAGAATGATCACTTCTCCTTCTATCATCCTGTCAGGGCTTACCAAAGTGTTTTTCCTTTCTACATATAATTCTCTATCTAGAGGAGATCTTGAAAATAATATTTTCTTCATCTTTTTATAATTTCAGTGCTACTTTCACAGGACCACTAGCTCTGAATGCATAAGAATATTTTATGGTGGTAATGAACCTCTTTTCCATCCCCCACCCCTTTTTTTAGGAACAGAAAGAAGCTTATGTGTTATGGAACAAGACATTGGTAGCCAGAAAGGGTATGAGACACAAGTCATGATATCAAGGTAGACCTAAGAAAACGCTCCCTGAGGAAGGTGCTGGGGAAGGAGGTTCACTAAGGTTGGAGAATTTTCTACTGAGGGAAAACAGCAATCTATGTAGGACGAATTTCACTGCAGTATTTTCACTTAGCTGATCTGATCTAGTTTACTTCTCGCAGTCTCTCGGAGCCCTAAGATTCCATCTCTTGTAATAATTAAATAGCTTCTGATTGTGCACGGATTCTACAGATATGATGAATTCTATTTTCTTTAATATAATTTTATGTACATGTACTTATATGCATAAATATATAATGTTTGTATTGTATCTATTTTTATTAGTTGATTGCATGAAAGTATGAAAACCATGGTAATATAAATCAGAAGTTTATGGGAACAGCGATTTTCAATCCATGTAATATTATATCTAAATAGAAAACAATCAGCTTGGAGGTTTTCTTGCTGACTGGTATATTGACATGATTGTGGTACCTCCAGCTGGCTTTTTCACACCGAATGACAATTACATGCATGCCCCATGATATTTGATGCTCACAGAGCATAAAGAGAAAGGAAAACAGTGATCTTAGGTCCATGAGGAAAGGCTATAACCACAGACAAAGTAAGCAAACAGAAACCCAGCTAATTGAAAGGGAGGATAGTTAAAATTTAGCAATGTTGAATTGGGAATAGCATCAATGTCAAAGGGAACTTGAGTTTCACTGGGTGATTGAAAAATAGCATGGCAAATTGTGTCTTCCTCAGAATCTATAGCACTAAAATAAGCCAAGGGATTTTTTTCCACTCTGTGTCTTAAAATTTGAGCCATTGAATATATGGGTTTAGAATGAGTTTAGATAAAAGCTATTCTTTTCTAAAACCAGAACTGAATTTTGCCTTTTTGCATGTTTTAACTGTGACATTATAGGGACATGGCTTTGCATGAGAACTGGTGGCTTCTCTTTGAAAGTTCTAAGAATCTAAGCCTCTTTATCACCATGTAACTTCACCCACCGACAATATTAATACTTCTGCTTCTTAAGTTAAGGAATAATACATATCACATTAATAATAAACAATGTATAGTGACATACTATGGCAAAAGTATCAAAAATTCTCCTTTGCATGCTCTCAGAGGTACTGCGGGGTATAGCAGAAAGATCTTGGACTGGGAATCAGAAATCTTGGATTCAAGACTGCACTCTACCAGTCACCATCTGATTTTGTCAAGTTACTTTTCTTCTCTTTGCCTTCACTTCCACCCTAATTTGCTCTATGGGGACTAGAACTTCACTTTCTAATCCCTGGTTTACTTTGAAATAATATGTAGAAAACTATTTGGAAAAAAAAGGTGTTATGCAAAGGATATATATGGTGATACTCCCAACTGGACATTAATCTTTTCAAAAATTATTATTCTTATATGGTATTTTATGTATTTTTAAAGACAAAATATGACCTATAACCATCCATCTTTTCATGAAATAAGAAACATTTAATTACCATTTTCACCTGAATTGACAATGGAAAATAGTCGAAAAAAGAGCTAAGTAGTAACCAGAATCAACTAACCTCTATCAACTAATAGAGCTTGTGTATGTTGCTTTACACCTCTGAGTCTTTATGTTTTTATTATTCAGATGTATATACCCTTATTTCCTGAGTTCCTTCACAATGTCTGGATTTAATAAGTTTTATCCTCATTTATTCCTTTGTCCCACCCACATCCTCCTCAACCTCTCTTCTCTTCCCTCAGCTCTCCACCCCCCTGTTCTCCGATCCCATTTCCCCCTCTCCCCAAATACACACACTTTTTCCTTATCCTGATTAACAAGATCTTTGGGACTCAGCTCAGATGTCATGTTTTTCAAGAATTCTTCTCTAATTTCTTCTCCCAACTTATGTCTGGCTTAACTGAGTCTCCTCTGTGTTACCTGAATACTTTATGCTTACCTATATCTAGGCTAATGTGGTTGAAAGGGTTCATGTGTCTTAAACCCCAACTACAATCCAAGACTCTTGACAATAGGAGTCATTTATTTATTTATGCTATTTATTTAGTGGACTATATTTAGTAGATTCTTAATAATGTTTCTTTACTGAGTGAATAAGTGAATTGAATGGATAATGTATGAGAAGCTTTTTGAAAATGATAAAAGACAATGCAATATAGTATTTTTCAAATATAACTATTGAAGAATAAAGCAGTTTTCTATTGAAACAGTGCTGTTTGGAAGAAAGACATCAGTTAGTGGGCCATTTCTACTAATTTAGTGACTAACTCCACAAGAATCACTTAAGCTTTTTGCACTCAGCTTTCTATCCAAAAATGGGACAATCTGCCTTTTCCATTGCCTGCCTCATTAGAATTGTCACAGAAGCCAAAATTAGAGCAATTAGGTGATATCTGCTGATTGTTTTAAAAAATAAAGGCATGTTATGCAATCTTGAGGGATACATTAGTACCTCTTTATAATCAAATGCATATTCAATTTTTACTTAAAATGCCCCTGAAAAGTTTTTTCTAAACAATTTAAAATTAAGTAACATTTTAAATGAACTAAAGGAAATTTATAAATTTATATTTAAAGCATATTTTTGGTCTATACCTGTTTTGTAGATTACAGAATCCTTTTGAAGGTGAACAACTATTTCTAATTTGTATTATAATTAAAAATTTTTGTAATACCAAACTCTTAATGCAGCCCCCTTGTTTCCCTCTGAGTCTCCTCTTTTGTTCATCAAACTATTGTTGGCTGGCAATGGAGAGAAATTATCCCCGGCTGAACCACCTTTATTGTCTTTGAGTAGCAGAATTTTTGTTCATGAACACAACCTCTGTCCTGCAAATGATCATTTTCAGAATTGTGCACAGATATTTGTTCTTTGAGAAATAAGTAGAGAAGTGTTAAGGTGATGCCTTTAAGAACTGTGGGAAATGTTCCTAAACTAATATAAAAGGTACATCTCTTCATAATTTCCAAAAGGATTGAGGATTTTGTTTTTCTTTTTAAAACAAAAGGTTATATTTAGTTGTTCCCAAATAGAGAAACAAATCCAGAGTTAGTTTCTTATATAGTTATGATGTTACCCCCATTTATCAAGACATTTCTTCCCTGACCAGGTGGTTACGCAGTGGATAGAGCATTGGACTGGGACACGGAGGACCCAGGTTTGAAGAGGTCCCCAGCTTGAGAGTGGGCTCATCTGGTTTGAGCAAGGCTCCTCAGCTTGAGCCCAAAGTCTCTGGCTTGATCAAGGGGTCACTCAGTCTGCTGTAGCCCCCTGGTCAAGGCACATATGAAAAAGCAATCAATGAACAACTAAGGTGCCACAACGAAAAACTGGTGCTTCTCATTTTTCTCCCTTTCTATCTGTCTGTCCCTATGTGTCCCTCTCACTGTCTCTCTCTGTCACAAAAAAAAGACACTTCTTGTCCTCACCTGGGCAGGGATATAATTTAGGCTTTGCTTACTCTTTAATTGAGAAGACAAACAGCAATGTTTAAATTTTCCTTGTTGTGTAATGGCTATGGAGCTGGACTCCTTCTAAGGGTCCACAATGCTTCTGTATGAAATCCTGTTTTATGATAGTGGGACACTTCTGTCTTGATTGTTTATTTTCTTTTTTTGAATCAACTTGATGGACATACAATATATGTACAATAAATGTACCCATGTAAAACCTATACAGCCACCACCAAAATCAAGGTGCAGGACATTTCCGACCACCTCCTAAGAATACCTCATGTCTCTTTGCAGTCACTTCTCATTTCATCTCATCCCTAGGCAACCTCGGAGCAGTTTTCTTTCGCCACAGATTATTAGTTGGCATGCCTGTCCTTTATTGAGCTCACCTTCTTCTGATTGAGTTCCTTTGTGGGGAGAGAAACTATATGATTGGGATGAAGGAAAAAGCAGAGCTGAGACATTTATTCAAGTACATCTTTTCAAATCTGATGAGCTCTAAATATTTTTGTGGAAGCAGGGTTTATCAGTAGCCACAGACTAAGTAGTTAGTTACTTTCAGAAAATAGTTAACCAAGAACTCCAAAATTAGAATGAAATTTCCACCTGGGTCATTTCATTCAGAAATATCCTAGGTGTTTCTTACATGATGAAGTATGTTTTCCATTTTTTCACATGAACTTGGCCCTGTGCTTTCAGCATTACTAAGCTAAATGGGGCTTGATATTTATTTTTTATATATTTACCATTCGGAAGTGAGTAGGTGGTTTTCCCTGGATCATGCAAACTTACAGGGTATAAACATTTATCTTTAGGAGTGCAGAAATCTGTCCTATTCAAATTTTGAAAATGTTTAGAGGACAGGGCCAAGACTACTCATCCTTTATGTTTTCACACAATAGTTCTGATCATTGGACAGTTGACTTTATATGACCAAGAGTCAAGTGCTATTTGTGAGATGTTTGCAAAAGAAATGGCCTCAAGTTCCCTGACTAGTACTTGATGCTTGTTCCACAGTCAAGAAATAATCATTACATTTCTTTTTTCTAAATCTACTTGCGCAACTGACAACTTTTTTTGTTTGTTTATTTTCTAGTTAAAGAACAATTCTTCTGGATGAAGGAAGGGAACTGTTTAAAACTCATGCTGAAGTGTCTCCTGGGTAAGGAGGAAAACTGATTTCCAGTTTTTAAAAAAGTCAAATAGCCCTGTTCAATGTCAGTCTTATGACTTACTTCCACAATTTAAAAGTTTGTTAAGTCAGATTCTTACTTTCCAAGTAAAGTTGAAAGATTCTTATATCAGAACTGTCCTTAGATACAGGAGTTTTTCTAGCTTATAGAACTACCTTTTCTTATTGTTTAGTGGGAGCAGTGACTTTTGATGCCTAGGTTTCCTGTATTCTTTTTAAGGAGGTTAAATTAACCTATCTCTTTTTAATTTAACCTATTGTTTATAAATTTATGGAACCTAATTTACTTAAATTAATTAAAACAGTAAGTCAGATATTTTCCCCTTTTCTCTCTCTTTTTTCTTCCATGGGCAAGAACTGTAGTATATGCAGATTATTGAGAGAGGACAATAATATCTGAAAAGGTGGCTTTCTTAAAAGGCACCAGTAGCATTAGTGTCACATCTAAAGCACCCATTTGTGTCAACTGTATAGACCTTTCAATGGAAAATTGTGCTGTGCTACCTTTTAAAGTATGAAATGCTAATTTGGGATTTACAGTTTTTGAACTGGAGGGCTGCATTTTGCATGGGATTTTGTTTAATTTTTCAGTGAAAAAAGGCATTTGAAACACAACTGCCTACAGCCAACTGTCAACAAAAATCAACTGTAATAACACAGAGGCTGTCACTGATGTATGTGGTGATGTGGTAATCTTCTCAATTTAGCTGGATGTTTCTTCTTTGCACAAAATAGCTGAAAATCTGGCCAGGCATTTATGAATATCGGGAGGTATTATTAGGCTGATAATGGGGACAGATTAAGGAAGTATACACTGGTGCAAAGTGTCGGTGAAGGGGACACAAAATAGGATGATGCGTGGCCCTTGGTATCAATGACTCTTCATTTTTCAAGTTTGCTGAAGATTTGGGCGATCACATGCTAAGTTCCATCTGCCGTGGAAGTGCTTTCTAGGGGGCAGAGGGAGGAATAAAGTATTATGCTATATTTCCCCTAGAAGTCTGTTTTTGTTTACCAAGAGGGTGAAATTAAGAATCTCTGGAGATGGAAGTGAGGAGGACAGAGTAAGGAAATCTCCTGAGGTGACACTGGTCAGTATTCTTCTCCCCTTGACACTGAGACCCAGTGGCGAGGGCCAGCTCCTTTCGCTCTTGGTCCTGACCGTCTGAGAGCTGGGAGAAGAGAATACTTTTGGAGTTGCTGGTAAATACGGGCAAGGCACAAAAGAAGGCTGCATGTGACCTATTCTTTGGCAGGGCACAAAGTTGGCAATTATTATTAGCTGTCATCAAAATATGACATTATTGAAACTTCTCATATCAAATGGGAATTTAGAATCAAATGGCATACTTTGATATCAGTTACTTTTTTTTTTTGTATTTAGAGTTAGCCATATTCAAATCTGGTCCCACCATTTACTAGCTCTATGGTAGCTCAGCTCTCTCTGTGATTAAATTTATTCACATCAAAATTGCATTAATAATTATGCCTACCTCATTAGGATTTCGTGAGAATTAAAAAGATGTAAAGAGCTTAGAATATTGCTTGACATATAATAAGCATTATATGGTTAGCTATTATTATCATCATCATCCTCATCATCAATACAAACAACATATTCACTATTATTTAGTACTTTTGCCAAAAGGATACAAAGAGGATATACTAGCACATATGTTCCATAACCTGTTGTGAAAGGTGTATTCATTTTCTTAATAATTATGTTTTTATATGTAGATGGGAGAGGCAAGAGTGAACTGCATTGTCTGAGCTACCTGGAAAATGTTCTAAGATACTTAACAAATACACAGTGGCTCATAGGAACATAACAGTGCCCTGCCCTGTTTTGTGCATGGCGTTCTGCAACCCTGGTTCCCCATGTGACACTGATCTAGTCCCTTCCCTAAACTTGCCTTGGCCAATGATAATAGAACAAGGATGGTCATCTGATGGAGGACTGTGGTTCCAGATTGGCGTGTCAGTGACATGTCTTGTTACACTCTGAAGAAAACCTAGTTTGAGCTAATCTGAGTCCTTTCTCTGCAATTCTGCAATTGAATTTTAAGGCACCCTCCTTGATTTTCAGTGGGCGACCAAATTTAAAGATTAGTAGATGGAGAGGAGGATAGGGTTAGATACGACCTCAGCACTTATGTGCAAATGAAAGCTATGATAAAACAAAGAGAAAAGCAGAAACACCCTGTGCAAGAATGTCTGTGTGTTTCCTCAGCTCTAGTGATTGGCTCTACAGTTTTTCCAGATCCCAAGAGACCTCTTTATGTCTCTACAACAAACTTCTTTTCCTCTTGACTTCCCACTAGTAGGAAAGCATTTCTGTTCTTTGCAACCAATTTAGGGTACAGCAGATCTAAGGGTTCATGTGTGAGTAAGAAGTGAGGTTTTCTGCTGATGAGTAAAAACACAGCAAGTACCAGAATTAAAATAAAGCTGAAAAAGTGGTCAGGAAGGGACATTTTTATTATCTATATTCAAAGTCTTAGGAATGAAGGAGTGGTAGAAACAAAGGCGTGGGCAATTATTTCTAGGTTCTAGAGTGCTGATAAGGTCCCTGCACACATGATGATTACTTTTCATGGAATTAGATAGACAAGCCACAAGAAAGATAAATAAACATTGCAGCACAGTAATTGTAGACTGAGAGGATTGCTACAAAGGAGATAAGTAAGGAGTAAATTTGGGAGATCCATTGGAGGTTTGATGAGGTGTGTGTGTTCCTTAAAACAGAATGACTTTACTGGGTAGTTGCCAGTGATCTGGTAAAATATTTCCATATGACCTTGACCCAGTTCCTTCCTCTGCATTAGCCAGTGATGATGGGCCAGGAATGTATCTCTGATAGAAAAGTCTAGCCGATAGGAATAGATATGTACTGCATCAATACCAGATAAGTATGGACCACTTCTAACAAGACAAAGGTGTTTGGCCTTTTTTTTCTTTAAAAATGACACCAAAACCCATAAATATATTATTGAAGGTTTTATTTTTCTCTTTGGAATGGATTTAAATAGTGGATAATGAGACAAATTAGTGAGCTTACCTCCTTCTTGGCAATGTGCAAGATCTTTTCCACAATTTTCTGACTTAATGGACAAAGCTACCCACTCTCACCTTGTAATCAGTGGCATTTAAGAATGTGATAACTGCCTGGGTTTTGGATGTCTTTCTGGATCTGGGAGAGTTGTTTGTCTCTGGACCAATGTGGGCTTTCATCTGCTGCCTGTTTCTTCTAGCATTAAGTTCTAGCTGGAATACAGACTTTTAATGAGCAACCCATATGTAAATAATTAGTATAAAAGAAGAATTAACCAGCATTACCCGATTGCTTTTCTTCTTTTTAGAAATGATTTGCTATTCAGTTTTAAGCTTTCCAACAATTTTGATGGAAATCCAAGTTGGGAAAATAAGTGTTTTTATTTGTTCTCATTATCACTTCCTATTAAAACCACACAGCTAACTTCCAGAGGTAGACATCTCCTTGAGTACTTATGATAGGATGTAAAGAGATTGCTATTCTATGCTGTCAGGATCATTAAATAACCCAAATAAACCTCCTACAAGTTCATTCTACAGGTACCAGACGCATAGGTGTAAAAGCAAAGAGGGATCTAGAACGTTGGAGAGGAAATGCACCACACACAAGGTTGCAAATATGAAGCAACAGAATTTATTGAGCATGAGAAATTCTATCACTAAATATGAATGGTTCCCTTAATACCATCCCAGGATGCCAGACAAAAGGTCTCGTCAGGAACTTTCTCTTCTTCAGGATTTTTATTTATTTATTTATTTATTTTCTCAAAAGTTAAACAGATAAAAGCATAATGACATGTAAGCCTGTATATGGAGAACTGAGGCCAGGGGCACCGTGAGCTACTTCTCCAGAAGGGACTGTTGACCGATTAGGGTGTTTCTCCAGGGCTACTCACCTTGACATCCAAAATGCGTCCTTTAGTGCTGATATTTTTAGTTCTTTACTGTGCACTTTTCATTCAAGGCACTTAAGTGTGACAATAAAGAAATGCAATCACCATCACCCTCCAGCGTCCATCACAAATGACATGTCATGAAATAATTATTTCAGGCAAAATGGTGATACTCTTTCCTCACAGTCCCTTTTTATCCCAAAGGCGGTCTCTGTATCTACTTCTCTTCTTAGAGTTGGCTTGGATAAAGTATGAGACCAACATGCATTTTTCTTCTAATGAGCTCAGTACTCTCCGATGTTCATCATCCTTTTTTTCAGCAAATGCTGATCCAGCATCTACTTTGTGTTAGAAAGCAATGGAGATACATCAGGAAACAAGACAGACAAGGTTTCTGCTCACAGGAGATTACATTCAAGGAGGACAGATCAAGTAAATACAAATGAACAAGGTCATTATGTGATGATTGCCAGGAAAGAAAAAAGAAAGGAAAGAAATTGGGATTTTTTTGAAAGTTTATTCTATAAGTGCTAAGGGCCATCCTCCCCTACACACACACACACACACACACACACACACACACACACACACACACACACGCACCGCAATCCTCCAAGGGACCTCCTTAGTCTTTGAAGTGCACAACTGGCTTTTTTTTTTTTTTCAGTTTTACATGCATAGCTTTATAATTGCAACTTCAAGTCCCTTTGTCCTTTCCAAACAAATTCTTATCCCTAGTCTCCTGAATAGTCATTTTAGAATTGCCAGGGAGCCCTGTATTAAGGAATTTCCTTGGCAGAAAAGACCTGAGACACAAATTCTACTTATCAGCCTGGAACCCAAACAGGACAACTAGCTGTGTGGTGGTTATTAGCACACACATCTGTCTTCCCATTAGACCATGCACTCCTTGAAGGCAGACACTGATCTGGGCTTTTTTTGGTCTTCCACGGTATTTAGCATCATGCACATAGTAGGATTTCAGTAAATTGCTCACTGAATTCAATTAAATTAGTAAAAGCACAGGCTCTTGCCAAAGGTATTAGCAAATGCATGTTTGAAGAAAATTAACTAACAATTAAGATAAAACATCAGTATTCACTTGGATTTTGGCTGAGTAGATACATTTCCTTACTGGTGAACATAAGGCTTTTCAGACCAGTGAATCTGGTATCCTACCGCTCCTTGCCAGCAAGTGTGGGCTGACTGCAGACTTTGGAAAGTGGTAGGAACTTGAATCTCTCCTGCCAGAGTCATCAGCTTTCGGTCTGAATGGCAGGAAGTGGGAGAGAGATAAACCGATAGATCCTGGGATAATGCCTGCCTGTGGAGGTGCTGGCCGTTTCCATTTTGGCTTGAAGTTAGTGAGAAGGCTGTATGCCTGCCCCTACTGAGGTGCTTCAGGCTTCTCCTCTGATCTCTTTCTTCAGGGACCCGGTTCAAATGATCTCTTAGTTGAGACCTTACAATATGGAAGCCCTACACATGGAGATGGGGGTGCAAAGATGGACAATTAAGGTCCTTTCTTTTGGGTCACCACTCTACCCGTTGGAGAGGCAAGGTTTAACGTGTAACCAGTACAGAAGGCCAGCTGTGATACCCTTCCTGCCCTGAGGGTTCACATACACGTGTGTGCGCACACCCAGATGTGGCACACAGACACAGATCTGTACACACACATTAATACTTTCCTGCAGGGTGTAAATCAGAGTGATTGCTACATTTGGGTAGTGGGGCTTGGGAATGGTTCCCAGCCTGTGGCAGGAAGTAGATTATGGGGCAAGGACTGATATGGAAGAGGGTTGTAGTTCTACTAGCTCGCCTAAGCTTTATGGACCTAAATACTTCCCTGAGATAAATTCCTGTGAAAGGAACAACAAGAATACACAATTCACTTCATTATTCATTTATTCTTCATTCAAGAAATGATTGTTGAGGATCTATTATGTGCTGCATACTCGGGATGCCACAGAAGGAGTAAAAACAAAGGTTTCATCTACAGGGAAACAGACATTAATCAAATAATTTCACAAACGTAAAGTGGCAACAGTGACAAGGGCTAAACTCCTTGGTGCTGTGAGGGATAATAACAAGGGCATTAACCTGTTAGGGAAGCCTTTCCTTAATTTACCTGGTTTTGTTCACCTAATGCCTTTGGGAAATGGGAATGAGGAGAGGGGGTTGCGCTCTATTCCGTGTTTCCCAAGGTCGATCTTTACATCAGTATGTGAATGCATGCACGTAATTTAAATTGGCTGGGTCTATCTGTTTATCTCTTTTCTATTTGTTTTTTTTGTTGTTGTTTGTTTGCACACCTTTCACACTATTTTTAATGAAACTGTGTTTAGTCATTATCTCAGGAGACTGTGGGAATTACATTGAAAATGCAGTTTCTTCAGTCACTGACCAGGCATGGGAGGATGTTTCCAATGAGCTGGAAAACAGAGCTGAATGATGTATCTCGAAATTTAGCTTTTATGTTGAATGATCCTATTTTGAATTGAGTTATATTAAAATAGAAAACACTGGAGGCAGCGTGGTGTACAGGAAGAACAAAGGTTTCAATTCCAGAAGGCTCCACCACTTGTCCAAGGGGCTTAGGTAATTTATATATGTATCTTTCTGAGCCTCGATGGCTTCATATGCAAGATGGGAAGTATTAATACAATAGGACCTCCCTTTGAGGTTTTTATCTGAGGATTAAGACAGGTTATTTGAAGGCTCTAGGATAGGAGCTAAGTAAATATTTGTTTCCTTCCCTATGTTCAAATTCTTGTGCCCCTTTATCATGAGTTTACATGGGGACACCCTGCTGATTTCAATGATGGTTTCTTTTACCCCAGAAAAAGGGACTGAGGGAAAAATTCTGAAGGAATGTCTGTTTCGATCTAGGAGAGATGAGATGCTTGTACCTCAACTTATAACAAGATTCCATAGAAAAGGGATGGGAGATGAATGTACAATAAAATGATTCAAAACACCAGCAGACTCTGCGTATGCTATGCACAGATGAGTTAATTGTTTTGCCTTAAATATATTTCCTGAAGAACAGAAGCCCGATCACAGCACATATCGTTATGTATTTTAGACAAACAGCACTTTGAATCAAATTATAGTACATGCATAAAATATTAAAATAAGACATTTATAACAAATCTTTCTAACTTAGTGCTCAGCTCTAAAATAGATTTATATTCGGATAAGCAATAGGTGCGATAAATGTGGTACAGATACCACAATTTGAATTGCAAATCCACAGGGCATCATGGGAAAAAGAATGTAGACTTGAAGTACTCAGGGAAAAGATCCAGCCATGCAATATTTTTAGGTCTTCTGCCTAATATTATTTTGCAATGTTTATATCTGGGCTGGACTCTACATCTGACAAATTCCAATATCTGCTCTCTAATATAGTTTCTTTACATTGTTGATTTAAATGATCTAATTTAACCCTTCATTTATTGTTTCCTTTTATTTATTGTTGAACCGTTGCCACTAGACAGTTCCCTAGAATCTTTAAGTTGCTTAAATTGGTGGGGAGATTTAAGAACATAGTGTTTCTTAGTTAACACATTAGGCATATGAGATGGGGGCGATATCCTTACACTTGCCAGAGTGCTGCCTGCTTTGCCAGATCACCTTGTACTCTTCCTCTCTCGTGATTTGTTGGACAATGTGTGGTGAATGAGTCATCCATTGGTCACCAGGAATGATTCTGGTCTGAGAGTATTGAACTTGTTTTATTTATTTTGAAGAACTTTGAGGCTCTGGAGTTGAATGTCTACAGAGTTGAATGTTTTTAGGCTAGCAGGCCTTTTAGAATTCAGAAGGGATCCCCCCCACACACACACACACACACATCAGAAGTCCTCAGAAGAACTCTAAGGGATGACGTTGAACCTTAGGACTCTTATGGTGTCCAATTCATGTTGGGGAATCCTTTGCTCCCAGCATCACTTACCCTGCCGCTCTTTTCAAGGCTAGAAGCCTGTGAACAGAGGCAGGAGGGCTATCACAAAGGGTCAGGGATAGTGCTTCTGAGTGATCACTAGAGATCTCTTTTAGCCAAAATTTTTCTTGCAGCTGCAGAATTGAAATATCTGTTCTGAGCAAGAAGTAGAATTGTTTCACTTGAAAAATTCTCTTCTTTACCTGATATGTATGCTAGAAATTTCTCTTCCTAGTAAATATTTGAAACATTAGCTTTTCCTCTCAGAGAAAGCCTGTCTGTCCATATTTTATTTTCTTGTAATAAATTGTATCAAGTTTTTAAGGCTTAGATTTCTGGTGGAATTAACTTACTTTTCTCTTTACCATTCTGCTTAGCAAATTATTTCCAAAACTTTTTATAAAGTTACTGAATTAAAAATAATAAATAGCCTGACCAAGCTGTGACATAGTGGATAGAGCATTGGACTGGGATGTGGAGGACCCAGGTTCGAGACCCTGAGGTTGCCAGCTAGAGCACAGGCTCATCTGGTTTGAGCAAGGATCACCAGCTTGAGCCCAAGGTCACTGGCTCGAGCAAGGGGTCACTCAGTCTGCTGTATCCCTCTGTCAAGGCACATATGAGAAAGCAATCAGTGAACAACTAAGGAGCCGCAATGAAGAATTGATGTTTCTCATCTCTCTCCCTTCCTGTCTGTCTGTCCCTATCTGTCCCTCTCTCTGACTCTCTCTGTCTCTGTCACAAAAAAGTAATAAATAAATAAATATATGCCTTTATATTCAGTATTTCAGGTGGCAAGATTCAAGCATACTTCATGTTAGCCAACCAGGCCAGAAGAGCAAGAATACCTGCAAAGTTGTGTCCACAACAGTATATCTGTCAATGCTTACTTCCATGTGGGTCAGTATAGCTCTTAGGAAGAAATTAAATATATATAATTACATACATGTATATAGATTATCACTGAAACTAAGGTACTAGTATGGGTTCACAACTGTTTGTTTTAATACGAGCCAAGTACAACCTTAAAATGGAGAAACAGAGTTAGATCTGTGCCATTTATTACAGTAACCATTGGCCATATGTGGTTGCTGAGCCCTTGAAATGCAGCTAATCTCAGATAAGAACTGTAAATATAAAATACATACCAGATGTTGAAGACTTATTACCAACAAAGTAAAAGATCTCAATAATTTTTATGTTGATTAATTATCAAAATGATAGTATTTTGCTCTTATTGGATTATATAAAATATATTATTAAAATCAATTTTACATGTTTCTTTAAAATTTAGCTACTAGAAAATTCAAAATTATGTATGTGGCTTCCATTATATTTCTGTTGGACTGTGCTGAGCAAGAGTGATGTCTTGTAATATTGTAACTAATCCACTTAAAAGACTTTGGTTTCAGAAAACTTCCTTTATTCTTTATAGCATACCTAAAATCCATTGTCAATGAAGCTCTGTTTTAAATGTTCTAGGATATCTAGCTGACTAAAGTAACCCCATGGTGAGAATGGCCATCTTGTGAGTAATCACTCCCTATTCTATCTGGTTAATAGGTTTGGATTTCAAAGGCTTTTCCTAAAGCAAAGTTCACCTATTTTATCATTTGCTTTTCAACATGTTTATTCTTTGTCTCTGTGTGAAGAGTCTCTGGCTTTTCATGAGATACACTTTCTGGTATACCCAGCTTCCTTGGACTCAAGTTAGACTGCCTACACTCAGCACCAGTGCTTACTGGTGACCTCTGACACAGCCAGCTTGCTTAGTTGAAGTTTCCTTATCTGTGAAAGGGAACAGTAACTTATAGCTCACAGGGGCGTAAAGAGCATTCTATGAGATGATCACTACACTGGGTGCATGGACTCAGTGAAGTGAGTTCCCATTCATTTCCTTTTGTTTTGTGAATGCCTGGGGTCCTAGTTTCTAGGATGCCGAATCTATAATGCTGATCACTGATGAGGGAAGGCCATTATTATGAGCATTTTGTACCTGTCTGATGCACGGATATGTTCATGACACTTGTGAAGAGAATCCCACGTAAGCTCTTGGTCTATGTGACTTTGCATTTGCTCTTCTTCCTGCCCCAATTCACCCTCCTTACCCATGGTTTCCTTGGGCCACATCTTTCATCAAGCCTTCTTTGATAACTCCAGTCAGCATGGATTTATCAACATTACACATTTTATTGCCAATGCAAGCCAGTTTAATGCAAGTAGCAAATGTTTACCTGGTGTTTCCAACTCCAAGCCTTACTTTCAAGTGATTTCAAGCCTATGCATTTGGTTTCATCCACTGAACAATAAGCATTTTGAAGGTAGACCCATTCCACAGCTCTCATACATCTTGCTCAAATAATACTGATTGACTGATTAGGGCTTCATTAATAGAAAGCCCTTTAATTGAAGAGTCTTCATTTAGGGAGTGACCTGACAAGAAGTACCATATATCAACTTTATAGATCTCTATAATAAATAATTGGTACACAAGCCAATATTTAAGATTACCATCATGTAAAAATCATCTTATTTAATGGCTAGTCCTAGGAGATACCTGAGTCACTTAAAAAAAAAGACTGAAATAAGTTTCTGATTCTAGATCCTTTTGAGATTATATATATATATATATAATATATATATTATATATATATATATATTTCTAATTATTTATGTGTAGATGGATGTAATCGGATTACTAAAATGCACAGTTTTTATTTGTAGGCCTTTCTTAGTAAGGCTGTGGGACTTTGGTGTTTTCAATGAGCTTAGAGATATTGAATATGATATTCATGTCATTAAAAATAGTTAGCTGTTCTTGGCTATATTCACAAAGAAGTCCCCTAATGCTTCCCTTAATTGGCAGAATCTACACGTGGTATCTATTTTGCAAATGTACTCCACACTGAGCAGCTGGAGCTGTGTATGTGCCTGCGTATATTCTCTGTAGGTGACACTATACCCTAATCAGACAATTGGTGTATTGTACTAGGTAGGACATACTGTATGCAGACAATGCCTCACCTACTACTCCCCCCTGGTTTTTTTTTTTTTTAAATCCTGAAATATGGTTGATACGGTCCATTGCAAAATGAACCTATATTGGAAATGGCAAAATTGTAATGTAAAATATACCGGGGTCAGTGGGGTGTGCTGTTTTTTGCATATATTTTTTCTCCCCTGACCCATGCCATTCCCCTGCATACAGGGAAAAAAAGCTTCATCTCACACAGAAATGTGATGTCCTTTACTGCCAGAGGCTGTTGCTGTTTTAAATGAGGAAAAAGCACAATGCATGAAGAAGGAAAATTAAAGCATATTCATTTTGGAAATTAGATATGGTGTCAGGAGACTCTCAGAAAATAGCCCCGTTTGAATGGAGCCCCACACTACATGACAGTTCACTGAACTTTTGACCACTATTTATGCTATGGAAGCTTTTGAAATAGGGAAGAGAGCAAAACATTTTATAGCTGCTTAATAGCTGAGTTCATTTTTCTTTCTTTCTTTTCATCCCACCAGGCATTGGTCTATCCCTTCGGTGTATATAAGATATGCAAACACCATGTAGTTTATTGGCAGGCCTTTGTGTTAATGTTTCCAGGTTGGTTCCAAAACACACAGCTACTGGATGAGAGGATCTCCTGGCCAACCCAGTGACCTTCCTTACCCTCCGTGGCGCAGCCTGCCATCTGCCCGTGGCTGGTCTGGAATGGCTAGCCCCAGCCAGGGTCACACAGGCCTTGGGAGTAACAGTGACCTCGGTAGAGGTCATTCCGCAAATGCGAAGAGAATATGCCTTTCACGCTTCCCACGGATTCTTTAGGCAGAATTGGACAAGGATGGGGGATAGGATGGAAAATGCACTCTGTCTAATTTCTCCCTTTCTATTATTTGGAAGAACAGTTCTCAATTTTGTGATCATCCCTGTTCTGCTTCATTGCTTCCCTCCTGCAGAGCACATCATACCAGCCAGGTTAAGTGGCATTCAAGGGCCCTCCAGGAAGGACAGCCTAGATTTTTGATTCAACACTGAATCAGGAAGCACCTGCATTAATGGGTAAGGGAAGAGTTAATCATGAGGGAAGGTGAGGCCAGTGACAGGTGGAAAAAGAACTCCAATTTGTATTGATCTTAGTGAAAAATGTGCTTTAACTTTTATGCAGATATAAAACATGGAGCTAAATATTACAAATTACAGGTTGTGAGACTATGTCAGCTTTATTATTGTTATTACTATTAATGCAATGATATCAAACCTAAGGGGTCACTGTGTTTAATTTATTTTCTGGGAAAGCGTAGCATTGCATTGCCAAGGGAGGTGCTTTTATTTGGCCTGTTGGTGACTTACCCTTAAAACTGGGCCCTACCTCTCTCGGATTCTGTGAGCTCCTAGCAGGCTCTTTCCGGTCAGAACCGGGCTGGATTCTGACACCAATCTTAGTCAACCAGGGCTCTCACTTCCATTGGGAGGTGATACAACAGAGGAGTTTTAAGCATGGCCCGAGGTGGTGTGAGAGCAGGGGATGCTGAGAAAGATGTGGCAGTGGAATCACTCTGGGCCACAACGAGCTGAATGCTAACCTTCTGTGAGTGTCCTTAGTTCGGGAACTAGGGACAATCTGCCCCCATCCATGACTATGAACTCGGTACAGATTCGCGTTAAGAAAAGCATTAACATGGGGACATGTTGCTATTCTTTTCTGCCTTATGCTCTGTAGTTAAATCTTCAGAGGAAGAGAGAGGCAGGGTGGGGAGGAGACCACAGCTGTCCTCCCACTCCCAGCATTATTCATTAGGAGAGGATTGTTTTTTCTCCTTTGGATGGGAAACTTCTCTCTTCTCACTAGCCAGTAGCAACCCTTATGTCAGACCTTCACGACTGCACTTCTATGATTGCTGACACCTGGAAAGGAGCCGGGAGAGTGCTGTAAGGGCCACTCCAGAAGGAGGAGATAGTCAGGGTCTTCTCAGGGCAAGAACTCCTCCTGACCACCTTCCTTCTGCCAGGACCAGGAGCTTGAGATCTGGGTGCTGACCTCAGACCACAGGCTGAGGGAAACCTGAGCAGTGCTTTAATCATATCTTCTTGGCCTCAGAAACTAGCCTCCTGTGTTTCCTGTTCTCCCCGAGGCTTTTTGGCACTGCCAGTAGCCATGTGCTTTTGCTCTGGTTTTTGAGAGGAAAGCCCCACAGAGCCCTGGGGGACTGCTTTGTGCTCCGTGCCCACACTACCCACCACCTCCAGTCTAGAGCCCGATGAAGGGGACTGAGATAGGATGAGGGGATGCCAAGCAGGTGAGGTTATGCTTTTGGCAAAAAAACAGGGGCCAGAAATGAGGACGTCTTGTAAGTACTTTACAGTTTGGCGCTGGAGGTGGGGGAAAGTAATGGACCAGGCTTGGGGAATTCTCAAGCCTCCCGGGCTGTTTCACCCCCCCTTTCCTTGGCTGAGGTGGACCCCTGGACCCGAATGTCCTGCATTTATGTTACCCCTACCTTGGCTGCAGGTGATCCCTATAGTTTTCATGCCATTTGTGATGGCCCATAGTTCCCCTGTCATTGTGGTGGCTGATGGGGATAGGTGTTCTGAATGATGAAGAAAAGAGGAGACAATGATCGGAACTAGGGATTTCTTCTTTCTTTGTTTAAGGCCTGTAGAAGTGAATGAGAACACAGGCAAGCAGGATTTCTGTTTTGCTTACTTGCAAATAGACATATTATGGCAAATATTAAAGATTGCATTAGTTTAGAAATGTCAAGTCATAGTCAAGTCTGAGTATCACGTCATGTTGACCAGGCTGTAAATGTAAATCCACTCAAAAGAAAGTTCCCATCTGGTGCCTTGTTGGCAGGATGACCTAATTGCATTTTGGATAAGGGATGTGGAAGTGTTTTCTGAGTCATAAAGCCTTTGCTGGTAGTTGCTGAGTATTTCTGCTATTGTTTTTGTAGTCCATGAAATGTGACTTTTTAAAAATGTAATGTAGCTATTCCTTTCTTTATAAGATTGTGTTTCGTAAAGGTTTCAAGACTGGTAGATTGGTGGGAGGAAACTTGATGTGATAAAGAGAGGGGCAAACTAGGGTTTAAATTCTAGGTTTGCCACTTGGTTGACTTCAAGACCTTGGGCAGGCGAGACTCTCCCGATCTCAGTTATCTCATCAATGAAATGGGTTGACACTCTCTGCCATGAAGCATTGTTATAAGGATTAAGAGTACATGCATAATATTTACTCAATAAAGAATTTATGATTATTATAATTACAGTAAGAGGTCTTAGAACTGGAAGAGGACTTTAAGATATATTAGTTGAACACCTTCCCCCTCTAACAGAAAAAGGAACTTCATTTTAGAGAAGAGAAGCAACTTATTAAGCACCATGCAAAATGGTCTCACAGCTTAGCGTGGTTCAGGTTCTCTTGAGGCTCTGACGAATGGACTATCTTAGTTCGTTCAGGCTACTATAATAAAAATAGCATAGATTGAGTGGCTGAAACAACTAACATTTATTTCTCGTAGTTTTGGAGGCTGCAAATGCAAGATCAAGATGCTGGCAGATTCAGTGTCTGGTGAGGGGTTACTTCCTGGTTCATAAACATTGAACTTCTCATTGTGTCCTCACGTGGTAGCAGGGCCAAAGGAGCTCTCAGGGGCCTCCTTTATAAGGGCACTAATCCCATCATGAATGTTTCACTGTCATGAACTAATAAGATCCCCAAAGCCCACTTCCAAATGCCATCACACTGGGGATTAGGTTTCAACATATAAATTTGGGGGAGCCCAAGCATTCAGTCCATAGCATGGACTTACCTTCTCCTTACCATTTCACGGGTCAAACTTTTATGTTCTTGAAGGGGAGTG
Organism: Saccopteryx leptura; assembly: GCF_036850995.1. NCBI lineage: Eukaryota > Metazoa > Chordata > Mammalia > Chiroptera > Emballonuridae > Saccopteryx > Saccopteryx leptura. Next base: position 258,380,436 of record NC_089505.1, read on the forward strand.
CTAAATAAGAGTTTTTCTTGAGTGTTTATATATTTTTTCCTGATTGGCTTTTTCTAATAAATTCCTTCAGCTCTTGGACCTTGTGTGTCACTTGTTTCTCTAATGTTCCTGTCCTTATTGTCCGTATCTCTGATTTTCTTCAGCCATAACACTTTCTTACTGGTCCATTGATTCTTTCCTGTTTCATCCTGGTGTCCGCACAGAGGGTAATGTACTTACTTACTCAGAGGGGCCCTGCTATACATTTTATTTAACTTAGTGATTCCCAGAGTTTTGTTTTTTCTCTCCTCCCTTCTGTGTTTTTATTTTATTCTTTCAAATAAGGGATGGATATATGTTTGTCAACATTTCAGTTTGCCAAGAATTTTAAAAAGGCTCTGTTACACCCCTTTATGAATAAAAGTTCTTTGAATGCCATAAAATAGAAACAATATTAATATTAGACTTAATAGCTCTCTTCACAAAGAAATATCAGCGGGAGGACATGGGGATTGGCTAAGTGTGGGTCACTTAAAATGTTGTCACAGGCCAGCAGAGTCCCTTATGTGAGTAAACAGGACCCATTAGTCTAAGGGACAGGAGATGGGTGGCAGTGTAAACTGGGCCACCTTTTTAGGCTCCTGATAGGAGCGTAAAATAGAGATAGCAGGGTGCAACTGATGCCACAGGACAAGCGAGGGTTTATGAGGCCACCTAACAGTGTCCTTCTATCTTTGCCTACCTCATTGTACTGCCATTCAAGTGGATTATACAATTTCCCTGTTATAAAGGGGGTGTAGTCAATGAACACTCAATGAAGTAAAATATCATTTCATCCAGTTCGTAACTTTTGCTTATTTGGATAAAAGGGGTTGAAAATATACCCTTCTCCAAGCAAAGCAGCAAACCCATACCACAGAGAGGGGGAATGCAGAAGATAAACACAGTTTTATTGTGCAACTGATGCCACAGGGCTGCTATGAGGTTCCAATTAAATGACGTGGAAATGTGCTTTAGGTGTTTATGGTTTGTGCAAACATAATGGGTTATGATTATCAAATCAGTAATCACTTATAGAGCACCTAATTTCATTTAGATATACATATATATATTTATATAAATAATATAGATTATATATAATTTTGTAAATACCAGTATACAAGAGCTCTATGGGAAAAACAATGGGAGTGACAATAACCATGGCTTCTAGCCATAGTCTAGTGAGCAAAAAGGACTTGGGGAGTACAGAGGAAGGAATTATGATGGTGCTTTTTCTGGAAAGAGTTCACATGAACATTACTACTATCCCATCCCACCATCTGCACTGACTCTACCACCAAAGTTTTTAGTCCTAATGCTGGACATTTGCTCTCAAAGAACTTTTGATCAGCTGATTGTCTAAAATATGTGAGTGTCTAGCCTCAAGGTGATAAGGCTGAGTAATGTGGAGCTGTGTAGAATAATTTTTTTAAAATTCCCTCTCATTCATCGTTACCATATGCCTGATTCGTAAGCATACATTGAGCCACGTTCTTGTCCAGCCTACAGATGGCTGAGCGTGTGATGATCATGGGGGCACATACATATTTCAGGCCACAGAAGCTAGGCAAATATTGCAGCTGAGCCATTATTGCGGTTGAGAAAACTGAGGTTCATAGAGCTAGGAAATTGGCCCAATAATTGGTAGGGCCAAAGTTTTAGAGCAAATCTATCTGACTCTCAAACTCATATCTATGCAACAAACATACAATCACATATGTATAAGAGTTGTATGTCTTAATTAATAGAAAAAGTAAGGATAATCTGGAAAAAAAAATGAACTGCTTCTTTTTCTCTTCTCTCCCAACTGACTTCCTTTTCATCTTTGCCTGGACTAGTTCTCTAACTCTAGTGACAGTTGAATTGCTTTTTTTCCCAAGGTCCAGAGACAGATACTAATTTGGGGGGGGGCAATTATAGTAGTTCAGGTGTTGTGTGGAGCCTAACTAACCTATGCTTTCTCAGACATCAGACAAGTCCGGTTACCCAATTATTTCTGAGAGTAATTACTGTGTTTTCACTCTGGCTTATTTCTACTCCTTGGTCCATTGTTTATCTCGGAGAGGAGCAAAGAATGAATTCAAGTTACAGACTGACATTACAATGAGATTGCCAATAGAAATCAATGACTTGTCCCATGACAAGCGAGGGTTTATGAGGCAGCCTAATGGTGTCCTTCTATCTTTGCCTACCTCATTGTACTGCCATTCAAGCGGATTATACAATTTCCCTGTTATAAAGGGGGTGTAGTCAGGGCAAAAGGGAGTCTAATTGAGTTTAATAAAGCTGGAAATGATAGTACAGAAGCCTTGTAGAGAAAAGAATATTATAAATAGGATATTCCAATAAAAGTAGGTTTGGTTGTCTGTTAAGGTTGATATTTATGTCCATGTTTATTGACCTTAGAATGGGATTATAATATATACAGAGAAGATAGAGGTAAAAAAAAAAAACTCACCGTTTCAGCAGCAGGCGCCTAGATCTCGGTGGAATTGAACAGTTACACTCAATGAAGTGAAATATCATTTCATCCAATTTGTAACTTTTGCTTATTTGGGTAAAGGGGTTGAAAATATACCCTTCTCCAAGCAAAGGAGCAAACCCATACCGCAGAGAGGCGGATTGCAGAAGATAAACATAGTTTTATTGCTGTGCTATCCGGTATGGTACCCGCCACCTACATGTGGCTACTGATCTTTGAAATGTGTAGTTTGAAATGAGGTGTATTTAATTATAAAATATATGCCAGCTGTCCAAAACATAGTATAAAGAGAATAATGCAAAACATTTCATTAGTAGTTTTGATATTCTCTTCATGTTGAAATGATAATATCATGAATGAATTGGGTTAAATAAAACATGAAATTAATTTCACATTTTTAATAATTTTAAAAATAAAGATACTGGCCTTGGCTGGATAACTCATTTGGTTAGAGTATTGTCCCAATGCGCCAAGGTTGTGGTTTGATCCCTGGTCAGGGCACATATAAGACTCAAATAATGAATGTATAAATAAGTGGGACAACAAATTGATCTCTCTCTGTGTCCCTTCCTCTCTCAAATCAATTAGTCAAAATTAAAAAAGAATAAAGATAGATGCTGTGCAAAATTACACATGTGGCCTGCATTATATTTTTAGTGGACAGCAGTGGACTAATGCAATACCTCTTTGGTATCATCTGAGAGTCAAATTTAAGTAATCTGGCCTTATTTAACTCAGAATGTCAATATGCATTCTGCTCGCGTGGGACATGGATTTACATCCACGAGTGTGCTATGTATCTACACACACATCCATCCATATTCATGCATGTGGGAAGAATCCCATCACCTCTGGAATGAGAGAAATCGTCCCAATAAATCCAAAGTTGTTTTTCACATAGAAATGATATTTTCCTGCATCTCTTTGTTTTAGTAAAACCCCCAGTCCCAAAGAGCATGATTTGAAATAAGCTACTGGAACAATTTATTCTTTCCATGGATTAGAGAGGTGGTACTTGGAACAGCTTGTTAAAGAGAAGAGCTTGGCCCCTGCCCCTGCTCTGTGTTTAATGATCCTCTCTTCGTGTGCCACCTCTCTAATCTGCAGAGAGATAGGTACAAATTGTATCTATAATGTTATATTACTTAACAGTGTAATGTATGATAAATCATAGAATTGTATCCCTACCCTGTAATTGGTGAGATGTGTTGCATGAGAGATCTCCTAATTCAATAGAGAGTGGTTGCTCTTATGCATAAATGCCTCTCTGGATCAAGCCAATTCAGCCCACAAGTGATGAGGGGAGAGTTAAAGCTTTTTTAATTAAAAAAAAAAAGCAAAAATATAACTTAGAATGGCTTTATAGGCCCCTGGATTCAAACAACTGCTTAATAATTCTCTACTTGAATGGAGCCTTCTTCTCCCTTTTTCTGTAGGCAGCAGGGGTGGACTACCTGCAGAAAATGGGTACTTGAGTGGACAGGCATTATTAAGGTGAATTCACATTCCTATATACGGTAATCATAATTTTCGATATGTTGCCCTTAGCCAGGTATGTTTGTTATGTTTGAAAATTGTATTTTTCTCTTACCTCCACACATTCTCAACACTTTGTCTTTGTTTTAAACCCATTTCTTTTACTTACACTCTGATTGTTCTGAGTTCTTTCATAGTATTTTGTTTCCTCTTCTATTTTCTAAAGCTTCTGGGCTTCTTGTTTTTCTTTTTAGCACTGCCTATTTTGGTGGCCTCTTTCCCTAACTTCTGACCTTCGTAACTTCTCAAAGATTGCTGGCAAGACAACCAGGTCAGGGCATTTATCACCGCAGAGTGATGGAGGGCAGGCCACTGCATTGCCATTCCTCCGAATGCACAGAGGGTTTAGGAGCAAGCCACACGCAGATAGAAATGAGGAGGGACAGTGACATCTAGATCATAATTGTAAATAGTCACACCTGTGTTCTTGGCCACCCGAAAAATCTCTGACAACACTGCAGATAATTTGATCCTTGACTGTTCAGAAATTAGTTATGAAGACAACTGAAATAAAATCTGACAGGCAAGTTTAATGAAGTCTGTTACAGTTGTTATGACTTACACAAATTAGACTGTTCCAGCTGGATGGGGCCATAGACACAGCTAATCTCTCAGGAGGAGCTGAGGGAACCTGGTGAAATAACTAGTACTGGGACCATTGCTGCCTGGAAGGAGATCTGTACCTTGAACTTGAGTTTCCCAGGCCTCACTCAGCCCCGTTTCCATTCCCTCACAGAGGCTACTGTAGAAGCTGAATTCTATGATGTGTTGCTTGGGGCTGAAAAGCATTCCATTGAAGTTGTCCCATACTTGCCACTTACAACTTTCCATTCATCATTTAACAAATGAATGAGTTCCAACAACCTGATTTTCCATTTAAAAAGTTTTCACATGTATTTTCTTAGGAAAGGTAAAAACAGAACATGCGGTCCTACCTTAATTTGATGACTTCTCAAGTCTGACTTTCTGAAAAGAGCAGAAGGCCAGCTTTTTTGACATAAACCATTGATTCTGTCCAAACAGTCCTGGGGTGGGGTGGGGGGATCACCAAAACTGCAGCCTCGCAAAGGCTCCTGGAAAACATGGTGCATGTAGAGGCGAGGTTGCCTTGTGGTTTTCGATTACATCTGCTTTGCTTTTCCTGCACTCTACTGTTTTACATCTTAATAAAGAGAAGCAATTCAGTTGGTAAATAATCTATAAGACAATTTCCGGAGATTACCCTGCCATTTCTCAACTGCCAGATACATTTTATTGGTACTCTGCATGTAACCAAGGAAAACAAAGTTGCAAAATGATGCTAGCTTAAGCTCTTCAGCTCTGAGATGTCAATAGTCCTTGATTTTGCTGTTGCCACTAATTTCTCCAAGTTCACCAAAAAAAAAGTATCATAAAAACAAATTGCTTCTAAACATCCTATCGTTATCCACCCACTATTTTTATGAGATATACGAATATACTTGCCGTAGTTTTTAAAATCACCTTTAATCACTAACAATCAGGCCCTTTGAAGAGGCTACTTAGACTCTATTTTTTATTTTTCTCTCAGGTTATTTTTTTCCCCCTCCCTGTTTTTTCAAGCTGACATTTTTACTACAAAGTTGCATTTTCATCTATTACGATGGCATCTTGTTTTGAAAGCCAACAAACATGAGTCAATTTGTTTTGAAAATATGTGGGTTGATGACAAAGTCATAAGAATTTCAGATAAATGTCAGCACGAGTGTCAGAAGAGCCGGTTCTCACATGTTTCTTATATGAAAATGGAATTTGATGCCTTATGTACCAACGACGGCCTCCACACAGCACAGTGTCTTTGTTTTTGTGCGCCATTGTCTTCCTCTCTCACTGTAAGCCCATTTGATGGTTGTGAAAGATAAATTCTTCTCTGCACAAGGTGGGGAGGGGACTCTAAGGTGAACAGCAAGGAAGCACAGGGTTATATTATAATTCACCTAGAAAAGAGCATTTTCACTAATCAGTACCCATATCATACATTTGTAAAAATGACTGCCAGACAGGTGAAAAATCTATTTTTTTTGACAGCTTACATTTAGTCTTAAATCAATCTAAAACAATAGTTCCTTTTTTTGCTTTACACAAACTCTCTTTCACCTTTTGATAAACTGTACCCCTGTGAGCTGTAGAATGTTTCAGATTCCTACCCTTTTCTGTGTTGCAGCAATATTTTGAGGGCAATGTAAAGCAGATTCATTTGGTAGAATGTTTTTATATGCATATCAGTGCAAAGGTAGGATTTAATGATTTTGAGGATTAAAGGCTCTGTCCAAAACTTTGTAATGCACTGTGAAATACTTGCAGTGCAAATTAGACTCCTGACCTGTGGAGGCCTCTCTGAGGTGTTCTATTTTAACCTGGTGCATAGAGCACAATAGCGATAAATCTTGAAGCAGATTAAGTAATTTCCCCCATAGTGGTGTGTCTGTTGGAGTTTCAAATAACCCAGCATAGGGATTCAGTCTTGATGCATTTGGATATTCCAGACTGTATCCCCTCTGTGTAAAAAAAAGTTTCTGGCGGGGTAGCATCTTGCACTTTGACCCCCTTGTAAGAGTATAAATGGATACCCTACTGAGCCTAGTGAATGCTAAGTATTTTGCTGCTTCTGAATGCTTAAAAATAAAATAAAAGAAAGACAGAGAAGAAAAGATGGCCCATTTGCATGCTTAAAATATGCCAAAGGTTGTATGAAGTAGGAGCGTGAGACATGATGACACTCTCAGGTCTCAGAAGGCCACTGGGGATTTGGTTTACTTTCTGATTTTGTTTAGAGAGGTTCATGCTGGTCTAGGCAGTTTTGGCTACAGAAACCTTTGAGGCTTACCTGAGACAGCATTCACATGCAACAGTACTCCAGGCCAGCCAGGAAAGTATGCACAAGGCTCAAACCTGGGACTTGCAGTGGCTTCAACACTCCATGGGAGCCATGTTGAATTCAACACTTTGCTAGTGGAGAAAGTTTTCCTTGTGCCTTCAGTGCTAACACCTTTGTGAGGTAAAGGTCAGATCTATAATACATAAAGAAACAAAACAAGGCCAGAGCAGGGAGAAGGGAAGTTGTTTAATCCAGCAGACCAACTGACTTTGGAGATTGAGTTGAAAACCCAAAAGCTTTCCTGGGAACAAGCATCTAATTAGTATGGAAAATCTAAATGTGCCTTTAACTTTTTTTTTGTTGTTGTTCCTTTGTACAAATAACAAGCCCTCTCATTCAACACAGTATAAAAATCAGAAACTACGGGCTCAAGCAGAACACTGTATGGCTCACTTATTTCTCTATTCCTGTGAGGAAAAGAGCTATGAGCAATATTGTCATCACAGGGAGAGAGCATTTGGCAATGTCGTGCTGACAGCACATTAAGAAAAATAAACAAGAGAAGCATAGCTTGGGAGGCCACACCTCAAGGAGCTTCATCCGTTCAGTTTCTCAGACCAAACCTCAGGGTCTTTCGAGTGGCCAGTCCACTGGAAGAAATCAGGATAGTGCAGGGTGAGGGGAGCATGGGGGCTCTGAAGCCCAAGCAGAGAAGAAATATGCCAAGATGTGTGTGGCCAATTTTATGCACTGTGTGGGCATAGGGGTGTGTATAGGCATGTAAGAGTATGTGCACATATATTAGTATGGGGAGCATGTGTGTGTGATGGGTGTGCAGGTAGTGTGTGTGTGTGTTTAAAAATATGATAGGCCACTACCCATACTTTAGTAACAAATATCTTTTTTCCCCCTTGCCTCTTCTACAGTCTTTAGCTTTTAGCTCCCTGCTTTTAGCTATTGCAGTTTGTCACCATGAAAAACAGGGAAGAACTCACTGCTTCCTAATGGTGATACGATGAAAGTATAATTATTCCCTTCATGGTTTTTGATAGAGGCGTTATGAGGCAGAGCACATTTTGGCCTAGGAATCTACTTGTGCACATTAAGTTGGGAAAGTGGGAACATTTGTGAAGTGGATCTGAGTCAACACAATGTTTCAATAACTTGTCCAGCTCCTTTTTTTGCCCGGACTTCCTCATTCCATCGCCAGGTCAGAGGTGTTCTATCCCAGTGACTTCCTCTCCACTGAAGCTCTTTCCTCCTGCTACTGTTTTCCTCTTGGAGCTTTCTAACATGGTCCATATCTTTTTTCCTTTTTATCTGCATCTCTAATTTATAAATAATGTACTAAAAAAAATCAATATCCTAAATCCCCAGTCCTCAGGCTTGGAATCATAGAAATTAAAAGCTGACTGGGACATTGAGGATATTCTTCTTCAGTTTCCTAAATCACAGATGAGAATTTTTGAAGCAGTTTCTGAGGGCAGCTGGCCATGGACCTGAGTACCCAAGCCATGTCAGAGGGAAGCCATGGGCATTTCACCAGGGGCCGTGGCGATCTATGCCACCACAGTGGCTGCAAACCGTGCACAGGGCACTTCCTTTAGGAGATGAAATGTAACTCAGATTTGTACAAGTGCTTTGTGAGCTATAACATGGTTAGTACATGAAACGTAAGATGATGTTCTTTGTTTTATTTTTCTTTTATAACTAATAATGTTCTAGGTGAAAGTTGTACCATAACTTTTGAGACTATAAACCTAATCAAAACTAAAAAATCTAAGTGTATATTACCAAGAAGCCCTTTATTGTGTCACAACTTTTTTTAGTATTTAGTTTCTAGAAAGCTGCTGTGAGCCTTCAACCCTGGTAGGCAAGAAGGAATCATTTGTTGAGTTATAGAGAGAGAGCGCCAGACTAGGGGCTCTGCAGGTCCAGATTCCATTCTCGTGTGAGATTTTGCCATATGTACTTACTTGGTGACCTGAATGACAACGAACTATTTAACCTGGTCTAAATGGAACTCATCATTTTCTTTCGCCCAGATGTTATTCCCGCCACTTGCCTATCGCAGTGAAGGGAACAGTGAAGGGAAGGCCGAAGCACTCGGTGGCCTCACCAGAAATGCGGAGGCATCGTTTTCCTGTTCCTCCCTTCCTTCCTCCGCTGCCGCCAGCAGTTCTGTCAGATGTTCTCAAGTATCTCTTTGACAGTTCCCGCTGCTACTGTCCAAGTCTTTATCTCTCTGGGCCAGTTTTACTTTTACCTGGTCTCCCTTTCTCCAGCTCTGCCCCTTTCTCCTTTTCACTCTGGCCTGACTGATCTTATAAATTTGATTAACTCTCTCCCCTGTAATGACTTTAGAATGCCCGAAGGAGGACGTTCAAAGCTGTTACCTCGAGTCACAGGCCTTTCCCACCACGGCCTCTGCCAACTTTCCAAACTCCGCCTTCCGCACAGACTGCACTCCTGCTTGCGCGACCCAGTTGGTTTCTCCGATGCACCCCCAAGCTTTCACACGTGCCCTGTCCTTGGTCTGCCACCTAATATAAACTCTTCCAACTCTGTATCTTTATTTGTTTAAATCCATTTTCTCTTGTAAGTCCCAGCTTAAACATTTCCTTGTCTGCAAGCCATCCCTGATTGTTCGCCTCTCAGGAGACCAGTGTTTCTGCACTTCTATTAGAGAACTTATCACAAATCATCGAACAGTCTGTGGTTCCTCATTATACTGTAAGCTCCATGAGATTAGGGACCAAGTGTATATAACTTTTATATCTTCAGGTTTTACTCCAATGCCCTCTACATAGGATGTGCTCAAATAAATGTACGTCGAATAAATGAATGCATAAGTGTCAATGAGTTATTATGTGACCTTGAACAAGTCACTTATCGTATTTAGGACACCATTTTCTTCACAATTAAAATGAAATATTGAACTAAAATGTCATGAAGATGGCTTCCAGTTTTAGTTATATGAACTTATATTTTTATTGACATACAAGAAATGTAATATAAATTTCAAAATAGCTGTGAGCAAGTGATGCATTACTATTTTTGATTTGAACTTATGCACATTTAAAAAATTTGTAATCCTTGTTTACACCTAGATCAGTGCTAAATATCTTCCTCATGATTAATATCTTTTTGATAAATATCTGCCTTGTGATAAATATCTTCCTAATACAGGAAATGAATGATCACTATTAATGTCAGAGATTAACAAGAGTTTGTACCCATATAATTTGGGGTTTTGTGGGCTTTGTGGACATGTGAAAGAAACTGCAAAAAAATTTTTTTTTTCTTGAAGAATTTTGGTCCTATCTAAAAGAGAACAAATGTCTAGAAGTGAATGCATTTTCATTCTTTCTTCAGATTAATGAAATAGTTGCTTAACTGTAATGGACTAAAGATGGGAGCTAGTCAATATTTCTCTCAACTACATTGAACCTTTGAAAGTTCAATTTAGGAACCATCAATAATTACCTGGTGGCTAAGTCTCAGGTGTTTCATTGCATTCCTGAACGAGAAAATGTGGTGAGAAAGTTTCAGTAAGTCTACAGATTATTCATATGAAGAAGTAGTTGAGCTGAGATAGTGCTGATGGCAAAGAGAAGCAACAAAGTGGTTGAGTGTAAAATATGCAGAGAAAGTTTTGAGCTTCTTGATTTTAGTTTTCAGATGATTTCAAAGGTAAGAAGTGCACATGATCTGTCAGAATGAGCCAGTTTGAGGGAGCCCTAATGCAAATCAACAGACATAGACACTATATTTCCTCCCCAGAGAAGCTGAGAAAAGGTCAGAGCTTTATACCAGAAGAATGATGCAATTAACCACCAATATGAAGTCAGCATGCTATGTGCCCCCCAAAACAAAGCTACCTCTGCATTCATATACTACTCACCAAAATTAGGGGATATTTCAAAATGAATATGAAGCAACAAAATATCCTCTAATTTTTGTAAGCAGTATATTAGTGTCCCTTTGAAGGCCCCCTCGGCTGGACCCTGTAGTCATTGTCTTTGCTCCACCTGATTCAGAAATATTACCAGTTTTCTAATTATTTTTGCCCTTGACTTTTCATTTTATTTGATTTTTTTTGTCTTTTTTTATGCTTATTTTAACATATCTGTTCTGTGGCATTTTGGTATTGAAATTAAACACTCCACATCTAGGATTGCTTTTCCAATCGACTGCCTTCTGGTACAAGAATTTATTCCTTAGACCTGACAATCTGCAGTTGCTGGTAAATGATATAGCGGTTTGAAGATCTGGATACTTTTAAATGGGGAAAGAAAACCATGAGAAAAATGTTTTTGATCTGAAACTGCAATTTGGACAATGGAGTGGTGGTGATGTTTGGGTAGACAGTGCATCAGCCTGGCTCTCTATTAGATAGAAGAGCTAGTGTGCAGCCAGCAGGAGAGGACTCAAGAACAAAGTACACCAGGCCCACCTCTGCTTATTCCAATACCACCCACAACTTTCTGGAAGAAGAACATATGCAGAGCATATTTGAAAACATTATAAGGCACGCATAAAGTACAATATTAGTCAATTTTATATGCTCAGTTGCATGAAATCTGTGTGTTTAAAAAATATAATAATTTGCATTTCATGGCTTTTGATAACCTCAGGAGTGCACTTGAAATTCAGCACATGCCCACAGCACCTCCCAGCTCACCCCATTTTTAACTGAAGACCAATGGTTTCTATTAAGGGATCAGGCAGGGCCTCTGACAAGCCAGTCAATAACTATGTGAGGTTACTTCATTAATGCTATAATGGCTGATAGAGTGAGAGGCAAAAAACAGGTTCCTGACAGCAGCAAATGAAAATGATAGAGATTCCTGAAGCAATGCGCCTTTCCTTTGTCATTGTCTTTTGCTTCGCTTATTCAAAATGTGGCATTTATGTATTCAGTCTTGATGAATGTTGCAGGCTTTAAGTACTTTTTCCATCTCTAATGCAGTGTGGATTGCACATTGTTCTCTCTTTTTTCTCTCTCTCTCCCCCTCTCCCTCTCTCTCTTTTTTTTCCTATAACCTCTGCTGTCAAGGCACTGCAGGCTGAAGGGTTGCAGGCACTGGCTAAATAGCTTTTGTGCTGTAAACGGTGAAGGTGACGGGACAATGCATCATAAGTGCTGGCTGGGTCATGGAGCAGAGAGGGTGGCAGGAGCTGGACCCGGCAGCTACAATGGTGCACATACCCCTGGTCCTGCCACTCTCTTGCCTTTATTTGGAAGCCAAGTAGAGATATCCAAAGGAAGTAAAGACATCTCTATGGAGTTCAGACAGGGATACAATTTGGAGAGAAAAGCTCATGCAGGTGAATCAGGAAGACAAATCACACGACCAGGGCCCTTCAGTTAGCCACACTCAGAGCCTTGCATAGATCTGGTGAGGGTGTGCAGCTGCTGCACATGTCCAGCTTCAACAGGCTGAAGTTCTTCCCAGTTTCCAGGTGTGTTGATGGCACAGGCTGCATTATGATCCTTGAGGAGACAGTGTATTCTGTTTGTATGGATAAGAAGGTATGCAGGCCGGCAAGTTTCTGGCATCAACACGGAGTCTTGGTGCAGCCAGAGTGGAAGGTACAGCATTTCCCTGATGCTACTTGGTGCCTCTTTTGAGAAGGGTCAGAGGCAGGCGAAGGTTAGACACACAAGGAAGCCAGACTTGAGAGCTCCTTGCTGCCTGTTCCAATGTGGTTTTGTGTAGCAAAACAGGCCAGATTGACAGTAGCTCTTGCACCTTTGGTGGCATGAGGACTGTGAGCCAATTGGGAAGGGGAAATGTGTTCAATCATGTATTTGAATTTCAACAGCCTTCCCTGGGGGCTTGATCTGCTTTGTGGGGTGCTTGGCTGCTGCTGGTAGGACATCAGAACAACATCAACATGGCCAGAGACAAGACAGGCAGGAATAAAAAACGCCATGGACCCAATCCTCTATGGCTTTTCCCCACACAACTTGGGTGGCAGGACATAGCCTCAAATTGCTACTATGTGTTTTAAGAACTGACTGGATTTCTTTGTGAGAGAGTCTGTACACATAGCCAAACAAAAACCAACCAACCCACAATTGAATGCATAATTGTGGTGTGGATATACAGGTGACAGCCTGGCCAGAAGCACCTACTGGCCCTCACTTGTCTGTGGTTCTGTCGCAGATACTGATGCTTTTCCATCTGTGCTTGCTGCAAAGGGCCAGACAAAGAATTTTGTTTTGTTTTTTGGTTAAATTAAAGATTGAGCTGGCCTGAACTACCTAGTTTGTTCTGGTGGCTTCAGTTACTTTGGTAATGACAAAATTCTATTTTCATTGTGCCTTTTTCTCATTGGTCTTTACCAATTACTTACATGGTAGGTATTATTCTCTATTTTTAGTAAATATGGGCTGACTTGTGCCCTCACTCAAATTCATATGTTGAAGTTCTAACCCCTGGTACCTCAGAATGTGACTATATTTAAAGACAGGGCCCTTATAAAAGGTAATTAAAAAAAAGAAAAAAAAAAGAAATAAATAAATAAAAGGTAATTAAGGTAAAATGGCATGATTTGAGTATACCCTAATCCAATATTATAGTTGGCTTTATAGGAAGAAATTAAGACAGTGTTGGGCAAATGAGTTTGTAAAATTTGTATTTTTTGAGTTTGCTCACTTTTATTGTTAAAAAATGGCACCAGGCCTGACCTGTGGTGGCGCAGTAGATAAAGCGTCAACCTGGAAACACTGAGGTTGCCGGTTCAAAACCCTGGGCTTGCCTGGTCAAGGCACATATGGGAGTTGATGCTTCCTGCTCCTCCCCCCTCCCTTCTCTATAATAAATAAATAAAATCTTAAAAAAAAATGGCACCAGGCAGCCACATGTGTGCTTGCCCTCAGAGCAGGACAGTTGATTGCAAATTGCAGATTGCAATCTGCTTGGTGAGGGGCCATTGTTTTACTAATGTTTGCTGGAGGAGGGGACTTTGTGGGCTCAGGCAGTTTTGCAGGGAGAGCAGAGAGAATGAAGAGTGCTGAAGAAGAAGCCAGTTTTGTGCAGAGAGAGAAGGTGTGCAGATGGGGAACCAGAGCTGAAGGGCTTCAGGAACCCTACTGAGGCTTGTGGGGAGGTCTTTGATTCTAAGAGGAACCGGAGAAGATTCTCCTGGTTGTGGAACCAGAGAATGAGTCAGGGCTTTGAGAGCCCTGAATGAAAGGGAAGTGTTTTCCTTGCCTGTTTGCTCATCTGCAGGCGTGAGACTTTAATAAAGGAATGGCCCACCATTTTATGGCTCCACTGTTTCTTTACCATCAGTCTGAATTCAATGGAAACCTGCATGGCCATGACAGTGGTGGCCACTGGCCATACAGACAGGTACAGACTGAAGGTCATATGAAGACATAGGGAGATGATGGCCACCCACAAGTCAAAGAAAAGTGCCTCAGAGAAACCCACCCTCCTGACACCTGATCTCAGACTACCCTCTAGAACTGTGAGGGAGTAAATTACTGTTGTCTCATCCAGCAGTTCCCCATTGTCTGTCTCCAGTGGTCAGCACATTAATGAAATGAGTACATTCTCTGCACCCATGGTTTTTTAATTTTCTTTGTTAAGTTAGGGGGTCTGTAAATAATATGTAGAATTAAATTGTGTATTTTAAAATGTATATAACATTTTCATATCACAGTGATGTTCTATAACCTACTTTATTTTACTCTACATTATACTTTTAAAGTTTTGATAAATATGAAATTATTCATTTTAACTGCTATATAGTACTCAATTGTATAAATAGACCACCATTTATTTATCTTTTCCCCTACTAAAGAAATTTGGATTATTTCCATATTTTTACAATAATGAATATTGTATGAAAATGAATGCAATATGAAAAATGTCCCATGAACATTTTTACACATTCTCTGAATAACATGTGAGAATTTTTTAGGCCCTATTCCCAGAATATGAAATAAATGGATCACAACACAAATAAGTTTTCAACTTAACTATGTATTGTCAAATTGCTTGCTAAAATAAATCAGCTTTTCTTCTCTACAACAGAGTATAAACATTTTCATTTTTCCATGATCTTACCAACACTTACTATTGTCAGGATTTGTAATTTTCTCCTTTCTGATGGGAATGAATGGTGTCTCATCGTCAATGTGCCTTCTTAACAACCACAACGGAAATGCCCAGCATTTATTGAGCCCTTGTCAAATGTCAAACCCTGTACTACACTAGTGCCCCTTGTCAATGGTTTAGCTTTTTGTGGTTTTACTTACCCTCAGTCAACCATGGTCCAAAAACATGAAATGGAAAATTCCAGAAATAAGCATTTTGTAAGATTTAAATTGTGTGCTGTTCTGAGTAGCGTGATGAACTCTAGCGCCGCCCTGCCCTTCATCCTTTTGTCCCGTGAGATTGCACTGTGCACTCTAGCAGCCTGTTAGTCACTTATTGGCCCTCTCAGTTATCAGATCGACTGTTTCAGTATCACAGTGTTTGTGTTCAAGTAACTGTTATTTTACTTAATAATGGCCCCACAGTGCAAGATGCTGGCAATTCAGATATACACCAGAGAGAAGCCAAAATCTGTTTCCTTTTAGTAAAAAGAGGAGTACAGTACAATAAGATACTTTGAGAGAGAGCTCATTCACATAATTTGAGCACAGTATTTTGTTCTAATTGTTCTATTTTAATATTAGTTACTGTTGATCATCTCTTACTATACCTTATTTATAAATTAAACTATACCACAGGTATGTGTATATAGGGGGAAAAAGTATATATAAGATTTAGTACTATCCACAGTTTCAGGCATCCACAGGGGTTCTTTGAAAGTATCCTCCACCTGCCAATAAGGGGAAACTGCTGTATTTGTTTTATATCCTATTAAATCTTTACAGTTATTGTATGAAGTTGGCATAGTTACTATCACCTGTATCTTGTAGATAAGGAAACTGAAGTTTAGAAAGATTAAGTAACTTGCTTAAGGCCAGACAATACTAAGTGATTAAACAAGGATTAGAATGTATCTGAGTCCAAAGTCCATTGTGTTAGTTTGGGTTTCTTCCAAATCAGACCCTGAGACAAGGGACCTGGGGGTGGGTAGTTTACTAGAGATTTGATCTCAAGGAGTCAGACAACCCTAGAGGGGTCAATACCAGGTGATTTAATGAGCAGATTACAACTGTGAAGAATTGGGACTCTATCTTTCTGGGGATACTCTGAGGGCTAGTGCCTTTTACCCCTGGTTATGGGGAATCTGGGGTGGGGGGATCCAACTCTTTCTTCAGTCGAGTTTTCTTCTGCTCTGGCTAGCGACTGGCCGAGCTCCCCCAGGCCAGAGAAACAATCATACAGAGAGATGTGGATGCTTGAGAATATCCATCACAGCTCTAGAGGAACACAGAGGTGGGTCAGATTTATGGGAAGTGGTATCAGGCCCACCCTGCCTCCAGCCATCTGCTAAAGCAGGAAAAAATCTCTGCACTGGTTTCTTCCACTCATGACCAAAGGAGAAACAACTGCATTTTAATCTCTGCTCTGTGGGGTTGATTTATAATTGATGAGACTTTTCCTACAGAAGTTGATGTACAGTATTACATTTCACCAAAATTGTCTAACTTGCTATGTGATGGATATTGTTTTGTCACATTTATTTTTTCTTGGTTTTAATTACTTTGTATGTGATAACAAGGCTCATCACGTACTTTTGATAAAGTGGGGAAAACGTCAATTTTCTCACTGCCTTCTTGTGAAATATATAAAATAAAACTCATCTCTAACTCTGAAGTGGTTTCTATGTTTATAAAGATCCATTTTTCACTCTAAAAAAGCTTCAATAAGGTCATGGATATATAAATGGCCCACAAATAAAATTTTTTACCAGCAATCAGACTGGGAACAATGAAAACAAGGCTATGTTTAAAAGAAATAGTAAAAGTCACTTAGATTTGTATAGGACTTTGGGGTTTCAAAACATTTTCATGTTATTTCACCAGAGCTGCCTAATAAGAAAGTAATGTGTGCTGGAATTTCATTATTTTTTTTATAGGTGTAAAAACAAAGGCTCACAATGGTAAAAGACTTTGCCAGGGTTACCCAGTGAATTGGTGGCTGTGCTTGAACTTGAGCTCTGGACTGCTGAGACCCAATCCTATGCTTGTTTAACTACATCAGAGTTTTTTAAATATGTGGTTCACAGGTAACCTGCATCAAAATTGCCAGTTTCCTTTTCAAACGGCCACGTCGTAGGTCTTATCCCCAAACATAGGCATCTGGTAACATTGCCTGTGTACCCATATGCAAGGGTTCAAGATATTTGGTTAAGCATCATGATGGTATTGACATTTTTCACCACCCATAGAGATGGTCTGGGGAGCATGCAAACCACCCACAATTCACTGCTCATGGCAGTGTCTTCCCATAACCAGATAGCCCTGTTCTTAATAGCAGAATGTTTTTGTGCCCACCCATAGTGGTCATCATCATGTCAATATGAAGAAGCCAAAATTGCTCCATGAGAAAGAACATATTTGTGGTCATCCTTTTCTTGCCAAATAATGTCTTTAAACAAAACAGATTTATCGCCAGACATGCAGAAAGGCTGATTCATGCAATATGGATAACCTTCTACTTTCTCTCTCTCTCTCTTTAAAAAATTAACAAATGAGTCCCAACAGCATGTCTGTAATATAAAGAATGACTTATTGTGGCATTGATGAAGTGTCACTTAAGCGAGTTTTAAACACTTCCTGTAAATCTCCTAGCATTTTAAGAGGCCTAACTATTCAATTTTATTTTCTATGCCTATCAAAACTACTGTGGTTAACATGTTCTCTAAAACCTTTTGGGGCAGAGTGAACCAATTTCTGCCCCATCAAAAAGGACCGGAGATGAGACACTCAGAGTACTGCCTTGATTTCCAGGATCATTGCCAGAGGCTGTGGCAGTTGTCCAACTGAAAGACAATGGGGGTTTAGATGTGGGTGTGGCAGTGGGGTGATCAGAAAGAATTTGATTCTATGTATATTTTGGATGTAAAGCCAACAGAATTTCCTGATGGATTGAATATGAGATATAAGAGGAAGAGAGCAGTTAAAGATGACTCCCAAGTTTTCTCTGAGTCACTGGAATGATGAAGTTGCAATAAATTGAGATGGAGGAGGCTGTGGATGGTGCAGGTTTTGAGAGGTCATTTTGGGACATTTTATGTTTGAGATAACTTTTTGATATCCAGGTGGACATGTCAGGTCAATTCTTGGATATATAAGTCTGGACTTTGGGAGACAAGTCTAGACTAAATGCACACATTTGAGAATCATCAACATATAAATAAAATGTAGAGCTATCGGACTACACTCATTGAGAGAATATGCTGTAGATTAAGAAGGGAAATAAGGACTAAACCTTGCTGCACTTAATAGAGGTCAAGAAGATGAAGAAGGACCTGAAGATGGCAGTGGAGTAGACAGATACACAGACTCCCAGTTCACACCACCAAACTGGATTAAAAATTAATTTAGGAACAATCAGCATGAAAAACTAACTCTGGACTACAAGAACAGCTCCCAAAAACCAAGGAGCAAAGAAGAAGCTACACCAAGCCTGATAGGGAGTGCTGAGGAGCGGTGGGTCTCTGCTGCTTACAGGAAAGGAGGGGGAGGTGAGGCTGAGAGCCCAGAAAAACTCTCCCTCCAAGAAAAAGAGCAGAAAATATTGCTCACAGCCACTTGCCAAGGGACGTGGGAATGTGAGGTGTGTAGAAAGGACTGGCTAGTCTTCCAAAAGGAAAGGGGAGAGAGAGAGACAGATGGTGAGGGGCAGAGGAATGCATAACATGATCTGAGAAGCTGACTCATCCAGTGCTGGAGGCGGCCATAGCTGGGGGAGGGGTTGATCCTTCCACACAATACAACACTAAACTAGTTCAGGTGACCCACCTCCAGACATCTCTCCAGCTCCAATCAGTGCAGCAAGACACAGCTGAAAACAAGAAGTGGGGAGAAGGGGCAGTAAATCAGGTCTCCATGGAGATCTGATATACACCTCCCTCTACTGAAGCTGAGAAAAAATTCACCCCTGGGGAGAGTAACTGGCAGATCAGGCCTTCAGAGTCTCAGGTTACACCCACCACATTCCTGGATACAGTTTCAAATAAGCCCCTTGCTGAGATCAGTAAACAAGACTACCATGTGTTAAGAAAACTGAGAAGAAAACAAACAAAGCAATCTTCAAAGTGGCTCTACTAGAAAAGCCAAATCCCAGAGAGAATTACAAATAACAGCTGATGCCAACCCAAGAAGACCTAGAAATAACACAACTGAAAAATGGAAGCAGACAACACCAAGCCTAGACTCAACCAGCTCTACAAACAATACACCCAAACACACAGACATACTGAGAAGACAGAGAAGTGCAATCCAAATGAAACCACAAGAAAAACCTCCAGGAAATGAACTGAGTGATATGGAAATAACCAAACTTCTAGATGTGGAGTTTAAAATAATGATTGTTAGGATGCTTAGAGATCTTAGAACAACAATGAATTGTCATTATGAACACCTAAATAAAGAAATAGTAAGTATAAAAAGGCCATTGAAATATTAAAAAAGAATTACTCAGAGATCACAAATACAACATCAGAAATGAAGACCACAATGGAAGGAATTAAAAACAGGATGGATGAAGCTCAGGATAGAATCAGCGAGTTGGAGGACAAGTTGAATGAAGGCATGGAAGCAGAGCAGAAAAAATAAAAAAGACTCAAAAAGTCTGAGGAATCTCTAAGAAAGCTCTGTGACAACATGAAGAGAAATAACATCCGCATCACAGTGGTTCCTGAAGAAGAAGAGAAAGAACAAGGGCTAGAGACTTTGTTCAATCATATCATAGCTGAAAGCTTCCCTAAGTTATTACAGGAAAAACTCTCATAAGTTCAAGAAGCACAGAGAACTCCTTTAAAGAGAAACCCAAAGAAACCTACAACAAGACACATCATAATTAAAATAAGGCTAAGTGATAAAGAGAAAATATTAGAAACTGCTAGAGGAAAAAAAGCTATCACCTACAAAGGAGCCCCCATAAGGATGACATCTGACTTCTCAACAGAAACACTTGAGGCCAGAAGGGAATGGCAAGAAATATTTAAAGTAATGCAGAACAAGAGCCTACAGCCAAGACTACTTTATCCAGCAAGGCTATCATTTAAAATTGAAGGAGAAATAAAAAGCTTCCCAGACAGAAAAAAACTCAAGGAATTTATTACAACCAAACCAATGCTGCAGGAAATGTTAAGGGGCCTTTTGTAAACAGATCAAAGTGGGAAAAGTATATAGCAAAAGAGGAATACAGTTTTAAAGAATAAAATGGCAATAAACAACTACATATCAATAATAAATTTAAATGTAAATGTATTAAATGATCCAATCAAAAGACATAGGATAGCTGCATGGTTAAGAAAATAAGACCCGTACATATGCTGTCTATAAGAGACACACATTAAAATGAAAGATGCACATAGACGGAAGATAAAAGGATGGAAAAAAATATTTCATGCAAATGGAAATGAAAAAAAAGCTGGGATAGCAACACTTATATCAGACAAAATGGACTTTACAACAAAGGCTATAACAAAATAGACTTTAAAACAAAGGCTATAGTACGAGATAAAGAAGGCCACTACATAATGATAAAGGAAGAAATCCAACAGGAAGATATAACCATTATAAATATCTATGCACCTAATATAGAAGCACCTAAAAATATGAAGCAAACTTTGATGGATATAAAGGGCAAGATCAACAGCAATACTATAATAGTAGGGGATTTCAATACCCTACTAACATCACTACATAGATCCTCAAGTAAGAAAATTAATGAAGAAACAACAGACTTAAAGGACACACTAAATCAACTCGATTTAATAAATATCTTCAGAACCTTTCACCCTAAAGCAGAAGAATATACATTTTTTTCAAGTGCTCATGGTACATTCTCTAGGATAGACCACATGTTAGGGCACAAAAGAGGTCTCAACAAATTTAAGAAGATTGAAATTATATCGAGCATTTTCTCTGATCACAATGGCATGAAACTAGAAATCAACCACAACAGAAAAACTGAAAAATACTCAAACACATGGATACTAAATAGCAGGTTGTTAAATAACGAATGGATTAACAGTGAGATCAAAGAAGAAATAAAAAAAATACCTAGAAATGAATGATAATGAGCATATAACAACTCAAAATCTATGGGACACAGCGAAAACAGTACTGAGAGGGAAGTTCATAGCACTATGGGCAAATTAGAAGAAGGTAGAAAAAGCTCAAATAAACAACTTAACCCTGCATCTAAAAGACCTAGAAAAAGAACAGCAAGTAAAGCCCAGAGGTAGTAGAAGGAAGGAAATAATAAAGATCAGAGCAGAAATAAATGTCATAGAGGCTAAAGAAACAATACAGAGGATCAAGGAAACCAGGAGCTGGTACTTTGAAAAGGTAAACAAGATCGATGAATGTTTAACTAGACTCACCAAGAAAAAAAGAGAGAGAACTCAAATAAATAAAATTAAAAATGAGAATGGAGAAATAACAACTGACACAACAGAAATACAAAATATTGTAAGAAAATACTATGAAGAACTATATGCCAAAAAACTAGACAACCTAGATGAAATGGACAAATTCCTTGAAACATAAAATCTTCCAAAAATTAATCTGGAAGAATCAGAAAACCTAAACAGACCAATTACAACAAATGAGATCAAAACAGTTATCAAACTACTCCCAACAAACAAAAGTCTGGGGCCAGATGGCTTCACAAGTGAATTCTACTAAATATTCAAAGAACTCCTATCCTTCTCAAGCTATTTCAAAAAATTCAAGAGGAAGGAAGACTTCCAAGCTCCTTTTATGAGGTGAGTATGATTCTGATTCCAAAACCAGGCAACGACAACACAAAGAAAGAAAATTATAGGCCAATATCCCTGATGAATTTAGATGCTAAAATCCTCAACAAATATTAGCGGCAGTATAGGAACCAGAAGTATAGGAAAAAAATCGTACACCATGATCAAATGGGATATATTCAAGTGGGGAGGCAAGGCTGGTACAATATTCACAAATCAATCAATGTGATTCATCACATAAACAAAAGGAAGGAGAAAAACCACATGATAATTTCAATAGATGCAGAAAAAGCATTTGATAAAATCTAGCACCCATTCATGATCAAAACTCTCAGCAAAGTGGGAATACAGGGAACATACCTCAACATAATAAAGGCCATCTATGACAAACCCACAGCCAACATCATACTCAATGGGCAAAAAATAAAAGCAATTCCCTTAAGATCAGGAACAAGGCTGGGTGCCCCCTTTCACCATTCTTATTCAACATAGTCCTGGAAGTCCTAGCCACAGCAATCAGACAAGAAGAAGAAATAAAAGGCATCCAAATTGGAAAAGAAGAAGTAAAACTATTATTATTTGCAGATGATATAATATTGTGTATAGACAACCCTAAAGTCTCAGTCAAAAACTACTAGACCTGATAAATGAATTCAGCAAGGTGGCAGGATATAAAATTAATACTCAGAAATCAGAGGCATTTTTATACGCCAATAATGAACAGTCAGAGAAATTAAGGAAACAATCCCCTTCACTATTGCACCAAAAAGAATAAAGTACCAAGAAGTAAATTAAACCAGGAGATTAAAGACTTGTACTCAGAAAATTATAAAACATTGATAAAAGAAATCAAGGAACATACAAACAAGTGGAAGCATTTACCTTGCTCATGGTTAGGAAGAATAAACATTATTAAAATGTCTATATTAACAAAGCAATTTATAAATTCAATGCAATACCAATTAAAATACCAATGACATACTTCAAAGACATAGAACACATATTCCAAAAATTTATATCTACCAAAAAAGAACACTAATAGCCTAGCAATCTTGAAAAGGAAGAATAAAGTGGAAGGTATCACACTTCGTGATATCAAGTTATACTACAAGGCCATATTACTCAAAAGAGCCTGGTACTGGCATAAGAACAGGCATATAGATCAATGGAACAGAACAGAGAACCCAGAAATAAACCCAAAGCTTTATGGACAACTGATATTTGACAAAGGAGGTAAGAGCATACAATGGAGTAAAGACAGTCTCTTTAATAAATGGTGTTGGGAAAATTGGACATCTACTTGCAAAAAACTGAAAGTAGACCACCAACTTACACCATTCACAAAAATAAACTCAAAATGGAAAATAGACTTAAATGTAAGCCGTGAAACCATAATCCTCTTAGAAGAAGACATAGCAGTAAGCTCTCCGACATCTCTCACAGCAATATATTTGCCGATTTATCTCCATGGGCAAGTGAAATAAAAGACAGGATAAACAAATGGGACTATATCAAACTAAAAAGCTTTTGCACAGCTAAAGACAATAAGAACAGAATAAAAAGACAAACTACACAGTGGGAGAACATATTCAACAATACGTCTGATAAGGGGTTAATAACCAAAATTTATAAAGAACTTGTAAAACTCAACACCAGGAAGATAAACAATCCAATCAAAAATGGGCAAAGAAATGAACAAACACTTCTCCAAAGAGGACATACAGATGGCCAATAGGCATATGAAAAAATGTTCAACATCACTAATCATTAGAGAAATGCAAATTAAAGCCACAATGAAATATCACCTCACACCAGTCAGAATGACGCTCATCAACAAAATAACACAGAATAAGTGCTGGCGAGGATGTGGAGAAAAGGGAACCCTCCTGCACTGCTGGTGGGAATGCAGACTGGTGCAGCCACTGTGGAAAACAGTATGGAGATTCCTCAAAAAATTAATAATTGGCCTGACCAGGCGGTGGCGCAGTGGATAGAGCATCAGACTGGGATGAGGTGGAACCCACGTTCAAGACCCCAAGGTCACCAGCTTTAGCTCGGGTTCATCTGGTTTGAGCAAAAAGCTCACCAGCTTGGACTCAAGGTCTCTGGCTTTAGCAAGGGGTTACTCGGTATGCTGAAGGCCTGCAGTCAAGCACGTATGAGAAAACAGTCAATGAACAACTAAGGTGTCACAACGAAAAACTGATGATTGATGCTTCTCATCTCTCTCTATTCCTGTCTCTGTCCTTATCTATCCCTCTCTCTCTGACTCTCTCTCTGTCTCTGAAAAAAAAAATTTAAAATCGAACTGCCTTTTGACCCAGCTACCTACTTTTAGGAATATACCCTAAGAACACCATAGCACTATTCCAAAAGGAGAAATACACCCCCATGTTTATGGTAGCATTGTTCACAATAGCAAAGATCTGGAAACAGCCCCAGTGTCCATCAGTGGATAAGTGGATTAAAAAGCTTTGGTACATATATACTATGGAATACTACTTAGCCATAAGAAATGATGACATCGGATCATTTACAATAACATGGATGGACCTTGATAACATTATACTGAGTGAAATAAGTAAATCAGAAAAAACTAAGAACTATATGATTCCATACATAGATGGGACATAAAAATGAGACTCAGAGACATGGACAAGAATGTGATGGTAACTGGGAGGGAGGGGATGGGGGGAGGAAAGAGAGGGAGGGGGTAGGGGGAGAGGAGGGGCACAAAGAAAACCAGATAGAAGGTGACGGAAGACAATTTGACTTTGGGTGAGGGGTATGCAACATAATCAAATGTCAAAATAATCTGGAGATGTTTTCACTGACCTTATGTACCCTGATTTATCAATGTCACCCTATTAAAATTAATAAAAATAAAATAATTAAAATTTAAAAAAAAAGAAGATGAAGAATGAGCCATGGTGACTGGTAAGAAATGAACAGTGAGCTGTGTGATGTCTTGGATATCAAGGGATGACTTCTTGTCAAATTCTGCTGATAACTAACCACAGGATTAAGTTACATTCATGACCTTTTTAAGAGTAATTTCTATGGATGGGGAAGTGTCAGCTAGCATGGAAGCTGCTAAAGAGACGAGGGAGGAGAGGAACTGGAGTCTGCATTAACTTAATTCCTGTTGAATACCTCACTTGCACCATGAACTCTAACTTCTATCTTTTTTTTTTTTTTTTCATTTTTCTGAAGCTGGAAACAGGGAGAGACAGTCAGACAGACTCCCGCATGCGCCCGACCGGGATCCACCCGGCACGCCCACCAGGGGCGACGCTCTGCCCACCAGGGGGCGATGCTCTGCCCATCCTGGGCGTCGCCATGTTGCGACCAGAGCCACTCGAGCGCCTGAGGCAGAGGCCACAGAGCCATCCCCAGCGCCTGGGCCATCTTTGCTCCAATGGAGCCTTGGCTGCGGGAAGGGAAGAGAGAGACAGAGAGGAAAGCGCGGAGGAGGGGTGGAGAAGCAAATGGGCGCTTCTCCTGTGTGCCCTGGCCGGGAATCGAACCCGGGTCCTCCGCACGCTAGGCCGACGCTCTACCGCTGAGCCAACCGGCCAGGGCTGCACCATGAACTCTAGACGGTTGCGCTTCTGTTATGCTAGTCCAGCATCTTGGGCACATGATCATTGGACTACAAATTTGACCAGTTAGATATTATGCCAACAACCTGCTGAGGACTCAAATGATCATGTTTCACCAGCCTGACAAGTCATAGATATCATCTAGGAATGCTTTCCTCTGTTTGCTGAGAAGACAATTATAATTGGTCCCAAAATAGCCTATTGGGCGTCTAGCACAGTGACTCATACATAGTAAGTATTTAATAGCTTTTTGTGGTATGAATGGATTTGTAAGAGAATGAATGTGCTTGGGTATATTTGGGGCAAATTATCTATGTTTGGTCAATTTTCTTCTCCAAATAAAAGATCTACAAATAATTGCTAGCAAAAATAAATAAAGTCAGGGTGGGGGAAAAACCTGTTTGAGACAAACACATTGTGTCCTGAAAGATCTATTCTGTCATGCCAGCAGTCTCATTGGCTGTGATTTGTATATTAAGAATATTTTAATTGCTCAGGTAAGTGCCTGCACCTGCTAAGACATTGTGTATTAGAGCACTTTATTCTAATCTTTTACAATACAGGGCACACTTCACCCATAAAATTATTCTCTGCACAATTATCACTGTTTTGCTGAGGTAGAAAGTGCAACTTAACACTTTGGTTTTCACTCATTATTATTAAAATCATGGAAATGAGGATCATTGGGTAAAGTTTGTGCAGTTAACTGCTGAATTGCCCCATTCCCCCCATCCTTTATGTTTCTTTTCTGCTCGCACTGGTGAGCCAGACTTGAGTGAGTTTTCTGGTATCTGCAAGCTCTCTAGGGACTGGATTGTTTTCAGCACAAACGGTGCTATAAACTCACAGCAGAGCTTTTTTTGGGGGCTCAGGGAACATGTGCACTAGCTGGTTTTCTTCTTTATTTTTAATATAATATTTTTCTGTATATAATATAATTGCGAATTAAAAATAATTACATATAGGAAGTGGAAAATTTAGAAAGTACAGAAAAACAAAAATATTCAAAATTATTCATTATACATGTGTTTCTGATGTACTTTCTTCCAGTTTGTATACCAAGTGGGACAAAAGTCAGTTTATAGTTTTGAGTAGATAAAGCACAGAGTTGATCCTTGTATCATTATTTACTAGTGATTATGTTATTTGCCATACGAACAACTATACACCTACTTCTGCCCCACCCTGGATGAATATGGAGAATGAGCAAAGCACAAGCACACACTCACCCATGCGCAGAGGCACATGGCTTCTGATCGGAATGTAAGCAAACAAGTCGTTACATTTTCTCTTCCTAATATCAACTATAGCAGGGGTTTGCAAACTGCATTTTGCAGGCCATATCTTGCCTGTTATTACAGATAAAGTTTTATTGAAACACAGCCATGCCCCCTTTGTTTATGGATTGTCTGACTGCTTTCATGCTGCAACAGTGGGCGCGTCTGAGCAGTTCTATAAAGGCTATATGGCCCAAACACCCTAATAGATGTATCACTGGCCTTTTACAGAAAAAGCATAGCAATATTTTGCCACAGAGGGTGCACCCACCACCAGGTGTCCTGTGGCTGATGTGGTTACAACGACAATGTCACTTCAAGGATTTCATTATTAATTTATTTAATGACCAGCACTTAGGTACTATGTCTTAGTTCCGATCTGGTTTGACCCTGCTCATCTGGATTACACACCCACTTTAGAGGAATGGCTCACTTTCTCCTGTTTTTAGCCCCCTTTTCCCCAAGTGGCAGCTCCCTGACTGGATGTGCTCCTAGCAGTGGTAATCTAGGGATCAGACCAGAACCTGCCTCCTCTTTTTCTGACCACCCCTGGTCAAGCGTCTGAGTGCCTTAAAATGTACCCAACAGATTCTGAGTCAGTATAGTCTGAGATGAAGCCCAGGAATCTGCATTTCAAATAAGCATTCCTTTGTGGTTCTAATGTCGGTTGTTTATACAACCCCATTTTGTAAATATTGCCTTAGGCCCTTTCCCTTCTCTCTACCTGCCCTACCAAACTCACCTGCTCTCTTTCCCAACCACTTAGGGCTGTGATCTCTGTTAGGAATTGGAAAAAAATCTCTTGGGAGTTAAACATTTGCCATGTGGTCACTCAGGTTGTGCTTTTATTCTGTTAGGGCTTCCTCCAAACAACGCCTTAATGTGAGAAGTGATTTTGAACATTTCAAATCATTATTATGTAAGTGTAGGAGAAGTTTAGATAAGGGGTGGTTAGATACCCTTAAAATATGGCCATGAAAGTCTGTACTGGAGCAGGCCTGTTGAATGCTGGTGGTTTAATAGGTGCTGTGCAATTTTGTGAAATCTCATAATTACTAAGTAAACAAAACCAAGCAGTGAATTGACACATATGGCAAATCTCATTGGTCAGTAGTAGTTGATATTCATCTTAGTTTCTATGGTTCATATTTTCATTTCATTTCATTCATTATCTTCTATTTTTCTACACTGATACCTTCCAAGAACCTCTTTGGGCACAAGACTGACTCTGTCATTGTGAACATTGATTTACAGTTATAACAGTGTTATTTGGGTTACTAGAAGAGTAACTTTTTATCAAAAGCCTAAATAAGTTTTCTGTTTAAGAGTTCCATCTTCGTGCATTGACCGCAAGTCTTAAATGTAATGGTTTCTGTTCTTTGCTAACTCTCGAGCATGTCTTTAACACCTATTATAGATTTGTAAGGACTATAAAACCTCAGGTTAATACATTATTTTCTCCATTGCCCTACCTTGAGGCAGCACAGTCCTAGAAAGCATTTGAACATTTACTATTTTTTGAGAACTGAGTATACTGAGTATTGGTTTAGGTGTAATGGGGGCATAAGGCGGTGCCCTAAAGCATAGTTTCTGTCCTAGAAGAGCCTATAGTATAATTAGAGAGAAAAACAATGAGGTAGCTTATAATTGGGGCACAATTCTGTGCAGAGCAGTTAAAACCCTTGGTGTTCAATGTATTAACATTTATTCATTCAATCAAGAAGTGTTTATTGATTGCCTACTATGCATAGATACTATCCTAGTAGTGAACAAAAGAGACAAAAACCCTTGCTCTTAGGGAGCTTATTCTAGTGGAAAAGAGAGCTGACAAACAATACTATTTGAGTCATAAATGCTAAAGAGAACACCAGTCAAGCAGAAAAGGGCATAAGAAAGTGTCTGTTCAGGAGTTATGGGAAGGAATGGTGGTTAGTCTATTTGTAAGCTACCCCAAAAGCTCAGAAATTTGAATTTCATTTATTTGACATCCTTGCTTAGATCCTAGCCTTCAAGATCCCAAACCCAGAATCTCAAGGTTGCTGTGTTGTTCTGGAATCCTCTTCAAGTAGACAGAAATCCAAATCAAGTGATAGAATACTTATTTCTTTACAAAACATAATCATAGAAGAGAAGATATAATTCAATAACATGAAGCTGTTTAGGAATTAATGAACATCTAAATACATAGCCCAGCTCTGGGGGAAGTTCCTGGAGGCTTTTCTGGCCAGAGTTTTTAGAGTTTATAGTGTTTTGCTCCTTATCTTTCAGATCTGAGCTTCTTAGTGAGGTCTTTCCTGGCCCCCATCTAAGCTGCCTCCACCACCACATTACCTCTGTCACTTCATTTTTTTCCATAGCACTTATCACTAATTGGTATTTGTTTATCTACCTTATAATTGCTATCTTCCCCTACTACAAAGAAACCCCCAAGAAAGTAGGGAGCTTAATTGTTTTGGCCCTGGCATATAATAAGTTCTCAAAACGTATTTGTTGAATAGAAGAAGACTGCTAAGAGTTAGCTATATCCAACTTACCCAAGGAAGAAAGGAAATTCTACTTTACAAAAGGCCACCCTTAAAAAAATTACTGCAACCTTGTGTAAGATTCTAGTCCATTTTATTTAAAAAAAATTTTTTTGTTTTTATTGTAGTAAATCACTAATTTGGAACAATTCAAAATAGAGATCTTATTAGTGAAACTTTCAAATTATCCCATTGGTTTCCAGAGAGATAGATATACTTTTATGAGCCGATTGTGGAAAAGACTGCAATTAAGGAAAAAGTTCCAATTTTTCCTGGGAAGTAATGTGTTTGCATCTTTTTCACTTAATAAAGTGCACAAAATGCATTTACCTTGCATACACTGTTTTTCTTCAAATAACCTAATTTTACATATGTCATTTGAAACAATTGTTTTTCCATATTATGAAATAATTCAAGCAAATGGAAAAATATGCAGAATAATATAATAAATGTTTATATGCTCACCAACCAGCTTTGTCAGATTTTAATATTTGTCTAATTTGTTTTATATCTTTTAGATAAATAAAAAACATTTCAAATAAGTGGAAATCCCCTGAATAATTATTTATTTTCCCATTCCATTCTCTCTTTCCCAGAGGTCATAATTATTTTGATTTGGTTTTTAATCTCTCCATGCTTGTTTTAATAATTTTATACATATCTGTGATTTCATAAAGAAGACAGAGTTATGCATATTACTGTAGAAATCTCATACTACAGGTATAATTTTGAAACTTGTATTGTTTATTTAACATGGTTACTTGACATTATTCATTGTGATATGTATAGCCAAGGTTTATCATAGGTTACTATGCAGATTTTCCAGTTTCTCTCCTGCTGTCCTGATTGGGTAGGTGTGCCATTTTATTCTCCGTCTGTAATATATGGAAGTTATTATTTTGCATTTTCACTGATACTGCTGTTACTGTATTTTATGTTCATCTTTGCCATTCTGATGGGTAAAATGTTATTTTTTGTTATTTTGTCATGCATATTTCTAATCACTAGCACAGTAGAATATAGTTTCTTAGGTCAACTAGACTTAGATTTGCTCTTCTATCAATTACCTATTTATATCCTTTGCCCATTATTTTTAGTTCATTTATTTTTTGTAATTGATTCATAAAAGTTTTTGAACACTAATTACAAAATATTTTTAGTTACTTGAATTACAAATACAGTAATCCAGACTGTGGTTTATTATTTCACTTTTATATGACTTCGTGTAGTGCACAGAAGTATTTAATTTTAACTTAGTATTTAAATTTATTCCTTCTTTTTATAATTATATTTATTATATCTTGTTCAAGAAGTTCTTCTTTACTCTGAGACCATCAAACTTTATCTTACATGTTTTTTAAAACTCTTAATATTTTGATATACACATTTAAAATTTAATATACATGGCTAATTTTTTTTTTTTTTAGAAAGTTTTTGTTTCTTTTTTTTTTTTAATTTTTCTTTTATTAATTTTTAGAGAGGGGAGAGAGAGAG
Organism: Saccopteryx leptura; assembly: GCF_036850995.1. NCBI lineage: Eukaryota > Metazoa > Chordata > Mammalia > Chiroptera > Emballonuridae > Saccopteryx > Saccopteryx leptura. The sequence continues at coordinate 258,411,110 of NC_089505.1, forward strand.
AGAGAGAGAGAGAGAGAGAGAGAAGGGGGAGGGAGGAGCAGGAAGCATCAACTCCCATATGTGCCTTGACCAGGCAAGCCCAGGGTTTTGAACCAGCGACCTCAGCGTTCCAGGTTGACGCTTTATTCACTGCGCCACCACAGGTCAGGCCATGGCTAATTTTTTATACAACTTCCCATTGAGTGTGGATAGCACTTGTGACTATCAGATTTCACTCCCTTGATTATTATTATTTTTTTTAATTTTTTTTTTTCTGTATTTTTCTGAAGCTGGAAACGGGGAGAGACAGTCAGACAGACTCCCGCATGCGCCCGACTGGGATCCACCCGGCATGGCCACCAGGGGGCGATGCTCTGCCCACCAGGGGGTGATGCTCTTCCCCTCCGGGGTGTCACTCTGTTGCGACCAGAGCCACTCTAGTGCCTGGGGCAGAGGCTGAGGAGCCATCCCCAGCGCCCAGGCCATCTTTGCTCCAGTGGAGCCTCAGCTGCGGGAGGGGAAGAGAGAGACAGAGAGGAAGGAGAGGGTGAGGGGTGGAGAAGCAGATGGGCGCTTCTCCTGTGTGCCCTGGCTGGGAATCGAACCCAGGACTTCTAAACGCCAGGCTGACACTCTACCACCGAGCAAACCGACCAGGGCCACTCACTTGATTATTAATGAATTGACTCTGAGTCATCAAAAGTAATCAAAATCTACTACCCTGACATTAGTACTTAAGGATGATCTCTAGGAAGAGGCAAGATGGTGATGGAGTAGGTGGACGTACCAACTTCCACCTCCCAGAACCAAAGTGGATTACAACTTAATTTTAAGAATGATCATCTGGAAAAAAACAACTTTGTATTAAACTAAGAGGACTCTTTAACCAAGAATCACTGAAGAAGCCACACTGAGACTGGTAGGAAAAGCGGAAATGTGGTAAAGGATGCCCAGCTCCCAGAAGCAGTCAGCAGGCTGGAGTGACTTGCCAGGCGATGAGTTTAGCGGAGAGGGGAGGGTCCTGGGCCCCAGGAATGAAGCCCTAGCCTGCAGTTCCAGAGCCTAGAAGAGGCATTTGTATAATATTTAGCTGTGAAACAAGCCAGGATACTGTTTGTGAGAAAGAGACAGATATCTCAGACCCAGGATTCTTCTTAAAGGGACCGCAAAGAAAACCTCTTTCACAACCACTCACTCGGGAAACTGGGGGATGGGGAGAGAGGAGAGGACTGGAGTAGCAGGAAGAGAGTGTAATCTAGGAGGCACAGGGAAAAACACTTTGTGGGACAGCCATCCTAACCCCTGGGCTGAGTCACTCCCCAAATCTGAAGTGACTACTTTTAGGAATATACCCCAAGAACACCATATCACTGATTGAAAAGGAGAAATGCACCCCATGTTTATGGCAGCATTGTTCACAATAGTGGAGATCTGGAAACAGCCCAAGTGTCCATCAGTGGATGAGAGGATTAAAAAGCAGTGGTATATATATACAATGGAATACTATGAGGATATAAAAAAGAAGGCAATCTTACCTTTTGTGACAACATGGATGGACCTGGAAACTATTATGTCAAGTGAAAGAAGCCAAGCACAAAAAGAAAAATATCATATGACCTCACTCATTTGAGGAATCCAATGAACAAAGCGAACTGAGGAATGAAATAAAGACAGAGGAGGGATCAAAGGGACCAGAGGGAAAGAGGACAGAGGGAAAGAGGAAGATAGGAGGGGATAAACCCAAAGGGAAGGGAGGAGGGCATTATGGGAAGGGTGATAAGAGGGATGTTGAAGAGAATACGGGGGAGGGATTGATGCATTCATGGCAACACTAGAATCTATGTAAACACAGTAAGTTAAAATCAATTAAAAAAAAGCAAAAAAAAAAAAAAAGTGTTTTCTAAGAGCAGGGAACAAGCCTCTCCTAACAGACCTCAAGAAACACAGGAAATGCAGTCCTTTAGCCAAAAAGAACTAAATTCTGCCAACTAACTGATTGATCTTGAAGAGCCTCCAGAGCTCCAGTGAGAATGCATATCCACTGACCCCTTGTTTTCAGTCTTGTGAGGCTCTGAGTAGAGAATACAGACTTCTTACCTACAGATAGGGTGAGATAATAAGTGGATGCTTTTTTAAGTATCTAACTTTATGGCAATCTGTAACACATCAAAAAACAACAATGCTATATTTTTTGTATTTAAATTATCAATTTTTAAAGAAGGCGTGTCAAGATATTACATTGTGATTATGCTTATTAATTTTTACTGGTACAACTGCTTATTTTTACTTTTTCTACTTGAATGCCATGACACTTTGTCTATATAAATTTAAAATTGCTATTTATTCTTAATTAATTTTTTTATAATTATGTAGTATCTTTTATTACTTTGTTTTTCTTTTTTCCTTTGAATTAGGTTTATTGTAAAACTAATTTTTTCTGATAGTAAAATGCTTATTCCATTTCTCTTTTACATAGTAGTATGTTCCTGGTATGTCTTTTTTATCCCTTTATTTTCAATCTTTCTGTTTTATGGGTTTAGAAGTGTCTTCAGTAAACAGCATATAGTGGATTTTTAAAATCCAGTTTAAGACTATTTATATTTAAATGGTGAATTTTATCAGTTACATTTACTGTTTATTGATTTCTTTTAATTTTTATAATCTTATTTATCATGTTTTTTATTTTACAAAAACTTTTCTGCCTTATACAACTTTGATCAACTTGTCCTCCCTCACTTGCCTTCTCTATTAAAGAATTATACATTATATTTCCATTCTTTTTAAATTTTAACAAGCATATTTTATTAATAAAATTAACCTGTATTTTAGCATGCTAAAAAAATTAAAAGGATCTAACCTTTTAAAGATCTGATTATGCCCTTTTTTAAAATACATTATGTCTTAAAAGTTAGTTTTACCTTATTTTTATAGCATTCTAATTAATAAATTTTATAAATATTGATTTATATAGTCAGTGCTTATTTAGTTACTCATGTTTTCTTTCTCTTAATTTGTTTTTGTACCTTATACCTTTATTTTGTATTCAATTTCTTCTTCCTAATGTAGTGGCATTTTGTATGCTCTTGATATTTGCCTGAAATGGATTTAGTTTGACCTTACTCTAGAATGATAATTTAATTGGGTATAGAATTATAACTTGCTACTTTTTTCTCTCTCAGCACTTTGGAAATTATTGTCCTATTATTTTTAGCTTTTTTGTCTGGGGAACTCTTTAATATTCTACCTAGAAAAGGTGGGGTCTATGTCTCTATGTCTCTTTCCCTTGAGTCCTTCTTTTCTTCTTTATTTTTTTTTAGTATATGATTTAATTTGCATTTACATAGATTCAATGTCCCACTGAATATATCTCCCCCCACCCCCTTATTCCCCTTGGCCCCAATGCCTTCCCCCCTTCCCTCCAGGATTTGCTGTCCTGTTCTCTATAATGCTGTTATGTATATATAATTATATTAATTTATTTCCCTTCTCTGATCCCATCTTCTCTTCTACTTTCTCTCTGACCGCTTTCCCTCTGGTCCCTTTGATTCTGCCTCTGCCTCAGTTCTGTTGCTCAGTTCACATTGTTCATTGGATTCCATAAGTGAGTGAGGTCATATGGTATTTTTCTTTCTCTGCCTGGCTTATTTCACTTAGCACAATAGTTTCCAGGTCTATCCACATTGTCACGAAAGGTATGATTTCGTTCTTCCTCACAGACACGTAGTATTCCATTGTGTATCTGTACCACTGCTTTGTAATCCACTTGTCCACTGACGGACACTTGCACTGTTTCCTGATCTTGGCTATTGTAAACAGTGCTGCAATAAATATGGGGGTGCATTTCTGTTTTTGAATCAGTGATTTGGTATTTATAGAATATATTCCTAAAAGTTGGATAGCTGGGTCAAAGGGCAGTTTGATTTTTAATATTTTGAGGAATCTCCATACTGTTTTCCACAGTGTGCATTCCCACCAGCAGTGCAGGAGGGTTCTCTTTTCTCCACACCCTCTCCAGCACTTATTATGTGTTATTTTGTTAATAAGTGCCATTCTGACAGGTGTGAGGTGGTATCTCATTGTGGTTTTAATTTGCATTTCTCTGATGATTAGTGATGTTGAACAATTTTTCATAATCCTATTGGCCATCTGTATGTCCTTTTGGAAAAGTGTCTATTCATTTCTTTTGTTCATTTTTTGATTGGATTGTTTATCTTCTTGGTGTTGAGTTTTACAAGTCCTTTATAAATTTTGGTTATCAACCCCTTATCAGACGTATTGGTAAATATATTCTCCCATTGTGTGGGTTGTCTTTTTATTTTGTTAATGGTGACTTTTGCTGTACAAAAGCTTTTTAGTTTCATCTAGTCCCATTTGTTTATCCTGTCTTATATTTCACTTGCCCGTGGAGATAAATCAGCAAAAATATTGCTATGAGAGATATTGGAAAGTTCACTGCCTATGTTTTATTCCAAGATGTTTATGGTTTCACAACTTACATTTAAGTCTTTTATCCATTTTGAGTTTACTTTTGTGAATGGTGTAAGTTGGTGATCCAGTTTCATTTTTTTGCAAGTACCTGTCCAATTTTTCCAACACCATTTGTTAAAGAGACTGTTTTTACTCCATTGTATGCTCTTACCTCCTTTGTCAAATTGCAATTGTCCATATAGGTGTGAGTTCATTTCTGGGTTCTCTGTTCTGGTCCATTGATCTGTATGCCTGTTCTTATGCCGGTACCAAGCTGTTTTGAATACAATGGCCTTGTAGTATAACTTGATATCAGGAAGTATGATACTTCCCACTTTATTCTTCTTTTTCAGGATTGCTGAGGCTATTCGTGTTCTTTTTTGGTCCATATGAGTTTTTGGAATATTTGTTCCATATCTTTGAAGTATGTTATTTGTATTTTAATAGGAACTGCATTGAATTTATAAATTACTTTGGGTAATATAGACATTTTAATGATGTTTGTTCTTCCTATCCATGAACATGGTATATGCTTCCACTTGTTTGTATCTTCTTTGATTTCCTTTATCAATGTTTTATAATTTTTCAAGTACAGGTGTCTAACCTCTTTGGTTAAATTTCCTCCTAGGTACTTTATTTTTATTTTTTTTTGTTGCAATAATGAAGGGAATTGTTTCCTTAATTTCTCTTTAAGACAGTTCATTGTCAGTGTATAAAAATGCTACTGATTTCTGAATATTGATTTTATATCATTCCACCTTGCTGAATTTATTTATCAGGTTCAGTAGTTTTTTGACTGAGACTTTAGGGTTTTTTTTTTTTTTTTTTTTTACCAGGACAGAGAGAAAGTTGGAGAGAGGGATAGATAGGAACAGACAGCAGGAATGGAGAGATAAGAAGCATCAATCATCAGTTTTTTGTTGTGACACCTTAGTTGTTCATTGATTGCTTTCTCATATGTGCCTTGACCACAGGCCTTCAGCAGACCGAGTAACCCCTTGCTGAGCCAGCGACCTTGAGTCCAAGCTGGTAAGCTTTGCTCAAACCAAATGAGCCCATGCGCAAGCTGGCAACCTTTGGGTCTTGAACCTGGGTCCTCCACATCCCAGTATGACGCTCTATACAGTGCGCCACCGCCTGGTGAGGCTAGGGTTTTTTATGTACAGTATCATATCATCAGCAAATAATAATAATTTTAGTTCCTTTTTTCCAATTTGGATGCCTTTTATCTTTTTTGTCTGATTGCTGTGCCTAGGACTTCCAGAACTATGTTGAATAAGAGTGGTGAAAGGGGGCACCCCTATCTTGTTCCTGATCTTAAGAGATTAGCTTTTAATTTTTGCCCATTGATTATGATGTTGGTTTTGGGTTTGTCATAGATGGCATTTATCATGTTGAGGTATGTTTCCTGTATCCCACTTTGCTGAGAGTTTGATCATAAATGGATGCTGGATTTTATAAAATGCTTTATCTGCATCTATTGATATTGTCATGTCGTTGTTTCCTTTCTTTTGTATATGTGTTGAATCACATTGATTGATTTGTGGATATTGTACCAGCCTGTATCCCTAGAATAAATTTCACTTGATCATGATGTATAATTTTCTTCATGTATTGCTGGATCCGGTTCACTAATATTTTGTTGAGAATTTTCGCATCTAAGTTCATCAGGGATATTGGTCTAGTTTTCTTTCTTTGTAGTATCTTTGCCTGGTTTTGGAATCAGAATTATGCTTGCTTTATAAAAGGAGTTTGGAAGTCTTCCTTCCTCTTAAATTTTTTGAAATAGCTTGAGAAGGCTAGGAGTTAGTTCTTCTTTGAATATTTGGTAGAATTCACCTGTGAAGCTATCTGGTCTAGGACTTTTGTTTGTTGGGAGATTTTTGATAACTGTTTTGATCTCATTTGATGGAATTTGTCTGTTTAGGTTTTCTGATTCTTCTAGATTGATTTTTGAAAGATTATATGTTTTGAGAAATTTGTCCATTTCCCCTAGGTTGTCTAATTTTATGGCATACAGTTCTTCATAGTATTTTCTTACAATCCTTTGTATTTCTGCTGTGTCAGTTGTTATTTCCCCACTCTCATATCTACTTTTATTTATTTGAGTCCTCTTTCTTTTTTCTTGGTGAGTCTAGTTAAAGGTTCACCAATTTTGTTTACTTTTTTAAAGAACCAGCTCTTGGTTTTATTGATCCTCTATATTGTTTTTTTTTAGCCTCTATGTCACTTATTTCTGCTCTGATCTTTATTATTTTCTTCTTTTTACTTCCTCTGGGTTTTACTTGCTATTCTTATTTTAGTTTTTTTAGATTCAGGGTTAAATTCTTTATTTGAGCTTTTTCTATCTTTTTAAGGTATGCCTGTAATGCTATGAACTTCCCTCTCAGGACTGCTTTTGCTGTGTTCCATAAATTTTGAGTTGTTGTATGTTCCTTTTTATTTGTTTCAAGAAAGTTTTTGATTTCTTCTTTGATCTTATTGTTAAGCCATTCATTATTTAATAACATGCTATTTAGTTTCCAAGTGTTTTTCAGTTTTTCTATTTTAGTTGATTTCTAGTTTCATGCCATTGTGATCCAAGAAGATGCTTGATATGATTTCAATCTTCTTAAATTTGTTGATACTTGTTTTGTGTCATAGCATGTGGTCTATGCTAGAGAATATACCATGAGCACTTAAAAAGAATGTATATTCTTCTGCTTTAGGGTGAAAGGTTCTGAAGATATCTATTAAATCCAGTTGATCTATTGTGTCCTTTAAGGCTGCTGTTTCTTTGTTAATTTCCTTTTTTGGGGATCTATTCAGTGATGTTAGTGGGTTATTAAAATTCCCAACTATTATAGTATTGCTGTGATCTAGCCCTTTATGCCCATCAAAATATGCTTTATATATTTAGATGCTCCTATATTAGGTGCATAGATATTTATAATGGTTATATCTTCCTGTTGGATTTTTCCTTTTATCATTATGTAGTGACCTTCTTTATCCCTTACTATAGCCTTTGTTTTAAAGTCTATTTTTTCAGATATAAGTATTGCTACCTCAGCTTTCTTCTCATTTGCATTCGCATGAAATACTTTCCATCACTTTGCTTTCATTCTATGTGTATATTTTGTTTTGAGGTGTGTCTTTTGTAGACAGCTTATGTATGGGTCCTGTTTTCTTATCCATGTAGCTAACCTATGTCTTTTGATTGGAGCATTTAATCTATTTATATTTAAAGTTATTATTGTTATATAGTTGTTTATTGCCATTTTAGTCTTTAAATCTACATTTCACTTTTACTAGATCCCCCCCCCCTTTTTTTTTTCTGTTTACAACAGGCCCCTTAACATTTCTTGTAGCATTGGTTTGGTTGTAATAAATTCCTTGAAGTTTTTTTGTTTTTTTGGGTTTTCTTGTCCGGAAGCTGTTTATTTCTCTTTCAATTTTAAATGATAGCCTTGCTGGATAGAGAAGTCTTGGTTTTAGCCTCTTGTTTTGCAGAACTTTGAATATTTCTTGCCATTCCCTCTGGCCTCTAATGTTTCTGTTGAGAAGTCAGATGCCTTTTTTATGGGCACTCCTCTGTAGGTTATAGAGTATTTTTCTCTTACAGCTATTAGTATTCTTTCTTTATCTCTTACATTTTGCATTTTAATTATGATGTGTTTGGTGTTTGCCTTTTTGGATTCATCCTTAATGGAACTCTATGTGCTTGTTGAACTTGTGTGACTTTTTCCTTCATCAATTTATGGAAGTTTTCAGTTATGATTTCTTCAATCAGATTTTCTATCCCTTGTTCTTTCACTTCTCCTTCAGGAACTCCTATGATTTGGATGTTAGTTCTCTTCATGTTGTCACAGAGCTCTCTGAGAGTTTCCTCAGACTTTTTGAGCCTCTTTTCTTTTTGCTGCTCTGCTTCCATGCTTTCATTATCTCTAACTTGCTGATTCGATCCTCAGCTTCATCCATCCTGCTTTTAATTTCTTCCAATGTGGTCTTCATTTCTCATATTGTATTTGTCATTTCTGACTGATTCTTTTTTATTATTTCAAAGTCTTTTTTTATTCTTGCTATCTCCTTATTTAGGTGCTCGTTATGTCCATCCATTGTTACTCTAAGATCTTTGAACATATTAACAATCATTATTTTAAACTCTGCATTCTGTAATTTGGTTATTTCCATCTCATTCAAATCTTCTTTTGGGGATCTCTCTTATTGATTCATTTGGGTTGCATTTCTCTGCCTTCCCATTTTGTCTGTGTATGAGAAAGGTGTTGCCACAGGAGTCCAATGGGTGTGGCCTCTGTGTTCCCTAGGTGTGATCTGTTGCAGGCCAGCCACCCCTTTTTGCTGCCACCTCAGGTGTTCAGGCATGGGCATTGCTGGTGCTTGCTTGCTGTGGCAGTTGATACAGTTTCTGCCTCACCTCTGCAGGCAGGACTGTGTTCACTTACTGGGCTGCAAACCTTGACCAGCCTGGCCTCCGCACATCCACCATGGGTGGACTGCTCTTGTGTGCCTGGGCTGCAAGCCCTTACTGGCCCCCAACCTTCACCCTGACCCCACAGGTGGGACTGCATTCATGTGCCCAGGCTGCAAGCCTTGAGCCTACAGGTGGGGCTGTGCTCCTGTGCCTAGCCTCAAGTCTCAGCTGGTTCCCAGCCTTTCATCTTTCCCCTGCAGGCAGCACTGCAGGCAGGACCACTTTTGCATGCTTGGCCCACAGCCGCAAGTTGGACCACTTTTATGTGCCCTTCCACTGCTGCAGCCACCCTTAGCCTCCACCCCCACTGGACAGGACTGTGCTCGTTTCAAGCCTCATTTGCTGCTGGCCCCGGCTTCTGCCCCCACCGACAGGACCATACTTTCATGTCCTGCCACCGTCTGCCCTCCAGTGAGCACTCAGCAATGTGGGGGTGGCGATGCAGCCCAGACCTTAACACTGAAATACTGTATTTCTCATGTCTCTCTGCTTCTAAGTGATTCTTTGCTCTGACTGCAGCAGGAGAGCTTGTTTGGCTGGTGACTTGCTTCTCTTTGCTGGTGTTGCTGGTTTCAAGAAAATATTCACTTTATATTTGGATAGTAACTCAGCCCAGGGGTTAGGGTGGCTGTCCCTCAAAGCGTTTCTCTTTGTGCCTCCTATATTATAGTCTCTTCCTGCTACTCCTGTCCTCTTAGCTCTCCCCATCCCCCAGAGTTTTGGGTGAGTGGTTGTCAAAGAAGTTTTCTGTGTGGTCCCTTTAAGATGAATCCTGGGTCTAAGAAATCTGTCTTTTTCTTACAAACAGTATCCTGGCTTCTTTTGCAGCTAAATACTGTATGTACACCTCTTCTAGGCTCTGAGGCTGTAGGCTGGGGCTTTGTTCCTGGGGCCCAGGACCCTCCCCTCTCTGCTAAACTCACTTCCCACCATGCAAGTCTCTACAGGCTGCTGCTTGCTCCCGGTAGCTGGGCAGCCCTCTTCATGTTTCGCTTATCCTACTAGTTTCAGTGTGGCTTCTTCAGTGATTCTTGATTAAAGCATCCTCTTAGTTTAGTCCAAAGTTGGTTTGTCCAGATGATTGTTCTTAAAATTAAGTTGTAATCTGCTTTGGTTCTGGGAGGTGGAAGTTGGTACGTCCACCTACTCCATTGTTGTCTTAGCACCTTCCTCCCTTGATTCTTAATAGTTACTGTCACTGACTGTTTGACTAATAGATTATGATAGAAGTGAAATCATGCCAATTTGTGGGCCCAGGCCTGGAAATATTGGTAGTTCCCTTGTCCTTTCTCTTAGTATTCTTATTCTCAGGGAAGTAGGGCTCTATCTAAAAAGTTTGATTGCCCTGATACTGCCATGCTGTGAGGAAACCCCTGAATTCACTTGGAAAGGCTATAAATAAAAAATCATCTCAGATCAGGTGACAAACATGGAATGAAAAAGCCATCTTGGACATTTAATCCCTTGCCAATATGATGTAGAGATGATCTCAGGCCACAGACATGTGGCCTTGTTCTCATTGTTCCTGTCTCCAACTATTCAAGGCACCCTACCTGAGGTCTAAGTCACTGGGAGCAAAGACTTTCTGTCCTTACTGTGTTCTGCTAAAATTCCTAACCCATAGAGTCATGAGCATAACAGAATGGTTATTGTTTTACATGACTAAATTTGAGGTGGATTGCTACAACTTATTAGCTATCTGGAGTAATAGCATTTCCTTTTATAGTACTTAGATTTGTTTGTGGAATTATACATTTATTAGTATAAATATTTGTTTAATATTTAGCTTCCATAAATGATTAGGTTCTGTGAAAGTAAAAACAAAACATAATTTGTTTTATACATTATTCTCAGGGTCTAGTCCATATTGGAGCTCAATAAATATTTGTGAATGCATAAATATTTTAAAAAGTTTATAATGCTCAATTCTTAGACTAATTATTGCTCTAATAGAATAATTTTAAAAAATTATTTTTACAGTGTTTGTTTATATGGGTTCCTATCATTACTGAGTGAATCAATTAAAATAATAGATTTTAAAATGGTCTAAAAATTCAATTTACTATGCAGATGCAAGATCTGGTTTCTTTAATGGTTTTTTTTCTATTTTAATGGGGTTACATTGATAAATCAGGGTACATATGTTCAGAGAAAACATCTCTAGGTTATTTTGATATTTGATTATGCTGCATTCCCATCACCCAAAGTCCAATAGTCTTCCATCACCTTCTAACTGGTTTTCTTTGTGTCCCTCCCCTGCCCCAGCCCCCTCCCTCTCCTCCCCCCCATACTGTAACCCCCACACTCTTGTCCATGTCTCTGAGTCTCATTTTTATGTCCCACCTATGTATGGAATCATATAGTTCTTAGTTTTTTCTGATTTACTTATTTCGCTCAGTATAATGTTATCAAGGTCCATCCATGTTGTTGTAAATGATCTGATGTCATCATTTCTTATGTCTGAGAAGTATTCCATAGTATATATGTACCAAAGCTTTTTTTTTTTCTTTTTTTTTTGTATTTTTCTGAAGCTGGAAACGGGGAGGCAGTCAGACAGACTCCCACATGTGCCCGACCGGGATCCACCCGGCACGCCCATCAGGGGGCGATGCTCTGCCCATCTGGGGCATCGCTCTGTTGCAACCAGAGCCACTCTATCGCCTGAGGCAGAGGCCATGGAGCCATCCCCAGTGGCTGGGCCCATCTTTGCTCCAATGGAGCCTGGGCTTTGGGAGGGGAAGAGAGAGACAGAGAGGAAGGAGAGGGGGAGGGGTGGAGAAGCAGATGAGCGCTTCTCCTGTGTACCCTGGCCGGGAATCGAACCCGGGACTTCCGCACGCCAGGCCAACACTCTACCACCAGCCAACTGGCCAGGGCCTGTACCAAAGCTTTTTAATCCACTCATCCACTGACGAACACTTGGGCTGTTTCCAGATCTTCGCTATTGTGAACATTTAATGGTTTTTAAGGCTTAGTTACACTTTCTGTTCTGATGGTTTTCCTGGCCATCAAGCCTGAAATAGTCAATGACCAACAACAACAAGGACAACAAAAAACTGGATTGAAGAGATAGAGGGCACATTAAAAAATTTAGAGTTTATATTTAAAGATTACTTAATCACTTTTATTTTAAAATCTGGGAAACATCAGAATGCTTCCCCCAAGTATGCCTGGCTCTAGTGTCGATGAATGATGATGAGACTACTTCATGGTTTCCTGACATCTGTTGCTCTAAGTCTTCATGGACAGCTGCTGAAACTCTGTTTATTTTCCTCATCACTTGGTTATTTCTGCTTTTACCCTCTGAAGATAAATAATTCCTTTGTAACTGGAGCCTTTAGAAATAGAGTTTGGGGGAAACACATATTTGTTTGTTTATTTTTCAGAACTCACTGTGTCCTAGAGATTAAAGTCAGCTTGCACAGATACACATAAAATATAGTAGCAAGATTAATTTTAAAATATAAAGGAGAAAAAGAAATGCAGGTAGCAAAAGAAGGGAAATAAAGGACAATAAAATGATCAGGAAATGCAAACCGAATTTTTTTTTTCTGGTTCCTGGTGGGCCAGCATTTATCCCTAAGCATTACAGGAAAGGGAAAACTGGTCAGTTATATGTTTCAAAGTGTCCCTAATGCCAGTGCAAACCAATTGTTTAGAAATAGAGTTGTTTTAGTTCTCATACCAAGCAATAATTTGTCCCACATTCCTCATAAAGAGAATGCAGAAAGAACAAAATATAATAGTTTCAGCTAAGCAGTACCCTAGACTAAGACTGCATTTAAGAGAGGCTGTCCACATGTGAGGTATTCAGAAGAAAATAGGTTGCTTTCATATTTATATCCTTAGTTATTAACAGTGCTAGGCAAACAGTAGATACTTGCTAAGTCTTCACTGAGTGTATGCAAAAAAAGCAAAAGCAAACCATTTGTGACTTCTTAGTCTTCTGTGACAGAAAATTTTCTAGAAGAGGAACTTTCTTCCAAGGACCTGATGCAATATCTGGCACCACTTCCATCACCATCCACATCAGGGTACCACATCAGGTGGAAAGAGCATCCTTTCTTGAGGAGAGTGTGGGTACCACTGAGAATTAAGCTAATAGTAATTGCTCACGACTGAGAAGGCTGCCATGGGCTGAGATGCCTTAGAGGAAATCTCTATGTAGCCTCTGCAGTTGTCATTGTTACCCTGAAAATTTGGGAGGCAAACACTAATAGCCAGTGCTATGACTGGCTATGACTATGTAGTAGGGATAGCCTATCCTTACTATACAGGGTAACTGGTCAACCCTTTGCCTTTATATCCTTGGGACCTACATTTCCCTCCCCCTTAGTTCTGTTTAATTTAATAACAACTAAGGACTGGCCAATCTTTCCCCCATCTCCTCATTTTCTGGAATAAATCTTAAAATATCTGTCTCTATTTAGTCTGTATGAAAGCTTACTTTTTCAAGTCATAGTTTTCTTCTCTTTACCAACCTTTATGTCCACTGAACAATAATTATACTGTGGCTTGACAGACACAGTGTTATTGTGTGGGTTAAAGTCAGAGTATAAAAGGGGGTGCATAACAATGAGGCTATAGTATTCTTTGCCATGTTGCAACTGTCTACCTAGGTTATGTGAGAAGGCCCAAAGGTAAAGCCAAGTCACAAAAATAGGTTGCTTTATTACCACCCTGCTCCACCCTCGGAAGCATATTGAACAATGCTACACATTTGTGTTGGTGAAGAATGAGGCAGTCTTTCCCTTTATTTTCTTTGGTCAACATTTTCTTTACTTGGAAAAGCAGTCCCTGTGTGAAAAAGCAGGAAACAAAGCTCCATCGTTTGGACTTGACTTTCACCCTTGCCAGTGCAACACCAAAACACTGCAGTGGGCAAGGCCCCTGTGGTGACACGTCCCACCTTTTCCAACCAGCCACTTAGCCATTGAAATAAGGACTCTTGTTGATTTTCTTTTTGCTGTTTTTAAAACTTTGCTTCTGTTCAGGGCTGATTAACATTTCTCTGCCAAAACAGAACACATGTACAATAAAGGGTGGAGAAAGAGAGCTAAGGAATGCAGACATTTGCCACGGTCCCACTGACTGGCCTGGGTGGCAGTGGCTGAGCAAGTCCAACAAGTCCACCTGTGGTTGTCCGAAGGGAAGCCTTGCATGGCAATCCTCCAGTGAGCAGGGTATTAAGGCGGCAGCCTACCAGCCTGTGTTGATTGGGGGAACTCACAGTCTCTAGGGCATCATGGTGACAGGCCCACACACATATGCGGCTCTTACCCAGGGTGTTGGCATCCAAAACACATCGAAAAGTGTAATTTGATATACTTTCACCTATATGCGGATACCAGGTTGTAGGGCAGGAAGTGGCTTGGTGGAAGCAGGATACAACATGCATCCTCTTTTGCTTTTATGAGCAAATTACCTCCACCTTCACTGTTCTTGTGCACAGAGAGGGGAGGTCAGAGAACTAGGGCAGCTTGGCTTTTCTGTAGACCAGCCACACAGTGCTGGCCAGGTGGTCCCAGCACATTCCTATACTGGTTTGTGGAATTGCAAACTCTAAAGAAAATGAGAAGAGTGAGAGAAATATTTAACACCTGAGTTTATGGTCTTGCCTGGCCTACATCTGATGAGAAAATATACCTAGGAAGAAGAGGCAGGCTTTAGATAATCAAGACTCCATAGGGGTTCCATAAGCAGTCTTGCGCAGATGTAACTGAGCTGCTGTGACATCAGAACACAAGCAGGGTTTAAACCAATGGCTCCATCACATCCTTGCTGTATCACCTTGGACAAGTTGCTGAACCTTTATGATGTCTGTTTCTTGGTCTGTAAAATAAAGATGCCTGAGAGTGTTGTGAGGATCAACCAAGATAAAGTATATTTAAGGCCTAACCTGGTACTTGGCACCATTGCCTTCCTCCTTATTACATTATCTTCATCATTATCATTGTTCATCTTGTTCTCTAGGCATACAGTCTTAGAACATTATTATTATCATCTACTTTCATTGAGAACACCCTGTGTGTCACTGATCAACAGTTACAAAGCAAGAGTAAAATGCACTTCCTCTATAGAGCTACAACTAATTTTCTTTTCTAATGGTCTAGAGCAGGGGTCCCCAAACTATGGCCCGTGGGCCACATGTGGCCCCCTGAGGCCATTTATCCGGCCCCCACTGCACTTCCAGAAGGGGCACCTCTTTCAGTGGTGGTCAGTGAGAGGAGCATAGTTCCCATTGAAATACTGGTCAGTTTGTTGATTTAAATTTACTTGTTCTTTATTTTAAATATTGTATTTGTTCCTGTTTTGTTTTTTTACTTTAAAATAAGATATGTGCAGTGTGCATAGGGATTTGTTCATAGTTTTTTTTTTTATAGTCCGGCTCTCCAACGGTCTGAGGGACAGTGAACTGGCCCTCTGTGTAAAAAGTTTGGGGACCCCTGGTCTAGAGAAATATAGTGTTTTGATTTATTCTATGATTTAAATTTAAAAAAAATTATTGAATTTATTGGAGTGACATCAGTTAATAAAATGATATAGGCTTTAGGTACATAATTCTACAATGCATCATCTGTATATTGCATTGTGTGTTCACCATCCCAAGTCGTCTTCCTCCATCACAATCTGTTTCCCCTACCATCCTCCACCTCTCTCCACTCGCCTTTCTCTCCTGCAGTCCCCACACTGTTGTCTATGTTTAGTAGTTTTTTAAATTTAGTTAAAAGTTACTCAAAATAACTTGAATTATAAATGTTTTCTTTAGGAAGTATATATTTACAAGACCCAGCCTTTTCCCAGCTAGCAGTGTGGCATTTACTAAGTCGTGTATCTTTTTTGGATCTCATTTTCTGCATTCATGAAATAACGCCTGAGGTCCTCTCAGTTCTCACTCACATGCACAACTCACTTGAGTGTCATAAAATCCCAGTGAGTTTCTTAAGATAGGGATTGCTTCCTTCATTTTATAGATTAGCCAAAAGTGTTTTAAGACATTACAATGTTTGTCCATGTTTATTTCAAATAAGTAGAGAGGCTAGGATTTGAACCAAGAACTTCCAGACCTAAATAGAGTATTCTGCTCACTGCGTCTTTAATCACATGAAAATGATGGCAATGTCTCAAATAATTAGGACACATTAAAACCTATTAACTGTACTGTTATACTGGTTTCACAGGAATTTCAGAATTTTATAGTTCTTCATGATTATCATTTTAATAGCACTTATTACTACTAAAAATCAGTAGTCACCATTCAGTCATATAGAGGTTGCATTGCAAAGTTTAAAGAGATTGGGCAGAATCTGTACTGACCCTTTAATATTCTTAGGATATTGCCACTTGCCATGAGGTATATAATTATTTGTTATGCCAAATGAGATTTATTTCCTTTGATGTTATTATCTCTTCCTCATAAATATAAAGTGTTTTAAAAGGGTGGCAATTTGACTTTTATTGTCAGTTTTATTCAAAGATGATTATGGTGGTGATAATAATATTTATAGATAGCATTTGGTGGGCTCTTACCAAGTGTCAGTCTCCTTGCCTAGTACTTTATGTAGATTTGCCCATTTAATCCTCCCAATTAAACCTATGGAGTTGTTCCATCTCTTACTCTCATTTTATAATTAAGGAAACTGAGACAGAGAGGATAAATGACTGGTCATAGACCTAGCAAGCAGTGACACCAGAAATTAAGTTCAAGTAATATATTCTTATGTATTTTTCAGAGCTGGGTGGGCTTGTATCTTTAAGATAGTGTTGTAATTAATTCATGCAGTCAGTATTTGTCTAGCACCTACTATGTGCCAGGTACAGTGCTGATGTCATAGAGACAATGGTGAAGAAGGCAGATAGTCTTGTGTATAAAAAAAAGAGAAGGATGAGTCGCAAGTGAGAAGGATGGCAGGCGGCATTACTCAGTTGCTTTCACTGCCAGACTGTCTCTATCTCAAGAAAACTAAAGGTCTATTGAGTGCCCAGGATTTGACTTTCTCCTGTATAACAACAAATTATCTGTTAGACTGTTTGGTGTCTTTAGGATCTTAAGGTTAATAGTCTTAATTAAAGTAGTTACCTCACCTCCAGGTCAAACACTGGGATTTGATACTATCATGTTGACTCTACCACCTTGACCAAATGACACTGAGATGCTGCCATTTTGAGTGAGCATATTCAAAGCAGAATTTTGTCAGTAATGATTGGATTTTGTTGAAAAAGAGTTTTAGGGAACACAGTTCAACCAGCAAATCTAATTCATTGATCAGTTTTCTATAAGGCTCAGCTTTTTGATTCTTTCCATTCTAATGTTTGTGCTATTGAAATTATTTTTATCAAAATCAATTATTTTTCCCATTTAAAGTTTAGAGTGAAGATTTGATTTATTGATCAGTTTTGTGTCCATAACAATTTTTTAACCTGACCAGCCTGTGGCACAGTAGATAGAGCATCAACCTGGAATGCTGAGGACCCAGGTTTGAAACCCTGAGGTTGCTGACTTGAGTACAGACTCACCAGCTTGAAGATCAAGGCCATTGGCTTGTAGCCCAAGGTTCCTAACTTAAGCCCAAGGCTGCTGGCTTGAGCAAGGGGTCACTGGCTCAGCCTCAATCTCTCCCCTCCTCATCAAGGCATGTATGAAAAAGCAATCAATGAACAACTAAGGTGCCACAACTATGAGTTGATGCTTCTCATCTCTTTCTCTTCCTGTCTATCTGTCTGTCTCTCTCTCACACACACACACACTAAACAACAAAGTTGTTTTTACAGATTTTAGTAGATCTTTTATGAGTATTATTTCAGTTAAGCTTATTTTTCCAAAGTTTGACTTCATATTTTGTGAAGTATTAATTTTTTCATCAAAATTTATTTTTTTAAATTTAGATGTGCATTTTGGGCTATGTTTTATTTTACACTAATTACCTTTTCTCATAATATTTATTATAATTAGTGATATTTTGTATTTATTTCCTAGCTCATCTATGACAAAAAGATTTAAATATATATTTTGAAATGTTGCAATGGAAAGAGAAGGAGAACTCAGGCCATGAGGTGACTGGGGAATGGTGACAAAAGAACAGAGAGACAGAGTGAAAGATAGTAGGGAAGTAAAGGCTACATGTGAAGCATATTGAAAGATGAAGAAAACAGAGGAGAAAGTAAAGACGAGTTGTGGGAGAGGAAGTCAAAACATTTTCATTTTCAATATGGAAGAAGCCAAACAATTGGCTCTAAGCAGTGCAGTATATCAGGGGTCGTCAAACTTTTTATAAAAACCGCCCACTTTTGCAGTGCTGGTAGACCTGGTCCCTACCATGCAACCAAACAGCACTGCGATTGGCCCATCATGAAAGCTGGAACACCCACTAGTGGGTGGTAGGGACCAGGTCTACCAGCACTGCAAAAGTGGGTGGTTTTTATAAAAAGTTTGATGACCCCTGGACCGGACCACTTAATATAAATTGAACATCCATTTATTACCTCTAAAAATATGTTGAGTGGGGCTCTGTCATTTCAAACAATACTTTCCAGGTCTGCAAGATTTTGTTGCACCTTGACAGAGTCACCTATTTTTTTTTTCTTTTTTGTGGTAACCAGAGGATGTTCTATTTTTTGGTTTCCTAGCCCACCTCTTTTGCAAAGATTGTCTACAGACCTGTGAATGGAAATTTGGCCAGTGAGAATGTGTTTGGGTAAACTTAGTAGATTGTTTTGAAAAAAATGCAAAAGTGCAGTTTTCTGAGAGGTCACCTTCCAAGGAGGCAGGGAGCTTGTACTCTCTATAGAGCTTTGCTTGAACGTTCACAACCTCCCACTGAAGTGAGCCTGAATGTTTTCAGACTGGTATTAGTAAAACCACCTTTGAGCTACAGAATTAAGTGAGGTTGTCAAGGTCGCATAGTCAGAGTCGATAACTAGAAACTGAAGTCTGGTGATGCTTGGGAACACTGAGTAAATTACTCTCTCTCTCCAGCCTCTGCCAGCAACCTACTCCCAGACAGTCTCTAATCTCGTTCCCCTTTGTTATTGAATACTTATTTCTGATGACTAGTTTAACATTTTCCCTTGACTAGAGACCATAAGCTCCACAAAGGAAGAAACTAGGTCTGTTTTGTTCACCACTCTGTACCTGTATTTAATAGAATCCCTGGCACATAGCAGGTGCTTAATTCACATTTTTTTTTTAACAAGTGAGAGGCAGGGAGGTAAAGAGAGACACTCACGTGTGCCTGGTCTGGGATCTACCTAGCAACCCCTGTCTGGGGCTGATGTTCTGCCCATCTGGGGCTGCTGGTCCATTGCTTGGCAACTGAGCTATTTTAGCACCTGAGGTGAGGCTATGGAGCCATCATACGCACCTGTGGCCAAGTTGCTCATTTGAGCCATGGCTGTGGGAGGGGAAGAGAGAGAGTGAAAGAGAGGGGGGGGTGAGGGTGGAGAAGTAGATGGTCACCTCTCCTATGTGCCCTGACCAGAATAGAACCCAGGACTTTCACACACTTGGCTGATGCTCTACCGCTGAGCCAACCAGCCAGGGCCTAATTCACATTTGTTAAAAGGACACAAATTCAATTCATTAATAATCCAAAGCAAAGGACAAAACAGAGCTTTTGAACTTGGTGCTAACAGTTACCTTGAAGACTTTCCTCCCTTGATTCCTTAATGTGAATATGGAGAAGAAAGAAGAAGTATGGAAGGGATAATGGGTAAGGAGGCTTTTATTCATAAACTGCTTCCTGAACATGAAACTGATTATCTGCACCCTGTGTTTCCCTGGCAACATCCATGGCTGGATCCAGAGTTGGCTCTTCTTACTTTTCTGAACAATGGTCCTGGCTTGAGTAGGTTCTGAAGTCCTGGGTCCTTCAAGGAAACATGGTAGAAGTGAACAACTCCAGGGTCCAGGCTTGCCTCCTGCAAACAAGCAGAGAGAAGAAAAAGACTTTCAGAAAACTGATCATAACAGTTTTTGACACAAGGAAAGGCAGATAACATGAAATCAAGACTATATTGTTATTACCTGAATCTTGGGATTTTTCTGCTGTTTGGAGGGCATTGATCCTAGAGCACAAAGAAAGAAATTGATTCTAAGTGATGGTTCTAATTATAATAAAACCATAAATTGATCCACTTAGTTTAGGAAACATGTATAAGAGGACTGTCCTTGCCTCTCTCTTTCTCTTACCTGGTTTTCTACCTCTCTTATCTTCATTCTCTTTACTCCATCATCACAATCATTATTCTGTACTTTGATCAAATAAGTCTTGCTCTTGCCTCTGGGCCTTTGTGTGTTGTGTTTCTTTGCCTAGAATGCTCTTCCTCAAGCTCTTCTTAGGGCTGGTTCCTGCCTATCACTCAGTTCTCTGCTTCAATGTCCCTTTCTCATATCCTACCACCCTCTCTAAAGTGCTCCCTAAGTACTGTTTTTTATCTTTTTCCTCACAGCTATCTCTGTCTATGATGATCTGAATGCTTTCTTTGGACTTTCATTCATTTTCTGTCTTTGTCCCTACAATGTAAGGTCTGTGAGAAAACATGTCTGTTTTGTTCACTGTGATATTGCCAGCTTCTAGATTATTACCTGACATACGATATATAATACATTCTCTTCAAATGAATGAATGAATGAATGGTCGGATAAATGGATAAGGTTAGAAGAATCCAGGAACTTAAGCATGTACCGGATTCTGTAATCTTTAGGAGCTATAGTAGGGAGTTTAGATTTTATTCTAGTGTAGTGTTATCAGTCTAGATCCTGTGTTACAAACAACAGAATCCACTCTTGCTAATTTAGACAGTAAAGGAATATTAAAAAAAAAATTAGGTAGTGCTTAGTCTGGGCTACTCTTAGGGTATATGAGCCCTAGGCAAATATTTTGTTTTCAAGTGGTGCATGGCAGTTAACAATAGGTGAAAAAATGAATCTATGGACACTTACCAGATTAGATGACAATGCAGAAAGAGTGGGACATGTTGGATAAATATAGATTTTTTTTTTCTGTAATTTTAAACTGTATAAGTACCTGGAGCTATTGAAATATTTTATCTGATCCAGACAACTGGTTGACTTAATTAGCTATATTCAGACATATAAATTCTGTACAAATTAAATAACATGTTTGACTGTGAGGTCACTCATTATTTTATATATCTTTTATTTCATATTTCATTTTTATCTTAAACATTTTTTGGTGGTCATGATGAAAGGTATCTTTCAAAATATGGGGGTCCCATATTAGACTCAGAGGTTAAGACAGAGGTCTCATTTGTCCAAGTCTAAAGATGGCATTGCTTATAGAACTCCAGTAAGGAGACTTCTCTAATGAAAACTTCCTTTCTGCTTGGCACTAGCAATGCTTGGATCCGAAAGCCAGAAGTCCTGCCATATGCTCTCAGATAGCCAGGCACTCCCACTGCCATGCCTTCCGCAGTCAGTCTCTGTGTGCAGCTCTTTCCTATACTGCTCAACCCCAAACCATGTCTCCCACAGGTGTGTGTTAATGGGTGGAATTCAAGGTATCCACCTATCTCCCAGGTGCAAGAGAGTCTGGGAGTTTTTTGTTTTTTGTTTTTTTAGTTCTACTTTGGAAAGGTAGAGCTCCCAAGGTAGAGTTACTCAAATATAGAGAGATTTTTGATGATGCAGCCGCTACTGACAGATTCAATGCAGCAGCTTTTAACATTTTAATTAGAAAATTGATAGACATTATGTTTTTAAATTATAAGAACACTTTGGGTTCTGATCAGACTATAGATTAAAAGGTAGCAAGAGTGGCAGCAGGGAGACTGGTAAACAGGCTAGTGCTGTCGCATAGGAGAGAGATGAGACATGAGGCCCCTTGTCCTAGGGTGTGGCAGCAGCGATGGAGAGAAGTAGGCAGAGTTTGGTCCAGTGCCACAACCCAAACCACTGCAGACACAGTGGAATGGAGGTAAGTTTCAAGCAAGTTACAGATCACCATTTAACTAAGGTGTTTCTGTATTAGTAAATAGAGAGAATGCCCTTTTCATTAACTAAGTCTTCTACTCCTGAGAAGATGTCTATGAAGATGATAGGAGAACAGGAGTTATCAAATTGGTCATCTAATATCACCTAAGATATTAAGTACCTAAAGGAGAGCATAGTATTCCATTTTTCTTAATCAGTATGGTTTATCATCCTGCTTATGGATGATAACTGCATTTTAATTACATGAGGTGTCTAAAGAAGGCAGATTAACAATCTGTTAACCTTTTATTTTATATATTACTTTTTTATTTGCTAAAGCTGCAGCAGATGTCCAGGTCAAATTGGAAGGCTCTCTATTTCAGTTGACTTTTATCTCTTAAAGAAGCCAAGAGCCCAGAGTCCATAAACTAAAGCCTAATGTGAGAGTTGCAAATCTGAACCACCGGGAAGTGCTTTTAAAAGGAATTTCCTGGTGATTGTAAAACAGATATTATCAATATATTTTTATTACTAATCTGAAGATAAATATATATAACCTGATTTAGCCATGGCTAAGAGGAATATAGAATTTTTGAGGTTTGAAAGGTTGAAAAACCTTCATAAGGAAGAGGAATTATTTTATAAGACCCGATTATGAATGATAGAGTAAAACTGAATGGGGGGGAAATTTGGGCTGAACATCAAAGATATTTTCCTTCAATAAGGGTCACCTTTGTGGTAAAAGAGCAAACCTTGGAATCTGTCCAGACAGGCTTAGTCATCACACTCATTCTGCAGGACGGCCGAGTCCTGACCTGGGCAGTCCCTGGCCCACACAGGCAAGAGGTCCTTTCCCTTACAGGCTTTGTGATTAAATGAGAAATGAATTTTAGAAGTGATTCATAGGATTTGCACAGAACACCCAAAAATGTCAAAGCGCCTCTCATGCCTCCGTTGCTGCTTGATAGTAGAGGGGAAACAGAAGGTGACCAGTGATCGCCCACAAGAAACAGGACTTTTGTCATGACAACAACCTATTTTGAAGGAAATGATTGCCATTATAATAATCACTTCTTGATATGAAAGGTGACAACTTTATTGTAAGCAGTGGCTGGCTGATTGGCGTTAGGTCTTTATTAACCATGAAATGGAGTCCCTGATGATAAATAGTAAGGAACGTGTTGAATGAAGTTCATAATTTGCCATCCCAAAATATAATTTGCACATTAGGAAAGGAGCGCTGCATTTTAAAAGTTAGATATTTTATATCTAATGCTAGAGAGTTCATAGTTCTTATGTGTTTAGGCTTTTGTGGTTAGGCTCAAAAGGAAAACAAAAACTATGCATACAAGCTGTGTAAATGAATTCATTTTTCTTTCTTTTCGGAGAAAGAGAAAGATACATGCTTGAGTATATAGGTAAGGGGAAATATACTTTTGGTTTAGATGAAATTCAGAAGACTGGGAAAAATAGGGAAGCTTCTGACAATGATCACTTATGCACTAAAAGTTATACACATTGGTGAGTAAAAGAACAGAAGAACTAATGAAGGGAGAGGTATACTTTGTCCATAGGTCAGAAGACTCAATGTTATTTTAGTCCAAGTCTCCCCAGATTGATGCATAGATCTAATTCAATCACAATTAAATCACAAAGAATTTATTTTTAATGAAAATTAAAATGTAGATTCCAAATCTGATAAGACTATTCAGAGGATCTAGAATAGCCAAAACAACTTTGGAAAAGAGCCAAGTTATAGAACTAACAGTATCTGATTTAAAAACATATTATAAAGCTATAGTATTAAATCAATTTGATATTGGAGTAAAGCAGGAATAGGAAAACTTTTCATGTAAAGGTCAAATAGTGAATATTTTAGACTCTGTGGGCTGTATTATTTCTGTCACAGCTACTTAACTCTGTTGTTGTAGCATGAAAAGAGCCAAATGCAATACACAAAGGAATAGGTATGACTATGTTTCAATAAATCTTTATGTAAGCATACAAAAATTTTAAATCTATGCAATTTTTGCATGTCATGAAAAACTATTTTTTTTAGATTTTCCAACTACTTTGAAATGTTAAAATCATTCTTAGTTTGTTGCTGTATATAAACAGGCAATATACCAGACTTGAACTGGAGACCATTGTTGTCGGCCCCTGATGAAGAGATAGACAAAAAGATTGATATACCAAAACAGATAGTCAAGAAATATATATATACAACTAGTTTTTCACAAACTACACAGGGAATTCATATGGAAAAGAAGAGTCAAATGGTGATGAAATATCCATATACAGAAAAAAACAAACTTTGATCCACAACCCACTACATATGCAAATATTAACCCCAAATAGGTAATGTAAAAATAACAACTCAAAACTAAAAATTTTAGAAGGTACAAAATAAAATCTTTGTGACTTGTATTTAGAAAAGGATTTCTTAGACAATAATAAAAGCATGATATATAAGAGAACAAATTGATAAATTGGAGTTTATCAAAACAACAAGAACAAGAAAAAAAGGACTTTTGTTTCTATGGAAGACTCTTATTAAAATTGAATGGCCATCCATAGGGAGTGGACAAACACTTGTATTATGTTCATATAATAGATCAATGTAAAATAATAAGCTATTGATAAATACTACAATATGGATGAACCTCAAAATAGTTATGCTAAGTTAAAGAAGCCAGGCAAAAAGAGTACATACTGTATATGCAAACTAATCTGTAATGATAGAAATCAGATGACTTGTTTCTGGCGGTTGGTGTGTGTGTGTGTGTGTGTGTGTGTGTGTGTGTGTGTGTGTGTGTTTGTGTGTGTGTGTGTGTGTGTAAGGGCAGCAGGAAAGAATGAACAAAGAGCAGAAGAAAACCTTTGGGAATGATGAATACATTCATTATTTTGATTATGGCAATAGTTTTTAGGAGTACATAGATATCAAAACTTATCCAATGTTACACTTTAAATAAATATAGGTTATTGTATGTCAATAACATCTTAATAAAAGATCATAAATATCAAAATGTACCTACAGTAGTCTAGGTATTATACTTTTTAGACAGTTTATAAATCTGTGATTAATGTGTTCAAGAAAATAAATGACATGATGGAGATTTTAATTGGAAAAATGGAATATATTAAAAAGTACCAAGTAGAAATCTAAAAAATGATGAATGCAATATCTAAAATTAAAACTCAAGAGTTAGGTTTAACAGATTAGACTGATAAAAAATGAGGATTCCTGTATTTTTTGCTTCATAAGACGCACAGGCATTTTCTCCTCCACTTCTGGGAGGGAAAAGTGCATCTTATGGAGCGAAAAATATGGTATTTTATTAAATATTTTAATACACTATTTGGTTCAGAAATTTTTTTTCTTATTTTCCTCCTTAAAACCCTAGGTGTGTCTTATGGTCAGGCGCATCTTATGGAGCAAAAAAATACGGTAATTAATTGGAACATAAAAGTTATGTATTGGTCATTTATTACATAACAAATAATTGTAAAAACACATTAAAGATTCATTCTGTTGATTGGTCTGCAGCTTATCTAAGGCAGTTCTCTGCAGGTTGCATTTTCTGGGGGTGCTCTGCTTCAGGCAACAGGTTTGGGAGTAGCTCGATCTCCCGGAGCTTCATGCACCCACATTGAGGGAGAGCAGCTTTGTGCTAAGGAATTTTAAAATTCAGATGAAATGGACAGTTTCTTGGAACCACACAATTACAAAGTTACTAAAACTGACACAAAAAGAAATAAAAGAAATCTAAATAATTCTAGATCTATTATAGAAATTGAATATATAATTAAAAATAGTCACAGAGATCCAGGTTTACAGGGCTTCTGAGTGGAGTCTACCAATTATTCAAAGAATAAATAAAATCAATCTTACATCAATTCTTTAGAACAATAGAAAAAAAATAGGACATTTCCCAACACATTCAGAGGCTAATATAAATTTGGTAACAAAATTACAGAGCAATTTCTCTCTTGGATATTGATGCAAAACTCCTAAAAAATGTTAGCAAGTTGAATTGAATAATATAAAAAAAGGAAAATATATCATGACTAATGTGGGTTTATCTCAAGAAAGCAATGTTAGTTTAACAATTGAAAAATCAATCAATAATGTAAGTCACAGTATTAAGAGAACAAATGAGAAAATCATGTGGTTACCTTCATAGATGCAGAGATAACATTTAAAAAAATCTAGCAGCCTTTCATGATAATAAAAAACATTTCCTTAATCTGATAAAGGGTATCTACAAAACATCTACAGCAATCGTCATACTTAATGGTGAATTATTGTAAGATTTCCCCAAGACCAGGAATGAAACAAGGAGGTCTGCCCTCACCAATTCTATTTAACATTGTGCTAGAAGACCTTGCCAGTGCAACGAGGCAAGCAAGAAATAAAAGTCATAATAATTAGAAAGTAAGAAGTAAAACTGCCATTATTCACAAGTAACATGATATTTTATGTAAAAAATCCCAAAGAACTGAAGACAAGTTATTAGAATTAATAAGTGAACATAGAAAAAATTAATAGAGTTTTACATGAAAGGTATGATATCAGAGTAATGGCAGCATGAGAGATACTCCTGATCTCTCCCCTTGAAATTTTAACAAATTTAATAATTGTAAGCAGTGAAGGAACCCCAGCTGGGCACACAGGCCTGCCTGAAAGATCCATGCACCAAATGGACTAAAGGTGGGATGGGGTGAAAAGGGGGTCAGGAGATAAAAACACATTCATGTTGGGCTTCATAGAGGAGAGGAGACAAACCTGGAAGGACTGTTCTATTTTATTTTCCTCTGATGGACTGTGAGGAGGAAGGAAGCTTGGACTCTCTGGATTTTGTCTGAGGGGTACTAAGAGGGAAACTCAGAGTGACTGGGTCTCCTTCTGCTTGAAGGGGTGGAGAGAGAGAGGGGCAGAGGGGGAGATAAACCAAAGCAGCCAGAACATGGGGTCATGGCATGATCTGCCCGCAACTCAAACTTGGCAGAGACAGAGAAAACTAAAGTGTAGCCCCTGATCCTTCACCTCACCTTGCAGTACCAAGGGAGGCAGAGACAAACCCCACAGCTAGCTCTCCAGAGCCACTCTCTGCTGAAGTATAGAGGTGCTCCACATCCAGTACCCAGGTCTGTTGAGACATGGAAAGCAGCAACTGAAAGCCTGAGATTACCATTGCTAGAAATGTAAAGCTAGAAAACCAAAGCCATAAAGTCAAATCTTTATAGCCCTCACAGCACGCCCCACCCATCAATGCTACGGTAGCCCCACCTACAGCATTGCAACAGCAACCTCTCAGCTGAGGTCAGCCCAGGAACTTCACAGAGCTAACAGTCATAATACAGTGATGCCTACTGGAAGAAACCTCTCAAAACCAATATATATTCCCCCCCCCTTTTGTCCTTTGTTTTCTTTTATCCCTTTTTTTCTTTTTGTCTTTTAAATTTTATTTTATTTTTAGATTTTTTATTTCTATTTTTTGTGGGTGTTTTGGTTTTGATTTTTTGTTTGCTTTGGATTGTATTTTTTGTGGTTTTTCTTTGAAGTAATTTTTAAAATATTTATTGTAAAATAAATATTTAATCTTTTTAATCTTAATTTTTTTTAGTTGTTTTTTTTGTTAGTGTTCTTAACAATACCACTCTCAAATGCCATGGCTACACAAGACAGAGACATAGTTCAGAAAGTAAATAAAAAATATCTCCAGGAAAAAAACAAAACTCAATTACATGGAAACTTGGGAGTTAAATGATTGAGAATTTAAAATTGAAGTTCTAAAAATACTCAAGGAGATTTAAGGTGACACCAATAGGCAACTTAATGAGCTCAGAAAACAAATCAATGAACAAAACAAACACCTCACCAAGGAGTTTGAAACCTTAAAAACAGAGATGTAGAACTCAATACATGAATTGAAGGCTGAGGTAGCAAGTTTAGCTTATAGAACAAGCCAGATAAAGGAAAGAATTAGTGACATCAAAGATAGGCAACTGGGGATGCTACAGAGAGGAGGGGAGAAATTCACAAATTAAAAAACAAACAAACAGAGAGCTTGACAAGAATTATCTGACTCCATCAGAAAAAGCAATATAAGAATAATGGGTATATCAGAAGAAGAGAGGGAGAAAGGAATGGAGAACCTATTTAAACAAATAATTGAAGAGAATTGTCCCATGTCTATGGAAAGAGAGCCTCAAATCCAAGAAGTAAACAGAGTGCCGAGTTTCCACAACCCAAACAAACCTACTCCAAGGCATATCATAATAAAATTGTCAAAAATCCATGACAAAAAAAAAGAATCCACAAGGCAGGTAGGAAAAAAGAGAACATAACATATAATGGAAAGCCCATTAGGCTATCATCAGACTTCTCAGCAGAAGCTTTACAAGCCAGAAGAGAGTGGACCCAAACATTCAAAGTTCTGAAAGAGAGGAATTACCAGCCAAGAATGTTATTAATATATCCATTGACATAATCTCTCAAATGTGAAGGAGAAATAAAAACTTTTACAAACATACAGAAGCTGAGGGAATTTATTACCAGAAAATTCCCAGTGCAGGAAATACTTAAGGGGATTATTTTATGAGATACTAAGAACAAAACAAATCAAAACTACAAGTAAGAGCTCCAGCAAGGTCACAATAAAAACAAGGATAATCTGTGACAATAATAACATGAAAGGGGAGAGGATAAAGATCTTTAGTAGCAAAGGAGGATGGAGTACAGAAGCACTCATAAGCCAAAGGACTCTTGTACATATCAACATTTTTTCTCTTAATAACCTGTGGTAACCACCCATAAAAAAGCAACTACTAAAACACCCAACTTAAAAAAAGAAAAAGCAGGGGAAAGAAGTATGGAATACTACCAAACAAAAAACAAGTAACATAAACAAGAAGAGAAGAACCAAACAAGACACAGAGCTACCAGAAAATAAAACATAAAATGGCTATAGGAAATTCTCAAGTGTCAATATTACACTAAATGTGCATGGACTGAACTTACCAATAAAGAGGCACAGAGTAGCAAATTGGATCAAAAAACAAAATTCAGCCATATGCTGCCTTCAAAAGACATATCTAAGCTGCAAGGACAAAAGTAGATTTAAAGTGAAACATTGGAAAACGATTCTCCAAACAAACAATATCCAAAGAAAAGCAGGTGCAGCCCTACTCATATCTGAAAATGCTGACTTCAAGGAAACAAGGATAACCAGAGACAAAGATAGACATTTCATAATAATAAAGGGGATATGGTATCAAGAAGACATAACACTTCTTAATATATATGCACTGAATCAGGGAGCACCAAAATATATAAGACATCTACTAATTGATCTAAAAATAGAAGCAGACAAAAACATGATAATACTTGGAGATTTTAACTCACTACTGATGGCTTTAGATAGATCATCCAAATGGAAAATCAATAGAGAAATATCGGCCTTAAATTACACTCTGAACCAAATGGACATAACACACATTTAGAGGACATTTCACCCCCAAAATGTCAGATTATACATTCTTCTCCAGTGTGCATGGAAATTTCTCAAGGATAGACCATATGTTGGGCCACAAAACTAATGTCATCTAATTTAGGAAGATTGAAATTATACCAAGCATATTTTCTGATTATAATGCTTTGAAATTAGAATTCATTTGTAAAAAGGAAGTAAAGAAACCCACAAAAATGTGGAAATTAAGCAACATACTTCTAAAAAATGACTAATGGTTAAAGAAGAATAAATCAGAGATCAAAAGATATATACAGACAAATGAAAATGACAGCATGACATGTCAAAATTTCTGGGATGCAGTGAAAGCAGTAACAAGAGGGAAGTATTGTATATATCATTACAGGCTTATATCAAGACACAAGAGAGATCCTGAGTAAACAACCTAACATCACACCTTAAAGAAATAGAAAAAGAACAAGGGCAATCCAAAGTCAGCAGAAGAAAGAAAATAGTAAATATTAGAGCAGAATTAAATGAAATAGAGAACAAAAAACTATAGAAAAATTAATACAACAAAGACTAGTTCTTTGAAAAGATCAATAAAATTGACAAGCCATTAGCTAGACAAATTAAGGGAAAAAAAGGACTCATTAAAACAAAACTCAAAATGACAGAAGAAATTATCACAGACATCATAGATATACAAAGGATCATAGTAGAATATTATGAAACATTATATACCACCAAATTCAACAACCTAGGGGAAATGGATGAATTCCTAAAACTATACAATCTTCCTAGAATGAGTCACAAAGAAGTGGAAAATATAAGCAGATCTATAAGCAGGGAGGAAATAGAAACAATTATCAAAAACCTTCCCCAAAATGAAAGTCCAGGACCAGATGGCTACACTAGTGAATTCTACCATTTGGTACCTATCCTTCTCAAAGTCTTTCAAACAATAGAAGAAGCAATACTCCAAAACACATTTTATGAAGCCAACATAACCCTCATACCAAAACCTGTCAAGGACAAAACAAAACAAAACAAAAACTGCAGACCAATATCTCTAATGAATACAAATGCTAAAATCCTAAACAAAATAGAATAAAATTGAATAGAACAGCATATTAAAAAAATAATACATCACAATCAAGTGGGATTCATTCCAGGAGCACAAGGATGGTTCAACATATGGATATTGATCAATGTAATACACCAGATCAACAAAACAAAGAACAAAAATTATATGATCCTATCAATAGATGAAGAAAAGGCAATTCAATAAGATACAACATCTCTTTATGTCTAAAACATTCAATAAAATCAGAATCAAAGAAAAATACCTCAACAAAATAAAGGCCATATATGATAAACCATCAGCTAATATACTAAATGTTGAAAAATAAAGCTTTTTCTCTAAAATCAGGAACAAGACAAGGTTGCCCACTCTCTTCACTCTTATTCAACATAGTTCTGGAAGTTTTAGCCAGAGTGATCAGGCAAGAGAAAGAAATAAAAGGGATCCATATCAGGAAAGAAGAAATAAAGGTATCCCTTTTTGTAGATGACATGATCCTGTATATAGAAAACCCCAAAGACTTCACCAGAAAACTGTTAGAAACAATAAACCAACACAGTAAAGTCATAGGATAGACTTTACACAAAGTCCACTGCTTTCCTATATGCCAGTGATGAAATATCAAAAAATGAACTCAAAAAACAATTCCTTTTACAATTTCAGCAACAACAAAATACTTAGGAATAAATTTAACAAAGGATGTGAAGGACCTAGATACTGAAAACTACAAAATATTATTGAAAGAAATTGTAAAAGACACAACGAAATAAAAAAATATTCCATGTTCATGGAGTGGAAGTATCAACATAGTTAAAATGGCCATATTACACAAAACAATATACAAATTTAATGCAATCAAAATCCCAATGTCATCTTTTAAAGAACTAGAACAAAAAACTACCAGGTTTGTATGGAACCATAAAAAACACTGAATAGCCAAAGCTATTCTGAGGAAAAAGAATGAAGCCAGAGGTATTGTACTACTTGTCTTCAAATTATACTATAGAACTATGATAATCAAAACAGCATGGTATTGGCAATAAAAGCAGACATATAGACCAATGAAACAGAATTTAGAGCACAGAAATAAAACCACATATATATGGACAAATCATTTTTGACAAAGGAGCCAAAAGCACACAATGGAGAAAAGAAAGCCTCTTCAATAAAATGATGCTCAAAAAATTGGAAAGCCACATGCAAAAGAATGAAACTTAACTACAGTTTGTCCCCCTGCACAAAAATGAATTCAAAACGTATTGAAGACCTAAATATAAGATCCAAAACAGTAAATTTCATAGAAGAAAACATAGGTACTAAGCTTGTAAATCTTGGCCATAGAGAACAATTTATGAATTTGACCCCAAAGGCAAAGGAAGTAAAAGCAAAAATAAATGAATGGGACTATATCAAACTAAAATGCTTCTGCTCAGGAAACTGACAACAAAACAGCCAACTAAATGGGAGATGATATTTACAAACAACAGCTACGATAAGGGGTTAATATCCAAAATGTATAAAGGAACTCACAAAGCTCAGCAACAAACATGCAAACAATTCACTTAAAAAATGGGGAGAGGACCTGAACAGACACTTCTCCCAAGAAGACATACAAATGGCCAAGAGATATATGAAAAGATGCTCATCTTCACTATCTATTAGAGAAATGCAAATCAAAACTACAATGAGGTAGCACCTCACACCTGTTAGATTTTTTATCATCAACAAGATAGGTAATAACAAGTGTTGGAGAGGCTGTGGAGAAAAAAGATCCCTCATTCACTGCTGGTGGTTCCTAAAAAAATTAAGACTAGAATTACCATATGACTCAGCAGTCCCTCTACTGTGTATCTACTTCAAAAACTCAAAAACACTGGTACATAAAGACACATGCTCCTCCATGTTCATCACAGCATTATTCACAATGGCCAAGACAGGGAAACAACCAAAGTGTCCCTTGATAGAGGATTGTTTAAAGAAGATGTGGTACATATATACAGTGGAATACTACTCAGCCATAAGAAATGAAGACATAGTGACATTTACAACAACATGGATGGACCTTGAGAACAATATACTACTGAAATAAATAAATCATAAAAAGCTAAGAACTGTATGATTTCACATATAGGTGGGATATAAAACTGAGAATCATGGACATAGATAAAAGTAAAGTGGCTACCAGGGAGACGGGGATGTGGGGGAGAGGGAAGGATGAGGGGATGGGAAGAAGGGTGTAAAGAGGGACAAATATAAAGTGATGAAAAATATTTTGACATTAGGTGATGGGTATACAACATAATCAACAGTTCAAATGCTATAGAAATATTTACCTGAAACCTACATACTCTTATAGATCAATGTCATCCTGTTAGTTATTTTTTTAATTAAAAATTAATAAAAAAGAACTTTCACAGTTCATAAAGTTTTGCATGATAAGTGTATGTATTGGTACTGTACAAAAATGTTGGTGTCAGATTGCCATGATCTCTAATGTTAAGGTTTTCTTGCATGTATTCATGAAGGACCTTAAATTGTCAAATCTCAAGTAGATGGTAACAAACTATTAGAAATTAAAGAACAATGCCATTTAACAGCATCAAATAATCAATTGTTTAGCAATAAATCTGATGAAAGATTTGTAAGACTTCTATGAAGAATACTCTATATTGTTGAGAAATTAAATAAAGTCTATCATGCTCATGAATTAGCAGATTCAAATCATAAAGTTGTCAGTTCTTCCCAAATTAACCCATAAATTCAATGCCACTTCAATAAAAATCCCCACCGATTTTTGAATAGAAACTGAGAAGCTGATTCTAAAATTTATATGAAAATGCACATGGAAAAAATGACCAAGAAAATAATGAAGTTTGAAGACTCTTACTATTAGATATCAAAAGTTATTATATTTGTGATTATTCTTACTATAAAACAAAGATGCTGCTACAGTGCAATGGGAAAAATAATTGTCTTTTTAATCATTGGTACTGGAAAATGTGGATCGCAATATGGCAAAAACGTGAATCTTGACTCCTACAACATACCATATATATACATATAATCAATCCTGGCTATATTGTGGATTTAATGTGAAAAAAGGTAATACTTTTCAAAGATAATATAGGAGAATTTCTTTATGAATTTGAGATGGACAGGCAAAAATTAATAGCATTTTGTGCCCAGCTCCGCACAGTAGAGATTAGTTCAAAAGTGTGAAACAAGCTGTAAAGTGTGCTGTTCACCTGGCTCTCTCACTTTAGACTCCTGCGTCTTGATTTTAAATAGTCAATTGGAGTTCACTTTTATAGACATGTCTCTACAACAATGTCTCAGATGTTTTGGGGACTTTATAAGGACAATAAATGGAAAAATTGGGAAAGAATGTGGAAACACTAAACTTTTGGTTTACAATGCAGTAAATGTAAGAATAAAGCCATACAGCAAACTGTAAATAATATATAGGGTTATGATATGTATTTCCAAGTCTATCTGCAAGGTTTTAATGAAAACTGTAGCTAGCTGAAACTAAAGGCTTCTCTTTTTCACTGTGGTTTAGATTCTTTTCTTTCTCTCTCAAGTTTCATCATGTTCTGTATTCCACACCAGGCTAGAAGGCTTGGTTATGATAAAAGCTACAAATGCAACCATTCTGCCAAAGCAATAGAAAATATGATAGGAACATAGGTTGAGAGTAAGACCACTTTCTCTAGAATTCCACAGGGATGCTTACTGTTGAAACTTGGGCAATGTATTGTATTTCTTGGAGCTTGTTTTCCCAGTTGAGAAATAAGATGAGATACTCAGAAGACCACTTGTGAGGGTTAAATAAAGATGTTTGTGAAATACTTGACCTGATGTCCAGTCTGAAGGAATTGTTTAAAAATGGAAGCTGATTTCCATTTCTTTTTAGTAAATGTCTTATTGCTAACTGCAAGGAATTCTTTTTATTTGTTTTTTATTCAATGAGAAGAGGGGAGGTAGAGAGAGAGACTTCCGCATGTGCCCCAACCGGGATCCACCCAGCAAGTCCAGTAGGGGGTGATGCTCCATGGTTAGCAACTGAGCTTTTCTTAGCTCCTGAGTTGGAGGCCATGGAGCAATCCTCAACGCCTGGGGCCAACCTCACTCCAGTCGAGCCATGGCTTCAGGAGGGAGAGAGAGAGAGAGAGAGAGAGAGAGAGAGAGAAAGAGAGAGAGAGATAAAAAGAAGCAAGTTATTGAGAGAGAAGCGAGAAGGGGAGGAGTGGAAAAGCAGATGGGTGCTTCTCCTGTGTGCCCTGACTGGGAATCAAACCCAGGACATCCACACGCAGGACCGTCACTCTACCAGTGATCCAACCAGCCAGCGCCTGGGAAATCTTAATCTCCTGAAACAAGAATAGCTCAAAACTTAGACTTGGAATAAAAGTCCATATCCAAGGATATCTAAAGAAACCTTTACTTTTATTAAATATGTTATACAAATTCCATGCAATCAATTACTTGAAGGTACTTTCATTCCTTTTCTTCTTGTATCCACAACTTTCAGTTTCTCTCACCCCCTCTACTATGCCTGGTCCTGTGGTACAAAGGAGAGGGTTTAAGTGATCCAAGTTTTTATGCTTACAGTTTAGTGAGAAGGAGAAGTCCGAGATTGGCTCTGAAGTAAAAATGGGTTCTCCATTGTGCATAAGTGATGAGTCCCATGATACTTTTACAGAGCTCCCTCACTGCTGCAGGAGTCCAAGTTTTACTGTTTAAAAACATGTGGCACTAATTATGTCATAGACCAAAGTTAGTCATAAGCAGAATCTTGCTTTTCTTTATAGGACTTTGTCGCAGGTCCTCCTTATTTTTACCTGTGGACGCTGGTGGGTACTGCAGGGGGTGAAGTCTTTTCTTTTAGCTATGATATCAGCTCAGGCCTCTCTCTCAGATATCCTACAGTTGAGGAATACAGTATTTTTTATTTACAAATGTGAAACCCTGCAACCTGGCATGTCTCTTTCATAATGCAGTGAACCTTCCAAACCCTTGTCTTAGTCTCTTGGAACCAAAGAAATTGCATGCCATACTGTGCCGTATATCACGGCTAGAATGCTTATAATGCCTGGCTGAGTGGAGTTTGGGAATGGGCTGCTCTCGTGAGCTGCAGCGGATTGTATCTTTGACTGACAAGCTGCCATTTTCTTGAGATTTGATGATTTGGGGTCCTTCCCCTATCCATGCAAACAAACCTTAACCTCAGCAATCTTTGGCACTTGACCCCAATATTTTTATACAGTAACCATACATACATTTATCACTCAGAGCTTTTTGAACACTGAAGGTTTATTACACTGCACTCAAACCTCACTTAACCTTTTCTCTTGAAGCAATACTTTACAGCAGAGTTTAGAGGTTTTTTTCCAGCCAAGGCTGGTTGGTTGACCCCCTTTTGTGCGTCAGTTCCTGAGAAGCCTTTGGCGTGGGTGTTTGTGGTCAGTAGATGTTTTCTGTAGCCTCAAGGAAACTTACCCTCTTATGTGAATGTATTCTCTTGGGGCCTCTATGCCCTTAGAAACGCTGGGGTTGGCAGAGATTTTGTCATAGGAAGACCTCAGAGTCGCTTGGCCATTGGTAGAGGTGATCAGAGCTGTCCTTTGTGTGCACCATATCACTTTCATCTCTGAGAATTTCCCTTATGCTTTTCCCCACTTCCAATCCACATGTCGGGGCCACTTCATGCCTGATGATGATTATTTCTTCCCTTACAATTCTGTCCCATGTGAAACTCCATTTTTTTAAAAAGATTCTTCCTGCCTGAACCACTAAATACACTTTATTACTGTACCAATATTTATTACCATCAATTTTATTGCCATACTCTTTTGGATTATGTCCTGAGTTTTATTTGTGTAAATATTGCTTTCCCACCTTTCTTATAATTTTTCCAAGTACTAAAACTGTATGCCATATGTCTGAACTCCATAGAAACCTAATACCGCACCTATCACGTGGTAGGAATACAACATAGGTTGAATGAACACATTTTTGCCACAGTAGCTTTAAAAATGTAAGTATTTCTGTCTAATTGGAATTATCTCTTAATAAGCAGGCAATGATAATTCAGAATGGGAGAATTTCCAACCTTGGATATTCAGAAGGTCTACTTGGTTATTCTTCCTTGGAAATGAACTTGTTTGGATTTGGTGTCTGAGAAGGCCTTCCAGGGTCTAGAGACAATGCTTTGAACCCTTTGTTGTGTTCCCTCTGTGTTCCAACTCCTGTTGATGTGGAGGGACTGCCTGTAGCATTGAGCAGTTTTAAGCACCATGGGAAAGAGGACCATGTCTGCACAGGAGGAGTAAATGGAAATGTCGTGGCATTTATGTGTCATTGCTGCAGTGTATCTTCAAGCCAGGTCTGAACGCTGACACTCCGGTGGTTGTTGATGTTACTCCTGGATCTACCTCTTCGGTGTCCAACTGAAGTCACTGCCAATCAACAGCAATAGCATTTCCCTCTTGCTGGGGAAATGCAAGATGCTGAGTCTAATTTCAAGTAGGTCTGTAGATATTCAGTAATGACAAAGTTGTTCATTTTGGTTTACTTGGTTTTCAATTTTGCTCAACCAAGTCATTGTTCCCCTTTCTGTTCTTGCTTCCAGCATGAGCTTTCAAAGCATTTCCACTCTTTATGACCCTGTTTGGCTTTACCTTCACATTGTCTTTCCGGTGGTTTGGGGAAAGAACACACAGGTGACCTTAAGCAGAACTGCCTAATGCTTTAACCAGCTGGTAGACCCATGTTACAGTATCAGGAAGCGTATGCCAGAGCCCCAACGTCTTTTTATTTGTGTGCTACTTATTTGGTGCTTAATACCTGTCAAGTACTATTCCATGTGCTTTATAGATACCAACACAGTTAATCCTCATAATAACCCCATGATGTAGGTACAATCTCCATTTAATAGATGAGAAAACTGAGGCACAAAGAGGTTACAACTATTTTGCCTAAGGTCACAGTGGGGGGAAATGGCAGAATGGGAAATTGAATCAAGGCAGTCTAGTTCCAGAGCCCATGCCTTTAGACACTATGCCTCATTTCCTGTATTCTGGGTATTTTTTTTAACATGGATACTTGTGGAATACCGTATGCCCAAAGAAGTATGTAAAACAGTTTTGGAAATATGGAGAAGAAGAGAACCCACTTACTGACTGCAAAGAACATGAGCACTCAAGGTGAGTGAAGGACATGTGTAGCTTTGCACAACATACGTGGGGTGTTCTCTCTGCCCTCAGGGACATTTGATATTGCATTGACAGTGGAACAGTTCAGATGTTAGGAGGACTGATGACTCATTTTACAACAAGAGCAAAGTTGTTGAAGTGCCTATCCATTAGGAGACCTTTCATATGGGTTGTGTGGGAGTGAAAAATAGAACCCCTAGTCATTTACTTAACAAACATTTATTAAGCATCGGTGAGTACAAAATAGTCTATTGAGAAATACTAGAACATTATAGGTTCTTTTAAATATTATTATAAAATATTACCAATTTGAACTACAGGGACAAAAGACAGTGTAACAAGTAATACAAATTTGCAGATTTCATGTTCAATTAAGGCAGTGCTGTTGCCTGCATATCTATTTTTACAAGGAAGGGCAATGAAAGAAACAGAGAAGGGGCAGAAAACAAAGGGTTGGGCATATACCAGTGGTTCTAGCACATTTCAGTCACCAGGTCCTACAGCTCTTCACTCTCCCTACTCAAAGACTGTCAGTGTGGGTACCCTTCCTTGGCTTTTTATAAATCCATAGGCAACAACATGAACTTGGCCAAGGTACCAACCCCTTAGGAATACTAAATGTACCCCATTTCATTTATAGGAAAGAAGCAAATTAAGACAGAGCACTTTTGTGCAAACCATAAATGCATTTAACAAGGCAGGAGGCTTGGGAATCCACGCTCAGGCTGCTTGTTTTTCCTGGCACCTTGTTAAACGTGGTTGAAAGTTCGCATGCTGGGGAGCAGCCCACTTTCCCTTTGTTCCCGGGACTGGCTCTAACTGCCCTGGTAGACCTGCGTGGATGGATGGGCTGCTGTCTTAGATACCTGGGTTAGAAGAGAGCAGGGAGCTTGGTGGGCCTGAACAACCTCCTTCAAGCAGTGCCCACTGCTGTCGGGCCTGAGGGCCAGGATGTGAGTCCTCCTGTTTGCAAGCCCTCCAAAGAACAGGGCTGCCACTGATACCGATTCCAACATCTAATAACACTTATTATCAAGCCTCTCTTCCTATGTCTAAATTAAATCCTTCATCCTGCAGTTTAGTGCATCTCCTTTTGTTCTGCCCTGAATAAAGATGGAGAGCAGCTGGTCAGCATTCCCTGTAGAATAACTCTTCAGACACTTGAAAGCTATTATTAAGTTCCCTCAGAGTCTCCTCTTCTCCAGACGGATCCTCAAGCTTTCTCCCACTTATTTTCTCCACTCACCTTTCTCTTTCTGGCTGTAGGTCCTTCTACAGCTGCTTGCTGCCTGGAGCCACCTGGAAATCTAAGTGCATGTTTGCCTAACGGTATTATTACAGGGAAATGATGGTGGAGGATTTTGTTTCCCTTTCAGTAATTATTTTCTGGTGGACTTAGTCTTTAATTATCTTAGAATTTCATTCATTGGCTTGAATTAACTGAAACATTTCCCTGAATCTTTAAGCATCTGGGTCTGTGAAGATATCGCTAGTTAAATAATGTATGTGTGCCATGTCTATACGTATGTCTCTATGTATGATTTTTTTCCTGCTTTTAACTCATCTTTACTTAAATATTATTATATATGTGATATTATATAATGATATAATATGTACTTCCATTTTAAATGGGGTTTCAAGTCACGTTTCTTTCAAAATTAGACATGGGATATGTGGGTGCGTGTTTGAGTGTGAGCGTATATATGTATACTAATTCTGACTAATTTGTAATTGCTGCCTGGAATTCAATGGCGAGAAGGATTCTGAGGCTTTGTGCAGTTAAGCAGGAACAATAATGCTGAAATGAAAGTTTTTTAGCATTAACTGTGGGTGAGAACAGGTGTGGCAGCATTATGGCCAAGTAGTTTGGTGCCTGAATAAATGGTTGAAAGTTAAGGTAATAAATAATTGTATTTTTTCCTTCCTTCTCCTCTTCCCTTTAGGAAACACAGCTGTTTTATTGATCTATATGGGGAAACATTATGAATTAGTTTCTCATTTACTCTCATTCAATATATCCCAGTGCATTTGGACGCCTCACTCACTTCATTCCCTACAGTCTGTTGGTTCACCGTTCCCATTTTCTCATCACATCCTAGGAATTTATCAACCCATTTACGACTTACTCTAATAGCCTGATAACTGTCTGCTGGTGTCTTTCCCACCACGTGGCCATTCTGCCAACATTCTAGGTGGATACTTTATTCACGGCAGCCCCTGGCTCAGGAAGAGCTTGTGGCTTAGTGTTGTTTAATGTAACCAATCTAAATGCTTCTTCCTTTTTGCTGACTTTTCAGGTTCTTCCAAAGTGGGTACCATTCAGTATATTTATTTTAGTTTCCTACGACTTCCCAGGAACCCTTTTGTTTCAGTATTTTTAAAATGCATTTTTCACATTCAAAGTATTTTTGCCACCTCACCTAGACTCTCCTCCCCTCTGACCAGCAATCTAATCTTACCCACTGTATGAGATCCTTCATCCATGAATCTTTTCTTTTCTTTTTCTTTCTTTTTTTTTTTTTTTTTTTTTTGTATTTTTCTGAAGTTGGAAACCGGGAGGCAGTCAGACAAGACTCCCACATGCGCCCGACCGGGATCCACCTGGCATGCCCACCATCCGGGGCGTCGCTCTGCTGCAACCAGAGCCATTCTAGAGCCTGAGGCAGAGGCCACAGAGCCATCCTCAGCTCCCGGGCCAACTTTGCTCCAATGGAGCCTTGGCTGCAGGAGGGGAAGATAGAGACAGAGAGGAAGGAGAAGGGGAGGGGTGGAGAAGCAGATGGGTGCCTCTCCTGTGTGCCCTGGCCGGGAATCGAACCCGGGACTCCCGCACGCCAGGCTGATGCTCTACCACTGAGCCAACCAGCTAGGGCCCATCCATGAATCTTTTCTAATGTACACGTCCAATCTTTATCAATGTCTCCTTTCTCTAGCCTCCTACTACAATTATATTCTGTCACTCAGCCCAATTATATATTGTTTGTGTGCTCCGCTAATTGTTCTGTGTGAACCACCTAGTCGTCACTCTTCAGTTAGATTCTAGTTTCCTTCTCTATCTCTGTTTAACCTCTTCCCTTAAGTTTCAATCAGCCCCATAGCTATGCTATGCTCAGAAATAGAACTCTAAAAGTACCTATTACACCACCCTACAAATCACCAGTCTGACTGCTTTTCACAATGATTAGATAAAGAAAATAATTTGACCAGTCTTTATGGGTTTGAATAGATATATTAATATTTCAAAAGGTATAGGTACTAGTGACATTAGTAAAGAAAATGTATTTGGGGATCACACATAGTTAATAAATGATTCTCTTTGGGGGAAGAATAAAAGTGATTTCATTTTGACAGAGCTCAAAGTATTATTAATTACACAGATGCTAATATGGTATAGAGGAATAGCATAGGAAGGCACTGAAATGCAATTTCTCACCTGGCTTGCATACAGGTAATGAGATGTTCAACATAAGATTTTCCTGCTCTGGCACTGTGAACATGTTAAAAAGTATAAGAAAAAATCTGAAAACAGAAAAAAAAATCTTGAATCATTAGTAAATAATATCCACTGGTGTAGTCAAGAAAAATCAGAAAGGAGCCTGTTGCTTATAGTGGATGTCTGATGTTTTTGTAAAGTTTGCTTCAGCTAAAGAAGGTTCTAGAAGCCCAAAAAAGATACTGGAGGGCCTCAGCCTGGCTTTCATTCTGTTTCCCACATGACGGTGGAGCTACCCAAAAGTCACCTGAGAGGCAAAGCAAACCTGCCGTAAGAGGAGCATCTCGGAACCGCAGCAGAGTGGCTTAATTGATTTATACTTTATTCTTTTCAAAAGACAGCTGAATGTCAAAGGTCTTTTTTGTGTAGTACTAGAAAACTGGTTGTCAAACAACCTCTACTCATTCAATAATTTATCCCATTTTGTAAAAGAAAGGCAGTTGACATGCAGTAAATCTACTCCATATTTAAATTACTACATTGAACAATAATAAGGAGAATGAAAAATCGAGTCCATTATATAAAATTAAACATATATAAAACTGTTTTTTTCCAAATGATCACCAAAGGCTATCGTTTAAAGGCAGCACTGAAGCACTGAGTGGAATAAAAATGCCTAACAGTACTTTGCAAATGGCAGTGGAATTATTTATTCTATTTTTTCTATACATAAGGAATTGAGCTAAATGAACAATGTTTAAGCATGTCAGAATTTCATCAATTTTGCATGAGCATTCTCAAATATCCTGGTGGGGGTAATTGCTTGCAAATACATTTAAACTAATGATATGTTTTATCCTTACTTGATATAAAACTATTAAAAGATACGTTATTGCATTTGACAATGCCATGCAGCTGGGTCAGATCTTAATGACAGATTTCTGCATTTGTGAATTAAGATATACTCTGCTGGAAGCAAATATTTTGTAAAAATAAAAGCTATATATAATACTATGTAAGTTTGATCATGTATCTAAAATTCCATTTCTGTTTGTTGGGAGCTGTAAGAGTTAAGAGAGAAGAAGGGCTTGTCCCTTCCTAAAATTGGAAAAGAAACTCAGAACTACAATCAAATCCTTTTCATACTCCATTCCCCTCTGCGGGGGCAAACAGAACTTGTGAAGTCCACCGTGTGTTTTTAGAGGTCCACTTCGAGTGCGGTTTTGCATCCCTTGCAAGCTGAAGTGACTGACATGCCTCAAACCAATTAGAGTAAAGTGGCCCTTTCCTCCCATGACAAAGGCATGTTCATTTTTAACGGAAATTAAAATTATCTGAAGCGAAACATTGGATGGGAAAAATAATTCAAGGAAATAAAAATAAAAGAAAAAGCTACTTACAAAAACAGTGTTATTAAAAGGAAAGTGTAGTGGTTTGCTGTGAGGATTCTTTAGTTCTTCATTTTCAGGAGATATTGGCTCTTTACATTTTTTTAGTCTATTCTTGCTTTTGCCTGAGGTCACTATATTGGGGGTCCAGTTTAAATCAGTTCAGGTTATATTTGCCTGGATCTCACCATAGGCTCTGTGATCAAAACCCCAGTGTGATTTCCCTTCTTGACAGTGGGCTAAAATGCATATTAATTTATCTCCAGTGCCAGGATTTGTGACTTCAAGATAAATTGTAAAGCAGGCATTAATGCTTATACGTGATTACAGAACTTGGGGAGCTAGCTTGGCATCCCACTGGAAGTCAGATGATATTATGATTACAAGGGAAGTATTGATATACTTCCCTAATTGTTTCTTAGGACTTTGAGTTCTATTTATGATGTCATTACAAAGCTATGCATTATCTGCATAATCGCCAAGGAAAAGACTCTCAGGAAGGAAAATGCTTCCCACTGAGATAATGCCTCCAGCAACTGCTATACATCCAACGGCATATGTATGGTGTTGAAATAATAAGACAGCATGGAATAATGATGAATTCTTGTTCCTATCATGACAGAAAGCTTTCCTGAAATTATCACTATTACTGGCTTAATTGATCCATGCTCAGTGAAAGGATTTCAGCAAATGGATGGCTTTGGGACTCAATCCCTACTCCACAGTATACAATTCCTGACAGTGTCAGCCTAAGAAAGGCCAGTTACTATTTGCAGAGCTGCGATTGCCCTGAATAGAAGGCACACTGCATGCCCAGAAGTGTGTGTGCGTGTGCACGCATGTGTGTGTAAAGATACACACACATGAATACACAATTTGGTTGATAGCTTTGGGTTAAAAAAAAAAAAGTGAGATAAACTTGCCGCTGAAATAAGAGGAAGATAATTTTTTTCAGTGAACAGACTTCACGGAGTGAAAATATTACACATTATTGTCACTTGGTGTTATATATGTGAAGCTCTCGCTTTGACTCGGCAGCCTAGCCGGACTAGATCTTTTATGTGGCAAAGAACAGTACAATATACCTTTACTGCAAGGGTTTCAGTTACAGGTAATTCTGATACATACTCTCTCCCTCTCCTTAAAAGGCATGTATGTTCTGATTTTCAACACCATTGAAGATTATTACAACCTCACTTCATAATATACTGTAAATTTTATTATAAAGCACCAATTCCTTGGCTCCTAAGAACAATCTTAGGGGAAGAGCGCACTTATCCTTCTTACTCTTTCAGTAATGTGAGAGGAGACCTAATGAAGCTCTTTATGCAAATTTTCCAGTTATCAGGTAAAATCTTCACATAGAAAAATCTGTCACATGTTGTAAAATTTCTTTATGTTATCAGATGCTAATGATGACTCCGAACACAGCCCACAGAGGATCTTTGAAATCCTTCATAAAAACTGTATTCCACCCCAATATCAGAGGCCTTGGAAATTCCACCACTCTGAAGACGCAGGTTTGTAATTAGCATGGTGCAGGCTTCTCTGCCCTCTGAAACCATAATGTTAATTACAAAAATTACACTGTGTTTAAAAGTGCAATTAAGAGACTCCACCGCACAAAGGGAATCTTGGAACCTCTTTTCACACTTTGAAGCCAGGTCATAATGTAGCCCATAAAAAGGAGGCCAAGGCTCATTCCCTTTTAAAGGCTTGAGAAGATCAGAGAGGCGATCTCAGCGAGAATGAGCTCGACCGAGCTCGGCAGCACTCTTAATGAAGTGTTCTACCTGGAGCAA
The DNA here is from genome assembly GCF_036850995.1 of Saccopteryx leptura. NCBI lineage: Eukaryota > Metazoa > Chordata > Mammalia > Chiroptera > Emballonuridae > Saccopteryx > Saccopteryx leptura. Next base: position 258,455,354 of record NC_089505.1, read on the forward strand.
GGGAGGAAGCAAAGGAGAAAATAAGCTGAAAAATGATGGCTGTTCTACCCAGCATGGCTATTGCCAACATCAATGCCCAGCTTGGGTCTACTTTGGGCCAATTCTGGAGTCATTTGCTTGGTCCTGGTGTCTGCATAGCTCCCAAAGTGGGACACATATATTTGTAAGTAAAACTCTAAGATGGAGAGTTTATGAAATTAGGACCAATTTTTGTGCTTCGTTCAGACTGGAACACTGTAAGATGTCTTTGCACAAAAATTATGCTGGGAAATCAGTGCCCCTTCCTGCAACTTTTTGGAGGAAACAAGGAAGAGGAATTAGAGATTTTAAGCTGAGCACTTTCTCTGGTGCTTTACTAGTAGGACTCAAACTACATTGTTGGTGGTGAAATGTAATGGTTATTACACAGCAGGCAGTGTAGACTAGTGGGCAGAACACTGGGGTCAGAAGCAGAAGTATTGAATTAGAGCCTCAGGTCTACAGCTGTGTGACATTTAGTGACCTTGAACTGCTCAAAGCCTCAGTTTCCCTACTGGGAGAGTGGGAATAATGTAGATCTTGAGGAAGATCAAGATAGAATTATCTGTAAAAAGTTATTGGAAGCAAAATTACTCAGCAGTCTGTGAAGAGGCAAAAGCATATACAAATATACATTAGTTCAGTTATGCCTTCAACAAACATGAGAATTTTGGATTAACTTCTGAAGAAGTTCTTTCTCTCAGCCTGTATTATATGTGAAATCTACCCCTCTCCTCCAATTCAAATGTTTAAGTCCTAAATTCCAGACCTGTAAAATGTGATCTTACTTGGAAATAGGGTAACTGCAGATGTGATTAGTTAAGATGTCATTGGGGGTGGGGGCTCCAATGCAATGTGACTGGTACCTTTATAAAGAGGAGAACGAAGATGAATACGGGCACGAAGATGACTATGCATAGAGGAAAGTGCCGGTGAAGAGACAGGAAGAAGGCTGCCATTCTAAGCCAACAAGAGGGGCCTGAACAGCTTCTCTGTCCCAGATCTCAGAAAGACCCAGTCTGCCAACACCTGACCTCAGACTTCAAGCCTCCAGAAATGTGTGAGACAAATATAGTTCTTCTGTTTATGAGTCCACCCCCGGTTTGTGGCACTTGGATTTAACCAGTCCTAGGAAACTAGGATACCCTAGAATTGAATAAGTCTTCTTAGGATTATTTTTCTCTGAAAACTTTGAAATATCTTACCTGCCTTTCAGACGAATATACGTGAGATGACTCGGTTCCTGTGTCATCCCTCCTCCACTCACTGCCAGTCTTTAGGTCACTCTTCTCCAGTACTGGCCCATCACGCACACTTCTGCACACCAGGAGCCGACCCTAATTTCTCTGCCCGCCCCCTTTTACTTTGCCCAGGGAACAGACGGCCTCCGTATCATGGCTGTCTGTGGCATTCTATGGGGCAGGAATCAAGGAGTAGCTTTCAGCCCTGTTTCTATGAGGCACCAAAACAGCTGCACCCAATTTATTTATCCCCCCCCTAATTTTTGTTTTTGCCCACAGAGCAATAAAAGATAGAGAATGAAGAAATTGATACTAGCTAGAGATTTTTTTAAAAGTCATTGTGGAATGGAACTACAATGTTAGAAAGTTAGAGAGAGGTTCTTCTCTAGCCAGTAGGTCCCAGAAAAAGGCTGGGGTGTGAGACGGGTATTCCTGCTGCTCTGGGGGGCATGAGGTGGGGTAACCTTCTTGTCGGGTTAGGCCTGCCACACACCTGCAGGTATGGCATTGTCCTGGCGTCTCAGATAATGGTGGCAGTTACTCTAGAAAGAGTGGCAGATAAAATAATTTTTAAAACTCTAAATACTGCCAATTTTCACTCTAAAATTTCTCTTCCCCTCTCCCTCTTTCTCCCTGTCTCTCTGACACACACACACACACACACACACACACACACACACACACACGTAGACATGCTAAATCCTAAATGAAGGATTTTGCATATATATATTTGTAGATTTGCAAAATCTGCAGAAATGCATTTCTCAGGTGTCTAGAACATCCAGGTGAGTTGCAGCCTAAGTACCTTCCATCAGGGGACTTTCTGACCCTCTGTCCCCTGAAGACCCAGGACGTGTGAACCACAGTGTTTGTACTCACAAGCCCCTATGTGGTCTCTGAGTGGGTGCACTTTGCTTAATCCTTCCTTCCATTTACAAATAAGTTTCTTGTGAAGTCTAATGTGAAAACTCCCAACATTGCTCAATAAATCACCAGCCCGACCTTTTGTAGAAACACTGAAGGTTGGCAGTGAAACCGATTTAAAGATGGGAAGGGCATTCCTAGTCCTCTCCCACCCCCAGCCCACCCCCGACCCCCAAAGTCCTGCACTCTGTGCTGCCCATTGGGCTGGGCCATTTGGCCTCTGCGTCTGGAAAAATTCACTTCCTCCTCCTTCATCTTCTACCTGCCCGACTCATTACAGAACCAGACAGTTTACATATGTGATCCTTCCTATTTAGAAAATTAATGGTGTTTTCTGGCTCCAAATCACAGCTTGTGGTGCTCTGCAGGCGATGAAAAACTTGGCCAGCTTCAGCAGCAAGGCAGCCATTAGAAAATTAACCCTTGGTGACCAAGGAGCAAAGGTAGGCGAGCAGGGTCCTGGCAACGTGGTAGGCTGTAGCTTTCAGGTGTCGATACATATGTTAGCCGTGTAGGAACAGCACATGCGGGCCCCCTGAGAGCTTCTAGCTAGCATGTTTGTGGTTGGCCACTGTGGAGAGGGCACGGACATAGCACTTGGCAGCCAGTGCGACCAATATGCCACGCTTTTTATTAGAGCTCAGGAGAAAGCCGAGGGCCCAGCTCTGGAATCTGAGCCATCGCTGTCTGGCTCTACCTGATTAAAAGATGTGCCATTCACCGCCCTCCCTGCATGCCTCCATTTCACACTCCTGTGCCGCGGTCTCTCTGCCTGCCTCGGGAGATGGCTGATCTTGGACAGACGGCATCAGGTGGTCAGGGTGCGTGAAAACTTTAAAGTGGTTCATTCCACAATAACTTAAGTCACCCTGCTTGCTTTCTTTTAGGGTTTGTTTGTTTGTTTGTGCATGAGCCAGAAGGGACCGTTGTGTAGTTATGAAAATGCTGTGTGTGTGTGTGTGTGTGTTTGTGTGTGTGTGTGTGTGTGTGTGTGTGTGTGTGTGTGTTGGCCAGGGTCAGGGTATGGAGCTCGGAAGTGACAAGTCTTGTCTTTGGGAGTTTGGTTTCTTGAGGGCAGTATTCTTTGGACCATTGTGATAGCTTTCTCTTTTCACAGTAAAAGTGAAGCCCATGTGTTTGGAAGGTTCAAGTTTTTTCCTGGATTTATCCCTGACGAATGTCAAGTCATTTTCCTTGCCCTGCCCCAGTGGAACTGGTGCCAATGACCCCCAGGATCAAATGCAACGAGGCATGCTTTTCTCTATTTATTTCTTAAGCTGATGAGATACAAGGTCTGTAGATCCTGAGCAGTCCTTGATCCCCGAGCCTACCACTGAGGGGAAGGACAGGGCAGCCTAGAGTGTAGCAGCTCGGGCCGTCGCAGGCTCCAGGCCTCCCGTCTCCGTCTCCCCCACACCTATCCTGCAATCCTGAGGTTGATTTTATTTTTAGGTTCCTAGGACAGGAAAACACAGCTGCTTATTTTACCGCTTCTGAATGCTGTGCTCCACGGTATTCAGTGAAATCAGGCTATATTCTTCTCTAACATTGCGTAGCACCAGCTTTAATACAAACAGGGGTAAGTAACAGTGGCACATTAATTACTCCTTTCTAGTTTACTCTGACAAAAATGTACTAAAATGAAGACTAATATAATTATAGATGATGCATTTTCAATTAGCCTTTGTTAATACTATTAATAAGATTAATAATATATACTAAAAATGTCAATATGCTTATCTAAATAAATTTTTTAAATCACCCTTTCAAGTCCCAGCATCAAACATTAAGGCACAGCGTCTTAATTACATGTGCTCATCAACAAAGTTAAATGGAGAACATCCCTCAGGCGAGGCAGAGACAGACAGAGGCGAGCCCCGAAGCTGCGTGTGTGTTCACCTTCCTCAGCCCCATTTGACTTCTCTGTAAACCCTCCGCGTGGTGGAGAGGACCCCTCTGAGGCAGCACAGGGCTTGGCAAAGTTGTTCCGCAGTGAGGGTGACACAAGGAGGAGCCGCTGGTTTATTCTGTCATGCGCATGTAAATTACCCCTTTCTGAACTGAATGATAAAATGTAGGCTTTGCTTTTATAATTTTAATAATATACAGCACAACTGTGACTGGTGTTAATGTATAGAATTAATTGCCCCAGTGAGACATTTCTTCCCAAAAAGCAATAATAGCTGGATTCTCCTTGAGAATGTGAAAACCCTCTGGTATACTAATAAAATGAAAAAAGGTTCACAAAATAATATCCTAAATAATTGGGTTCCTGGTACCAAAGACCCCATGTAGTTTCTCTTAAGCGATCTGAAAAAAAAAATGTGATTATTCCTTTGGACCTAATAAAACATAATTGAAAAAATATCAGTGAGGATAACAGAGATATCCATGTCCCCTTAATATTTTTAAAGGTGAAATTCTTAACACATTTTTATTATTTGAGAGAAAAAAAGGTTTTGCGAGTAAATAATGATGTTTATTTGGCTGAAACCACATTGATAATGTGTTCAGTTCCCCCTGCCCCCTTCCCAGTGTGTGTGTGTGTGTGTGTGTGTGTGTGTGTGTGTTATGTGATCATTAAAACTTTTCACCAGCTCCAGTTTGTAAATCTGCTGGCCCTTTCTTCCCCAGAAACTAGAAAACTGCATACTCCCACTGTGATGTATTCATAAACAAATTAGTGTCCTTTGAATAGATTGAGTGTGTGTGTGTGTGTGTGTGTGTGTGTGTGTGTGTGTGTGTGTGTTTGTAGGGGGGTTGGGAGCACAAAACTGTTCTCCTGCCTGTATGGATATTTTCATCCCAGTAGCTTTTCTTTTCTTGCCTTCAGACATAAAGGCTTACCCGGACAGAAAATCTAGTCCCTTTTTCTTTTCTCTTCTTACCTTTACCTGTTTATTCACTTGTTCTTAAGCTACAATAACCAGAACAAAACAGAGGCTGGAAATGAACATAATTTTCTGGGAAGGAAGAGGAGCTATGGAGAGTGTTGGGGACCTGGAGGGAGAATGGGAAATGCAAAGGGGACTCAGGACTGAGCCGGGGAGGCTGGAGCGACAGAATGCTGAAGATAGTTGTCCCAGCTACGAGATAAAAGCTACATTACATGAAATTAATGGAGGCTGTCTGCGACATACATGAATCACTGTTTCAACACTAAGAAACCAGCACAAAAGAATAAAGAAATCTGAGTACTAACTACATCTTTAAAGGTCTCCTATTTACCCAGCTATACTGGGTACTGACACAAGTGGAGGGAAATATAAGAAAAAAAGCACTGCTGTGATCGAATGAATGCGACCATATGAGCTATATTGGAGCCGTATGCATCCTATTTAGCTGATATCAAACACAGTTTAATGAAAGTTAAATAGTTTCTGAGGAGTGCATGAGCTGGAACAGATTAGATTCCACCGAGGGGTCTCTCAGCATATTGTTGCTCACATGTATTCCCTGCTCAGGGCTGCTACAATTCCAGCACTCCATTAGCAATACACAAAAGACTTATGCAGATAGCGGGCATAAGCTCCTACCGCCATGTTGGGAAATAAAAACACACACACAGATACGTGCACACGCGGACGAAGGTTTTGTTCAATGTGTTCATCTCAAAATAGATCTCTGTAATTCAAAACTGATAAGCACATTTGTAGGAAGAAGGAAGAAACTGCCTATTTTTTTTTTAAATAGAGAAATATGTAAACTGCCTCAAATAGAAGATATTGCATCAGGCACATAATGAGAGTCTGATCTTTCAGAGGACAATGGCATGGGTGAATGTGATGCCCTTTTGATTCATAAGCTATGTCTGGGCTAAAGGCAGGGTAGCTTCCCTGTTACCACCCCATGAAGTTATTGGGGTGTACACTTCTGTAAACCCTCACAAACACAACACTCCAGCAACGCCTCATTTGTAAAGTGTACAGTCCCTTCCAGAAATATTGCCGAACAGCCTGTCCATCTATTCACATGGCTGTCGCAAAAACTGACATGAATCGCAATTAATAATTTCATTACTTGGCAAAGATTTTTTTTTAACTTCCCCACAATTAAATTGTCTGCATGCTTTTTTCCCTTCCTTCTGTCCAAGCACACCCCTGCTCTGTCTTTATTAAGCTGACTTTTCATGGGCAGTGACAGTGGTGTTTTAATTTAAATGAATAGGAGAGATCTTTCACACTGGCCTCTCTATAGAAGTGGCTGGAATGGTTGGCTGGAATGTTTGACTAGAATGGCATCATTTGCTCCTTTCACATGAGGAGTAAAAGAAATCACTTCCAACCTTAGCTGTGGTGACTTTTCACTCTGATATACTTACAGTCAAACTTCAGCACTCTATGTCCAGCATGTTCCCTCTGTGCAGCTGGGTTATAAAGATGGATGAGATATGCGCCCTATATTTGAAGAGCTCACAGTGTAGAGTTTCTCTGTTGAGGGTGATTTTAACCCCACCCCTAGAGGATATCTGGAGACATGTGGTTTTAGTTGTTCCAACTGGGGGGATGCTATTGGCGTGTAGTAGGCAGAGGCTAGGGAGCTATTGAACACCCTACAGTGTGCAGGACAGCCCTCCCAGCGAAGACTGGTACAGTCCCAAATTTCAATGGTGCTGGAGACCTAGAGAGATGACTGCTTCCTAGGAGGGAGCAAGGTGAAACTGCCAGTGAGCATTGCACTCTTTAGTACATCTGTACCTTGTTCCTCTTCCCGGCAAAGTCTGAACACTTTGGTGTGTTGCTTCCTGGTGACACCAGGGGTTGAATGAGGCTCCCATAGCATTTGGCTTAAACTTTGGAAGTAATCTCTTCACTTTTTGCAGACAGGGACAATGTTCCAACTTTTTGGAAACCTTTTTTTTTTTTTTTATTGCCTGAGGTGAGGGGTAGGGGCTTTTCTGTAAATTCAGCCAAGGAAAGAAAATGGGAAACAACATGCAGCTGTCCTATATATCATATATATATTTTCATCTATGGGGAGACTTTTCTATTAATATTATTCAATCCCTGTAGAAGGGATGAAATTTTCTCAGTCATCCCTTCTATGTCCTGTTATTACTATTTCTAGGGATAAATATGGTCCCACATTAGGGAGCAGAGTGTCCATTTCAGGGAACCTGTCAGATGCACTAAGGCTCTTTAATTAGCTCTATTTCTTTATCTCTGTGCCCAGGTATAATCATTTCATTAAGAAGCAGGATAGGTGTTGAGATGGTCACCAGCTGTCCGTTCTGGTCAAATTTCTTCACATTATTCCTGCTGTCTTGTCACCACATTACGTAGTCCCATTCCATGTGACATCATGTCAGAGGCGGTCGGTGCACACGTTGAAAGTTGCCTCCATCTGGTGGTGACAAAATGGGGCGTGACCATCCTGTTTGTCAACATGAACTAGCCTAGGATCTCTAAAACTATTGAGGGGGATGTTCCTCTCTTCCTCTTAGATTCGTGCTCTTCAGATAATTGGGATTAAAACATCACTGTGGCTAGAAGATGAAGCATAATTCATAATGAACTGATAGCAAAGTTTATCTACTATGACTAATAATCATAATGTAGTAATAGTCATGTCAGTCATAATAAGGAGCTAATTAGAGTAGAAAACAATATCTCTCCTTAAGGGACCTTACCTCGTCGAGAAAATAAGACAAGTAGGTGGCACCGCGTGTGCTAATTCATTTAGCCCACTGAATGCAAATAACCGCCAGCACCTGCATGCAATGATTGATTGACCCAGGAAATAACTCACATAGAAACTAATTGATTGAGGATGACTCTCATCCCACCTTAACCTGTGACATGAGACACTTGACAACAGCACTGGGATGCTGTTGCATGAAATAGCCCAAAGCAATTATTTCCTAGGAAGTGAGTCCCTACATGTTCCTAGATGTAAGTATCAGCTGGCCAGAGTGTCGAGTGAAGGGGGAAGACTGGCTGCACTGGTGTTTGCCAAGGCACAGTTCTGATAAGAACGTCATCAATGGAATGAAACTACATTCCTGCTGATTGGCAAGGTGAGTGAATATTTCGGAGGGATTTGTTCCAGTTTGTTGTGAGGATTTCAAGAATCTTGCAACAGTTTCTCTTTAACCTGCAGGTGGCATTAGTAGTAAAAATGTATTTTCTATCATTCTTGAAAAAAATATTCAGCAATGAAGTGAGGGAAACAGTAAAGGGCTTCACAGCATGACTCAATTAGAGGAGCAAGCCCGATTCATTGCAGATGGCTTTTTGCTATGTTTAATAATCCAGGGAACTCAATGATCCAAATCCAGAAATAGTAAACTACAATTCTTATAGGAATTGAAAAATCTGGGGAAGTTTTTTCTTTCTCTTGAATTTAGAATACAAGCATGCATCTATATGCACACACACACACACACACACACACACACACCACACACACATGACTTTGTGATTCCATTTCCATGTGGGAGGCCAAGAATTTGAGCACTGGGAGCAAACTTGGTTCTTTACTTACAGAGTGAGAATGGAAACTCAATAAAGTGTGATCAAAACTCTCTTTCTGAAACCAGTCCTTTAAGACTCTCTCATTGATGCTGGCCCTGGGTCTAGCCCAGAGAAACTGTGTGTTGCTAGCATAGCAGTTCCTACAGCTACAGTATGTATTTTTCACTTTTTTAAGGTGCAAGAGCAATCGACTAACTGCTCTGGCCAGGAAAAACCTTGGACATGATGAAATACCTGGAATAGAGCCAATTTAGTGAACTCTTCCCTCCCAACCTCTCCTGATAGCTGCCAATCCAACTACTTACACCTGGTAACAGGAGTGGAAAGCTAAAACGATATTTCTTTAGAAACCCCAGGGCATCAAAGAGATTACAAACTCAGGAAAACAGAACAGGTGTAAATCCTGTTGGGGTTTGAGTCTGCGATCTTATTTTGCATTAAATAGAACAGGATAACTATGAGGAAGCATATGTTAAATAGGGTGGCCCAGCATATAGCATGTACACAGTCCCTAAACACCCTTCCATGAAAACATGGCCTTCTAGCAGGAAGAGGCTGCAAAGAAAGGCAAGCACTGTTCCTGGCAAGTTGGCTCAATGGATAGAGCATGGGCCCGGCATTGAGATGACCTGGGTTCAATCCCTGGTCATTGTACACATGAGAAGTGACCATCTGCTTATCTTCCCCTTTCTCTCCCCCTTCTCTCTCTCTTCTCTCGCAGCCAGTGGCTGGGCTGGTCCAAGTGTCAGTACTGAGATAGCTCGGTTGATTCGAGCCTTGGCCTGCGTCGGGGGTTGTCAGGTGGATCCCTGCCAGGGCGTATGCAGGAGTCTATCTCTCTATCTTCCCTCCTCTCACTTAAAAAAAAAAAGAGAAAGCGGACTAGGCAGTGACGCAGTGGATAGAATGTAGGATTGGGATGCAGAAGACCTAGGTTTGAAACCCTGAGGTCATTGGCTTGAGTGCAGGCTCATCCGGCTTGAGCTCAGGTTCACTAGCTTGAGCGTGGGTTCACTGGCTTGAGTGTGGAATCATAAACATGACCCCCAAGGTCGCTGGCTTGAGCCCAAGGTCACTGGCCTGAGCAAGGCGTGACTCACTCTACTATAGCCTCCCCTCCCCCAGTCAAGGCACATATGTGAAAGCAATCAATGAACAACTAACGAACTGCAATGAAAAATTGATGCTTCTCATCTCTCTCTCTTCTTGTTTGTCCCTCTCTCTGTCTCTCTCTGTCTCTGTCACAAAAAAAAGAGAAAAAAAAAGAAATGGAAAACACTGGTTGGAGTTTGTATAAACATACAACTCAACTGAGCATTTTCTTTTCTAGCATTTCTCACATTTAAATGTTTGATTGTTCACATTTCTGCTTCCTTTCCAATGGACATTTGACTATTTTGTTGATTTCTAATAGTATTGATCAATATGCCAGAAGCAGATCTCTAGCCAGAGAATCAATTAATATTTCTCAGTTGTTTTTTTTAGATAAACTGATATAAAGGGCATTATCTTATCAACATTTAGCACTGAAGTAATGTGCAGCTGTATATCAATGAATCAGTCAAATCACCGACTTTTACCATGTGTGTAAGTTATCATATAAATGTCCCCTTTTCTCATTAGCCTCTGTAAAGCCAGTAGTCACCGTCACTATCACAGCCGCCTGGCCCATGCAGGTTCGCATTGGATTCGAACAGTCAGTAAAGAAACAACGGAGCCAAAAACTGATGGGCCAACATCTTTAATCCTAGCTTGCACCCGGAGGGCAAGTAAAAACACACACTGGGCTCCAAAACCCACTCACATTCAGTGCTCACAAAGCTACTGACTTATCCGAGTTTCCTAGAATCAAAAGTTTTTAGCTCACCAGACTTATTCACCTCTGTTCCCCATCTCCTTCCTTCTCCCTGCATAAACTCTGCACTAACTGGCTTCTCACTCAACACTCCGCCATCTTGGCTGCTTCTCCTGGCCTCTTCCTGTGGCCTTTCTCTGCTCTCTGCTCTCTAATGCTAATCTCAGGAACCAAGAGCGCAAGCTCTCGTTCTGTCCCCATTTTATTTTATTTTATTTTTTAAGATTTTATTTATTCATTATAGAGAGGGGGGGGGAGAGAGAGAGAGAGAGAGAGAGAAGGGGGGAGGAGCAGAAAGCATCAACTCCCGTATGTGCCTTGACCAGGCAAGCCCAGGGTTTTGAACTGGCAACCTCAGCGTTTCCAGGTTGACGCTTTATCCACTGCTCCACCACAGGTCAGGCTGCCCCCAATTTATAGTGTAGATTCAAAACCTTTAATCCAATATACAAAATAGGGAAGTCTCTAATACAAAGTCACTTTCTGGGGCATGATGGGATTGTACCACCCCACATCAAAAAGGGTGGGAAAGGCTTAGTCCTAAAACCAAGCCCCAGGCTACAAGGATTCTGCCTGCCCACAGCCAGCCCCCAACACACATTAATATCAGATGGGCAATGGCCTCCTCATGGGCAGTGCCATCTTTAACAAAGTGAGCATAATATATTTTATCTGCCCAACAGCTTCTGTCTAGCATTCCTATTTCTAGGATATAGGCTCTGTGCCTCCCAAGAAGCACAACCTCTCATACCAATAGTGTTGGTGAGAGTTTCCATCAAGCAGTCCATTTCTATTGGAGGTTGCCACTGCCCTCATCTGTTACTGCAGCCTGAGCTTTGACTGAGTACTGCTGTGCCTTTGAGCTCTGTTCCCTGCAGTGGGTGAGACCCAGGCACCAGTGGGCCCCTAGGCTGTGTAGCATGTCTGTGGGGAAGTAGCAAACGTGACCTTCCTCTTCATTGGTTTTATCCACTATCAGAGGGGATTTAAATGGGGTTCTTTGTGCCAAAAGACTTAAGAAAGTATTTAGCTAAAGAGCTTCTCCAGTGCTCTCTGAACTTTCCACAAAACTCAGGGACAGGTATCATGGAGGCTGGACTGGGACACCGAGCTACCATACCTCTGACACAATCAGTGCCAGGCTGGGGCTTCCTTAGACATATTGTGTGTCAGAACTGTTGTTTCCCAATATAATGACACATTATGCTCAGATTAGACTTTGGACACTCAGAGTAGTTTTATTCCAGTGCCCGTTGTTCTTCCATCCAACTGGGTCTTACTGGGGACATGGGCACCCTGGTTTCTGCTGTCTGGTCTTCTTAACTCTAGATCTTGGACATTTGAAAAGAGATCCACTAATCTTTTTATTCAGATCAAAATTTATCTGAGCTAAATTTAGGATGTGTGGTCCAATAAAGGTTTTTTCTTACTTTATAATTTGAAAAGTTATTTGAAAAGACTTACATGGTGGTATAGATTAAACATTGTCCCTGAACCCTCCATTCTTATGTTGAAATCCTAATCCCTAAAGCGATGATATTTGGAGATGGGGCCTTTGGGAGATAATTAGGTCATGAGGGTGGAGTCCTCATGATGGGACTAGTCCTCTCATAAAAGGACTCCTTATAGATCTTGCTTCCTCTTTCTCTTTCTGCCATGTGAAGACAGGCAAAAAGATGGCCATCTGCCAAACAGAAGTGTCCTCACCAGTACCCCACCTTGCTGACATGCTGATCCCCAGAACTGTGGGAAACACATTCCTGTCGTTGAAGCCACCTAGTTGATGGTATTTTGTTACAGCAGACCTGGCAGACTAAGACACATGGTTATAAAATGTTTCACAATTGGTTTTATATTTAACAAATAGACTGTCTTAGAAAATCCAGACATGTGATTGCCTCAGCTTCAGGGTAAGCAATAGTAATGACCTTCAGCAGCTGAAAAAACATTGTACTTGGTCACCTCTACTTGGAGTTCTCTTATTAATCACTTCATTCTGTCAGGGTTTCAGCTTCTGTATGTTTTAGAACATATATAGGCTCTATATGGCAATTTATGAGAATACTACAACTTACATTATGCAATGACAATCCCTCCCCTGAGTGTGTTTTCTGTCCCTGGCCTGCCACCTGAGGGGGTCATGGCACCTCACGTTTTACTGGCACCACTGTTGTACATGCTCCAACTCATTTGCATTTCAACACATTTGGTAATACATTATTTCACTTTTGTCAAATTCTCTTCAAAATGAAAAAGATGAAAACTACCACTCCTTATAATCTACTGATATGTGTTTGACTTTTGCTTTCCTTAGACTTGTTTCCATTTTTACTCTGTAAATGTACATTAGGCTAGCTCCAAATTGTCCTCAAACCCTATGCTCCACAATTCCTCCAAAGGACATGCACACACACTCACTCCTTCAAGTATATTCAGTTGAATGGGGACAGACTTCCAGTTGTATGATAAGCCCTGAAGATCTAATGCACAGTGTGGTGATTATAGATAATAATACAGTATCATATGATGAAAGTTGCTGAGAGAGTAAATATTAAATGTTCTCACTACACACAAACGCACACACACACACACACACGCACGCAGAAATGGTAATTATATAACGTGATGGAGATGTTAGCTAATGCTATGGTGGTACTCATTTTGCAAAGTGTAAGTGTATCAAATAAACATAATAAACATGTTATCCCCTTTAAACTTACACAATAGTATATGTCAATTATATTTTAGTAAAGGGGAAAAAGTATATGCAGTTGAATTCAATTATTCATTTTTTTGTGCCCTACCCTATGTGCAATTCTAAAGAGATTTCATGATTACAAAACAATGACACTTCAAAGTCTTGGAGCAGAGAGGTTAAAATCTTGGTGGAGGTAGAATATGGAAAATATGACAGTGTATGGGTGATATGAAGTCTAGGGATTAACTCCTGGCTTTATAATTTGCCCACTTCCTGTTACAACTTATTCATCTTGGAAATAAGAATCGTATTTTTTTATGCATTTCACACCGTTATCAAAGCAAATAAAACCAGGGAAACACTTTAAAAAACATAAAATTGTGTTCCAGCATTAGATGTATCACTGCTTAGAACATCTAAGTCACCTGTAGGCTACTCAGCAAGGTCCAGAAGCCCCACCCAACAATGACCTGGTATCAAACCTAAGCTAGCTGAGCCAGACTCATCTTCCTGTGAGGCACATATCTGTGGATTTGGGCTTTATGAGCACCGGTATGTTAGACTGTGTCTTGTCCTTTATGAAAATTCTCCTCCATTCATTTGACAGAGAAAAGCAAAACGTGTAAGAAAGGATGGTTGTCTCAAATGCAGAATGGTGAAGGTAGACTGGGTGAAACATAGGAAGCTGCTTCTGTCAGAAGTGAGCATATGAGGAGGGAATGTGGAAAGTGCTTTGGACTCTGCATTTGAAACATACAGTGAGAGGAGCTAAGGAGGAAGCTTTCTTTTCTAGAGTGATAGCTCCTTAAAGGAAGAACACCGACCAGTAAGTCTCAGGCAATTTATAAAGGACTTTAAGACCCATATGTTTTGACTAAGGTGTATATATTTCTAAATTTCTGCTCATTTACAAACATATTTGTTCTAACCATATTGCAACAGATCTACATTCCTAGCCAATTCCCTTGAATTCTTAATTCTTGTTAACAACTCTGGCAATTAACCAATTACTCCTTCCACTGAAGGGCTTGGGGAAGAAGGGACCAATGATTTATAGTAGCACAGCATCCTTCCTTGTTGAGTTGAACTCAATTGCTGGAACACTTCATTTAGAGAATAGATGGGCAGGTGAGTAGCCAACAGGCTGAAGCCAACCATAGACTAATACTGCCAACAGGTGACAGGATGGAGGGCTGCTTCCTCTGATTCTTGTGCTGTTTCTCATCTCCTTTCTCTATTCCCAGAACTCACGTGAAAACATGATGCTGCCACTGTAGGTGGCCAACTAATCTCATGCCGGTGTTTTTCCAGAATGGTGGAGTCCCAGTGTTTAAGGAGCTTTCAATGTGGTCTAGCCTGTAAGTGTGGAATGCTGTTCTACAATGACACTGATCAAGGCAATAACAGAACCAGTGGAGGTGAAGAATGGGACCAGCCAGAGGGAAGGCTGCTCAGGGGAAAGGAAGGCAAATAGGTCCTGCAGAAAAGAAAGCTCTTTGGTGGTAGATATTGAATTACCTCAAATGGCAGGACTGACCGGATATGTAGACACACCAGTGTGTACATGATGTCAATCAAGGGGTGATTCACATAGTTGTTGCATGCCTCCAGCCACCAGAAATCCTCATATGATTAACACTTTTTGCTTAAGGCCAGCATAAAACTGTACATATTCTGGTCCTGGCTGGGTAGCTCAGTGGATAGAGTGTTGTCCCAGCACAATGAGGTCACAGGTTTGATCTCTGGTCAGGGCATGTACAAGAAATGAGCAATGAGTGCACAACTCAATGGAATAACTAAGTGAAACAACGATATAATGCTTCTTTCTCTCCCCCGCCCCTTCTCCTCTTTATCTCTTTTTCTCCCTTCCTTCCATGCTCTCCCTCTCTTGCAAATCAATGGGAAAAATTTTTTTTAAAGTAGATGTTCCCACAAAGAATGAATTATTAATCTGTGATCAACGAGTAACATCTTAGCTGTACTGGGCTAAATTAGTATTAGCTGTTTACTGATTAGCCCCTTGAGGGAACTGGCTACAAAACTGATATATTTTGATCAGGTGAGAATAAAGAAGAATATAAAAAGGCAGTTTCAAGACTTGGTGTTACAAAGAGGTGAACAGGAGGGCTAGAGATAAGGATGTGGTTGGTGGCCAGTTACCTGAGACCAGTGAGGCGCCTCTGTGGAGGCCCGTGGAACTCTGCAGGTGTGGATACTAGGACCTGGATGAATATGGGGAGAATACTAAAAGCCAGCTGAAAAGAAATATTAATAAACCCTGTAAGTTGAAAGGCTATGAAGAGAGACCCCGAGGAAATATCTATAGAGCTTGAGCTCAGGAACTATGAATTGGCCGAACAGGCATGATGTCTAGTGCTTTGATTTTTAATTATTATTTCCCACCTCTGAATGGGCTTAAATGACTTCAGAGCTGTAAACTGTAAGTGGAAATATCATTTGGTTTTCTGTTTTTTTCTTTACTTTTTATTTTATTCTCTTTGATTTTCCCCATTTTATTCCTGCCATTTTCTTGGCCAAGCCCCCCCAAATGAATTAGCAAATGGAAAGGAGAAAGCATCAGAAAGTAGATCAAAAATGGGAAAAAAGGCAAAGGAGAATAGTTTTCATATTCCTTATGAACCTAAGCTAGAAGGACTCTTTGATTTCCAGTGACAAAGGAACAATGTAAAGTAACTTAGTCACAAGAGTATATTTATCCTCCTAAATGAAGAGTGTAACAGGAAAGGGAATCTCAATGATGCCTGGATCCTGACACTTGAGTGCTGGCATTTCTCTCTTTCTCTCTCTCTCCTTCCTGACCCCTATTTCTTATGTGTGTTTCTTTTTTGGCCTATTTGGCTTATTGTTTTCTACCACAGAGGGGCTTTCTCCATATTGTAGGCTTATGTCTTCACAACCTTATGACCATATGAAAAGCAGTTCCTTTTTCTTTCTTTCTTTTTTGTTTGGTTATAGAAAAGTGTAAAACAGAGAAGGGTATTTTTGATTTGTTCAATGTAGGTCATGCACTTCTTCCCAGAATAATCACCAACCAAGGTTAAAGTGCTACAATAGGCTTTTCTGGATTCCATGTAAGTCCCTTGATGAGGCAGCTGGTATCCGTTACCAGCGAGGGAGAGAAGCGATGTTAGACAACTTAAGAATCATCATAGAAAAAAAGCTTGGAGAGTCATTAAATAGCAGGGTTCCTATATTCCCAATGAGAGTAAAGATCTTGATGGGGATTTTTACAACCTGCAAACTATTTACCCAATTTTGAAATGGACTGTATTACTCTGCTGAGGCTGCTATAACAAGACACCACAGACCAGGTGGCTGAAACAGCAAAAGTGTACTATCTCAGAGTTCTAGAGGCTGGAAGTCCAAGACCAAGGTGCTGACAGGATTGGTTTCTCCTGATACCTCTCTCCGTGCCTTGCAAATGGCCTCCATCTCACTGTGTTCTCCCAAAGTCTTTCCATTTTGCACACACACACACCTGGTGTCGCTTTCTCTCTCTTTATAAAAGCAGCAGTCACATTGATTTTTGAGTCTCACCCTTAGGACATTAATTACCCCCTTAAATGCCCTATCTCCAAATACAGTACATTGGGGGTTAAGGCTTTAACATAAAAATTTATGAGGGGACTCAACTCAGTCTATAACAGGGGTTGGGAACCTATGGCTCGTGAGCCAGATGTGGCTCTTTTGATGGCAGCATCTGGCTCACAGACAAATCTTTAATAAAAAAGATAATAACATTAAAAATATAAAACATTCTCATGTATTACAATCCATTCATTTCCTACTGCTCATGTTCATGGTTGCGGGTGGCTGGAGCCAATCACAGTTGTCCTCCGAGACAACACCAAATTTTTATTGGATAATGCCTAACGTACAGGGGTCGTTATATGGCTCTCATGGAATTACATTTTAAAATATGTGGCGTTCATGGGTCTCTCAGCCAAAAAGGTTCTCTCAGCCCATGGTTTATAACATGGGCTAATCAAGGTATCATTAAGGAAATGGGCCTAGTTGAAAACTGGTGTTTGAGTTTAATTGTTTTCCCGAATCTTAGAGGGTAGGTATAAATCTGCGAAGGTGAACCCAATTGGAAAAAATACATAGACTATTTTCAGCATAAATATTGGGAAGATTAAGATCACCTGGTTATAACTGATAAGGCCACTGAAAAACAGATCTTGCAAACAGGAAAAAGATAATGTACTAATATGAGCTGGGAATTCTGCCTAACAGAAAGACTGATGTTAAGTTCTCCGAAGCGTCACCGTAAAGAGGAGAATCCTAGCCTTGGGAGGGACAAGTTCTTCTGTGCCAAGCGAAGAACCAATTTGTTTCTGATCTTGTCAGATGTAGAAGCAGGCTGTATTTTTTGGCAGTGCCATCATCCCAGAGCTAAGTTTTAAAAAATGCCTAGGAAAATATAATAGTTCCCTGCAAATGTGAATGCTAATGGAACCCTATTGCTGGCTAATTTCCATCAGAGGAAATAGTTACATATTCACAATATCTACAGCTGGACACTTAAAATTATCATTGCTATTAAAAGGCAGTTTATACCAGAGTTCTTGTTTGAATTAAAGTGGAAATCCAATCTCTATAGTGAGAGAATAAAAACTGGTAGGCTCCTCACTTAACAGGAAGAATTGTTGAGGGAAACAGAAATGAAACCATTTTTAGAAATCAACTAGGTTTTGGGGATAATTACTATTACAATCCATTGAATGGGAGCTATGTGTGTGTTTGTTCACTTGGTGTGCAGGTCATTTATAGTCCTCTTATGTACACAGACTATATTTGGGAGAAAGAGAGACAGATAGACAGACAAGTGAAAAAGAAGAGATCAGTATATGAATAGCATTATTTAGAAATTTACCTTTTTTAAATAATAGAGTCTGAAAAGTAAAGTAAACTTGGCAATGAGTTTTCTTTCCTGTAGCCAGGTTCATATTAAGGAAAAAGCCTTTCTGATATACAAATGGAAATTCATGTCCCCTGCCTGTTGTGCATATGTCCCAAATAATTCTGAAGCAATCTCAGACCCAGATCTGTGTTAATACATTTAGCAAGCAATTAGTTGTCCATTCATTCATTAACAGCACATTTAAAAACTTGCAAAACCTCACCTCCCCCTCAGCAAAGTGGGCACTTTTTAGAAGACAGAAGGGATATCAAACATGTCGGCTAAGATGGGAAAACAAACCAAAGAAAGAAAATTATATGTTAGCTGTAGAAGAACATTAGTCATAGAAATGGGATTTGCAAAGAAAACGCTTTGCCTCCCTTTACCTTTTCAAACAAAAAAGGGTGAAGTTGTGAATTGGAGCTGCATCAGTGGGTACTTTAGCATTTTATGATTCTAGTTTAATATAATGTTTTCTCTCTTGGACATTATAATTTTTCTTCCATTTGTAAAAGTGCTTTATAGTTTTCTAAGCAGTTTCACATAGAGTAGTTCATTTGTGGAACTAATAGCATTTACATGGGATAACAATATTCTAATAGAATTGTTCAATTTGCATAATGAGTTTAACTTGTTATTAAAATGAATGTCACTTGGATAAGATGAAAGGAGGAACCATACTGGTCAACAGTCTTGAAGTAAGTGTTGACCATTCCTGATCTGGAAGAGGCATGGGTCCCTCTGTCTTTCTTTAGGTTTCTTGATTTCTCCTGATTTGTGGACTGATTGTCCTTTGTCAGAGGAAAACTTAGGGCAGAGGAAGTGGGAATAAAAGGACTTAAAATCCTGATCTAAGGTTACAAGAAATATGTATGTCTTTTTTTTAATTCATTTGCATATATTTTGTAAAAAAAAAAAAAAATACTGAAGTTGTGATCCAAACGAGCATTTCTTAGAAACTTAAAAAGACTTGGAAATATTTCATGCAGAGGTGAACAGAGTCCCAAAGCAGTGTTTAGGATGAGCCAATAACCCTTTACCCCATTAAAATGCAGCTCCTGCTTTAGCACAGAAAGAACATACATTACAGTAGCCACTGTTGAATCACCCTGTCTATTCTTTCTTTATCTCTTTTCTGCTCAAACATTGATGGAGGCCTGATTTTTCACTTCCAGAGTCTCATACCCCCTTCAGATTTTATTTATGGTAAAAAATGAAGAATCATCTGGGATGGGGTAATTAATTGGGTAGTTATCAATTTTGAAGTATTCTTGGAAAAGGAGTTTGAGCGTCTGGGACAATAAAGAGGAAGTGGGGGAGAGGGACATGAGAAATAGAATGACTTTAAGTAAATATAATCATGCATAAAATATTTTAATAGAAGGCTAAAGGGACAAATATACCCTGTTCTCACTTTACATTTTCTTTAAGAGTTGTGACAGAGATTTCTGGTTTTCATTCTCATTATTTCTCCCTTATAAACACATCTCCTGCCTGTTGAATGTGGCAATGTGCCCAGCTAAAAAACCACGTGACCCAGCCTCTTCATCTCCTTCTTATTTCTATGAGCCTACAATTTTTGCCATATGGTTAGACTTTCTGACCACCAGTGACTGTAGAGAATGGAAGCTACATGCAAAGGGTGGAGGGGGAAACAGGTAGAAGAAATCTGAGATGCTGATGCTCTGCTCTGTGCCTTTTGGGCACACCCGTTATTCCAGCCACTGAGAGGTGACCAGCTTTACTCAAGTATTTCTCTCTTCCTGATCCACAGAATGTCTTGTCATTTGCCGTCACGTGGACACTAGTAGGAACTTCTTTGACTCTCAAGAAAGTACATAAGGCGAGTTAACACATCTTAGGACCACTAAGTTCCCTTACCAATGGGGAATGGGAGACAATGGGCCCATGCTTCACTTTTTCTCTCTGTCACAAGGTCCTGAGATGTATTTCATAAAGATTCTTTGACAGCCCATGGGCTACTTCAATAGGTCATTCACTATGGTGTATAACAGGGGTCCCCAAACTACGGCCCCCTGAGGCCATTTATCCGGCCCTCGCCGCACTTCTGGAAGAAGCACCTCTTTCATTGGTGGTCATTGAGAGGAGCACATTGACCATCTCATTAGCCAAAAGCAAACTCACAATTCCCATTGAAATACTGGTCAGTTTGTTGATTTAAATTTACTTGTTCTTTATTTTAAATATTGTATTTGTTACTGTTTTGTTTTTTTAGTTTAAAATAAGATATGTGCAGTGTGCATAGGGATTTGTTCATAGTTTTTTTTATAGTCTGGCCCTCCAACGGTCTGAGGGACAGTGAACTGGCCCCCTGTGTAAAAAGTTTGGGGACCGCTGGTGTATAATAATAGAATAAAGCAACATCATGTTGGCATTCCCTTCTCCTCACGTACATGTCCTCTGTACTTCTCTCCTGCCCACAAATAAACTACTTATATTCTAGCCTTTTCCTCAGACTGCTCTTTCATAACTGGTAAAATCAAAAGTAATGAAATAGTCCTGGATTGCCTAACTCAGAACTTTTTTTTTTTTTTTTTTTTTTTTTTTCCATTTTTCCAAAGCTGGAAACGGGGAGGCAATCAGACAGACTCCCGCATGTGCCCGACCGGGATCCACCCAGCATGCTCACCAGGGGGCGATGTTCTGCTCCTCTGGGGCGTTGTGCTGTTGCATCCAGAGCCATTCTAGCACCTGAGGCAGAGGCCACAGAGCCATCCCCAGCGCCCGGGCCATCTTTGCTCCAATGGAGCCTCAGCTGCGGGAGGGGAAGAGAAAGACAGAGAGGAAGGAGAGGGGGAGGGGTGGAGAAGCAGATGGGTGCTTCTCCTGTGTGCCCTGGCCGGGAATCGAACCCGGGACTCCTGCACGCCAGGCCAACGCTCTACCGCTGAGCCAGCTGGCCATGGCCAACTTTTCTTTTTTTAACAAGAGAGTTGTCAGCCTAAGAATTTTTATTTGGTTCTTTTGATTTTTAATGTTATTTTAGAATAGTTTTAGTTTCATGGCAAAGTTGAGGAGGTACAGAGATTTCCCGTATATTCCCTGCCCTCCCCACATGCATAGCCTCTTCCATTAACGGCATCCTTCACTAGAATGGGACATTTGTTACCACTGATTTACCCACATTGACACGTCATAATCACCCATGGTTCACAGTTATAGCCTTGGTGTTGTACATTCTATGATTTTAAACAAATGTATAATGATATGTATATACCATTGTAGTATCATAAGGGGTATTTTCAGTACCTTATAAATTCTCCATGCTCCACCTACTCATTCCCCTGACTCTTGCCCTTGCAACCCCTGATCTTTTATTATTTTCTTTTTTGCCTTTTCTAGAATATCATGTACTTGGAATCACAGATTGTGTATCCTTTTCAGATTGGCTTCTTTTACTTAGCAAGACACATTTAAAACTCTTCCATATTTTAATTGATTAATATCTCACCACAGTTTTGAAAATTATGAATAAATCTGCTATAAACCTTTGTGTGCAGATTTTTGAGTAGACTTTTGTTCTTTAATATAATTTTATTATTTAATTTATATTCTCTATTCAGTGAGACATCATATTTGTAGTTTCCTTATATTCTTTACACATGGTTTTCTTTAGTTCTTTGAACATATTTTAAATTGCTTATTTAAGGTTCATCTACTGAATATAATTTCTGGGTTTCATGAGGACAATTTCTATTGACTGGTTTTTTTGTACACAGGCCATTCATCCCTGTTTCTTCACCTTTCTTGTAATTATTTTTGTTGAAAATTGAAAACAAAAATCCACTTTCAAATATATTTAAATAATAGAATGGAACAACTCTGGATGGAAATCAGATTTCCCTTTACCTTCTCCAGGTTTTGTTGTTACTACTGTTTGTTATTATCGTAGGTTTTTTTTTATTTAATACTTTCCTTAACTAATTCTGTCATACCTGTATTTTTTTCATGTGTGGCCACTGAAACAGCTACATGGTTAGCTTCTTAGCTAGCCTATTAAACAAATTGCACTGAGAGCTCCTTAAATGTATTAAACCAATAATTTTCTGGGGAAAAGCTGTTTTTACTGGTTGGGTTCTGAGTACAGTGAAGTAAAGAAAAATCATGCAAGTTAGGGTTTCCAGGGAACTTCCAGACAAGTAACAATGACAATTCTGTAGGTATGGGACTTTTGAGGTGGTCCAATTCTGTTCTGATCATGCCAGGGGCTGCTAGATTGTTGGCTTTTATACCTAAACTGATTGTGAAGACTTACGTGTTCAAGGAATCTGTGGATCTGGAGAGAGTGATGGGAAAATGATAAAAATGCCACAAAGTTTCCTATTCTTACAATGATTCAGTGATTTTTTTTCTTAAACACTCAGATTGTTGTAAAACTTTAGTTAATTTTCAAAATTCTGAAAATATTGCTTTGGTTATTTTTGCCAGTGCTCTCACTATTTTTATAAAAGAATAAAGTATTAGAGGTTCTTACTCTGTTATTCCTGTTGATGTTACACCCAGAATTTGGTATTAATTTAAGAAAGAAAAGGAAATTAAGATATTCTAAGATGAAGTAAAACTAAGAGAATTTGCCATTGAACAGACATTAAACATTTCTTTTCCTCTTGAGTTATCTAAATTATTTTGATGTCTATAGAGGAAACATGTAAAACAAACAACTATATCATGATTGTGGGAGGGCAAAGACATGTAAAGGATGGTAATGTTACTACATTTTACTCAAACTGGTAAAATAATAACAACAGTAGACTCTGAAAAGGTGTATATCTATAATGTAATACTTAGGACCATCACTAAAACAAATATAATAATATAAGTAAAAAACCATGGTACATAAATCAAAATCGAATTATAAAATTATTTAAGTATTCCACAAAAAGATAGGAAAAAGAAATCAGTGAAACAAAAACAAAAGTAACAAATAAAGAAGAAAAAGTCATATAAAGCACTATATTAATAATTATACATAAAAGGTTTAAATACTCTAATTAAAAGACAAAGGTTGTTAGGGTGGATTTTAAAAAATGACCTAGTAATATGTTTTCTACAAGAAATTTACTTCAAATATAATACTATAGGTATACTAAAAGTAAAGGAATAGAAAAAGACATATCATGCAAATATTGAAAAGAAAGCAGTTGTTTCTATATTAATATTATGTGAAGTGACTTCGGAACAAAGAAAATTACCAAGAATATTAATTAATAAAGAAATTACTAAGAATATAGCGATTAATTAATCACTATACCAAGAAGACATAATAATCCTAATTATATATGCATCAAACAACAGCATTGATAATTATGCAAAACTGATAGAACTGAAAGGAAAAGTAGACAAACACAATTATAGTTGTAAATTTCAACATCCCTCTTTCTGCCACTGGTAAAACAATAAGACAGAAAAATCACTAAGGTTGTAGATGATTTCACAGAATTGATTTGACATTTATAGAACATTTCACCCAAAACAACAGAATACACTTCCTTTTCAAGTGCTAATGGAATATATACTATGATAGACCATGTCCCGGGCCATAAAACAAATCTTAATACATTTTAAAGAATTGAAAGCATACAAATTGTGTTCTTTGACCAGAGTCCAATTAAAGGAGTAATCAATAGCAGAATTATAACGGGCTAATCACCAAACTACTTGTAAACTGAACAGCGTCCTTCTAAATTAATCAGGGGTCAAAAAGCAAATCTCAAGGGGTATTAAAGAATTACACTGAACTGAATGTAAAAGGAAACACAACATCTCAAAATTTGTGATACACAGATGAAGTAGTGCTGAGAAGAAAGTTTATAGTAGTAAATGACTAAATTAAAAGAGAAAAGTTTCAAATCAATAACCAAAGCTTCTACCTTTAGAAAGAAGAAAAAAGAGCAAATATATATATTTAAAAAACAAAGAAGGTAGGAAATTAATAAAGAAAAAAGCAGAGATCAATTAATGGAAATACTAAAACAATAGCCAAAATCAAAACAAACAGCTTGATTCTTAGAAAATATCAATAAAATTGACACTACTTTAACAATATTGACAAAGAACAAAGACATAATTTACCAATACTAAGAATGAAACAGGATATATTATAGCAGTCTGCAGATTGTAAAAGGATAATAAGGAAATAATCTGAAGAACTCTACATATAAATGTTTGACAACTTGGATGAACTTAGATAATTAATTTCTCAGAAACTAAAAACTACTACAACACAGTCAACATGCAACAAGTAACTTGAATAGTTCTAGAACTATTGATAAAATTAAATTTTGTTATTTAAAATCTTCTGGAAAAAAATCTTGTAATAACTATATATGTTCCCAGGTGGGTACTGGAAATATAATGGGGGACACTTTGTAAAGTATATGATTGTCTAAACACTATGCTGTACATCTGAAACCAATACTAAAGAATTTTGAATGTAAACTCTAATTGAAAAAAAAAAAAGCTCCCTAGGTGAAAAATAAAATCATATCTTAAAAAGGATTCTCCAGGCCCAGATCATTTCACTGAAGGATTTTACTAAACTTTTATAGAAGAATTAGCACAAGTTCTACACAACATCTTCTGGGAAGTGGAAAAGAAGGAAACATTTCTTAATTCATTTTGTAAAGCTAGTTTCTATAACCTGATGCCAAAACCAGACATAGGTACTATATAAAAAGTTTTAAAGCAGAGTTTAATAATGATACTAATAACTGTTTCTTTGAAAATATGTATGTATATCTAAGTATGCTATGTATTCTAATTTGGTAATTTTGATTAAGAAAAAAGTAATATTATATAAACAATTGATTTATGAAAAGAGATATAATTACAGATGTGAGAGATATTTAAATATACCAAGAAATATTCTGAGCATATTTAAGACAAAATATTAATTATACTACACAAGAATTGTCAAGATAAGGTTAAATTACCAAAATAATAAATCATAAGTAAAGATATGAAATAATAATAATAATGATGACAAGAAGACAAATAATACAAATAAATAATACAATAATTAATACATAAATAATAATACAAGAATAAACTATGTGCTTCACATACTCACAACTATATACCTACTTTTGTCCACCCCTGTATTATATGGAAATTTTAATGAAATATATAAAAATATATAAAAATATTTTAAATATATATTTGTATATTAGTTTTATACATAAATATATTATAAACATACAATTATTATATAAGATATGTTTTAAATATGTATATTTATATATATACAAAAACTGATTCAAGGAAAATTGAATATTTTCACTAAATTAATACAAAGGAAGGACACTGAAAATCTGTCAACTCTGGATTTCCAATCCTGATAATGATGAATACATAGTATAAATCACTTATCTGTTGTAATAAAAACCTCTGAAAAATGTAGATGAAATACTTTTAAAATATACCTGTAGGCATTGGAGATCCAGTAAGACACTGAGAACTTATCAAACCAAAACATAAGAGAAGTCAGAAATATGGAGAGGTGAGTCCAGCTTCAGGGCTACTTTTATTTTAGTGTGTATACTGATACCGGATTCAGGGAGCTAGAATAAAAACAAAGAATGCCAAATAATTAGAAACTAAAAATAACTATTTTAAAACTTTTATGCAAATGCTAGAATTGAACAATATACTTACCATGATTGAGAACTCAATGTACAGATTAAATAGCATATGAGGTACACAGTTAAAAAGAAAATAGAAAACTAGTGAATAGGTCAGATGGAAAAAGACATAAATGCGCACAGAGAAACAAACTGAAAGAAAATATAGAAGAGAGAATGTGAAACATAAAATGAGAGGTTCTAACATACATGCTAGAAAATATCCACAAGAAAAGTAGGGTTTGAGAAAAAATATATAATATTTGAAGAGGCAATTTTCAAAGTAGAAACACAGATTACAAATGAATCCCCATAAGTCCCAAGTAAAACAAATTAGAGAACATTATACCTATTATTGTAAAACTACTGTAAACTAAAGATAAAGAACAAGATCTTAAAAGCAGTTGAACAAGACTTACTTTCAAAGGGCCCACAATTTGACAACAGACCTCACAAAAGAAACAATGGATGCCAGGTAACATTGAAATGATGTCTTCAGTGCTGGAAAATGAAAAGATTAACCTAGAATTTTATAACTAATGAAATTATTCTTCTGAAAGAAAGACATTTTCAGAATAATAGTAAAACATAAGCTCATGTATAATAGCAACATACAAAAAGAAATTTTAAAAGATATTTTTAGGAAGATATGAAATGATTCAATGTATGAAGAAAAGAGATAAAAGTATAAAAGGTAAATATATGGGTACATCTAAATGAATATTGAGTGTAAAAATAAAATGAATAATACATTTTAGGGTTTTACACACACACAAAATATATAAAAATTGCAGCTTATAAGATATGAGGGCCCTGGTTGTTTGGCTCAGTGGTAAAGTGTTGGCCCAGCATGTGGATGACCAGGGTTTGATTCCCAGTCAAGGCACACAGGAGAAGGGCCCACTGCTTCTCTACCCCTCCCCTTCTCTTCCCCCCCCACTGTTCCCCTCCTGCAGCCTCCACTCAGTTGAAGTGAATTGGCCCCAGGCACTGAGGATGGCTCCATGGCCTCTGCTTCGGGTTCTGGGAGGAGCTTGGTTGCTAAGAAACAGAGCAATGCACCAGATGGATGGAGCATCACCGGCTAAGGGGCTTGGTGGTGGATTCCAGTTGGGGCGCTTGCCAGAGTCATTCTCTACCTCCTCTCCTTTTACTGAATAATAATAATAATAATAAAATATATGAGAATGGGAAATGTAGTTTGAGTGTCCTTAGGCCCTTGAAATGCATGGAAAAAGATTGAAGTACCATCTTATGTCAGCTTTTTATATGTCAATAACTTATGCTACAATCTATTGTGTTATCACTTAAAAATATTTTATTTATTGATTTTTTAGAGAGAAAGGAGTGAGAGAGAGAGACAGAGAGAGAGAGAAGGGGGAGGAGCAGGAAGCATCAACTCCCATATGTGCCTTGACCAGGCAAGCCCAAGGTTTCGAACCGGCGACCTCAGTGTTCCAGGTCGATGCTTTATCCCACTGCGCCACCACAGGTCAGGCTGTGTTATCACTTAAAATAAATATCAAAAGTAAACTATACCAAAGTAACAGAAGGAAGAAATAAATAGTTCTTTAAAACTTTAATTAATCTAAAATTAGGCAAAATATGAAAAATTCAAAGTTGAACACACATAGCAAATAGTATTCCATTTTAACACACTTTTATAAATTAAATGATAGAGCCAAGCAGTGAGTAAAACAGGAAGAAGATAGAATATAGAGTATTTTAACAGCACAATGAACAAAAATGATGTGACTGATGCAGATGTAAAATATTGCATCCAAATCTGCAGAATACAAATTCATGTGAGATGCACATGTAACAATAACTAAAAAAGATCCTTTGCATGGAAAGTATAAATGAATTTCGGAGGATTGTAGCCATGCTATATTTTCTGACCACTGAGCAAGTTAAGCAAGAAAACAAAAACAAAAAGATAAATAGTAATTTCCATATGTTTGGAAATTAGGAAGTATAATTCTAAATAGATTTTGAGTCAAAAAAGAAATTATAGATAAAATTTAAGAAATAATGAGTGACAATGAAAATACAACTCACAGATTGCAGCTAAGAAAATTTAGAGAAAGAGTTATAGATTCTGTAGATGCATATAGTAGAAGATAAAATTAAAAAGTAATCTGAGCATCCATCTACAGAAACTAGGGTATAAAAAGAATGTGGGACACAAAAAATGTAGAAAAATGAAAACTTATAAAAACAGCAGAAATTAACGTAGGTAGAAGATAGTAGAGGTAGGATATATGGTGACGAACAGAGACTTGACTCAGGGTGGTGAACACACAATGCCATACACAGATGATGTAGTAGAATTGTGCACCTGCAACCTGTATAATCTTATTAGCTAATGTTACCTCAATAAATTCAATAAAAATGTTTAAAATTTATACTTTAAAAAGTAGAAAAAAGAACACATAAAATAAAGCCTAATTATAATTCTTTGAAATATTTTGAAATGTTTTCAAAATTGATAAATTTCAAAATAAAACTAGTGAAAGAGAGAGGAGAGAGAGAGAATAATCAAAATTAGGACTGTAAAAAAATATTGGCACACATCTTACAAATAATATTGTACTTATGCTATGAATAACAATGCGAGACATTTGAAAATATAATATTAAATGAGCAAATT
Source organism: Saccopteryx leptura (assembly GCF_036850995.1). Classification (NCBI taxonomy): domain Eukaryota; kingdom Metazoa; phylum Chordata; class Mammalia; order Chiroptera; family Emballonuridae; genus Saccopteryx; species Saccopteryx leptura. The sequence goes on from NC_089505.1 coordinate 258,483,777, forward strand.
TTTAGGAAAATTTTTTCTTACAAAAATAAGAATAAAAAGAAATAAAAAATTTAAGTGTACCTAACTCTTAAAAATGATTTCCTTATTAAAAGTCTACTATAGAAAATGAAATACACTCCATGGCTAGATGTCTTCAGGAATGAATTCCACTTTTATGTGGTATGCATAACCTCTCTACAACAACTAAAAAATAATTACAGAAAAGTAAAGCTATATTATTATAATCATAAAAATCTGAAAGAATCAGGTAAATTACTGGAATTAATAATTGAGTATAACAAAAATTAAAAAACAACTATATTTCTGTATACTAGCCTCAAAAATTTACAGGAAAATGAAATACATCACAAGGTACCATTTCAATGTATCGAGTTATTTACAGTAATTGTAATGGAACATTTAATTTAAGTATGTGTAAGGAAATGTGAACCATTATATACTATTTGTATTAATGTGAATATTTATATATTTATTATATATTTATCAATTTGTCAGTTTCTATCAAAATTCCCATAGACTGGGATTTAGAAATTCCACTTTTCAAGCATGTACTCTTGAACAATACTTGCAAAGCACACAAAAAAGCAGATAAAAGGACATTCATTGTAGCACTTTTATTTTTGTAATTGAGTAAAATTGGGTTAAAAGATTCTAATAAGCTTCAATAATCAAATATTTATATAAATGATATAATGTTATCCATGTTATAAAAAGCTATTTAGAAATTCAAGAAAGGTAGATTTATAAAAACTGAAATAGAAATATCTTCACAAAAATTATTAAGAGGAAAACCTAAATAATAAAGCAATGTTAGGTACTATCCTATTTATGCAAAGTAAATAATTTATTTATATATTAAATACACATATGTGAATATGTATTTTATGTAATTGAATAAGACAGGGTCAGGAAGGTTCACATAAGTTATAACAATAGCAACTTGAATTAGTTCTATGGAGAGGAGTGTGGTTGGGGATATGTGAAGTGAGAATTTTACTCTTTTTGTCAGTCTAGCTACATATTTTTTTAATTTATAAAACAAATAGGTATTTTTCCATTGTTCATATAAATTACAAATATGCTATAACTTATTTGTATATGTTATATGAGTTTGTGGTTTTATCAGCCCCTCTATGAGATTTATTTTTCAAGATGCACATTGATACTTTTGTGTTTCCTAATAAATCATCTGTGGTATTAACTGATAAAATTTTAACCAGAAATATTAATTTTATAGAAAGTCTACTAGGAACAATTAAAGTAGTAATAAAAGTAGTTAAGAGTTGTAGTAACATAGCAAGACATGAAGCACAAAGGTCTGCCTTTCAGCTGAATTTAGCATTGGAGAACATTTAAAATATTAAGATTTATAGATTACACTTAGAAAGATCCCCATCTTATATTTTGAGGCAAAAAAAAATAACACTATATTCCACCTGATATTTATTGTGAAATTGGAGACCTGCCCCGGAATATTCTATCCTCCACTTTTATTCCCTTATTATTCTGGCTGCATGGAGAGAGTATTGACTTCTGTTCTAAGCATGTCTTTCTTAGTGGGACTCCCCTTCTGGACTCTAGGGACATTGAGCAACTAGTTTGTGTGCCAGCAGTTCTGTATTTTTGGATGATGAAAATTGATTTTTCTCCTTTTAGCAGGTGCAGTCTTTGAGTGAGCGTCTCCCCTCACGACCTGCGCAGATTATGCCGTCAATAGCAGGAGAGGGGATGAGGAGGAACGTTTGGAACATTCAGCACACAGCACCAAGGGGCCTGCTGGAGCCTTGCAGCTTCACGGGTGCACTGGAAAAAAGGTAATAATAAACCTACTTTAGAACTGCTTCCTTCTTGGTATTTCCTGGATGAGTTCAGTATCTGTATGCATTTCTGGGAAAATCTAAATGAAAAGACCTCATGCCAGGCTTATTATGGTCTATGCAGTTCTGAATAAATTATTCTTATTAAACCTAAGCAATGAGAAGACTCTTTTTAAGGAAAAATATAATAATTATAAGAGATCTCAATGTGGCTTAAAATAGATTTATTTTAATGACACCTATATATTTTTTTCAAACATGAGTAAGTCTTGTGCTTACAACTGTTTTGCAACTAGGCAAATCTAGCTACAGAGATGAGACTCTTTGGTACACATTGGAAAACCTCAAAGATTTTGCATTAGGAAATAAACGCAAAAGTAGATTTTGTGCTTGCATATAGAATAAATATAAAGGTTTGAGTCTAGAAACAAGATAACCAGTTAGAAAGTTATCCCAAGTTCCTCGGTCTAAGCTGTTGAATGTCTGAATGACTGTGTGGTAGCTGTGGGAGCAGGGGGTGGGTAAATGTAGGTAGTAAAACAGGAGTCTTTCTAAAACTGTGAGAAACCTCAAGAGACAAATCTTCTAAGTTTCTTGGTACTGCAGATACCTGCTCTTAAATCACGATATTGGCATCTAGAAATATAAGTTTGTGTCAGTTGCTTAGACCATGGCAGACTGGGAGAAAAAGAATATAGTTGGAGGGTAGGGTCCCCAGGCTGGCTTAAATAGAAATGAAGCCATTCAGGAATGAATACACAAGATAGGCAGACAGTCTACCCAGACAATTTGTGAGATAGTTTCCAGGAGAAGTCATACGAACTCTGGACAATCAGAAAGGTGGGTTCTGTAGGGATCATCCTTGATTCTGTGGTGCTCTAGATTAATTTTCCTCCTTCAAGTACTCAGCTATTGCATGGGCCATAAATAGTAGCTTGTTTCCTTGCCAGAGAAGGTAAATGAGAATGAGGTAGAGATGGAACACTTTTCAATAATTCAGATAATTACATAATGCAGAGGAAGTCTAGAAGGATGGAGGGAAATCTATAGGATTAAAGGCCAAGAAAAGGATTCAGAAAGGTCACACGAAAGCAAAATCAGAATCATATTCAGAAGATAAAATGCAGAGGGTATAGAAAGAACCTTGAAGATGTCTATTTTCAATTCATGTGGGACAACTGTATTTATGAGTAAAAATCAGCCTCAATGTCTAACCTGAATTCTATTGGATGAATGATGGTGCATGCCCTAGAGCAGGACTTGTATGGAAAAGTGTTTAGGTCATTAAAGTTATGCAAAGGATGATATTCTGGTAAATTGACTCAGAGCTCTGAAGATAACTTTGAAAAAGAAAAAAAATTGGCCAGCAAACCTTAAAGAAAAGAGAGTAAAGATGAGCACAAGTGGTGTTCTCAAAAGAGTAGTATACAAGGTCTCCAGGATTTTCCTGTGTGAATAATATGGTCTTTCTATGTTACTGAGTGTGGGTTATAAACAAGTAAGTTAAAAACTTGTTACACTGGTATGCTGGCCAGTTGGCTCAGCAGTAGAGTGTCGGCCCTGTGTGTAGAAGTCCTGGGTTCAATTTCCGGTCAGGGTACACAGAAGAAGTGCCCATCTGCTTCTCTACCCTTAACCCTCTCCTTCTTTTCTATCTCTCTCTTCCCCTCCTGCAGTCAAGGCTCCATTGGAGCAAAGTTGGCCTGGGTGTTGAGGATGGCTTCATGGCCTCCACCTCAGGCACTAGAATGGCTCCGGCCGAAACAGAGCAATGCCCAAAATGGGCAGAGCATCGTCCCCTGGTGGGCATGCTGGGTGGATCCCAGTTGGGCACATGTGGGAATCTGTCTGATTGCCTCCCCGCTTCTAACTTTGGAAAAATACAAAAAAAATTAAAAAGTAAAAACTTATTATAATGACTAAAACCATATACTGGGTGTGTAATTTGTGATTGGAATACAGAAATGCAAAAACAAATCTGGCTGTAACTTATGTAATAAGTCTTTTTGGTATTAATTGATTTCTGAATGAATCTTTTTGGAATTTGACGTATTGCAAAAAAATATGTATGTGGATATATATAAAATATATAACAATAAGTAATATATTATTCATAAATATATATGAAGTTCATGGTCCAACATATGAAGTATGGTTCATATTTCTAGATATCACATTTGAGGAATACTTTGCAAAAACTAGCAGTCATTCAGAGGAGCTCTAACAGAAAAATGCCTGTCTGACAGTCACTTAATGACTCAAGAGGTGAGATAATAAACCCAGACAAGAAAATTTCTTCATGTTGCATATTTAATCTTTCAAATATACTGCTCACAAAAATTAGGGGATATTTCAAAATGAACATGAAGCGGTAAAATATCCCCTAATTTTTGTGAGCTATTTGGAGAGCTGTTGTACTGAGGAAGGACTAGCCCTCTTTACCATACCAAAGGGCAAAACTCAAACCAACAGGTTAAATGTCCATGGAGATGGATTTAGCTAAGTATTAAGCAAAGCTTTCTTTGTCACAAAAAATCCTTCCCCACCTTGAAACAGCCTTTCTGTGAGGCAGGAGTGTTTTAGCCAGCTGAAGTAACCAAGCTGAGTTTGGGTGACAACTGCCAGATAATGCAGGGAATTTATTTATTAAATGGAAAATTGGACTAGATTAGTCTTGAGGTTCCAAACAACTCTAGAATTTTATCATTATATAAAAATAAGATATGACTAAGACTGAGGCAGTTCTTCCTATGTGGTTTACAAGTTGTCTATGAAAGTAAACTGTCAGGGGAAATTACAGAAAATACCTTCAACTAGAGCAAGGTTAGATGATGGCCTATAATTCCAAATGTGAGATTTTGAAAGTTATAATAATTTATTTAAACAAACAAGATGATGGATAGATATAGAGATGGCTCTAGGTATAGATATGGATCAATATAGTTACTCATGACTTTAGAAACCTTTTTTGTATGCTCTCAAATATCTAGCTATTATAAGGCATCTTCCAGTGAGCAGTTCTAAAAGTGGCACGTGAGGAGTTAATCTTTTGTCCTCAAAGCTCAGAGGAATGTTTATCAACTCAGAGCAGGCCTCCTTTCTTCCTTTTAGTGAGTTAAGTCTGCCTTTGCTTTGTTTGACGCTGCCCATTTGAGGAAAGCTTATCCCTGACCTTCTGCCAGAGAGACTGATGACAAGGACGGCTTGCACTAACCTTGACATTCGCCAGGGTAAATGGCTTTTTCCACAAGTAGTCGGCAAACAAGGAGAGCCAGTCAAGAGCTAATGAATCTGTACCTGGAAGAAACTGAACAACAATTGTGCTTTTAAAGAAGGAAAGAGTCCTTAGAAGGTGCATGCCCATCTGGTGCTTAAAGGTTTAGGGAAAACTAACTGCCAGTGTAGTTAGAAACAAATGAATAAATAGATAGATGATGATGATGATGAAGATAGATGATAGATGATAGATAGATAGATAGATAGATAGATAGATAGATAGATAGATAGATAGATATAGATGATAGATAGATAGATAGATAGATAGATAGATAGATAGATAGATAGATAGATAGATAGAAAGATAGATAGATAATGATAGATTCAACCCCTTGTCTTAAAATGAGGGGTTATTTTTAAGTTTGACCTTCTGGTCCTTCCCTCCTGTGAATGAACTCTCAGTGCCATTCTGTAGAGCCCAGGAAAGAAAAAGTGATGCTACACAGTAACCAGGATTCCAAGACACAGTTTGTTTCAGCCTCCGCTTGTGCCACTCAGCCTAAATCCTTCCCCACTGAGTTCAAAGGAAGTTAATTGTGAATCTTATTATTTTTTAAAGACTGGCTCAATTCATCTATTGTACATGCTATTAAAAATTCAAAAACAGCAGTACAGACAGACTCATACTCTCTAAGGGGTTCCGGTGGCCAGATGTAAATTTCACCGGTCAAACTAAAAATTATAGTCCCATAATAGTTTGCATCCAAAGCCCCACTCAGTATCCTATGAATATTGCCCTTATTTCTCTAATATTGATTACTTTATTTTCATTGTGTCTATATATTACAGTCTCTTCTATGTAAGTTTCTCATTACTACAAATTCACTAGGACTATTCTTTACTTTGCACATATATATATATATTTTGTTTTTGGTGTTTTTTTTATTTTTAATTTTTATAATTTTATTTTTTTAATGGGGTGATATCAATAAATCAGGGTACATATATTCAAAGAAAACATGTCCAGGTTATCTTGTCATTCAATTATGATGCATACCCATCACCCAAAGTCAGATTGTCCTCTGTCACCTTCTATCTAGTTTTCTTTGTGCCCCTCCCCAGCCCCTCCCCCTTTCCCTCTTCCTCTTCCCCCACCGCCCCTAACCACCACACTCTTATCAATGTCTCTTAGTCTCGCTTTTATATCCCACCTACGTATGGAATAATGCAGTTCCTGTTTTTTTCTGATTTACTTATTTCACTTCGTATAATGTTATCAAGATCCCACCATTTTGTTGTAAATGATCCGATGTCATCATTTCTTATGGCTGAGTAGTATTCCATAGTGTATATGTGCCATATCTCCTTTATCCAGTCTTCTATTGAAGGGCTTTTTGGTTGTTTCCATGTCTTGGCCACTGTGAACAATGCTGCAATGAACATAGGGCTGCATGTTTCTTTATGTATCAATGTTTCTGAGTTTTTGGGGTATATACTCAGTAGAGGGATTGCTGGGTCATAAGGTAGATCTATTTTCAGTTTTTTGAGGAACCACCATACTTTCTTCCATAATGGTTGTACTATTTTACATTCCCACCAACAGTGAATGAGGGTTCCTTTTTCTCCACAGCCTCTCCAACATTTGCTATTACCTGTCTTGTTAATAATAGCTAATCTAACAGGTGTGAGGTGGTATCTCATTGCAGTTTTGATTTGCATTTCTCTAATAACTAAAGAAGATGAGCATCTTTGCATACATCTGTTGGCCATTTATATTTCTTCCTGGGAGAAGTGTCTGTTCATGTCCTCTTCCCATTTTTTTATTGGATTGTTTGTTTGTTTGTTGTTGAGTTTAATGAGTTCTTTGTATATTTTGGATATTAGGCCCTTATCTGAGCTGTTGTTTGAAAATATCATTTCCCATTTAGTTGGCTGTCTGTTTATTTTGTTATCAGTTTCTCTTGCTGAGCAAAAACTTCTTAGTCTGATGTAGTCCCATTCATTAATTTTTGCCTTCACTTCTCTTGCCTTTGGAGTCAAATTCATAAAATGCTCCTTAAAACCCAGGTCCATGAGTTTAGTACCTATGTCTTCTTCTATGTACTTTATTGTTTCAGGTCTTATGTTTAGATCTTTGATCCATTTTGAGTTAATTTTAGTACAAGGAGACAAACTGTAGTCCAGTTTCATTCTTTTGCATGTGGCTTTCCAGTTTTCCCAGCACTATTTGTTGAAGAGGCTTTCTTTTCTCCATTATGTGTTTTTGGCCCCTTTATCAAAAAATTATTTGACTATATATATGTGGTTTTATTTCTGGGCTTTCTATTCTGTTCCATTGGTCTGAGTGTCTATTTTTCTGCCAATACCATGCTGTTTTGATTGTCATGGCCCTATAATATAGTTTGAAGTCAGGTATTGTAATGCCCCCAGCTTCATTCTTTTTCTTTAGGATTGCTTTAACTATTCGGGGTTTTTTATAGTTCCATATAAATCTGATGATTTTTTGCTCCATTTCTTTAAAAATGTCATTGGAATTTTGATGGGAGTTGCATTAAATTTATATATTGCTTTGGGTAATATGGCCATCTTGATTATATTTATTCTTCCTAACCAAGAACAAGGAATATTCTTCCATCTCATTATATCTTTTTTTATTTCCCTTAACAATGGTTTGTAGTTTTCATTATATAAGTCCTTTACATTCTTTGTTATGTTTATTCCTAGGTATTTTTTTTTTTTATTGCAATCGTGAAGGGGATTATTTTTTTGAGTTTGTTCTCAAATGTTTCATTGTTGGCATATAGAAAGGCTATTGACTTCTGTATGTTAATTTTGTATCCTGCGACCTTACTGTATTGGCTTATTGTTTCTAGTAGTCTTTTTGTGGATTCTTTGGGGTTTTCGATGTATAGGATCATATCATCTGCAAAAAGTGATACCTTTACTTCTTCTTTTCCGATATGGATGCCTCCTTATTTCTTTGTCTTGTCTGATTGCTCTGGCTAGAACCTCTAGCACTACATTAAATAAGAGTGGAGAAAGTGGACAACCCTGTCTTGTTCCTGATTTAAGGGGGAAAGCCTTCAGTTTTGTGCCATTTAATATGATGTTAGCTGATGGTTTATCATATATGGCCTTTATCATGTTGAGATATTTTCCTTCTATACCCATTTTGTTGAGAGTCTTAAACATAAAATTGTGTTGTATTTTATCAAAAGCCTTTTCTGCGTCTATTGATAAGATCATGTGGTTTTTGTTCTTTGTTTTGTTGATATGGTGTATTATGTTAACCATTTTACGTATGTTGAACCATCCTTGAGATTCTGGGATGAATCCCACTTGATCATGATGTATTATTTTTTTTATTATGTTGTTCTATTCGATTTGCTAGTATTTTGTTTAGTATTTTATCATCTATATTCATTAGAGATATTGGTCTGCAGTTTTCTTTTTGTGTGCCATCCTTGCCTGGTTTTGATATGAGGGTTATGTTGGCCTCATAAAATGTGTTTGGAAGTATTGCTTCTTCTTCAATTTTTTGGAAGACTTTCAGTAAAATAGGAACCAAGTCTTCTTTGAATGTTTGATAAAATTCACTGGTATAGCCATCTGGGCCTGGACTTTTTTTGGGGGGGGGGAGGTTTTTAATGTTTTTTTCTATTTCTTCTCTACTAACAGGTCTGTTTAGGCTTTCTGCTTCTTCTTGAGTCAGTCTAGGAAGGTTGTATTTTTTCTAGGAATTTATTCATTTTTTCTAGGTTGTTGAATTTAGTGGCATAAAGTTTTTCATAGTATTCTACAAAAATTCTTTGTATATCTATGATTTTCGTGCTGATTTCTCCTGTTTCATTTTGGATTTTGTTTATATGAGTTCTTTCTCTTTTTTCCTTGGTAAGTCTTGCCAAGGGTTTGTCAATTTTGTTGATCTTTTCAAAGAACCAGCTCCTTGTTCTACTAATTTTTTCTATAGTTTTTCTGTTCTCTATTTCATTTATTTCTGCTCTGATTTTTATTATCTCCTTTCTTCGGCTCGTTTTGGGTTGTCTTTGTTCTTCTTTTTCCAGTTCCTTAAGGTGTGAAGTTAAGTGGTTCACATGGGCTCTCTCTTGTTTGTTCATATAGGCCTGAAGTGATATGAACTTCCCCCTTATCACTGCTTTTGCTGCATCCCATAGATTCTGATATGTTGTATTGTCATTTTCATTTGTCTGTATATATCTTTTGATCTCTGCACTTATCTTCTTTGACCCATTCATTTTTTAAAAGTATGTTGTTTAGTTTCCACATTTTTGTGGGATTTTTTTTTCCTCTTTTTTGCAGTTGAATTCTAGTTTCAAGGCATTATGATCAGAAAATATGCTTGGTACAACTTTGATTTTTCTGAATTTGCTGATGTTGTTTTGTGGCCCAACATATGGTCAATTCTTGAAAATGATCCATGTACTGGAGAAAAATGTATACTCAGTCACTTTGGGATGAAATGTCCTATAGATGTCTATCATATCCAGGTGCTCTAGTGTTTTGTTTAAGGCCAATATATCTTTGTTGATTCTCTGTTTGGATGACCGATCTAGAGCTGTCAGTGGTGTATTGAGGTCTCCAAGTATGATTGTATTTTTGTCAGTTTTTGTTTTAAGGTCAATAAGTAGCTGTCTTATATATTTTGCTGCTCCTTGGTTTGATGCATATATATTAAGAATTGTTATGTCTTCTTGATTCAATGTCCTCTTAGCCATTATGAAATGGCCATTTTTTTCTCTGAGTACATTTGCTTTCTTGTAGTCAGCATTATCAGATATGAGTATTGCTACACCTGCTTTTTTTTGGATGTTATTTGCTTGGAGTATTTTTTTTCAGCCTTTCACTTTGAATTTGTTTTTATCCTTGTTGCTTAGATGTGTTTCTTGTAGGCAGCATACAGTTGGATTTTCTTTTTTAATCCTTTCTGCTACTCTGTGCCTTTTTATTGGTGAGTTTAATCTGTTTACATTTAGTGTAATTATTGACACTTGTGAGTTCCCTATTGCCATTTTATACATTGCTTTCTGTTAGTTTTGTGTCTTGTTTCATCCTTCTCTTTCATGTTTCTATCTTTAGTTTTTATTTGGTTGTATTCCATACATCTTTCCTCTTTGCTATCTTTTTTAAATCATGTGCCTTTGTGGTGGTTTTTCAATGGTGGTTACTATTAAGTAATGAAAAGGGTTCCTACCCTGTTCATTGTAGTGCCCTATCTTGTGAGTGTTTCTGAACTTCATCGTCCTTTGCTACTGTTAATCTCCATCCTCTCCCTCCCCTTTTTTTTGTTGTTGTCACAGTTTAAATTTGGCTTTATTGTGTTCTTCTTGGAGCTTTTACTTGTGGCTTTGTTTTTTTTTTTGTTCTTTGTATCTGATTGGAGAACCCCCTTTAGTAATTCCTGGAGTGGGGGTTTTCTGATGATAAATTCCCTCATCTTTTCTGTATCTGTGAATGTTTTTATTTCTCCTTCCTATTTGAAGGATAGCTTTGATGGGTATAGTATTTGTGGCTGAAAGTTCCTCTCTCTTAGGACTTTAAATATTGGGGCCCACTCTCTTCTAGCTGATAGAGTTTTTGTTGGAAAATCTGATGATAATCTAATGGGCCTTCCTTTATATGTTGTATTCTTCTTTTCCCTGGCTGCCTTGAGAATTTTTTCTTTGTCGTTGGTTTGTGCCAATTTCATTATGATGCGCCTTGGAGTAGGTTTGTTGGGGTTAAGAAAACTCAGAGTTCTGTTTGCTTCTTGAATTTGAGGCTTTAATTCTTTCCACAGGCTTGGGAAGTTCTCATCTATTATTTGTTTGAGTATGTTCTCCATTCCATTTTCTCTCTCTTCTCCCTCTGATATACCTATTATTCTTATGTTATTCTTTTTGATGGAGTCAGATAATTCCCGTAGGGCTATCTTATTTTTTAAATCTTTGAGTCTCTTTCTTCTTCTCTCTGTTGTGCCTCAAGTTGCTTGTCTTCTATTTCACTAATCCTACCTTCTATCTGGCTTGTTCTATTAGCTAAGCTTGTTACCTCGTTTTTCAGCTCGTGAATTGAGTTTTTCATCTCTGTTTGATTTGTTTTTATAATTTCAGTTTCCTTGGTAATATATTCTTTGTGTTCATTGAGTTGTTTTCTGTGCTCCCTATATTGCCTTTCTGTGTTTTCTTGTATATCTCTGAGTATTTTTAGGATTTATATTTTAAATTCTCTGTCATTTAACTCCAAGGTTTCCAATATATTAAATTTTTTCTCCATAGATATTTCCTCATCTATCTGTGTTACCTCTCTTTCTTTTGTACCCATGATATTTGATTTTCTCTTCCTTAATGGCATCTGAGGGTGGTTTTGTTGATAGTATTAATGAGATTTAATAAAGAATAAAAAGTTAAAAAATAAAAAATAAGAGTTTTTTTTTTTAAATTAAAAATTAAAAAAAAAGGAAAATAAAAAAAGAAAAGAAAATTATTTCCCCCCTTCTTTTTTCTTCTCCTCTCTTCTCTTTCTTGAGACAATCTTGTGGTGAACTGTGAATTATATTGTACTAAATAGAACAAACAAACAAACAATGCCTATAATGGAGGGCCTGAGTTGGGGAGAAGTAATAAAGGGGCAAAAGAAGGGGGTATGGACCCACAAAATGCAAATAAGAAAGAAATTTGGGTCCAGAATAAAATGATTTGCTTTTAGGAGTTGGTTGACTAAGAGATATGATGAGAGGAATAAGAGGGAAACAGGAAAATGGGGGGGGGGGATTTAAAAAATTACTATTGTATTTAGTGGAACAAGAACTAGATAAAATGGAGAGCCAGGGTTAGGAGCACTGCTAGTGAGTTAAAAAAGTGAAGTAAACCCCCCCCCCCAAATGCCACAAACATAAGTTTGAGTCCCAGATAAGATAATTTGTTCGTTATTGAGGATTGAATGAGAGGAGATGTAAAGTAGAAAGGAAGAAACTAATATAGAGGGAGAAAAGAAAGAGAGAGAGAAAAGAAAGAGGGAACCACTAAAAGAAGAAAAAAGAAAAAAAAGGAGAGAGAGAGAGAGAGACAAAATTAAGGGTTTTGGAGTGCAACCCTCATAGAGAGAAAGGAAGAGGAAAGAAAAGATAATGGGAGATGTAACACTTATGGGTAGTGTAGTTCAAGGAGAGAAGAGAGTAAGACCAGCAGAGAATTAAACGACCAAATTGGAAGAGGAAAAAAAAAATCAAGACATGAAGATAAGAGAAACAAATGAACAAATATAATAAAATGGGATAGGTTATAAAGTCTGTGGATTATTCTTGATTTTGAGAGGTTATCTTCTTGCTTTTTCTTTTCTCTCCCTCTTCTTGGTCAATGACTCTTTACCCCGGGTTCTGCCCCTGTGGCACTCTCAGGTAGAGGTTTGCAGTTAATAAGTCTGTATGGCGATGCCATGTATTTGGCTTCAGTCTCATTGGCAGTCGAGGCTCATTAGCATTTGTAGGCTCCAACAGTGAGAGAGTCCGTGTTCCTGGAGCCTCTCTCCTAGTCTTTCCTTCCTCAATTAGTAGCCTGGTAATCCAGCTATGGGGTTGATGCTGCCTCTGCCTGGTTAGTAAGAGGCTCAAAAAGCTGGCAACTCCCCACTCTATTTCCACTCAGCACAGGGCTCTGGGTAAGGCTCAATCAGTCAGAGCCCCTAGCATAATCAGGTGGGGCTTCCGCCCACACAAAGACCTCTGACTCTGCCACTCTGTCCAGTAACATGGGCGGGCGGACGGGCGCCCACTCCCGGGGTGCTCGGAGGAAACTCTCACTCACTCTCTGCCTGTGCTCTCGCTCACTCCCTGTTCACCGCTTTTTCAGGGTGCTGGGTCAGCCTAGATTCCGCTTTCAGCTCATTCAAAGGCCCTGACTCTGCCTCTCTGTGGGGTAACATGGGCGCCCACTCCCAAGGCCCTCGGAGGAATCTCTCGCCCACTATCTGAGCACGCGGACCAGGATATCAGGCCGGCACTCTCACACCCCGAGAGAGACCTCCGCCCGCACCGAGAAGTTCCAGTGTTGGAATTAGCTCTCACTCCTTTCCCGTGCTTGGCTTTTCCAGGGCGCTGGGGCGGTCCCAAGATTCTGCTTTTCAGCCCACACAAAGGCCTCTGACTCTGCCTCTCTGTGGGATAACACAGGCGCCCACTCCCGGGGCTTTTGGAGGAATCTCTTGCCCACTATCTGTGCGCGCCGACCAGGAGATCGGGGCGAATGGCTGCCCCACTTGTCTTTCATTATCTGGGTTTGGCACGAGTGTTAGCTTGTATTGCCTGGGTTGCCACAGGCACAGTTTTTCCTCGGCTTGGATCTCCGTGCCACAGCCTGATTCGGCCGTTTGTGCCACGGCCTGGATCTATTCACCCCCTTTGCCCGCCTTAGTTTCTATACTCTCAGTTCCCAGTGGAAGCAGCCTTATTTAGGTTAGTGAGGAAGGCAGAGTATTTCTTACTCCCTATTTCCTTCCGGGTTTGATTATATATTTAGCCAATTTTTCGATCAACCATACCTTCGGGTGTATTGAAGATCATCTGGAGGCTCCAAGGATAGATTTTTTTGTTTCTGGTTGAAGATCTTGTTGAGTTTTTGGGGATATTTATCGGTATCGCTTCCTACTGCGCCATTACTCTGACGTCATCTATCTGCACATATATATTTTGACTCTTCACTTAACTTGTAAAAAATATACTCAGATTAGGAGACATTTTTAATCCACCATTATACATCACTCGATTCTGGTATGCTTCTTAGGAGCTTAGCATGGGAGAGTATGCTGATGCCTTATAAGAGTTGACCAACTGTATTTTCCCAAACTTCATTCAGTTTATTTTTTCAAGTCTTTTGATGATTTTTTTCTTGCTGGGTTGTCTTTTCATTATATGTTCTGGATACAATTCCTTTTTTAGATAAATGTATGGCAAATATATTCCTCCACTGTGGCTTGCCTTTTCATTAACTTAAATTGGTGTCTTTTGGTAATAAATTTTAATGATTTGATTTACTAATATTTTTCTTTATACTTAGTACTACCTTAGAAATATTGCCTTTGCCAAGGTCGTGAAGAAATTATCTTTTGCTGTCTTCTAGAACATTTATTGTACTATCTTTACATTTTGTCCTAGAATCTAGCTGAAATTGATTTTTTTTTTTTTTTTTAGAGAGACAGAAAGTCAGAGAGAGGGATAGATAGGGACAGATAGACAGGCACAGAGAAAGATGATTGCATCAGTTTTTCATTGTGGCACTTTAGTTGTTTATTGATTGCTTTCTCATATGTGCCTTGACCGGGGGTCTACAGCAGACAGAGTAACCCCTTGTTCAAGTCAGTAACCTTGGGTCCAAGCTGGTAAGCCTTGCTCAAACCAGACGAGCCTGTGCTCAAGCTGGCGACCTTGGGGTCTCAAACCTGGGTCCTAGGCATCTCAGTCCGACACTCTATCCACTGCTCCACCACCTGGTCAGGTTGAAATAGATTTTTCTATATATGTGAGAGGATTGAGGTTTAATTTTTATATGAATACTTAATTGGTCCAACAATTAATCTTTACATTAAAGCAGAGATTTTCAATTGGTGGTCTGTAAGAATTTTTTATAATATGCGATATCTTTCATCCAGCCCTCCAAGGATGAAAAATGTTTAAGAGAATAAGCAAAAATATATATATATCTAACACATGGACACAGACAACAGTGCGGTGAGAGCCAGAGGGAAGAGGGGCGGGGGGAGGTGGAGGTGGGTAAATGGGTGATAAGTGGAGATAGAAAGAGATTTTGCTTTGGGCAAAGGGCATACAATGCAGTGCGCAGATGATGTTTTGTTGAGTTGTACACTTAAAACGTGTATAGTTTTGTGACCCAATGTCACCCCAATAAGCTCTATTAAAAATGACATAACAAAATGATCTCAGAAAAAAGATAAAATGAAATATGCAATACCTGACTACTTACTTAGGGACACTGACCTCTTTTCTTTTAAATTGTCAAATTAAAAAATGATGACAGCCAACACAACAATAGCCATTCAATGTGAATGATTCAAATTATACATTTTTTGTGTGTGTGAGATGGGCAAAATATATATTTTTGGTGTGCCTCAGAATTTTAGTAATTAGTTTATGTGTGCCAGGAGATAAAAAAGGTTGAATGTCACTGCACAAAAAAAATTGTACATTTGTGAGTCTCTGTGGATTCTCTTTGTTGCCTCATTGATAAGTCTGTGTTGAGGCAATTTTACACAGTATTACTTACTGTAATCATTAATAAGTGGCTGTTCAAAATAATCCAACTTTATTTTTCTTCAAGATTGTCTTGAATATTTTGGTCTTTGCATTTCCATAGAAATTTTAGAATTAGCTTATCACTTTTTTAAAAAATATTTTATTTATTGATTTTTAGAGAGAAGGGAGAGAGAGAGAGAGAGAGAGAGACAGAGAGAGACAGAGAGAGAAGGGGGAGGAGGAGCAGGAAGCATCAACTCCCATATGTGCCTTGACCAGGCAAGTCCAAGGTTTCGAACCGGTGACCTCAGTGTTCCAGGTCGACACTTTATCCCACTGCGCCACCACAGGTCAGGCTTATCACTTTCTATACCTGCATATTTACATATACATACAACCTGTTAAGATTTTAACTGGAATGATATTGGTTACATAAATTAATTTGGAAAGAATTGACATCTGCAATATCAAATCTCAAGTCCCATGTTAAATAGAAGTAAATTTCTTGGTTTAGAAATGTTTGGGCATTTTTTTTTTGTCATTTTTTATTGATTGCTATCATAATTTTACTGTTTTCAGGGAACAAACTCTGTATGATTTCCATATTTTAAATTTTTCTGAGACTTATTTTTGATCTTTATGTTAAATATTCCATTTGCTTTTAAAGAGAAGTTTATTCTGTAGTTTGCTGTTTAACATTTTATGTAAGCTGATTAGATTAAGTTGGTCATTTATGTCATTTAATTCTATATTTACTGATTTTGTTGGTCATCTTATATAATAAGTTGCTGAAAGTGTTTTTTAAAACCCAGTATGATTGTGTATCATATGATTCTCCTTTTCATTTTTTCATGTTTTCCCTAATATGATAAGACTTATTAAGTATATACAGATTTAGGGTTATTATATCCTAGTCTGTTGACCTTTTTGTCATTTTGGAGCATCTCTTGTTACTTCAATAATTTTTCTGATATTCTTTCTTTTGGTTACTGCTTATATATTCTATTCTATTCTGTTACCAAAAAATTTTCCAGATCTTGATATTTAAAGCAAAAGTACTCTTGGATTTTTTTTCTTTTATTTATCCAGATAATTTTTATTTCATATTTGGAGTAATAAATCCATTTACATTTAACATACTTACTTTGGAGCTTAAACCTTTTACTTTACACAAACTACTTATTTGCATCATCTATGCTATTTTTGCTCAATTCATTGCTTTATTTTTTGTTAATCTGGTAATTATTTTAATATTTTTATTATTTCTCTCTATTATGTTTTAGTAATATATTTCTTTATTATTCTTTCAATTTACCCTAGATATAACAATATATATCTTTGACTTAACTAGATTTTATTGCAAGTTTATATTTTTTAAATTTTCTGACAATGCCAGGGATAATTTAACTCCATTTACCCCCTTTTCCAAATACAGAGTTCTTTTGTCTTTAGTTTTTTGTGCACTCTAAACCTCACAAGACTAATTTTTAATGTGTTATTAATTCAATGCTCATGTAAGTTTATGCACATATTTACCATTGAGTGTTTCTTCATTCATTTTTTAACCTTTAACATCATCTATGGTTTATTTTTCTTCGCATATAGAACATATTTTGATAATTTCTTTGTTACAACTATCTTGATGATGATTTCTACCAGTTTTTGTTTGAAAAAGACCTTTACTATAGATATTTTGCAAGAAATATTTACCAGGTTTAGAATTATAGTTTAACAGTAACTTTCTTTCATCACTTTCAGATTGTATTTTATTGTTCTTTGGCTTCATTGTTTCTCTTGAGAAGTCAGCTGTAAATTTTGATATTGCTCTTTGGAAGATAATTATTTGTAAATCGTAATGTTTATATCTGTTCTTCTAATATTTTAACTTTGCCCTTGTTTAGAAGTATTTTTTCTCTGTTGTGACTAGGTGTGTTTTATTTATTTATTTATCCTACATATGGTTCGCACTATTTTTTACTTCTATGGTTGGTATCTTTTCTGATATCTGAAGGTTTTTGCTATTTTTTTCTTAAAACTTTGCTTCTGTACCTTCTGTGAGTATAATTACATTTATGATAGACCTTTATATGATGTCCTATATGCCTCTTAAATTTTTCTAACCTGCCTCCATCTGGATATTTTATTTTAGTTGCTGTGTCTAATGTGTATTTACTGAATACTCCATTTAAAAATATTGTAGCCTGATCAGGTGGTGGCTCAATGAATAGAGCATCAGACTGGGACACAGAAGTCCCAGGTTCAAATTCCCAAGGTGGCTGACTTGAGTGTGGGATCATCCAGTTTCAGTGTGGGCTCACCAGCTTGAGTGTGGGATCATAGATATGACCTCATGGTCATTGGCTTTAGCCATAAGGTCGCTGGCTTGAAGTCCAAGGTTGCTGGCTTAAGCCCAAGGTTGTTGGCTTAAGGAAGGGGTCACTAGCTCTGCTGTAGCCCCCTCCCCACTTGTGTCCAAATGGTTAGTAGTGTTAGCATATGCAAATGCTATTCCAGGAGTAGGCAGTAATAGAAACTGAGCACTTGCCTTAATTAAAAGGACAAATAAATGGAGTGAATGACAATGTTTATAGTTGGCGTAACAGTGACAACAATGTACAGATTGGGAAGATAGAATTTCTATGACCTAAAATTTTGGGATGTATTTAAATAATTTAAAATTTTATTCTAGAAATTATTTATTTATTTATTTATTTATTTTTGTGGCAGAGACAGAGAGAGAGTCAGAGAGAAGAACAGGTAGGGACAGACAGGCAGGAAGGGAGAGAGATGAGAAACATCAATTCTTCATTGCTATTCCTTAATTGATCATTCATTGATTTCTCATATGTACCTTGACCGGGGGGCTACAGCAGCCCAAGTGACCCCTTGCTCAAGCCAGCGACCTTGGGCTCAAGCTATTGAGCCTTGCTCAAACCCGATGAGCCCATGCTTAAGCTGGCAACCTCCAGGTCTTGAACCTGGGTCCTTTATGTCTCAGTTAGATGCTCTATCCACTGTGCCACCACCTGGTCAGGCTCACTTTATTTATTATTAATAGGAGGAAACTGCATCCCAGAGAATCTTGTCATTCTATTCGAGAACCAGGTGATGAGAATCAGAGTTGGGAAGTCTTCCTGGGTTTCCAAACTTTAACTAAGGTGGCTGTTATAAACTCAATGGTATTACCCAAAAGTTTGTGTGTTGAAGCCGTAATGCCCAATATGTCTGTATTTGGAAACAGCCTTTAAGAAGATTATTAAGCTTAAATGAGGTCAGAAGGGTGAGACCCTAATCTGATAGAACTGGTGCCCTTATAAGAAGAGTAAGAGAAATGAGGTTCCTCTCTCTCTGTCAGCACACACAATGAAAGGCCATGTGAGGACAAAGACTGAAGACAGACTGTCTGTCTGTGAGCAAGGAAGTGAGGCCTCATTAGACATCAGCCCTCCTTGCACCGTGATCTTAGGCTTCCAGCCTCAGAACTATGAGAAGATAAATTTCTATTGTTTAAGCCACCTAGCCTGTGGAATTTTGTGGCAGCCGGAACAGACTAATATAGCACCCTTTCTACTAAATCAGATTCAAGTTGCTTTCCTGAGCTCTTTTGACCCACAAAGATGTCTTCAGGGAGTCAGACAATGTCCACTCCCACTTCAGTGAAAGAAAAATCTATGCCTAACTTTTTTTGACATTGGGATTCTGCATAAGATTTTGTTTGAAAAAGAGCCCTGATAAAAGAAATTATATGAGGCCCTGGCCAATTGGCTCAGTGTTTGAGCATAGGCCCGGTGTGTGGAAGTCCTGTGTTTGATTCCTGGCCAGGGCACACAGGAGAAGCACCCATCTGCTTCTCCACACTTCCCCCTCCCTTTTCTCTTTATCTCTCTCTTCCCCTCCTGCAGCCAAGGCTCCACTGGAGCAAAGTTGGCCCAAGTGCTGAGGAAGGTTCCCTGGCCTCTGCCTCAGGTGCTAGAATGGCTCCAGTTGCAATGGAGCCATTAAATTAAAGCCTTATCTTTAATTCAAATGGAGCAATGGCCCAGATGGACAGAGCATCACTCCCTAGTGGGCATGCCAGGTGGATCCCAGGTGGGCACATGTGGGAGTCTGTCTCTCTGCCTCCCTGCTTCTCACTTTAGAAAAACACACACAAAAAAATAATAATAATTTGAAAGTCAGCGATCCCAGAATATATCAAGATTAGAAGTAATTTTGTAAATGTGGATAAATAAAATGAGGTCTAGATTTCCTTCCAGTTATTGTTAAAAAGAGGGCTGAGATAGCTCTGTTAGATATCAGATGACAGCGTGACATGAGGCATTTGATTTCCCTAAGTTCCATTTTATCCACCTCTGTGGTAGGTAGTTATTCTAATCCTGGCAAAAAGTTGCAGGGAATATAAATATGTTTATTCATGTGTAATGCACCTTAATTTTTATTTGTCAAAGATGGCAGAAATGTGATGTCATTCTGTTTGAGACACCTGTCCTTTTTGTGGCTGTTTCTAAGTTTTAGGAGACTTATTTAGTGTCATGGCCTTACTGAGAGTAGGAGAGGAGTGGGGTGGGGCAGGTTTCTAACTGCTGCTGATGATATGTATTCATGATGGCCAACACTGAGACATCCTTTTTCCTGTGTGGTTATCTGTTGACACTACACAAGCTGCAGCTAAAGGCCCTTTGCTTCTTTTTGCAAGTCTCCTTCACTTCGGTGGTATTCTCTGCTATTTTTGTGTTGTAACGCTCACTCTTGAAGGGGTGACCTAGGCTTTGCCGTTCCATATTCAACATGCAGACTCTTTTTTGGAGGAGTGATTTTTCATTCAGTTAGTCCACAGTATATAATGGGACATTCAGATGTTGCAAATCTAGGGGTTTTACTAATTCTTTAGGGCTTATCCCAGGGAGCAGACATAGGACTTCACTTTTCTTTGGAATTTACCAACTTCTATACATATGTCATTTTCTCATCTCAATTTGTAGGAGATGGACTGTCTTAGGGTGTAAGAAGTGTTGTTCTTTCATCATTAAGTTTAGTCCCAAATTGATTGTCTATACTGAGTCACTTCTGCTGCCTAAAGGGTCTTGGCTTTTGACACTGAAAACCGGAAAAACACTGCGTATGTTTCTTTTCTGCTGTCACACCTCTTCCCTGAGGCAGAAGTGTAGAATGGTTTAGCTGCTACTTAAATAATGGAGAACATAGGAAAATTTAAAGGGATAGATAGATGATAGATAGATAGATAGATAGATGATAGATAGATAGATAGATAGATAGATTTCTCATCAACATATTGTTTCATCTATATATCTACATTCACTTCTAAATCTACCATTCTAGGATATAATAAGAACAATGGCTCCATAATTCCTTTTGCTGAGTACTTACTCTCCTAGGTTACCACACTGAGCACTTTTCATGTATCTATGATTTTTAACATTCCTAATAATCCAATAAGGTAGTCTTATCTTTAATTCAAAAATAAGAAAACTGAGGCTTGGAAATGGTTAACTCAACATCACGGAGTTGAAATAAGTGGCAGAACAACTATTCTAGTCCAGGTCTATATCACGTTAACCCTGTGCTCTTAATCATGTTGCGCTGCTTCTCATTAGGGAAGAAGTCTTGTCACTCCATAACCTGCATCAGAATGTATTAAACTGTGTTTAGCAGATGTAGAGCTATGAAAGAAAGCCTCAAGTAATGGGCTTATGCTCACATTTATGTAATCGTCACAGAAAATTTCAATGTTATCCTGTCATTTTTTAATTTTATAGGTAGGAAACTGAGGCACAGAAAGGATTAGAACCCAGAAAGATGGGCTCTAGAGTCCATGTTCTTAACTGCCATGTTCTGTTGTCTTCTGCATGAAAGGGACAGGAGGGTGATGAGTGCCCCTGGGGAGAGCCTGCCAAGTGGTAGACAAATCTATACTTTCTTCAACTTCCCTTGGGATCTTCAGAGCCATGGCATTTGCTACCTGAAGGCTTACTAAGCATACAGTATACAGTGGAGATGATAGCATTTCATTCCTTCTAGGTCAGTTGGTTCTCAGCAGCATGCTCTCTGGTGTGTGATTTGAGGATCTCCAGACAAACTCCACAATCCAGGGAAGGTCAGTCTAAATATCAGCCATGTAAACAGTACCTTCACCATAAGCCCAAGGCTGATTTATCACTCTCGCTTCATTCATTCTTTTTCAGGACAGGGCATAGCATGGATAACACTGAAGGCAGAGTAAAGGACCTGCTCGAGTCCCTGGGCCCCTCCTAATTCAAAAGTTGTTTCCCTGGCTCTTTGTTTCAGTATCCCTCTGCACCCTGAACATTTTTTTTTCTAACTTTTTTATGTTTTGAGACTTGTGTCTGCCTTTATTTTTTCCATTTTATATGTTGTGGATGTTGGTGTCTCTGTGTGTGTCTGTGTGCATGTGTATGAAAGTAGATTTATAAAAACATGACTCCTCTGTTGCAATTTGCAAAATAGAGACATAATAAATTGAAACATATTTTGATATTCAGTGCATTGGTTTCAGGTTAATAAAAGCATGTTGCTCATGATAAATAGGTCATTACTTGGAACTCCATCCCTGCAAACTTCTTTAATCACCCACGAGCCACACCTGCATGCTGCAGTCCCTCTTGGGAGTCCACAGGAGATGGGCAGACACCATTGAGTCCTCTCTCTGATGAACTACTGTTATTGGACTCAGTCACAAACTGCCCTCACAATCTTTTTGACTCTTTGCTCCCTGTAAAAGATAGCAATGAAGAAATAATATTCTAATTCTGCTGGCAGATCTCAGCTGGGCTGGCTTATTACACTTAATGGATTTAAACAGACCTTTGCAAACTTTATAATTATATCAATTTACTTGCTCCTTGCTTCCTTTTGTTACTAAGCAAGTACTAATGGGACTACGCTGCTATAGGTGTGCCAGCAGAGAAAAATGTTCCTAGATGCTTGGCCATGGTGACTTTCCACTTTAGTCAGGCAGCAGGTGTTACTCTCAGGAATCGAATTCTTTCTGCCATCAGCTTTCAGGTGGAGTCCAGTTCATCATGGCTCCCTGGTGATTGCAGATATAGCCAAGTCTTAGTTATCCAGGTGGGGATTACTCATTTTGTATTGTTTCTGGGACTAATATTCATTCTCAGATTGGCATCATTTGCTCCTGGCCCCTGGTACTGAGAGACTCCTGAAGAATTCAAATATTGTCCTAAGGTAATCTGACTTTGTCCCCAGGTGACTACCCCCAAATACTCATTGTTTTGAAGTAGTAATAAAAGGCTGGTTTGCTTGCTGATGTACTTGTCAGTGTAGCTCTGCCATGCATCATCTATATTACTTATGTAGGGAGAGTATTTCCCCAAAAGCTCAGACCTCTTTTCACCATGGGCTCTGACACTGACTGGATGGATGGCTCTGAACAAGTCGCTTGATCTTTTATTTTTATTTTTTTATCTCAATTTCTTTATCCTTACAATGACAGAGTTTTTGTACTTCAGTGACCTCTAAGGACTCTTCCATCTCTGAAACTTCCCTTATTACACTCTGGAAATCTCAGTAACCTTATTTTCCACATTTTCCATAACATGATTTCAAAACTTTACCTGGTTAACATCTTATATGTTAGCCTATCAGAAGACTCGAGGAATCAGTTGTATGGTTCAGATGCCTTGTATGTACCAGGAACGTGGTGGGGTGTTTTGTGCTCCCCCCGCCAAACTGATGCTGAGCTGAATGGCAGAAAGTGCCCTGTACGCCTCCATCTTCCTTCTATCTATACAATGAGCCTTGAATGTTGATTACATTCAGATCACACTAAAAATTTTCATCTGTTTAAAGATATGTATGCTCTCCATTCTAGAACTCAGTATTTTTTTCCACTTGAACTCATTTGCCTTTTTCCCAGCAGATACTATATTCAGTCAGTTTGTGGAAACTAGTTTTTGGTGTCACTGCACATTTGCTCAAGATATTTATTTATTTTTAAACTACAATAAGCTAGTATTTGCCAGCAAAGGATCCTGTTTGAGGTTCACTGATGCAACTGGAGAGGCTGGCAAGGGAATTCTGGTTCTGTTAGCCAGCTCCCTGATGGTGGCTCAGGGCTCTAAATTGTTCAGATTATCTCTCTGCTCTGAAATCTTAATACAAATAACTTTTCAATAATTAGTAAGGTTTTATCACATGCATAAAGACATTGTAAAGATATGAAAAACACTAATGTTGTTTTAATTGCCTTTAAGTTTCCTATGGGAGTTATATTTTCATAAGGATACCCCTTATAATACTCACAGTTGGGAGCACATGTCTGAGTTCAAAGAAGAATACCTTTTAATTTGCTTAACTCTTTCCAGCCCTGGGTATGACTTTTCTGTATATGAAGTCCTATCTGAGGATTACAGTTATTTTCGAAGACAGTAAATAAGGGTCAAGTGAATGCACTGGGTAATAGCTAAGCACAGCTACATAAAGAAAAGAGAAGAGACAAAAGGAGTGTCATCTTCCATTAGCAAAAGTAGGTATTAAGCATGTGGCATGCTTGCTCCCAGAATACAGGCACAATGAATACTTTGGCAAAAGTGTCATGAAACACACAATTAAAGTTTTCTCAAAATCATTTTCTTTAACAACAACGGGTTTTTTTAGAACTATTGTCCCCAACCAGGCCACTTTAGATACACTACACTGGGAATGTCCAGTGGAATTGTCAAGCAGGCATCGGACATCCCTTTAGGTATGTCCGATTGGGTCTTACTTCCATTTGGGTCTTACATACAACTGCAACTCTCCCCCACCTCCAAAAAAAAAAAACCAGGGAAGACAGGTTGACTTTTGGCTACAGAAGCTTATTGTGCCCCCGCCATGCTAGGGTCACCATCATCTCTCCTTCCCCATAGACTCTGTACTGTCCACCCCTAACACTCACCTCTGGGACCCCAGTCCTCACTGCACCTCACTGTTGGATCATGGAAAGTCAGCAAGAGTAAGAATAAACAAAGGAAAGCTCTCTTTACCCTTGACACTAGTTTTCTTAATTCCAAATACACCAGTATTTTTCTGGGTAGTATTTCTGCTTTTGGATTAAGAACAGTTAGCAAACTGACCCTGACTGAGAAACATTCCCTGTAGTTTATACCCAATTCTAGGAAAAAGATCCTCATTTATCCAGATGCAACTTGCTAAAGATTTCCCAAGGCTATGAAATTATGAACAGTGGTTTGGAGCCTCCACTGCCACAGATGGAACGGTGGATGGAAGGGAGTTTTAAATCCTCCTGTAGGATATTTTGCCAGAGAAAAAGGAAGCATATAAGTTCTAACTCTTAACATTTTCTCCTATAAAAACTGAGTGATACTATTTATAGTATATGACTAACATCATGTCACAGCTACATTATTGTAGGATTTAGAAACTTCAATATTATGGTTACATAGAATTTCCAAAAAAGAATAAAGAATGCATTCCAAGTTCCAAACCACTGAGTCATAAAAAAGTTATAGAGCAATATCTTTTTGTATATATGTGGGAACAAAATAAGCGGGTATATAAACAAAAATAAGTTATATTTAAAATATTTGGTTGATATATATTTATAGGTTTTTAAAGAAGTACTGAATCTTTGAGTAAAGTTTTAAATATGCATATACATGTATATGTCACCTTATTTGAGCTTTTAAATTGGTGTGGGGTCTCACATAGAACTTATTCAGCCACCTAATAAATAAAAAGAAGATTAACTTAGACAAGGCAAAATTTATATGTGTAAGTGTATCAGATTATGAAAAAGGTAACTCCAATCTAGTTATAGCTGCATTATTTTCTAGTCTTGATCTTGAGCAAGGCACTTAATCATTCTGGGTTTTTGATAACTTGATTAGAGATAGAAAATTGAGCCTATGACATTAAAAGGTAGAAAGTAACATGAAGGAATAAAACACTGGTAAGTGTAGCTGCATAGATAAATCTAGAAGACAGTATAAATGTATTTTTGTTTGTAACACTTTTATTCTCAAATGTGATTTAAAATAACTGCATAAAGAAATAAACTGTGTTATAGTTCATAAAGATATAATTTGTATATCAATAACAGTCTGGAAGGGAAGAGAAAATGGAGTTACATAGGAGAAAAGTTTTATATACTATTGGTATTAAGTTGATATTAATCTGAATTAGTTTAAGATGTTAATAGGAATTCTTAAGGCAACCACTAAGAAAATAATTTTAAAATATAGAAAAAGCACAGTGAAGGAATTATGATGTTATACTATAAGATATAAAGAAGGCAGTAATGAAGGAATAAAGTAACAAAAAGACAAGATATATGAAAAAAATAGCCAAATGGCAAACACAAATTCTACCTTATTAGAAAATACATTAAATGTAAATGGATATAACACTTTCAACAAAAGGCAGAGATGGAGCAGTTGAATGAAAAGCATGGTCTCAGTATATGCTGTCTACAAGAGACACACTAGATTTAAAGATATAAGTAGGTTGAAAGTAAAGATGAAAAAAGATAAACATATAGCCAAAAGAAAGCTGAAATAAATATAGTAATATAAGACAAAAACAGATTTTATGAAAGGTATTTTTATTAGAGACAAGAACACTTTACAATGATAAAAGGTCAATTCATCAGGAACTCAGAACAATTATAAACATACACTCATCTAACAACAGAGCCCAGAAGTAAAATTAAGAAAACAGTTCCATTTATAATAGTATCAAAAAGCAGAAAATACTTAGGAATAAATTTTAAAAAAGAAATGCAAGATGCATACACAAAACTATAAAACATTGCTGAAAGAAATTAAAGAAGATCTAAATAAATGGAAATGCATTTTATGTTAATGGATTGAAAGATTTAATATTATTAAGCTGGCAATACTATCCAAATTAATTGACAGATTCCATATAATTCTTATCGGAATACTAGCTACTTTTAATTATTTTTGTAGAAATTCACAAAGCTGATTCTAAAATTCATATGGAAATGCAAGGGACACAAAGTAATCAAAACAACCTTAAAAATAATAAAGTTAGCCCTGGCCGGTTGGCTCAGCGGTAGAGTGTCGGCCTAGCGTGCGGAGGACCCGGGTTCGATTCCCGGCCAGGGCACACAGGAGAAGCGCCCATTTGCTTCTCCACCCCTCTGCTGCGCCTTCCTCTCTGTCTCTCTCTTCCCCTCCCGCAGCCAAGGCTCCATTGGAGCAAAGATGGCCCCGGCGCTGGGGATGGCTCTGTGGCCTCTGCCCCAGGCGCTAGAGTGGCTCTGGTCGCAACATGGCGACGCCCAGGATGGGCAGAGCATCGCCCCCTGGTGGGCAGAGCGTCACCCCATGGTGGGCGTGCTGGGTGGATCCCGGTCGGGCGCATGCGGGAGTCTGACTGTCTCTCCCTGTTTCCAGCTTCAGAAAAATGCAAAAAAAAAAATAAATAAAAAAAAAAAATAAAGTTGGAAGACTTTTATTTCCCAATTTCAAAATTTATCACAAACTATGGTAATCAAGATAGTATGGTACTTGCATACAGATAGTTACACATACCAATGGAGTAGAATTGAGTTTTGAGAAATAAACTCTTATGTTATGGTCCATTTATTTTCAGCAAGTGTACCAAGACAATTCAATAAGGAAAGAATAATCTTTTCAACAAATGGTATTGAGGTAACTGGATATACATATGAAAAACAAGTTGAACGTCTTCTTCATACCATATATAAACATGAACTCAAAATGGACCATAGACTAAATTTGAGAGCCAAATCTATAAATCTTATAGAATAAAACATAGAAGTATATTTTTGTGACCTTGAGTTAAACACAGTTTATTACATGTAACACCAAAATTATAAGTGACAGAATAAAAAATAAACAATTTAGACTTCATAGAAATTAAAAAAACTTTTTTTTTTTTTTTTGTATTTTTCTGAAGCTGGAAACGGGGAGAGACAGCCAGACAGACTCCCGCATGCGCCCGACCGGGATCCACCCAGCACACCCACCAGGGGCGACGCTCTGCCCACCAGGGGGCGATGCCCTGCCCCTCGCTCTGCCGCGACCAGAGCCACTCTAGTGCCTGGGGCAGAGGCCAAGGAGCCATCCCCAGCGCCCGGGCCATCTTTGCTCCAATGGAGCCCTGGCTGCGGGAGGGGAAGAGAGAGAGACAGAGAGGAAGGAGGGGGGGTGGAGAAGCAAATGGGTGCTTCTCCTATGTGCCCTGGCCGGGAATCGAACCCGGGTCCCCCGCACGCCAGGCCGACGCTCTACCGCTGAGCCAACCGGCCAGGGCTTGTTTCAAATCATACTATCAAAAAAATCCATAAAATAGTAGAAAATATTTGCAAATCACATATTTAATTTGGGACTTGAATAAAGCAAATATAATAAGGTATTACAACTCAATAATTTAAAGATAAATAATAAAAATGGGCAAAAGAGCTCAATTAATATTTCTCTAAAGTAGTTATATGAATGATCATAAACCCATGAAAAGATGATTTCTCTAACATCATTAGTCATTAGAGAAATTTAAATTAAAACTACAATGAGATTCTACTTTAC
This sequence comes from Saccopteryx leptura, assembly GCF_036850995.1. Classification (NCBI taxonomy): domain Eukaryota; kingdom Metazoa; phylum Chordata; class Mammalia; order Chiroptera; family Emballonuridae; genus Saccopteryx; species Saccopteryx leptura. Next base: position 258,511,625 of record NC_089505.1, read on the forward strand.
ATCCATCTATAAGGATAATTAAAATCAAATAGTCAATAAAATGTTGGTAAAGATATAAAAAAATAAGAATTTTTATATTTTTATGATGGGATTGTAAAGTGGCTTGACTGATTTAAAGAACAGTTTAAAAGTTCCTCAAAATATTAAATTTAGAGTTATGATATGATTTAGTAATTCTACAATTAGGTATATATCCAAGGGAAATGAAAATATATATCACCACAAAAACTTATACATGAATGATTATGGTAACCTCACTTTTACTAGCCAACACATGGGCTCAACTCAACTTTTCATCAGCTGCTCAATGAATTGAAAAAAAAATGTGGTATATCCACTGAATGGAATATTATTCTGCAATAAAAATAAATGAAATATTGATACCTACAACTATATGGATAAACTTTGAAAACACGATAAATGAAAGAAGCCAGTCACAGAAGTCCACATATTACATGATTCCATTTATATGACATAGACAGATGAGACAAATCTAAAGACACATAAAGTAGATGAATGATTGCCAGGGGCATGATAACTAATAGACACAGAGTTTCTTTTTGTGGTCATGAGAATATTCTAACATTACATAGTGGTCATAATCACACAATTCTGTGAATTATGATAGCGTCACTGAACTGTGTATTTTAAAAGGGTGATATTATGACATATCAATCGTTTATCAATCAATAAAACTATTATTTAAAAAATGATTTAGCCTGTTCCACCCTTGGCTTTGTCATACCCAGAAAGGCCTGGAGATCTGAGTTCCTTGGGAGTAACCTTTGTGAAATCATATAAGTGTATATAGAATATTGTCCTCAAAATAATAAAAAAAAAATCGAGGTTTACCTGGTTCTAGTTTATATTCTGCCTTATCCTAAAGTAAAACTTCTTCACAGCTTGTTTCTCAAATGAGGGAAATGGAAATAGTTTATTTTCATTGCAAGTCATCAAATTGGATTGCCTGAGAGAAGCCGAATATAAGATCATGCATCCTTGGCCTGCTGAAGAAGGGTGCACCTCCTGCAATCAATCTGGAATAAGATCATAAGTTTGGGATATTTACTTTGTCCAAAAGTATCCATAATATCAAATATTTTAAGTATATTTTTGATAGGATAATATATTTCCAGGCCATATCATAGTAGTTTTGATTTCTACTACTAGACTGGGAGCTTCATGAGGATAAGGGTCCTATGTTAGTCACCTTTGATTCCCTGTACCTGATAAAGAAGATGTTCAATATATTTGTCAAATATTTGAATGACATAACATTTCATTAATAAATCATGAAATCCATTTGTTCCCAGACTTTTAAAATACTTCGTATTAGAAGGAATGAAAATTTCTACTTCTGGCAATGGCAGGGAGTTGGTATTGGACCAACCTCTTTGACATAAAAGTTGTAAAACTGAGCAATAATTGAAGCAAATGTTTTCAGACTTGAAACAATAGGCAGCACAAAGTTTGACCCCTGAGAAGACAGAAACATATGAGTTGAGCCCAATAATTACTCCAGCTTTCTGCCTGGAAATACTTTCCAAACAAGGGCCAGGAAGGGGAAATCTCAAGCAGAGAATACAGCTATCGAGACAGAGATCATAACTGAAGGCAGCTGGAAATTTCCCGGGCAAGATTACAGAGAGGGAGGAGCTAGGCAAAGGATCTCTATGCATAAAATTTGCAGAGAGATCCTTTGAAATCTTTGGCTTAATACTACACTACATTTGCACAGGGAGAAACTCCACAAGAGCTGGTGGAGAATGGCTTTTGGGGAGCTGTAGGTGGAACAAAAATTCCACAGTTTACTTAGTGATAAGGTTTTTCATCACTCAGAGTAAAGAGACATCGTTCTATACCCCAAGTGTTCATTTGAGACATTAAAAAGGCCATTGATTAGGAGTAGGGAAATTAAAGTCTATTTTATGAAAACTTTAAGAAAAGCCTTCAAATTATCAAAATGATCTGCTAGAAAATCCAATACCTTCCAGACCCAAACTAACCACCCTCTAAAGGAAGTAACAAAATCTAGATTCTCAATAATATCCCAGCATCTATTAAACGTATTACTAAATGTATGAAGAGTGAGACATGTGATTTATTTTTAGGGGGAAAAGTCAGTCAATAAAATAAGGCAGAAATTAATGAGGGGATAAAATGAACATTGATGGACTTTAAAATAGCTATTACTAATATTTTAAAGAATTGAAAGGAAAATATAAATATGATAATAAAATAATAGAAGATATCAGAAAAGAAATAAATACAAGTTATAGAGGTGAAAAATGCAATATATGAAATATAAAATTTACTATATTTACTTAAAAGCAGATTTCATACTATAAATAAATACATTGATAACCTTAAAATTATTGTGATAGTATTAAAAACCAAGCATGAAAGTTATCATATGCACTAATAACAGGGCCTAAAGATATAGGTGTCTCAAAGAAGTAGGCAGAAATCATTAAGGATATATAAGATCTGAGAAACTCTGTCAACCAGATTAACCAAATTGACATTTATAGAACACTACACACAACAGCAGTAAAATAAGCAATATTTTCAAGTGGACTATTCAACAATATAAAGCACCTGCTGGACAATAAGAGACACCTCGATAAATATTAAAGGATTAAAATCATACAGAGCATGTTCTCTAAATAAAACAGAACTAAATTATTATCAATAACCAAAAACACCTGGAAAATCCTAACTTCTTGGCAATTAAGCAACACAATTATAAGAGCCCAAAAAAAGAGAGAAAATAATTTTAAGTGAATGATAAAACAAAACATTACAATTCCTGATATGCAGGTAATATGGTAGTAGAAAGAACATATTTGAAAAATAATTCACAAAAGATGATATAGCCAAAACACATGTGAAAAGATGGTAGTATCATTAATTATTAAGGAAATAAGAATTAAAGTCATAGTGAAATGAAATTCCACACTCACCATATTGGCATATTTCAAAGACTGGCAATACCAAGTGTTGGCAAGGATATGCAGAAAATGGAACTTTTACACACTGCTGCTGAGAATATAAAATGGTATAGCCATTTTGGAAAATAGTTTGTTTCCTATCATGCTGTGCACACACATACCATATGACCCAGAAATTCTACTTCTGCACATGTAGCAGAGAGAAATAAAAGCCTATCTACATAAAGGTGTATATGTAAATGTTGACAGCAGCTTAATTCATAATAGCCCCAAACTATTATAGAAGCGATGAAGCTCTCCAGTAATAGATGAATAGATAAGCACACTGTGGGGTACCCACACAGTACAGGACTACTCAGCTTGACAAAGGCATGACCTCGGAAGCATGCCCCAACATCGATGAATCTCAGAAACATTATACTAAGTGAAATAAGCCAGATAAAAGAGGATTATAAGTTTCTACTGATGTGTCTAGAACAGATAAAACAATGTACAGTGAATATATATTTTTTTAAAACGTAGGGTAGTGTGTGTTTGGAGAAGAGAGAGAAGAGGTTAAGGATTGGAGAAGGGACACAAGCAACATTTCGTGTCTTCGAACTTAGATATATGCATTTTGAAAAACCTTACTAAGCTATAAAATGTTAAGTCCTGTTCATTTAACTGTATATAAATTATACATCAACAAACAATTAAAATAACATTTTGCTAAGAAAGTTGAAAAATTAAAATAGCAACACAAAGTTTATATTATCATTTCATAGAAATAAATATTTTAATTACATAAAAAGACAAACCGTAAAAGAAGATAACCCTTTACAATGAACAGTTTAGCAATGTGATGTAACTACGTTCAGTGTCCCTTTTATTCTCATTTCACCCGACTTGAAAATTTCATCATTGATCAGCAAGTTTTGCTGGGCCAGCTCTAACCATTTGATCTAGTCAGACCAGACCTGCCAGATATTAGCAAAGAAAAGACAGATACCATGTTTGTATAGGACAGAAACTGCTAAATATTGCATAGGACATAATTTATGCTAAAGTGTTCTTTATTGTTTATCTAAAATTCACATTTAACTGGATGATCTGTATTTTATTGGACATTTCTAAGTCAAATTCCTCTAAATAAAAGCCCAGAAATGTTTATAAATTTTTCCAAGACCTAATTAATAAAAACAACTTGCAGTTAGTGCCATGGCTTTCTCTTCTTCAGCTTAATGTTTGGAATTGGTAAAATGAACGGCCACATTTTTGGAGCGAAATTATGAAACAGTAGTTCCCTTCTGAAATTATGCTAAATTATCTTTTCCACCTGAAGGTACAGCTGCATCATTAGTCAAAAGTGTCAATCCAGTGCACCAAGAAGGCATATTCAGTGAGAACTTTTCTCTATCTCATTTTCTTCCTCTTTAAATGGGGGTAATGGTAGTACTGAACTCATTGCTTTATTGTGAGGATTAAATAAAGTACCACATGCCAATCATGTCACACATGGTGTAACCCTTGGCAAGTGCCCAGAAAACAGTTATGGTTTCTACTTTTCCAATTTTACTCTTCAATGTTCACATTATTATTACCTGTTTAAAAATGTACACTATTCAAAAATATTGCCCCTACCAGAAAATACATTTGAAGTACTCAGCTACATAGAGGTAATGTCTGTGCATTCAAAGTGTGGTAGAGCATTAATAATTAACTAGATAAAATATTATAATCTCTAATATCAGATACTAAGCACTATAGAACTTTTGAGTTTTTCTTGCACTTATAATTAAAACCAAACCCTCTGTTGTGCCTAGAAGATTTAAATGTTCTCTTTTTTTGTCTCTAACCTCATTGTTGCAACTCTTCTTACTAACTCACTCTAAGAAAATTCTTTATATCACACAATTTTTGTTCATTCTGTTCCTCCTGTACAGAATGCTTTTCCTTGTGTTCCTAATGTATAGGCTGTTTCCCATCCTTTATGTTTCAGCATAAATGTCACCTCCTCAAAGGGGCCTCTTAGACCACACTATCAGTCCCCTTCTATTCTTCCTCTTACCTCTTGTTTATGTCCTTCAGAGCACATATTACTACTTGAAATCATTCTGCTTATAGAGCTTTTTGCCCATTTATTACCATCTCACCCACTAGAAAGTGGTCTCCATGAAGGCTAGCACAGTGGGCACAGTGTCTTCTTGGTCCTTGACACTTGGCCTGGAGCTCCATACTGTCTGAAGAAGAAAAGACTGCTTCCTGCTCTCCTACTCTGCTCCTCTGCCCCCCACCCACCCCTCCTCTTGCTCTCTGCACTTCCCCAGTGAGGCTCTCCTGGCCTTCACCCCCAGGTCTGAGTCCTCTGTTATAGGCACTCAGTGTAAGTTGCTCATACATATTGTAGTTTGTAATCACATAGTCATGTGTGTGGTTAGTTGAGTAACGTCATCTCTACCATTAAGCTGTATTCTTCCTATGGCTCTGCTCAGGGTCCATCTGTTCACCTCTGCAGCTTTGGTATCTTCCATGTTGCCTAGCACATAGGATTAGAAACATAAAAATAAGGTTGACACTGTTGGGCTACTTTTGCCCTGCCAAAATGACAGCTGCACGTGGTTTAATCTAAGTCCTCAATACATGACTTGTCCTTCTGAAATTATGCTAAACTCTGCTTTACCTTTGAAATTCTGGTAAAACCCTTTTCCCAATAGGTGTGGACCACCTTGTGCTGTAGAAAATGGACTGAGTCAGGCACAAACCAAAAAAACTCAACAACATCCAAATATCTGCTTCTTTCTACTCTTTCCATACGCCCATATCGGTATCCACCACACTCAATCTGCTTCAGAAGAAGAAACTAAGAAGAAAGCAAGGCCTGTGGACTATTCTGGGATATCTTGCTGTACCTGGCTGTAGAGGTCATTGCTGGGGCAAGCTGTACTTTTCTGTGAGCTGTGTTATTTTATCCACATCTCTTTTTGTTACTATTAGAGAGGTCAGTTGTGTAAGAAAGCCAGGGAGCCTGGAGATTGTTAAGCACCAAATTCTGTTTAATATATATTTCAGATGGGCATATTTCTTGCATCTAAAAAAAAGTCAAATGCCATAACAATCATTTTAATATTCCACATTTTCTTTTTGTAGACTGTTTGTTCTGTTACCGTCTTTACTCACATTTCTTATCTCTCTGTCTCATTTCTCAACCACCACTTGCTTCTCTCTCCCCATTTTCTCCCTCTTTCTACTTTTTTCCCTTTTTTTCTGGGAGAGTCTTTGGTCCATAGAACATTCCCTAAACTTTAATCTGCCAGCAGTGTTTACATCAATAAGGTATTTTTCTTACTCACCTTCAGCTCTACCATGGGATCAACCTGTTGCTCTCTTGACCTCTCCTGAGAGTAGAATTAATCATACACACACATTCCTTTACGATGTTTTATCTTGGGGGGCAGAATCAGTGGTGTATTTCCACTCTACTTCTTTTCTCCGTGTGCCTGATTCAGTGTCAGTGCAATTTGAACCATGGGCTCTATCCCCGCCTGCCGCTGTTCATCAGCATCTGTTTGGAATAAAGAGGCCAGTAAAAGAGCTTTAAATGAGCAAAATGAATGAATGAGCAATAGGTGCCAGTATATAAACAACAGAGATGTCGCTGTGGTTAAATGGGGGACTGTGATCAGATGGAAGCTGATTAATATTTTCAATGTTTTTCAACGATGATGAGTGATGGGCTAATAGTCATGGATAAGTATCTTCAGCCTAGAATCCTGGCAGCCCTGCTCCAGACAACAAATATTCAGGATGCTTACCAGATTAATAAAATATATTCTGTGAAAACCACTAGAGGACTTATGCAGTGATTTAATATTGTAAGAAAACCAAACAAGACAATAAGTTGACTTACGAAAGAGATTCCCATTTGCCCTGTCCTGAGTTATAATTGCTAAATTTAGTTAAATATCCTCAGAATTTTATAATTTTGAGATGGAGCTCAGACAGGGCCATTTTCCAAAACCAATCTGTGGAAACTACTCAAACTGAGCTCAAATCTCACATTATGGAGGATGAGGTGAGAACTGCAGGAGACGGAGGCATGAGGACTGACTTATTTAATTAACTTTATTCTTTCTGGCCTCCTAGCATCTGAAGCCATTCCCTCGTTTGGGGAAATGCCCACCTTATTTAACAAAGCCTGCCTCCTTATATGCAAGCTCCAAATTCCAGATTCTTGCTTTCTTAAGTGCCCTTTAGCTAAGTAGAGGGCTTCTACCTTAGGTATATGACCTGGGCACAGCAGCTCAGACATGCCAGCTCCAGACTTTGATTCTGAAGCTAGTAACACAGTTATGGAAAAACAAGGATCTTGCAGAAGTCATTTTCATGTGGCTGGCAGCGGTTTGTGACTACATGTGGTTTCCAGAAGCAGCAGTAGCCTTAGCAGCAGAAGTCCATGTCCAGCTTGAGTGATGTTGACATTGTGAACTGGGGTCAGTGCAGCCTAGTGGCTGCAGCCATGATATCTCCTTGTGATTTGAAGAATTGATCCTACCTGCACAAGCCCCAAGCCTGCTTTCCCCAGATCATTTAGAGATTATGTGAACTATGACATAACATCTAATAAATTAACTAGAGTTGACTTCTGTTGCTTATAACTAACACCTTGACTGAAAAAGAGCCAAAGACAGACCGAGGAGTGTTTTGACTGTTATATTAATATATTAATGCTGCTTAACAAATTAACACAAATTTATTGTCTGAAAACAAAAAATGTTTATCATCTCACACTTTCCATAAGTCAGGAATCAGGGCACAGAATAGCTAGATCTTCTGCTCCACCTCTCAAAGAACTGTAGTCGAGAAGTTGGCTGAGTTGCAGTTTCATCAAAGGCTCGACTGAGGAGATTTGCTGCCATGCTCCCTCGGGTTGTTGGCAGAATTTGCTTCCTCACAGCTGTGAAATCTATAGTGGCTTGTTTCATCGAGTCCAGAAGGAGAGAACATCTCTAACTTCTACACATTGTTCTAAGCAGCATACCTGATTTGGTTGGGCCCACACAGAATAGTCTCCCTTCGAGTTGCTTAAAGTCAATTTATTAGATGATTTAATTAAATCAGTAAAATCCCTCCATCTTTGTCATGTAAGGTAATTTAACCATGCAAGTAATATTCTATCACCATTGCTATATTCCATTGGCTAGAAGCAAATGGCATGTCTGGTCCAAGGAAGAGACTGATTATACAAGGGTGTGGGTTATTAGGGGTCATCTTAGAATTATGCCTTCCACAATTGTGTTTATACACATGCATCTTTTGGCAGCTGGACTCACCATTCAAGTCAAGCTGCATTGATGATTCTTAATAAAATCCTCCTTGAGAAACTGAGGCATTCCACTACATTCTACCTTAAAGCAGGATTTCCTTTTGAGTCAGTTTACTGTCTTCTGAATGATGCATTTGGTCCCAGGTTTATAATAGAGTGATACAATTTTGTTACATGGCTATAGATGGACTGAATCTGTGTTGTTTCAATGATCAGAGAATGATTAACTTTAGCTTATAATTTCAGAGAATCTGTGGCTATTAGTATATGGGAAACTTATCCTGTGATTGCCTAGTGTTCCCAATGAAATGCTCCCCTCTACTCAGTTAAGACCTCCCCAAAGGCAAAATTCTGTTCCTTGAGCAGCCTGTCAGGTTCTGCTCTGTGCAGTTACTCTTCCATATACTGGGATCTGCTCACACTATTGACGTTCTGATTGGATAAGCCTGAGGCAGTGCTCCTCAGGGAGGACCCAACAGGCTTTTTTGGAAGTGAATTCTCCTTCTCTCACCCCCTACACCATCTTGATATCTTGAATTTGAGACTTTAGTGTAACACCTAGAATGTTTAGCCTCAAACACTTGCTCTTTTTTGCAATGAGAGCCTTCACCTCCCCATAAGATATAGGGGTAGTGAGAACTGTCCAAAAGTTTGCTTTTGCTTTTATTTCTTTCTGGTGAATTTATATTGCTTGTCTAAGAGTCCATACAATTAAACAAGTCACATGTACTTAGTTTTGCCTTCAAAAATAAAAAAGTATTCTTTTTTTAACCAGGCTAAAAATAATTAGGAAATAGGGGTCAAAGTTGTTTATGAAAATGTGGTACCAAGTACAAAGCACGATGTTAGCACTTAGACTGTCATGACCTTCTTCTGCCTGACTCCGACAACTCCCTCCCTACCCTCCCTGCAACCTAGGTTTTTATTCTGTAGAATCATCTTCTCTTTTTAAATTAAAGTTATTAGCTTATTAATCTTCTCATGAAAAATCTTTACAATCCCCACAGATAAAGTGCGTGAAGAACCTTGACTGCTGTTGTCCCACCTCCCGCTCGGTTTTCGCCCGTTCCAGCATTGGCCTTTGCAGTCCCCCTGACTTCCTGCATACGCTACTTGCATTCCTTTCACTGTTTCCTTGAGGTCTTCTTCATCTACAGGACATGTTTTGCAAGTCTATGTGTTTGAGTTAATTTCTCTTTGCATAATTTAAGGAACTATTAATCATGCCAAAGCCAGTTGACCAGCTACCACCAAAATGAGTTCTAAATCCAAACACAAAAATGACATCCTGTGTGGCATTTTGGCTAGTTTTCCCTAAATTTCTGTTTTAGGCACTGTTGCCTTCCCAGGGTGAAGGACGTCAATGACCCTCTGATTTTGCTGAAGTAGCTTATTGGCCATGAACTTCCTGTTCCAGATAATTACTGTATCGCTCATGATGGTGGCCAGTCCTCAAGCAGACAGGAATGAGAAAAAGCTGTTCTTTTCTCATACTGCATGATCTTTGGGGAATTGTTCATATATTCCATTTGTATCAATCACAGTTTTACCAATGACTACCTTCCCCACCAAGAAGTAACTGCTACTTAAATTTTGCATACTTATTTTCTTGCTTTTTTTTTTTTTTTTGTAGTTTTCCCACCTTTGGTTATAGCTCTATATTAGCTTTCTAAAGCTGCCATGCAAAATACCTCAGGCTGAGTGTCCTGAACATGGAAATGTATTTTCTCACAGTTCTGGAGACGAGAAGTCCAAATCAAGATGTCAGCAGGTTGGGTTTCTCCTCTGGCTTCTTGCCTTTGCTCAGAGATGGCTGTCTTCTCTGTGTCCTCATATGGTCTTTTCTCTGAGCACACATCCCCCTGATATCTGTTGGTACGTCCAAATTTCTTTTTCTTGTTAGAATGCCAGTTAGGTTGATTTAAGGCCTACTCTGATGAACTCATTTGAACTTAATCACCTCTTTAAAGATCTTATCTCCAAATACAGACCATTCTGAGGTGCTCAGTCACCTTTTACCATGACTCCTTTCTACACCAAGACATAACTGCTACTTAAATTTTGTGTAAATATTTTCTCACTTTTCTTTATAGCCTTGCTACACTAGTTTATATCCCTAAATAATAAAATGTTTCTTTTTGGACTTTATACATATGGAATCATATTATATGTATTCTTTGCTTACTTCTTTCATCTAACACTAGGTTTTTAAGATTCATACGTGCTGATGCTTGTAGCCCGTATTTCATTCATTTCCACCATTATTTCGTATTTCATTATATAAATATACAACAATAAATGTATCCACTTTGTGGTTTGTGGATATTTACTTTTCTAGTATTTTTGACTATTATGAACACATTTAGTATAAACATTCTGGCACATGTCTTTTGGTGCTGAGTTTCTCGACTTAAGGGTGGAACGGAAAGATGGAAGGATTACACATGTTCAGCTTTACTGGGTAATGCCATGCTTTTCCAAATACAACTGGTCCATTTAGTGTCCTTTTAGTAGATTAGTTTATTTTTTTCTACACCCCACCCACACTGGGCACTGTCTAATGTTATGACTTTGTCCATTTACAGTTTAATATATTTTGAATAAGCTATTGTATAGGAAAATAATGATGCCTAAAACATTTACCTTACCACAAAACTAGGGCTCATAAGAATGCTAACGATCCCCCTTCCTTCTCTGACTACTAATGAAATACCAACCTGACCTGTGGTGGCGCAGTGGATAAAGCGTTAACCTGAAATGGTGAGGTCACTGGTTCAAAACCCTGGGCTGCCTGGTCAAGGCACATATGAGAACTGATGCTTCTTGTTCCTCCCTCCTCACCTCTCTCACTCTCTCTTTCTCTCCCCTCTCTAAAATGAATAAAAATAAAATCTTTAATGAAATACCAAATTAGGCCTATTGTCCAGGCAACTTAATGTGTAATATTTTTGTTTGAGATATCCTATTAATGGAATTATAATACAGTTCACATCCTGTAGTAATATATAATATATAATATATAATATATAGTGAATTGTGTAAGTTCTCCAGAACACTTTTCACGGAGTGAACAGTTTTTGATGGTTTCATTTCAAACAAAATGTTGTTGGTTAAATTTAAAGACACGTGTATGTTGACAAAGTTATAATGGATAGCCAACATTTTTGTTTGTTTCTTATTCCTTTCTCAGAGGTCTTTGGAGACAGCTTAATTAAAATACAAACAACAAAACTTTGAGAATAATTATCAGAAAAGGGTTTATCAATAAGACAAGTAGACAGTTATAAAACAAATTTTTGGCTTGGAGCCTAATTCAAAGAGGAAAGTATTGAAATGACTTAAAACTTCCAGGTCATATAAAGTGATTCAGTGGAATAAGCCACCAGTGATCTGATTTTTTTTCCAGAAGGACACTTACAATATAAAACAAAATAAGCTGCAATACTATTCTCTAAAAATGTTATAAAAAATAGAGATAAGTTCATGCCTCCCTCCTTCAATACTGACTGATGTCTTTTTAAAAAAATCTTAATTTACTCAGTTTTTACCTTGATGTTTCTTATTCTTATTTATCATTTACACAGGAATAATAACAGATTGATTTTTCTATTTCTCAGATAATTACTGATAATGGTAACATCTCCTCATTTCAATGTCATGATGAAATAAAGTTATAATATCAATCATGTTTTTCTTTTAATTCACTTGTATTTTGCAGCCATGTAAATGTCAGCCTTATACCTGAGTGGTCCACGAGGGTGATGATGGGGCTGGACTGTTCTGCTCACATTAGCATGCATTTAATATGATACTTTATCGTTTTCAAAGTGCTCTTATATACAAGTGAGTAAACTGAGGTCAAGAGAGTTTAAGTGACTTGCCATCTGCAAAGAGGCATTTTCTAGTTGATAAAAAGTTACAGATTAGAGTGATGTTAGTAAGCACCGAGGCCAGAACAACAATCTTGTTCTCCTGAATCCTTCACTGGGACATGTTTTCCTGACATTCTAGGCCATTCTTCTGAAGCTGATGAGCAGCATATTAGCTGGTTCTGTTTGAAAAAAATTATTACCACTGACTAAAGATTTCACAATGGGCCCTGGCCGGTTGGCTCAGTGGTAGAGCGTCGGCCTGGCGTGCAGGAGTCCTGGGTTCGATTCCCGGCCAGGGCACACAGGAGAAGTACCCATCTGCTTCTCCACCCCTACCCCTCTCCTTCCTCTCTGTCTCTCGCTTCCCCTCCCACAGCCAAGACTCCATTGGAGCAAGGTTGGCCCAGGTGCTGAGGATGGCTCCATGGCCTCTGCCTCAGGCACTAGAATGGCTCTGGTTGCACCAGAGCAATGCCCCAGATGGGCAGAGCATCGCCCCCTGGTGGGCAGGCCGGTTGGGCACATGCGGGAGTCTGTCTGACTGCCTCCCCGTTTCTAACTTCAGAAAAATAAAAAAAATAAAAAAATAAAGATTTCACAATGAAGTGGATGCTTTGGGGACAAAAAATTATTGATACCATATACTACCATGTCCTTTGAGATAATAGTATATTTTCCAGCATAATCAATTCTTTATTTCATTTTGCATGGGAAGAAATGGCCTATGTCTACCAAGGACACAGAAATGGAATTATTAATGCAAATATAAACAGATGTGGTTTACAAAAAAAATAACAATGTCCCGGCTTTACTAGGTGCCAGATGCTGCTGGGTAATGTGAGTTTTAAGAATAAAACCTCAAGATTGTAACATACTGGGGTACATGCTAAAGGGTTGGAAACCATTAACAAAGAAATAATTGCCTTTGGAACTGGGTATCCAAATTTATGGCTGTGATATCATGTAATGACGGACATACTCTGAGACTTCTAACCAAATTACTGTTTCTTTAACACACTATCCATTTGAGCAGCATGGTGTCTATACCATATACTTGTATAAGATATAATATGCTTGGCATGGGGTGGGGTGGACATGGCTGGACAGTACAATGGGAGGAGAGAACGTAAAGCAAGTAGAAAGGGGGTTGAAGAGGAAGTAAAAGGTGAGGGTTACTCCACTGCCACTACTGTCTTTCTATTCCTCTCTTTCTTCTTCCTCTTTCTTCTCTTCCATTCTTCTCTGCCAGGGCGCAGGGTTTGCAATTTGATTCACTGTCCTTGACAGCCATTGTCACTCCATATATGCTCCATTTGTAGCAGTTCCTGCTGGCCTTTGAAAACAAGCTCCATGGCCCTGCTCTGTTTGTTGTCAAGAATGAATGGCTCAAAGTAAGAACGCTTCCCAGACGGGAGGTTATGGAATCAGTCTGGACCTCTGGCCAGTTGCAGTGCTTCACTTGCAGGCACATCTCACCAAAGGGAGGGGGACTCCCAGCACTTCTGACGGCAATCTGAATACATGCGGCAAAGCAGGCACATCTCACCAAAGGGAGGGGGACTCTCAGCACTTCTGACGGCAATCTGCATACATGCGGCAAAGCAGGCACATCTCACCAAAGGGAGGGGGACTCCCAGCACTTCTGACGGCAATCTGAATACATGCGGCAAAGCGAGGCTTAGATCAGGAGATTGCCTGTCAGGTCATCTGCTATGAAATCCATTATGAGAAACCCCCGGAAACTGATGCCTGACTTGAAATCCTTAGTTTACTAAATTGCAGAAATTATCTTTGGAAGGTTTTGTCATATATATATATATATATATATATATATATATATATATATATATATATATATATATATATATATATATGTAATGTTTGCAGTAATGCCTCATGCAAAGTGCTAGCTGAATGAATCTGTCACTGAAACTTCAATTCCAGATTACCACGTGGCAAGATCTGCTATTATAAATGAAAACACATCTTTAGAAAGTTCACAACAGTTTAAAGTAGATGAGCTATTGAAATGTAATAGAAAAATCTCCCCTTTACAGATTAGTCAAACAGTGATTGTAGTCCAATATGTAAACACAGTCTCACTTTATTGTCAGGGTAAAATGGTCCTTAATGTGGATCCAAGAGCAGGTTAGCATTACCTAAGCCTACAAATAATGATATAAATTATCTTTAAGAATTCTTTGCTGTGAGTATGGCACAGAATTCAAAAGCAAATAGAAAACCATTGCATTATCAAACTACTAGACTTTCTTGATAAGTCTCTCTTTTTTAAATCTCTGCAACCTCTAAACTGCAATTTACTGAAAGAATGTTTCTGAACAATTCTTAGAAGATCTTCAAAAGTAAGTTTGATCAAAAGAGGCCAAAAAGAGCCATGTCCTTGAATTGACGAGATCAAATGTGAGTTGCTCTCACTGCTGTTGCACTGGGCTGCTTATAGGGGGCAGTCTAAGGGTGTGGTCTCCTTTTTGTTTATTTATTGTCCCTTCAGAAGCTTATTATTCTATGGTAGTTTGCTATGAATGCAAGCTATGCTCTTTATAATAAATATTGAATTTACCTAGGTTGCCAAATGACAAAAGAATTGTGCCGAGGAAGAAGTGGTAAGACGTACAATATGGGAAGACCGAAGAGAACCTTGAGAACCCTGGACAAATAAATCAGGATCTCATTGTATTGGAAGTTTTTACTTAGAGACCAGCTATCTGCACAATTTTATATTGAGTGTGCTTATAGCAAAAACCTTGAAATGATGATTCAACTTCTGAAATTAGTAGAGTCTGGCAAGGAAGGACTCAAAGAAGAGAGGAGTGAGCATGAGAAAGAAACTCAAGTTTTTTGGTATTGTGCTATCCTGAGACAAATGCCCTCAGAGGGGCCAAGATCATGGCTATTCAGTCAGATTCTAAGGCTGGTTGTGGCACATATCAGTACTATACCTTTTTTTTTTCTATAAAGCAATTACCCCTGTGGTTAGTGGCTTCAGAGTTGTCTAGACAACATGCTTCAGATGGTATCAATGACCTCAGACCACCAGGCTAGCTCTAAATTAGTGATGAACAGAGCTGGAGGGATGTATTATAGTAGTTATAAACCATAAGAAGGTATTTAAATAGATAGATAAGACACATGCAAATCTTTTCATTGCCATGACAACCATCTTGATATAGGTTTTTCCATATGTAGCAAGAAGGGCAGAGCAAAAGGCACTGGAAAAATAGCAGGAACCTATAATGAAAATGAACCCTGGCAGGGGATTAGTCCAGATCTTTCTCATTTCTTAACTCTTAATAGAATACAAACTTCTGTAGTAATACACTACTCACCAGGTCAGAGAACCATTAATTCCAACCCTCAGCTGTAGATTTCTCAGCTACATGATTACATCTCGGGCTCCAAGTCTTCACAAATGGCTCTGATTGACACAAGAAAAGAAGGAAGGAGGAGGACCAGTGTGCTTCTACACGCAAATTATTTGGTACACCAAAGAGCCTTTCAAAGAAGAGTTCATCCAGCCCTGCTCCAGCCACCTATGACCTAACCTTGCCCAGAAAGCTGGGGTTTGCCACTGAAGGCTGAAGGTGCCCAGGGCCGTCAGCCACATCTATGACACTGTGGATGAGCCTAGGGTATTTCTTCCAAGAAGCAGGTAAACTGATCTCATTTGCACAAGGGCCACTTAACTATGTTTTGCTTGAATAGTCAGGTTTTTTATTCTTCCCTCAAAGATCTCTGTTGTGGGTGTTGATAGTCCTATTTTCTGCTGCTTTGCTTAATATATAGTGTTTCCTTTATCCCTCCTACCTCAATGCCCCACTCATATTGCAGGCTGGGACCTACCCCTAATTTAGAGCTCTCTTTCCTCCTTTTGCCAACTTGTATTATGAATTTACCTTTGCCACCCAGCTTAGTGTATCCCAAGGTTCTCTTTACCATGCCACAGTCACAGAGCTCCAGGGAAAAGCACCCTGGTCTCAACTCTCCAGGCAGAGGAGAACAGAAGCTCCATATCCACGCATGCTGCAAATGGCTTTTTCCAGTCTACCTGAATCATTACCAGCTAGAAGCAGCGGTCATTGGGACTTGGACATGAGCTGCAAAGTATAGAATGGTGACAACAATTCCAGTGCCATGTGGACTTTTCTTGTGGGGAATTTCCTGGACTCCTGCTCCCTGTGACAGCTCCTAACAGACTGAACTGTGGTTGGGTTGCATTTTTCAGGGATTTGGCATGGTGATGGGGCCAACTTGGACTTGGTGAACATGTTAAGGACACTACTCTTTTATGGATTCTTGCTGTATTGGCCAAGAGTTTGCTTAAAGGCTTTTAATCACTGTAAAAAAAATAGAGGACTGGATGAAGAAGATGGGGCACATATACACCATGGTATACTCTTCAGCTAGGAGAAATGATGACATCGGATCACTTACAGCGGAATGGTGGAGTCTTGGTAGCATTGTGTGGGGTGAAATAAGCGAATCAGAAAAAAACAGGAACTGCAGGATTCCATACATTGGTGGGACATAAAAGCAAGACTAAGAGGCATGGACAGGAGTGTGGTGGTTACGGGGGGTGGGGGGAGGGAAGGAGGGAGAGGGGGAGGGGGAGGGGTACAGAGAGAACTGGATGGAGGGTGGCGGAGGACGATCTCTCTTTGGGTGATGGGTATGCAACAGAACTAAATGACAAGATAACCTGGAAATGTTTTCTTTAAATGTATGTACCCTGATTTATTGATGTCACCCCATTAAAATAAAAATTTATTTATTTAAAAAAAAAAAAAAAGAAAGAGCTTAGGCCTCTCCACAGTCAGAAAAGAATCACTTAATAGCATGTGATCTTGAGAAAATTACATGGCCTCCGCGTCACGTAATATTATTACCTTCTATGAGCGGTGATTTAAATCCAATGTTATAAAATAGTTAAAATATCTCAGAGTTAGTTCAATAAAAATACCTTATGTTTACTGTTAAAAAAAAAAAAGAAGGGTTCATCCAATACTTAAATAGATCATTGGGAGACATCTTTAATTGTTTGTTTTTTATTGCTCAGAGAACCTAATGAATTCCTAAACAATCTTATAATAAGGTGTTTCATTTTATTTCAAAGTAGTATGGTATGTATTCATGTTCGGGTACCTTGAGGGAGAAGAAAAGAAATGCTGGCCACCTGCCTCTCTCTCTCTCTCTCTCTCTCTCTCTCATTTTTCTTTCCTCTTCCTTTTGTTTACTCCCTTCTTGTCTCTAGCTCTCCTCTCTGTTCTCTTTTCCTCCTAGAATGTCTCAATTATTCTAAGTGCCAAAGGGTTTCATGGCCATCTCTAGGCCATCACGGCTGATGATTCTGCTGTGGCCTGAGAAGCTCCCTGCGGCAGTTCCTTCTTCTGCCACAGATGTGCAGAAAGAGAGTCCTGCCAGCCATCCCACCCCAGCCTGCTCTACCCCGGGCATCTGTGCAGAGGTGAACAATGGGGGTGGGAGCGCACGAGTGCACTTACAGCTTGGTGTAACATTTTCCTCCGCAGATCACAGACCTCTTCCATAAGGCCCTTGACTCTTTTGAAATACAAACAGCAATTCTGCTTGCGACTTTTAAGGCTGAGACGGGTACCTTCAGTGGCACCACAGAGTCATTAAAATTCTTCAATCAGACCTTTATAGGTTCAATCAATGTATGGATTCCTTTCGACACAAACTGGCATTTTAATACACAAGGGGACATGGGTGAAAACAAGCTGGTTTATTAATTAAGGTGATAATAAATAATTCCACTAGGAAACATCAGTATGTTTAGTACAAGTCTTGGCCCAGTCATCTGAATCTCTGAGGCTGTTTTATAATTTAGATTTGCTTTGTGCTCTTTCTAGCATGAAACCAAGTCAAAGTCAGAAAAACCCTTTCCTAACACAGAATAACATACATGTTCATTTGGTAGCAGCCCTGACAAAACAAACTCTACTGGGTAGTATTTAAATATGGTTTCTTTAAAAACTCTTTAAAGCGGCAACGTATCTTAGCGGGAGGCAAAGACAAGAAATGGTTAAACAAGAATCACCCTTCAGCAAAGCACAATTTAAAAATCTCATTCATCAGATTCCACCTGTCCTTTGGAAAACATTCTAACTTTATAGAAGTTGAAGACTAACCATAGCCCCCAAAACTGTTGATATTAACACTCTAGGGCATCCTGTGTACTGACATCCCAGTTCCTTATCCAGAATACGTGTTCTGTCTGACAAATTTCGGGGGTGTTGTTTTGCCTTCAAGATATTCAGATGTTCCTTTTTTGACACATAGGGTTTTAATTAACAATCTTTCTGTATATTTAAAGCAAAATGAACTAGGTCTGATCTGGACAATCCGTGAAGCAGTTTTATCGATGAACGCCGTCCCTGTCATGTTAATTTCTACTACATTTCTGATTAATCCTAAAAGAACACATTACACAGTGGATTTGGAGGAGTTAAAGGGAACCTACAGGGTGACTTTAATCTTTATATCTTTATATACTGGAGGGCATTTTACTGCCCCTCTGCACTACTCTCACTGCACAATCATTTTCTCCTTTGGAAATGTAGCCCTTTGGATCAATAGTTACAGTACGATATATTGTGCTTCTGATGGGGGGCCTCCCAGGACAGTTAAGAAGCACTGTGGTGATTTCACCAAATGCTTGGTTATACTCTACAACCTATTTTTAACAAAGGAAGTTAGTACAACATACATAGAGCCAAATTTATAAGCTTTATAATGCAATTTTACTTACTCTACTTATGTATATTAAAATAAAATTAGGAAAAATGAAGTGCAAAGGAATATTTTGCAGCTTGAAAAACAGAGCTGTTGAACGGGACGCCAGAGCAGCAGCAGCTAGAAGTAGCTGTCTTGTGGAATTTGTAGCTGCTGCTACCAAACACTGAGGTTTTGGGTTTGGTGTTTATTTCTGGCTGTTGTGATGATTGTACACTTCTAATATTGGAAAGAAAAGGGGGGAAAAGATCCCTGAGATGGCCACAGATGTTTGCAGAGTGCGCAGAAGATGGGGCACGCAAAGATGTAAAGAAATTATACGTCTCTTTAAAGTGTTAACAAATGTAGGCTGCAAGTTGAGGATTTTACTGTAAATTCTTTATCTATAAACAAACTGGTTTATCACAGCTGTTTATTGTACTGCTAGCCCTGGTCCTAACCTTTATGTCTTTATTGCTTACATACTGTTCCCTTGTTTATGCGTCTGTACCATTCGGTGCCCTTGAACTTGGTCCCTCTGAGCCCCGACCCCTGCATGCTTGTTCACTTACTCCACTCACGTCTGCAATCAGTAAATCTGAGACAGGCTCTGGCTGATAGCCGAGCTGCAGTAGGGCAATTAACACAGAACTAAAGTGTCATTCCTGGCAGGGTAGGGAGAGTGGCAGACCGCAGATGACAGTTCTCAGTTCTGAAGCTGTGACATCCAGGCCAGACCTGGGATTATAGGGAACAAGGGGAAAAAAGGAAAGAGGGAGCGAGGAGGGGTGTGTTGGGAGGGGGGGAGTTCCTCAAAGCGAAGAGCTGAGTGGCTTCTCTTTGAAGAATTGTTTATTCCCTGTATCAGATTCCAGCTGTCTGACCAGTTAATTGGATGAATACCTAGAGGAAAACATTCTGTGCACTAAGTGAATTGGGGAAAATGGGCATCTTACTCTTTAGAAGGAGAAAGTGCTTTTTCTTAAAAAAAAAAAAAATCACCAACTCTCAATCACCTTTTAATGGTGTTCCTGCCAGACTTGGATTAAAAAAAGGAGAAAGAAAAATCTTTTATTAAGTGCTTGCCTCCCCTTACTTTTTTGCCCACTCATGGTTTCCCTTGCAGCCACCTACCCACTCCGGCTCTGATAGTTTAATCAAGTTGATGCTGAACAGCAGCAGAGCGCCCAGGCAGCCCCGTGCTGGGAGGAAACTAAGCAGCTCTGGATACTTAACTATGCAATAAGAGTGAACTACCCTCAGGCACCCCGAGTCCTGCAGTCTAGAGGGTGCCCAGGCCACCAGGGGGCATCACACAGCCTGAGCTTGGATGTCCAGGTGTCAGCTTTTTGGCAGATGTGCAAACCAGTGTTGAAAGTAAAGCAGCCCTTTCTCAGATTTGAACATTCTCTCCTCTCCGTCATCTGACTCCAGGCCTTTGTCTGCTATTCTCCTCAAACATTTTGCTTTTTAGCATCAGGAAACCATACTGAGTAATAGCAGCTATCATTTTTTTTTTCCTTTTGGAGTGTTTAATTGATATCTGTTCTATAGACTGTATCTTACTTATTTCTCACCAAGAATAAATGGCAAAGAAACAAGACCATGGAGTATAGGTTAGTTTCTACACATTCCAGATGAGAAAGCTGAAACCCAGAACCATCAAATATCTTTCTTGTCCAAGACCAAATGCCTAAAAAGTGTAGAACCAAATTTCAGGCTATGCTGTTGTCAGAAAATACATACGAAACACTGGACCTCTGTCTCAGCTCTTTTCTGTATTGGCTGGGAGAGCTTGGGGGCAGCCCCTTAACTACTCAGTGTCTGTTTCCTTATCTGTAAGATGGGTACCTGAACCTCGCAGGGTTATTGTGAGGACTCAATGAGTTGAGTCTGTATAGATGAAGTGCATTGGAGGAAGTGTCTAGCACATCCTGAAAATTCTGTAATGGTTATTGTCATCACCACCATGACATTACCCCCCTGATTGTTTATAGTGAGGAGGAGAAGGAATTCATAGGTTGAGGAAGCCAGTGCGGTAATTTGCACAAAATAATTTGTAATCTACAAAAGTAAGGAAGAAGAAATAAAAAAGACTTGACTTTTGGACACAAAGGAACTTATTTGTAAGGCACTTTGTAATCTATCCAAAAAAATGTAGATGATCCACCTATGTAATGAGTTCACACAAAGGATGGATTGTCCAAAAGAATTTCCAAGGTTAACTTTTTCACATTAGTGATTTGTTAGTAATGTAGCTGATAAGGCTCTGGTTTTACTATATCTCATACTGTGCAGTTGATCATGAGGTTGTAAAATGAAGGTTGTCCTTTCAAACTCTGCCTTATGAGCATGATTTATTGGAATTAGCATTTTGTCTAGGAAGATAAGATTCAAGTTCTAAATATATATATTTGATAGTGTGATGCTTAATATTAGCACTAGAATGGGTTTCAGACATCATTTTAAGGATGAGGCAATGGAAGAGTTAAATGAGATGATGATTTTTTATATGTGCCAGGGGTAGAGTCTAGCTATCTTGCCTCTTAGTTCAGCACTTGATCCCCCATCTCACACAACACCATAACACGTCACCTCGGTATTTTCTAATGACATGTAGAACTCAGGAAGTGACAGGTGTGCTCAGTAATTATTATAATGCCAAGTTTTGTGTCATGTGACACTCAGAAGGAAGACAAAATAGTGCCTGTTCTATAGCAAAACTAGTATAAGACATCTTGAAATTCAAATTTTGAAATCATTAAGGACAACATCTTTAAAAAGTGGCATGACTAGTAATCTACTCTCTACGCATGTATTTGTATTTGTAATTGTTATTGCATTTGAAGAGTTCTGGATGTGGCCCATAGTTTCATTGAAGGCATCAGAAGTGAACATTCCCTTACTTCATCCGCATGCCACTGTTAATTCCACTCTTACTTCTGAATGTTTCTGCTCTTGTTCTATCCTCTCAACACTTAACCACTGTTTCCCATGTTGTGTGGGAATTCTGTTTGCTTGAAAGATGGTAGGTATATTTTTTTAATGTATTAATTTTTAGAAAAGTAAAAAAGAGAGAGAGACATGAATTTTTGTAGTTTCATTTACTTATGCATTCACTGACTGATTCTTATATGTGCCCTGACCAGGGATCAAACCTGCAACCTTGGTGTATTAGGACAACACTCTAACCAATTGAGCTATTCACCCAGGGGCAGTAGTTGTTTTTCAGAGAAAACATTTCTGGGACTAAATAAGTTTGGGAAATTTTGAATGGTTTAGAGCAGTGGTAGTCAAACTGGTCCCTACCGCCCACTAGTGGGTGTTCCAGCTTTCATGGTGGGTGGTAGCGGAGCAACCAAAGTATAAATAAAAAGATAGATTTAACTATAGTAAGTTGTTTATTCTGCCAAACTTAGCAAAAATTTGACATAAAGTACTTGGTAAGTAATGATTATTATATGCTTTACTTGCTGTAACTCTGCTTTATAAATTTTATAAAGTAAAGATACTTTCCTGCTTTATAAATCACCATTACTGTGGAACTGGTGGGTGGTTAGAAAGTTTTTACTACTAACAGAAATACAAAAGTGGGCGGTAGGTATAAAAAGGTTGACTACCCCTGGGTTAGAGCCTTCTGAGCGACTCATGACAACCTTCTTATATTTGAATTATAAAATGATCCAAAGGAAGAAAACTCTTTACTTTTGCTTGGCCTAACATTGCCAAAACTTGTTAAACCATAGAATTATTTTCTGGAATAACAGTATGTTACTGTCACAGAGTGGTCTGTCAAATCATCAGCATCCACATTCTATCACTTTTAAGGAAAAGTGTGGATCATATAGGGCAGGGGTCCCCAAACTACGGCCTGCGGGCTACATGCGGCCCCCTGAGGCCATTTATCTGGCCCCCCACTGCACTTCCAGAAGGGGCACCTCTTTCATTGGTGGTCAGTGAGAGGAGCATTGTTCCCATTGAAATACTGATCAGTTTGTTGATTTAAATTTACTTGTTCTTTATTTTAAATATTGTATTTGTTTCTGTATTGTTTTTTTTACTTTAAAATAAGATATGTGCAGTGTGCATAGGGATTTTTTCATAGTTTTTTTATAGTCAGGCCCTCCAATGGTCTGAGGGACGGTGAACTGGCCCCCTGTGTAAAAAGTTTGGGGACCCCTGATGTAGGGCCTAGAAGATACACAACAGTTTGCCCACACTCCATTGACCAGAACTCAGTCACATGGCCACACCTCACCATAAGCGAGGCCCAGAAATGTAACCTAGCTAGTACTCTGGAGGAAAAGGAACTATATCTTAGAAACAGATGATTTTCACTGCAACTGCCAATTTTTACCATTTTTCAGAATGAGTGTTCCACATCCAGAGACTGTTATGCCACATTCTTTCCCTCACTTGAAGTAAGACTAGACACTCTCTAAATTTCTTCCAAGTCTAGAACCTACCTATGAGTACATCTTTAAGGTACACTTGGAAATGGAGTACAGGTTTCTGCTATAACTTGACTAAGTAGAAGAAATATTTTGATGGAATTTATTTCTCTTAATTACAACATTGAAGATTCAAGATTAAATCTTAATTGAAAACTGGGAGGAGGGAAGGTGAGGTGATGTGCCTGAGACATAGATCTTTCTGCTGTTCTTGGTTAACACAGAGTTTAGAGATTTGGAAGAAATGGTTGTTCACGACCCATTTGGCAGTCTTCCTTATATATCAGATGTCTCAGAACAGCTTTGGACCAGTAATAGCTCGCATTCAATTCATGGTTGAATTGTATGATGAATATTTGAAATGTTGATATCCTGTGCTCTAAGTTAAAAAAGGGATACACATGGTTTGGAGTTTAGGCAGACAGGAAGCAGACTGGCATGTTCGCGTGAAAGTTCGGAAACCTGATTTGCTTTTTCTCCAAGGTATGTGGTCAACTATTTGTTCCTAGGAGTGGATTATAGGGCTGCTTGAGGGTAAAACCAGGATTTTCCTAGAAAAGAAGTATTATGTCAAGTCTAGCACTGGGGTCCACAGAGGTTATATTCAGTACCCTGAATCCTTCATTTAGATCTGGAAAATATAGTAAAGACAGTATTACCAATGTTATCTTGACCATAATTGAACTTTTTAAAAAAATTCATTTTAGATAGAAGAGAGAGAGAGGAACAGGAAGCATCAACTCCCATATGTGCCTTGACCAGGCAAGCCTGGGGTTTTGAACTGGTGACCTCAGCATTCCAGGTTGAGGCTTTATCCACTGTGTCACCACAGGTCAGGCCATAATTGAACTTTTTTTTTTTTTGTATTTTTCTGAAGTTGGAAACGGGGAGGCACTCAAACAGACTCCTGCATGCGCCCAACCGGGATCCACCCAGCACGCCCACCAGAGGGCGATGCTCTGCCCATCTGGGGCGCTGTTCTGTTGCAACCAGAGCCATTCTAGTACCTAAGGCAGAGGCCATGGAGCCATCCTCAGCGCCTGGGCCAACTTTGCTCCAATGGAGCCTGGATGCGGGAGGGGAAGAGAGAGACAGAGAGGAAGGAGAGGGGGAGGGGTGGAGAAGCAGATGGGCACTTCTCCTATGTGCCCTGACCGGGAATCGAACTCGGGACTCCTGCATGCCAGGCTGATGCTCTACCACTGAGCAAACCGGCCAGGGCTTGAACGTCAATACATATGAAATTAATGTTTTTGCAAAGAAAAATCATGTCCCTACAGGCCCTCTAAGTTAATTGAAAACCCATCTTGAAAAGTTTAACTGATCAATTCATAATCATTTTATTTATTGGGTTAGAACATAACTTAGAAATAATTTCCTAATTTTACAGGAGGGAGATTTATAATCTGAGAAGTAAAAGTGGACTGGCCGAAACTGCATGTAGTTTGTGGCAGAAACCTCATGAATTCAATGGAATCACCCAACCTCAAGTTGATTCATTATTTCAAAATATTTAAGTAATGCATTTACATAGCTATTGAAATAGCAAAGATAATATTATAGAATACCCCAAATTTAGTTTATTGTTTCAGAACAATTTGAATGCTGAGACAGGTGCTGGATTTACAGTCAGTAATAACAAAAAGAAGTCAGAGGTTGTTGTGAGGAACAAATGAGCTAATAAGTTGTGTACTTACAATAGGATTTGGCAAGGAGTTCGTAATCAATGAACGTTTACCACTATTGATGTCATTGTTGTTATTCTTGCCTTTATGGAGCTTTAGTAAAATGAGAAAACATTCCCCTATTAGGTTTCTTTCTTGTGAAATTGCTTTCACTGTGCTTGTGCCTTTGGAAAATTCAACTTCTTCCATGAGAACCCTTCACCCAAGCCCCTTACTCTTCATGGAATTCATTCCTTTGTGATTCTGAGCAGGGCTTGTTTGTGAGATGTGTCGGAAATATTTATATTTAGTTAGCCTCTGATTTGGAGCAAATAATTTAAACTCTGTAAGAAGCTGTATTAATACTTTTTGCTGTTTTTCTTTTTTTCTAAATTGACTCAGTTTGCAGTTGTGACATCTACTAATCTTTCCAGACAAGAAGGTGAGGGTGGGAGACAGAGAGAGAGAGAGAAAGAGAGAGAGAGAGAGAGAGAGAATGAATAAGCATGGTGATGGTGTAAGTGTGAGATTAATAAGTGCTAAGGAAGTGCCACTGTTGGTGTTTCAGGGGCTACAAAAATGAGTTAGCTTCCTCTATCCCTACCCTTAGAGGTCTTTGCCATCTTCTAGTGAAGGTAAAGAAAGTGCAGAAAGAAGACAGAGTCAGGTGGGAGAGCCCTGAAGCTCTGTAAAGGAAACAGAAGCAAACTCGGAAGGGAGATCAGAGGAGACAGAGGCCCCTTGCTTTTGAAATCATCAAGAGCAATGACCACTGAGCAAAGAAGGAAGGTGTTTAACTCCTGATGAAACAACTCTTTCTCTAATGTTCTAATAGCACAAGTTGTTTTATTTGTTTGTTATAAAAATATCAGTTTCAAAATGCCTATTGTTATATTAGTATTTATTTGCTGATCACTGAAAACGCACCCTGTGCCTGAGGGAATTCCTCTTCAAGGGTTTCAGGTAAGACATTTCCACTGTAACGGAGGTGTGAAGGGGTGTAACTCAGAGGCAACATTGTTATGAAATGGAAATCTGCAATGCTGAGTGACAAGAGGGAGTCAAAGGCAATGGGATTGAATAAATGAGAAATATATCTTGAAAGAAGGGGCTTGTGTTCTGGAGTCCCAGTGATGATTACAGTTGTTTTAAGCTTTAGAAATTTTTACATGTAAACTTATGTTTTCAAACTTGGTAAGTAAAAATGTTGAAAAAATTCCATCAACTTCACCGATCAGCAATTGAGAGTTACAGGGTTTCCCACCACACAGTAATCATTGCAAGCCAATAATTTATTCCAAATTATTGTACCTTTAGTCACATGAAGAAATGGTCTAAGGAGGGTGCTTTTGATATTGAATATCTATTTTAAGGATCTAGGTCAAATGACTGTGATACTCATCCAGATACTTTTTGGTTTGTTTTTTTTTTTGTTTGTTTAATTTGTCTGTTTATATTCTTAATACTTGCTGATTGGTTATTTCAACTGTATTAAATTCCACCCCTGAAAAAATAATTTATTCCACAGCCTTATTAACCTCCTCCTATTGTGAAGACTATGCTGATGTCATGGAAAACGTAGTATCCACACATTTCCAGCTCTCTGGGTATTCTGCACTATTATAAACTTAATGAATTTATCATTTATTCATTCATTCATTCAAGTGTCATCAACTACTTATTATGTGCCTGATACTCTTAAGTCTTGAAGATGAAAAGACTGACAAGGACATACTGGTCATCTCTGCTGCCCTTTCAGAGTCACCCTCTGCTTTCCTTCTCCTTGTTCTGTCTCATGGAAGCCTGATCTTCATAGAGGTTATTAATGGGCTCTTTTGAGCACTTAGCCAATGGGGTCACTGAGAGACAGAGAGAAGTCAGGGTGTTCTTTGCCCCAGCCCCCTCTTTGCCCGCTCGCTCAGTGTGGCTGTGTTTTACTCCTGCAGGGCAGGCTTCATTGACAAGGAGCTTTTCATACAGCTACCTTTCCTAGGGTCTGAGACCTGCTGCTTCCTTTTGCTCCTTTGGACCAAAGGGTGTAAGAGAAACTACTATTATTAGGCCCATGTTATTGCACTATTCTTCTTGGTATTCTTCACACAAATTTTAAATAGCCCCCCTTTTAAAACTCTTCTCAAACAGTTTAAGAACAGAGTCTATTTCTTCCAAGGACTCTGACTGATACATTACGTTTCTTCCATTCAAAGAATTAATACTGGTGGGTAAGAATAAATCCTGAATGAACATCTATTAACACATTTTCTAGGCCTGGCTGGGTTCAGATTGTTGCAGTGGTGGCCCAACTTATAAAAATACCCTTCTGACACTAACTCTTCTTCTGTTGCAAATGTGCTCATAGATTTTTCTTTTAAAATCATTTCTGGATGCAAAGATATTTCCTGTCAAGTATTTCAGTAGGATCTTAATGGTTATAAATACTTTGTAACTAAAACTGCCCTTTCTTTGTAGAATACATAACAAAGAAATTGCAAGGGCATAAAAGACTTGGAGCAAGAATGTCACTTAAAGCTAGAAATATGTCCTGATTACCAGCTCAGTTTCCAGACAGTCTACATAAGACAGACCCTTTGTGAAAATCCATTCCCATTGTCACATCTTTTCCTGATAACATACTTGAACATCCACATATACTTAGAAGACAATTAAAAATTCACGTTGGCTTTTCTTTTCTCATTCACAATAATTTCTCACTGTTTTTTCTCTGCTGATGACATGAAATCTCTCATGCTTTAACAATTTTTTGGATAGTTTTGCTCTACTTTTTAGATTTCTCCCCATGTTTCCTTTAATTTTTTTTTTTTAAATATGAAGTCTTCCTAATGAAAGGAAACATTCTAGGTGACTTTTTAATTCCATATATATTCTGATGATTATTAAGATGTTTTAAATATGTAACAAAAACATAGTATTTTTCACGTTATCCTTGGCTCTCTTCTTATTACAACCCAGTATCTTATTTATTTTTTTTAATCTTCTGTATGTCAAGCCAACACATTCTTTGAGCTGTCAATGGTAATGTCTCAATTTCTTTTTTGAGAGGCTGTGAGTAATTCAGAAGCCATTAGTGTACTGTGTATGAGTAGTTTGAATTGCTTCTTCCACTGGGTCTTACCTTGAACTTGCTACACTCAATTCCATTCACCATTGTGGAGCTTGATTACTTAACTGCCTTTGGTCTTTCTGAAGTTCTTACCACCCCTTATTCTTGACTACATCTATGTCTAGTATCTGAATAATTATGTGGTTTTGATAAATTTGCTGCCTTGCTATTTCCCCAATTTTCAGGTTATTACTGAACTTACAGAAGACCTGCACCATCCACTTGTGATACAGGGGACATTAACTAATTTCTGAGCTAATAACTAGGGATTTATCTCAGCGTTCTTTCTTTTCACTAGTTTTCAATCCAGTGCTGTCAGAATTCAATGACTCTCTTAGAAGATAACCAAAAGAGTCAGTTAAACTCTTATTGTTCAATGAAAATAAAAACAGTTAAATCTATTATGAAGACGCAACCTACGTATTCCCCTCCCTTGATAGTCTACAGCCTCTTCTGAATGTAAGCCTGTAGCTACCACTTGTAAAAGTGAAAATAAATAGTTTCCTAATTATTTTTTCTTTTGAAAAAAAGAGATTTTAAAAAACGTTAACAGGCAAGGCATTATGGGATATAACAATATTAAATGTAATTTTCCAATCTTTTGAGACTTATCAGACTACCTGAATAGTTAGGTGAAATACACTATAGTAGGCACTCAAGGGCAGATGAAGTTTAAGACATTCACTTCTTACTTCTGTTAGGGGAACAAAAACAGAAGTTAATATTTAAAACATGAGTCCATAAAGAGTTACATATGATACATATAGCAATATGACAGGATTCCAAAAGATGAGTTATAAACAATTATACATTTAATTGTCAAATTAATGTTAGAAGTACTAATACACACTAAGAATCCTGTGGGTGAAATCTTATTTGACTGGTTTAATAATAGAGTGGAAAGAGCATGGACTTTGAAGTCAGGCTTTGGTTTGGATTTTGTTTATGAGTAAACTCTGGGCTCACTCATCCAACTTCCTACTTAAGATCACGATGAAAATGGCTCACAGATGATGCAACAATGACTTGTCTGATGTTAGACTTTTGATTCTGCCTGTTGTTTCCCTCATCCAGTTTCTCTCAGCCTTCCCCTTATCAGAAAAAACAATTGTGCTTTTAGTAGTTCAAGTTAGATATTTAGGAATTATCCCTGATTCCTCCTTTTTCCTAACAATCCTCTTACCTAATGTTTCAGCAAATTTATCAAGTCCATCTTTAAATTGAATCACTTGTCTATATTTTCCATGCCTTCACTCTAGCCTGGCCACTATCCTCTCTCGTCTAGAATAGAGCCATAGCCAATAGCCAATATGTCTTCCTACGCCTACCCTTGCCCCACTCAGCCACCTTCCATGTGGCAACCATTGTCATTTTCTAAAAATTCAAATTGTAATAAATTCTTCTCTTGATTAAAACACTTTAAAGGCTGTCAGTACATGTAGAAAAAAAATTTAAACTTATACCTAATGCCTGTAGGTCCTCCAAGGGTCATATCCTTCTTGACTCCCAATTCCACCTGTGCCACTCTGCCCCCCTACCCTCTAGACACACTGGTGGTCCCATCTTGGGTCCTTGGATCTGTCAGTCTCATTTCTGCTCATAATCTTTATGTGTAATTGCCTTTGTTTAGTATATTTTTATATCATTTCTTAATTTTTCTTTATGTATTAGACTTCCTTAGAGAAGACTTTCTTTCTAACCACACTATTTAAACTTATTTTCTACTTTATATTATTTTTCCCAGTGTTTCTTATATTTATTTCCATTATTTTTTATATATAATTTGTCTGTCTTCTCCATTGGGACATAACCTGCAAGAAGGCAGATACTTTGTCTTGTGCATCTTTAGTACCCTGTTATGCTTGGTTTGTATTGGTTTACTAAATAATTGAATAACTGAATAAGTAAAGAATAATCACATAAAATTCTTATGGCTCTCATTCTAATTCATTTGGATGGCTATCACAATTTGTAACTTATATTAGCATTCCTTTTAACCTTTCTAACTTTAAGTTCATTTTCTGTGACCCAAAATTATTCTTATATCTTTTTTTTTTTCAGAGACAGAGAGAGAGTCAGAGAGAGGGATAGACAGGGACAGACAGACAGGAATGGAGAGATGAGAAGCATCAATCATTAGTTTTTCATTGCGCATTGCGACACCTTAGTTGTTCATTGACTGCTTTCTCATATGTGCCTTGACCGTGGGCCTTCAGCAGACCGAGTAACCCCTTGCTTGAGCCAGCGACCTTGGGCTCAAGCTGGTGAGCTTTTGCTCAAACCAGATGAGCTCTCACTCAAGCTGATGACCTCAGGGTCTTGAACCTGGGTCTTCCACATCCCAGTCCGATGCTCTATCCACTGTGCCACCACCCGGTCAGGCTATTCTTATATCTTAATTGGAAGATCTTGTTTATGGACAACAATAACCAAAGAAGTCAGACTAAGAAAACACAAAAGCTTCTTCAGCTTTCTAAAGTGATGAGTTTAGGTCAGGCTTAAAGTAAGTGGTTTTATACTGATAATATTAAATAAAAGCAGAGAGAGACCGTGATGAGAAAATTGCATTGTAGGAATATGGGCCTCCACCATTTCTTTGAGGTAAGATCTCAGGTTAATATTTACAGTAAAATTGTTCCATGTGTGAGCCAGAATGATGTCATATCTCTTGGTACAAAATATGAGAAAGTTCTAAGAATGCTTCCTGAAAGATTTCCACAGTCCGGTCCCAAAGAAGAGAAAGCACGTGGTGTCACTACAATAGAAGAGAGAAGCCATAAGTGAAAATGACCCCTCATGGGTCTGTGAAACCATGTGCTTGGAGCTAAACTGCAAACATTTGAAGCAATTTATTACCTGCCAAACCACACTGTTTTAATTACTGACCATGGCGCTTATACTCTGCTATAGAATTCACCTGAAAATGGAAGAAGTCACTGACATTTTCCTTTTCTAGGTTAAAAGAGACTTGTAAATTGCAGCTCAACCCTCAAAACCTTGAGTTTGCTATGAGACCTCATTCTCTTCCCCTTGGCACCATCCTGCCTGTTGCCTCTTTCAGAAGCTGGTTCTTTTCCATTTAGTTTTGCCAAGGTCTCAGCAGCCTCGCGCTGCAAGGAGGTACCAGGGTAGAGTTAGAGTGTGACCATAAAAATTACAAGGTGCAAACAGACACTGCAGGTTGGCTGTTTATCAGCAACACCAGAGACCATACACACAATCTAATCAGCAAATCACCTACATACAATTTATCCCATTGGCCATCACAGGTGAAAATGAAACAGCTGTTTAATTTAGATTTTATGGAAGAAACTCATATCCTGAATCTTTGATATCTTTATTACTAGTGCAATTTATATATTTATATTTTGGTTATTTGATCTTCCTTGAGATCATTATGCTGTTCTAGAATTGTATTCTCCAAGTATACAAAATACATACCAATAAGATGGACAGTGATTTTAGGGGGCACTTTGATGAATTTAAAATGATATAACAGGGGCATATTTATTTTTATTTTGTCTTAGAAAACATATGCATGGCCCTCAAATCCTTGGTGAATTCTTTAGAACAAAATTAAGTGATGAAATGGAATTTGAGTTAAAGTACCTTTATGATAGAGTGAATAATATTACAAATAATACTCAGCTGTGGACAAATATTATGAACGTGGTAAGTGACTATCTAAATTTTGGGAAGTATGGCCATAATCTCACTTGGTCTATGAAAGGGATAAAATAGGTTTAGCAATTTCCTTTGCATTGGGCAACTTGGTAAAAAAAAAAAAAAAAAAAAAAAAAAAAAAAGAGAGAGAGAGTTTTGCTTGAATGGAACCACAAAGGAAAGTCTTTGCAACAAAAAATGCTGAAAGTGAGAATGGGGTAAAGAAGAAAGTAGGGATGGAAGGGAAAAAGGGGGATGGGCATGAAATTGGGGTTCTTGTTGTAATAGCACACGTGTGTGCCCCACTGGTAAGGGGAGAAAATATGATTTTGGAACCTGGACTCCCCAAACCCTTAAAACTTCCTAAGAAAAGAGCTTTGGTGGGTCTGAGACATGCAATCGCCAGCCACAACTGGATGCTTTATTGCCGTCTGGAAGTGTTTATTTTCTGAACATAAATTCAGGGGACAGATTCAAGGCATGTCCAGAAATAAAGCATATCATCATGTGAGCTGAGCTGACAAGGACAATTTACTGTACCCTGCATTTGTTCTGGGCCAATCGGAGGAGAGCGGGCGATTAACATTCTAAAAATCCCGGCTGTTCAGTTCTGATTGTCCCTTCACTGAACTTTGGAATGGAGTGGATTAACCCCTTGAGGGATTCCAGTGGAGGGTCCAGAGCCCAGAAAGGGACACTTACTCCATTCCAGAAGACATACTCAGAGTCAGGTGTTCCTGTAGCCAGAGGCCGGCCGCTGATCCTGTGCCTTTGAGGGCCCTCCAAAAGATGGGGCAGCCACACGCTGAACTGTTGGCTGAAGGTTTGAATGAGAAACTGAGGTTTGGGATATATAGGTTAAATTTCCATTTGATTCTGCAGTAAAGATAGGGCAAATGATCATGCTAATCATTTGAACAGGGACTGCAAACCACTTATTTGGACAGACAGGAGAATATTGTGTTGAATAGCATAAATTCCAGAGTCCGCTAGAGCTGGATGTGAATAGCAACCTGTCTATTTATAGCTTTGTGTGAGTTATTAATGTCTCTGACATTTTGTTTCTTATTTACAAAGCAGAGGGTAATATCAATGTCATAAGAAAGCAGGAGAATTAAATGAGATAATGTGTATGGGGTATCTGGCTTAATAAGTAATATGTCCCTTAATTGTTATTACTTACTACTTATTATTTTATTCACACACTGAGCAATAAAAAACTGCAGAGAACACTTTTGCTATTTTCCTGGAGGTATTGGTGTTGTTTTACACACGATTTTTAGAAAACCAAATTTCAGCTATGGGTAGCAATGTTTAATCCATTATAAGAGTATACATTTTGAGATATTTTTAAAACCTTAAAGATATTGGGTTGAAAAAAACCTTCAGTTTCAAAACATCAACAAAGGAAATTTTAGAAAAGTTCATAGAAGCAAATTCACATTTATAGCATCAGCCTAATGTGCAGAGTATTAGAAAAATGAGCCTAGAATTAAGTTTATGTTGGAAAAAGAAACTGGCTAAGGTAGTTTGATGTATTTGAGATTAAGAGTTAGCATATGTTTATTTCCATTATATAAATGACTAAGCATTTAAAGTTTAAATGTGTAGTCTACGATAAGGCATTTTCTGCCGCTTTCATTTCAGGTTCTCTGCCTCAGATCCATCGCCTGCTTCTGGTTCCTTGCTCTAACAAGTAGTAAACCTCAGCAGTCCAAAGGGGTGTGGGGAGGGGGGAGCACAAGGAAGCATTTATCTGAAAGGGCCTAATTTATGCTCTCCCATGATTTATGCTGAGAGACTTCTAAGCATTCTACTGAGTCACTGGGTAGACAAGGATTTCAGATGTATGGGTTTTTATCTTCCTTAACATTAATATTGGTCCTTAAGCACTCATCTGAGAGACAAAAAGCAATTTCATTAATTTGGGGGAGAAAACACCCCACAAGTCTTTACTGTTTATTTTGATGCTTCCACAAACAGATGTTTTCATGGCAAGTTGGTTTGTGAGTTGAGAGTATCCAGGAAACAGACTTTGCCTACCCTTCCTCCGTCCCTCCCTTCCTCCGTCCCTCCCTCCCTTCCTTCCTTCTTTCCTTCCTTCCTTCCTTCCTTCCTTCCTTCCTTCCTTCCTTCCTTCCTTCCTTCCTTCCTTCCTTCCTTCCTTTCTTCCTCCCTTCCTCCTTTCCTTCCTTCCTTCTTTCCTTCCTTTCTTCTAAGATGAGTCTACATTTTAAAACATACTGTTGATTATTCTTTATTTTCAACTTCGCCTCATTCAAAATAAGGATGAAGGTAAGCCACATGGGCTTCCAGTTACTAGTTTTGCAGGCCTATTGCTAACATCCTTAGTTATGACATCTATAGTGGTCATATATTTCTCAACTATCTATATTACTTAATAAAGCTATTACTAGAAGTATACAAGTGGGGGAATTAAATGGCACCTTCCATTTCTCTCACAGATGACTCCATAGATGACTACAGCTGTTTAATAAGTCATGCTCTTGTTTTTAAGATATTAACAGTTTAGCGTTTGTCCTGCTCAGTCCACTTTCAGAATGAAAAGCTCAGCATGTTCTATGGGCCTTGTATCATTCCCACACTGACTGTGATGAAATGTTTAGTTAAACACACCAATAAATGTTTGACAATTGGCTAGAAAGGATGTGAGGAAAGTACTTTGTACTTTTAATAGGATGGACAATGATTTTAGGGGGCACTTTGATGAATTTAAAATAATATAACAGAGGCATATTTATTTTTATTTTGTCTTAGAAAACATATGTATGGCCCTCAAAGCCTTGGTGAATTCTTTAGAACAAAATTAAGTGATGAAATGGAATTTGAGTTAAAGTACCTTTATGATAGAGTGAATAATATTACAAATAATACTCAGATGTGGACAAAAATTATGAATGTGATAAGTGACTATCTAAATTTTGGGAAGTATGGCTATAATCTCACTTGGTCTATGACAGGAATAAAATAGGTTTAGCAATTTCCTTTTAATTGAGATTGGTTGTAAATAAAACTAATGCATTTGATTTAAAAATGGTAGTGTTTGAAATAAACTAGGTTGGTCTCTCGAACTCTCATTAGAGTGTCTGTGTCTATGTCAGTTATACCTGCTTTCCCTCCCTCTTTTTCAGTAACAAACAATTTGTTAGTAATATATTTAACTTTGTGACCAAAGTTCATGCAGGCTGATATAAGTTTTTCCTAAAATCTGGTTCACCGTGACCTCTTACCCTCCCCTCCCCAGCCCTGTATTCCTATTCTTACTTTTCTGAAGTCTCCTTTCTCATTTTTCCTGAGTCAGGTATGCTTTCCAGAATTAGTCTCTGGACTAATTGGGCACCTTTCACTTTTATGTAATGTTAAAATGATAGGCTTAGTGTTGAGTCTTGGAACTGTGCTGTGCCTGAGTCACAGCATTTAGTTCTTATTTTCATGTATTTCTTTTTCAGGTTAAAAAACATCTTTTCATGGTTTCCTTATCCTTTCCATCCGAATTCTCCCACATGGAGCTTTGGTGGCAGCCTCACAGCTGTAGGAGTCATTCTGTCCAGGCCACAGTACCCTGGCAGCCCCAGACTCTGCAGGCTTTAAGAGTCTACTCCCCTGCCTTCTTCTGCTACCACCCCACGCCCACACCAGGCTTTACACCCTGTGTCCACACCCATCTATTCATCTGCTCTGTCAAGCCTCTGTCTCTGTCCCTGTCCTGGATAGCCACAACTGCCCTTGTTTTCTTTAAGGGAACTCAGGATTGACATTTCTATTGGGGATAAATAGTCCTGTACATTGATGTTAAGAAATTGCATGAGACAAAGGGACATTCAGCCTAGTTACGCTATGGAGTAATGTTTGCTCTGTAAAAGAAATATGAAAACTCAAGGGCAGGTGGTGGGGGTGGGGAACTTGGAACAGTCCAATTTTTGAAAGAAGAGGTTAAAATTGTGGGTTTGTGGCCCAAATAAATACTGTCTTCTCTAACTTGAACATTAGTAATTGTTTTCAAACTCATGTGCCATGACACAGGCACACCTTCCATATCTTGGACACCCAAAGGCAGTTAGGTTTTCTTAATCATCGAGATCACAGAGCTCCATGTGCTATCTATCACATCTGCACGCTAAAGACCTGTTGACTTGATTGCCTTTCCCATATGAATACAAGACCTGTCTGTACTGTATCCTCACTACTCAGCAGAGTGCTTGGAAATGGTAGGATGTGTGAACATACTGTAATCGAATGAATGAATTCTCCTGAGCTAATTCCACACCTCCAAAATACTAGATTATAAAGTCCGTGGGATTTGCCTGTCCTAGAAGTTATTGCTTGCTTTTTCTCTTTTCCTAAGTCCAAGAAAAAAATAATTAAGCTAATGATGATTTTCTGGTGCCCATTAAGCATGTTTAGCAGTATTAGTTATTTTTTAAAAAAAAGAGAGATAGGAGACAAAAATTTTTCTTCAAGGAACATGAAGTTCTGAAATATATCAGGTTACTTGATGCTGCTGTTGATAACATTAAAAACTGGCGCTACTTTCTGAATGTTTGATGGTTGCTCAACCGTTGTTTAAGAATTAACTGAGTGGCTAAGACAGAGTGTAATATTTTGATTAGAGGTGACATGAAGGCCAGAGGAGATCTGAAATGATAGTCCCTACTTGGTTTCTGTAGCCCTGGTAGATATCCTTAATTTAAGAAGAATGACAAGAAAGGTCGTATCAGTTCCAGTCCCTAACTGAAGTGTGTAACCCTTCGCCCTCCTTTCTTCTCTGTACACATCTGAGCACTGTCTGTTTTCTCTCGCCTGTTCAGAAGTTCTGCACATAAAATTTTGGGGATTTTTTTTAATGTTATAGTAATGTAGTATGGCTAACCCAGCTTTCTATCAGAAGTGGCAGGCAGCCAAAAACTAGAATCATTGTTTGCAAACTCTAAATATAGAGTCAAGATTTATATGAAGAAAACAGATATGTCTTGTTATAAAACCATGAATAAGCATTGGCACAAACATAATAGTTTATTCTTCCTTGATATCGCTTATTTTAAATAGCTATCTATCTTTTACTAAGATACTGTGGAAAGATACATTACAGAAACATTTGCTTCAGCTCAAAGTACCGGAGGGTTGGTTGCTCTTTTCTTCATGCAGTTAAGACTTCATTATTTCTAGGAGGTGATGAGCGAAATAAGAGCCTAAAGGGAATTTGGTTTCTGAATTTCAGGTAGCCTGTGGGGATGTTATTACTAATAATGCATCATATTCATCTTTAGGTCACTGTTGATGTGGTTTGCTTTTTTGGGGAGGGGGATTTGCTCTAACTTTAACTTTACACAGAGGTTGCCTTAATTCTGAGACCTCTTTTGCCTTTGGTTTACAAGATGTCACATTCAGCAAGGAAAGATGCCTCTTCCATGCCCCATCTGTGCTCCTTCCTGCTTCCTTCCCATCCTGGCTTCTGTCTTCTGATTTTCATCCCCTTTAATCATTCCTGCCTGGTGCACAGCAAATGGGCAGCAGGGGGAAGAAAAGACTTTCAGAAAGAGTTAAAAAGGATGGATGAAATTCCTACAATGTACACCATATGGCCTGACATTTTCCAGATTAAGTAAACATTTCTATTGGGGATAAATAGTCCTGTACATTGATGTTAAGAAATTGCATGAGACAAGGGGACATTCAGCCTAGTTATGCTATGGAGTAATGTTTGCTCTGTAAAAGAAATATGAAAACTCAAGGGCAGGCGGGGGGAGGGAATTGGTACAGTCCAATTTAAAAGAAGGGGTTAAATTTGTGGGCTTGTGGCCCAAATAAATACTGTCTTCTCTAACTTGAACATTAGTAATTGTTTTCAAACTCAGGTGCCATTAGACACAGGCATACTCTCGCAAGAAATTCTGAAAAGTCCACCATGAAAGTTCTCTGAAGGATTAAATTTTGTCAAAATCCATTTCTGAGTGGCCTGTGTTTGCAGAGAGACCCTTGTGATGGCTGGCAAGTGGATTCTAGGTGGGTTGTCACCGGTGTGTGTGCCTGTATTAGCTATAGACTGATCTGCTCCTTGGTGAACAGCCCCAAAGCCATAGATTTCATTTGATCTTTGCAAAGGCTAACATCTGTCTGCTGTCATTTTAGTAAGATTGATGACAGGCATGAAAGAGGAGAGGGGAGAGAGTCGAGGGAACAGAAACCAGGAGAAGGAGCTCTGGGCGGCCCCAGCGGCGGTGGCCGAGGCTGCCAGGGGTCACTGCTGCAAACTCTCTGGCCTATGAGGTCTGTAGTGGGGAGCAGCCAGGCCCCACACTGGCAGTAATTGCACTAGGTTGCTACAGCTGATAGCTGGAACTCCAAGACACAAAGGTAGCATTTTGCACCTTATATATCTTAATAGATTACTCACATTGCAAGCAGCACCAAGCTAAATGTTATGACAGCCGTAAGAATGTAGTTTGCTGTTATCTTAATGTAGCTGGGCAGCACAGGGTAAAGCCATCAAAAAATATTATATTTTTTTAAAGTTTCCAAAAGAAACTAACTGATACAGACATGGAGCTATTTTTTTATACGAAGTCCTGAATTTTGGCAAACGCCTTTTAAGCGGTAATTCTAAATATATACACACACATCTCACATATGCATATGTATATGCATGTATGCACATTTGTATATGCATTTCTTTCATTTGCTAAATATCATTTTTCTTTCACTACTTCCCTTAAATTGTTACATGAGCACCATAAAGGGAAGATTCACTTTAGGTATTTTTAAAAGATTATCTTATATTTGAAGTTTGCTTAGAAAATAGTAAGCATTATTGTTGGAGATATAAATGGCCCACTTGGGAGACTTGGCATGAATGAATGAACGAACGAATGAATGATGACATAAACTTCCATTAACAACCCCGTTTAAATAGATTACGTGTGTCTAGTTTCTCTAGGTACACACACCTGGCAGGAAGAGGCATGTACGGACCTATGAAGCAAATGAAATCTGATAGAGTTAAATACCCTGTAGAACGGGGGAAGTCTTGGAGTAGCAATAAGACCTGTTTCTGTGCATTTGCTTGTTTTTGTACTGGTGAGATCGGATGTTTGATTTGAACTTGCTGAGGCAGTGGCTACAGGGAATTTTCAGACTAGATTTTTTTTTTTCCTTTATCAGCAGGAGACAGATTTCATGAACAGGATTTAATTCTGACACTGAACACTTTGCAAATTTAGTTGGAAAGTTAAACAACTTTGCTTTATTGAATGAGAACCTTCAGGACGCTAGGATTCCTTGTGACATCATGGTGTTGA
This sequence comes from Saccopteryx leptura, assembly GCF_036850995.1. Taxonomy (NCBI): domain Eukaryota; kingdom Metazoa; phylum Chordata; class Mammalia; order Chiroptera; family Emballonuridae; genus Saccopteryx; species Saccopteryx leptura. The sequence goes on from NC_089505.1 coordinate 258,550,715, forward strand.
CATGATGGAGTGACTGAGATCTTCCTGCCAATTTATGTAAATTCCAGGACACTCCTGAAAGCAGCCTACGAGATCAAATCATCACGTCGAACACAATTACTCTACACAAGAGAAAATGGGTATTTAAAAATATCAACCTCTGAAATATCTTGCCAGAATTCTCTTTAATCCGGCAAATAAAGTTGTGTTTTGAATGTGTTCAGATAGAACTGGACCAGCAGCGAGAGAGAGAATAAATGTTTAAACATCAGAAATGAATGTAGGTTGCTATTTCCACAATATCAAAGAAATTTAAAAATTTTTAAAAGCCAGTATGTTTTAGTAAGTTAGGTGATTGCTTTACCTGGTGTCAAATCATTAGTTTTACTATAGTTTGGTTCACTGAATTGTACTGTTATTTGGGAAAATTTTAAAAACATATGTAAATATGTGTATGGAAGTTTGTTGTGTTTTTGTTGGGGGTGGGGAGACCTTTATTATAAAGATTATGCCTTTCTTTCTACAGAATGTCAAAATTAGAAAATCTAGCTGTCCATGGCACAGAGAATTAGTTCCTCTGCCTCTGTTGCTTTTTTTATACAAGTGTATTCTCAAGTTTTCAGTGGTAAAGTCTGCCGGATGATTCAGGGAAGATGTAATCCATTGAGGGTGGGTGGGTCTATAGCTGAAATTGAGAGTTCATGTCAGCATCTTGGCTGATAAGGTCATGTTCAGTTTTTTTAACATGTTTAATGGCATAATATATAATTTATATAACTATCTTAGACTCCAAGTCCATTTAAAAGGATTATGTAAACAAGTTTAATTTAGGGATTCTTTTTATGTCTTGGTCAAGCGACTTGCCTGTGAATGGTGCATCATGGAGGTCCTAGGAACTGGGGGAGCCTGAAGAAGAAGAGGAGAGAACAGTGACTAGGGCCCTGCAGAGCTATAGCCATTTGCAGTAGGTTGAAAGATTGTCCCTCAAAGGTATACCCACCCACAACTTGTGAATGTGACCTTACTTAGAAAAAGTCTTCACAGATGTAATGAAAGATCCCAAGACGGGAACATTCGGGATTGTCCAGGTGGGCTCCAAATCCAATGGTAAGTGTCCTTATCAGAAGAGAAGTCACAGTCAGAGAGGAGAAGAGAAGAGGCCTATGGGAAGAGATTGGATTCTACACAGCCCCAGGCCAAGGAATGCCTCAAGCCACCAGAAGCTGGAAGAAGCTAAAAAACAAATTTTTCCCTAGAGTTTTCAGAGGGAGCATGGCCTGCTGACACCTTGATTGGAATTCTGGCCTCCAGAGCTGTAAGAGAATAAATTTCTGTTGTTGTAAGCCTTCCAGTTTGCAGTAATTTGTTATGGCAGCTCTAGGAAACTAATACACCATTGGACAGGGGCTTCAGGACGGGAGCCACTGCCAACACAGCTCCTGTGGAGGGAGCAGGGACTACACAGCTCAAAACCTGCCCTCCTCCCACTCTCAGTTCCCCGTGGTGCCTCTCATTGCCCCACTGCATCAGAAACTAAGTTCAAGAGAACCCCTGTAGGCCCTGACCAGGTAGCTTAGATGGTTAGAATGGCATCCTGATTACACCCAGGTTGAAGATTCAATCCCTTGTCAAAGCACATACAAGAATCAACCAATGAATGTGTAAATGTGTAAATGGGTGAAAAACAAATTCATGTTTCTCTCTCTATCTGTCTTCCTCTCTCTCTCTCTCTAGAATCAATCAATGATTTTATTTTTAAGTCCTAGTTAGTTGATCCAAGGAGGACAGAGTTAGGATGCAGAACAGAGGAAAAGATTTGGAGGGGAAACAGAGGCTATTGGGTACAACAGTGATACAAGGTATATTCCTTTATAATTCAGTCTCCAAAGGTAAAAATGTTGTAATGTCTCAGTGCTCACATTTCATTTTGAAATGAAAATTCAAACTCCCAGATATCACGGATTTTTGGGAGCATGTACTCAATGGTAAGAGATGGTAGTCATGAATGTTGAGGATTTAGAGCTGGAATTAATACAGTTGGGCACATCAAAAGGCATGTGTTTTAAAAAGGCTGAGGAAAAAAATTACATAGTCACTGAAATACATAGGGAATTCCAAGCAAATATGGAATTTAAGAAAATAGACACAAAATAAATTTTGCTTTCCATGCTTTATTATACTCTGCTTCCAGTCAATTATCTATGGATTTTTTATAAATTCAGGTTTCTAAACTGTCTAATCAAGTGAGGATTTGAGCTTCCTTGTGAGAATCTCAGTTTCTGTAATTAGATACTGTGAAGTGAGAGGTTTTATAACTTTTATCGTATCAATACCTATTCACCCTATATTTCAAAATGTCATGTCCATTGTGGGACAAATCTTTCCCAAAGTGTGGGTTTTCAAATTCTGCATGAAAACCTCATATCCTGAAGTAGACTAGAGCAACTAGTCATTAGGGGAGATACTATAGAAAAATAAAACTCAACCCATTATTTTCTCAGTTTTTATTTTTCTTCCTGCAAGTGTTTATTAGAAAAATGTGCTTGCTAGCTAGGATGTGATGTGCAATGCCTAATTTAGCACCATGTATACATTTTATACACTTATTTTCCATTTTATGTGTCAGTTTTTCATGGCCACTCATAATAAAAGTTCCTATTTCCAGGTGCTCCATCACATGGAGGTTTCAAGAAACAGTTCTCAGTTTCCCTTGTTGGAAGTTTCACAAGAAATATTAACACAGGGAGCAGCATCTTTTTCTGGACCTTCATCTCGGTGGGATTTTTTTCCTAAAGCGATACATTGTTCCAGCACTGGCCTTTCTATTAAAATTAAAGTATTGATTTTAAAAATTCCTCCTTGCAGGAGTTAATGAGACACTGTCTTACTATTTTTACCTATTGGTATAGTGAAAAGTCCGTGAGCTTTGGAATCAGACAAACCTGGAATTGAATTGTGACTTTGCCACAAACTAGAGGTGGAACTTACTTTTTTTTTTTTTCTAAATTTCAGAATTTTTACATGCAAAAGAGCCAAACACATGGGGTTGCTGCAAGGATTTGCTTACAAAATGATGTAAGCAAAGTTGTTCATGCAGTGCCTGGTCCATTCATTGGAAGTGCTCAGAAGATATATAGCGATTAAATGAACTTTAGGTTGCTATGAAAGTCAGAAGCATAAGAAAATGAGATAGAATGAACTGATGTGCTTTGAAAAGCTGCCTTTGATTTTATCACTTTGGGTTATCTGACATTCCCTACCTCCTTCTTCCTTTTTTCTGCCACCTTTTACCCACAGCTTTGTCTATCTTCATAATTTATCCACCCTCCTCCATTGTTTTTTATTTCCACCCATTCTTTATCCTCCTCTGGCTGTTTGGTGCTCAAGAGAGAGCCCAGCAGGAGGATTTGGCCAAGTGTTCTCTCCCCATTTCCCTCCCCAAATTAAATGCAAGCTCTGACTTGGCAAACCAGGTTCATTTTCTTCAGCTCCACGGGACCTGTGTGGGATAAGGAGCTGGTCTGTTGCTAATTAGAATCAGTGACCCTGGCCTGATTCCAAGATTTAGAAAACAACAGAACTACCCAACCTAGCATCACCTGGTAGTTGATATCATTACTTTTCTTCTGGTTCCCCTTTTTCTTCCTGAACCCAATTAATCCATTTCTCCACTCGCTTGAAGCCCGTCTAATCAACTGTCTGCTAGATGGAACAGAACACACCGTTTTAAGCTTTACGGTTTGCTCAGATTGGTTACAATAGCAATGCTTAACGTGTAATGGATAAAAACGTGAATGATGTGTAGCTTAAAGTTAGGCATTGAGCAAGAGCCAGGTGAAAATATTTGTCTGAGTGCCTGCTTTGAACAAGTGACACAGTTTCTGTCTCTGTCAAGTGCTTTTCTCAGGTAAACTGTTCAATCTTATTAAAGAATCACTTTTAGGGGGACAAACTGTCACATGCAAGACATTTATATTAATCTGGATATATTTGGCTGTTTGTAATGCTGTCATAACACTCACTCCCTGGAAGAAATGTCTCTTCTAGGATCTTTACAAAATATTGAAGAAACTGGTGATGAAAAATTTACTTTATAAACATAAAGAATTTGTTTAGAAAGCAAAAAATCAGGACGCATATATTCTAGTGACAGAGGGAAATATGATATGGATATTATAGGTTATCACAATTTTAATGCTATTTAGGGCAAGGTTTCATGCTCAAGTTGCAGGTGCTATAATGTAACAAAGTTTGTTTTCTATTCTCTGATGTAACCAAATTTAAGGAGAAAAGTATCCATCAAGAAAATAACCTTCCTCCCAAGGGTTGAATATCATGGGTTTAATATCATTAGAGTCAGTATCTGACCACAAGGGTGTTCTCATCATAAAATCACTAAAACCTCTGCTCTTTCCCACAAAAAATGAGACATTTACATGCTCTAGAGAAGTAAAGAACAAAGAAATATGACAAATGTGAACAAGGGCCAAATACCAAATACCATTATCCAGTTTACAAATGATGTTCCAGAATGTGGAAGAATTGGGCAAAATCAGAATGAAGGTTAGCTTGCTTTTTTCTATTGAGACAAATACTACAAATGCTTTGCAATGTGTAGTAGCTGGTATGTATCTGCTACAGCTTCAGAGTTTGTTCTCCATGCAGACAGATTTGAGATTGCACTGGAAGTGGGGGTTGTCAAGGATGTGAGGAGGAGGAGCTATAGAATTGATATGAGTGGAAATGAGAACTACAATATGTGTGTGTATGTTTGCGCGTGTGTTTCACCAGAACAAGGAAAGCCTTTTCATAGCAACACGAAGCAGAGCTGGAGACTCAATGACAAGGAAACTCACCCTGTCACAGAATGTTATGTAAAATTATTATATAAGAAGTATAATTTCCTCAGATCTAATTCCCTTTTCACCCCCATATTCTTAGTAGTTAGAACAGGACATGATAGATATTTATATTTGTTGAATGCATGATGGAGGGAGTACATGAATGAGACTATTCCAGGAACTGTTGGCATGCTCTACATGTGTCATTTTATTAGACCTTTGGCTACCATAACAAATTTATCCTCTCACAGCTCTGGAGGCCAGGCGTCTGAAATCTGAATGTCCATGGACAGACAAATGGATAAAGAAATGTGATACACAGACACACACACACACACACACACACACACACACACACACACACGGAATATCATTCAGCCTAAAAAGGAGGACATCCTATCTTTCACAACAATGTAGATGAAACTAGAAGGCATTGTGCCAAGTGAAATAAGCTGAATAGAGAAAGACAAATACTGCATTGTATTGCTTATATGTAGAATCTGAAAAAAGGTCAAACTTAGAAACAGAGAATAGAAAACAGGTTAGAGTGAGGGGAGTAAGGAGACATTAGTTAAAGGATATATTGGTCAGCTATAAGATGAATAGGGTCTGAGACTGTCATCTATAACATGGTGACTGTAGTTGATATAGTTGAGTATAATTTAATTTTGCCTAGAGAGTAGAACTTAAATGTTTCCAAATAATAATAATAATAATAATAATAAATAATAAAAAGTAAAGTGTTGGAAGGACTGCACTTCCTCCAGAGGCTCTAGGGTAAATGCTTCTTTATCCTTTCTAGCTGATGGCTCTAGGTGTTCCTTGGCTCGTGGCTGCATCATTCCAATCTCTGCCTCCATTTTCACATGGCCATCTCTGTGTGTCTGTGTCTTTGTCCTTTCTGTTAGTCTCAAATCATCAATTGCCTTTCTCTTACAAGGCCACTTGTATTGGATTTAAGCCCAATCTAACTGGGTAACCTAGAATTATTTCATTTTAAGATCCTTAAATTAATGACATCTAAAAAGACCTTTTGTCCAAATAAGATAATATTCACAGCTTCCAGGAATGTGACATAGATATCTTCAGGGGGGCCAGTTCAGCCTACCCTACCCTCTTGAGAATTCCATGAAGTAGTTATTATTTTTTATCTCTGGGATTCACACAAAAGCCTTTAAAAAAAACCTGTTTATTTTATTTTTTTAATTTTTCCAAAGTGAGAAGCGGTGGGGGGTGGGGGGGGGAGGGTTTGAGGCAGACAGACAGACTCCCGCATGCGCACCAGGGGGCAATGCTCGGCCCCTCTTGGGCGTTGCTCTGCTGCAATTGGAGCCATTCTAGCACCTGAGGCAGAGGCCATGGAGACAACCTCAGCATCCGGGCCAACTTTGCTTCCATGGAGCCATGGCTGCAGTAGGGGAAGAGAGAAACAGAGAGAAAGGGTGGAGAAGCAGATGGGCGCTTGTCCTGTGTGTCCTGGCTGGGAATCGAACCCGGGATCTCCACACACAGAGCCGATGCTCCACCACTGAGCCAACCAGCCAGGGCAAAAAGAAAACTCAAACACAAATTCTGAAGGAAAACTAATAGTGTTCTATTTAAATTATAGACCTAAATATGTTCTTAAAGTATGATGCTCCTTTTCCTAAAACAGAAACAGGAAATCAGACCTAAACAATATATTCAAAATTGTGATTTTTTAAAAAATCACACACATACACACACACACACACACCCTCTATGATAGGCCCCACAAAATCCAAACTATCCATTATTTATGATACTAGGCTGTATAGTAATTTTTTTTTTGCAACACGTTTTTTCTTATAGTCCTCCTTCATTTAAAAAAATATTTTAGGGAGGCAGAAAATTGTCTGAAATTTTTATGGGAAGTCTTGTAGGAGAGAGAAGAAATTATTAAACCTAAATACCAATGAATATGTGTAATAACTAAAATACTTTCTCTTTCAACCATGTTCCATTGTCACATGCTATGTGACTAACAGTACTAGATTACAGGTTGCTTTGGTGAACAAGACAGAAACTGGATCAGATATTGAAAAGGGAGAATATGGAGGAATTAGAGAATTCAGGAGACAGTGAGAGAACAATAATGGCTAATATTTCTTGAGTATGACATGCTAAATATTAGTCAAAGTGTTTACCATGTGCTAATTTATTTAATTTTCCTAAAGAAAGGTAAGAAATGTTTGAAATGGTCAATGTAGGTTAAAATGGGGGTGCATGGTTGGGGAGCAAATAACCCAGGCACAGAGGCCAGTGAAGAAGCCACATTAAAGGCATCATCTAGAGCAGTGGTCCCCAACCTGTTTTGGGCCATGGACTGGTTTAATGTCAGGAAATATTTTCACAGACCGGCCTTTAGGGTGGGGCAGATAAATGTATCACGTGACTGAGACAAGTGTCAAGAGTGAGTCTTAGACAGATGTAACAGAGGGAATCTGGTCATTTTTTAAAAAATAGAACATTCACACTTAAATATACATAAAACAAAAATAACGTAAGTTATTTATTCTTTCTCTGCGGACCGGTACCAAATGGCCCACGGACCGGTACTGGTCCGTGGCCCGGGGGTTGGGGACCACTGCTCTAGAGTAGCAGTTAATCAGGCCCTCAAATGTTCAGGGCACATCCCAAGGCAGAGGGACCAGTATATCAGCATTGCATATATTTGGGACTGAAATTATGTTAATGTGACTGGGCATAAGATGACAAAGGAGTCAGAGATGAGACATGAAGCTAGAAAGGTAAACAGAAGTTGTTTGATTCTCAAAAGGTAAAGAAACCCTTTGATTAAAGGGAATACAAAAGAGAAGTTTTGGTTTAATTCTCCCCCCTTCACAAGTGTTCGGGTGTCCCCCTTTGTATGTAAGGGCACAGAAGCGCCCAGGGTGGGGGAGAGGTTCATCACACCCTTTCCCTGTTCTTGGCATCGCTGGTCTTGCTGCTGCCATTGGTTTGTCTGAAGGGGGAATAAAGAGTTGGCAGATTCTAGCCTGACACCAGCTCATTACAGTGACAGTTGAACGCGCCCCCCTAAACCACTACTTGTTTGTTCTCTCACCTCCATACCTTTGCTCTTCTCTCCCCAATGTTAATATAGGATGCACAAGATTGAGAATTAAATTGTGACCTTTTTTTGAAACTCAGTATATTGTAGGCTTTCCAACTATTTCCACTAGTGTGTTGGCTATCATACACCTGGAAAAGCTGGCTGTGAGTTGCATGTTATATTCTAATATATTTTACTATTTAACTGTTTTAACATTTTTATTCAGTAAAATTGTTCTAATCTTCATTTAAAGAAGAATTAATCTTTATTTAAAAACACATGTGCCTAAAATATAAGCATACAACTGAACCCATGTAAGGCACTCAGAAATTGCATTCTAAATTGAGAAATAGATTTTGGAATTTAGGGTGTAAGTAATGAGGCATGTTATCTCTGAATTATCTACAACACACACACACACACACAATTCTTTTCTTTGAATGAAGAGACGTTAAATGAACTATATTATTTTATTTATTTTAATGCCATTAATATTAGTTTGCAGAGATAGAGGGTTAGGTTACATGAACCACTTATCTGCTAACAATTCTTATACCTTTTGAATCTCTAAGGCAATCTTCATAAAATGGTGATGAGATGCAAATGTTTCATGTTCTGCTTTATGTTTCAAGTAACACATGCTTTTGGATATCTGTTACTTCACAGATCAAAAAAAAAATCTCGAGGCCTTCGGATCTGGGAGAGGGCACATGGAGTCACTGGGGCTGCCGCGTTGCATAAATGCGCGTTAGGCTCACATGAAAGAGCTGATCAGGAAAACCTTATGTGCCCCGAACTGGGGAATGTAAGATTTTTACCTTATAGATCTGGTGTTTTTTATCCTCAGTTTCCAGGATGGGAAGATGTAATAAAAAGAAAATTTTTTTTAAAAAAGAAGTAAATGGCTTCAGATCATCCCAGATCTCAAATGGGAAAACAGAAAAGAATGTGCAGTCCTCTATCCTCTAGACTAAGTTTTCCAAATTCCAGAGACTATCAACAAATTTTCTAAAATTTTTGTTTTATATTCGTGAAGAAAAAGGTAGAGAAAACAGTTCTCCGCATTGTTAACTATGAGTCACAATGATAGCAAAGAAGTCGCTTTTGATTGGTTTACTGTGGTTGAATCGCACATTTGCAAACGTTTGTAGTAAATGAATAGTAGTAATACAGATTACATCAGGCTCTGGAATTTAGTTTCATCAACCCCTAAAAGCCTAGAGGAAGATGAAATTAGCAACTGTAAAGTTGTGATCTTTTAAAAGTATGTTTATTTGTGTGTCATATATTAAAAATCCACAAATGTCTCCTGCCTTGGACAGATGGAAATATCCCATCAGTAAAGGGGCCAGAAAGTGCAATTTAATTAATTTCTAGGACCACTGAAAAGTTCTAGGAGGACTATGGCCAGAATTGGCTCTATCATAATCACCAAGTGCACATCATCAGATAAAGACCCACGATTGCTCTTTCAGATGCTGTTTTCAAAACCTTCACAAAGGATCGACTGTGCAGTGATTATATGTTTTCATGATGTACATGTCTTGTGCTCAGCTCAAAGGATATTTGAATGATGCATTGAGATTTAGTACTAAAAAAGAATTTAGCATCTATAAACTGTTTCATCTTTGAGCACAGGAAGAAAAAATATATATAATATGTGGCTTGATTTTCATTTTATAAAAGATCCTAATTCATAAAGCAGAGCAGTTTCTGTGGGTTGGTGTTAATGCCCCATTACCTACACATACTGAGACGTAATCACATGCATTCACATGTACATAGTCACACATACAAATAAACAACCCTGTGACATTGGTGGTGGGTGTGATCCTAGGTCAGAACACATACAATAATCAACCAATGAATGTATTCATAAGTGAAACAACAAACAACAAATTGATATCTCTCTCTCTTTTTCTTCTTCTTTCTAAAATCATTAAAATACATTAAAAACATAAAAGATTCTCCAAGATCTAAGACTTTCTATTGTAAATTGATTGGTGGGATGCATGTGTCAAGTGTTAATGTATGATGTGGTGTGTGTTTGAGTGTGTTCATATACACAGTGGTACCTTGAGATAAGAATTTAATTTGCTCTGTAACCGAGCTCGTAAGTCAGTCAACTCATATATCAAATGGCCAATACTGGACCCATGTGCCAACGTGCCAACTAGCGGCAGCCTTCCCGAATCACAACTCGTATCTTGGAATTTCTCTCGGATCTCGAACAAAAACACGGACCGAGTCGCAGCTCATATCTTAAAAAATTCATATGTTGGTCTGTTCATATCTCAAGGTACCACTGTACAATGAAATATATATAATTTTGCATTATTTTGTTTCCAACTCATTAGACCTATCTTTTAAGACATACTGAAAAGAGAACTCAAGAGTCACATCTTTGGTGATCTCTGTTTTCACTGACCTGAATTTGCAGATGCTGTGTGACTGACTTGAGCTTCTGCCCTGGTCTGGGCTGTTGGGTCATTGATCTCTGAAAGGCTCCCACATCAAACTAGTAACTGCTGCTTAATGATTAAAAAATTTTATTAACTAGTGTTTTGATTTTGGTAGCTGATGAGCATCTTTTGCTGAGACAGAGAGAGAAATAGAATATAAAAGGTATACTGGAAAATTTAGTATGTATATTAATCTCTTAGACATTTAAATTTTCTTCATTTTTTAGCATATTCCAAACACTGAAGAATTGTCCAAAAACAGTTATATGAGTTGAAGAGAACTTTTGCAATCTGACAATTTTGCTGTATGCAAAGTCGTGGGATTGTGAACTACTTGAGAACAGGGGCTATATCTTAATAATACATGCATAGAATGTCTAAACATAGTAGACAACTGGTAAATGTCTACTGAGTAAATGAATACACAATTGTCCCATCTCTCTCTCCCATTGGCAATTTATTTAAGAGGATTTGTTCTATTTATTCTTTTTTTAAAACTCCTTTTTTATCTACCTGAATTAATTTGTAAAAAAAATAAATGTTATTGTGCTATATTAAATCAATTGAATAAATTAAGTTGTTGTACTAGATAAATGGCTCTACAGATTTCCTTTTCAATGGGACTTTGCACCTCTTCTCAACAGGAGATGAGGGTCTGTTACATCACCCTTTGGAGATAGGTTAGTCTCGTGACTGCTTTGGGCCAGTAGAATGTGGTGTAAATGACAGTGTAGTTGTGCCTGTTCTGGGCTTAAGCCTCAAGAAGACTGTTCTTTTGTTCTCTGTCTTGGACTTCTGTCTTTGAGAATGTTTCCTGATTCTTCTGCTAGTGGGAGAGAGACCGCATGAACCAGAACCAGGTCATCCCAACCAAGTCTGTGCTGCACTAGTTAGTTCCCCAGCTACCTCGCAGAGCTACCCATCCAAAGCATAGACCTGCAGCAAAAATACATACCTACTGTTGAATGCCACTTAGCTGCTGTGGTTATTTGTTGTGCTGCATTATTATGACAAGAGATAACTGGTGCAGAAGTCAACTTTAAGTTGACTTCCTGTTTTGCGTTCTCTCTACTCTTCAGCATCTATTGACACACTTTTACAAAATCTGCTTTCAAGAGCATTTCTGGTTTCAGTCATTTATAAATAAATTTTAATTTAATAGATTACTCATTGGCAAGATAGTAATATTTTAAGCATATGCTCTGACTGTGAAATGCAGGGTCTTACACTGTTTTAAAACTAATTTATTCTGTTTGTTGATCAGAGAGAGGAGAAATGTCAATTGAAAGATTAGGAGTAGCAGATGGGAAGCCTGGGCAGCCCAGACTCAAAGACTTATAACCCCGAGACAGAGGAGCACATCTTTACTCTGCCTAGGGGTACATGAGGTCATGTTCACAGTCCTTGCCTTCTGGGAGCTTTTCATCTAAAAATATTAGCAGTGGGTCAATAAAACAGATGATAAAGCCAATCGTATAACAGCAGGCCTGTTCAGAAGATGATTTACATTTGTTTAAACTCAAAGAATGTACTAAAATTCTCAGAAGTTGTTTCAAACTTTCAGGCTAAAATGAACTGATCAGTAAAATGCCTAACTTGCATGGCCTTTTGATTGCACCAGGCTGGATATGAATACACTCTCTCAAGAGAATGTGTAAAGACAGAAGACATGCCCGTGAGTAGACTTTATTAGCCAAAATAGAATAAACAGATTGTTGAAATACAAAGATAGATATGAACATAACTTGTAGAAAGAAGTCAAAATTAAAGTTGCAACTTGAGGATTAGCTGGTCTGACACGGAAGAAAGAAGTGGGAGAAAGTAACAAGAACGACTTGTTTCATAATCTAGAAAGTCTTCCCAGATGAGCTGGACATCTCCAAGCTTTTGCAGCCAGGACTGCAGGCCCAGCCAGAGTGGTGCTAGAAGGTTTTGAAGAGTTTTGCTCATCTGTGTGTTTCATTAACTGATAAAAATCATTGCAACACTTCCAGAATTAGTGGATCTTGCAGTGGCAACTCATACTCAACAAATCTTTTGCACTGTTTTTGCTTTTTGTGCTTTTTTTTAATGCCATTGACAATCATTTATGGAGCATCCACAGCACGTGTGAAGCTTCAGGGTTTTACAGAGTAGAAAAGACAAGATTACCGTCCACGAAGAAGTTGGGCTGCAAGAGTCCTTTCATTCACTTAGTTCAATTACTCAGTCAATCAACCGATATAGCCATCAGTCCCTGTCCAGCAGGTGTGAAACATCAGAACCCTGCAGTTCATTTGGCTTCCCTGGGCCCTAGACAGGAGCCAGACAGGTGCTTTCACATAGTAGTGCCCAGGAGTTATTTGTTGACTTGAAACAAATGTGCCTTGTATTGTGACTGACTGATAGCTTCCTGGGACTGCTGCTAAGAAATCAGGAAGGAGACGGAAGACATCTGGAAAAGGATTTTTCTCCTCCTGTAGTATCTGGACCACTCTTTAGAACTGACTGTTCGGTTAAGAATAACAACAGGAGATGAGAGTCCCCTTTAGGTTTCATGATTTGGGCTTTCATCCAAAGCAAGATCCAACAGAGCCTGTATGTTTCTCAATTTTTCTGTCTTTATCCTTCTGGTGTTTTATGTATCTGTCTAGGTCCCAGCAACATTAATTTAAAGAAGGGTTTTGGTCACTGATTAAATTTGGTCTAGATTTTCATAAGCCTTGATTTCTGATTTCTGTCTGTTATATTTTTTGTATCTCATAAACATATTTAGTTATCAAACCTTCTGTTCCAATTTATTTTAATTTGACAAACATATTTCTGGTAGGTTTTACCCCATCAGATGCCCAGCCAAATCAAATATATGACTTAGAGATAACTAATGAGCACTCCCATTGAGCATGTGCTGCTTCTGTCCCACACTGGTCCCCCCACTCTGTGACATCCAAAAGACAAGGGTGTTGTTCTGAGATTTGAGGTACTCTACACCAAGGACAGACCTCACAGATTAAATTGGATAACAACAGGCAAACCGATCCCTTTTATATCTAAGATATAATGAATAAACCATGTGTATTTCACTAGATGAAGCAAATCCCGCAAGAAAACTTGGTGTTGCTCAGACACACTTAATTTTGGGTCAACTTTTATAGCAAATATTCAGTGTCCTACACAGATAGTCTCAGCACTCATCATTCTGTGCATGCTGAAGGCTTTCTACTGTAAGCACCCCAACTCTGCCTGAACACTTATTCTGGCTGTTGGAGCATGCTCAGCCTTTATATAGGGTATGCAAGAGCCTTCATATGGGGAGCCAATATCTGAGTGCACTCTTGGCCAGTGACCAGTAGAAGTTGGTGGATAAATATAGCAGCTTCTTCAGCCTTCAGGTGTGGTAGCTCTGCATGTTCCACTCTGTCATCCAGTGGTATTCAGCGGGATGAAGCTTCAGTTGGCCACAGTGATGATGTATTTATAAACACACCCTGTTGGCTCCCTTCTCTTTCCTGTCTCCTTCCTCACTCCACTCCTAGTCTTTGTGGAATCACTCATTGAATAAATATCAGGCTTTATTTCCAGGGAAATCTAACCTACACAACTGTCAGTAGAAATTCTGCAAAGCCTCGCATAATTCAAAAAGAGTTGTGATGTTGTTTCCCTTTCCAATTAGCTTATTCTATTTCTGAATTCTAGAAGAGCTACTACAAAAGCTTAAAAACTTAATATTAGAATTTAAATATTAAATTTTAAGTGTTATTTTAGAATATCATATTTCTTTTTCCCCTCCTCATCCTTCCTCTCTCCTTCCCTCCACCCCTTCTTCATTCCTGTCCCTCCTTTCCTTTCATCCTTAATTCCTTCCTTCTTTCTTTTCTTTATATTTAGTTTCCAGTTTATAGCCACTAAAATGAATGTCTTACATCCTTGAGATGAACTCAGTATCATCCTCATTGACCTAGCAAGCCATTTTTTTCCATGATGACAAGCTAGGATCACGCCTCATAATGACGGCTGCAAGATTGTCTTGTTAGGAGAAGGGCTAAGGTGGGATTGTCTTTAATGACAGTGAAAGCACCTCATAAAACCTGACTCTTCAGTTTTACAGGCATGAGTCTGGAATTTTAGCAGATGTAGACTTACTAAATCAGTCAGTCAAAAATTATATCAGTTGAAGTGCAATGTTCCTGGCAGTCCAAAAATCCCGTACGTGTAGGTGATTTGGAGGGCATTTCGTTAACTCTTTAATTGGTCGTTTCAATGCTAGAGGCAGTAGCTAATTGCCTGTAGGTCACTGTAGTCCTGAAGCTTAGGTAAACGTATATTGTCATATGTCACATTTTCATACGATTCCTTTGCACAGGTTGGTAAAAATGATTGCCGCATAATTAAAATTAAGACAAGGTGGGAAAAGTGATTCAATTAAAGCCCTGGAGCCATTGCACAAATTATCTGATGTACCAAAAACTAATGAATAGTTATAACTACTTTTATCTTTTGCCTCCTTGTTCTCCAATCTTACATAAATCACGGAATGCCAGGGACTCTTTTCAAGTTCTGCGTGGCTGGATGTTGGGTGGGCAGCTGGCGTCAGGAGCAAATGCACATGAAGCTCAATCTTAAAATACACATATATAGAAACTTTGCGGATGGGGACTAAAACTGAAACTAACCAGATGAGAAATCCAAGAGTTCTCTCCATAGCCCAATATTATTTTGAAAACATCTGCAATATTTCAGTCTGCAGGGAGCAGGTATTATAGGCCATGGTGAGTGATGACAGTGAAAATAAATGAGATTTGCCATACCCAAAACATCCCGTGTTTTACATCATTTATTTTACAAATCTCGAAAGCTTCTCAGGAAGCATTAAGTTGGAGGAAAGGGTGAGAATTTTGCCATACTTAACTACAATTTTAATTACCTAATGTTGATATAACGACTGAATGCCTATCTTGCTTATATAAAATAAAGCAAGAAGGTTTTTGTTTTGTTTTTATTTTTTTAAGTACAGAAAATGTCAGACAGGCTATGGACTCTTATCTCCTGAATGCTTTGTGTGGAGAGAAAACTGTTCTCATTCAGTCCTGATTTTGTCCACATACAAAGCAGCCTTTGGTCAAATATGAATAGCAACTTGTTAATAAGCCTCTTGGTCTTTAGCATCTTGATTTGAAATCAAAATCCTCCTGAGAATCTGTCAGAAAACTAACCTCTAACCATCTATAATTGCTACTATTTATTAACACCAGTTTCCTGGAATTTTACAAATAGTATTATATGAATCTACACTAACTTTGTGAAGTATTACTATTGTTCCATTTTAGAGGTGAGGAAACTAATCACATGAAAATGAAATAATTTCACCAAGATTATCTATCTATAGATGACAAAGAAGATATTCTCATGTGGTTAGTCTATTGGTGCATAACAAACTATTGTGAAACTCTGTGGCTTAGAACAAAAATCATTGTATTGTCTTTTACAATTCTGTGGGTGACTGGGTTCAGCTGAGCTGCTCTTGCTCTGAGTGATATTGGCTGAGTCTGCAGTCACCCCATTGCCTCCAACTCGTAATGGTGGCCTTGGTGGGGTTGGCTAAGATTTGAGAAGGGCTGCAGTTCTCTCTCTCCATGTAGTTGGAGGACCTCACCTTTTCCATGGGGCTTTCTCTAGCAAAGTAGGTGGATCACTTTCATGGCAGATCAAGGTTCCCCAAAAACACAAAAGCAGGAGCCTTCTTAAGGCTTAGACCCAAAACTGGTATAATGTTACTTCCTCCATATTCTGTTGGTTTAAATGAATCACACGCAACCCAGGTCCATTGTGGGGGGAGGTATCATGAATACCTGGAGGCATAATTTATTGAGGAACATGTTTAGAGATTGACCATTACTCTGTATGATTCTAAAGCCGACAGCATTTTTACTAGGCATCTGCATTGATGGTTATTCATGAGAACAAAGATTGTGCCATCATGTATTGATACTTTCTTTCTTCCTTTTCATTACCTCTTTAGCACCAAGCACAGTATTTGGAAGATAGTAGGTAATTAATCAATGCTTTTTGAATGAACTGTTGGTGAAAAGTTAAGGGATTATCATACTATGAAATAGTCATAGGCACATGTTTACAAGACAATTTCTCAGCAAATGAGTTTGGGTAGACCTGTGTTAAATATGATAAAATTATATTGAATAGTCCATCAGTAGCTAAAGAAGAGCCAGAAATAGTAGATCATCATTTTGTGCTCTGCAATGTCAATAGCAATAACAATAACAAGATTCTAAGCCTTTCTAAGTGCTTCACTTGAATTGGTTTATTTAATTCTTTTCTTAAAATGCTGTGAAGAATTCACTATTATTTTTCCCATTTTATAATGAGAAATTAGGCACATAAAGGTAAACTTGTATACCAAAGGTCAACTAGAAATGGTATGTATAACTCTCTAATCAGGAGGTTGAACCAGGACAATGTTTTATTTTGAAGAGTTTAAATAGACTCACTCTAAACATCAGAAAACAAAACAGAACTTATAGGCCCAGGTGTCTGGGAGGGAAGAAAAAGCTATTTCTGAAGTCACCCCAACAATTCCCAGACTAAGAATTCTTATCTAAGAAGGAGCCCTTTCTTGTTGTACTCAGTAAGATTCTGTTCGCTTTTTACTAAAATTCTTGAAGTAAAAAACATACATGTTGAAAATGTGACTATTTTTTAAAGTTAGATATATTTTCTCTCACCATTATATTTCATATTTTTGGTAAAGTTTTGTTGAGAGAGTGGAGCTGACTCTGTTGTGCTAAGAATATCCAGGGTGGCAGAAAGGAGCCCTAGTGAGAGAAGAGAGGTGGGATCATTAGGAATAAATGTGATTAAAACCCTAAGGGTGGCCCTGGCTGGTTGGCACAGTGGTAGAGTATTGGCCCGGTGTGTAGATGTCCCAGTTTTGATTCCTGGTCAGGGCATACAGGATAAGTGACCATCTGCTTCTCTACCTCTCCCCTTCTCCCTTCTTTCTCTACCTCTCTTTCCCCTCCTGCAGCTATGGCTCGATTGGAGCAACTTGGCCCTGGGCACTGAGGATGGCTCCATGGCTTCATCTTGGGTGCTAAAATAGCTTGGGTGCTGAGCAACAGAGCAACAGCCCCAGATGGGCAGAGCATCACCCCATAGGGGGTTTGCTGGGGGGATCCTGGTTAGGGTGCATGTGGGAATCTGTCTCTCTGCCTCCCTGCTTCTCACTTAAAAAAAAAATCCTAGGGAAGAAACACAAAATGTAAAAAAAAATGAGAGAAACTTTTTTCCCCCTCAATTTCTTTTTCTTTGTTTTTTTTTTTTTTTTGCAGGGACAGTTTGGAGAGGTCAGATTTATGTTGTCTATTCAAAATGGAGGCAGTTTCGTACTATATAATATAGTAACTCACATAATAATGTCTCTTATAAAAATAGAATGTGTCTTTGAGATAGGAGGGGCCAAAGTTTCCTCATTTTTAGACCACTTCTGAAGTAGGAGACATTGAAATGAAGGAAACAAAGAAGGCACATGAGGAGGGGGGTTTGCAGAGAAACCTCATTAATTTCATGATTTTTCCTGTCTAGTTGAACTCATTTAATCTTAGCAATGAACTATTTTTATTTTCATATATATTATATATAGAAGGAAAATAAATTTACATCAATGGCATGTGCCCTTTTGAAAATTGGGCAGGCTGAAAGTGAGTGGAATGCTTCGGAATCCTAGAATTGTGTTTATTTTTTTTTTTGAGGTCACCCCTGGGGCTTGGTTAGAAAGCTGAAGAAATTGTGCATTCAGGGAGAAACAGCCATGAAAGTGAAGAACTGGAAATACGGAAAAATGAACCACAAAATATGCTGAAAATTATAGATGTATTAATATGTACAGGTTGGCTTCTCAGTTTTTTCATCTAAGAGCTGGGTGTCACCATAAGCTAACCCAAGAGAACCCAATTATGTGCGGCATTCGCTGGGAAGAAAGGTAGGTCATTTGTATACCTTTGTGTCCTTTCACCACTGCCAAGAGGACAAGGTAATCCATAGCATTTTCCCTGGGGTCATCTTCACCTGAGCTTTGCCTCATTGACTTCAGAAATTGGATGCCCACATTGTCTTTCATTATAAGAGCTGTGGTGAGCATGGCAAACCATTTATGGGCAATTATGTAAGTTGAGAGTAATAGAAATATAGAAAAGGAAAGTGAAATTTTGGTACATATAAAATACCCTCAAGGATGCCAATTTCACATTATTGAAAGGATGTCATAGATAGTATTTTGAAAAATAGCTTGTTCAAAAAAGCAGCCAAAAATATAGGCAATCATAAATATTTGCTTTTAAAAAGTACAATGAGCCCTGGCCAGTTGGCTCAGTGGTAGAGCGTCGGCCTGGCATGCAGAAGTCCCAGGTTCGATTCTCAGCCAGGGCACACAGGAGAAGCGCCCATCTGCTGCTCCACCCCTCCCCCTCTCCTTCCTCTCTCTCTCTCTCTTCCCCTCCCTCAGCGACGCTCCACTGGAGCAAAGAAGGCCCGGGTGCTGGGGATGGCTCCTTGGCCTCTGCCCCAGGTGCTAGAGTGGCTCTGGTTGCAACAGAGCGATGCCCCGGAAGGGCAGAGCATCACCCCCTGGTGGGCAGAGCGTCACCCCCTGGTGGGCGTGCCGGGTGGATCCCGGTCGGGCGCATGCAGGAGTCTGTCTGACTGTCTCTCCCCATTTCCAGCTTCAGAAAATACAAAAAAACAAAACAAAAAAAAAGTACAATGACTCTTTCACCAAAAAATAAACATTTCACCAAAAATAAATCTACTTCAGTCATAAACATTTATTGAGAAGCTGCTATGGACCAAGACAAAAGTCAGGTACACAAGCACTTGTAAAAACATGCATACTTTTTGGGTTTCATCCCCCAAGTCTTTCTTGGCCTTTCTTGACTCAAAAAAAATCAGAGCCAGAGCATCTGTTTGAAAAATAAGTCTCCCAGAACCTGATGATGTCCCCCAAAATACTAAAGGTGTGTGTACAAGGGCCAATTTAATTCTTTTTCACAGAGTTGGCATGGAAGCTAAGGTGATAGAAAAACATTGGAAGTTACTCTGATGAGGAAATTTCAGATATTTTTATTCATTGGGTTAAGGGTCTTTAGAGAATACATTCCAGTATATCAAAAGCATGCAAGGACAAATCAAAAACTAATATTTTTCTTTTGACTGTTCTATTCTGAGATGTCTAAAATCTAGACATGGAAATCTATCTAAGTTTGGTGAGATTTGGAGGATGGGAATAGCAGTGGAACACTGAAAAACAGAAGTAGCTTTACTTGCTATAACCGAAGCTAATATCCAATGTGAAAAATAGGCAATCAAATGATCTAGCGATGAACAGGAAAGTCTTCCGGGACAACATTCTGTACTCCCAGAACCATACTACATGCACTTGGAGGAAAGACAGTGCAAATTTGTCCAGTAGTGTAGACAAAACAGAAAAGCATGAATGTTAATTAATAGAAAATTTTGATGAAAATAAGTAGTATATAAGACCACATAAACATAAACTAAGTTTGGATTGGTAAAAGGCAGGGACACTTCAAAGAGGAGACATCAAATCAGGCTTTAGTTTTATTGCCCTTAGACAATAAGTGAAAAGGGGGTAATAACCTTCCAAAAGCGGATGGTCCTTCAAGTCCTGAGTATCTCTCTAAGTGGTTTCCTTCTCCTCCTTCTGTTCCTCCTCTTTTGCTTCATTCTCCTTCTTTAAAGGAAATGAATGTAATGATTACTCTAAACTTTCTCCTTTGCTCTTAGTGCTTTGGTATTTCTAAGAGAGGCCAAGAATAAATGCAATAGGAATTTCTGAATTCTAACCGATGCCTGATGTTTGCTGTTGAAAATCACTTTCCATGGCCATTGTAGGAATTCTGTAATATGGAGTAAGTGTGGAAAAGGGGCTGCCAGTGAGAGCTACATTTCTCAATGGGGAAGTTGGAGTTCAGAGAGTATACATCTGACAAAACTTCCTGGTGATCATTATAATGAGGTACTGTAGTTGAGTACAAAGGTGTTATTTAGCCCTGCCATATCTGAGGTATTAGCAGTTAAAAACTTCCTAGGGATCATCAAGTGCTCTTAGGACCATGTTCCTTTTCAGAATCAAGAACCTTTTTACTGGGAGGTTAGAGGTGATATAACACTCTAATGGCAATGCTTGTTAGCCACTCAGCTTGAAATCTATTGATGCTACATTTTGGCAGTGCCACTCCCAGTTTTCCTCTTGATTAAGCTCATAAATTGTCCCCCATTAGAGTCTGATAAACTGAGATGGAGAGAGATTGAGAGCCTTGTACTTGTCAGTACTCTCGGCCTCTAAGCTCCCAACCTATTGTTTTGACTGGAAAATTATTATTCTCAATTATAATGTGATTTTTATAATTATACTTTTCAAGTCAATTTTTTTTGTCTTTATATTAAGGAACAGAAATAAAAAAATAAGTTCAGGAAAAATAACTAATGATCTTGATCTCAAAATGATTTCAATCCTGGTTAAATATTTTAATTGCCAGTTTACACAATTAGACAGTATAGTCCCATTAGACTTGATGCTCTCTATATGTAGGGAATTATATAAATTATTTACCAAATTTTAATATGGCTCTTGGATCCATTCTACATTTTTTTTTAGTTTCTGTTTTTATGATTATATACATTTTTCTATGAATCAATATCAAATTATGATAAATGTGGAATTCGGTTTTCTGACTCCTTTGGGTAGTATTTAGAGTTGAATACCATAGCTCTAGATTTAATTGATGTTTGACTCTAAATGTTTTTCATTAGAATTTAGGTCAGGAAAGCCTTTGAACTCATGTTACTTAATTATTTATTTGGAGGAAAGTAAAAATACTCATAACAGCATAAATTTTGCTATTGATTTATTTAGTAAATGTCTTCAATATTTGAATTTTTAAGTCCTGAGACACAAACAGAAAAAGACTGTATCCTAGAAATATTACACTCTAATGGGGAGAACAGAAAATAAATTCAGAAGTAAATAATTTCAGATATCAATGAGTGCTACAAAGAAAACAACTCAGTCAATGAGAACAACAATGGGAAGGCTCTTTTAGAGAGGATAACACGGGAGTGCTTTTCCTGCATTTGAGCTGAGAGGAAGTCAGCTACATAAAAACCTATACAAGTTAATTACAGAAAGAGGGAACAGAAAAGACCAATGTAAGTCATTATTGAGAAAATTTTCTATGACATTAACAACAAATTCTTGAAGTAGACATTGAAGAGGGGATTGGTCAGAAGAAGACCTCTGGATAAAGTGTTGAACTGAAAATATAAACAATAAATGGCAGGACTCAGCTAGTTAAAGAGTGTGATGTGATAAGGGACACCAATGAATAACTATCCAAAATCCATTCCCAACCTACTTCTCCCTTGCTTCTTTTATCTATATAGGAGAAAAACTTAAAACTTATTTTCTCACCTTTTCTTATTGTAGGAAATCCATGTAATTCACTTTTGGTCTATGAGACAAAAAGAAAGTTTTTCCAGGGACTTCTCAGAAATGTTTATATTCCCATTAAAAAAAATCAGTTTAAGCTGTGGTGGCTTATCTACCTGCTACCATTCATTCATTTATTTAAAAATACTAATCAAGGGCTTACTATGTGACAGGAGTTTTTAAGTACTGAAGACATAGCAGTGAACAAAATAAAGACCTGCCCTTAAGGAGATCATATTCTGATGGAGAAAGATGACAATAAAAAGATAGGAACACATACATACAAATTATGTGAAAGCTAAGTGCCATGAAAAGTTGAGGAGGACAGAGAGAGAAGAGCAGATCTTATTTTATGCAGGCAGTTAGAAATGCTGTTTCTAATAAGAATTTTTTTTTTAAGACCCAAAAGTGAAAGAACAAGATATTTCATTCACTGGCTGTTTCCTTGCTGTTAATCATTGCCTCAGATACTTTCAGTGTTAAAGCATTGCTACTGATTGTTTTCAACAAACATTCCAAGGAAAGGTTATTCACATAGGGTAAGTGTTGACTCAGGTCAAATAGGACAAGCCTTGCAAGTTGGGTTTCTAGATAACTGAGAAACATTTCAAAATAATAATAATTAGCTGAGAATAAAGCTTTTGAAGATTTCTTCCTCATCAGTGGCTAACTACTGGTTTAAGCATGATCATCAGCTTGGTTTTTAAGGCTTTTACAGAGCTGGGAAGAGGGAAGAAGGAGTCAGGCAAGTAAAAACACCATACAGCTTCCTGTTCTCACCAAGATTCAGCCATTTTTTCTTGAAATAATGCCCTATAATTGTTGTCAGCCTTTGGTTAGTTTCTAGAGTACTGAAAAAGTTAATTTTGATAATTTTTTTAGCGTTCTTATTGCTTTTATATGGGAGGGGACTTTCAAATGTTTTTTTCCTATTGTTTCTACTGACCTCAACTCTAATTTGATTTATGACAAGTTTGCAAAAGCAATTTAATAGAGAAAAGATAATCCTTTTAACAAATGGTGCTGAAGACATTAGGCATCCATTGTCAAAAAAGAAAATAAATGTTGACCTAAATCTTACATATTATACAAACATGAACTCAAAAATATCTCATGGGATTAAAATATATAAAAATAACACTTTTTTAAAAGTGAGAGTAGGGAAGATAATGAGACAGACTCCCACATGCATTATGACTGGGATCCACCTACCAAACCCCATCTGGGGCTGATGCTTGAATCAACAGAGCTATCCTCAGTGACTAGGGCTGACGTTTAAACCAATTGAGCCACTGGCTGTGTGAGGGAAAGAGAGAGAGAGAAAGAGAAGGAGGTGAAAAGAAGCAGATGGTCACTTTCCATGTGTGTTTTAACAGGGGATCAAACCTGGGACATCCATATGCTGGGCTGATGCTCTATCCACTGAGTCAACTGGCCAGGGCCAAAAAAATAAGACTTATTTTTTTAAGTGGAAGAAAGTCTTTGAGATTTAAGACTTGGCAAAATATTCTTATACATCATATCAAAAGCACCATCCACAAAAGGAAGTAATGGATAGAATGGATTTCATCAAAATTAAAAACATTTGCTCTGGAAAAGAACATGTCAAGAAAATAAAATAAAAAACTGGTACATACTAGATGGAAATATTTTCTTTCTTTCTTTTTTGAAGAAAATATTTTTAAACATATCCAACAAAGGAGTGGTAGCTTGAATATATAAAGAACTTTCAAAAATGAACAGTAAAACAAATATCCAATGAGAAAATGGGCAAAAGACAGTAAGAAGAAGATATGTTACAGAAGAAGATATAAAGAGCAAATGAGAACAGCATTAATAACCATTATGGAGATACAAACTAAAACCAGAATGGTATATCACTATATACACATTCAAACAGTATACACACATTCAAACAGCTATAATAAAAAGAATGACCACTCTAAATGCTAGAGAGGAAGCAAAGTAACTGGATCACTCATATATTGCTGGTAGGAATCCAAATGGTACAAGCCACTTTGAACAACAGTTTGGTTAGTTTCTTAAAAACCTAAACATGCATCTACCAAACCACTCAGAAGTTGCCCTTCTGGGCATTTATCCCAGAGATATTAAAACTTAAATTGAAACAAAAACCTGTATATGAGAGTTTATAACCATTTTATTTCTAATAGCTGAAAACTGGAAACAACCCTAATGTTCTTCAATAGGCATATACAACTAGCAGCCAATCAACAAGTGAGGTGAAACAACTATGAGTTGATACTTCCCATACACCACGCCCATAAAGTCAATAAATAAAAGATTTTTAAAAATTTTAAATATTGGAAAGAAGCCATAACAGAAAATGTGCTGGAACAAATTTATATCTGTAAAGATATACCGTATCCTTTGCTCCATAAGATGGGCCTGACCATAAGACACACCTAGGGTTTTAAGGAGAAAAATAAGAAAAAAAATATTATGAACCAAAGTCTATTAAAATATTTAATAAAATGACATATTTTTTGCTCCATAAGATGCCCAGGCATTTCCCCCTCCACAATTGGAGGGAAAAAAAAGTATATCTTATGGAGCGAAAAATATGGTAAATAGAACTTAGATCTTTATCTCATCTATACACAAACATTATTCAATAAATTGAGATATGTAGTGATTCTAAATGTAAAAGTTAAGATTATAAGGACTCACAAAGCCAGTAGGAGATTATGATCACAAACTTGAGTTAGCCAAATAATGTTTTAATTCAGGACAAATCAAACAATAACAATAAGGAAAAATTATAAGTTGTACTTATAAAAATTAAAACCTTTCTATAAATCAATATGTAGACCATTAAAGAATGAAACACTAGCCACAAACTTGGAACAATATCACTAATAGATAGATCTCAAAGAAAACCTCATTCAGCCCTGGCTGGTTGGCTCAGTGGTAAAGCGTCGGCCTGGCGTGCAGGAGTCCCAGGTTAGATTCCTGGCCAGAACACACAGGAGAAGAACCCATCTGCTTCTCCACCCCTCCCCCTCTCCTTCCTCTCTGTCGCTCTCTTCCACTCCCGCAGCCAAGGCTCCATTGGAGCAAAGTTGGCTGGGGCACTGGGGATGGCTCCATGGCCTCTGCCTCAGGTGCTAGAATGGCTCTGGTTGCAACAGAGCAATGCCCCAGATGGGCAGAGCATCACCCCCTGGTGGGCATGCCGGGTGGATCCCAGTCAGGCGCATGTGGGAGTCTGTCTGATTGCCTCCCCGTTTCCAGCTTCGGAAAAATACAAAAATAAATAAATAAATAAATAAATAAAAAGAAAACCTCATTCAGAAAATATAGAAATTCTTATACTTAAATAGTTAAAAGACAAACCACCTATTTTTTAAAAAATGGGTGAACAACTTGAATAGACACTTTTATAAAAGAAAATACACAAGAGGTTAGCATGTAAAAATGTTACTCAAATATTACTAGTTACTAAGAAAAATATGGATGAAAACTATAATAACATATATTTTTACAACCTTTGGAATGAGATTATTTTATTTTTTATTTTTTAATTAATTTTAATGGGGTGACATTGATAAATCAGGGTACATATGTTCCGAGAAAACATCTCTAGGTTATTTTGACATTTGATTATGCTGCATTCCCATCACCCAAAGTCCAATTGTCTTCCGTCACCTTCTAACTGGTTTTCTTTGTGTCCCTTCCCTCCCCCAACCCCCTCCCTCACCTCCCCCCCACCCTGTAACCCCCACACTCTTATCCATGTCTCTGAGTCTCATTTTTTTATGTCCCACCTATGTATGGAATCATATAGCTCTTAGTTTTTTCTAATTTACTTATTTCACTCAGTATAATGTTATCAAGGTCCATCCATGTTGTTGTAAATGATCCGATGTCATCATTTCTTATGGCTGAGTAGTATTCCATAGTATATATGTACCAAAGCTTTTTAATCCACTCATCCTCTGATGGACACATGGGCTGTTTCCAGATCTTCGCTATTGTGAACAATGCTGCCATAAACATGGGGGTGCATTTCTTCTTTTCAAGCAGTGCTATGGTGTTCTTGGGGTATATTCCTAAAAGTGATATAGCTGGGTCAAAAGGCAGTTTGAGTTTTAATTTTTTCAGGAATCTCCATACTGTTTTCCACAGTGGCTGCACCAGTCTGCATTCCCACCAGCAGTGCTGGAGGGTTCCCTTTTCTCCACATCCTTGCCAGCATTTACTCTGTGTTGTTTTGTTGATGAGCGCCATTCTGACTGGTGTGAGATGATATCTCATTGTGGTTTTAATTTGTATTTCTCTAATGATTAATGATATTGAGCATTTTTCATATGCCTATTGGCCCTTTGTATATCCTTTTTGGAGAAGTGTCTATTCATTTCTTTCGCCCATTTTTTGATTGGATTGTTTGTCTTCCTGGTATTCAGTTTTACAAGTTCTTTATAAATTTTGGTTATTAACCCCTTATCAGACGTATTGTCAAATATATTCCCCCATTGTGTAGTTTGTCTTTTTATTCTGTTCTTATTGTCTTTAGCTGTGCAGAAGCTTTTTAGTTTGATATAGTCCCATTTGTTTATCTTGTCTTTTATTTTACTTGCCCGTGGAGATAAATTGGCAAATATATTGCTGCAAGAGATGTCAGAGAGCTTACTGCCTATGTTTTCTTCTAAGAAGCTTATGGTTTTACAGCTTACATTTAAGTCTTTTATCCATTTTGAGTTTATTTTTGTGAATGGTGTAAGTTGGTGGTCTAGTTTCATTTTTTTGCAGGTAGTTGTCCAATTTTCCCAACACCATTTGTTGAAGGGGCTGTCTTTACTCCAATGTATGCTCTTACCTCCTTTGTCAAATATCAGTTGTCCATAAAATTGTGGGTTTATTTCTGGGTTCTCTGTTCTGTTCCATTGATCTATATGCCTGTTCTTATGCCAGTACCAGGTTGTTTTGAGTACAATGGCCTTGTAGTATAACTTGATATCCGGAAGTGTAATACCTCCCACTTTATTCATCCTTTTCAAGGTTGCTGAGGCTATTCATGTTCTCTTTTGGTTTTATATAAATTTTTGGAATATGTGTTCTATATCTTTGAAGTAAGTCATTGGTATTTTAATCGGTATTGCATTGAATTTATGAATTGCTTTGGATAATATAGACATTTTAATAATGTTTATTCTTCCTAACCATGAGCACAGTATATGCTTCCACTTGTTTGTATCTTCCCTGATTTCTTTTATCAATGTTTTATAATTTTCCAAGTATAAGTCTTTAATCTCCCTGGTTAAATTTATTCCTAGGTACTTTATTTTTTTGGTTGCGATGGTGAAGGGGATTGATTCCTTAATTTCTCTTTCTGACAGTTCATTGTTAGTATATAAAAATGCCTCTGATTTCTGATGGAATGAGAGGGGTTTTTTTGTTGTTTTTTTTTTCATTTTTCCAAAGCTGGAAACGGGGTGGCAGTCAGACAGACTCCCGCATGTGCCTGACCAGGATCCACCTGGCATGCCCACCAGGGGGCAATGCTCCACCCCTCTAGGGCATCGCTCTGTTGCATCCTGAGCCACTCTAGCGCCTGAGCCAGAGGCCACAGAGCCATCCTCAGCGCCCGGGCCATCTTTGCTCCAATGGAGCCTCGGCTGCGGGAGGGGAAGAGAGAGACAGAGAAGAAGGAGAGGGGGAGGGGTAGAGAAGCAGATGGGCGCCTCTCCTGTGTGCCCTGGCCGGGAATCGAACCCGGGACTCCTGCATGCCAGGCCGATGCTCTACTGCTGAGCCAACTGGCCAAGGCCCTGATTTCTGATGGAATGAGGTTTTTATAATAAATACTGGTCATACCAAAAGTTGGTGAGGATGTAGAGCAATTGGAATGCTCATACTTTGGTGATGGAAGCATAAAATGGTAAAACCATTTTGAAAAATTGGCAGTTTTTTTTAAAGTTATATACATATATTCCTTATGGCTCATCAATTTACTCCCAGCTATTTACCCAAGAGAATTGTAATACTCTTCACATCAGCCTCATTTACAACTGTTAAAATCTGTGCAAACTACTCTATCAACAGGAGAATTAGATAAGTTATGAATAGACACCCACCACCTACAACAGAATACTACTTGGTAATATAAATGAACATATTGATACAACAAAATAAATGAATCTTTAAAACATTATATTGAGAAAAAAAGTCAAATATAGAAGAATATATGATAAATTTTAATGAGATCAGGAACAGGTAAAATTACTATAGCTGATAGAAATAAGAAAGTCCTCCTTAAGGGTGGGGGAAATTGGCTAGGAAGTGATGGAAAGAACCCTTCTTTGGTGGTAGAAATGTTCTATATCTTGTATTGGGTCATATGGATTTATAAAATTGTCAAAATTTATGGAACCAAAGTGTTAAGATCTTTGCCCTTTGTTATCTATAAATTATACATTAATAAAAAAACAAAGTTTAAAAATATATAAGCATTTCTCTACATCCTCATCAGCACTTATTATGTGTTGTTTTGTTAATGAGTACCATTCTGACTGGTGTGAGGTGATATCAAATTGTGGTTTTAATTTGCATTTCTCTAATGATTAGGGATGTTGAGCATTTTTTCATCTGTCTATTGGCCATCTGTATGTCCTCTTTGGAGAAGTGTCTATTTATTTCTTTTGCTCATTTTTTCATTGGATTGTTTATCTTCCTGATGTTGAGTTTTACAAGTTCTTTATAAATTTTGGTTATTATCCCCTTATCAGATGTATTGTCAAATATCTTCTCCCATTGTATGGTTTGTCCTTTTATTTTGTTCATATTATCTTTAGCTGTGCAAAAGCTTTTAGTTTGCTATAGTCCCATTTGTTTATCCTGTTCTTTATTTCCCTTGCCCATGGAGATAAATCAGCAAATATATTGCTACGAGTGATGTCAGAGAGCTTATTGCCTATGTTTTCTTCTAGGATGCTATGGTTTCATGACATACATTTAAGTCTTTTATCCATTTTGAGTTTATTTTTTGTGAATAGTGGAAGCTGCATTGCTGGTGGGAATGCAGACTGGTGCAGCCACTGTGGAAAACAGTAGGGAGATTCCTCAAAAAATTCACAATGTAATTGCCTTTTGACCCAACCACCCCACTTTTAGGAATATATCCCAAGAACACAACATCAATGATTCAAAAGAAGAAATGCACCTCCATGTTTATTGCAGCATTGTTTACAATAGCCAAGATATGGAAACAGCCCAGGTGCCCGTCAATGGACAAGTGGATTAAAAAGCAGTGGTACATATACACAATAGAATACTATGGGGCCATGAAAAAGAATAAAATCTTACCTTTTGCAACAACATGGAGGGACCTGGAAACTATTATGTTAAGTGAAATAAGCCAGGCAGAGAAAGAAAAATATCATATGACCTCACTCATTTGAGGAATCCAATGAACAATGTGAACTGAGGAACGAATAGAGACAGGGGCAGTGTCAATGGGTCCAGAGTGAAAGTGGATAGAGAGAAAGGGGATGATAAGATATGATCAGAGAAGGAAAAGAGATTGATGAAATTATACACACATAATACAGCGTTATAGAGAGCAGAAAAGCTAATACTGGAGGAAAAGGGGGAGGGTATTGCGTGGAACGAGGAAAGAGGGATGTTGTGGGAAACACGGGGGGATGCATTCGGGGGGACACTAGATTCTATGTAAACACAATAAATTAAAATTTAAAAAAATATATAAGCATTTGGTGAAATTTCTCTAACAGCATAAAGATAATGTTAACTTATTCCTACAATTACTGTACCTTTTTTATCTAACTTGCATGCTGAAAAATAAAAGTCTGTTGTGTGAACTTCCACTTGGACCTTCAAGACCATGAATCTAAAATATAAATATTTTCTCATTATTTCTCTTGTTTAATCCCCTAAATATCTGTTTAGTTGACACAAACATAAGAGGTGGAGAGCTGCTAAGAGAGAGACACAACTTAAAAGACAGAGAGAGAGACAGAGAGAGAAAGAGACAGAGACAGAGAGAGAAAAGAAAAAGGACCCATAAGTTTTTCCCCTTCCCCTTAAAAATGTCCAAACAGATTTTCCTTCAATTTGTGAAAAGAAGGAAGTCTCTTTTCAGCTGAATCTTATTAAGGCACCAAAGTATTGTGTAGCCAGATGAGAAAGCTACGAATCAAAGGGTTCATAACAGCTATGCTGAAAAGCCTCTCTCCGGGGCTCAACGTGGAAAGGAAAAGGTGGTGGAGACCCGCCTCTGCATTGGACCCCCTTGCCAGGCCTTACTCCTCTAGCCTTCAGCCCCACCCACAGCTCAGATGTACCTGAGAACAAGGTGAGGGATGTGACTTTTAGGGGAGTCCAGTTCGTGTCAATTCATAACCTCTATCTGAAGATAAAATTAGGAACTGAGATGCCTTTTAACTCGAGGGAGTTGGGAAGATGGAAAATTCCATTCACTTTATACTGTTAACTGGCTGGTGTAATGTCTTCCCATTGATTGTATTCCATGACAGAAAGGCATCGCATATTTTGGGCCTGGTTTTTCTCTTGCATTCATATTTACTTCTCCCAGAAATATAATTAAGTGCCTACTGTGAACCAGCCACTGAGCTAGCAGCCACTTTTCCTCTAGAGGATGAAATGGTCACACGAGGAAGAGCTTATCACTGGAACATGCCAGAGGTCACATTGATGGAAGGCAGGGACTTCAATCTGAATCACACAGGATGACAAGTAGTTGAGTGAACTTTTTAATGCAATTAAAAAACAGGCAGGGAATCCTTGTTATGATGACACTTTGAGGTCACATTTATAATGTTTAAGCTCTTATTTAGTGTTACAACTTTCACACGTCCTTATATATTACTCCCTGGATACATAACTTGACTGCCCCACATATCTAAAGCTAGGTTATAACAGTTTGGGGAGGTTTTGCCACCTTCCCTGGATATGATGGAGGGCTGCTACTTTTGAGGCTAAATGTACTTATTCCTGTACGGGAGGCAGATGTGACCCATAAATGGATTTATATAAAATGGTTCCTAAACTTCATGCTTATTGAAAGTTAAGTTATATATAGATATGCTTTCAGGAATGGAGAGGATTCTGTTTACACAGCTTCCAATTGTCTCCAGGGAAAACAATAACTAGATGCAGCAACTGATCTTGGGACCAAGATGATGGGAACTTAGGGAATGATACCCCACCACACCACACCTCCCCCTGAACCTCTCTAACAGCATCAGTGAAGGGGATGGACTCTACCTGAGGGAAGGAGAACAGATGACCCGAACTTGCAGGAGGGAGAGTAGCTGGTTAGAGAATAGAATTTATTTTGATTCTGGTACTGCGCAGCATCACCTAAATCTTTTGTGTTTGGGCCCAAACTTGTAGGAACTTTGTTACAATCTTGGGTGGTGGTGGCTGTCAAGAGCTAGTCAAATGATGAGTTGTTGTTGGTTTTTTTACAGAGACAGAGAGAGTCAGAGAGAGGGATAGACAGGGACAGACAGACAGGAACAGAGAGATGAGAAGCACCAATCATTAGTTTTTCGTTGTGCATTGCAACACCTTACTTGTTCATTGATTCCTTTCTCATATGTGCCTTGACCATGGGCCTTCAGCAGACTGAGTAACCCCTTGCTTGAGCCAGCGACCTTGGGTCCAAGCTGGTGAGCTTTTCTCAAACCAGATGAGCCCAGGCTCAAGCTGGCGACCTCGGGGTCTCGAACTTGGGTCTTCCGCATCCCAGTCCGACACTCTATCCACTGCACCACCGCTTGGTCAGGCCAAATGATGAGTTTTATCTGTAAGAACCTGAGACCCCCCAGAACATGTGTGTGGTTTACTAACAGTATAGTTAGGGAAAGTGCCTTTCTGGCTACTTTATTGTGACACTTGAGTGTTAATTAGCCCAATATTAATAAGCTTATGAGTACGCCCAAACAAACACCTGAGTAACCGGGACAGTGTGTACAGTGTTGCAAAGTGAAAACAGCAAAGAGAATGAGACACCTTTTGGAGAAGCCTTGTGGACCATACAAACAGGTATCCTAAAGGGATGAGCACAAGAACGACAGTTACTACAAAGAAGCCTCAGGTGCTCCTTGATTCAAACACGTGGATTTGGGTTCCAGAAATGTCACTAGTTTTGTTACTGTGTTTGAGGCTGATGTAGTCTGGAAAAGGAGAGTTATACTTGCAGTCAGGAATCCCAGAAGCCCGCATGTGCCCACACTGTGCGTGCCTGCTGTCCTTGTTTTCCCATCGGGAATCAGCGGGCCCCGCCCTAGGCCCCACGTGCCAGCCCGGGTGAGGTACTTAGACTCTCTGGATCTCTGTGCTTGTATTCTTTCATACCTGTAAAGTGGAAGGTGTAATTCCATGCACTTCCTTTTGTTGTTTGTTGTTGTTGTTTTAGATTCTAAAGAGACAGATATGAGAGTGGAGGGAGAGTAGGGAAGGGGAGAGAAGAAAATAGGGAAAGAAGGAAGAAAGGAAGGAATTCCTTATAAAGGAGCTCCTGAAATCACAGTTGTGAAGATTAAAAAAAAAGATTATAAATTTTATACTAAGTATATACACTATATGAGATGTTTGCATTTTCCAACTATATGTGGAAGTAGTCCATATTAGAGTTGTTACTGACTGACTTGTGTTTCCTAAAGTTCATATATTGAAGCTCTAAATCCTGGTACCTCAGAATGTAACGAGATTTGGAGACAGGGCCTTCAAAGAGATGACTGGGTTAAAGTGCGCCCTGTAGGGTGGGGCTCTGGTCCAATAGGACTTATGTCCTTATGGAAAGAGGAAGACGCAGGGATGTGCACCTACAGAGAAAAGGACATGTGAGGACACAGTGAGAAGCACGTGACATTAACTTACTTTTTTATGCATGCGCTTTTTACATACTAATATTCAATGATTAAATGTTGTACTGATAACTTTTTTTATTACTGAAATGTAAATAAAAAACAAAACCAACATATAAAAAAAATTACCATCGCTTCTATCCTTTAATCAACTAAAAGAAATAGGTGGTTTTACATGTTAACATCCAAAAATATATTTCTATATATAAAAGTTTTAGTGAGCTAAAAAGTAATTTCCATACGAAATTTTTAAAATTGGAATAGATGATATTTTAGTACTTCGAGCAATTCTTGTCTTCAATGTTTATATGGGTTTTTTTTTAGAAAAATTATATTTTTGCAGTTATCATTTATATAGGAGAAACTGAGAGGAAGAAAGAAGGAAAACAAGAAGAGAAACTTTAATGCAGGAAAAAGGAACTTGCAGGTTCTAAGCTCAGAAAAATAAAATTCACAGCATCTGTATTTTAGTTACATTTCTCATATTAGGTCAATATTAAATAGTCTTGAAAGAGCCAATACCAATCAGGGTAAGCTTTGCATCAGTGGCATATTGCTTGTACTTTGAACAAATAACTCCAAATAAGCCTTGTGTTTTAAGGCACAATGATTTTGAAATATCACTCCTGCAGAAGAGTGACCATCCTGATTGATAGACTCTACTTCTCAGGAATAGTTTGGTGTGGAGTTAAGAGACTCTATATTCTTCAAAGAAACTGAAGAATTCTCACGTCTGGGATGAAGGGATGCTTCTTGGAAGGGTGACACTTTGGATGGACATTGATGAATGGGCAGGACTTAGGTATGGGGAGATGGAAACAAGGTCAGTCCTGGTGCAGGGGAAAAGCAAGACAAATGCCCAGAGGTGGGACAGTGTGGGATATTGTGGGGAAAAAATGTGTGGTTTTGTTTAGCTGGAACAGAAATATATAATGGGATTAGTTAGTAATTAATTTGGGAAAATTTGTGTACCAATTATTTTCTCAGCCTTTCCAAGGAACCTGGCCATTATAAGCTCACTCCCATTTGGGCATTGTAGAGTTTTTCCAGCTCCCTAATCACTCCACAAATACTATATCCTGCAGAATATAAACGGATATTTAGAAGTTTATAAACAATCCTACTATATCTTTTATTGAGAGTAGCAATAGGGCTTGTGTTAATATTGTCACTATGTGGCACCTTAGTTCAAAGTACCTGAAGGACATCATAAAACAGTCCCCCACTACGCGTATGTCATCTTTTATCTGAGCATCTCAGAGTACTTTGCAAACATTAATTAATTAAAGTTTAAATTAATTAGATATGTTCATTTTCATTGTATAGAATAGACTTTGCAGCTTCATTGATTTTTATGTGCTAACAAGCTTTGCCCAAGTCTCTTTCTTTCTTTATTTTTTTCCTCCTTCGTGTGTAGATGGGTATAAAGAGGAAAGGGAAAAGACTTATGACATTTGGAACAGTGGAATGTGATTTGAATTTGGACTTTTCAGCTGTCCATGTGTTTTTTAAATGCCGGCCCTATCACAGTGAGGACCGACTCTGTGGGGTCACTTCTAACTTTCTCAACGTGACACTGGGGAGCTTTGCCAGGAGCTGAATTGAGCTCTGCTGCTTTTCCTCTCTTCCTGGCTTGCCAGGCTTTTACCATTTTGCTGTTGCCTTGACCTAGATTCATATGGAAATAATGATGCTGATGTCTGGACAAGACATGGACAGTTTGTGATTGTGTGGCTTAAATGCCTATAAAATACGACCTGAGTGTGCAAAAGGGAAAAATTGCTGACAAATCAGATCTTCTCAGACTAGAGTTTGGTTTGAATAAATGCACCTAAGGAGCAGAATTCTTTTCTCTGGAAAGTAGGTAAAAAAATAAGAAAACAAATGAGTATTTTGTTATACACGGGAAGTGGAAACTGGAACGCCCATCTTGAAGGACTGAGTTTCCTCTTTCTTTTGTTTTAATTGTACTAGCTTCCAGCAGCAGATCAGGATCTGGGGTTTGTTTGTATTTACAGTTGGTGTCTTAAAAGATTCATTATGAAATGTGTTGCTGTTTCAAAAGAGGAAGCTGAGGCCCAAGCTGGTGCGTCCCGGCTGGGCCAGTGGAGATGCCCCCATCTGCATTCTGTTAGGGAGAACACTGACCCTGTGTGTCGAGGAGTAGGTTAGGGGTGATATTGCTTACACATGTGTCTGGGAGCTAGGCTGGGCCTCAGCTCATGAAGGTTTCCTTCTTTCAGGGTCAGACACCGGCCAGCGCAGATTTAGCCATGTTGGCCCTGATGTACTCCACATGGCTCACATTCCCAGTCCGGTTACCCACGCTGGGGCCGAGCTGCCAAGTCCCAGCTCACTCCTTCCTGTTCTCCAAGCTGTTCAGTCCTGCACACAGAGAGCACAGCTCATTTTCTAGGGCTCACACTCCTCTGGTGGGGAGTTTTCTTAGATTGTTAGTTCCACAGAAACAACAGAAGCAAAATTTGAGAGATCTGGTTGTTTGCTGAAATCTGCTACCAGTCACTGGCATTGGGATAAGGACTCCTTTAGCCAAGGGAATTTAAAGGCAGGCAGGTAAAGATAGGTAGAGAGAGAGCAAAAGAGAGGGAGAGAGAGAGGTTTAAATGAAACTTGTCTTTTCTTTGGGGAGCCAAAAACATTTTCCATTTGGAACAAAATGCTACAGCATGTTCTGCAGACCAGAGCATTCTTTGTTGTCACTTTTATCCAGCAAGCATCCTTCTCAGCTCAAGATTATTGGGCTTCTGTGCTCTAAAGTTCCCCTACCTCACTGCTTCTGCTCATGGGAGACCTCCGGGTGGAGGACATCTCACTGCCTTCTCATTCCTGTCTGGCTGGGCAAACTAACCATTCTTCAAGCTTCACCTTCTGTCCTCATTCCTCATTGAAGGTTACCTGTCCACTCAGCCCAGATCTGTCTCAGCCTCTGAACTCACAGTGTTGCTGTCTTAACTAGTTCATAATTAATCATGTATGCCATTGCTTTGTGACATCTTCCATATCACATCATTATTAAATTCATGTGATTGAACTTTAAAGGTGCCAAAACAGCTTCTAATATTTTCTGTGGCAGGCATAAAATGTAATATGATCGTTGAATTCTTTTTGGTGCATTATCAGCTTGGGGTACATTGTCTCATTGAATATTTATTGATTTAAAGTGCTTGGGCAAGAGAAGTGAATTATTTAAATCACTTATTTATAGCAATTATAAAAAAATCACTGATGTTATATTTGTATAATAGATGTGTATATATAAATTTATTTGTATATAACATTTTCTCTTTGTAATATTTAGAAAACATTAATTAGAAGAGAAATTTTTTGGAAGAGTACTTGATTACTGGATTCTGGAGTATCTCTAGAAAATCAAAGTCAACTAGGTTTGTGGAGTGTTTTAAATAGAACTGAACAGTCTTCAGAAACACAGGCAGCTTATTTTTCCCTCGGTGTCTTATTTCTGTGTCTCTGCATATTTGAATTTTACTCTCTTGGCATATGAACTTTCTATGTTCCTATTGAGGGGCACATCCCACCGCTGGAGAATTTATGCCTCCTCATCTCTAGCCACATCCAGAAACTGACTAGCAATCAATCAGCTCCACTTCCAAATTCCAGGGAGAGAGTCTGATCTGCTCACATTGTATGAGATAGCATTTCAGATCCACTTACTATAGCTAAGGAACCAGGTTACACAAAAGAAATATAGTATAGAAGCCTGTCCTTGTGGAAAGGAGCCAATTCCAAGGAAAGGGACGTTATCATAATCTACTCAGATGCCCTAAAATTTTATCTATTACAAATCTTATATCCTTTCCTGATCTTGAAACTTAGTCAATAAAATCATCATTCATTCAGGTCACTGTGATTAGAAACATGAGCCTTATCTCTAACTCTTTTCTCTCTATCTTGTTCTCAAATTCTGTGGATTCTACCTTCTCTTTTTTTCCTGTCCTCTTTGTGCCTTAACCCAAGTCCTTTCCACTTGTGACCCGAATGGTACAATAATCATTAGGTTGTTCCCTAAGTCTCACTTCCCTCTCCTCACTTCCCCATCACACTCCATATAAAGATATTTTTAGAGCACAAATTGAATGAGGTTACTTTCCTATATTGGAATATGAAGTACTTTTACAATCACTTACACTCATTCATTTGGCATTATTTAGCTCATATTTGTTGATCACCTGCTACTATGAGCCATACACTGCTTGAGAAGATAGAAATAGAAGAAGATTCAGACACAACAGATCCCAGGCCCCAAAAGACCTTGAGGGAAGGCAGACTAAACTAATTTTAGATAAGAGTCGTCAAAATGAAAAAAATAAATAGGTTGATATGAGAGAGAATATGTGAAGGAAATAAGATATTTTAGGTGATGTTATCAGGAATGTCTTTCAATGTGATATTTAGATTTTAGAAAATCAGAATAGGATAAGAAACCATTCTCATGAAGATGTGGAGGTAGAGAATTCTAAGCAGAGGGAAGAGAAAATGTGTATGCTCTGAGGCATGGATCATATTGGTTTGTTTCAGAAACAGAAAGGTGGTGAGCGTGGCTGGTGCACAGTGGGCTAGGAAGGGGCAGGCTAGCTCAAGATGAGGTCAGACAGGTCCAGGGCCAGGCCACAGAGTCTTAGCAGTCCTTGGAGATTGTGTTCTTCTGTGTCCAACGGGAATCAAATTGATACAGAGAGAGGTCTTAAGAGAGGTGTCACTTTGAGAAGTTTCACGCTTTGAATACTTACTGTGACTGCTGTGGAAATGGATAGTTCTGTGGTGAGAACAGATCAAGGAGGTCAGTTAGAAGATGACTGAAGAGCTCTTGGCAAAAGATGACAGTATAAATGACAGTGGGGCACTAGAAGTAGACCTGATAGAAATTGATGGAGAAAATGTGAGTGATTTAAGTGAAAAAGAAGAGC
Organism: Saccopteryx leptura; assembly: GCF_036850995.1. Taxonomy (NCBI): domain Eukaryota; kingdom Metazoa; phylum Chordata; class Mammalia; order Chiroptera; family Emballonuridae; genus Saccopteryx; species Saccopteryx leptura. Next base: position 258,588,390 of record NC_089505.1, read on the forward strand.
TAAGGAGACCCCCAAGGTTAGGCAAACTTTCATTAGTTTTCATCACTGCTGCTTCCTACAGTGAGGAAGACTGAGGGGGGCACAGGTTTGTGTAGGGGTGGGTGTGGGGGTGGGGAGTATGAGTGGGTGGGAATCAGGTACCTAAATTCAGAGACGTCCATACACATCCAAGAAAATATTTCAATTGGGAAGTGGGATGTATGAGTCAAAAGAGAAGCTTGAACTTCAGAATGATTTGAGAATAATCAGCAAAGATGTAATTTAAAACTATAGTACTGTATATCATCAAAACATAGAGTGTAATAAGGAAACAAGACTGCAAACTGAGACTGAAGGCACACAAACATCTACGTGTTAGAGGACCAGTTAGTTATTAGTGGTAAATGACCAGGTCAGCCCAAGATTCCTGTTCACCTAAAAATTCATTGAGCTCATGGTCTTGAACAATGTACATTGCCCCAATTTTCTTGAAAAGAGGAACCATTTTACTTCCTTTCTTCTAAAGAACACGTAAAATTGGCATTTGCACAGAAATGTGTGTTTGCAGAACAAGGATAATATAAAGCTGGTATCCCCAGCGGAAAGCCTCCCAACCACCTCCCCCACCCCCCGCCCCAGATAGTCTGAATAAAAAAAAATGATTATGTACTTAATGTCCACTGAGTCCCCTGGAGAGAAAAAGAGCATACTATAATTGCAAAGTATTATTTTTACCATTATTAATACATGAATCATTCATTAGGAAAAAAGAAGTAGGAATCGGAAAGTTGGGAGATAATAGGCTGTGTTTATAATGTTGCACAGAAAGAATTGCCCACATAAATCCCCTCCCACTAGGATGTGTAGCCAGATTCATGCATGCTGAGTGTTTCTTATCACAAAGATCAACCCTTAGCAATATCTCTGGAGAGCTAGGTAATTGTAGCCAGGTGAACAAATATCTACCCTATACCCTTATTTCTCTCCTTGATTTTTGCTTGCTATGGAGGACTTCTTCTGTATGAGAGATCTTAAGTGGGAATATCATTTTTGAGTAGGATCTCTTAGAAAGACACCACCTTTCTCACAGAGGTGAATATTTTCAAATGGAGTATTTTAGATTTAAAAGGATAAAGACATTTATGGAAGTTGGAAAGGTTTTAAGGAATACCAAGTATAAGCACCCAAATCTTGGATTATCTGCCAGGATGCCTGCCACCTACAAACCTGCCACCTAGATACCTGCCATCATGGATCAAAGCAAATAGTCAAGAAACAAATGTGAATGTGTGCATTTGGATAAATCTTTGGAAATACAAAACATCAAAAGACACTGAACTTGACTTGCAGGCCCTTGTTGACAAAAAGGTTTAGAATAGACAAAACCAAATTGAAGTACACTGTTTTTATTCCTATATCTTATAAAGGGGAATAATTTGCTTCTTTCTGGGTTTCAAGGACCAAAGGCAAAAAATGGCTTTTTTTTAAAGAAAAGTTTACAGTAGGCATCTTCAAATGGAACATTAAATTTAAAGGGGAGATATTAGCACTTAAGTAGGCAACAAGGTAGACTTAAAAAAAAAGGACTAAATTTGTTTATTCTGCACGGGTGAAAAATAAGACAAAAAAGGCAACTTCTAGCAATGTGTATATGTTTGTGAGCTGTGGTGTGTGTGTGTGTGTGTGTGTGTGTGTGTGTGTGTGACAGAGAGATACATACACAAAGAAGAAAGAGAGACAAAGAGAGATGGTTGGGATGAGAGAGAAAGAGAGTGATTAGGTTCTGCATTTCTGATGGAAGAGTTGAATGATAAACACCTCCACAATTAGTACTAGGCCACTGGAAGTAGGGGAAAGGGTGATCATAGTTCCATAATTTTATCCAAATATCACATAGTTCTACAAGAGGAATCAGAAAACTCTTGAATACATGTAATTATGTAACAGAATGATGTTGGACAGTTCTTCCCACCCCAGATTATGAAGGTACCCTTATTGCTGTGTCTTCTGATCCATCCAATGTTCATCTCTCCACCATAAACTGGGGAGCAATTGGAAGGTTGACAAGAGTGGTAATCACGAGGAATAGGTGGCTATTAAGCAATAATTATTTCCTTTAGAATCAATTGATAGGTGAAATCAGTCTCATTTTTTACCAAAAATATTATTCACAGCTTAAGTAACCATCTTCTTCACCAGATATTTAGAGAAATACTTTTGGCTATACCCAGGAATTAAATTCAGTCTAAAAAAGAAAAACTGTAGAGAATGTTATAGTAGAGAATGTTCAAATAGATATGCCCTAGATTCTGAAGGTAAATTGAAAGACATATTCCAAAAATTGGAGGTTAAAGGGACTATTATTATTGAGCTCAGAGCAAAATTTCTCTAAATTACAAGTTTTAATTGGGATAATTTTATCATTTTTATTTGGTTTTAATAAATTCAGCCCTATTATTTTTATAACATCTAATCTAAACTTCCTATAAAACAGGATAACATTTAATCCAAGGCAGATTTACTCATTTTATAAGAAATGCTAGCTGTTTTTTTATTGTGCCTCTATGTTCCCAGCTAAATTTATTCTTCATGTATGTATTGATTAACTAGATAACAGATTCTATGGAATCTTGAGCTAGTCAAAACTTATTTCTAAAACTGAGTTTTTAACTCTTTAAACACAGAAATGAAAATATCTAAGACTATAGCTCTGTTCACACCTGCTGGAATGGCCTTAGAAGTTCTGTGTAGTGATACTCTCTTCCTCCAAGATGAAGTGGGGAACACATATTCCACCCTAAATCATACCACTCACTCATGTGATGAACATCACACAGAAAATGTGGCAGTTGGAATTTGAAACATAATTTAGGTCAATCCTTATAGACCACAAAAATATTTTGGTACCTGTAGTTTATGCACAATGCCAAATTTTTATTTCTTCTTCTTCTTTTTTTTTTTTTTATATTTTTCTGAAGCTGGAAACGGGGAGAGACAGTCAGACAGACAGACTCCTGCATGCGCCCGACCGGGATCCACCTGGCACGCCCACCAGGGGCGACGCTCTGCCCACCAGGGGGCGATGCTCTGCCCCTCCGGGGTGTCGCTCTGCCGCAACCAGAGCCACTCTAGCACCTGGGGCAGAGGCCAAGGAGCCATCCCCAGCGCCCGGGCCATCTTTGCTCCAATGGAGCCTTGGCTGCGGGAGGGGAAGAGAGAGACAGAGAGGAAGGGGGGGGGTGGAGAAGCAAATGGGCGCTTCTCCTATGTGCCCTGGCCGGGAATCGAACCAGGGACTTCTCTGCACGCCAGGCCGACGCTCTACCGCTGAGCCAACCAGCCAGGGCCTACAATGCCAAATTTTTAAATGAATGATAAAAAACCAAACAAATAAATGCAAGTTGACTGGGTCCACAACTCAAAGCCTTGACCTCCTTAATAGGACTACTCAGTAATTAACTGAGCTGTGGCACACAGATAACCCTTTCCTTGTGCAAGAAATTCAACTTTAAAAGATTGTACTCACTATTTTAACAGGTGACAAAGTATAGCTGTTTGCTCTATAGAGTGTTACCAAGCCTGCTTCTTTTTAGCCTCTAATCTTGAATTTCGTTTTTTTTTAAGTGAGAGGCAGGGAGGCAGAGAGACAGACTCCCGCATGCTCCTTAATAATCTCAAATTTTGTTGGGTATAGAACTGGAGAAAAACATTTTTGGAGATCCTTTCTTTAGTCAGTAGGCATTGTATATTTCCTTTTCTAGGGGACTTCTGTGGTCGATCAGTTCCCACTTGCTAAATATCTTCCAGATTTCCCAACTCATCATTTGTCTAGGATCCCTAGGGGGCTTCCTATAACTGATACAGATTTATTTTTCTATTTCTTCTGTCATTTCTGTGGGATTTGAGGAGGGAGGAGAAGAAGTCGTTTGCTCAGTCAGCCATCTTGATTCTGAGTTGATAACCTTTTATCAGGGCAGGCACAGAGGGACAGAACTCATGCCCCAGATCCTTTAAAAAATAATTTTGAGAGACATTTAGCACATTGAGAAGACTAGCAACCTGACCTACATTCTTTTAGTATATTGATTTGCAAAATCCAGGTCTTTCTTTACTTTTGTATTTTCTGTGCTTCAGTTTTTCATGAAGAAATAAAATAGCAAACAGAGAAAAGAAACTATTAATTGTATCAACTTATATTCTTAGTTCTCCAAGAAAGAGTATGAGATAAATGTTTGGTTTTCCAATTTGTGATTCCCATCAATGGCATATATATTTTTTTAATCAAGAGGAACAGTCTTGAAAGCAATATTCTTCTCAGCAGATGTATATTGCTTGGTTGTGTTTCAATTAAAATTACATATGCTTGAAAGGAGAAGATGTCTAGATGTACAGGAGGCATTTTAACCTCTAACGAGGGATTGTTATGCTTTTCTCTAATGGGGATATTTATGTATTGTTAGGTTATTAAAATGAGTGTAGTTCATCTGTTGGGTAAACAAGTGTTTTGTTTTTTTTTAGGTTTGCTTGCTTGCATTGGGACAGTGCCATGTGTATATAGTCTATGCAAGGCTGCAGGTGCTTGCCATCAGGGTGGGAGATTGCAAATTGTGGATTGCCTTTCTTCTTGGGAGTGGCCATTGTTTGCTATTGTTTTCTGGAGAAGGAGTTTTTCCCCCCAGCCAGTTTTGGCTGGAAAAAGAGAGAAAGAGAGAGAGAAAGAAAGTGCTGAGGGGCTTGGGAGTCCTGTCATCCCAGCCTGTTTGGTTGGGGAGTGCTGTTTTGATGGTGGGGACCTTGAGCCCAGGTGAGTCCGGAGAGGGAAAGGGAAGTGGACTTCCCTGCCTGTTTGCTTGATCACTGTTAGGAAACTTTAATAGATGGAATGGCCCACCATTTTCTGGCTCCACTGTTCCTTTACCATCCGCCCAAATCCAATGAGAACCTGCATTTGCATAGCCATGGTGGTGTCCACTGATCTTACAATGTCTTATTTTCATAAAAATGTTTGTTTAATAAATAAAATTGATCAACAAAATGGACATCATTTCTACTCTGAAAGATGAAAACATGAGATGAAATATCACTAATTTTAGTCTCAGTAATTGGTAGTTGTAAGGCCATGGGCCACCTCCATCGTCACTGCCATTCAGGTTCACATTAGATTCAGACAGACAGTAATGAAACTGCGGAGCCTAAAACTGGTGGGCCATTCCTTTATTCTAACCTCACAACTGGCCAGTGAGTAAAGACACACAGGACACCAAAACCCACTCACATGTTCTCCAGTTCCACAACCAGGAGAATATTTTCCAGTTTTTCCTAGAGTCAAAGGCTCCCCCACCAATCTCAGCAGAGCTTGCAAGAGCCCTCACCTCTGTTCCCCATCTGCACACCTTCCCCCTTCTACTCGCTGCACAAACTCTGCAAAACATGGCTTCCTTCTTCTCTTTCTTCTTCTTAAAACATTTTGGTGCAAAAAACCCTCTGCCAGCACATATTAGCATAATAAAGCTCCTTCCCAAGCAGGAAGGTAATTAGCAGTTTCATGTGGTCAGTGGCCATTTTTAACAATAAAAGTGAGCAACTCAGAAAATACAAATTTTACGAACTCATTTGCCCAATAGTATTATATGATGATGGTGCTGGTTGTGTGTGTGTGTGTGTGTGTGTGTGTGTGTGTACACATTCACATGTGTGTATTAAGTGCCCGTGCAAGACTCCATTTGAAACTATGTCTTGGTTAAATATTTTCTCACTAAAATCCAATGTACCTAAAATGCATGGTAAGGTAATTGAAGGGGTGGCTTGTAGGAATTAGCAAGAGCTGCTGGAATAGAAAGAGGAAAGGAGAGAAGGATGAGGAGAAATAGAGGAGGAGCTATCATAATGGAGTCCTTTTTTTATATGTGGAAGACCATGACTAAGCATATTTCCTTGACACCCTCAGTACCCAGTGCCTTTCTCTTGCATTTGCTCAGAAATCCTACTCTAGTGCTTCTCCCAAGATGTTCCTCCCAATGACTACTCCATGATCCTCTCTGCCTTCTGCTCTGTCCTCATTAATCTATTCGAATGACTTTTACTTTCTTCAAAACATAACTGGAATTTCCTCCCTCCTCATAGAATTTTCTCCATTTCTTATGCTAATGTCTCCCTTTTCTGATTTACTTCAGTGCTTAGAATCTAATTTTCACTACAAAGTGAAACATTTTCTGGTAAGAGTAGTAGTGGCAAAAAGTCATAATAACATCAATCTAACCTTTGTGTAATGTTTTAAAACTTATATTGTGCTTTTACATTTTTAAGCTCTGAATTTGAGGGGGGTATTAAAAGCCCATTTTAGTGATAAGGACTGAATGTGAAAAGTCAAAGGACTGTTCAAAGGTCACTCAAGTATTTATTTAAGAACAGAGCTGTGAGGGGAAGGTTATAACACTGGATTCACAGAAAACTAAAATTCATGTCAAGAAGGCCTTCAAGACTATATAGTGAAAAGTGCTTCGGACCTTGGTCCTTATCTAAGCTCTGAAATTTACCAGCTGTGTGACTTTGAGCAAATCACTAGTCTACTTTGACCTTCTGTTTTCTGTCCCAAGGATTGCCAGTGCTTGTTGTGAAAGGAAATGAGATGTAAGGACAAAGTTATCTGGTAAAGTAGAGCTCTATTAAAGTACGCTTTATTGGACTGTTGTGTTTTACAATTTCAGAAGTCACAATTTACATAGAAGTAAATGCCCCAGGGTGTAAGCACATTGCAGCTCTGCAATTCCTTGGGTCTGCAAAGTATTTCTGTTGTTATTTAAATTTGCAAAAGGAAGCAATGAAAACTAGAGATGCCCAGAGAATAAACTGTTTAAAGTTTATACCTAGACAGTGGTCAATTTCCTGGTTATCTATTGCTGTTATCTATTATTTTGTGGATCAAAGCAACAATTTATTGTTATATCCTGATTCTGGGGGCTGGTTGGGGTTCTCACTCAGGAGACCTCCATATAGTTTCAGTCAGAGAGCAGCTGAGACAGGAGTAATCTGAAGACTTCTTCACTTAGCACCAGCACTGTTGAGGTGACTGGAAAAGTTCAGGACTGATTTGTCATTGCTCTCTCTAAATAACCTCTCCAAATGGAGAGCTTGCATTTTCTACAAATTGCAGTCTAAGATAGTTAGACTTCTAACTTGGAAGCTAGCTTTCTCCAGAGTAAGAGTTCTGAAAACCCGAGGAGAAAACTAAGAAGCTCTTATGATCTAGAGTTGGTGTCCTTTGATATTTTCTCTTCCTTCCATCAGTCAAATGGGTCATGAGTGCCAGCCCAGATTCAAGGAGAGTAGAGGAATAGGCTCTACTTCTCAGTGGAAGAATGTCATGTATGATGAGTAGGAAAAGAATTGATGTTAATCATCTTAGAGACAAGCCAACAAGGTAAACTCTGTCTTCTATTTTCTAATATGCAAGCTAACCAATGATGCAAAGTTGCAACACTGCCTATGTTCTACCTATCTGTAAAGCCAGTATCCACGGCCACCATCACAGCCGCCTGGCCCATGCAGGTTCACATTGGATTCGGACAGTTGGTAAAGAAACAACAGAGCCAACAACTGATGGGCTATCATCTTTAATCCTAGCTTGCACCCGGCGACCAAGTAAAAACACACAATGGGCTCCAAAACCCACTCACATTCAGTGCTCACAAAGCTACTGACTTATTCGAGTTTCCTAGAATCAAAGGTTTCTAGTTCACCAGACTTTATTCACCTCTGTTCCCCATCTCCTTCCTTCTCCCTGCACAAACTCTGCACAAACTGGCTTCTCACTTAGCACTCCACCAATTTGGCTGCTTCTCCTGGCCTCCTCCATGTGGCCTTTCTCTGCTCTCCTCTCTGCTCTCCTCTCTGCTCTCTAATGCTAATGTCAGGAACCAAGAGAGCAAGCTTCTGTTCTGCCCCCACTTTATAGTGTAGATTCATAACCTTTAATCCAATATACAAAATAGGGGAAGTCTCTAATACAAAGTCACTTATCTGAGGCATGATGGGATTGTACCACCCCACATCAAAAAGGGTGGGAAAGGCTTAGTCCTAAAACCAAGCCCCAGGCTACAAGGGTCCTGCCTGCCCATAGCCCGCCCCCAATACACATTAATATCTCCTGGGTGACAGGCTTCCATGTGGGCAGTGCCATCTTTAACAAAGTGAACATAATTTATCTGCCCAACACTATTGCATATATTCCAGGCAACACTACACTCATCACTATCTCTTGCCCATCTGTGTTACACACACACACACACACACACACACACACACATACACACAGAGTCAGATTCATTGCTATGAATCAACATCTGTTTCATTTATACATGTCTCCATTCACCTGCACTTTTTTTTTTATCAAATGAGAGGCAGGGAGGCAGAGAGATAGATTCCTCGATGCAACCCAACCAAAATCCACCCAGCAACCCCCATCTGGGACTGATATTCTGCCCATGTAGGGCTGCTGCTCTGATGCTCAGCAACCAAGCTATTTTAGTGCCTGAGGTGAGACTATGGAGCCATCCTCTGTGCCAGGGGCCAACTTGCTTGAACCTTTTGAGCCATGGCTGCTGGAGAAGAAGGGGAAGGAGGAAAGTTGGAGAAGTAGATGGTCATTTTTCCTGTGTGTCCTGACCAGAAATTGAACCCAGAACTTCCACACTTGGGTTGATGCTCTACTGCTGAACCAACAGGGCTAGGGAAAACCTGCACTTTTGTGTTAAGATTGAGTTTATTATTACTGAAGATAACAGTTTTGATTTTATCACTAAATACATATATGGACCAAAAAATCTATTCCTTAGTCAGACTTGCCCCCTTAGGTTAGCAGCCACGAAAACATATGCACATTTTATCATAAGAGAAACCAGGAAAAGAGTTCAGGTAGCAGGGTCAATGTGAATTCACATCTAAGAATTGAGCTAATTGATAGGTGTATGCATATGTGATATGCCTGTGTGTATGTATATCATATATGATATGTATGTGTGTGTGTGTGTGTGTGTGTGTGTATGGGTGTTTGTGGAATATATATGTATTCTACGCTGATCTAGAGTAGTGGTATGTAAAAGAAAAGTAGTAACATTTCACTACAGAAAACTATTTTAGGATTCTGAGACTATAATTCTCTCCTAGGTCAGTATTCACTTTTACCTGACTTCAGATTGGTAAGGAAATTGCTTCATGGGTTTTAACTCATAGACCTCCCTAAAATTATTTTAGATTTTGCCTAATTGCTTGTGTGTTTTTTGTACATCTAATTTTTGTAATGAAAGAAGTGGGATACACTTTTATTTTAAGTACTGATGGTAATAACCCTAAGAGTTCAGGCTGCTTCTGTATTATGTGTCAGGGAAAATGCAGTGACAGCTATGAAGCTGCCAGGCATACCCTGCCAAGAAAATGTACATGAGATAAGTGTATGGAACAACTGTTAGAGGAGCCATAAGAATTCCCCATGTTGCCTTAGTACAGAGTTAAAATGATTTTAATTGTGTGCACACACCCACAGACCTCCAAGGGTTAACTGCACACAATGTAATGAATTCAATAATGATGAGTTAAAAAAGGTCTAATTAGCAAGTAACCACTTTATTATGAAAGAAAATGGTAATGAATTTAATAGCTCAAAATCATTAACAATATTTAGTTTGCTGATACTTGTTCTCTATTATCCTCATTAATATGAACATTTAATATGTTTTAAAATGGATTTGTAATACTTTCTGTGCCATGAGGTTACACTGACAGAAAGAGTGTAATTATTCCGCTAATTGTTATCACTGTATGTTTGTGCTCTGAATAGAAGTATATTTAGGTGTTAATACCAAAAAAAAAAGTAATTAAGGAAGGAAAGATTTAAAACCTAATTAAACAAAAACTAAAAAAAGAAAATCTTAGTCCAACATAAGAAAAGAATTTCTAAAGCAATTGCTTTGGAAAGATTTTTTTTCTTTCTATTGTTGTGAATTTCTTGAAAGAGGAAATAAAGTTATCTAAAAGAAAACTGGAATAGAGGGAGAAAAATAAAAGTTCAAGATATGTTTACTTTACTTTTTGCAAAGTAAAGCTTGATCTCTTCAGCATGCCCAGCTGCAGTGAGACACAAACTGTGATGCTGGCTAATGACCAGCCTCTCACACACGAGCAGTTAATGGCTTTTCTCCCTCACCTAACTTATCCTAAAACTCCCCTCTGTCTCTGCTGTCCCTTAAGAATCGCCACACATATACCCTGATTCATTTTCCACTCAGTCTTTTTTTTTTTTTTTTTTTTGAAACTCAGTATAGTTTTTCTTCTTAGAGCATCCTTTAGTTACCAGAGCCTGTAGAGGTAAAAATAGTTTCACATACACATCTTCATAGACAGAAAATAATACAGCATAAAGAAGGCAAATACCGTTTAAACATCATCTAACATTGTCAGAGGCAAAAGAGAAAGATGAAACAAAAAACAAGCAAACAAATGATCACTTTCTTCCCAACAAGTGTTTGAAATTCTTTGTTAAGAGACAAGCCCATTATGCTACTCCAGAGTTGATGGTCATTGATCTTCTTATGTTGGCCTGCTGGAAAACAGAAGTTTTATAGCCTTTCTGATCATCTTGACTGAATTTATGAATGATACCACTGTAGTTGATTCACTACTTCCTCCCTAAAGTTTAAAGATCCAACTACATTTGAGATTTTACTTTTCCATCTGGATATACGTAATTTTGATCCCTTTGCTGTTCACATGCAGGTAGTGTTTATCAAGATGGTATTGTTCTTGTCCTTTCTGAACTGCTTAATTTTTTTCAGGAGGCTTCTTTTTTCTTGACATTATGTTAAGGAGCAGATTTTGTCTCAGTGCTGTGGTGGCTGAGACCAGTGATGAGTTAGCTGAGAGGCCAGGATTAGCACCTGTATAAACTGCTTCCACTTCAGTGCCCCTGACAACTTACATCCCCATCCAGGTGGATGCAGCTTTATGTTCATCTTGTTATCTTCCTTAGAGGCATCACTAGCAACAGGATATCCAAATATTGTCGTGATTTCACTAGGTATAAAACCCTACAGTATATACTAGGTAGGTATTTATGTATTTGGGACTATAAAGATAAACCAAAGCAGGGATAACCTTACACAAGTCATTTTATTCCAGATGAAAGAAACAAAGACAATTGAGAGAAGGACTCAATAAAATGGTGACAAATCTACACAGTAGTCACAGTCATGCACTGCCTGAAGTAGGGTCTCTCATCTCCACATTTCTCTTTGTTTTGAGAAAATTTTCAGTGATGTTGACTGATTTTAGGTTAAGAATCTCTTTTTAGAAGATAGTAAATACAAACAATGAAGACCTTTAAAAATGCTAAGTAAGTCCCAATATCCTTTGTCTGAATTAATCAGTCATTCTACTTTACTATCCTTGTCCTTGCCCTCACCATATACACAGACTGCTCTTGCCACCACCTCTCATACAGCATTCTCCATTTTTGGTATCACACCAATATTCTTCTATCAAATTTTGCTATCAGAGTTCTGATGAAACAGACAGACAAAGTTAGAGATTTGAAAGAAACTTCTGGCACTCTACATGCAAAATACATAGAGAGAATTTAGATTCCCAGGGTCAATCCATTAATATATAGCTCTAATTTGAAAGCCTTCTTAAATTGAATGTATCAAACACAATATTAGAAACAGAGGGGCTCCAATCAACATTGGCTCAATTATTCTTCCTCCTAATCTCCCTATTAATATTCTACTATATTTTGTACACTTTTCAGCTCAATTATTAGCTCTTGTTCTTGCTTTCAAGGAACCTAGTTGTCCCACATGGACAACTCGGTCAATAAAGAAAGCAAATTGTAATCTATAAGTGGTGTCATCAGTTACCCTCCAGGCAAGTTCTGCTCCAGAATGCTGCCATACAGTGCATGTGAAATACAGGTGTGGGCAAGAGTAGGTTTACGGTTGTGAACATGTGAAACACAAATTACTAAAGCTATTATAATAGTCATACCCTGCATGTCTTTTTCCATACAAACAACTGTAAACCTACTTTTGCCCACCCCTGCATAAAAGGCCAAGCATACCAAAAAGTTTGGTAGTAGATGTTAAAAATGGATTACTTTTCTATGTCCTAGGATTGAAAATGTCCAGGTTATCTGATTGCCTTATGGAATAAATCTCCTAAACAGCTTTTAATCATTCAGGCCAAGAAATAATGATATCCAGCCAGTTTGCATCAGTGCAGATAAACAGACAGCATATGACTAAAGTGACAAAAAAAAAAAAAAAGCATGCAAGTGATAATGGTCTTGTCAGTCTATGGAGCTGGCAGATGAGTCTTTCTGTAATGACACGAACATTAGAGACACTTGCCAGTATACTCTTCTACTTTTCTTTAATCTTCATATGACAATTGTATGTTATATATTATGTCTATATTGGTTTCGATTCTTAAAAAAATAGAACTGTCTACCACCATTTTATAATCTGATCTCTTACATTAAAGTCTTGGACATAGTTTAATTAAAGAGTTATATCTCACTATTTTCCCTAGTGTGTAATAGCATATCAACTCTATATTATTGTGGCCAATTTTTTATTACTAGATATTAGATTTTTCCTTTTGTCTACATCTAGGGAAGAGGAATCATCTTTGTATATTGCCTGATTTCTTTCTTCATATAAAATTCTTCAAGTAAAATATATCAAAGACATACCCAATTTAAAATACTACAATGTTGTCAAATGGCCCTCCAGAAATATTAAGGCAGTGTATACTTCCACCAACCATGTGAAAGAGAGAGAGTGTTTCTTTGTATCTTCATTGACATTGGACAAAATTTATCTTTTTTTCTCTCAAACTAGTAAAAATGAAAATCTAATTTATCATTATGCATATTATCAGCCAGCTCTGGATTTACATTATCATTGGTATTAGAGTATCTACTTAGCTCATTTCCCCACTAGCCTTTTTTTTAAAAAAAAATTTTTTTTAAACTGTAATTCTCTTGCGAGGTATCACTTTCTTGATTATCATAGGTTGTTTTTTATTTTAATTTTAATGCAGTGACTTTGATAAATCAGGGTACATATGTTCCGAGAAAACATCTCCAGATTATTTTGACATTTGATTATGTTGCATACCCCTCACCCAAAGTCAAATTGTCTTCCGTCACCTTCTATCTGGTTTTCTTTGAACCCCTCCCCTCCCTCACCCCCTATCTCTCCTTCCTCGCCCACTCCCCACTCCCCACCCCACCCCTGTTACCATCACATTCTTATCCATGTCTCTGAGTCTCATTTTTATGTCCCATCTATGTGTGGGTTCATATAGTTCTTAGTTTTTTCTGATTTACTTATTTCACTCCGTATAATATTATCAAGGCCCATCCATGTTATTGTAAATGATCCAATGTCATCATTTCTTATGGCTGAGTAGTATTCCATAGTACATATGTACCAAAGCTTTTTAATCCACTCGTCCTCTGACAGACACTTGGGCTGTTTCTTGATCTTCGCTATTTTGAACAATGCTGCCATAAACATGGAGGTGCATTTCTCCTTCTGGAATGGTTCTATGGTGTTCTTGGAGTATATTCCTAAAAGTAGGATAGCTGGGTCAAAAGGCAGTTCGATTTTCAATTTTTTGAGGAATCTCCATACTGTTTTCCACAGAGGCTGCACCAGTCTGCATTCCCACCAGCAGTGCAGGAGGGTTCCCTTTTCTCCACAGCCTCGCCAGCACTTATTCTGTGTTGTTTTGTTGATGAGCGCCATTCAGACTTGTGTGAGGTGATATCTCATTGTGGTTTTAATATGCATTTCTCTAATGATTAGTGATGTTGAGCATTTTTTCATATGCCTATTGGCCATCTGTATGTCCTCTTTGGAGAAGTGTCTATTCATTTCTTTTGCCCATTTTTGGATTGGATTGTTTGTCTTTCTGGTGTTGAGATTTACAAGTTCTTTATAAATTTTGGTTATTAACCCCTTATCAGACGTACTGTCGAATATGTTCCCCATTGTGTATTTGTCTTTTTATTCTGTTCTTATTGTCTTTGGCTGTGCAAAACTTTTTAGTTTGATATAGTCCCATTTGTTTATCTTGTCTTTTATTTCACTTGCCCATGGAGATAAATCAGCAAATATATCGAGTGACATCAGAGAAATGGTGCCATAAGGAGTGATACCCATAAATCTCCCCAATAATTCAACAAGATCTTCAACCAGAGACAGAAAAACCTATCCTGGGAGCCTCTAGAAGTTCCACACTAAACATGAAGGTATGATCTAGTGAAAAATTGACTAAATATATAATCAACCCTGAAGGAAATAAGGAGGAAGAAACACTTCACCTTCCTCACTAACCTAAATAAGGGCTACTTTCACTGGGAACTGAGAGTATAGGAACTGAGGTGGGCATAGGGTATGAATAGAACCAGACTGCGGCACAAACGTTCAAACCAGGCTGTGGCACGGACATCCAAGCCAAGGAAAAACTGTGCTTGTGACAACCCAGTCAACACAAGCTAATGCTCGCGCCAAATCCAGACAAAGAAAGGCACTTGGGACAGCCATCTGCCCTGATCTCCTGGTCGGCACGTGCAGATAGTGGGTGAGAGATTCCTCCTAGAGCCCCAGGAGTGGGCGCCCGTGTTCCCAGACAGAGGGGCAGAGTCAGAGGCCTTTGTGTGGGCCAAAATCAGAGTCTTGGGGTTGCCCCTGCACCCTGAAAAAGTGGCGCACAGGGAGGGAGTGGGAGCGAAATTCTCTACACTTGAACTTATTTGTGTGGGCAGGGCGCCTCACCGGGAGTGAGAGGCTGCTGGCCTGATATCCTGGTCAGTGAGCGCAGAGAGGGGCTGAGAGATTTCCCTGGGAGTGGGTGCCCGTGTTCCGGACAGAGGGGCAGAGTCAGAGGTCATTGTGTGGGCTGAAGCCCCGCCTGATTATGATAGGGGCTCTGACTGATTGAGCCTTACCCAGAGCCCTGTGCTGAGTGGGAATAGAGTGAGGAGTTGCCATGTCTTTGAGCCTCTTACTTTCAAGACAGAGGCAGCAGCAACCCCATAGCTGCATCATCAGGCTACTAATTCAGGAAGGAAAGACTAGGAGAGAGGCTCCGGGAACACGGACTCTCTCATTGGTGAAGCCTGCAAATGCTAATAAGCCTCGACTGCCAATGAGACTGAAGCCCAATATATGACATCACCATAGAGCAAGGGTCCCCAAACTTTTTACACAGGGGGCCAGTTCACTGTCCCTCAGACTATTGGAGGGCCGGACTATAAAAAAACTATGAACAAATCCCTAAGCACACTGCACATATCTTATTTTAAAGTAAAAAAACAAAAAAGGAACAAATACAATATTTAAAATAAAGAACAGGTAAATTTAAATCAACAAACTGACCAGTATTTCAATGGGAACTATGGGCCTGCTTTTGGCTAATGAGATTGTCAGTGTCTGGTTCCATATTTGTCAATGCTAGCTGTAACAAGTGATATGACGTGCTTCCGGAGCCTTGACGCGTGCGTCCCGCATCGCTGCACTTTGTGGCGCCACCACATTCAGCACACAGGATGCATTCTGTGCTCTCTCACTGACCACGAATGGAAGAGGTGCCCCTTCCAGAAGTGCGGCAGGGGCCGGATAAATGGCCTCAGGGGGCTGCATGTGGCCCGCGGGCTGTAGTTTGAGGACCCCTGCCATAGAGACTTATCAACTGCAAATCTCTACCTAAGCTTGCCACAGGGGAAGAACCTGGGGTACAGAGTCACCGACCAGGAAGAGGGAAAGAAAAGAAAAAGCAAGAAGATAACCTCTCAAAATTAAGAATAATCCACAGACTTTATAACCTATCCCATTTTATTATATTTGTTTGTTTGTTTCTCTTATCTTCTTGTCTTGATTATTTTCTTCCTTTTTTAATTTGGTCGTTTAATTTTCTGCCGGTCTTACTCTCTCCTCTCCTTGAACTACACTACCCATAAGTGTTACATCTCCCATTATCTTTTCTTTCTTCTTCCTTTCTCTCTATGAGGGTTGCACTCCAAAACCCTTAACTCTCTCTCTCTCTCCTTTTATTCTTTTTTCTTCTTTTTGTGTTTTCCTCTTTCTTTTTTTCCCCCTCTATATTAGTTTCTTCTTTTCTCCTTTACTTTTCCTCTCATTCAATCCAAAATCATGAACAAATTATTTTATCTGGGACTCAAATTTTTATGTGTGGTGCTTTGGGGTTTTTTTACTTCGCTTTTTTAACTCACTAGCAGTGTTCCCAACCCTGGCTCTCCATTTTATCTAGTTCTTGCTCCACTAAATACAATAGTAATTTTTTCCCCTTTTTCCTGTTTCCTTCTTATTCCTCTCATCATATCTCTTAGTCAACTATTACCTAAAAGTAAATTATTTTATTCTTGACCCAAATTTTATCCTCTTTTGCATTTTGTGGGTCCATACCCCCTTTTTTGTCCCTTTATCACTTCTCCCCAACTCAGGCCCTCCATTATAGGTAGTTTTTGTTCTATTTAGCACAATATAATTCACAGTTCAACACAAGATTTTTTCAAGAAGGAGGGGAGAGGAGAGGAGAGGAAAAAAAGGGGGGGAATAATTTATTTTACTTTTTATTTTTATTTTTTTAACTTTTTATATTTTATTAATTCTCATTAATACTATCAACAAAACCACCCTCAGATGCCATTAAGGAAAATGAAATTAATATCATGGATACAAAAGACAGAGAGGTAGCACAGATAGATGAGAAAAAAAATCTATGGAGAAAAAATTTAATATATTGGAAACCTTGGAGCTAAATGACAGAATTTAAAATAGAAATCATAAAAATACTCAGAGATATACAAGAAAACACAGAAAGGCAATCTAGGGAGATCAAAAAACAACTGAATGAACACAAGGAATATATTACCAAGGAAATTGAAACTAGCAAAACAAATCAAACAGAGATGAAAAACTCAATTCACGAGCTGAAAAATGAAGTAACAAGCTTACCTAATAGAACAGGCCAGAAAGAATGTAAGATTAGTGAAATAGAAGACAAGCAACTTGAGGCACAACAGAGAGAAGAAGAAAGAGACTCAAAAATTTAATAAAAATGAGAAAGCCCCACAGGAATTGTCTGACTCCATCAAAAAGAATAACATAAGAATAATAGGTATATCAGAGGGAGGAGAGAGAGAAAATGGAATGGACAACATATTCAAACAAATAATAGATGAGAACTTCCCATGCCTGTGGAAAGAACTAAAGCTTCAAATTTAAGAAGCAAACAGAACTTCGAGTTTTCTTAACCACAAGAAACCTACTCCAAGGCACATCATAATGAAATTGGCACAAACCAACAACAAAGAAAAAATTCTCAAGGCAGCAAGGGAAAAGACAAATACAATATATAAAGTTAGGCCTATTAGATTACTATCAGACTTCTCAACAGAAACTCTACAAGCTAGAAGAGAGTGGACCCCAATATTTTAAAGTCCTGAAAGAGAGGAACTTTAAGTGAAGAATACTATACCCATCAAAGCTATCCTTCAAATACAAAGGAAAAATAAAAACATTCACAGATACAGAAAAGATGAGGGAATTTATCATCAGAAAACCCCCACTCCAGGAATTACTAAAGGGGGTTTTCCAACCAGATAAAAGAACAAAACAAAAGAAAACCACAAGTAAAAGCTCCACCAAGAACACAATAAAACCAAATTTAAACTGTGACAACAACAAAAAAAAGGGGGGAGAGGACAGAGGCTAACAGTAGCAAAGGACGATGGAGTGCAAAAGTACTCACAAGATAGTGCGCTCAGTACAATGAACAGGGTAGAAACCCTTTTCATTACTTAATGGTAAGCACCATTGAAAAAACCTCCAAAGAAGCACATGATGTAGAAAAGATAGCAAAGAGGAAAGATGTATGGAATACAACCAAAAAAACCCCAAAAGATTGAAAAAAGAAAGAGAAGAATCAAACAAGACACAAAACTAACAGAAAGCAATGTATAAAATGGCAATAGGGAACTCACAAGTGTCAATAATTACACTAAATGTAAATGGATTAACCTCACCAATAAAAAGGCACAGAGTAGCAGAAAGGATTAAAAAAGAAAATCAAACTGTATGCTGCCTATAAGAAACTCATCTAAGAAACGAGGATAATAACAAATTCAAAGTGAAAGGCTGGAAAACAATACTCCAAGCAAATAACATCCAAAAAAAAGCAGGCGTAGCAATACTCATATCTGATAATGCTGACTACAAGACAGCAAAAGTACTCAAAGACAAAAATGGTCATTTCATAATAATTAAGGGGACGCTGAATCAAGAAGACATAGCAATACTTAATATATATGCACCAAACCAAGGAGGACCAAAATATATAGGACAGCTACTTATTGACCTTAAAACAAAAACTGACAAAAATACAATCATACTTGGAGACCTGAATACACCGCTGAGGGATCTAGATGAGTCATCCAAACAGAGAATCAATAAAGATATGTTGGTCTGAAACAAAACACTAGAACACCTGGACATGATAGACATCTACAGGACATTTCATCCCAAAGTGACAGAGTATACATTTTTCTCCAGTGTACATGGATCATTCTCTTTTTTTTTTTATTCATTTTAGAGAGGAGAGAGAAAGGGAGATAGAGAGACAGAGAGGGAGAGAGAGAGGAGACAGAGACAGAGAGAGAAGGTGGGGAGGAGCTGGAAGCATCAACTCGCATATGTGCCTTGACCAGGAAAGCTCAGGGTTTCGAACCGGCGACCTCAGCATTTCCAGGTCAACGCTTTATCCACTGCACCACCACAGGTCAGGCCAATCATTCTCAAGAATTGACCATATGTTGGGCCACAAAAACAACATCACCAAATTCAGAAAAATCAAAGTTGTACGAAGCATATGTTCTGATCATAATGCCTTGAAACTAGAATTCAACTGCAAAAAAAGGAAAAAAAAACCCACAAAAATGTGGAAACTAAACAACATACTTTTAAAAAATGAATGGGTCAAAGAAGAAATAAGTGCAAAGATCAAAAGATATATACAGACAAATGAAAATGACAATACGACATATCTGAATTTATGGGATGCAGCAAAAGCAGTGATAAGAGGGAAGTTCATGTCATTTCAGGCCTATATGAACAAACAAGAGAGAGAACAACTGAATCACTTAACTTCACACCTTAAGGAACTGGAAAAAGAAGAACAAAGACAACTCAAAACCAGCCTAAGAAAGGAGATAATAAATATCAGAGCAGAAATAAATGAAATAGAGAACAGAAAAACTATAGAAAAAATTAATAGAACAAGGACTGGTTCTTTGAAAAGATCAACAAAATTGACAAACCCTTGGCAAGACTTACCAAGGAAAAAAGAGAAAGAACTCATATAAACAAAATCCAAAAGGAAAGAGGAGAAATCACCAAGGACATCATAGATATACAAAAAATTATTGTATTAATAGAATACTATGAAAAACTTTATGCCACTAAATTCAACAATCTAGAAGAAATGGATAAATTCCTAGAACAATACAACCTTCCTAGACTGAGTCAAGAAGAAACAGAAAGCCTAAACAGACCAATTAGTAGGGAAGAAATTGAAAAAACTATTAAAAACCTCCCCAAAAATAAAAGTCCAGGCCCAGACAGTTATACTAGTGAATTCTATCAAATATTTAAAGAGGACTTGGTTCCTATTCTAATCAAAGTCTTGCAAAAAATTGAAGAAGAAGCAATACTTCCAAACACATTTTATGAGGCCAACATAACCCTCATACCAAAACCAGGCAAGGACTGCACAAAAAAAGAAAACTACAGACCAATATCTCTAATGAATACAGATGCTAAAATACTAAACAAAATACTAGCAAATCGAATACAACAACATACTAAAAAATAATACATCACAATCAAGTGGGATTCATCCCAGAATCTCAAGGATGGTTCAATATACGTAAAATGGTTAACATAATACACCATATCAACAAAGCAAAGAACAAAAACCACATGATCTTATCAATAGATGCAGAAAAGACATTCGATAAAATACAGCACAATTTTATGTTTAAGACTCTTAGCAAAATGGGTATAGAAGGAAAATATCTCAACATGATAAAGGCCATATATGATAAACCATCAGCTAACATCATATTAAATGGCACAAAACTGAAGGCTTTCCCCCTTAAATCAGGAACAAGACAGGGTTGTCCACTCTCTCCACTCTTATTTAATGTGGTACTAGAGGTTCTAGCCAGAGCAATCAGACAAGAAAAAAAAATAAAAGGCATCCATATTGGAAAAGAAGAAGTAAAGATATCACTTTTTGCAGATGATATGATCCTATACATCAAAAAACCCAAAGAATCTACAAAAAGGCTACTAGAAACAATAAGCCAATACAGTATGGTTGCAGGATACAAAATTAACATACAAAAGTCCATAGCCTTTCTATATGCCAACAATGAAACTTTTGAGAACAAACTAAAAAAAAATAATCCCCTTCATGATTGAAAAAAAAAAAAAAACCTAGGAATAAACATAACAAAAAATGTAAAGGACTTATATAATGAAAACGACAAACCATTGTTAAGGGAAATTGAAAAAGATACAATGAGATCGAAGAATATTTCTTGCTCTTGGATAGGAAGAATAAATATAATCAAGATGGCCATATTACCCAAAGCAATATACAAATTTAATGCAATTCTCATCAAAATTCCAATGACATTTTTTAAAGAAATGGAAAAAAAGTCAATCCGAATTATATGGAACTATAAAAAACCCCAATAGCCAAAGCAATCCTAGAGAAAAAGAACGAAGCTGGGGGCATTACAATACCTGATTTCAAACTAATATTATAGAGCCACGAAAATCAAAACAGCATGGTATTGGCAGAAAAATAGTCATTCAGACCAATGGAACAGAATAGAAAGTCCAGAAATAAAACCACATATATATGGTCAAATAATTTTTGATAAAGGGGCCAAAAACACACAATGGAGGAAAAAAAGCCTCTTTAACAAATGGTGTTGGGAAAACTGGAAAGCCACATGCAAAAGAATGAAACTCGACTATAGTTTGTCCCCTTGCACTAAAATTAATTCAAAATGGATCAAAGACCTAAATATAAGACCTGAAACAACAAAGTACATAGAAGAAGTCATAGGTTCTAAACTCATGGACCTTGGTTTTAAAGAGTATTTTATGATTTTGACTCCAAAGGCAAGGAAAGTGAAGGCAAAAGTAAATGAATGGGACTACATCAGACTAAGAAGTTTTTCCTCAGCAAGAGAAACTGACAACAAAATAAAAAGACAGCCAACTAAATGGGAAATGATATTTTCAAACAACAGCTCAGATAAGGTCCTAATATCCAAAATATACAAAGAACTCACAAAACTCAACAACAAACAAACAAACAATGCAATAAAAAAAGTGGAAGAAGACATGAACAGACACTTCTCTCAGGAAGAAATACAAATGGCCAGTAGATATATGAAAAGATGCTCATCTTCATTAGTTATTAGAGAAATGCAAATCAAAACTGCAATGAGATACCACCTCACACCTGTTAGATTAGCTATTATTAACAAGACAGGTAATAGCAAATGTTGGAGAGGCTGTGGAGAAAAAGGAACCCTCATTCACTGTTGGTGGGAATGTAAAATAGTACAACCATTATGGAAGAAAGTATGATGGTTCCTCAAAAAACTGAAAATAGAACTGCCTTATGAACCAGCAATCCCTGTATTGGGTATATACCCCCAAAACTCAGAAACATTGATACGTAAAGACACATGCAGCCCCATGTTCATTGCAGCATTGTTCACAGTGGCCAAGACATGGAAACAACCAAAAAGCCCTTCAATAGAAGACTGGATAAAGGAGATGTGGCACATATACACTATGGAATACTACTCAGCCATAAGAAATGATGACATTGGATCATTTACAACAAAATGGTGGGATCTTGATAACATTATACAAAGTGAAATAAGTAAATCAGAAAAAAACAAGAACTGCATTATTCCATACGTAGGTGGGACATAAAAACGAGACTAAGAGACATTGATAAGAGAGTGGTGGTTACGGGGGGGGGGAGGGAGAGGAAAAGGGTGAGGGGCACAAAGAAAACTAGATAGAAAGTGATGAGGATAATCTGACTTTCGGTGATGGGTATGCAACATAATTGAATGACAAGATAACCTGGACATGTTTTTTTGAACATATGTACCCTGATTTATTGATGTCACCCTAGTAAAATTAAGAAAATTTTTTTTTTAAAAATCAGCAAATATATTGCTGAGAGTGATGTTGAAAGCTTATTGCCTATGTTTTCTTCTCAGATGCTTATGGTTTCATGGCTTACATTGAAGTCTTTTATCCATTTGAGTTTATTTTTGTGAATGGTGTAAGTTGGTGGTCTAGTTTCATTTTTTTGCAGGTAGATGTCCAATTTTTCCAACACCATTTATTAAAGAGGCTGTCATTACTCCATTATATGCCCTTACATCCTTTGTCAAATATCAGTGTCCATAGAGCTGTGGGTTTATTTCTGGGTTTACTTTCTGTTCCACTGATCTATATGCCTGTTCTTATGCCAGTACCAGGCTGTTTTGAGTACAATGGCCTTGTAGTATAACTTGATATCAAATTGTGATACCTCCCCCTTTCTTCTTCTTTTTTAAGATAGCTGAGGCTATTCGTGTTCTCTTTTGGTTCCATATAAATTTTTGGATTATGTGATCTATAGCTTTAAAGTATGTCATTGGTATTTTAATTGGTATTGCATTGAATTTATAAATTGCTTTGGGTAATGTAGACATTTTAATGATGTTTATTCTTCCTAACCATAAGCATGGTATATGCTTCCACTTGTTTGTATCTTCCTTTTTTTTTTTTTGTATCTTCCTTAATTTCTTTTATCAATGTTTTATAATTTTCCGAGTACAAGTCTTTAGTCTACTTGGTTAAATGTACTCCTAGGTACTTTATTTTTTTGGTTGTAATAGTGAAGGACATTGTTTTTTTAATTTATCTTTCTGACTGTTCATTGCTTGTGTATAAAAATGCCTCTGATTTCTGGGTATTAATTTTATATCCTGCCACTATGCTGAATTCATTTATCAGGTCCAGTAGTTTTTTGACTGAGACTTTAGAGTTTTCTATATACAATATCATAGCATCTGCAAATAATGATAGTTTTACTTCTGTTTTTCCAACTTGAATGCCTTTTATTTCTTCTTCTTGTCTGATTGCTGTGCCTAGGACTTCCAGAACTATGTTGAATAATAGTGGTGAAAGGGGGCACCCCTGCCTTGTTTCTGATCTTAAGAAGATGGCTTTCAATTTTTGCCCATTGAGTATGATGTTGGCTGTGGGTTTGTCATAGATGGCTTTTATCATGTTGAGGTATGTTCCCTGTATTCCCACTTTGTTGAGAGTTTTGATCATGAATCGTTGCTGGATTTTATCAAATGCTTTTTCTGCATCTATTAAAATTATCATGTGGTTTTTCTCCTTCCCTTTGTTTATGTGATGAATCACATTGATTGATTTGGAAATATTGTACCAGCCATGCCTCACCAGAATAAATCTCGCTTGATCAGGTGTATGATTTTTTCCATATATTGCTGGATCTGGTTTGGTAATATTTTGTTGAGGATTTTAGCATCTATATTCATCAGGGATATTGGCCTATAAATTTCTTTCTTTGTGTTGCCTGGTTTTGAAATAAGAATTATGCTCGCCTCTTAAAAGGAGCTTGGAAGTCTTCCTTCCTCTTGAACTTTTTGAAATGGCTTGAGAAGGATAGGATTTAGTTCTTCTTTGAATATTTGGTACAATTCACTTGTGAAGCCATCTGACCCAGGACTTTTCCTTGTTGGGAGTTTTTTGATAAATGTTTTGATCTTATTTGGTGTAATCGGTCTGTTTAGGTTTTCTGATTCTTCCAGATTAATTTTTGGAAGATTGTATGTTTCAAGGAATTTGTCTATTTCATCTAGGTTGTCTAGTTTTTTGACGTACAGTTCTTCATAGTATTTTCTTACAATATTTTGTATTTCAGTTGTGTCAATTGTTATTTCTCCACTCTCATTTCTAATTTTATTTATTTGAGTCCTCTCTCTTTTTTTCTTGGTGAGTCTTGTTAAAGGTTTATCAATCTTGTTTACCTTTTCAAAGAATCAGCTGTTGGTTTCATTGATCCTCTATATTGTTTCTTTAGCCTCTATGTCATTTATTTCTGCTCTGGTCTTTATAATTTCCTTCCTTCTACTACATTTGGGCTTTACTTGCTTTTCTTTTTCTACTTCTTTTAGATGCAGGGTTAAGTTGTTTATTTGAGCTTTTTCTAGCTTCTTAAAGTGTGTCTGTAGTGCTATGAACTTCCCTCTAAGTATTGCTTTTGCTGTGTCCAATAAATTTTGAGTTGTTGTATGCTCATTATCATTTATTTCTAGGAATTTTTTGGTTTCTTCTTTGATCTCATTCTTAATCCATTCATTATTTAACAACCTGCTATTTAGTTTCCGTGTGTTTGAGAATTTTTGATCTTTTCTGTTGTGATTAATTTCTAGTTTCATGCCATTGTGATCAGAGAAAGTGCTTGATATGATTTCAATCTTCTGAAATATGTTGAGACCACTTTTGTGTCCTAATATGTGGTCTATCTTAGAGAATGTACCATGAGCACTTGAAAAGAATGTATGTTCTGCCGCTTTAGGTTGAAAGGTTCTGAAGATATCTATTAAATCGAGTTGATCTAATATGTCCTTTAAGTCTGCTGTTTCTTTGTTAATTTTTTTCTTGAGGATTTATCTAGTGATATTAGTGGGGTATTAAAATCTTCCACTATTATAGTATTGCTGTTTATCTCACCTTTTATATCCATCAAAATCTGCTTTATATATTATATTTAGGTGCTCCTATATTAGGTGCGTAGATATTTATAATAGTTATTTCTTCCTGTTGGATTGCTCCCTTTATCATTATGTAGTGACCTTCTCTATCTGTTACTATATTCCTTGTTTTAAAGTCCATTTTGTCTGATATAAGTATTGCTACCCCACCTTTTTTTCATTTCCATTTGCATGAAATGGTTTTTTTTCATCCTTTTACCTTCAGTCTATGTGCATCTTTTGTTTTAAGGTGTGTCTCTTGTAGACAGCATATGTACAGGTCCTGTTTTCTCATCCATGCAGCTACCCTATGTCTTTTGATTGGATCATTTAATCCATTTACATTTAAGGTTATTATTGATATGTAGTTGTTTATTGCCACTTTATTCTTTAAAGCTATATTTCTCTTTTGATATATTTTTTTTCCTACTTTGATCTGTTTACACCATGCCCTTTAACATTTCCTGCAGAATTGGTTTGGTTGTAATGAATTCCTTGAGTTTTTTTTTTCTGGGAAGCTTTTTATTTCTCCTTCAATTTTAAATGATAGCCTTGCTGGATAAAGTAGTCTTGGTTGTAGGTTCTTGTTCTGCATTACTTTGAATATTTCTTGCCATTACCTTTTGGTCTCAAGTGTTTCTGTTGAGAAGTCTGATGTCATCATTATGGGGCTTCTTTGTAGGTGATAGCCTTTTTTTCTCTAGCAGCTTTTAATATTTTCTCTTTATCACTTAGCTTTGGAATTTTAGTTATGATGTTTCTTGGTGTAGGTTTCTTTGGGTTTCTCTTTAATGGAGTTCTCTGTACTTATGGAACTTGTGAGAGTTTCTCCTGTATTAATTTAGGGAAGTTTTCAGCTATGATATGATTGAATAAAGTCTCTATCCCTTGTTTTTTCTCTTCTTCTTCAGGAACCCTTATGATGCAGATGTTATTTCTCTTTATGTTGTCACAGAGCTCTCTAAGAGTTTCCTCAGACTTTTTGAGTCTCTTTTCTTTTTTCTTCTCTGCTTTCTTGCCTTCATTCAAGTTGTCTCCCAACTCGCTGATTTGATCTTCAGCTTTATCCATCCTGTTTTTAATTCCTTCCATTTTGGTCTTCATTTCTGATATTGTACAATATTTGTCATCTCTGACTGATTCTTTTTTAATATTTCAATATCCTTTTTTATATTGCTATTTCTTTATTTAGGTGTTTGTAATGACCATCCATTGTTGTTCTAAGACCCCTAAACATCCTTACAATCATTATTTTGAACTCCACATCCAGAAGTTTGGTTATTTCCATGTTACTCAGTTCATTTCCTTGATGTTTCTCTTGTGGTTTCATTTGGATTGCACTTCTCTGTCTTCTCATTATATCTGTGTGTTTGGGTGTTTTGTTTGTATAGCTGGTTGAGTCTAGGCTTGGTGTTGTCTGCCTCCAGTTTTCAATTGTGTTATTTCTAGGTCTTCTTGGGTTGGCATCAGCTATTATTTGTAATCCACTTTCGGATTTGCACCACTTTGAAGTCTTGATTTGTTTGTTTTCTTAACAGGTGATTGTATTGTTTGCTGATCTCAGCAGGGGGCTTATTTGAAACTTTATCCAGGAATGCCTTGGTTGTAACCTGAGACTCTGAAGTGTTCTTCTGCCAGTTAATCTCTCTGGGGTCAGGTTGCTTTCTCAGCTCCAGTAGGGGGAGGTGTATCTCAGATCTCCATGGAGACCTGAGTTACTGCCCCTCCTCCCCACTTCTTGTTTTCAGCTGTGTCTTGTTGCACTGATTGGGGCTGGAGAGATGTCTGGAGATCTGTGACCTGGAAGCACTTTGACTTTTGTTTTGTGGAAGGATCAGCCCCTCCCCCAGCTATGGCCGCCTCCAGCACTGGATGAGTTGGCTTTTCAAGTCGGCCTCTGCATTCCTCTGCTCCTCACCATCTGTCTCTCTCTCTCCCCTTTCTTTTTGGAAGACAAGCTGGCCCTTTCAACACACCTCGTTCCCTGGTTGCCAGGCAAGTGGATGTGAGCAGTATTTACTTCTCTTTCCTTGGAATGAGATCCCTTCTTGGCTCTCGGCCTCACCCCCCCCCCTCTGTTCCTGTAAGCAGGGGAGGTTCAGGCACTCCCTACCAGGTTTCTTGTGGCTTCTTCTTTGCTCCTTGGTTTTTAAGAGCTGTTCTTGTAGTCCAGATTTGGTTTTTCACACTGATTGTTCATAAATTAGTTTGTAATCCAGTTTGGTGGTGTGAACTGGGAGTCTGTGCATCTGCCTACTCCACTGCCATTTTCAGGTCCCTTGATATCACAGGTTTTAAGATAGTGAAATGTTGTCTTTAACTGTAAATATAGTATTTTGTAATTTCTATTAGGATAATTTTGGTTATTGAGGAAAATGTGTTGGCATTCTTACCAGTTCAAACACATGCTGCTTTTTATTCTTTTAACATTGCAGGTCCAAGTTTTGGGAATTATTAGAAGAGTTATTCTTTACACTATGTATTTTTTTGTGAAATATCTTGAGTTTTTTTTTTTCATTTATTAAAGACTTCTAGCCTGACCTGTGGTGGTGCAGTGAATAAAGCATCAACCTGGAATGCTGAGGTTGCCATGGATTGCCTGGTCAAGGCTCAAATGGGAGTTGATGCTTCCTGCCCCTCCCCCTTCTCTCTCTCTTCTCTCAAAAATGAATAAAGCATTAAAAAATAAAAAAACCCACTTCTATTATTTTTCTGCTTAGTTATCAATTGATAATTCAGTTCTATTAATATCTCCAACTCTGTTTATATTTGAATTTCCCCTTGTCTCTCTCTTATTTTCCTTGTCTATTTTTCTCTTCCTTTGTCTGTCTGTCTGTCTGTCTCTCTCTCTCTCTCTCTCTCTCTCTCTCTCTCTATATATATATATATATATATATATATATATATATATATATATATATATATAATTTACAATCAACATTACTTAGTTCTTAAGTTGGACTATTTGAAATTGTGTTTTTATAGATAAAAAGCCCCTCAAAACTTCTAAAAATAAGAACTAAAGAACTAAAATGTTTACTTATTTTTTATTAAATATTGAACATTTTATTTCTTTATTTATAGAATATCTACATGCAGTTTACCAAATAATTCTATGTAATTAAAAAAATTTCCATTGATTTGAGGGGGGTGGGGAAAGAGAGAGGGGTCAATTCATTGTTCCACTTAGTTGTTCCATTTAGTTATGCATTCATTGGTTGCTTCTGGTATATGCCCTGACTGGGATCTAAACCCATGACCTTGCCACACTGGGAAGATACTCTGTCCACTGTGCCACACGTCCAGGGACTAGCCTCTGTGATTTTTAACAATAGCAAAAACTAACAGAAAACAGGCCTTTTACCTAATCTTTCTTACCTCCCAATTCCCTCTCCCAAATCAACAATACACAACAAATTTAATGTCCTTTCCTTTTTTATCACCATTTGTTTGAATTAGGTGTTTATTTATTTTCTTCTTTGATTAAAAAAAATTTTAAGTTAATTTATTAAACTTCTAGTGTGTAAAGTGGGAATTTTGCTCTTTTATACCACTACCCCTACCCCACCATATACACCCATTCCACTCTTTAAGTTATCTCAATATTCAGTGTTTACATAATCGTGGCTAAATAATTATTGTTCATAGCCAAGACATCTGGTATACAATTATATATGTTTTCATATATAAGCCCCACAATTTAATAATTGGATCTTATTTTTACTTATTTAGTTCTCTATGTATTTTTCATCCCTTTCCACCCTTCTTTCTGCCTTTAGAAGCTGATCCTATGTGGGAATGGTTAGTCTTGCTTGTCTTTGTGTTTAGGTGGAGGAGGAAGTTGATCAAGGAACTTATTCCTGTGGCTCCTTCCTTGCTAGACCTTG
This sequence comes from Saccopteryx leptura, assembly GCF_036850995.1. NCBI lineage: Eukaryota > Metazoa > Chordata > Mammalia > Chiroptera > Emballonuridae > Saccopteryx > Saccopteryx leptura. The sequence goes on from NC_089505.1 coordinate 258,617,208, forward strand.
TCTAGTGCTGAATGGTCCCTTGGCCATAGGTTACTGTGTTCTCAAGGCAGCTTTATTGCTACATGATTCTCTCCTTTCAGGTTCTACTAGCTCCTCTTGATCTCATTTCCCTTTTGGTAGGGGTAGTGATAGATATGTTTGCTATCAGTGCACTGTTATTACCTTATCTGTCCATTGCAGTTTTACATTCCAGCTACATCTTTTTAAAAAGCCCCCTATTAAATCCTCCTCCATTTATTCTAATATGAATGTGCTGTCTGTTGCCTGTTGATACCCTGTTTATTGTTTTATTCTCCAAACTCCCTGCCAGATCTACAAAACACCCCACTGTAATGGCAAAGGTAACTGACCCACTCATTTTCTTAACATACAGACATCATTTTTGAGCCTCCAATCTTTCTGTTCCAATTTTTTTCTCTTTTATAAAGAATTAAATTTTAACATGAAGTGCCAAATACATAAAAAGTGTGCAAATTACAAGTAAATTTTTACAAAGTGAACATATGTGTGTGTGCATTCACAACTTGGCTAACTGATGCATTTCTGTCATTGTTTGTCTATATAGAATGTATCTTTTTTTCTGACTGCTTTTAAGATTTTGTTATCATTGATTTTTAGCATTTGATTCTGATTTTTGTTTTTCTTTATATATTTTTTTCTGCTTGGTGTTTGCTGAAATTTTTGGCACTGCAGAATGATGGATTTGATCAGTTTTCTGGGCTCTTTGCAACTATGTCTTCTTCATAGTCTCTTCTCTAGTTTTTAGACTCCAATTATGAATAGGTTTGACCTTATAATACTGTCCTACAGATCTCAAATGCTCTGTTCCATGGATTTCTCATTTTTTATAATTTCTACTAACCTGTCTTCAAGGTTACTAGTCTGTCATTTTATGTATTTCCTTTTGCGAACTATGTATGCTGTAGAGACCTTAAATCTGGACCCTTTATCTTCATTTCTGGAAGATTTTCTTAATGTTTTCATAATTTCTTCTGCAATGTTTCTCTCTCCTCTTTGGGATCTCTATCATTTGGATGCTGAACCTATTAAACTTTCATACCTATTTCTCATGTCTGAGTCTTTTTTTCTTTTTGAAATTTTTTCTTAGTTTATTTTTTTCTAATTTTTGTATTGATTTGTTTAAAATTATAGCTAAAAAGAATTTTAGTTTTCAACAGCTTTTGCTTCTCATGATCTTTGTTCTCATGAAAGTTTCCGAGAAAGTTATCATGGTTTTCTTATCTTCTGTCTCAAAGGATATTAATTACTAGCTTTTAATTTTTTTAAGTTTTCAATATCGTCTTTGTTTACTGTAAATATTTTTGATATTTTGTTTTGTTTATTTTTGGTCTCTTTTATTTATCCTTAAAACTTTCGTCAAACATTTAGGATTGATGTTTAACTACCTATTCATTTTTAAATAGGAATTCTAAAAGGTCTATGGAAAATCATGGGTTTTACTCAAGATGAAAAAGTGACAAACCTATAATTTCATTCAAGGACCACAAAATGTTAATTTATATAGATCTTTATTCACAAGGCACTTTTCTAACTTATGAATTTTCAAGCAGGTGAAGGGAGCTAGGGGCTCATTAGTCTTAATGATTATATAAGATATATATCAATATACGTTGTGTAGTTTATCCAGTATTTTTATGTTTGGAAGAGTTCTTCCACTTTATAACTGTCTGTCATATTTCATGTCATTTTTACTATTTATTTTAACTTGTATATTTTGTATCATTGAGGCCATTGAATACCATTTCATGTTTATGTATAATTTGTGAATGAATTTATTATTCCTGTATATATTTTCTCTTGTTATTTTGATTTTTATCTTTTTCTTTGACATTTAAGTGTTTTTCTTTTTGTTTATTTGTTTGATTTTGAGGAGAGGGAGAGAGAGGTAGAGAGACAGACAGGAGCAACATGAGAAGCATCAACTTATAGTTGCTTCACTTTAGTTGTTCATTGATTGTTTCTCCTTGTACATTGACTGGGAGGCTCAAGCCAAGCCAGTAACCCCTTGCTCAAGCCAGTGACCATGGGATCATTTTTGATGATCTCAACCTCAAGCTGACAACCTAATGCTCAAGCCAGCTACTTCAGGGTTTTGAATCTCAGACCTAAGTGTCCCAAGTCAACATTCTATCAACTATGACACCACTGGTCAGGCTAAGAACATTTTATGTCTTAAAGTTATTAATCTCGTGTAGGTGTTGATAGTTTCTTTCAATTTAAATTTCATTCATAACTATAATTATGGTATATTTTGAAATAAACAGATATTATATTTTTGTTTTTTTAGTCTTTTGATACTATCCTCTGTAGTTTATGACCTTGGCATCATATTAAAAATTGTCTTGGCCTGACCTGTGGTGGTGCAGTATATAAAGTGTCAACCTGGAAAAATGAGGTTGCCAGTTCAACATCCCAGGCTTGCCTGGTCAAAGTACGTATGGGAGTTGATGCTTCCTGCTCCTCCTCCCTTTTCTCTCTCTCTCCTTTATAAAATGAATAAATAAAAATCTAAAAAAGTTGTCCTATCCATATCATATACACAAAAATACCTTTATATTCTTCTATAAATTTTATAACTTATATTTTTTAACATACATATTTGCTTTTTTTCTTTGTTAGGAGTTATTCATCTAATATTATTTATTTTTCTTCCCCAACATTAGAAAATGTGTCAATCAAATTAATTAACTATTCCTTTCCCCCAGTGATTTGAAAAGCTACCTTTACATTGTACTAAATTGAAATGGACTTCTTTTTCACTGTCCTCATTCTCTGTTCATGGTCTAGTATCACACTTTTACTTATTGTAATTTCATAATATATTTTTATATTCTTCTTCTTTTACAACATAGTTTTGCTTCTTATCTATTCTTCTGCTAGATGAACTTTGAAAAAATTACTAGGTTGGATTTGATTTGAAATGAACTATATTTAAAGGCAAATTAGAGAAATGATGTCTTAACAGGACCTATAATATAACATAGTTCCTTTAAGCTTTATCTGTTATCATGCCATTATTTTTAGCTTTTAGTATATTAAATAATTTATTGGAGATAGAAGATTGTTTGGATTACAGAATGCCTGATTTATTAGTCACAATGTCTACTATAACTTGATATTATGGTAATAAAAGATGTCAAATATCAAATCCAATGTAAAAGACTAATATTTCACAAATCTTATATGTTAGGTACATGTGTAAAACTTACAGATTGTTAAATGGGCATGTTCCTCTTCAGATAGCAATATAATTCACAATCTTCATTTGCTTATCCCTCTTCTCATCACCATAACAACTCACAACTCATAATGAGCAGCAGAAAGCATTACCAGGAGAGATGAGAGCCAGCAACATGTGCCCTTATTTGTAGTTGCTTTTCCTCATGGGAATATTCTTTTGATTTTTGGCTTACTCTTAAGGAATCCTGGTATACTTTAATATGTACATCCATCTAGTCAGAACCTGAAAATTTTCATTTAGATCATAAGCAGAGTCAAGGTATATCATAAATATAGACTTCTAGGTATAAATAGTTCCTTAATTCAGTGGTCCCCAACCCCTGGGCCATGGACTGGTACTGGTCCATGGGCCATTTGGTATTGATCCTCAGAGAAAGAATAAATAACTTACATTATTTCCGTTTTATTTATATTTAAGCCTGAATAATGTTTTATTTTTAAAAAAATGACCAGATTCCCTCTGTTACATCCATCTAAGATTCACTCTTGATGCTTATCTCAGTCACGTGATACATTTATCCATCCCACCCTAAAGGCCAGTTCGTGAAAATATTTTCTGACATTAAACCGGTTCGTGGCCCAAAAAAGGTTGGGGACCACTGCCTTAATTGACTGTCAGAAAATAAAGAAAATACCAAGTCTACATAGATCTTTCCTTTTTATTTCTTTTTTTAATAGGCTCTATTTTTTCATAGCAGTTTTAGGTTCACAGAGAAATTGTAAGGAAGGTACAGACATTTCCCAAATATCCCCCACCCCCACACATGCATCGCCTCTCCCATTATCAACATCTCCCACCATGGGGTTACGTTTGTTGCAGTTGATCTCCTGAAGTCCATAGTTTACATTAGATGTCACTCTTGGTGTTGTACATCCTGTGGGTTTTGACAGAGTGGATAAAAACATGAATCCACCATTATAATACCATATGAAATAGTTTCACTGTTCTAAAAATCTTTTGTGCTTTGTATAGATAGACTTTTTTTGGTAAAGATTGAGCCAATTTTAAGTTCCAACTCTGATATAATTCAGTCACATAACAAGAAAGTCAAATGTTTTAAACTAAAAAAGGGAATATAAGCTATTAATCAGAAGCCTATTAACTATAACGTGTGTATTTGTTTAAAGAGCAAAAGATACTATACAAGGGACAAAGGGAGAGAGGGGTTCTAGGAAAATATAAAAGAAGAGAGATGTGTGAGCTAAGAATCAGGCTCAGCTGAGTTCCGTTGGCATTTCCCTCAGTTCTTTCTGTGAATCCATCTCTCAGCCTCTACAGACACTCTCCAGAATACCTCCAGGTACACTAATTACAGAATCCTACTCAAGATTTTTAAAAAGGAATATAAACCTGATCGGACCTTGTAAGGCTGCTGGCTATGGCCATGCAGGTTCCCACTGGACTCAGGCAGATGGTAAAGGAACTGTGGAGCTGGAAAATGGTGGGCCATTCCATTTATACGAGTCTAGCAATCATGGATGGGCAAGCGAGCAGAGAAAATTGCTTCTCTCTCTCTCAGGACTGATGAGCAAACAGGTTGTGGGGGGAACCCCTTCTCCAGTAAGCCCCTCCCAATGGTGGCAGGCAATCTGCAATCTATAATCTGCTGCCCTGAGGGCAAGCACCTGTAGCCTTACATAGACTATACACATGAGGTGTTATCCCATGCTCATGTACAAATCAGGCAAAGTATAAGCAAGCAAACCTAACATACTTGTTTGCCCAACATTTCACCCCTTTAGGGTTGCTCACTTCACGATCAACATGACAGGTGTCTTCCACAATGGTCCCTGTGTGAGAAGTGAGATACGTTACATAAACAAACAGACTGCAGCAACAGCACAAGCTATACAACTACAATAATTACAAAGGTGCCCTTTCTAATGTCTCCCTGATCACTCTGCCCAAGGTGCTAACTGAAGGGCCATCTGTAGCTCCCAACCCCACAGTAGCTGGGAGGGCCTGTAGAGTCCCACTTGTATCCATAGAAACCTTAAAGTGTCCTTGGTGTTTCTCTGTAACTGGATGAGAGCAGTTTCCTGGTGCAAGAGGGCCTCCACAGGAGCCACAGCTCCTCCCCCCCCCCCCATCAGGGTCTCTCATACTGTCCAAAAGCAGCATGTCCATCCAACAAGGGAGTTGGTGCCCCCCTCTGGTTACAGTCCAAGAGTCCATTACACTGCTCAGTGATCAGTCCACTATAGCCCAACTGCCTGTGCTAATCATCAAGGTAAACGTCCATTGCAGGCAACTAGGCATCCAGCTCTTTATTAATGAACCTCAGTGCCTTTCTTTTTTTTTTTTTTTAAATGAGACTGTGATAAGGTAGCAACACCATTTTAAATTTATTTATTTATTCATTTTAGAGAGGAGAGGGAGAGAGGAGAGAAGGAGCTGGAAGCATCAACTCCCATATGTGCCTTGACCGGGCAAGCCCAGGGTTTCGAACCGGCAACCTCAGCATTTCCAGGTTGACGCTTTATCCACTGCACCACCACAGGTCAGGCCTCAGTGCCTTTCCATAGCACTCTGTCTGTTGTCACAAACCCCATCCAAATCCCTCAGCATGCTTACAGGGCCTGGCAGGGTCAAACACTTTTAAGACTTGTGCTGCCTTAATAGTTCTCTTATCTGTTGCTAAAAAAAAAAAAAAAAAAAAAAAAAAAAAAAAGAAGCACTTATTTTCTTCTAATGCCAACACCTGCTGCACATTAGAAGGTGAACAATGGATTGTCAATTTAACATGGGGCCTCTGGCCTCCCAGTCCATCTCTTCTAGGCAGGTTTCTCAGCCTTCCCCCTATTCAAACAGGAACAATGGGTCTTGGGGAGGATCCTCCTTTCCTACAACTGTCTCCAACAAGTAATCCTGTAACCATGCAGCCTGCACTCCAACCACTTTATTGGTAGCTGCTGGGTTGGGTCTTTCATCTCAGCGGTTGGAACCTCTATTCAAGCTCAAGCTGCCAACAAAGCACTAAAAGGACTTTATGAGAACTGCCATCCAATTTATCCCTATCTTACCCAGCCACAATCAAACCTACCCACATCTGTGTTTGGGTAACCTTTATCGGCCCATTTCCCTTGTTAGTGGGTGGGTGGGGGCAGCATGGGCAGCAGCCTTCACCACTTTACGATCCCATGCTGCCTCCAGCTCCCCCAAATCTGCTATCATCTGTGTAACAACATAGATGGCTGCCCCACATAGGGACCCAAGACAGACACTAGTGACCAGAAAGGGCAGATGGGGTGCTGCAGAGAATAAGGTCCCTCATCCTTGCCATAAACCAGGGGTTGGGAACCTATGGCTTGCGAGCCAGATGTGGCTCTTTTGATAGCTGCATCTGGCTCGCAGACAAATCTTTAATAAAAAAAATAATAATGTTAAAAATATAAACCATTCTCATGTATTACAATCCATCCATTTCCTACCACTCATATTCATGGTTGCAGGTGGCTGGAGCCGATCACAGCTGTACTCCAGGACAAAACCAAATTTTTATTGGATAATGTGTAATGTACACAGGTCATTGTGAGGTCAGGAAGTAAACTTCCCTCCTTTTAATCAAGTAGTCAGCTAGCTAATTGCAGAAACCCTTTTGATGAAGAAGACGGCTAAAAGAAAAAAAGATGAGGAGTATCGTCCTTTTCAGCAGGAATGGACAGAGAAATTCACCTTTGTGGAGAGAGCAGGTTCTTCAGTGTGTCTAATATGCAATGATAAAATTGCATCAATGAAACGGTCAGATATAAAGCAGCACTTCAACACATGCCATACTACATTTGCATTGAAATATCCAGTGGGGGACAGCAGGAAGAAAGCATGTCAAGAGCTACTGTGCAGAGTGCAAGCTAGTCAGTAGCAACTCCATGTTTGGACCCAATAAGGTGACTGGAATTAGGCTAGCTTTGCTGGTGCTTTAGCAATTGTGAGAAACGGAAAGCCATTCACAGATGGGGAGTATGCCAAAACATTCATGCTTGATGTTGCCAATGAACTTTTTGACGACTTTTCAGATAAAGATAATCAAACGAATAAAAGACATGCCTCTGTTGGCAAGAACTGTTCATGATCATACCATCATGATGGCAAATCAAATTAAGGCAACACAAGTGAAGGACATAAATGTGGCACCATTCTTTTTTCTCGTAAACCATTTATCCCAGTTCAGTGTGATTGCAAGGTATGCTGTCAGTGACACACTACATGAGGAAAGTCTTGCTTTTTTGCCTATGAAAGAGACAACAAGAGGGGAGGATTTATTTGAGTATTTCACTGAGTTTGCTAAAGAAAAAAATCTACCGATGGATAAACTTATTTCGGTGTGTACTGATGCTGCTTCGTGCATGGTGGGGAAAAACAGAGGATTAATAGCACTTCTTTGTGAACATGAAAAGAGACCCATCCTAAGTTTTCACTGCATCCTACATCAAGAGGCACTTTTGTGCTCAGATGTGTGGTGAGCAGCTTAGTGAGGTGATGTCACTGGTCATTCAGGTGGTCAATTTTATTGTTGCCCGAGCTTTAAATGATCGGCAGTTTAAAACACTGCTGGATGAAGTTGGGAATAATTATACTGATCTGCTTCTGCACAGCAATGTGTGTTGGTTGTCAAGAGGGAAGGTGCTCAGCCATTTCGCGGCTTGTCTGAGAGAAATCTGGACTTTTCTTGAAATGAAAAACATCGAGCATCCTGAGTTAGCTAACACTGAGTGGCTCCTGAAGTTCTACTATCTCGTGGACATGACTGAACATCTGAACCAGCTCAATGTGAAAATGCAAGGTGTTGGAAACACAGTCTTATCCCTTCAACAAGCAGTGTTTTTATTTGAAAACAAGCTGGAACTCTTTATTGCTGACATTGAAACAGGTTGTTTACTACACTTTGAAAAACTGGGATAGTTTAAAGGTGCATGCACAGTAAGTGACTGTGCTCAACATCTTGATCTCCAGCAGCTAGCAGGCTTCACATCTAATCTCCTGCAGTCATTCAAAGCATGCTTTGGAGAATTTCGTGAGCATACTCTTCTTTTTAAGTACATCGCCCATCTACATGAGTGTACAGTGGACAGCGCCAACCTGAGGTACATCCCCGGTGTCTCCGTCAGAGATTTTGAGCTACAAGCTGCTGAAGGCCTCAGACATGTGGGTGAATAAGTTCAAGTCACTGAATGTAGATTTGGAAAGACTTGCATGACAGCAAGCAGAGTTGGCAAGCAAACACAAGTGGGGAGAAATGAAAAAACTTCAACCCACAGACTAGCTGATTGTCAAAACTTGGAATGCACCTCCTGTCACATACCACACACTGCAGCATGTGAGTATTGCTGTACTGACAATGTTTGGCTCTACGTATGCATGTGAGCAGTCTTTCTCACATCTAAAGAACGTTAAGACCAACCTGCGATCATGTTTAACGAATGGAAGTCTCTACGCCTGCATGAAGCTTAACCTCACCACATATCAATCAGACTACAAAGCTATCAGCAAAACCATGCAGCACCAGAAGTCGCATTAATGATAAGAAGTACTTTATTCATCATTGGTTAGCAATAGCATAACAACACTATTAAAAAGAATTTAGAGACTTATTTACTTTAAGAGGGTTGGTCTTACATAAAATGCATACATTTACTTGTATTTAGGGTTAAACATATTGTATGGCTCTCATGGAATTACATTTTAAAATATATGGCATTCATGGCTCTCTCAGCCAAAAAGGTTCCCGACCCCTGCCATAAACACTTCCTCATCTGGTCCACAGAATCTTGGGTTAAAAACAGCATTCTTCATACCTAGTTCCCAAAGGACTTTCACTAGCTCATTGTAGCAATGGCCCCTACTCACTCTTCCTGGTAAGTCTCTGATATTTTGCCAGACTCTACAAATGGCAGCCATCACCCATTCTTATAGGGTATGGTTTCCTGGATTGTCATGGCAGTTCTGAAGATGCTGCCTTAAGGAGGAGTGCATGGTAATGGCTTCCAATTTCTCCATCTCTGTTCCAGAGAGTATAATGCCATCCACCACTATGTCCCACAACTGTAGCAACCAGGCTACCAGGGCCTTGGTGGGTTTCTGCCTAAATTGCTCCTCCAACTCCATCAGCTCTGCTTGGGTGTAAGGAAGGACCACAGTGTGCTCCACCACCTGCAGAGGGGGTTGTACCTGCCCATGAGGGTCTCTTAGCTGCTGGGTTTTTACCTTCTGGGTGACCACTGGCTGGGCTCTAAGACTACGGATGGCAGCTTCAGCCTATACCTCCTCAGAAGAGTTGGAAATGTCTTCTTCCACTGGTTCAGAGCCACTCTTCTGGCATGGATGCTGCTGCTTCTTTGGCAACCATTTCAGTTCCTGTGGCTGCTGGCTCTTGGCTTGAAGCTGAAACTTGAGCTCTTAAACCTGCAGTTGTTTCTCCACCAACTGTTAGTGCCAACATTCCACTTCCAGGGCAAACTGGAGCTCACAAACCTGTAACTTTTTCTCCAGAGATGGTTACAGTTCTAGGTGCTCAGCCTGTATCTCACACTGTAGCTCTCAAACCTGGTCAGCCTCCTTCTCCAGCACTTGTTCCAGTTCAGGCCGTCATTGGCACTTGGTCTCTTCTCACAGAGATATAAAAAAGACAGCCAAGGGGAACCATATGCTGAAGAACAATGAGCACTCCTCTGTCGCACCCTTCATGGGTGTTAGTGGCTCCATACCGGTCTGATCCAAATCCTGCCAACTAAGCCAGGTATAAGACTGGCTGTGGCCATATAGGTTCACATTGGATTCAGGCACACAGTAAAGGAACTGTGGAACTGGAAAATGGTTAGTCATTTCATTTATTAAAGTCTTGCAATGGCAGATGAGCAAGCAGGCAGGGAAAACTTCTTTTCTCTCTCTCTCAGAACTTATGAGCAAACAGGCTGAGGGGAAAACCCCTTCCCCAGCAAAAAATTGCAAAAGATGGCCCCTCCCAATGGCAACAAGCAATCCGCAATCTACAATCTGCCACCCTGAGTGCAAGCACTTGCAGGCTTACATAGACTATATACAGGACATGCTGCCCTGTGCTCATGCACAAACCAGGCAAAGTACAAGTGAGCAAGCCTAACAAACCTTTTTGCTCAACAGACCTCCCTTGCTGTCTACTGCTAAGCATAACCCACAGCTGTATGTCTCAGGATATGTACGCATTGTTTGGGATTCTGGCTTGCAAAGGTTATTTTATTTCTGAGATTTTATTGAAATTCCCTTTTTATCAAGTTCTTTTTAAAGAAAGTATTTAGATGGAGTTTTTGTTGTTGTTGTTTTGCTCTCTTTATTTTTCAGCAGTGCTGTTGCATAACACAATTGGTTTTGCATGCTTTAGAGGAAAGCAGGCCACCTTCCTTCATAAAGGGTGAGGGCACTGATGTGCCTTCCAAACACTTGATACTATTGTTCTAAGCAGTCCTTTCAATGTTTTTGGCAGGCTCAGGCTTCTGTGCTACCATGGCCTTATTTTATTATTGTTTGGAAGGGAGTGCAGTGTGATTATCCATTCTTCCTTCAGGCAGAGCAAGCCATCTGGAATGTTTATTAAGCCCACTGGCTGATCAGGAGGCTAGAACTCTGGTGATATACATGAACGTGGGTTGTTCTACATCATCACAGCTTTGTTCCTCTGATGATGTAGCATGCAGAGAGGGCCCCGCTAATGGGTTTAGAGCACTTTACAGTAGAGGTCCCATGGGCTGAATGAGGGAAGAGATATTTTTGGCCTCTGGGTAATTGACTGAAGGATGGTAGAAAAATGTTTAATGTAAAGCAAGAAGGCTTCAAAACTTTTAAATGTTTAATTTGGGGTGGTAGAAGGGCAGGTGATCAGCAAGAGGTTTGAGGAAGCGGTCTTTGAAGCCCAAATCTTTGTGATGAGGTCATGCCCTCCTAAGCCTGTCTGTCGCTCTGCATAAAAAGATCAGTCGAGCTTGTCCAGAAATAAAATGCTACTATTCTAATTTTAAAATGTAGGCATTTCCCAGCCTACACTAAGCAGTACTTATAATTCTTTCCTTTTATTAGTGTCACGGCAAAGAAAGAGGAACATTCTTCCTTTGCTATAAATTTTGGTCTGTAATTGTTGAACATATTTTTTGCAGGAAGGCAAACTTTGTCTCTTCGTGCTTTTGCTATTTGTGAAATGAGTGTTTGTGGAGCTGGGAAGAATAATTTATAATGAGGGTTTGGGTTTCTTTTCAATTTAATTTGAATTTTACTCTGAGTCAACTTTTCAGTCAATTATAGAACTATGATTAGTTACCAGTCACTTAAATAAGCACCTTTTAAAAATAGACCTATAAAAATGATACAAAGACTAATCACCAAATGTGAACAAATCTTATACAGGGCTACTCAAACTGTAATAAGAGAAAAGAAAAGATGGTTGAGCAAATAAAACTTGTGTTTGGCTAAATCACAAGATACGTTACTTACCCAGCTTACTGAATAAATCTGCCCTGGGCTGCTTTATGTTAGTGCACAGGATATGCTATCAATAGAATCCTTTACTAAATCCTTGGTGACAGAGATTAGTAATTTACCTTTATATGAAGATGAATATATCAGGAGGAGAAGCTGTGTGTAAAGCATCTTGTCTGATTTTTCAGTTGGTGTCTATTAATCTAGATATAGGTAAATAATATGTTTAAAGTTGAACATATCTACAGAGATGTGGTTATATATTGAACATATCTGTGTGTGTGTGACACGTAAACTTAGATTTAAATATATATATATATATATATATATATATATATATATATATATATATATATATATATATATTCACATTTATATCCCTATATTTTCTCCATAGTCACTTTAGGAACATTGAATCCACTTTACCAGAAGTCATGGCCATACTGATATAGAGGGAGCTAATCCTACAGATACATATATTTCTGTATCTGTTGTCTATTGTCACAGTGACAATGCATAAAAAATACCACTCCTCAAATGATGTGGCTTATCACTCATGTGGCTGTGGGTCCACTGGGCAGCTCTGGTCTTAGTCGGGCTTACTCATGCTTCTGAGTTCAGCTGCAGGTCAGTTACATGGCTTTGCAGTCTTAGCTGATTCTGTTGTATGTCCAGGTTCTTGATTGGGGAAAACTTGGCTGACTTTCTCTGCACCTCATGGTCTCTCCTCCTCTAGGCAGCTAGGTTGGGCTTGTTCTTAGAGTAAGAAAGAAAGATAGTAGGGCTTCCTGAGGTCTAGGTTCTGAATTGGTACTGTCACTCCTGCCATATTCTATTGATCAAATTAAATCACTAAACTAGCCCTGATTCAAGGGTTCGGGAAGTAGATACCACATCATGATGGGAAAAGCTGCAAAGTCACATTACAAAAGGTATGAAGATAGGGAACTAGAGATGGCACATGCCTTATGGCAGCTCACAATGTTGTGGAAATTCAAGAAAGAATGTTTGCCTTCTATTTTATCACCGTGCCTAACATGCTTTGCTCTGTCCCTCTTAAAATTAAACAATGACATACAAATGTTTATCCCTGCACCCCAATAAACCATATGCAAATTGCACATATCAATATTCTCAGAACAAGATCCAATATACATATATATATATACATATATATATGATGATTATTGACCATAATCTTGGTCTTATGTATATATACTAAGTAGAAACTGCAAATTTACTAGTTGAAATTATTTTGTATGCTGTGCCCAGAAAGTTGAGGAAATGTCATAAGTTCAGTTCTCTTCTTAAGACGTTCTTAAACTAATTAAGCCTTTATTCAAAACTCTGAGGAATAATATTGTGGTTTTACTTATAACCTCTCTCTGCCCCAGTGTCCTCATCTATAAACATTAGTGTAACTGTGTGATTTTGAGGAGTTAAGCCTCCTTACCCTAAAATTCCATTATTTTTATATAAAAATAGAGATACTTTTCTATTTAAAGTTCTCTTCTAGATATTTTCCAGGTCTCTCTAACTATGCCCACCAATCTTCCTTCTTTATGCAATGTATGGAAGAGCATCGATTATAGATTTTAGACAGGTAAAAACAAAGAAATAAACCCACAGTGGGTTGTTAACTATAGAAATTTGGTTTAATTTGTGTCTTTATATTTGAATTGACAGAAGTTCACCAATTATCCAATTAACATGTAAACCTGTCTATGTCTGGTGTGAAGCTCAGCCAACTTTCAGTTTCTTTGGACTGGAAAAACTATTTTAATTTTGTTTAATTTTCTGGAGAAGTGCTCATATGGCTGACCTACTCCGTTTTTCTGAACCTCTTGTTTTTGCCTTCCTTTTCTTGTGTGTAGCATGAGTCAAGGAGTTATTGAGTGCTTTGACATTCATGTATTAAGCCAGATGGACAAGAGTCCTATGGTTCAAAAAAATTAGAGGCCATGGCTGGTTGGCTTAGCAGTAGAGCATTGGCTGGCATAAGGAAGTCCTGAGTTTGATTCCCGGTCAGGGCACACAGGAGAAGTGACCATCTGTTTCTCCACTCCTCCCCCCTCTCTTCTCTCTCTCTCTCTCTCTCTCTCTCTCTGTGTGTGTCTCTCCACACACACACACACACACACACACAGCCATGGCCTATTTGAGCAAGTTGGCCTCAGGCATGAGGATGGCTCCATGGCCTTGCCACAAGTGCTAAAATAGCTTGGTTGCCAAGCAATGAAACAATGGCCCTATATGGGCAGAGCATCACAGGGTAGGGTGCTTTCTGGGTGGATCCCAGTCAGAGTGCATACGGGAGTCTATCTCTTTGTCTCCCCACCTCTTACTTAATAATAATTTTAAAAAGAAAAAGAAAATTAGGAAGAATTCAAATACCTTTTGTTTCCACTGATTTACCTAAAAGAGACTGCTGAAGTAAGGGGACTAAAATGATGATAGATGATAGATAGATAGATAGATAGATAGATAGATAGATAGATAGATAGATGATAGATATAGATAGATAGATAGATAGATAGATAGATAGATATGATATGATATAGATAGATGATAGATAGATAGATAGATAGATAGATAGATAGATAGATAGATAGATGATAGGTAGAGATAGATAGGTAGATGATAGAGATAGATAGATAGATAGATAGATAGATAGATAGATGATAGATAGATAGATAGATAGATAGATAGATAGATAGATGATAGGTAGAGATAGATAGGTAGATGATAGAGATAGATAGATAGATAGATAGATAGATAGATAGATAGATAGATAGATGATAGATAGATAGATAGATAGATGATAGAGATAGATAGATAGATAGATAGATAGATAGATAGATAGATAGATAGATAGATGATAGATAGATAGAAAGAGAACTACGAAACCCATGAGATCCTGCATCATTAACAAGGGTAAAGCCTGATACCAAGGCAGGCCTGGTAACATAGCTTGGGTTAGAAATTAATAATGGTCCTGGGTACAACCTGGTGGTGGTTTTTAGGATTAGTCTGCTTTTGCTACTCTGAGAACACTGGGAGAAGGAAGTTATAATTTCTCAATGGGAGAAATTCCAAAATTAAAAGCTATAATATGTGAGGCCTCAGTCAACTCTGCCATGATATTCTACTCCCCTTTTTCCAATCCAAATAAACCTACAGGGAGGGGCCGGTTTGCTTCTGACTCTAGGAATAATAAGAAGCAAATCATTTGTCTATCAGATTCCACTGACTTCAAGGCAAGCACAGATAAACTGGCACCATGTCATGGCTCTGGCTCTCACTCCTCTTGCCAGATGGCGGGATGGTTCCTACCTCAGCCAGCACCTTAGCTGTAGTGTGAATGTAGAAAGCAGGGTTTCAATTCAGATCATGCATGGCTTCTTGGGGTAATTTCTGAGTTTAAGGTCTGTGCAGTCTTAGCTGAGATCATTGTAGTAGAGATGAAAATTAGGGCAGATCAGTGGACATAAGAAAGCCACCAAGGGTTGGGAAATACCTAGGGAAGAGGAATGCTATAAGTCTTGTCTTTTAGCAAAAACCAGGTTGGATATTGAGGCATGAAGGCTTAGTGATATTAATGAGACAGCATTTGTATTCTGCTGTTTTTAAACGCTGAGATTCTGGCATTACTGAATTTTAATCCCATTTTATTCTGTGAGATAGTGTTACTTCCATTTTACAAGTGAAAACATGAAGGCTCAAAGAGGTCAGCAGACTTGTCCAAGCCATACTGTTAATATTTGAAGCCAGTTGTCTGTAAATCTGAAGGTCAAACACTCTCTGCTTCTCCACAGAAACACAGACTCTTCTTCCCCCGGATTTTGGGTACTTCTGTTGAGTTCTGAGTCAATCGCCTAGGGTCAGTTCTAGTGTTCTCTTCACCAGTGTGTGTCTGTGTGTGTAGTGTTAATTCACCTACATTTTAAAACTTAATAACCAAAATATATTAGCAGCTGAATTAGTAACAGTGTCTGAACCTTTGTTTCCTAGTTTGTAATAAGTGAATATTGATCTATCTTTAAGGTCATTTCTTATGTTATAAACTTCTTTTGGCCCTTCTATGAAACCAACCATTTACCAATATATCCTCAATATTTAACTTCCATTTCTGTAAGATCAAAAGCTTCCACTCTGAGTCACCATTGGAGACTCTAGGATTACAGCCTAGAAGATGTAACTCCCTCGGCCTATTCTACCTGAGAACCTATTATTGACTAAACATAGTGCTATATACGCAAAGCACATTTTTGTCCTAAACAAAGTTGTGGATTTCAGTAGATATACAAAGTAAGCAGTACTGGGTCTGATTGAATGTTCATGTGACAAACTGTCAAACTAAATATTATAACTTTTCTGAGATGGAAGGTCTTTTGATTCTAGAATAGTAATCACAGAATTCACAGCAGTTAGGAAGAGTAGTCTTAAGTGAACCCTGAAGGATGGATGGGTATTGGAGGTAAAACCATTGTAAGAGGATTTTCTAACACCAGTAACAATTCTGGCAGATTTAAAGAAGGTGAAAATCAATCATAAACCTTAAAAGAAATGGTATATATTAAAGGGACAGGTTGAAAGCCAGTATACTTCTCAAAAAAAAAGAAAAATACATGCAGTGAATGAGAAGATACTTCTTGAGGACAGATTTTATATGTCTATATTATGGATACTTAATATGTCATTCACAAAGGAAAGATTTTTATCCTTTATCAGTAAACAGATTCCTTGCTGCTTTCCAGAACATGAAGGGTTTGTAGGTGAATTAATGCTACACACAGACACACATTGATAAAGAGAACACTAGGACTGACACTAGCAAATGACTGAGAACTCAACAGTGGGCCAGTAAGAATCAGATGAGAAAGTGTGAGATGGGAGAGAAGCCCTGAGAGGCTGAGCCTTAGTTCATTTGGGATCTATTTCTTTATGTATGTCCATGAGGATATAACTACAGATATTTTTGCTTCTGAGGTTCCAGAATTTAAAAAGAAACAGTATTGCCCAATTAACTACAGACTCCTGTAATTTTGCAAGTCTCTGTTACACAGAAAGAAGTAGGTTCTACTTTTTAAAATGTGAATCTACAGGCTACAAGTTGAAAGCTGATTGAAACATCGGAGTCTTATACTGTACCCACCCAGAGTGGAAGTCAGACATTTGTACCTTTATCTTCATTCTTCTTCATTTGTATCCCCCTCTTCAATGCTTCCTAAGCATGTATGCTCAATGTGTATGGAGCTGCACTGGAAGATTAGGAAGGACTGACTTATCTTTAGGAGTAGGCAGTGGCCAGAGAATGTTAAGCTTGCCCAGTTGATTCTTACAGATAAGCAAGAGTTGGCGAAGGAGCCCATATTTATTTAAAATGTTAATGAATAAATAATATTGATCTCAGTTTGTCTGGGGTAATGGGGCACCTACTTGCTGGTTAGATTAATCCAGGTGTGCATTCCTGCTATCTATAGGATTTAACCCAGATCATGTGTTCTATGTAAAGGTGAATGTTAAGCAAAGAATTGGTGAGATTTAATAGCTCATAGCCTCTCTACCAGGAATTATGAAAAGTTTCTTTGGCTTGAGGGTATTTGTCAAACTTGGAAAAATTACTTTTGAAACATTTCTAAACAGTTACATTGACAATTTCCCCTTGCATAACAGATTACTCCTTCTTTTTATTAATAAGCCACAGAACAAGGGAGTCGGGTAGAGAGGCTTTATCACCCAGGAAAGCAGCTTGAGAGCACAAGACATTGATTTGCTGGACATCATTGTAATTGCTTATGTACTATCCTGCAGTTGACAAATCTGTTTCTTTGAAATAAATAAATACATAAAATAATTTAAAAAGTAGAGCTCAGAAAAGGGAAGAATCTAGGTTGAATATGTTCTAACAGAAGCATACTAGGGTATGGTAGAAACTCTACACTATAGAGGTAGGTCTAAGACAAGCAGCATTGTTAACCAAAGTACTCCAGTGTGACTTTTCTTTTAGGTGTCCAAATAATGTCAATTCTAAACCAGATGGAGGAAGTACCTATATTTAGGGATCATTCTAAGCTTCTCAAAGAGCAAGCCCAAATGACTAAGTATGCCTGAAAATCAGATTTCAGTGAGCAGGTCACTTCTGTTAAGAAAGGGAACTGTGACCTGACCAGGCGGTGGCGCATTGGATAGAGCGTTGGGCTGGGATGCAGAGGACCCAGGTTCGAGAACCTGAGGTCGCCAGCTTGAGCGTGGGCTCATCTGGTTTGAGCAAAGCTCACCAGCTTGGACCCAAGGTTGCTGGCTCCAACAAGGGGTTATTTCGTTTGCTGTAGCCCCAAGGTCAAGGCACATATGAGAAAGCAATCAATGAACAACTAAGGTGTCGCAACAAAAAACTAATGATTGATGCTTCTCATCTCTCTCCATTCCTGTCTGTCTGTCCCTATCTATCCCTCTCTCTGAATCTCTCTCTGTCTCTGTAAAAAAAAAAAAGAAAGAAAGAAAGAAAAAAGAAAAAGAAAGGGAACTGTGGTCAAGATGGAGAAAGCGAGGCTGACTATGTGAACTGATCAACAGTTCTACTCCTCTTCAGCCTAACCACGAAGCTACAGAGAGAATAAACAAACAAATAAATGCTATTTATATTTCCTTTACTGGCCAATAAAATCCAAAAGACAGAGATCTGTGAATAAATTCTGTAGGCATAAATAGACTTCAGGGTGAACTGCCTATATTTTCTCTCACTATTGAATCCAATCTGCTGTGAAAAATTTTCACTGTCTCCAAGTCATCATGAAAACATTCTCAGCTAATTGAGACATTCCCAAACAATTAAGATAGCCAGATGCATCTGTTATTTGTAATTACCTGAACATGCATCCCTTTCTTCAAGAATAGTTCCATTTTTTTAGCCTTTTGAACTACTCCAGATAATGAAAATGAAGATTACTGTGTGTGCATTTTTCACTCGGCCTAATTTTGACGTTGAATTACCTCTTTCCAAAATTAAGCAGCTAAACTGGAAACATGTGTGCAAAAAGAACTTTTTTTTTCATTGTGCCTTGCGCCAAAATAATACTGTCTTTCCCCATATAAATCACATCTCTGACAATCTCTAAGACTTAAGTTAATGCAGATTTAAATGTAAAAGATGGAGTCTAATAGTTAAGGAAAAAATAAACAATTTATAATTACCACTCATGACCTGCCACATTTAATCTTTTAGATTCATGATGGGTTTGCAGCACGGTTTACAGTTCTTGGCAAGTAGATACAATAGCCTTTCCTTCCTTAAGTGGTAACTACCTGCGTAAACTACTACTCTGTCTACTGTTACAGTACTACCATCCCTACTAATCCTGACAATAATACACACTATCTCCGCATGGATACCTTTATTTATGATTTGGAGTTTTTTAGAACATTTTATTATTGATTTTGTATAATTACACAGGGAATTGATTAGAATAACTCACCACTTTAATCCAATAATAACTCTACTGAATTTTCACTTTTCTAACTATGATAGTCCTTGTAAAATTTTCAGATTCAATTCAAATTCTACTTTTGTCCTCTCTCAACATCATAGCATTAGTCTTCACTGTTTTTTTACATATTGATTTTAGATCTTTTAACTTTTTTCCATAATTGCCTTGAGCAATTATTTACCTTGCATTATAATTAAATTTTTTGTATGCCCAATCTAAGGGCAAGGCCTGCCCTATACTTGTTTTCATTTTTTACCTACTGTAATCCTTGTACATGGTAGGTACTCAATAAATATTTGATTCACTTTTATATTTCAAAAGGCCTTATGCCTTTCTGCTATCTTCATTCCCTCCAGCAAATACTGTCTTTCATTGTTAATGAATTTTGGATTCTCAGGTATTGGAACATTATAATCCACCTATAGGATAAATGAAACATTTTTTTATTGCCCTGGGCAGTAGAGCTGGGATCACTACATGTCACTCTATGAAAGCAGTTTCCTACTAAGAAGATCAACATGGGAGAGATGTCTCTGGAGGTGGGCATTGATATCAAGAATTATGAAGTAGAAGATAAGAACAGAGAAAAATAATGAAGGAGAAGATAGAGGAGGAGGAGAAGAAATAGTAGGATGAAGAAGAAGAAGGAAGAAAAACAGAGGAGGGCAGTGGAGTAGCAAAGCAATTTTTTCCCTATAAATCACACTTGTTAATACTGAATGTTGATATTATGTTAAAGGTGGGGGTTAAGTCTTATTCACGCAATAGTTGTTAATTTTTTTTCACTTTGTTGAGTACTTGTGAGTTAGTGTATAATGCTTTTTTATTCTTTGGCAAGTTATCTTTTATCATAATAATTGATAGCTGTTTCATTAGATTCCTGGACCTATTGTACAATTACAATAAAAGAATAAGGACTACTGGTCAATCCTTTCACAACCAAACTCTATTAACTGCCCAACTGTACTTTTATTAACTGCCCCGCTGTATTTTTCTGACGTAAACCTTGAGACATTTGTTGCTTTGAGAGAACAAAAATTACAACCATGCATAACTTACTTCAAATATATATATATATATATATATATATCCTCTTGAAATATATATATATTTCAACAAAAAGTAATACCTAATGTGTATATATAGTAGAAATTCCATCATTGTTAAATTTTACTACTAAAACCTTTATCCATTAAAAAATTTTTTTACATAGTGCTTGAATAAAGAAAACTGTTGTACTAATTTTTTTTTTTTTTTTTTTTTCTGAAGCTGGAAACGGGGAGGCAGACAGACTCCTGCATGTGCCCGACCAGGATCCACCCGGCACGCCCACCAGAAGGCGATGCTCTGCCCATCCGGGGCATCACTCTGTTGCGACCAGAGCCACTCTAGCACCTGGGGCAGAGGCCACGGAGCCATCCCCAGCGCCCGGGCCATCTTTTGCTCCAATGGAGCCTCGGCTGTGGGAGGGGAAGAGAGAGACAGAGAGAAAGGAGAGGGGGAGGGGTGGAGAAGCAGATGGGCACCTCCCCTGTGTGCCCTGGCCGGGAATCGAACCTGGGACTTCCACACTCCAGGCCGACGCTCTACCACTGAGCCAACCGGCCAGGGCCTGTCCTAAATTTTTAAAAGTTATATTTTACTTAAGTATGTGCAAAAACTTATAATTTGTATATTATAAAAAAATCAAAACAGCCCTGGCCGGTTGGCTCAGCGGTAGAGCATCGGCCTGGCGTGTGGGGGACCCGGGTTCGATTCCCGGCCAGGGCACATAGGAGAGGCGCCCATTTGCTTCTCCTCCCCCCCCCTCCTTCCTCTCTGTCTCTCTCTTCCCCTCCCGCAGCCAAGGCTCCATTGGAGCAAGGATGGCCCCGGCGCTGGGGATGGCTCCTTGGCCTCTGCCCCAGGCGCTGGAGTGGCTCTGGTTGCGGCAGAGTGACGCCCCGGAGGGGCAGAACATCGCCCCCTGGTGGGCAGAGCGTCGCCCCCTGGTGGGCATGCCGGGTGGATCCCGGTCGGGCGCATGCGGGAGTCTGTCTGACTGTCTCTCCCCGTTTCCAGCTTCAGAAAAATACAAAAAAAAAAAAAAAAAAAAAATCAAAACAAGACTTTTGTATGTTAAACTAATTAAACAAGGAGGCCCTTAGACTGAGGTGGCTCAAACGCCATGGCAGCCTATGTAAGCAAACCAAAATCTAACTCTGTAAATGCCTCAAGGTTACAAAATCAAAACACTAGACAACCAATTACAAATAGCCAACTAGCCCTTAAGCTATAGACAATTCAATAATTTCCTTTCTTTGCTCCTGCATTTTCTCCATATAAGTCTTTCCCTGGCTTCTGTCCATGGAATACCCCTAACCACTTCTGGTTTGGCACTGTTGGATTTGAATGAATAAATGCTGAAACACTTAAAAAGTTTAACATGCCTCAGTTTATCTTTTATCAAGTAAAAATAGGTAGCCAAAACAATTCAAAATAATTTAATGTGGCAGCAGCTGCTGCTGTTTTACTGAACTAAATGATCTATATGGGTTTAATTGAAAAAAAACAATATATAGCTATTTGATTTATTTTCTGTCAATTTATGTGTTTGTAATGTTGAGTCTGACGTGCCATTCCTTACATCATTGTAATCACTGCAGTCATTTTTCCTTTTTTAAAAAATAACTAATTCAGACTGCATTCCATTGTTTTAATGGCCTCATCCATTTAGCAGTTCACCCAAAATAAATAATAAAAAATAATTTTAAAAGAGAATTTAATGGAGCATTCTTCATTGTGTATTACTGCTTAGTTCTTAGGAGCTATAGCACGTTGTGATGTACAGATATGGGTCTGCACAAAATATTGTGAGCCACGTGGATGGTACCTGTTCCTCTGTTGGCATACATTTCTTTGAGTTCGGTATGCCCTGTGATGATCTAATTATTCAGCCAGAATTCTCTATTTCAACAACTATAAAACCGTTGGCAGTTTCTACCAGGTGCTGTGATGTCATTTACTGTTCATTTGATACAAAAACCCCATTGATATATTAAGTCTGCCTCTGTTCTTTTCTAATTAGCCTGTGACAATTAATGTAGAACATTATTCCACCACATTGTCATTTCCATGATGTCAAAATAGTTTAGATTTATAAAATAAATTATGAAGTTGAAATCCTAGCCTGTGAAAATATCTTTCAATTGTAGCTGATCACTGTAAAATAGAAGTTTTGTCTTTATAATTAGTTAGGAAATCTAACAAGAGTACAATAGCAGACACACGATGATTGCTGTCTCATTAACATTAGGACATGATCACCTCAAGCCAGCTAGAAATGCTTCCTCTATCTGTGTTCATTGGGTACCCATATGAACATTGGGTACCAGTGAAATCATATATAAACTCGAGCACTGAAACCATGAGGCAGTACTTGACTATAAGGTGGTCTATTAGATGATTCAGAATTTGTTCTATTCTCCATATTTTAAAAATTATAGTCAGTACGAAAACTATAGTCAGTATGAAAACATAAAATTAAAAACAGAAAGGCCCTGGCCGGTTGGATCAGTGGTAGAGCATCGGCCTGGCATGCAGGAGTCCCAGGTTCTATTCCCGGCTAGGGCACACAGGAGAGGCGCCCATCTGTTTCTCCACCCCTCCCCCTCTCCTTCCTCTCTGTCTCTCTCTTCCCCTCCTGCAGCCAAGGCTCCATTGGAGCAAAGTTGGCCTGGGCGCTGAGGATGGCTCCAAGGCCTCTGCCTCAGGTGCTAGAACGGCTCTGGTTGCAACAGAGCAATGCCCCAGATGGGCAGAACATCGCCCCCTGGTGGGCATGCCGGGTGGATCCCGGTTGAGCACATGTGGGAGTCTGTCTGACTGCCTCCCCATTTCCAGCTTCGGAAAAATACAAAAAAAAAATAAATTAAAAAATTAAAAACAGAGAATTAGTCATTGAAGACCTCATTGACTTTTCACAGTACTGCCATAGATGCTCATGGATGAGTAGACAGAGCAAATTAACACATTTGATACCAAGAGGTATATTATTCACTGAAGAGTATACAAGAAGCTTGACTGTTGAGTCTTTCACATCTGTGGTTACTTTCCCTTTTGAGATCTATATTTATTTTATTATGACCATGGCAGACATTTGGTTATATTCACTTTAAAAAAATTTCTAGATTAAGATCATTATAGTCGTGCCCTAGGCTTTTGTCTGTGTGCAAGTGGTAACTCCAAACTAGTTCAGAAGTGTGGCTCTGACTACAGAGACTCCTGTGAACTGCTCCATGGTAAGGAAAGATAACCTTCAGTTCAGCTATGTGTCCTTGTCAGGGTCCTCAATGTGCATAAGAGAATGTCAAACCTTGTGTCATCTGGGCCTTCCATTTTTGCATAAATGCAAAGCATGGCAGAATGGCACACTGTACACTTGTTAGGAAGCACAGGCGTGAGCTCTCTGCCTCTCTGGACACACCAGAAGTTTAGGTGAAAAATAAAACATCTGTAGAAGAATTCCTAAGAGGCATGCAATCCATTCAGTCCTCAAGAGCAACTGTTCTTAACCCCTTTCTGCCTCACCACATATGAAAGCACTCATCTACATAACACACCCCCATGGGTTAATGCAGATTTTGATGAAACCAAGAAAGAAAACACAACCATGACAGTAAAATAATGCATTGCAATAATAATTCATAATCTTATGGTCTCTATAAATGGCATACCAATTGGTATGTAGTTTTATGTCTATTTTACAGAGAAGGAAAATGAAGCTCAGAAAGCCTAAGTAACAGTTATAGGGACAGATGCCTGATTTAGTCTGGCCTGCTCTGTCCATTGTCTCTCATCATTTCAGGCCATTTTGGGGAGGAATTGCATAGTCTTTCAGAAAAGGATTGATCAAAGAAGGGTCTAGCATGGCTTTAGAGCAGGAATTAAACAGGAAGAATGGCTTTGTCATGCCTCTAGCCGAGATGGACATGTATAATATGTGCTTCTTACCAATCGTTCTAGACACTAAATTAGGGAAAAATCTAGATACACAGACTGTATTATCCAAGGGAGGGCTGAAAATTCTTCATCTTTCTTTTTTTTCTAAAGTTGATAATAAAGTGAGGATGATGTTGAGAAACCAGGGTAGAAAAAAATGTAAATATATGCAAAAAATAATAATAAAATAGAAGATAGTTGGATTATTATCTTAAAAAAACATGCAAAAAAAAAAACCAAGTTGGTGCACATACATATAAACACTTCTTGAATACATATGGGATTCAAAAAAAGACACTGGAAGGGGCTGCTTGTTATTAACTGTATCTGGGCTACTACCTCCTTTTTCACTTCTTTCTAGAGTGATTATACTATGTCAGGTATTATTCTATGTCATTTTATATATATTAGCTCATTTAATCTTTTCAATCACCTTGTGAGTCAATACTATTATTATCTCTTTTTACAGATAAGGAAACTGAGCATTTATGCAACTTATTCAAGGTCATACGGGTATTAAAGGGTGAAGATTGGGATCAAACTCAGACAGTCAGTGCCCAGAATGCATGTTCATCACTATTATACTCTGCTGCCTCCTACTCTACCCTCTGGCCTTGTGGCCATCTCCACTTCTCATTCATTCTGGGGTTGCACTTGGGCAGACCAATCTCTGGGGTGGTGATAGCAAAGAAGAGGGATGGCTTCTTCCACTTACTCGTCTTCCACTGGCAGAGTTTGGTAGGTCATTATAAATTCACAGGTTTCAGCCAATCTCCTCTAATTTTAGAGGACCCTGTAGAAACAGAGGGGACTTCTTAGTGCCCTTGATAAAATTCCATAGGAAAGCTGGAATTTATATAACTCCGACACATGAGACAAGGACAACAATGATAATGACAAGATAAAACACTTGGTGCTTCTTCTATCTATGGCAATCACTAGGATCAGTCCATTACAAGGACCAATCCATTAATTCTCTCAACAACCCTTTAACATAGGTACAGTATTATTTATACTTTCATTATATAAATATCTAAATAAAAGGCAACAAGCTTGTAAACCAGGAAGTCCTGCTCCAGAGTCCATCACTGCTACAACAAAATAGGGAAAACATTGATAATGTGCACTGGAAATTTAGCTATAAGTAGGTAACATTAAGAATAAGGATATTAATCTGGATAGTTTCTACTAGATGCTACCAAGTATAAGTCCTCTGAATAGGCACAGCCTAAGCCACTGATACTTTGACCAATTATATCTTGCATACTCATGTATTAAATAAGTATTTGTAAAATTGTAGAATGGTACGACAGAGCGGAGCTTGACAGAGAATCTGGTTCCTTTGGTCTGATCTTTATGCACTGGGACCTGGAAGGGATAAACCATCAACCTTTAGCATCACTGTGTGCTGGCTTCAGGAATGGAGCCTGAGGACGAAGCCCTGGACCTCCCTTCTGACCCAAACATTTCTGGCCAGAGGAAAACTTAAACAGCAAGTGGCAGATAGCAGAAGGAGAGGAGGTGGGCCAGCCCCCAGGGCTGGTAAAAGTAAAGAAAGGAGGAGCCTCTCCCCAGGGCTTACCTGAAAGGAATGTGTGGCCCTCATATTAGCTTCCACTTTCAACTGTCTGGTTCTCTCTGTCTGCAAAGGCCCTCTGCTGGCCCTCACTGTCTCCACCCCTCTAGACCAGGGGTCCCCAAACTACAGCCTGGGGGCCGCATGAGGCCCCCTGAGGCCATTTATCCAGCCCCGCCACACTTCCGGAAGGGGCAACTCTTTCACTGGTGGTCAGTGAGAGGAGCACTGTATCTGGCGCCGCCGCAATGCACGGCATTGCTCACGTACAGCACTACTTCTGGTGACGCGGGATGCACGCATCACGGCTCCGGAAGCACGTCATATCACTTTTTACGGCTAACAGTGACAAATATGGAACCGGACATTGACCATCTTATTAGCCAAAAGCAGGCCCATAGTTCCCATTGAAATACTGGTCAGTTTGTTGATTTAAATTTACTTGTTCTTTATTTTAAATACTGTATTTGTTCCCGTTTTGTTTTGTTTTTTTACTTTAAAATAAGATATGTGCAGTGTGCATAGGGATTTGTTCATAGTTTTTTTTTTTTATAGTGGCCCTCCAACGGTCTGAGGGACAGTGAACTGGCCCCCTGTGTAAACAGTTTGGGGACCCTCTAGACCCTTCCCCAGGGGCGTGAGGTCCCACCTGGGTGCTGATGATTAGGAGTCTGAAGAGATTCTGTGTCAACTCACTGCAGTGATTGGGGGCTGAGGCTTGGATTTGTGTCCTAGGCACTGCAGAACACATTTTGTTTTTAAAACTAAAAAGACACCAGGGCACCTGGTACTACATTCCAAGCATCTATAGCTAGGTTTTGTGGTTAAAACCTAAACTCTTAACCTCATCTATAAGGCTTTCTTTCCCCACAATAGCATGCATTTATTATTCTAAACAACTTTCTTCAAGAGAACATTTGGAAGACAACCTGTTTATAATTTGGGGACACGGAGCCCAGTAAATCATCTCTGTGCCCTCCATGTTGCATAACCTGTTTTGCTATCACCAGAGCATGGTGATGTTTAGTTTCTCTCACTATACCAGAGAACGCTTGAAACGGGGGTTTGTCCTTGGCTTCTGACACCAGTCTTTCACAGAAGTCTCTGCAAAGGAAAGCGTAAGCGGCACTGCACTTTCCTAGTTTCCTTTTCCCTCCCTTTGATAGGTGCAAAACAATCTGATAGAACAAAGTATACACAATAAGTGTTTGAGGCTGAGTATAAAGTTTACCATAATGTTTATTATATATACAGCATCTAAAACTGGAAGTGGTTTCTCTAAACAACAGCTGTGATGGAGGAGACAGCTGTTTTGGAGCAGAAATGACTCTGGCCTGGGAGTCAGGGGACCCAGGGCCGAGTCCTGGGTCTGCCCCTTGCCTCATCTGCTCAGCTTGTCATGCTCTTCTGATGCTTGTTTTCATCATCTATAAAATGGGAATGATTCTGCCCCCCACACGAGTAAATCAGATATCTATATGGATCTAACTATAAAACAATATTTTATAAACTACTACATGAGTAAGAGCTCTTAAGAGTGTTAAGTAGCCTGACCTGTGGTGGCGCAGTGGATAAAGCATTGACCTGGAAATGCTGAGGTCGCCAGTTCGAAACCCTGGGCTTGCCTGGTCAAGGCACATATGGGAGTTGATGCTTCCAGCTCCTCCCCCCTGTCTCTCTCTCTGTGTCTCTCTGTCTCTCTCTCTCTCCCTCTCTCCTCTCTAAAATAAATAAAATAAAATAAAATTTCATTAAAAAAAAAAGAGTGTTAAGTAAAGCTGGATAGTTTTAAACTCTAATGGTTTGGGTCCAAAGAAACTATTTTTTAAGTTAAAAATATAAATGTATTTGGCATTTCTTCTGTCAGAGCTTGTATACCTATACACACACATACATATATTCTCTCCATTTTTTTCTTTCTGTCAAATTCAAATAAAGGGAAGACTCATAAGTGAAAGTAAAAGTTTACAAAATTTTGGCACAGTTTTGGAGAAAATAGAAATAGTTGATAGTGCCGTAAAAAGCCACATAGCAATAAAATTGCATCATAGGAATGCCAAGAGAGCATGTGTTCCTTAAAAATCCATCCAGAGTGCAGGGTTTAGTTTGAGGTATTTCTTTTTAGAACAAATGAACAGCAATGAGAGGAACTCCAGGCTAGAGCAACAAGATGATTAAGCCCATAGAAGAATTCACTTATCTGGGCGGATTAAAGAAAATGGATAATTCATTGAAGCCGTTGCCAAGATAGGGAATAATTACAGTCCACAAACATTTCAAAGGTAGAAAAGCAAAGGGAGGAGAGGAACTATTTAACTTAATCCAGAAGATGATGCATTGCAGTAGGATACACGAGAGAAAAGGAAAGTCTGTGTAATGATTTTGGTAATTGGAAAGGTAGTATGAAGAGTCCCCGCCAGATACCAATGATTAAAGGAGGTGCAAGGGCTCTGCAGAGTCATGATATACAAAGATCCATGGAAAAGGCTTCACTAAAGGTAGAGTCCCCAGCTCTAATGCTCAGGCAAGTTCCCTGTCTCAGAAACCTCCCTGGACTTGATTGTTCTGATAGTCATTTGTTAAACTATACATATTAAGAAGCCAATTTCCCAAGAGGAAAATGGTTAAGAATCTTGAAGCCTCACACTTGCCAATGGAGTGCCAAATATATGATAGCTCAGGGCCATCATCTGGGTTACCGAAAGTATTTATTCATCCAACAAAGGTTTACTGAGCACCTACTCAAACCACGCAGTGCTAAGGACTTTATTTATTATGTCATGACATACACCACTTTGATTATTCTGTTTGTGCTGATTCCATTGATTAAATCTTATATTTGGCCTTTTTCATATTTATCTACTTTTCCACAAGTTTTAGTAAGCTCCATGGGAGTAATAACAGGGACAGAATAAGGATTTTTTCCACTAGAGCACTTAGACCCCTGCTCTGACTGCATAGACAAATACTGAATGCATCTTCCCTTGGCCCAGCCTGAAGCCAGGACAGGGGCAGCTGGCAAGGCATGTGGTTTCCAGAGTAAAGTTATTTCCAGTGCCCCATTGTATCATCAACCCTATGTTCTTTTAGCATCACAAATAGACAGGTCATGAAATAATATTCATTCAAAAATGTGCATGCATATTTTTTCACCCTAGGATAAGTCATCAAATCCTAAAGGGGCAAACAGTGCCAATGCCAAACGTGTATGATTGAGGCAATCCCACGGCTATGCAGGTATAGAAATATCCAAATAATGAAAGACGGACATTATTCTTCTGCCAGGCTGACATCCAGAGCGTTAGTTACGAATACTGATGACATTCTAAAAGGATGGAAAATGGTGATGGGTTTCTCATGTCCTCTTTTTTGTTTGTTTTATGTGCATAAGACTTCTTTATTTCTAACAGTTGATCAACTGTAAACATGTAGAATATGTTAAATACCAGAAAGGAGGCACCATAAATTCTGTCTTTTAGTCTAGAAAAGACCAGCTAAAGAGAAGTTATTTTATTAGTCCTTCCAGCTCAATGCCAAACATCCACACATGTTCTCCACAGTGTGTGCTTTAAATTACTTACTGAAATGGATATTTGTCTTTACAAAGAACTAATGGTTTCCTCATGTCTCTCAGTAACAGGAAAAATTTCCATCCTTACTGGGGTAAGATTAAAAAGCTAATCAGCATTGTGGTCTCCTGGAGCCCGCAGATGCACTCTCTCCAGATCCACGGTGGACTTGGGTTACCTGGCGATATCTGAAAGGCCCCTTCTGCTCCTCTTGTATGTTTATTTAACACTTTGCTCAGCTTTGTTTTTAAGTGATTCTGACAGCCCCTAACTAAGGAACAACATGCTCTGACTCACTGTTTGGTCAAAGGTTTTAATGATTTAAAAATAAGCTTGTATTCACTTTGGTTTTAATGTAGAGAAGGCTGCAGATGAGAGGAGGCCCAAAGGACAGACACAGAGAGGTCTATTGTGGAGGTTGGATCAAGTTTTTGCGGAGAGCTATAGACTGCCCGCAGGTGAATTAGCATAATGTCTCCCACCCCCAATTAAAGAGAGGCAAAATTTGGCTTATTAGCATCCTATTTATATATATTTGTAAAATGAATTATTTGGGAGAAGCAGAGCCCACAAATTCATCTTTTTAATCCTTAGGTGTTCCTCATCCTGCTTGGCACATAGCAGGCATGTAAAAAGCAGTTGGTGAATCGTGTTGTTTTCCTCACTACGTTGTACAGGATTTGAGGTCAGGTCTATGACAGGACCTAGCTGGGTTTGTCCTGGGTGGGCATTGTGGTAGGTCCTCAACCAAGACTTGCTGAGTGATTGTAGGACTGACCTGTTTCTCATTCCACTGTATGCCAAGCCATCGAGGAGGAGTAAGCAGAGTTAACAAGAGATGAAAAGAAGGATTGCTGAGCCACAGTGAGGGGTTAGAGAACAGGGATTTGTGGCAAAGCTAATCAGCATGTTTTCAAAAATAACTCTAACAAAACTTGGCAGCCTGGGAGACAGAGAGAGTGAGAAGGAAGAGGGGGATGGGGGGAAACAGATGGTGGGGGAGGGAGCTCCTGGGGTAGGGTTTTGCCAAGTGGTGAATGGAGTCACTATCTTCATGCTCCTTTTTTCATGCATGCATTTTGGGGTCCCGGCTGGTGAACTGGCTTCTCTTACAATAATTCTAAGAATGGAAAGGAGACTTCAGAGCTGGACAGACTCACACAGAATGTTCAAAATAACCATAAGTGTTTACTACCGTAACTATTGGTTCAAAACAGGCCTTTACCTGTTTTACTTTAGGTTTGAGGGTTTCTGTCTCCCACCAGGTATCTCATCCCCGCTACTTTCTTCCACTTTCTCACATGTAGTCACCAGATAATTTGTCATTGAAACTAAGACAATTTGGAGAGGGGGAGATAAGCTGCTAATGATTACACAGAGGGCTACATTATGACTTCTGTGGTCAGTAGGCACTTTTGCCTTCGTGGGCCCTTTCCTCCAGAAAAGAAAGAAAAACATTAAAAATTACATTTTATGACATGATGGTATAAAGGTGAATATAATCCAGTCTGGATTCAGTATAATATTCATTTTCTTCCTTTTTATTTCCAAAGAAACTAAAGTTAAAACAGCAGAGTGGACCCTAGCACTCTGCCCAATGGAGAATCCAGCTATGTTTATATGAGTGTCACAGACATAAAATGGATTTGTCCCAGGTATGGTCACTCTATAGGTCATCAGAATACTGTTAATAAAGTCTGCACATGTAGCCTGACCAGGCGGTGGCGCAGTGGATAGAGCGTCGGACTGGGATGCTGAGGACCCAGGTTCGAGACCCCGAGGTTGCCAGCTTGAGCGCGGGCTCATCTGGTTTAAGCAAAAGCTCACCAGCTTGGACCCAAGGTCGCTGGCTCGAGCAAGGGATTACTCAGTCTACTGTGGCCCCATGGTCAAGGCATATATGAGAAAGCAATCGATGAACAACTAAGGTACCACAACAAAAAACTAATGATTTATGCTTTTCATCTCTCTCCATTCCTGTCTGTCTGTCCCTGTCTATCCCTCTCTCTGACTCTCTCTCTGTCTCAGGAAGAAAAAAAAAAAAAGGCTGCACACAGCATGACTCCAGGTTCCCTGGGGCTTGGCTTCAGACCGATTCAAAAGATAATAAGTTTCATCAAGACGTATACATTAAATGTGTGCCATTTTGGAATATAAATTATTCCTCAATAAAGCTATAAAAAAAAGTAATGAAGTACCTGAACTATTATAATCACATTATTGGAGTGAAAAAAAAATTATGACATGTGGGAGATAGCAAGTACGTAGGTGTGCTTGCTCCAGGCAGAGCTTGGTGTGGCGCGTGGTAGGTAGAAGGCATAGGCAGATTCTGGGTTGGTTTGCCAAAAATCTCTTCAAACTTGCTGGGAGGGGGGGAGAGAAGCTTGCTGAAGCCCATGCTGTGCTCCTCTCTCTACAGTGAGTCTTCCTTAGAGTGAGGGGAGGGTGCTGGCCTGGAGCTTCACTGGGTAAGACATCTGGTTAAGCACCAAACTGACTGGGAAGACTCACCTTGGTGGCTGTGACATTAGGTCATTCTGATTCCTGTTCAGAAGCCAAGAGCAGGGGGCTTCATTTCTCTCTAATGAAAGGGGGTGATTAGCCTGAGGCTCTTGTCCTGAGATATCTCTAGAGTTAGAATAGCCTAGCCAATCACTTAAATACTAAACACTGTCTCCTATGCTTAACTCTCTTCTATTTTTAATTCTTTCTTCATGATCCCATAGCTTACTTTGCTCACTCACT
The DNA here is from genome assembly GCF_036850995.1 of Saccopteryx leptura. Classification (NCBI taxonomy): domain Eukaryota; kingdom Metazoa; phylum Chordata; class Mammalia; order Chiroptera; family Emballonuridae; genus Saccopteryx; species Saccopteryx leptura. The sequence continues at coordinate 258,649,275 of NC_089505.1, forward strand.
TAACTGTATGCTTCTGGGGAGCTGAAACTGTGTCTGTCTTAGATTTCACAATTATTAGATGTAACTGGGAGTAATCTCAGTGTCCAAGTCTCTTGCATTTCAGCTGGGAAAACTAACAGCTAGTTCATTGGTGGCAAAACATGCTCCGAACTCAGATCTGCTGGTTCCCGTGCACAGGTAATGGCACCTTTAAAGGTCTCTTCACAGCCTTAGTAATATCATCTAACTGCCATTCTCACCTTTTTCAGTGTAGCTCAACTGTTATTGTATTGCATTTTTCTTCCTCAATTCTTTTCTCAGCTCAATAACTTGAGAATTTTTACTGATATCTAAAATCATACAATTTATAAAATTTTCTTAACTCTTCTGTCTTCTAATTCTTAATGGCCTTGATATTAAAGCACAGCTGTCACCCTTTTCCTTGTACCTGTAAGGCTCATCTTTTCTTAAGAGTGACCCAACTATTAAGACTGACTGACCCATATTTAAGAATTCCTCTCACTTACTATGACAACCTTACCTTCCAGCCATTCAATTCCTTCCCCTTTTCTGCATCTTTCAGCTTTATTAAAGCCCGTGTCCTCAACTTCATCTTACTTATCCCAGTTCTTACCCCCCCTCCAGCTTCAGGAGCCTTCCCTAGGTCTCAAGACTCCATCTCAGTGACTTCCAAGTGGTTCCTCTGAACATGCCAGAGTCACTTCTTACAGTGCCCTACGTCACGCCACATCCCTCAAGGGCACTGCCTTACCATTTATTTGTAGGTGACTCATTTAGTCCCCAGCTACCAGGCTTTGCCACATACATTTATGAGAAAGTTGCCGTTGGGTCTGTTCCACTCTTGTTCCCCTCCTCACTTATAGGCATCTTATTCCTCAGGGTCTCAGTTTCTGATGCCTCTCTGAACTGTATATCCATTTTTGCTCTGGAAAAAAAGAAGTGTTCGATCATTTTGCTACGTTTTTCATGCCTCATTCTTAACCGTGCCGTCCTCACTGTGAACAGATGACCTTCTTTCCTGCTTTACTGAAAAAGCAGAGGCCATCTGCTGCAACCTTCATAGTCTTTCCTCCTCTCCATCTGTCACCATGCTTCACTCTCTGAAACTTTCTCTAGTATCTCCGTCTTCTCTTCCCTCCTGCTTCCATCTCTTTTTCAAAAGAAATCCTAGGTTTTAAAAAAATAAGAACCACTGTGTATCAAGCACCGAGCTAGACTTCGCATGCATGCACTTCATGCATAGGCTTCTTAGTGACATTTAAAAGTGCTATCTCAGGCATCCTATAAGGAAACTGAGAATTAAGTATTAGCAAGTCCACCAAAGTCACCAAGTACCATGGGAATCTGGAGCTCTTACTACTTGGTTTTTCCAAGATATGTAAGAAACAACTCTTCTTTTTGGGGCAGCTTTGGTCTTTTTCTCTGATTGTTTTTGCTTACATAAAAATGCATAAATGCATTTACTTTTCTAAAAATAAATTGTTTCATCTTCTTTGACAATCAACATGCTATCTCAGTATTATTCCTTTTGCCCACTAAATTGATTGAAAAAAATACATTCACTGCTTTCATTTGCTAACAGTTGTATTCATTAATTTACAGAAAATTGTCTCCTGTGTTCAAATCCTGATGGTCAAGTTAAATGGAATTTTCTGAATCTTTTTAACCTTCCCTGCAGTATTTTAAACTACCTTCAATGGCTCTTGCCTCCTTGGTATTTTTTCTTGGCTTCTATAAACATTTCTATTTTCTCCTCCTTTTAATGTTCCTTCTCTGACTACTATTTTTCTAACTCTGAAAAGTAATCATTCCCCAAATTTCAATTCTTATCCTCTTCTCCTTTCTCTATACAACCTTCCCTTGAGATGCCATTCACATCCCCATCTTCAGCAATTATTTCTAAGCTAACGCCTTTTTCACATAAAACATAGCCATGCGTTTACAAAGAATGTCAACCATATATTTATACCTGGTTATAATGTTAGCATCTCAGTAAAATTTACAATCTAATATAAAATAGAGTTCATTAGACTTTCCCCAAACATTTGCTCCTCTTCTCGTCTTTCCTTTTTCTGTTCTCTCAATCCTAACTGAAGGATCTATGGACCTGCCTTTGAATTCCATCTTCTTCTTTATCCGTCACAGCTCAGCTGGGGCCAGATCCTTTTGGTCTGTAACGTTCATGCTATCTGAGAGCAATGATTGTTTTCCTGCTTGCCCCCTACTTCCTTCTTCCTAAATTTGCTCCTTTGCTGAGAGCTGTCTATTGCAAAGAGATTTTCAGATAAGTTCTGGTTCCAATTGCTGTATTATTTATAGCAAATAATTTAGTAAATATTATATTATCTAGTCTACTGTTTGCTTGTTCATTTTCTTAAAGGTACTTCTCAACTGACAGTTTTTTAAATGTAGTCCATTGATTTAGTTTTATGATTAGGTTGTGTGTGTGTATACTGTATATACTCTCTAGGAAGCCTTTATCAACCACAGAATTGCATACATTTTCTCTTGTGACTCTTTTCTGAAAATTAGTTTTTATTGTAGGTCTAATGTCCACTAGCATAAATTTCTGCATATGGTGTGAGGTAAAGGCTGAGGTGAATTAATTATAATTAAGTACAATATTTAATGAAAATAAGTCTCAATCAAGTAGTATGGGTTTTTCATATTTGGTTTTTTCTTTTTCATCAGTGTTTTGGCTATACAGGATCCTTTGCTTTATCATTTAAATTTCTCATATTAATTTTAGAATTATCTTGTCAGTTTTTACTAACATTCTGATAAGATTTCCATGGTTACTGACTGGGGTTGTATAAAATTTGTAAACCAATTTAGTTAGAATTAGTATCTTAAAAGGACTGTCTTCCCTCCAATTATATTCTATTCTTTTTTATGTTAGTTTTGGTAATTTGTTCCTAGAAATGTGTTATTTTTATTTTATTTGTTGAATTTATGGCCTAGAGTCTTTTATAATTTCTCCATAATATCTTATAAATGTGATTCCTTCTTTTTTTAAAATTTTATTTAAAAAATTACATTTAAAGGGGTGACATTGATGAATAACAGTACATAATTTTCAGGTAAACATCTCTATAGCATTTGAACTGTTGATTTTCTTGTGTACCCATCTTTCAAAGTCAAATTATTTTCAGTCACCATATATTTGTCCTTCTTTACTCTCTTCCTCCCACCTTTGTAGTAATGTTCTTTCATTCTTGATATTGGCAAATATGTCTTCTCTCTTTTTTGCTTGATAACTCTAGCCAGGCATTCATTAACTGTATTGATCTTTATAATAAATTGGTTTAGTTTTACTAATTTTCTGCTTTTTATTTCTTTGATTTTTACTCTAAAATTTATTATTGTCTTCTGTCACTATATATTTATTTGTTCTTTTTTAAATGTGTAATGTTTTGCTACTTAATGTGACAGTCTAGATTTTTATCTTTTCTATTTTCTAATATAAGCATTTTAAGAAAGAAAATAATCTCTTATATATTACTTTACTGTATTCAATGCATTTTGATATGTTGTATTTTACATAATTCACAACATATTATAATGTGCCTTTGATTTTCCCTTCAGCTAGGTTATTTAAAAATACATTTTCCCCTATAGCAGTGTATTTTGCAAATATTGGGTAAACAAGTTTTTTTAAGGTTTGCTTGCTTGTATTTTGCATTGTATTGGGGCAGTACCTAGTGTGTATAGTCTATGGAAGGCTGCGTGTGCTTGCCCTCAGAGCAGCAGATTGCAAATTGCGGACTGCCTGCTACAGTGGGGAGGGGCGATTGTTTGCTATTGTCTGCTGGAGAAGGGGTTTCTCCCCCACCTTTTTTGCTGGGGTGTGCAGAGAGAGAGAGAGAGAGAGAGAGAGAGAACTGAGGGGCTTGGGAGCCCTGATTTCAGCCTGGCCTGTTTGGCTGGGAACTGCTGAGACTGGTGGAGGCTGTGCTGAGGGGCTTGGGAGCCCTGGGAGAAAGGGAAGCGGTCTTCCCTGCCTGTTTGCTCGCATGCCTTTACAAGACTTGAATAAATGAAATGGTCCACCATTTTCTGGCTCCACAGTTCCTTTACCATCTGCCTGAATCCAATGAGACACCTGCATGGTGACTACAATATGGCCTTACAGCAAGTTTTAAAAATAATTGTATTTTAATTCTCTTACAGTCAGATAACATAATCTATGCCCTTTGACATTTGTTGACTCTTCTTTTATAATACATGATGTTATTTAAGTGAATAACTTAAGAATATTTATTCTGTTGTCATGTATCATGCTATATAAATGTCAATTAATTTATATGGGTTGATAGATTTGTCATCTGCTTCTCCAGTTAAACTAAGAGGGGATGTTGAAATTTCTAAATATGGTTGTGAGTTTGTGTATTTCTTGTTGTAATTCTGTGACTTTTTGTATCATGTGTTTGTAGCTTTGTTATAATTGTATACATGTGTATGATTGTGTGTGTGTGTGTGTGTGTGTGTGTGTGTGTGTGACAGAGAGAGTCAGAGAGAGGGGCAGACATATAGAAAGGGAGAGAGATGAGAAGCATCAATTCTTTGTTGAAGCACTTTAGTTGTTCATTGATTGCTTTCTCATATGTGCCTTGACCCAGGGGCTATAGCAGACCGAGGGACCCCTTGCTCAAGCCAGCAACCTTGGGCTCAAGCTGGTCAGCCTTGCTCAAACCAGATGAGGCCGTGCTCAAGCTGGTGACCTCGGGGTCTTGAACCTGCGTCCTCTGCATACCAGTCCAATGATCTATCCACTGCACCACTGTCTGGTCAGGATATGTATGATTCTTGTAACAATTAATTGACTATTTATTTTAAGAAACATTTCTCTTTGTCTCTTGACCATCCCTTGACCAGAATCTATTTTATCTAATATTATTACAGGCACTCTAGCTTTCTTTATAGTGGTGATTGTATGGTACCAAATCACAATTTTATTTTCTTTTTAATTTTATTTATTTTAACTTTTATTTTATATTTTTAAATTAATTTTAATTTAATTTTATCTTTCTTTTAAATTTTATTTTATCTCTTTTTTACAGTTATTGTTTATTTCTATACATAACATATAGTTGGATTTATTAATTTTTAAATTGAATTTTATTGGGGTAACACTGGTTAACATAATACAGTTTTCAGATGCCCAATTCTACACCACATCTCTGTATGCTGTATTATGTGTTCCCCCACCAAATCAAGCCTTTGTCCATCATGATTTATCCCCCTTAAATCCTTCTCCACATTCCCCCACCCCCAGCCAGGCAGTCACCAAACTGTTGTCCCTGTACATAAGCTTTTTAACATATAGTTGGACTTAGCTTCAGTTATCTGTCAATCTCATATTGTAAGTATAGTGCCAGACCATTAGTGTTTAATGTAATTATTGATATAGTCAGATTTAAGTCTACTTTTTTTTTTTTCGCATTTTGTTTCAACTGTTTCTTGTTACACTTTTTCTGACTTCTTTTACCTTACATGAACATGTCTTTAGTATTCTATTTTCTCTGTTCTTTGGATTTTTAAATGTGTCCCTTAATTAATTAATTAATTAACTTTTTTGTTGTTGTTAATGAATGTTCTGGGGATCACAATACATATTTTTATTTTATTTTTATTTTTTTGTATTTTTCTGAAGCTGGAAACGAGGAGGCAGTCAGACTCCCGCATGCGCCCGACTGGGATCCACCCAGCACACCCACCAGGGGGCGATACTCTGCCCATCCGGGGCGTCGTTCTGTCACGACCAGAGCCACTCTAGTGCCTGGGGAGCCATCCCCAGCGCCCGGGCCATCCTTTGCTCCAATGGAGCCTTGGCTGTGGGAGGGGAAGAGAGAGACAGAGAGAGACAGAGAGGAAGGAGAGGGGGAGGGGTGGAGAAGCAGATGGGTGCTTCTCCTGTGTGCCCTGGCCGGGAATCGAACCCGGGACTTCCTCACGCCAGGCCGACGCTCTACCACTGAGCCAACCGGCCAGGGCCAATACATATTTTTAGCTTTCAACAGTCTATATATAAAAAATATTATATTTATTTAAGTACAAATTAAAACAACATGACAACAATATATTTCTATTCTCCCTGTACTATTCTTTGTCTTATTGTCATAGTTTTTCTCTACACATTTATAATTCCCAAAATATATTATTTTTGTGTTATACAGTAAATTATGTTTTAAATAAATAATAAATGAAAAAATCATTCATAGTTACTCTTACAATTTTATATTCAGTTTTTTTTATTCCTTTGTAGAGGAATACATTTCTATCTGGTATGATTTTTCTTTTGCCTAAAGAACTTCCTTTAACATACCTGTGCTACAAATCTGATAGTGATGAAGCTTACTGATTTTTTTTTACTGAAAATTTTCTATATATAACATCCATTATTAAGTATATTTTGTTGAGTATAAAATCTTAATTGACAATTTTTTCTATTTTCTTTTAAATTACAGTTATATTGTCTACATTGTGTGTTGCTTCTGTTGAAAGTTTAGATTTTATTTTTATCTTTGTTGTCATTTCTTTAATGTGTATTTATATTCTAGTTGTTTTTAAGATTTTTTTCCCAAGGTTTTACAACTATTTGTTTACAATGTATCTATTTAATGATTTTATTTGTGTTTATCTTTCTTGAAGTTCATTGAGCTTTTTCTATCTTTCAGTGTATATTGATTACATCAACTTTGGACAATTTGGGTCACATTTCTTCAATACTTTTTTGATTCTCCTTTTGGAATTCTCCTTTCACTTATATTAGAACACTTTTATATAACCAAGAAATTACTAATACCACTCTCTGTGTTTTCTTCATCTATTTTATTTCTATTGCTATTATTAAGTTCTCTGATCTTTTTTCCTTCAGTGATGAATGGGCTGTTAAACTAATCTAGTGATTTTTTAAAATATATTTAATACTGTATTATATATTATAGCTCTAGGACTTTTATTTATTTTTATATTTTCCACTTTTTCTCATTATGTTTATATTTCCTTTAAATACTCATATTTAGTATTGTAATTACTTGACCTCTTTATATTGATTGATTTTTTTTCTCCTGATTATGGGTCATCTTTTCTTTTGTTCACTGTTTAGTGATTTTTTTATTGAATGCTGAAAATTGCTATTGTTATATTTTATTGTGTAAATTTTGTTGTCTTCTTTTAAATAGTATTGCATTTTTTCCTTCTTGTGGTACTAATTTAAGTTACTTTTTTTTTTTATCAGTTTGATCCTTCAAGGTTTGATTTAAGCTCCATTATAGCCAATCCAAAGAAATCTTTCATTTAGGGTTAGCCTATTGTAGGGAATCACCTATTTGATCTTGGATGCTCTATAACTTGGACTGGCAAACTTGAGTTAAAAGCCTGAGTGTGGGCCTGACCTGTGGTGGTGCAGTGGATAAAGTGTCAACCTGGAAACTCTGAGGTTGCCGGTTCAAAACCCTGTGCTTGCCTGCTCAAGGCACATATGGGAGTTGATGCTTCCTGCTCCTCCCCCCTTCTCTCTCTCTCTCTCTCTCTCTCTCTCTCCCCCCCCTCTCTATAATGAATAAATAAAATCTGAAAAAAAAGATAAATAAAACTTGGGTTCAATAACTTAAAAAAAAAAAAAAGAGCCTGAGTGTGAATGGTGAGGTGAATGTGATCCCCTGCTGCAAACACAGGGAAATTAGATTTCTTGGATGCAAACATGAAGAAACTGTGTGAGTGACCTTTGTGCAAAAACAAAGGAATGCATGTGGACAGGCTTTAGGTTTATATTATAGAGGTTTATATTATAGAGGTTTATATAACAAGCACCCTTTGTGCTTGTTAATTAGCAAAAGAAAAAGAATGTACTGACTGAAACTAGCCCTTTTTCCCTATCAACAAGCAGTATATTAGTCATTCTTTCCCCTTATCACCTGATCTCCCACCCCCCTGCAATTCTGTTACCTTTGTTCTGCTTCTGATCAATAAAAGCTCTGGGAGAAAGAGATTTGGGAGGTTAGTCTCTCTTGACTGCCTCTCCCTCTTCTCTTGACAATAGTTTGTGTCTTGAGCAGTTTTTTCCATGTGATACTGATAGTTCCTAGAGGGCTGGAGGACTACAGCCCCTGGCATGGCTTCTCTGAAACCTCTGTTCTGCTTATTACTTAAGACCTTTTAACATACAATGCCAAACTTCCATTTCAACCTTATCATCCTTTGCCCTTTTAATGAACATTATACTCTAGTCAATCTGGTCCCTTGTTTTGATTTTTCTACTGGTTCTCTTTTACTGAAATGGTGTACTCTTTTTCTATTTTCTGCTTGGTAAAATTATATCCTTCTGCCCATGCATAGATAATATGTAACTACCTCTATGAAGTTTTCATTGATCATCTATAGCAGAAGGAATTTTCTTCCTTCTCTGCTGCTAAGTTTCTTCATTCAATTATTAGTTTATCATATTTTGTGTTATAGTTATTTGTACCCAAGTTATATAGCACCTTTATTAGACCTAACTTACTCACTTGAAAAATGAGGAGGTAGTGTGGCAAGATTTTTCAGATAATTTGTAATATTTGCCTTTTATAATAAAATAATGAAATATGGCATCATGTTTGAAAAGTCATTTTATTATTTTTATTTTTATTATTATTATCCTGATAATGATCTTATCACCCTTTTAAGTGCTGTAAGATCCTTAATTGGCAACATCTGATTGTAATAGGATTTTCTAATTCTTTATATTTTGAATTTATTCTTCAGATACTGTGAATCTTTTATTTTCTCACTCTAAATCTTCTAATCCATAGTCAATCCATTTATTCTCTATACATAAAGAAACTGTGAAAAGGTACAATTATCTAGATCAAGTGGCAAACACATTGTATGGCCAGTAGCTACGGCCACCATCACAGCCGCCTGGCCCACGCAGGTTCGCATTAGATTCGGACAGATGGTAATGAAACAGCGGAGCCAAGAACTGATGGGCCATTACCTTTAATCCTAGCTTGCACCCAGTGGGCAGGTAAAAACTCACACTGGGCTCCAAAACCTACTCATCCAGTGCTCACAAAGCTACTGACTTATCCGAGTTTCCTAGAATCTAAGGTTTCTACCTCACCAGCCTTATTCACCTGTGTTTCCCATCTCCTTCTCTCTGCACAAACTGGCTTCTCCTTCAGCACTCCACCATCTTCGCTGCCTCTCCTCTTCTCCATGTGGCCTTTCTCTGCTCTCCTCCCTGCTCTCTGCCCTCCTCCTAGAATGCAATCACTCTTCTCCTGGAACAATGTGATCTCTCTTCCTTTTAAAACCTTTTGGTGTAAAAGCCCTCCCCCAACACACATTAATATAATCACGCCCATCCCCAGCAAGAAGTGCAATTAATATTATCACCTGGACGACGGCCTTCCATGTGGGCAGTGTCATCTTTGACAAAGTGAGCATAATATATTTTATCTTCCCAACACATATATTTCTCCAACATTTTTATATGGAAGTGGAAACTATATTTTGGCTTGAATTACTTGGATGGCTACCTTAATTATTTAAGTTCATATAAATGTGGATTAATTGGCTAAATGACCTGAAATTATTTGTTAATATGTATTTATTAAGTGCCCCATAGGTTTCCAATAGCATGTTAAGTACTTTGGGTCAAATAATAATAATAACTTTAACAATAGTGCTACTCAGTAACACTTATTGATAATAAAATGTGGCCAGGCATTGTGCTTAAGGTTTTTATTTACATGAACTCTTTAATCCTCCCAAGGGAAAAGAAAAAAGAAAAAAAAGGGGGGGTAGTTCCCACTTTATTTCTGTTTCTTACCTAAATAAATCAAGATTTAGTGATGTTAAGCAATCTGTCCCAAATCACACTCTCAATCCTGGTTGCACATTAGAATCACCTGGGGGAGGCTTTTAATAAATTACCACAACCCCTTGTACCCTAGCTCATTTAACTCAGAACCTCTGGGGGTATAGCACAAACATCAGTATTTTAAAATATCTTTCCAGGTGATCCAAATGTGCAGCCAGGGTTGAGAATCACTACCCTAGAGCCTTTTATTCCTTATAAGAGTTTGTAAAAGACAGTTCCTGCCCAATATGTGCTTACAAGTCAATTGGATAGACATACACAGATGAAACAATAAATAACCAGTAGAAAGGAACCAGGAGGTTATACAAGCAAACAGTGAATTACATAGCACACTAAAAGAGCAGAATTTGAGAGAATGTAACTCAATTATACTTCTTAAATGTAAAAAGGGTTTGAGTATAATGAATAACTAAATGCTTTCTAACAGAATTGGAGATGCTTTTAAATTGCAGACAAGATCATGTCTCTTCTAAGAAAGGGTTTCAACATTCAGTTGGACTGAGGGGCATAGGTTGTCTTGAAGACTCTTAGCATAGGGTATTTTTAAAATGATTCCACTCAAAGGCAGGGCGGTGGACTAAGTGACCCCTCACAGCCTCTCTCAGCCCTGGGATTTTGTGACATGCATTGGAATGCAGACAGCTCATCACTGAGAAAAATGAAACAGCCATTGTGTCTTGCTAACTCAGACTTCTCGCCTCTTCCAGCCATCTCCACAAAGTTGCTCTAGTAAGCCATCTAAGTACGTTTCAGTTCTGGTCCCCACCAGCAAAATTCTGAAGGACAATAGTGCTGCTGTAACCGAGAATAACAACTCACTCTACCCAGTACTCATCATAGCAAAATCGTCTGTCTATGCATTCAACATTATTGCAAGTTCGCACCCCGTCAGAATAAATAAGGTTGATCCAGGAGGTTGAGAAATCAATATCTCCTAGAGATGAGTCTTAAATGAATGGTGGGGACCGTGCATGTTGGGGAATGTATCCAGTTCATGGGAGTGATGAAGAAACCAAAGGAGGTATTACTGTATATTAGAACAATGAGCTCTGTGGGCACATTGAACGTAGCTGGTGAAGGAGTGAGGCTTCACAATGCTCTTTTATTTTCACCAGCACTGCCCCGTTGTTTGGGTATGCTGCTTCTCATACTGCACTTCTCTCACTCTCACTGCCATCCTCTCCCTGGTAAGAGCTGGCCACCTAGTGCCAAATATGCTAAGACTACACAGGGAGGGCAGCAATGACTGTTGAGGAGAGGAGTGGGAGGCAAAAGATGAGGAATATGTATGGGAAATGACTGTAGACACATCTGATCAAAATGTAAAATCTGACATTTATCTGTTTGCAATGCTGTGGAAAGGTGGTCTTGCCAACCGTGGATGGGCCAGGAAGCAGTGGTTTTTCTATTAAGGGTAAATAAAATGAGGGTAAATTTTTAAGTTGAGGAATTTTTCTGTTGCTAGAAGGCAAATTACTACATGCAGTAGTACAAAAGAACGGGGTAAACAATACAATATGCTGTGAATTGCGAATGCATGTGTGGTAATGTCATGAATATATTAACTCTCTTCATTGTCAAGGCAAGTGACAGAGGCTGCCTGAAATTCAGAGAGGAGCTGGCTGTCACTCTGCAGCTCAGACACTTGGAGTCACATCTCCCCTAATAACAAAGTCTATTCTGTTTACATTTGACATGGCGAGCAAGGGTGGTGGGTTGCTTTTTTTTTATAAGAATGCGAATAAAGGCATGAATGAATGAAGGAGTGAACGAGTAGATGGAGTCTCTATGCAGTCCATCCTGAAACCATCAGTCTTTCCTGTTTGGATGAAAACAAATCATCCCTGACAGGAGCACGTTTAGATGAATTTTTTAATATTTCTGGCAATGGGTTGTATTTATTTACTTTAACTATGTCAACATACTGCACATTTCTGAATCTGGTTCCCAGTGGTGTTTAATAAAAGAAACCTGCAAAGCACTACAGTGTCAGAATCGAGGAGGGAGGAGAGTCTATATGAACAAATGGAGAGAGAGGAATTTGAAGATAATGCCAGTGAGGGTTGGTGACAGGTTAACATTAGTGCTGGTTGGTTTGGAGGGTCTGGCTATCGGGCTGTTTCTCCATCCTAATGCGTAACTGAGGTAGGAAGGTAAATATCCTATTGTGCTTAATAGCAGGATCCAGAGAAATGTTCTCAGAGTGAGTGAGGGAAAAGAGCCGGAGGCAGATTATTAGGTTGGAATTAAAATGCAGAAGAGATTCATTAAATTGTTGACCCTCCTCCCCACTCCAAAAAAAAAAAAAAAATCAGGTTGCCATCTTAAATTGACAGCAATAGAGAGGAATTATGTGCACTGATTAATAAGTGAACGTTTTTACCATTATGATCGTGGCACCTGCTAGTTATGTCGACATTGAAGAGGCTCTCAAACTACAGTGTTTCCAATAATAAAGGTACCATCAGCCAAAAGTTGTGCACAAGTGTCAGTGCAGGGACACATCATTTTCTTATACAGTTGTGATGTTTAAAAATATTGCCACCATGCTTCTCGCCAGTTTCCTCTGTACCCTCCCCCCAGCTCTTACTTGTGTATTGTCTGCAAAAGCCCATCATTTACTCACATCAGCAAAGCAAAGGAAATTTGGGGTCAAATCAGAAAACGCCAAAGAGAGTGAATTCTGGAGCAAGACTAACGTGCCGCTTACCATTTAGAGCCACACAATCTGAAGTGATTTCAAAACATGTGTTATTCTTTTCAGGTTCCAAGAAAAAAAATGGCAATTTTATCCAATTTGGGTGTTTGCCAAAGGTGCCATTTCACCAAATGTAGCTACGGCCATAAAAAAAGGAAGCTTCAGAGTAGATTAACTGGCTCTGCTGTACTATAATGGTGTTTTAAATGAGCAATTTGAGACAATTAACCTGGAACAGGCACTTTTGAGTGCTTTATCCCTTTAACAGTTTTGGTTCTTCAAACAAGAACAGAGAAAATGAAAATTGGCTCCTTCCCATCGTAGAATCTTCTGTATAACTTTGTGAATCTGCATATGATCCATAAGGAGCGTGTAATGGGAAATCTAAACTATGTAATTTGGAGATGTAATACTCCATCAACCAAATAAAATCATTTTAAAAATTAATGGGTATTTATGTGGCTGACTTAAGATAAAAATTTTCTCCATCTTTTGGTGATACTTAATTGCTGTTCCCCTGGATACAAAACACATATTTTTCATCTATGTGCTTATTATTTACTGTAAAGTATGGGTGGAAAAGATCATTTGGAATTATATGGAATTATTAAAGTATTAAAATGCTTTCACACACTTTCTGGAGATACTGTACCCTCATTATATTTAAAAATAGCTAAGCAGGGGAGAACAAATATAAAATGAATCTTACTAATCAAAAGGAAGGAAGAGATTTAAAAATACAGTTATCTCATTTTAAACCACACAACAACTATTTGTTGAGCGCCTACTATGTGCACCAGATTGAGGGAGATAATGTAGAGCAGATCTAATTATAGCTATTATTGTTCTGAATGCCTCGTTCTGGAAAGATCAGTCTGGAGATGGTATACACGATGGAGTAGGGTCAGAGTGATAAAAGGCTTTTACAGTGATTGAAGGGCCCTGATGTATTGTGGGGGTGAACCAAGCTACAGAGAACTGTCCTAAGGAAAACTAATATTTAAAAATCATTGCTGGGAGATTTGGAATTCTTAATAGAAACTCCAGGAAGCCTGAGGCATCTTTGTAATATGGAAATGAGAGAAAAGAAAATACCAATTGCTGTCTGGGAATTGACCTTTCCTTAATGATGTGTGACCCTTACTTCAGTTCCTTCAGGTTTAAGCCCCCACCAGAAACATAGGGAGGTCTCTTCCCTGTACAGTCTGAGAGGATGGTCCTCAAGGAAACAAGCACAACAGTGCAGAAAGGATGACTTAGCAACTGAAAGCAAGAGCAAACCCCCAGACTGTCAAGTACTATGTAATCTGTAAGAAGTAAACCACAGTCATCTAAATTTTAGAATTTGTCCACCTCACTCGATCTGGCATTTATAGCTCAGACCTTATCTCACTTGACAATTCTGCAGCATTTTACACAGCTGATCACTCCCTCTTCAGAACTTTCTATCCTTGGCTTTCTGAATATGACTCTCTCTTACCTTATTGATTGACACTTCTTAGGTTCTTCTGCTGAATTTTTCTCTTCTTCTCAATCTCTAAAGTTTAAAGAGCTCCAGCTCTCAGTCTTATACCTCTCCTCTGTCTTCATGCATTCCCTAAGCCATTACATCCAGTTCCATGGCTGCATATGCCACATTAGTGACACCCTGATTTTACATTTCTAACCTTGTCACCTCCCCTGAGCCCTGGATTCATAAATCCATCTGTCCCTGAGTATCGCCCTTGGAACGAACATGGCCAAACTGAGTTGAACACAAACTATTCTTCTCCTAGTCTTTCCATCTTAAGTAAATACCAACACCTATTCTCAGTTATTCAGGATGAAAAGCTCAGAGTCAGTTTTTCTTCCTGTGGAGTTTCATTTTTGTTCTAAATTGGGAAAGTGTGAGGATTTGGTAAATCAAGATGATTCTTTGCATAAAGATAATCTGAAATATCACACCCACCCTACAGGTAATGTTTCCTCTCTTCTCAAGAATGGGTTGCCTAACCCAGTCAGCATTTATCTGACAAATAGCTGTTGAGCATGATGCGCATGGTGGGTTCAAACTCAAATGGATTAGACAGATCTTGATCTCACAGAACTTACAATTACATACCTGAAGGAAAAAATTGTATGCTCTGTTATTCCAAGGTCTGCCAAGAAAAGTCATGAATTCTCTGACTAATCATTGGTCTCCACTCCTTATCTCATCACAAGCTAAAGCATAGATCCCCTGAGGGCCTGTCTTCAGATCTTTAATTCAGTGGAAGAAAAGAAGGGGCAGAGAAAAGGCTCATACTCTAAATGTTTATTCTAGATAAGCCAGGAGAGTGTGGTCTCAGTTACTTTTCAGTCTGACCATTGAGGACAGTGATGCTGGGTGGGTTTTTTTCTGTTCTTTTCCTGGGATGCTTATAAAGACTTTTCTCTCTAATCTTTTACATTCACTCAACATTCACTAAGTACTTATTTGTGCGGACCTAGAAGCTAGAGATAAAATAACCAAAATTTAGACAGATTCTCTATCCTACAGGAATTTAAAAGTCTAATCAAGGGAGAAAACAAAGGAAATAAATTCTGCAACACTAGGGCTCAGATGCACTGAGTGAAGATGGGGGACACATGTTGTGATGGTGTGGACTGTGCCACCTGGTGGGCACAAGGCAGGCCTGTAAATACAAATGTTGTTTGTCCTTCATTCTGGGCAATGGGAAAGCAGGGACAAAGGCAAGAAGGTGTGAAGCAGCAGGGCCTATTCATGGAACTGCAATTCTCAGTTGGAAGTGGGCTATGAGAAAGGCGTGCTCAGGGCGAAATGAAAATTAGATCACAGGGATCGGTGTGCCAAACAAGGACTTGGCCTTTTTCCTATACAAATGGAGGCCAGTGACAGCTTTAATGGAAAAGATAATGTAATTAGACGGGCACATCTGCAGATCACTGTGACAGCTACTTGCAGGTGAACTGGACATGATTGGTAGGGAGATGTCTTCCTCATAATGTGACTGACCAAACCAAACCTGGAACTCAGTTTCAGAGTTTTCAAATATATAATAGGCCTTAGTCTTTGTCTATTTGCTTTTGGGCCTTTTTATGTTTTTACATTATTAGTTTGTTTATGAGATTTTAAAATTCACGGTCACTTATGATTTGATTTGATCACATTAATCTGTCTGCTTTGATTTATTCATTGATAAAATAAAAATAAACTATTATCTCTCCTATAAAGTTTTTGGGCTAAGTTTTTACCTGTACCAAGGTTGGCTGTGGCATGCACACAGTTCACAATTAAGTATAGGTTGTTATGAATAACACTTTACCTAAACAATGAGGCTAATCAATAAGCACACTTTTTACTCCATCCAGGGCTGTGAACATGGCACTAATCAATAAGCACACATTTCACTCCATCCAGGGCTGTGAACATGGTTCTTCTTATATTTTTCAGGCCACTAGGGATCTGAAAACTAAAGTAGATTGTGAGACATTTGCTAAATCCCAATGTTAACTCTTTTAGTCCTACACTGAAAAGAAAATTCCCAACTGAAATTTTAAAATACTTTTGATTTCAAAGTGCAACTCTGGATTGGTCCAATCGTACAATTAAATGAAGTAATCATGCTCTTTGGCCATGAATTATGGAGAGACTGTGGACACATCCAGAGATATTACATGACCCTGGTGTCCTGGAGGTAGATGTCCTCTTACTAACATTTTGCCTGTGCTTTCTTCTTTCAAGATTTGAAAAGCTCATTCCCTATTTTAAATACTCTTTATAGCAATTGCTATATCACATGCTTTATATCCAGCCATTCAAACCTCACTACATTCCAGTGGTAATAGTTATATTAACATTATTATACCCATTATACCGGTAAAGAAACTGAGATAGAACTGTGTTGTAGTTACTTCCTTAAAATAGTGCTGGGTATATATACAAGCTGCCCAAAATCACATTATTTAACTTATGGGTCAACTGATTAAAGCATAGTTATTCTTTTGTTTGTTTGTTTGTTTGTTTGTTTTTTGAAAGAGACAGAGAGAGTCAGAGAGAGGGACAGATAGGGACAGACAGACAGGAAGGGAGAGAGATGAGAAGCATCAGTTCTTCATTGTGGCTCCTTAGTTGTTCAGTGATTGCTTTCTCATATGTGCTTTGACCAGGGGGCTACAGCAGAGTGAATGACCCCTTGCTCAAACCAGTGACCTGGGCTCAGCCGGTGACCTTGCACTTCAAGCTAGTGACCTTTGGGCTCAAGCCAGTTACCATGGGGTCATGCCTATGACCCCACGCTCAAGCCAATGACCTTGTGCTTAAGCTAGTGAGCCCACACTCAAGCCTGCGACATCAGGGTTTGGAACCTAGTCCTACACTCTATTCACTGCTCCACCACCTGGTCAGGCATGGTTACCTTTTATACTAACATGGAGAGACTAAACTGCACCTTACAAAAATCCACTTAGTTAAAAAAGATAGTACACTTTGAAAATACTAGAGTATAGCCAAATATCAAAATTAGAGGTATTAACATGCTAAGTTGAACCACCCCTTAACCTATTGATTACTAAAACAGAAGAAAACTGCACCTATTCCAGTTCCTTTTTGTGTTTCAGAGTAATTGGATTCAAATTCACATCTGTAGCATTAAATCAGTGTTTTCAACCTTTTTTCCTCCCAATTGTTTAACTTCCATCTACATCTCTGGCATAAATTTAAGCCTTTATTTGTGAATATTCGGATAAGCACTTTGCCTCTTGTGGTATTGTTCAAGGCCCAGCATCATTGTTACAGCTGTAATTGTAACTATCAAGACACAGTTCTTTGTAATTAGAAAGTCAAGATGGTATTCAGCAGTATGGCAGCACAGGCTTACATTTGTTAGGCTATTAGAAAAAAATGTTTACAGAGAAAACAGTGTCATTGTTTAGTGCTCTTAATTGACCATCTGCCTGGTAAAGAAATGTCCAAAGAAGGATAAATAAGACTATAGTACACTTATTTATTTATTTTCTTTGTGCAGTCAGGAAATTAGGAAAAGCAACAGCAGAGGCAAACTAGAAAAGACATTGCTAAATCAGGCTGCAAGTGAGATCATGTCATGCATACATTTCTTTCTTTCTTTCTTTCTTTCTTTCTTTCTTTCTTTCTTTCTTTCTTTCTTTCTTTCTTTCTTTCTTTCTTTCTCTTTTTTCATTTCTTCCAGAGTCAAGATAAAGACCTAAGGCCTTCTCGAAGTTTGTTTAAGAAACATGTTTCAGATCATCCCTGGAGTTCTGGGATTAATAATACGGTTCCCACCTCCATTTCCCTTATTCTTCCCAACTAAGTCTCTGTGGATGACTGCTCTGCTCTAATCACCCTGCATTTCTCTCTCATGGACAGTTTTTACAGATACATACCCCTCACCTGGATTTTTCCTTAACCAATTCTATTCTACCCTCCCTGCTCCCTTTAAACTATAGAAATGTTACCCATTCCTTCAAGACTTAAGTATTTCTCCTCCACACCAATCCCTATTATGTCTTCCTGAAGATCTAAGAAGACAAAAAAAACTTCCATTCTCTGAACTTCTATAGCCCTTTTTATTCTTCCATTCACTTAGCAATGGAAGGTAACCTGACTGGTGATATTTTCTGTTGTGCTGGAACTGTCGTTCAAATTCAGCATTGTCATTTGCATCCTCATATGCTTCTGTTTTGACTGTCCCTTAGATTGTAAAGTTCTTTTCCTAGAATCATGCTTATTCTTCTTTAAATTCCTGCCAAAGTGCCAATCACTTTTTCTGATTTTTTTTATATTTGATTGCAAAAAAAGCAGAATAGCTCCTGGGGTCCCATGAAATGTCCACTACTCATCTTTTGACAAAGCCAAGTAAACTCAGGTCAATTTGACCCCCCAGACATGTACTAGCTCTCTTCTGTAAACATACTGAGTACCTATGTGCCCCTATGTTCCGCTAAGCAATGGGAATGCAGAAAAGAATCCCATGTGGCCCCTTGTCTCAAGCAGCCCACTTCCAGGAAATGGCTGCCGATAGTGTTGTGTGTCAGAGTGAAAGGGTTGCAGGGAAAAAACAGAAAAATTCATGAAAATCAGAAGGTAAGCTACTAAGAATTTGATTCCAATTCACAAGCATTAATTTAGATAAGGGTTTTACTATAGTCACCAAAATCCCAGTTCCATATTAGAGGAGCTTGTTCTTTCATTGTGTCACATTGGCATACATCTTACAGAAAAGACTACATCAACTCAACTGCTCTTGCCAGGAAGGAAATAATATGTGACACCCAGGACAGAGCTCATCCCAGATTTTGTAATTTGCGTCCTATGCCATGTCAAAAAAGCAAGGAGCAGCTGGTCTTGAGGAGATTATCTGTTGGCTCTATGGATGTCCTTCTGCCCAGGGTCTGAATTGACTTTTCTCCCAAGACAATGAGTGACCAGGCTTATGCTCAAGGACCTGTCTCTTCCAGGATCACAGATGGAAGCCCCCATTATAGCCACACACAGATTCACCACAATATGGAAACCCTTCATGTAGGAAATGGAACAGAAACACAAAATATAACCCGACCCAATACCAGGGAGCTTTTTTTCCCTGCCTCAAATTCTAACAGAGAACTGTGCTTGTTATTTCTTTTCCATAGTTTTTCTGTAGACAACAGAGCCTGGTTCACTGTCAGGTGTTCTTCAAAGCTCATGCAAACATTTTTTGTAATACCTTCTCTGACCTAGTCTCTTTTCTACTCTATGGCTCTTGGACCATTTTATACATTTTCCACGTTTTATAGTATCTCCTAGATAATGCTTCCACCACAGATAAGCAATAATTAAACTGCCTACACCTTGAATGTAAATTACTATTAAGGATAGGTTTTTATTTTCCTGCTACCTTATAGTCTCAAGCTGTTAAAAAGCCACAAAACTGTTGCTCTTGCTGTTATGCCTCCCTGGAATGACTTTCCCAGGATATCCTCATAGCTCACTTCCTTAATTTATCTTAGATTTCTGTATATGTTTTGCTTTATTATTGAGCTCTTTCCAATCTCCCTGTAGATAGTAACCCTTACTCCAAATCTAAGCACATCCTATGTACTGGATCCTGCTTAAATTTTTTTATTGCTATTCACATCATCATAGGCTTAAATTGTCTTCCTTTTCTAGATTTAAGCTGATAAAAGTAGGGAATTTATTTTGTCCCCCATTGGTATATTTCCAAGGTATTTTATAGGTGCTCAATAAATATTCATTTAATTAACTACCTAGTTTTTAGAGAACTTGACTAGTACCCCTACAGTGACGGCATACAGTACAGAGTTCTGAAGAGTTCCTGAGCACTGGATCTCATGGAGCCACCATAGGAACTTATGCAACTTGATTCCCCTCTGTAAGCCTGCTTCCTTAACCTTAGAATAGAGGTAATAGCCCCTACTTCTTTGACAAATGAGGTCTAGGAAAACTTTTGTTTACCACAGCATGTGGCCTATACATGCTGATGGTAATGTTCTTGCCTTCTCTTTGCTCTGTTTGTTCCTTTTCATCTTCTAATTTTTTTCTTCCCATTATTCTTTCTTTTCTCTTTTTCTTCATTATTTTCTTCTTTTCATTTTTTTTATCCCTTTGTACTAGGTGTGGGAAAACCCCCCAAAGTTTCTCCTTCTGCATGTGGCCAAGTAGTTCTGAAAACATTCTCTCTGTCTCTCTGCTTGACTTCCTCACACACAAACACACACACACATACACACACACCACACTGCTTCTACTCCTTACTTTTCAAAAGATTGGCACTGAACCATATTCCATTCATTCAACATATCTTGAAGAATGCATTTGCTTTTATTGTCATTTGTTTTTCAGCTGGAAGTTTTCACAGTCCCTTAACTTTTCTCATCTATCTGAGATACACATTGAAGGATCCTCACTTTGATAGATTTGTTCTTATATTCATCTTTTTATGCTGTGTCAAGAGCATATAATCTAGAGGGATACGTGAAACACCAGAAACTACACATGTATTTCAGGTAGAGGTTCCCATTGTTTTGGTCACAGGCAAAATGTAACAGAAGTTTTTCAATCCTGTGGTAATCTCAGCCCAGGTAGAAGCCTTTACTTTATTGAGCTATGGGAAGGCCTTATTGTTAATATTTTATGGTTATAAATAAAAACAATTTTAGGCAACTGATTGGCCTATATTTGTAGTCCTCCATCCCTCTGGCAACTACCAGTGTTGCATGGAAAAACTGCTCAAGTCACAAACTATTGTCAAGAGAAGAAGGAGAGGCAGTCAAGAGGGACTAACCTCCCGAATCCCAGAGCTTTTATTGATCAGAAGCAGAACAAAGGTAACAGGATTGCAGGGGATGGAGATCAGGAGATAAGGGGAAAGAATGACTAATGTACAGGGGTACCTTGAGATACGAATTGAATTCGTTCTGTAACCGAGCTTATAAATCAGTCAACTTGTATATCAAACTGCCGATACTGGACCCATGTGCCAACGCACCAACTAGTGGCAGCTTCCCAAATCACAACTTGTATCTCGATATTTTGCTCGGATCTCAAACAAAAATATGGACCAAGTTGCAGCTCGTATCTTAAAAAATTCATATGTTGGTCTGTTTGTATCTCAAGGTACCACTGTACCTCTTGCTGATATGGAAAAAAGGCTAGTTTTGGTCAGTACAGTGATTTCTTATCTATCATGGGGGTTAGATTCCAGAACCCCCCGCTATAGGTGAAAATCTGCAAAGTAGCGACCTTATATTTATTTTATTATTTATATATATTTTAAGGCTTTATAAACCCTCCCCACACTCTTATAAACCTTTCCCACACTCTTTTTAACCTTTCCCACACTCTTATTAACACTTCCTATGCTCTTAAACACTTTCTATACTCTTAAACCAACATAATTTTAACAACATATAAAATTCTGTATGGGTACTCACCAGTGAATACTAATGTTTTAATTAATATTTTTATATTGTTTTAATTTTTTAGGATAGAAAATGCCTATTTTACCACAAAATAATTAAAGTAATAAATATATAAAGTACCTATATACCGTAAAATCCCACGATATAGCAAAATATCCACGTTACAAAATTAGATATATACAATTTAAAAATCCGCGATACAGTGAGATCGTGAAAAGTGAATCACAATATGCTGAGGGACTACTGTACATTTTTTCCTTCTGCTAATTAAGAAGCACAAAGGAGAGGGGCAATCTATAAACCTCTAGGCTAATTTCCTAAAGCCTGTTCACATGCATTCCTTTGTGTTTGCACAAAGGTCACTCACTCACACAGTTTCTTGGTGTTTGGATTCTAGAAACCTTAATTCCCTGTGTTTGCAGCAGGGGATCACATTCACATCACCATTCACACTCCAGGCTTTTTTTTTTTTTTTTTTTAATAATTTTATTTTTTTAATGGGGTGACATCAATAAATCAAGATACATATATTCAAAGATAACTAGTCCAGGTTATCTTGTTGTTCAATTATGTTGCATACCCATCACCCAAAGTCAGATTGTCCTCTGTCACCTTCTATCTTGTTTTCTTTGTGCCCCTCCCCCTCCCCCTTTCCCTCTCCCTTTCCCCCCTCCCCCCCCCCAACCACCACACTCTTATCAATGTCTCTTAGTTTCACTTTTATGTCCCACCTACGTATGGAATAATGCAGTTCCTGTTTTTTTCTGATTTACTTATTTCGCTTCGTATCATGTTATCAAGATCCCACCATTTTGCTATAAATGTTCCGATGTCATCATTTCTTATGGCTGAGTAGTATTCCATAGTGTATATGAGCCACATCTTCTTTATCCAGTCATCTATTGACGGGCTTTTTGGTTGTTTCCATGTCCTGGCCACTGTGAACAATGCTGCAACGAACATGGGGCTGCATGTGTCTTTACGTATCAATGTTTCTGAGTTTTGGGGGTATATACCCAGTAGAGGGATTGCTGGGTCATAAGGTAGTTCTATTTTCACACACTCCAGGCTTTTTAACTAAAGTTCCCCGATCCAAGTTATAGAGAGTCCAAGATCAGATAGGTGATTCCCAGCACAAACTGAAATAACAACTGCAGAATCCTCATCCTTAGAGTAATACCTGAAAAACGGCAGATACTGGCCAGGGTTAGAACTCAGCTACCCTGTTTTAACCAAGCACAAGGGGGTTTGTCAGTCTCATGAAACAAGAAGAACAATGACAGATGATCTAAAACTGGTATTATGACTTAATGGCATTTTCATGATGGCTGTAGCATCTCCAGGAATCCCCCATGATCCAGGAAGGAAGGGAAAAAAAAATAGAAAAATAAAAAGAGAGTATGGCAGATTTCTGCTTCTATCACATTGACCAGAATGGAGTGCTGTGGACACCCTGCTGTAATGGAGGCTGGAATGAGGCGCAGTGGCTCCAGCCGCTGGCTAGAGGCTGGCAAAAAGGCAGGCTGTTGGGATAGAGAGTAGACTAGTTTATTGACAGTATCTGCAACAAAAATAGTTGTCAATAAATATTTTTTTTTAAAGAATGAGGGTGTCATTTGAGAGATTACCAGTGAGGTAACGGCTGCAGTCAGTGGCCAGGCAGTTGACTTAAGCACGCAGGTAAGTGCCCTTCTCAGACGGGAGCCTAAGTCAGCTGACTGCTAGCCATACAGTCTTTCCACCAGCCCCGAGATAGTGTCCGCTTCCTGCTTCTTCGCATTCCCCACCTTCATCACGCATCCACGCTGGGAAGGATGAAGGAGGAGGTCAGAGCTGCCCCTTGAGAAAGCCACAGTGATTCCATCTTCCTGCAAGCACCCGTTACAGGGCTCTCTGCTTTCACTGGTTTTTAAAAATATAGATAGCTCCAAAAAGTTAAACTATTTACCCTCAAGTCATCCAACTAGTAAATAGGTAAAGTCACAATTTAAATTCAAGTTTTGTGACGCACAGACACAAAGTTGCAAAAAGGCATACCATTTCTGAGCACATAAAGCATGAAACAACTGCAAAATTTTCATCTCATTTTATAATTTACATATTATTATGAAGCATTTGCTTTATTTTTTGGACCAATATTATTTATTTTAAACCTTTTATTATTTTTTATTGGGATATAACTGGCTTACAACATTATATTAGTTTTATGTGTACAAAATAATAATTTGATATTTTTAGATATTATGAAATGATCACCACAATAAGTCTAGCTAATCTCCATCACAATATCAGAATTTAATTATATCCCCAAATACTTATAGAATAAATGAATTCATATAGGACAAGTACCTTAAACTGCTTACATATCTATTTTAAAGATATACATTCTACCCACCTTCTGAAGGCTAATGGCTTCTTAATTATTCTGTCCAAGAACTACTTGGCTTTCCAACAGGCCCCGCCCATATTGAAGCTAGACTAGATTCCCTTCTGTACCATCAGCATTTTCACGGGATGGATTCGGGAAGCTGTTCTGACTCACACAAAAGAGTGTCTAACGATGGGAAAAGGCTCTTTCTATCTTTGCTGTGAGATGGCATAAGATCTTTATTAGGTCAGTGCCTCGCATGAACCACAAGCTTCTTAGGGAGGTAATCTGTCCAGCTCATCCTGTCACTCTTCAACTTAGTGCCACTCAGTAATGATGTGCTCTGGCTGTCATCTCTATTATCTTGGTGCAATAAAGCAGCCACCTCCTTCCATTTTCAGCTCATTTGGAGTCCGTTTAACATCTCCACTTGGATATATTTTGTAATTGCATCTGAAACCCCACTAAGGATTAACCATTCAAATAGTTATCAGGTGTATCTTGTGTAGGAGAGGAAAACTTGTTCTGTGTTTTCTTCTAGCTTCTTTGGTAGCCTAATAATTAAATTGACAGAAAACATTAAGAGGAGAAAAGTAAATTAAATTTTCTGTGTACAGAAGCCCCCAATAGACATGAGAAACATGAGAAGCTCTCAGCGATGGAGGTTTGCTTGGATGCAGTCCTGAGCGAAGGAGAAAGGGTCTGGGACTTCAAGGGGGAGGGGGGCAATTCACAGGAAGATGGGCAGATCAAATGTATAGTAAACAAATGTTTAGTGCTTATACAGATCATTCTTTCTGATGTAACAAGTTCTCTCTGGTAATAGGTCTCTGCCTGGTTCAGGCCCCTCATCTAAATTTTATCAGGCAGTTAAGGGAAAGGTAAAAAGCTCTTCTTGAGTGTGTTGTGCCTTCATTATTTTCAGCTCGAAATAATTCACATGCCAAAATGGTACATTCCGGGGCAGCCGGCCCTGAACCCCATCATGTGCATGAGAGAGCATGAGAGGTAGTGGCAAGTACATTTGGTTTTCAAGTGATGACAGAATCCAACAAACTTGATATAAAACCACCACCAACAAAATCTTGTTGGCATCATTTGGGAAAGGTTGCAATATTTATATACTTGAGTAGTCAAAGCCACATTCACACAATGAGATCTGACCCTCCCCCAAATCTCTTTTATCTTCAATAGATCTCGTTTTAAAGGTACCTGCCCATTTATTGTGGATGACAGACTAATAAAATGAAGTCATTTTAATAAGCGCTGTATCAGAATATCCCATCTTCTAATGTGGCAATGTGAAATTTCACCACTGGAGGAAACATTTAACATTCTGACTATTTTAATACTTTTAATAAATATTTGCAATTCCTATGATAAAGCATCCCAGTAGAAAATGCATTTTCTCTGAAATTTATGTGGCTGCTGGCAGGTGGCCATTTTCTAATTTTCTGTCTCACTTACATACATTTATTACAGATTTCTAACTACCCCTTTTTACTCTTTGACTGACTATGAACATGCTGTTTCTTCTGAATAGGAATGTGAGTGGTTAAAATTGAGAATGGGAAACGAGCATTTTGATTTGTGAACTGGAGGGCTGTCATATACCCTTGTGCTTGTGTGTGTGTTGGGGGTGGGGGTGTCCCTTAACATCCATTGTATTCAGCCCTATAGTGTGTCAATTTAAGAAATTTCCAAATCTGTAAGAATATTTTATGAATTTATTTGAGCCAAACTGTTGACGATTTCCAGAAAGTACAGTCTCAATGGATTAAGAAAATGTTCTAGAAAATGGCAATTTTACCACTTATTTTATATAGAGACATAAGGGGGTTACATGAAGTTGATTGGATTGGTGATAGATTAGGGAGGTGGGAGAAAGCAAATTGGGGGAATCTCTCTCTCAGATTGGATAAAAAGGACTGAAACTTCTTTTACAGAGGCTGGAATAAGAGGGTTCACAGTTAAATCACATGATAACAATAACAATGAGGACAACTGTGGGTTCCTGCCCTGGTGGAAAATGGGACACCTGCCGGGACGGGGGGAGAAAAGGAAGATTACCTGCATGTTATCTGGTATACACAATATTTTAGATGCAAAAGACAACAGATAGGCTAGATTTAAGGTAAATGTTGACGTTTTTTAGAGAAAAATACTTCCCTAGGACATGACTACCTGCCATGAACTGCTTTTAGTTTGAAAGTGTTCGTTTCAGACCATCCTGTGTGGTTACTTTAGGTCTCTGAGTTTGTAAGACCACCATGCAGGCTTTCCCTGGGCTTGTCAGGTTCAGCATGTGGCCCCCTCTCTGTCCACAAGTGCATTAGATCAAGTCTTCAGATTCACGTGGAGCTTGAGAATCCTTGCTTGGTTCTTCAGAACAGTGAAAGGTTGGGGGGCATGAGGGTAGAATTGGGAGTGGGGTTTAGGTAATTATTTCTACCTATTAAACTTGAGGCTTACTCATGGACTGTAGCAGAATCCATGAAATTCTTGTTAGAGGAATAAGGCGTAGAGAGCTAGTAATATCCAGGTTAAGTAAACTGTATTTTAAAATCTAAAGAAAGGGAACTATTTAAGAAAATTCTATTGTAAACCTTTTTGAAGAATAAAAGAAATAACAATAACTTTGAAGTTTGTCATTACCCCTTTGTTGTTCAAATAAGTTTGTAAAATAGGATTTTTATGTTTGCTCGCTTATAGTTTGCATTGGGGGCTGGACAGCGCCAGGTATATGTGGTCTGTGAAATTGCAAATTACCTTCCTGCTTGGGAAGGGCCATTGTTTTGCTAATGTTTGCTGGAGGAGAGGTTTTGGGGCCAGAAAGTTTTTTGTTTTTTTTTTTTTTTAATAATTTTATTTTTTTAATGGGGTGACATCAATAAATCAGGATACATATATTCAAAGATAACAAGTCCAGGTTATCTTGTCGTTCAATTATGTTGCATACCCACCACCCAAAGTCAGATTGTCCTCTGTCACCTTCTATCTTGTTTTCTTTGTGCCCCTCCCCACCCCCTTTCCCTCTCCCATTTCCCCCCCCCCCCCCCCCCCGTAACCACCACACTCTTATCAATGTCTCTTAGTTTCACTATTATGTCCAACCTACGTATGGAATAATACAGTTCCTGGTTTTTTCTGATTTACTTATTTCACTTCGTATCATGTTATCAAGATCCCACCATTTTGCTATAAATGTTCCGATGTCATCATTTCTTATGGCTGAGTAGTATTCCATAGTGTATATGTACCACATCTTCTTTATCCAGTCATCTATTGATGGGCTTTTTGGTTGTTTCCATGTCCTGGCCACTGTGAACAATGCTGCAATAAACATGGGGCTGCATGTGTCTTTACGTATCAATGTTTCTGAGTTTTTGGGGTATATACCCAGTAGAGGGATTGCTGGGTCATAAGGTAGTTCTATTTTCAGTTTTTTGAGGAACCACCATACTTTCTTCCATAATGGTTGTACTACTTTACATTTCCACCAACAGTGTATGAGAGTTCCTTTTTCTCCACAGCCTCTCCAACATTTGCTATTACCTGTCTTGCTAATAACAGCTAATCGAACAGGTGTGAGGTGGTATCTCATTGCCGTTTTGATTTGCATTTCTCTAATAGCTAAAGAAGATGAGCATCTTTTCATATATCTGTTGGCCATTTGTATTTCTTCCTGGGTGAAGTGTCTATTCATATCCTCTTCTCATTTTTTTATTGGATTGTTTGTTTGTTTGTTGTTGAGTTTTATGAGTTCTTTGTATATTTTGGATATTAGGCCCTTATCTGAGCTGTTGTTTGAAAATATCATTTCCCATTTAGTTGGCTTTCTGTTTATTTTGTTATCAGTTTCTCTTGCTGAGCAAAAACTTCTTAGTCTGATGTAGTCCCATTCATTAATTTTTGCCTTCACTTCTCTTGCCTGTGGAGTCAAATTCATAAAATGCTCTTTAAAACCCAGGTCCATGAGTTGAGTACCTATGTCTTCTTCTATGTACTTAATTGTTTCAGGTCTTATGTTTAGATCTTTGATCCATTTTGAGTTAATTTTTGTACAGGGGGACAAACTGTAGTCCACTTTCATTCTTTTGCATATGGCTTTCCAGTTTTCCCAGCACCATTTATTGAAGAGGCTTTCTTTTCTCCATTGTGTGTTGTGGGCCAGAAAGTTTTGAAAAGAGGGAGAAGAAGAAGAGAGAAGCCATGTTTGCAAAGTGAGAGAAGAGAGAATGCAGAGTGCTGAAGGAGAAGCCATGTTGGCAGGGAAAGAGAAGGTGTGCAGATGGGGAACCAGAGCTGAGGGGTCTTGGAAACTAGCTCCGCTGAGACTGGTGGGGCCTTTGATTCTAGGAGGAACTGGAGAAGATTCTCCTGGATGTGGAACCAGAGAATGTGTCAGTGGCTTTGGGAGCCCTGAGTGAAAGGGAAGTGTTTTCCTATGTGTTTGCTCATCGGCCAGTGTGAAACTTTAATAAAGGATGGCCCACCATTTTTTGGCTCCCCTGTTTCTTTACCATCTGCCTGAATCCAATGGGAACCTGCATGTGAATGGCCACAAAGGCTGTGGCCTCTGACCATACACCCTTCATGCCTATTTCCAATCTTGGTTAGGTGTTTTCATGTAAAATGCCTGGGTATACCTCAAACTCAAACAATTTAACACAAAGCTTACTCTGCCTGCTCCTTCCTACTCCCTACAGTCTGGTATACTCAAAATTGAACCCCTTATCTATATGCTGGATCTCATTTCCAGTTATTGCCCTTCCCTAATCAGACAGAAAGGGAATATGAGTCTTTTTCAGGCATTTTATTTTTATATATATTATCCAATGCCTTCTTACCCTACCATCTTAAGTCTCTTTACTCATTTTCTCCTTCAATTTCCACTGTTGCTGCCCTGGCTTAATTATTTATGATTGCTAATGACCACTATGTTTTATGAATCATTAATCATTGTATTATCTCATTTAAGCCTTTCAACAGTTCTAGAGTCAGGTGATACTAATATCATCCCCCCTTTACAAACAAAGAAAAAAGCAGAAAGTCTCAATGACTTGCTCAAGGTTACTTAGCTAGGAGGTCTTAGCATTGGGATTTAAACCTGATAGTTTGACAGTAGAAATGAAGCTCTGAACCATTGGACTCCACCTGCTGCTGTAAAAACTTCATAACTGTTCTCCCTGCTTGCTTTATCTTGTCTCTCCCATTCCTTCTGCTTATTTCTGCTAGAGACTGCCTATAAAAATATGGGCCCATGCCACAACCTACTAAACCTCTGATGGTGCCCTTATACCTATTATTTATTTATGTAATCATTCATTCATCATTCATTCCTTCATTTATTTGACAGTGTTTGTGGACCATAAATTATGTACCAAGCACAGTGTAGGTACTGAAGATATTGTTAAAACAAAAATCATCCAAAGTTCTTGCCCGGTGGCTGACAAGTAAGGAAATGGTGATACAACATCAGCCTGGGTAGTGATAGGTACCACAAAAAAAGACAAAGGAGAGTAAAGAATACTGAGGGAGAGATTTGTTGTTTTAGACAAGATGATTAGGAAAAGCATCTGAAATGAAAAACATTTAAAAGTAGGCCCAAATAATAGGAAGGAAAATGCATTCCAGGCCAAGGTGGGAGAGCATTGATGAGAAACAGAAAAGCAGTATCCAGTGCTTGATGCAGGGCTCTACTAAGCCTGCCCCCAAGCAGCCAGGAGCCAGTGATGGAGCCAGGATACTGTGCTGACACGAGATAAGCTGAGGGGAGATTGGGGCCCTGTCGATTATGCTGGTTGCTTTGGAATAATATTCCTTTTCCTCTCACACATGACATTATATTTCTTCTAATCTCTTTGTTAAGGAGGCAATTTGTCACGATGTACCTGCCGTCTTCAAATTAGAGCTTGTGCTTTACTATCTAGCTTCTTGACTATATCCATATTAAAGCTTCTCTTCTCTGACTTCTGAAAATTTCCCCATCCTTTAAAGCCTATTTCCAATGCCACAATCTGAGTTAATTCTTCTCTTGTATCCAATCCTGCTATAACTCCCTCCTCAACAAGGAAAAACAAGGGGACTGAATGTGAAAGGACTGTCACAGGTCAGGCTGCCTGGGATTAAATCCCATTGTCCCCTTTGTTGGCCAGAGTTCTCCAGGGCTACCGAGGACATCTTTTCAAGTCTAGTTTGGTGTTGCCATTTAAAAAATATAATACTAGAGGAGCAATTGCATAGGGCTTTCAAATAAATAAATGAGGCTATACCTGTACATAGTACAAATGCAATAGATTTTAACTTTAAATTATTTAAAGGACTTCTGAGATCTGAATGCCTTTTTCTTATCAACCTAAAAATATGCTCCAGCATTATGCTTCTCTGCAGTTGTTTTTCTGGGCTAGACTTTAAGCATCTTGAGAGCAAGGACCATATTCAATTTATCATAGTATTTCTTTTACAGCCCTTGCTTAGAATAGATGTTAATAAAACGGGTCAAAAGTATTTATTATTCAAATCACAAAATGATGTGCTTCACCTGAAACATTTAAGATACAAATTAGTGAAAGATTTTGTGAAGTCTAAAACCAATTATATTTTCTTTTTTTTTACAGTGGGGTTAAGATAAAGGGTTTAGGAAATACAGCAACACATGGAGAGGATCTCGGGGCAAGGAAGAATCTTGAACAAAACACAAAAAGTACTACATTTAGAGAAAATATTGATGAATCAGATTGCACTAAAATTTAAAACTTCAGTCCATCAAAAGTAAGTGAAATGACAAGATATAAATTATAAGGATGTATTTGCAATATATGCAATCAGCAATGATTTTACATTTAAAGTGCACAGAAAATGTCTACTAATAGATTTTTTAAAAATATAAACCAACAGAAAAAATAGAGAATAGTATGCCAAAGAGAAATTTTACAGAAAATAGGACACAAACTGTGAATAAACAAATGAATAAAATGATAAAAAAATTTTATAGTTAATGGAAAAATGTTAAAGCTCTTGATAAGATAAAATTTATGCTCACAAGGCTGGTAAAAATTAAGATGTTTGGTAATAATTACTGGCAGTAAGGATGTGAACCCTTGTGAATACATAGGCAAGTCTGGTGAGAGTAAAAACTGATACAACCATGTTGGGTTATACTTTGGTGCCAGTTTCTGAATTTGAACATTTGCGTGCCTTATGGGCTAGCAGTTTTACTTCTATTTATGTGAGTTAGAATAACTCTTGCTCATGAGCCCCAAGAGATATGCACAAGAATATTCATAGAAGCACTGAGTATAAGAGGAAAAACCTGGGGAAAATATGTTATAGACTGAATTGTGTTTCCCCCACAATCTATATGTTGAACCCTTAATCCTCAATATGTCCATATTTGGAGATAGGATAAACTGGGTCATAAGTGGGGCTCTAACCTAGTAGGACTGTTATCCTTATGAAAAGAGGAAGAATGATCTGGAGTGCGCTTGCACAAAGCCTATGTGAAGACACTGTGAGAAAAGAGCTGTCTGCAAACCAGAAGAAAGTCCTCACCAGGAACCAACCATGCCAGTGCCTTGATTTTGGACTTCTAGCCTTTAGCACTATAGGAAAATAAACTTCTATTATGTACCCAAGTCTGTGGTATTTAGTTATGGCTTCCCAAACAGACCAACACAATACATAAACCACCTGTGATATATAAGCACAATGGAACATTATGTATCAATAAATATGAATGACCAACAATTAGACCTCACAAGGGGAAGCAACTTAAAAAACATATTTACTGATAAAATCAAGTCATAAGACTTTATTCAAAAATATACTTTTTTATATAATTCTTAAAAACAAGAAATAATTCAATATTTTGGGATATATGCATAAGGTTTAAGACTATTTCTTTTTAAATCAAGGGAATAATGAACGTAAAATTTAAGACAGTGAAAAGACTGAGGAATAAGTTGAAGAAATATTGGTATTGTCAATGCTCTGTCTAGTTTCTAAGTCAGGTAATGACTTTACAGATACCACTTTTATTATGTTTAAACCTGTTTTTAGATAACATGATAATGTTTGAAGTGTATCAAATATTACATAAAAAAGAACAATAACTGTTTTTTAAAAAGTACTTTTCTCATATATGCAGCAGTATAGCCTTCAACTTTTCTTTTAATTGCAATTTCTTTTTTATCACTTTTCTTCGCAACCTTTGTCTTTTTCTTTTTTCCATATAACTTGTTTTTTTATAAACTTTAAAATTAGGGAAATAGTCAGTTTCATTAATTTTTGTTATGAAAAATATACTACTAATAAAAGAGATGTGTGAGTACAATATTCAGAATTGATTCCAGTATAAAATTAACTCTGTTACTTACAATATTTAATTTGTGTATGCAAAGTACCCTAGTCACCGAAAAGATAATTGATTTTGCTCTGAAATCTTTCAGTCTACATATTAATTTCATCTTCTCTCTCAGACCCACATACTCACTGGAACTCATTGGTATTATTTGTGTGAACTTAGAGGAGTTGCAATATCAATAAGTTTGTCAAACATCATTATATCCAGTCTCCTGGGTAGAATTTGTTTATGTTATCCCAATTCTATTACTGTACAACATTGAACAACTGCCTTCTAATACTTTAGGAATTTTCTTATTTTACCAGTCACATTCACCATTGAAGGTTAAATGTTCCTGCAAAATCTTAGCTACATTAAAATACTTTTGCCAAACTGTCTAGCAGCCAAGGGAGCATATTTTCCATCTGTACTTAGTAAGTTAAAAAAGAATTTAAATTTTAAAAGTATGTGTTGATAGCCTACCATATTCTTCAGGTAGTTGAGGGACTCCAGCCCATTTACAAAATAAGCAGTGGGGATGTTGGTGGAACGGGTTGTGATAAACTCCCCCAATAATATATTGCATTTTTGTAATATTTTACTGCTGCTTGTCCTAGCCTACAATCTCCAAAACAAACTGTCAGTTTTACCACATGGAGTGTCTTATGAAAACCACACTCACAGTTGGCTCTAATCACAGAGTTGTATGTGAGACATCATCCAAAAAAACAGAGTGCACTATTGAAGTATTATTATTTTATTTTTTTCTTTAGAAAATAAGTTAAATGTGAAACCTTATTTCAACATTAATAATTCAGAGTGATACCCATCAACACCACCACTACCAGCTAGGAGAGTTTGACCATTAAACAATAAGTTTCTTTTTATAAATATCAATGTTATTGGCTGTCTGTGTGTGAACAGGAAACACTGAAGAAATGAGGAAATGTTCCTGTCGCCTGAGGGATTGTAATAAAAAGGTTTTCTTCTACAGGTGATCCCCAAACCTAAACTGCATTAATTTATCTTTTCAAATAGAGTTTTATCTATTCTCTCATTCAGCTAAATTCGTTTTCCTTCAGATGCTAAATCTGTACATCCCAAAGGCATGCATACAAAAGCAGACTTCCTTGTTCCCTAATTATCTTTGGTGGAATTAGTATCATCAAAAGAAAATCCCAGCGAAATCAACTTACACAACTAGGAGAACAGGAAACAGCATGTCATTTAAAAAGTCATCTGTTGAATGTCCCACCCACAGGAGCACAGGGATTGAAGCCAATACTGTCTGCTAGAGATGTCATCAGGGCTGGCTGGGGAGAGAAGATCAGATGCTACCAGGTCTTCTAACTGTCCTAGTGGTTGTGTTATTGCAAGGAGCTCTGGAGACTGGAGGAATGCTGTGAGTGGAACTTTGCAGTTTGTTGGATCTATGCTCAAAGAACCACTACTTTTATTCTCAGATTTAAAGATCTTGACATTTGGAGTGAAGACTAAACTTCTTGTGAAGTTGCATACATTCCATTGTGTGACATTAGATTAAGAGCAACTGGGGTTGACCACTATAACTTTGGGAGGTCTGCTGGGGCTTTGTGTTGTGTGGTAATGAATTTTTATTTAGTTTTTACTTTTGTTGGGTAGACTGGAATTTATAAATATAAATGGGAGGGCTGCTGGCCATTATAGGAACTGTAATTCAATCCACAGGGGGCTCTGATAAAACTTATACTGGGTTCTTATAGTTTACATTATCTGCAGCTCTGAATTACAACCTGGTAGTGTCTCTTTTCTCATGGATTATCATATCTGTAATGATAACAAAATCATGCTAATTCATTCCAATTTTTTTTTTTTTTCAGTGACACTGAAGCTGAATAGCCCCTCCAGCCAGCCTCTTAACATCAAAGTGCTTTTTTCCTGTCGCACCTCTTAAAAACAAAACTGTATTCCACTCCTCGGCACACTCGAATCTTTCTATTTCTATTACAATAGTTCATTAATTTGACTACCTCATGGCTTTGTAGCTTGGAAAAAGGGCAGCACTGCAAAACACTTGAATCCACGGTAACCTCTGGCAGGGAGGTTCTGTTCTTCCAAATATTTCAGCTATTTCCTCCCCGCTGACTCGCTATCATGTTTGAGTTCCTGTGAGGAGCAGATATGAATCGTCCCCTCCCATCTTAGGCATCATAAATATCTTTCAAATAATAGATAATTCACCTGATCTTATGCGTTCCTGTGCACTTAAGAGGTTCTCAGTGTGAAGAGAAAAATGCATTTTGATTTGAGGCATCCCCAGGTTTTATAGGGGTGGTAAATTACATCCCTCTAATGGTGGAGGAACTACTGCTCCCGTCATCAAATGCCAGCGTTATCTCTTTCTTTTCCCCTTCCCCAGCCTCAAAAGAGACATCTGAAAATCGACTCCCTCCTGAAAAACAGCAAGATCCTCCTGTATGGAGGCCCGTGTTTGCGACATTAAATAAATGTGTGTGGGCAACAAGCACTACAAGGGTCTGTGGAAAGTAAGGGAATCACATTACTTTAAATCCCTGGGAGGGAGCGTGAACCTCCCTACAAAGCAGCCATTCCCTTTTCGTGCGCTCTAAAGATTCCACACGTGTCCTTATTTTGGACCTACATCTGCCTGGGTCAAATTTCTTAGTCTTAATTGTTCTCTGAAGCTAACCTGTCAGTTTTATCTCTTTTTAAATCCAATCTCCCCCAGATCTGACAATAGTTATCAGATTCATTTGAAATCTTCTCTGTACCGTTCCTACAAGTTTTGCTTCTATGACATGGATTCCGGAACCCTCCCAATCCTGGTCAGCCATTCTCAAGGTGTGTCACTGTCAGGATGACCACACTTACGTATTGTCTTAGGTTAGCTTCTTCTGAAAGCAACCTGAGCCCACGTCTTGGTGCACATGGTTATTTGGGAGGTGATTCTAGGAAGATCAAGTGAGGAAGAGTGGAGAGTGAGCTAGGGAAGGCAGAAAAGCCACAAAGGGTGTGCTGTTACTGAGCTGATTTCTACCGTGGGCAGTGGGGCTCCATTGCACCGGGAACTCTCTAAGAAACCATGCCAAACACACCTCAGGCTTGTTTTTCCAGGGGTTGGGATGGGGAGGCTGAGGCGTGTATCCACTGCCACCCGCCCCCTCACTGGTAGAGGGGTGCCAGGGTGCAGAATGCCCACCCCTACCTCGTTGTGCCGTACTGCAGAGGGCAGTACTCAAGGAAAACCCTCTGTAGTGAAGGAAAGAGACGCAGGCTTTTGAGGTGGACAGCGGTGAGTCTGCTGGAAACTGTCCTCCTCAGCGTCAGGGGAGTGCAGTGACAGAGGGGACGTGGGGCAGCTGTGTGGCCAGGCTGGCAATAGAAACATGACTTTGGCCACATAGAGAGCAATAGGACTGTTGAGCCCACGAAACAGAAATTTAAATCCTGCCCAAAGCATTAAATTTTCAAAACATATTAGGAATATACAAGCCAAACCAAATATGTTGTCCTGTTTATAACTCTTGCCAGAGTGGGGCAATTGGGACGGTGGCAAATTTGAAATGTATATCCTAGCTAAAGGAGGCTGCCATTTCCTGACTCCAGCCAGTTGTTACCATTTAAGGTTACAGACTGAACACTTCCAGGTCTTTTGATTCTTTCTATGAGAATCTAGAAATCCAGAATTTATGAGAAATCTCTTGATGTGTAAACACTGTATGAACTGAATTTCTTTGGGCCCCATGAAGCACATCTTGGGGTATCTCTCTCATTTGTAGTCTCTGTCCCAGTAGCAATAGCAATCACAGCCCAGGGGGTGTGGGGCTCAGAATCTCAGAAGTGTACAAAGTGGCTCATCTGGGCATTTCTGGGAAAATTGGTTTTACTAATGTAAGCTTATTCAAAAGAAATAAAGTTTCTAATATAGCTAAAAAAAACTCAAAAAGATTAAAGACGTGCAGTGAGACGGAGGTCGGCAGTGTCCACTAGATGGACTCCATTTGCGTTGAGTGGAACTCAAGCTTTGGGGTAGGGCTGGGGGGTGCTCCAAAATAAGTAAAGAGCTTTGTTCCCTTGTTACTGTCACCCCGATTAAAGCAGCATTGCTTTGCATCAGGAAAATTTAAGGTAGAGCTTTGATCTTTTCTCTATTAAAATAAAGTAATGCATTTTTCTGACCTCAGGAAGTAGTCTTAATTAGGGGCCTTGAATGAAATAATTGACCTTGACCTTGCCTTCAGCTCAGGTCATAGCACTGTTATCAACATGACTTATCGAGAATTAAGATGTGCTGCAATAAGGACTGTGTATTTAATAATTCTATGTTTTTGAATTTAAAGCTCCAGAATACTTACACTGCAAGGCCAAATACTAGCTTTGCAGTGGCCAATAAGGAAATACGTTCTGTCAGAATGAAATCTGTGCTGAGATTGTGCATTGATAAAAAATAGAGTCTTTGTTGAAACACTAGTATGGATGATTTTTTTTTTTTGACCTACTTCATTCTCCCAACAGCCACCTTAACATCATTTTTTAATTGTGAAATGTCTTTTCTCTGTGTGGGAGAGTTTCTTTTAAAGCATTGGCACAAAGACTGGAAACAGAAACGTGCAGAAAAAGCCCTGGACTAAAAGGCAAGAGAGTTTATTCCTGTCTTCACTTTTCACTATCCAGCGTGGCCTTGGGGGATGTTTTCATATGCTCGTGCTCATCTTTACATTTCTTACAGCTTTATTATCTCATATAGTTAATGCAATTGTTGTCTAACTTTTTATTTGACCTTTCTATGTCTTTTTTCCCCCTAAAAGTCAAACTACGATCAATTCTTCTTACGAAGGAAAACTCTGGACAATATGTTAAGATGACAAAATATGTCTGTGTTGTTTCTGAAACCCTTTTTTTTTTAGTCTTTCTTCTCTTCTATGACCTACTTCCTCCGTTTCTGTCCCTTTACTCATACTCACACTTGGTGACACCAGAAAACTCTAACTCTCTCAACAGATTGAATTCTCACTCAAAATTGCCATGCAACCATTTACCCCATAGTAAGAAAAAGCTAACAGGTTGTTGTCCTTTGTTGCATTTGCACTTATTTCTGACAGAGGTAAGATTTTATTCTCCTATTGTAGGAATTCAGGAAATAAGTATCTAGGTGAGAGAGGTTTTAGGGTCCTAGTAACAAATGATTTCTACTCTCCTTCAAGAACTTGTCAAAGGAAATGGAGTATATATGCAGCACGGAAACCTGAGGCTCCCACTTGTCCAGATTATAGAGACAGACTGTGGAAGGGCCAAGGAAACAGCTCAGGTCTTCTGTGCTTTTCCAACAACATAAGGCAACATTTATTCGATGACTGCCTACTAGGCAAGATGCTGGGGGTGGAAAATTACATGTGACTGCGTTTGCCCTTTAGGAATTCACAGGCTAGTGGAGGAGAGGTGTGAAAGCTTAGGTTTATAGGACGGTGCACTGTTTGCTCTGTTAGGTCCATGCAGGTCCTGGTAAGATGGTGTTTGGCCCAGGCCACCAGACCCCATTGTGTTTTCAACCTTTTCAGAAGTTCTGTCCAAGGTAATCCAATCAGACCACTAGCAATTTTTCCCCATCCTCGTCTCCTAATAAGTCATCTTTCTCTCCACTTCTCACTGTTTTGTCCTTGCTGTTAATCCACTCCAATTGCTCCATTATCCTACCTCCCCAACACATAAACCACATCCTTATCTCTGGTTTGGGCAAGAAAGTCATTCCTGGCTCTTTCCTGTATGCCTCAGGAAGGATGTTCTCTGGCTGCTCCATTAGTCCTAGGTATCATTTTGGTTTACCTGTCATGGTGCCATTAGCGCCAATAATAAAGATTTTAGAGACCCTCTGAGAACCCAGAGGAGAAAATATTCATAGAAATAGTAGAGTGAGTTAGTAACATCTTCATCAAGGAGACACGTTTTCTCTTCATTAGAAGAGCAGCCTGGAGAGGGGGACAACAGGATTCAGACGGAGGGTTGAGTGCACATAAGAGCAGAAGTCACGACAAGCAAGACGTGTCTGAGCAAGAGTGAGAGGCTTCGGGAGGGGTCAGGTCTGCACCTGCAGGCCCTGTTATCCACGTATATTTCATCGGAGAGGAGCAGTGCTACCAAATCAAAAAGGACAGGGTCGATCTTGTATATGCAATATATACATGGAAATATGGAAATGACAGGAGTTGCCTTATGAAAGAAGATGTCAGGAAGAACCTTGCTATTGGGCTCATTTCATCTCATTGATTATAAATGGTTATTGGTAGAAATAACTTTATAACTTATCTTGGCCCTAGAACTTCTCTCTCTCTCTCTCTCTCTCTCTCTCTCTCTCTCTCTCTCTCACACACACACACACACACACACACACACACACACACACACACACACACACAATTCTCCCATCACTCTCCACTCTCTCTCCTCCAAACTGTCTCCTCTCATTTTGCATTTGGCCCTGAGATCCTGAGATTTTTTTCCTTTAACAATAGGTGTGGCCCATCTTTCTGATTATACTTCTTCCCCCTGGGAGGTAAAGATTTATCCTGACAAGCTGTTTCGAACTGCTGGGGGAATATTAATGAAATCTAAACATGAGTTGTGCAGAAGTGCAGAGAGTACCTGAGATGCCTGAAAGCTTGCCGGAAAGCTTTCGTGGGAGATTAGGGGCAGCTGTGAGGAGCGGCGTGGGGCGGTGGCGAGCTCCCGGCTCCATATTTCCCCATCCAGGGATTGCTAATTACTAATACAGTACAGGAACGGTATGCTATGTCCTTACAATTGCAGATGCCTTTTCAAAGATAATCTTTAATAGTTTATTTGACAACCTGTAAAATTATAGAAAATTATTAGTCTTGGGAATTACAAAAATCCCTGTAGTACCGTCAAACAATAAAATTATAATTACCTGCGGGTAATTGAAATTTAACTGTTTTTTTATTGTATATTACACATCAATAGCAACATAAGTTCAAGAGGTTGTTTTTTTTTCTTTTCCTTTTTTCTTGCAAAACCTGAGAAAATGGACAGCACTGTTGGGGGCTGTGAGTTTCTGTCACAGTACTGAGCTGGAACAATTCTGATTAAAGCCCCATGTTTGAGACCGTCATTAGACCTGCATTAAATTACATATCTGGAGTGTTAAAAAATACAGAGTACAGTAGCTTTTTCTCAGCTACCTAAGGTAGGTAGTTAAGGCCTTGATTATCCTTAAAGATCTCTTTTTTCCCTCCACTGAAAGTCATTGTTTCTTTCATTAAACATAAAACACATTTAAGAACACTGAACTGTGCAGACAAGAATATTAGTATGGCATATTCCAAAGTACCTTTGTTCTGTATTCATTGCTCTGGGTTGACTTCTGCAGTGTATAATGTGATTTTATTATTTAGTTCTCATTCAGATGAACTGAATAGGACTGGCGTTGCCTGGGACCTCTAATTCCTTGGGCTTTGGATAAAGTAGGTACTTGCCTTCTTCTTCACCCTCATCCAACCTCCCTTTCCACCACCACCCCAATATATTTTTTAAAAGTCACACTGCACTTTCTTTTTTTTTAAATATTTTTTTAATTTAAGTATATTTATATACAATGGCAGAGAAAGACAAATACCATATGTTTTACTTATACGTGGAATCTAAAGAATCAAAACAAATAAACAAACATAACAGAACAAAAACTTAAGCCTTTTCAAACCAAAGCAAGGTGCTGGCACTTCAATTGCTCCCTGTCACGTCTCTTTTGGAGGAATGGCCTTTATCATAGCATCTCCAGGCTCCACTCTCTGCTTTCTTTTGTTTAAAGTAACCTTCTGGTTCTTGGATTTTCCTAGCTGAACAGTGGTTTAACTGAATGGAAAGAAAGCAATAAACCTGTATATGGAAAGAAAAAGAAAAAGAGGTCATAGGTAACAGGGCTGGCTCCTTTGCAGACATTGACTCTACCCTTGCTGTCCCTCCTTACCCAGCTCCACCCTCCCACCCTTGCCTCAGAGTCCTGCCACTTTCTGTCTATAAACTTGATCTCCACTGTGAGGCCTTCAGGGAAGTGTGGGTGCTCAGAGTAGCCCCTTGAAGCTCTTATCCAGAAGTAGCTACTTCAAGCCAAATTGTGTGATCTGGTTCCTTCTCTGTGGTTTGGACAGTATAGGGAATTTAAATCTACTTTTGTTTCACCAGTTACTGATTTTCACTTCTATACCTGGATAGAAGAAAATGGGGATCAAAGAATGTGGAAGGTTCCAGACTGCTATTAGAATTTAGCCAGGAGGTTAGTGTCCTCCTTTCTTCTGTAAGTGGTCTAAGGGGTTCAGTGGGGGAAGACAAGAGGCCGCCATGCCTATGGCCACTACTGGGAAGTTCCTGGCATATGAGGCAGAAGAAGGAGGAGCTAATTCATCCAAACTTGTGCCTTAATTGTATTAAATGAAGCAGGAGAGAGAGGACAAAAGAAAATGAAGTTGAGAAACAACAGCATCAACTCATTTCTTCTTGTGTCCTCCATCATTAATTTATTCACATACAAGATGGCAGACACTAAAAAGATCATACATATAACCTCCACTCTCTCTGTCTTTTCAGGTAGGGTATCATCAAGATTTTCCATTTATTGGCTTAAGCCATAACTTCATAAATTTTAAGAACTGATGTTGAAAAGCAAATGTACATAAAGTATTTCTTTTGGAAAAAGCTACTCCCCTTAGAATTAGTTTTATATAATGATTGAATGAGTCTCCTTAAAACATCCAATCTTATTTTCTATATCCAAAGTTTTGTTAGGATATATGTGTACCATCCTGGACATTAAATGCATATTGCAAAAGAATGGAAAGCTGAGATATTGCCTTTGTGTAGATGAAAGTTCAAAATGGATAATGTCCCTCTATAGACTGGGGTAAATGCAGCAGTTTGAAGGCCCATGAATTCATGATTTTTTTAAATATCAATTTGGTGTGATCTTTTAAAACAGGAAACTAGCTCCCATCTGGTCTACTCATTAATCATCTTTCTTTTCCCACTCCAGTAAGCTCCATGAGGATAGGCACTTTGTCATGATCATCACTCTCATGTTCACAACCATTCACTGCTTTCACACTTAAAATAAAATCAAACCTTACATGTCTGGCCCCTGCCTGCCTCTCTAACCTTGTATCCCACCATCTTTCCATTTCTCTCCAGCCACCTAGTCTCTTGGCATTCGTGAATGCATCAGATTCCACCCACTTTTCCCCCTCAATCAGTTCTCCTCTCACCTCCTCAGGGAGGTCTTCTTGACTGCTCCTCCGAAATTTGCATCCCACCAAACCCGGCATTCTGTTTCCCCTTAGTCTGCTTTGTTTTTCTACATAATACGGTCCCATCTAGAAAGAGTTTTAGCATGATAATAACTTAGTAATATTTTTTGAATGGTTAGCATTTTAGCAAATGAAGAACGTCCCAGGATGGGAAGTGGGTATAGAGATTAAAGTTATACACCAGGGTTCTTAGGACCATGAATAGATACAGAGACAGCAGAAGGGGTTTGTGTGGATCAAAATAACTAATTACCAATGAATTATTTTGACTTTTGTATAGAAATTTGTTATGTCTGATTTCTAAAGTGAAACTAGATGATCTATGCAGAATTAAAGACTCTGCATAGGGCCCAAAAGATCAGCATTACATTGGGGAGATAAATGTAGAAACTATCAAACCCATAATAAGGTAAAACCTGGTTCCCACCAATTTAATCTCTATTAAAAGCCTCATAAACCACATTTTGGTAAAAAGGACTAATATCTATCTCACTTCTATCCCCAGCTTCTAACTCAATTGGCATATGTTTCTTCATATTCCTCTTTAAAAAGTCAATGGTTTATAAAATCATCCAAATACCTGAATCCTTCCCTAGTCAGAAAAAGTCACTAAATGCAAAGGAATTTAAATTGCACACACTCCATAACCCCTCAGGCTTTTATCCTCCAAGTGCAAGTTTTATTTCCAATATGAGAAATACACATCAATTTCAGTAAATTTGGAGTGAATGGCTTTATGATTTTGACTCTACACCCCAATTTTAACCCAAGGATAGGCTTAAAAACAACCAACTGTTATTTTTCTCGCTCTGTCCCATAACTTTGTCCATTCTTTTTTCTACTTCCTTAAGAGGGAAAGTGTAAGCCTCTTTCTCAGCAGACCCCTCACTTGTGGAGTCCTGCGAGAGGAAAGTCCTGTGGAGTCCCGCAAGGAGTCCCTCTAAGACAGTGCTCTAAACAGGCATTCCTTTCCTGAAGACTCTTTAGTATCCTAGTATCCTGTGTGTGTGTGTGTGTGTGTGTGTGTGTGTGTATGTGTGTGTGTGTGTGTGTATGACAGAGACAGAGGGACAGAGAGAAAGACAGTTAGGGACAGAGTTGAAAAGCATCAATTCTTTTTTGAGGCACCTTAGTTGTTCATTGATTGCTTTCTCACATGTGCCTTGACTGGGGGGCTACAGCAGAGTGAGTGACCCCTTGCTCAAGCCACTGACCTTGGGCTCAAGCCAGCAACATTGGGCTTCAAGCCAGCGACCTTTAAGCTCAAGCCAGTGACCATGGGGTCATATCTATTATCCCACACTCAAGCCAGTGACCTTGTGCTCAAGCTGGTCAGCCCGCATTCAAGCTGCATTAACCTGTGCTCAAGCCAACAACCTCAGGGTTTTGAACCTGGGTCCTCCACGCCCCAGTCCAATGCTCTATCCATTGCACTACTACCTGGTCAGGCTAGAATCTTTACTATGCTTAAGAGGCAGACCTCCTCATTCCATGGTCTGAGGGTCAAGGATCACGTGAAGGCCCAATAAACCACTCAGTGTGGGCAGTGTCCTTTGCTCACTGCAGCTTAAGGCTCTTTGAATCTTATCTTTTAGAAGGTTTGAAGTGTAGAAAGCTAGACAAAGTGCCAACTTCTGGCCTTCTAGAAGATTCTCATCTCTTGTGATCTGCTTTAAAAGGACATCCTCTTCTAACATCCCCAGTCCATTTGGGAAACTCTACAAGGGCTTTGTAATGTGTATCATGCCAAGTTCGATATCTCTTCCTCAGTTTCCACATTCTATGGGTACCAAATTTCTCTAAATCAGGATTACTAAGGGGATGGAATGCTTTCAAGTCTGGAGGAGCCCTCACACTTCTCTGAGTTTTATAAGCTTGTCAAAGAAACTACAGGCCTGGTTGACAATCTTACATTCCTTCCAGCAATGAGAGTCCGGGTTTTAGCTCAGGCCCAGATCACTCTTGTCATGAAAAAGTGAAACTTCTGTTCTAGCTAATTCAGTCTTCAGCACATTTGCTACTGTTTTTTAGAAGCCAGAGGCGATTTACAAGAGAACTTGCAAAGCCATTTTGCCTGAACAAATTCTCCATCTGGTGATTCACTGAACATGATCTCATATTTCTTAAAGGAAGAAACAAGGAATGGACTTAGGAGGCCTCATGTTGATGTTTACCTGCCAAGACATCTTATTCAGCTGACTCTCCAGCCCCATTTGTAAATTTACATTTAAAAACACTCTTTTGGTATAATTTCCCATTATTTCTTTGCTTCTAGCTGTCTAAGGTCTGTGAAGCTGGGAGTTGGGGGCCCTATGCACATAAATACTAAAATAGTTGAAATTCAGAGGGAATTTGGTGAAAAGACTCTGTTTTTCATTTTATGGGACCTGCAAATGAGTGTGAGTAATTTTGGAGTCAGGTATTCTGTGGTACT
This sequence comes from Saccopteryx leptura, assembly GCF_036850995.1. Classification (NCBI taxonomy): domain Eukaryota; kingdom Metazoa; phylum Chordata; class Mammalia; order Chiroptera; family Emballonuridae; genus Saccopteryx; species Saccopteryx leptura. Next base: position 258,693,220 of record NC_089505.1, read on the forward strand.
TCAGAACAGTGTTGCTGCTGAGCTGTTTCACATTGTCCCCTGCAGAAAACAGAAGGTATGTGGCGATCCATTTTAGGCAAAGGGAAAAGAAAGGGTGGAGAGGTGACTGTGAGTGCACACAGGCTCTGCTGTTCCTTCTGGGATACTCTCAATTCCCCAAAACATTTACTGTCCTGCTACTAGCCTTTGCTTTTTCCCCTCCTGGTTGCTGGGATATTCTTGGTGGTCTGTCCATTTCCCTGAAGACTCTGCTATGACCCTGTTGATGTCTGTGTTTTTCCTGACTTCCTAAAGCCAAATGCACCTTGCCATTTGAAGACCCACTTGTTTTCAGTTGCTGATTGCCTCACTTCTGTATCTGCCCTTTCCACCCCTAGAGATAATGTCTCCGCAAGGTGTTGGTTTGTGTTCTAGCCAGTTTGTGCCTATGAAAGGAGACTGCGCTTGGCCCTGCTTTCTTAAGGCCACAGACTAGCTCTGATTCAGCTGATTTTCTTTGTGCTCCCACTGTTCAATCCACAATTATTTTTCTGTGACCCTCGTTGCTGTTTGACTTGGGATTTTGCCCTCTTTTTATAGGTTTCCTATAATGTTAACTCTGGAGGACAGAATCTGGCAAAGATATACGTAGAAAGAGGTTTAGGAAAAAGAAGAGGAACTGACTTAGCCAAAAAGGGGCTTAAGGTTCACAAGACATTGGGCAATGGAAACATTGCACATAATCTCATTTGAGTACAGAAGTGGGATGGCCACTGCACTCATTCACTCGTGTACACACACATTCGTTCATCATCTCAACATGTCTATAACAAATACACTTTCTCTTAGTTGTCTCTTTTATAAAATTTCTCAAGGTTTCTTCTCTTCATGCAGGAATCCTAGATCTATACAACCATCCTTAAACACAGATGTGAAAGCATTCTCTGAACCAGTTAGTGCCTAGCAAAACACAGACCTGGGTCCAGGGTACAGCATGACAGGTTGGAGGCTTTCTCCTAGTCTACCATATAACATTCATCCATTCATTTACTCACTCACTCAGTCGTTTAAGTGACATTTATTGAGCAAGAACCTAGTATGTTTAGAGCATTGTTCTGGCACTCAGGAAATGGCAGTCAATGAAACAAAGCTTCTGGTCTCTTTTACCTAACAACCAGAGGAGTAGGTTGAGAGGCGACATACCTGTTCTTTCATGTGTTGATGAATTCTATGAAGAAAAACCTGGTGGGTAAAGCGACAGAAAGCAATGGGAAGAGATGTTTCATCAGCTAGTAGAGTGGCAAGAGAAGGCTCCACGAATAAGGTGCCTATGTGCATATGCACCATATGGATACTTAGACTAAGAGCCTTGGAGAGTGGGAGCAGGAAATCAAGAACTGTCAAGCAGAAGAGCACTTGGTATATTCAGGAAATAGCAAAGTTTGGAGTCACCTAGTAGGTCTATCTCCTTTGAACACCCATAGATTTTGTACTTACCAAAATAATAATAATAATAATAATAATAATAATACCCATTTTATTGTGATCACCTGTTTAGTGCTTATCTCTCCCTCTAAGCTGCACATAACATGAAACAGGTAATATGACTGCTTGGTCCCCCCCACCACCACATCATACTACTTACTCGATATCTGATATGTCAGAGGTGCACCATAAATAGTAATCAAATGAATAAGCGGATGTCTGAATAAATTGCCCTATAAAATGAGATAATGCACATAAATCTTGTGGCTCAGTACCAGACATATACTACACATTTAATGGATTTCAGGAACAATATGTTGCTACTGATGGGAGTGATGATGATATAAGCCAGAAGAAGATGAACTTCTTAAAAATGGAGAGACTATCTTGGTCTATGGGTAGGCCAATGTAACAAGGTCATTTTAGCTGTTTTTTTGCTGAGATACATCCATGTATTGAGTACCCTGTGTAACCCCAATGGTAGCTGTAGCAACATCAAATGCATCTATAATAATATGAACATATAAAAATATCCAACTATATAGTCAATAACAAGAAGGTAGAATTATTCAACTTTTAATTTGCTATTGCCTTCCAAACAAAACAGTTTATTCAGAGAGAAAACAATTAAATTATGTCAAATGAAGATTGTCGTCTAAGTGAGAGATTAGTAAAGAACACAGTTACCTGAATTGAGTTACACTCTTCTGACCTAAGTATAGAATTATCAGATGTTATTGCAAAGATCCAATCCTCACAACTTTTGAAGGATCACATACAATAGAGAAAGTCTCAAGTTTTAACTATGGGAGGCATATATATCTCAAAAACTGAAGAAAGATCATTGTCATAGAGCCATGAAATATTCTAGGTTTAACAGTAAGCAAATTAACTAGTGATGATTAAATTGCAAATATGTGGAATGTTATAGGTGCTTAACTTTGTCAAGATTATTTCACAAAAATTCCCTTAGTTATTCATTTTATAGAGAAAGGAACCCAGGCTATTTGGTCAAAATGTCTCTCCTAAACTCACACCATCAGTGACAGAGCTAGAAGCTGAAACTAGATTTTTCTGGCCTAGAGGTAAGTGTTCCTTCAATTAATTTCCATAACCTCATAACAGGTCTTCTTCTCATTCTTGCCCTTCCCCAATCTGTTCTATGCTTAGTATCAAGATGATCTTTTAAACTTGAAACTCAGATAGTTTTACTATGTGTAATAAACTCTCAGATAGTTTCTCTTTGAAATTAAATTTCAAATTTCTTCTAATGATTTACAATACCTTCTCTAACATATAATGATGCATGGTACATAGTAGGCAGAAATAAATGATGAGTTCTTTTACCTTTTGAATAATATTATAAAATTGGCCAAAATAAATCTGCAGAAACAGCTTGATTTAAATAAAATATTCAACATATTTTCTCTAAAATTAATGTACATGATGAAATGCAAGTTGAGGTGAAAGTAAATTCAACAATCAGATCCTTTATTTATTTTATCATCAGTTGTCTAGTGGATGACAATTTGTTTCCTGGTTGGCCCATCCTGTTTATCAGTGATTTTGAAGACAACATGGAAAGAAAGTTTATGAAATCTGAAAGACACAAAGCTGGAAACAAAAGTAAATATAACAATCAACATTCAAAATTGCTCTGACAAGCTGGAATTCTGAGCAAATTCCAATAAGATGAAATTTAATAGCGATAAATACAATGTCTTACATAAAAGTTCAAATATTAATTGCATAAGTACAGGATGGAGAAATTTGGCTTGGCAGAAATTCATGTGAAAAAGTTCTGGAGGATTTAACTGACCACAATTTTAATAAGACCCATCAGTATGAGACCGATGCCTTTAAAAAGTCACATTCATACCTTGCATTAGTAGAAGATCTTTTTCTAAATTACATCCAGTAATAGTTTTCTTATTCTCTGTAGTTCAGACCACAGCTGAAGTATTGTGTTCAGTTCTGGGTGCCATAATTTAAGGGAGACACTTAATTCAGAGGAAAAAAGCCAAGATAGAGAAAGTCTGAAAAGAAAATCATGGTTTAAAGAATTAAAATACAAAATCATACCAGTATTTTAAGTTCTATGAGATATTACAAAAGTTTCATTTTTGCTGTCCTAGAAATCAGAATATTAAACAAGGCTTTAAATGGGTAGTAAATATAAACTCATTGACAGAAAATTTTTGAATCAGTGAATTTGTGCACTTGGCACACCCTTGGGCCCTGACTTCTGAAGGGCCCTGAAAAACCCCAACTTTACACTTTTTTCTAATGACACCAAGTTTGGTTTCATATGTGCAGTTTTAACATTAATAGTACATAATATTTTTAATTTAAAAATGTGGTTAACATGTATTTTTATTTTCCTTATCTCTCTCTTTTTTTAAGGGGCCAATATTTTCTTCTGTGTCCACGCCTCAACTGACCTTAATCTGCCTCTGACTGGGAATTGTCAAAGCAACACAGGAGCAAAAATCTAAACCTTGTGAGTCAGAACATTGGGTGATTACATAGGCTCTGCAACTATTGCCTCTACACTAAGCACACTACTTCATCCCCATATTGTTAATTATCCAAAATGGTTGAATCAAGACCCCTTCAATTCCACAGTCAACATATATGGAATATGGTGTTTGGAACCAGCTGTCTTTAAGTTAAAATAATTCACAAGAAATTTAACTATTGTCCCCAAATTAAAAAAATGAGATGCTATATGTGAGCCTGTAGAAAAGAAAAAAAAAGGAAACTGTCTCCTTTGGCACTAATATATAAAGTTTAACAACACACAATATGGCATAATGCCATACAATCAGACTGACCCCTAGATCTCCTAGACTGATAGCCAAAAGGGCTTGAATTCACAAGTCACACAGAACTATAGTAAATAAACAAACAGTTCTAACTGGCTATGCCCCAGGGCTCAGCACAGAGGAAGCAGACAGAAATGCTCATCTTCCAATTTTTCCCTGAAATAGCCTATTTTTACTTTAAAAGCTGCTGCCTGAGGGTTAGGCTTCTAATTTAGCAAGCATCTAGGGCTGGCTGTTTTTCCTCCCCAAAGACCAAAGAAGCCTGTGGACACCTAACACTTCCCTCTCCCTCTAGCCTTCTTTAAGTCACCAGTACTTCCTTTGAAGGTGCTTCCATGCATTTTTGGTGTCCAGTTTATGCAGTTGTCACCCAAAGCACAAGCCCCTGGATTACTCATCTCTGAGAGCCAAAGGAGCTTGCATTCACAAGTTCCACAAGACTGTAGAAAACAAGCAAAAACTCAGCCATTAACAGGCATAGGAGCATCCTCACACATGCATAACCATGACATATGTGTGGGGATGCCTATGCATCTGAGCCCAGTGTAGAGGAGCAGGCAAAAAATCAACAACACCTATCTCCAGTTTTCTCCCTGGAAGAACCCATCTACATACTTTTCCAACTGCTTGCTGCCTGATGATTCAGCTTCCAATTAACCTTCAGTTAGGTGCTAACTGCAATCCTCTCCTTTGGGATATTGATGGACTTGGCATACCCTCAATCACTGGGAGCACTAAAAACAAGTAAGGCAGCTTTAAAAGAGCTAAGGCTAAGCTGATCCATAATGTACATCCTACACAGACTACTCTGTCAAGAATGGGAGAAGCAGCTGTTTTAGATAATGCACAGAAACCAACACAGAGAGTCAAGGGAAATGAAGAAGCAAAGCAATATATTCTAAACAAAATAAAAAAATAAAATTCCAGAAATAGACCTTAAAAAAATGGAGATATGTGATTTATCTGACAGAGTTAAAAATAACAGTCATAAAGATGCCCACTTAAATTGGGAGAACAATGCATAAGGAAAGAAAGAATTTCAACAAAGAGAAAAAAAAATTAAGTGCTGAAAAAAATTCACAGTCCTTAAGAACAAATAATTGAACTAAAGAAATTTAATAGATGGGTTCAACAACAGACTAGGTCAAGCAGAAAAATATATCATTGAAATTGAAGATAGGGTCGTGGAATTCACCCAATCAGAGAAGCAAAAAGAGAAAAGAATGAAAAAGAGTGAAGATAACTTAAGGAACTTATGGTATGGTACACCGTCAAGTAGACCAATATGTGAATTCTAAGAGTCCAAAAAGTTGAAGAAAGATAGAAAGTGAAAGATAGTTTATTCAAAGAGATAATAGCTAAAAACTACCTTAACTTGGGTAAAAAAACAGACATTCAGATCTAAGAATCCCAGAAAATTACACAAAAGATGAATCTAAAGAGACCTAATAATAAAGAGCAAGTCATATAATAATTAAATTGTCAAAAGTTAAAGACAAGAGATAATGTGAAAAACAGAAAGAAAAGAACAACTCTACATATTAGGGAAACATAAAATTATCAGCAGGTTTTTCAGCAGAAATTTTGTAGGGCAGAAGGGATTGACATGATATGTTCAAAATACTGAAAGAAAAAGACTTTCTAACAAGCATTTTATCTGGCAAAGTTGTCCTTTAGAATTGAGTTTTCATAGTTTTCAAGACAAGCAAAAGAGTTTTAGAGACAAGCAAAAATTAAAGGAATTCATCATCATTAGGCCAGTCTTACAAGAAATGTTAAAGGTAGTTAGCTCTTCAAATAAAGGATAAAAATAACAGATGCTAATTAGTAACAAGAAAATATATGAAAGTATAATTCTCGCTGTTAAAGGTAAATATATAGCTAAATTCAGAATACTTTAATACTGTAATGGTGATGGATAAATCACTTATCAATCTAATAAGAAGGTTAAAAGACAAAAATATAAAAGTTTACTATAACTACAATAATTTGTTGTCAGATACACATGTAAAAAGATGTAAATTTGACATCAAAAACATAAAATGGGGACAGAGAGAGTAAAAAAAGTAGATATTTGGTGAAAGTGAAATTGTTATCAGTTTAAAATAGACTGCTATAAGTATAAGATGTTTGCCTGACCTGTGGTGGTGCAGTGGATAAAGCATCGACCTGGAATGCCTAGGTTGCCAGTTCGAAACCCTGGGCTTGCCTGGTCAGTGCCCATATGGGAGTTAATACTTCCTGCTCCTTCTCCTCTTCTCTCTCTCTCTCTCTCTCTCTTCTCTCTCTAAAAATAAATAAATTAATAAAATATATAAATATAAGATGTTTATGTAAGCTTTTTAGTAACTATAAAACTAAAAACCATAGTAAATACACAATGATAAAAAGAAAGAAATATAATTAAACCACTACAGAAAATCATAAAATCACAAAGGAAAAGAGAAAGAGAAAAAGAAAGGAACAAAGGAATTACAAAACAGGCAGAAAACAACAAAATGTCAAAAATAAGTGCATACATATTAAAAATTACTTTAAATATAAATGAACTATCTTGGCCTGACAGGCGTTGGCGCAGTGGATAGAGCGTTGGACTGGGATGTGGAGGACCCAGTTTCGAGACCCCGAGGTCACCAGCTTGAGCGCGGGTTCATCTGGTTTGAGCAAGGCTCACCAGCTTGGACCCAAGGTCGGTGGCTCAAGCAAGGGGTCACTTGGTCTGCTGTAGCCCCACAGTCAAGGCACATATGAGAAAACAGTGTACAACTAAGGAACCGCAATGAAGAATTGATGTTTCTCATCTCTCTCTGTTCCTGTCTGTCTGTCCCTATCTGTCCCTCTCTCTGTCTCTCTCTGTCTCTGCCACAAAAAAAATTTAAAAAATAAATAAATATAAATGAACTAAATTATTTAATAAAAAGACATAGAATTGCTGAATGGATGAGAAAACAAGACCCAACTATATGCTGCTTACAAGAGACTCACATCAGATGTTAAGACACAAACACTGAAAAGTGAAGAGATGGAAAAAGATATTCTATGCAAACAAACCAAACAAAAGCAGTGGTATCTATACAGTAATCCTCACCTAATGTCATCAATAGGTCTGCAACTTCAAGGGAAATGATGTATAATGAAACTACTTTTATAGGCTAATTGACATAAATAAGAGTTAAGTCCCTATGATATCTCATCAACATTAAAACAAAATGACACCGAATGAAATGACATTTCTTAAGGTCCTGCTGTGTTTATATCAGACAAAATAGACTAAGCTAAAGACTGTAATAAGAGATAAAGATGGTCATTACACAATGATAAACAGATCTATCCACCAAGAGGATACAACATTTGTAATAATTTATGCACCTAATATAGAAGCACCTAAATATATAAATATTAACAGACCTGAAGTGAGAAATAGACAGCAATACAATAATAGTAGAAGACTTCAATACCCCATTTTCAATGATGGATAGATCATCCAGACAGAAAATCAATAAGGAACATTCAGCTTAAAGTACATGTTAGACTGGATCAAATTGACATTTACAGAACATGCCATCCAACAGAGGCAGAATATACCTTCAGCAGCACAGGTGGAACATTTTCCAGGATATATCATATGTTAGGCCATAGAACAATACTGTACTAATTTATCAAGAAAAGAACAGTCCATTGGTGATTGAATGTGATGTAGTAATTTTATTCAATTGGCCAGAAATACTCAAAATATTTCCTTTCCTAAACTTTTCCTCCTACATCTGCTTCCTCCAGGAAACTATCTTAGCTTACAATGATCTCGACTTCCAACAGGTGTTAGAACACTCCTTGATATGTTTTCTGTTTTGTATAGCTTTCCTAGAAATGATTAATGTATTTGTTTTTCCTTCCCAGTTAGACTAAGATCTGGACAACACTCTGTTCTTTGTGTATTGCTGTACCGTTGTTCTCCCCACCCCCATTCTTTCTACATATAGCAAGTGGTCTTTGTGATGATGAAGGCATTGGTATTATTTCTTCTACCTAAAAATATTTCACATTTGTTCACACAACAATAAGAATTTCAATGTGACTCTTCTCACAAGGGAAAACAAATATATCTCAAAGCTACTCCTGAGTAGTTAGGACAGGTATTTATTCTCACATATGAGGTAAGGAAATTGGTTCAGAGAGTTTCATGAGTTGTTCAAGGTCATATGGTCAGCATTGTCCAGGGCCCTGACTACAGGCTCTTTTTCCTAAGTTCTAAAACTTAGAAAGATAATCCTAATAATAAGAATGATTATCTAACACGTTCATACATGAGTGTATCAAAATGTCTACAATGACATGAGATTTCTCTTCAAATAATATCTAATAGAATTAAGATATTATTCCAGTCATACTGCATTTATTTTGAGGTTCTCATTTTTTAATGATCATCAGATCCAATTTCAGTCTGCTGCACATTCTTGGAGATAGCACATCTTCATCGTTTGGGAGTTGAAAAAAAAGGTTATCATAGAAAATGAATTCAAGCTTGTTTTATTTTGTTATAGTTTTAAATGGGAAACATTAGGAAGATATAGGAACCAATTTTTGGATCTACTGTCTGAGCTTTGGGGTCTTTAAGTTTCTTATCCATAATAGGTGACAAAGTTATTTGGTATATTTTCCCAATAACTTTAAATTTTACCTTTAATATATATTCTTTCATTCATCTGGGTTCAATTTTATAAATGATATAATATCGGGGGTTATTTCTAAGACCTTCTAATCCACAACTTGTCTTGCATTTACTGATTTGTGTTGCCACTCATATCATTATCTAATTCATACATATATATGAGTCTGTCTCTGAACAATAATTCTTGTTCCACTATTATATTTTGCCTGTTTCTTTAAGACTACAAAACTATTTTTATTGCAATGGCTTTGAGGTCCTAATATCCAGTGAGTGAGTTCCCAATTTTTACTTTTCTTTTTCAAAGTGCATGTATTATTATTTATGATTTTTGTTTTTTATTTATATATTTAATTTTACACATTTAATAAGTTTCTCAAAAAATCCAGCCAATATTTTGATAAATATTATTTTGAAATTCTAGGATACTTTGACCATAATGAAAAGCTTTATAAAGTTAGACCATCTTAGCTATGATGATGAAATGTACTTAAATTGGTCTCCCCTTATGTTCTTTAATACACTTTAAAATTTCTCTCCATTGTGTTTTTGTATTTTCTTTGCTAATTTAATATCCAAATAATTTAGTTTTTCTTTGCATTGTCAATGGAATCTTATTTTTTCTATTCTATTTCTATTTTTTAAATATATTTAAGGAACATTTTAAGTTTGGGGAGGAAATCATGTGTATAATTTTCTCATTATTTTAAAATAATTTCCCTTATTTTGTTTAATTTCATAAAAATAGTAATGAAGTTTTGGCTTTTTTCTTTTAATATTATATCTAATTATTTTATTATGTTATGGAGTTGCTGAAGAACTAAAATATATATTATACAATAGATAATGGGAATATTTCTTTTTCTTCCTAATCTTAAAGTGAATTTAATGAATCTTTCTTTAAATATATATTTTCTATAGGTTTTGTTATTTAAAAATTTTGTGACATTTCTCCTTTGATATGTATAATTAAATTATAGCTATAATGAACTATCCTTTATATCCCTTAATAAATCATTGATCACTTTATATGTATATTTATAATCCATTATTAAAGTTAACTAACATCGTATTCAGTAAATTCTCACTTATGTATATGTCAGATTAGACTATAGTTTTTTATAATTATGTTATTAATTATTTAAATTAATGTTTTTCTAATCCCATGAGTGAGTTTGGTTTTCTCTTTTTCCCTGTCTTTTGAAACAATTGTTATACAACAGAAGTAATGTATTTCCTGAAAGTTTTATAGAACAAGTAAATTTGATTACTTAGAAATTTTAAATATCTGCTCATTGAAATATACCACAGAGTGAAGTAATAGTTTAAAGATAAAGAAGATACATATAAATGGAACTGATACTATGAATGTATAAGGAATTTATGCAAATTAATGCAAAAAGAAATAAATGACCCAATTGTAATAAAAGGAACAAATATGAATACAGAGTTTTCAAAAGAGAACTAGTGAATATTAGCAGTGAAAGACAAGATGTTCACATTCATTAGTAATTAGAAAAGTGGAAATCAAAATAAGAATGAGATATCAATACTCATGAGATTTACAAAAATTAGATCTGTGTAATGCCAAAAATCAATGATGTTGAAGAGAAAAAGGCCTATGGTACTCTTGATAGTTAAGCAGTTGTAGTTTTCTGGTGAGTTATTTAGCAGGAGTTGGTAATCAAGTATTCACATACCTACGATCCAGCAATTCAATAAATTAAATTTCCATAATGGGACAAATTCTGCAATGTGTGCTCTAGAATTTACATGTGAGTAGAAATGGAAGACTAGTTATATACCAAGGAGGTAGGTATACAAAATCTAGATTTACACTATGGAATTCTATGTGGCAGTTAGAAGCAATCAAGTGGATAGATATTCCTATAGCAGCATGATGGATCTTTAAAGTAGAGAGTTGAAAGAAAAGTAGAAATAAAAATTAGGGCTATACCACAGTGCCACTCATGTAAACCAAATTAATACTCATAGAAAATACCATGTTAAGTTTAATTTCCAGTTTATGTATTAGTTATATTGGAGTGGGAGTTATATATATTATATATATATTGGTGGAGTTATATTATGGGAGTAAGCAGCATGGAAATGGAGACTAAGAATAAAAGTTAATACATAATTTGGCTTCATTCTTACATAGATATACACATTCATAAAACAAGAGGGGGTTTCACATCAAGCTATAAGAGAGTGCCATGAACTGAGAAATATGATCAATCAAACCTTCTGCACCCAAATAGGACAAAACAAAGCTCCAAGAGTGTCTCTTAGAAGAGACTTCAGGAGACAGGAAATGGAAAGTTGTCATGTATCCAAGAGAGACTCTTTCTCCATCTACATTTCTCCTTGTCTCTGTGCAGTCTCCTTGCTCTTGTCTCAGTAGAGGCACACCTGTTTCCCCTTACTGCACACCTGGAAAGCATTCCATTTTGTATATCTCCCATCTTCCTTCAAAAGACCAGCCTAGAGTGCTTTTTAAGTAAAAAAAGTAATTCACAATTAAGATTGATGAATAGGGTAGATACCACATTGTTGTTATTATAAAATAGCATATATAATAAGATTGTTTTTCTTTTATGAGAAATAAACTGACAGTTTCCAAGAAGGCATTCCAATTTATCAATTTTTTCACATATATCCATAAACTCCTAAAAGCTTTTGAAAATTATATATCTGTAATTGTAAAACTTCTGTATCTCATTTCTTCCCCCAATCCTTTTTTCCCCTTTTATCTTTTAATCCTTTTTCCCTTTTCTTCTTTGTTCTGTCTTTTCATTTTTTCTTCTCCTGCTCCAACTTCCCCCTACCTCCTCTCTCTCATCTCTTTCTTTTCCATAGCATTAACACCAAAAAGTTCATAAAAGGGGTTGCTTCATTGGATCACAAAGCCCATCAATTACATGTTAGGGAAAGGGAGTTTTCAAGATGAGTTCACTTTAATAGCACAGTACTGTATTTTCACTGTAATCATGAAGCATTGGGCTTCCCTTTGAATGCAAAGCCACCAGGTTGGATAGATATGGTTCTCTTTTCTGAAAGCTTACAACATATCCGGAACCCCAAAATACCCCATCTCAGTTTCCCAAAGACTAATTAAGTTATTCCTCAACCAGGGTTTCTTAATCTCCTAATTTGAAATGAAAGTTTTGAGCTAGGCATGACATTTAAGTAAAAATACGAGCAACAAACTATCCACAGTGCTTATCATTTCATAGCCCTCCTTAATGATGAAATGAACAGAAATCCTAGGCTTCTAAATACAATGCTTTCTGGCTATTTGATGCATCCATCTCCCTTCACTGAGTACTTCCAGCAAGGAAGTCTTATGGACTGTGAAAATAACAGAAACATATACTGAGCACTTTAAAATTCAGAAAGCCATTCAAAAACACCCACTATGTAATTAAGCTGTTTATTTTTCTTCTCAGTCTATTAGAATTGGTATATTTTCACTTTAGCACCAACATTTTAGTGAGACCACAGGGTAGGATGAGAGAGTTTTCAAGCCCATAGCAGTGTCAGAAAAGGATTTACTTTCTCGCCTGCCCACTCTACATCCATGAAATTAAATAAAGGATTATTTACATTTTTGTTTTCACAAAGATAATGAATTGTTCACTGGCTACTGCTTTCTTTCCCTGCCTCCTTTCTCTTAGCGGGTATTTAAAAGTTAGGTTTAGTTTTCTGTAAATGGTGTTATTAAATCACAGAAAAAGCTCATTTTCCAAGAGCTTGTTGCATAGCTGTAAAGACAGCCCTGGGGCTCTCTCTGTGAGCTCCAAAAAAGATACAAGAGGTTTCACAGATAGTTGCTTTTTCTCCCCTAAAATATACACCATTGTTTTTAAAACTACAGGTAAATTTGTTTAGTTACCGCATGTAAGTTATTTGCTCTAAAGGAGGTTCTGTGATGGTGAAAATCCATCCAAATATCTTCTACTTCATCTGATCATTTGATGTATAGATTTAAGGTACAGTTTCTTATCGCTTTCAGTAAGAAAATAAAATTTCTGGGTCTTTTCTCTGAACATTCAAACCTAAGCTACTTCTGAGTAACAGAGTTCCCCAAATCAATTCTATCAGAAGTCACACTTAAAGAATTCCCCTTCAATTGTCATAAAGTAGAGTTTTTATATTCACAACACCCACCTTGCTTATCTAACCCTCTCCTGCTCCCCTTGTAAAACCCTTTGCTCCCAATAAGCAGATAGTCCCCCCTCAGGCCAAGTTCATACTTGCTTCAGAGCTTTTACTCTTTACTATAACACTTTTTCCTATACCTATCCTGATTTCTCAGCTTATAGAAATCTTACACTGTCCTCTGTTGGGCAAACCAATGTGTTTCAAGCGTGAAACCAGTGAGTTAGGTTTGCTTGCTTGTATTCTGCTTTGGTGCAGAGCAGTCATATATGTATGGCGCAGAGCACTGCCATGTGTATATGGTCTATTGAAGCCATGGTGCTTGTCCTCAGGGCGGCAGACTGCAAATTGTGGACTGCCTGCCTGCTTGGAAGGGGTCATTGTTTGCTGAAGAAGCCCCCCCCCCCCCCCCACAGCTTGCTTTGCAGGTCACTCCAAAGAGAGAGAGGGAGTGCGTAGGGGCTTGAGAGCCCTGAGACTGGCCCAGCTGTTTGGCTGGGGAGTGCTGAGGCTAGTGGGGGGGGGGGGTCTATGAGTCTGCGAGAGTTCAGAGAGAGAAAGGGAAGTGGTCTTCCCTGTCTGATTGCTCATCTGCCATTAGGAGACTTTAATAAATGGAATAGCCCACCATTTTATGGCTCCACTGTTCTTTTACCATCTTCCAAAATTCAGTGGGAACCTGCATGGCCATGATCATGGCCCCTGGTCTTACATCCTCAAAAACAAGTTTTATTTTCACTTAAAAACAAACAAGCAAACAAACAGCAAACCCAACCATGCAAGCAAACAACCAACCTGATTACTCCTGAGAAAATGCCTTTTCTCATCACTGAATCACTCTAGTACAGTGGTCCCCAACCTTTTTTGGGCCACGGACCGGTTTAATGTCAGAAAATATTTTCACAGACCGTCCTTTAGGGTGGGACGGATAAATGTATCACGTGACCAAGACAAGCGTCAAGAGTGAGTCTTAGATGGATGTAACAGAGGGAATCTGATCATTTTTAAAAAATAAAACATCATTCAGACTTAAATATAAATAAAACGGAAATAATGTAAGTTATTTTTTCTTTCTCTGCGAACCAGTACCAAATGGCCCACGGACCGGTACTGGTCCGCGGCCCAGGGGTTGGGGACCACTGATCTAGTAAACAGGGACTCAAAATATGGCATTTATGTAATTCTTGCTTTGTTCTCTGGTTACTTCCTTTGTGAACACATTCTGTATGCTAATAAGGGTAGGGACTCTATTAAATATGTATATATATGTGTGTGTATGTGCCTATAAATGTATGCATGTATACATATGTTGCAGTAATATGTTATAGTAATTAAGTATATAAAAATATAGAAAAATGTGGAAGATATATAGAAATAATTAGGATATAATATTAAACACAGTTAAGGAAATTAAAGTTATGCTGTCTGGATAGAAATTAATCTAGTGTGTACAGATATGATACACAGACTCTGCCTTTCGTGCAGGGACCAGTGTGTGTGTGTGTGAAGTTATATATAGATAAGAAGTGGCTTGATGTCATAACTCTGTAGGTTAACATAAACAAGAAGCTTCCCTAGGAACACCTTAAAAGTGGCTTGATGTAACATTTTGGTAGATTAACATTAAAAGGGCTCCTTGCAAGGAATTCCCCAAAAGGTGGTTTGAGGTGATAATCCTGTAGATTGACACCTGTTAGAAGGCATGGGCCAGAAGGTACTAAAGCTAAGGACCCCCCCTGCTGCAGTAGTCACCTAGACTCCAAGGTTGAACATGGACTGTCTCCAGGCCACTTTGACCAAGGACAGTCCAGAGGAGCACGCCAGTGGGCCCCTTAAGCTGTACCCAGGCATGCCAAAAGGATTTGTGAGTAATAAACCGCCTGTGTGATTCTTGCAACTAACTTGTGTGTTGGTTGTGTCTTTCCTCTGGTGGCAGTTGGTCTTAGCACTGATAAGCAGAATCTTCATAGCTGCCTCAAGAGTAGTCTCGAAGAGGCTGCCAGCCCTGCAGTTAAGCAGGAGTGTCCCACTGTGTGGGGAAGTCAAATTAGGGATGCCTGATCAGGGATGGACACCTGATTGACGTAGAGCTCAGGCTCTACTGGGATAACATATATAAAAGTATATAATTTTTTAACTTGCTTACTGCCTAAGGAAGAGCTGAACAAGCAAAAAGATGTTAAACAAATACCTTTTAACTCAATAAGTGGCTATTTCGTGTGGTCATTGCTTTACTTGTTAGAATATTTACCTTGCAATTAACTTTTATTTCTTAGAAATTCAAATATGTGGGTTGTAAAGAAGAGACTGATCAGGTTATATAAAATGTGTCCTGGTGGATAGTTCCTCTTTGCCTTTTCTTTCCATGGAAAGTCTGGTTTAATTTAAAGAATAAGAATATTTTTATTGTGAGATATTTCACACAGAAAAAGAGAGACAAGAATAGAAAATAAACATTGAGGCTTCATTATGCAGCTTTAACAAATAAAAATATTAAACATGCACTATATGCCGAGCATTCTTCTATGAATTTTTACTCATACTAACTCATCAAACTCTCAGAACACCCCTGTTTTATTACCATTATTACCATCCCTATTTTCTGAGTGAGCATGGACTTTAGTATTTTTGTATAAAGTCACCAGATTATTGTTAGCAGAGGGCAAATTTGAACCAGATTGTTCTGGTTCAGATCTTGTGCACATAATTCTCATCCTACACTTTTTTCACTTTGCCTTTTTAAATTCTAGCATTATGACACATTTGCTTCAGACTTTTAAAAAATAACATTCTCCCTTTAAACAGCTTTCTAATCCTATTCCACTGACTTTCTCCCCTGTGATGACAATTATTATTAATTTAATATTCATCAATCCTGTGTGATTTTGTGCTTTTATTTGTTCGTTTATATTTATTTTTAGTGCTTATATTTGCAAACTTTTATTTGTGAAAGGTTTTACATTTTATTTAAATTTGTATCATTTGGTAATTGTGCCTTGACTTTATTCAACATGTGTTTGTTTTCTTGTTTATATTTTTATTCAACATATGTTTTAAGATTTCTTTCTATTGGCATATAAACCCTTGGTTTCTCATTTTAACTGTTAACTAGTGCCCCATAGTAAACAGATCATGGTTTTTTCGCTCATGGACATTTGTGTTGTTTCCACACTTTTGAAATAAGAAACAACGCTACAACAATGCTTATATTTGTCTCCTGGCTTTAGTATCAGGCTAATACTGACTGTGCAGAACAAGTTGGAAAGTATTATCTTCTCTGGTTGAGTTTGTGAAAAATTGGCATTAATTTTTTTAATATTTTATAGAATGCAATGGTGAGTTTTCTGCAGGGTCAGAATTTTTGTTTGTGGTAGGGTTTTGACTAATACTTCAATCTCTCAGTTGTTATAAGTCTATTTAGGTTGTTTATTTTTTTCTTGAGTCAGTTTTAGTAGTTTGTGTCTTCTTAGAAATTTGTTCTATTCATCTAATTTGTTGGCATATAATTGTTAATAGTAGTTCTGTATAATCCTTTTTTTTATTTCTATAAGGTGAATAGTAATATCTTTTCCTTCACTTTTAATTCTAATAATTTGATTCTTCTGCTTTTTATTCTTGTCAATCTAATTAAATGTTTGTAAATTTGTTGATTATTTTTAAAACCTAATATTCCTTTGAGATGTTTCTGTTTTCTTTCCTATATGAATTTACAGCTAATAATTCTCTATAAGCACAGTTTTAGATATATCCCATAGTTTTGGTATCTTATGTCTTCATTTTCATTCATCAAAATATTTTCTGTTTTTCCTTTTGATTTTTTCCAACTCATTGGTCATTTACAAGAATGTTGTTTAGTTACTAGATTTTGTATGTTCCCCCAGTTTTTTTTCTGATATTGATTTGTAATTTTATTCTACTGTGGTTGGAGAACATGCTTTGTATATTTCTATTTTTTAAAAAAATTGAAATTTGTCTTACGACCATCTCATGGTTTATCCTAGATAACATTTTGTGTGTATTTGGGAAGACCATATATTTTGTTGTTGTTAGGTTTAGTGTTCTACAGATGTCTTTTAGATCTAGGTCATTTACAATGTTGTTCAAGCCTTCTATTTTCTAGTAGACTTTCTCTCTTTTCCGTTACGTAAAGTGAGGTAATGAAGCCTCTAACTATTTTTATATAATTGTCTCTGTCTCTTATTATTGCACTCAATTTTTGCTTCATATATTTTGGAACTCCATTATTAGACAGCATATATATTTATACTTTGCTGGATTGACTCTTTTATCATTATAAAAGGTTTCTATAATTAGCTATAGTTTTTATTTTAAAGCCTTTTTTATGACTATGATATGACCATAGTCACTCCAGTTTTTAATCACTGTTTCTTCTAATAACTTTTTTATTCCTTTCTCTCTCTCCATCTGGTGCTCCCATTATATATATGTTGGTGTGCTTAATGATGTTCCAATTTGTCTGATACACTGTCCATTTTCTTCATTTTTTCTCTACTTTTCAGCTTATATGATTTCCCTCAATGTATCTTCAAGGTTATTATTTTTTTCTGTCAGTTCACTCTTACTATTGAGACCCTCCAGTGAAGTCCAGAATTTCTCTTCGATTTTTAAAAAAATATCTATCTCTTTATATTCTCTATTTGATTCAGTATTTGAATAATCCTTTCTTTAATCATGGTTTTCTTTAATTCCACAAACACATTTATAATGGCTACTTTAAAGTCTTTTTCTCATAAATTCAACAACTGGTCTGTCACATAGTTAGTTTCAACTGCCATTATTTTTTTCCCTTTTATGGGTTATACTTTTCTATTTCTGTACATGCCTCATATTTTTTTGTTGAAGGTTGGCATTTTAGATAACATATTGTAGCAATTCTGTATACTGTTTCCCCATGACTCCCCTTCAACTCCCCTTCTTTTTTGTTATTATTTTTTGCTTATGTATTTTTTTGGTGACTGATTGGATTGGTCCAGTGTTCTCTCCTACTCTTCCTCCATTGTTTAGCCTCTGATATTGTTTCTCACAAATGTACAGGTTTGGATTCACCCACAGTCACCCAAGGATGACAGTGAGTGGCATTTGTAGGATTCTCTTTCCCTGTCCACATTCAGCTATTTAGCTCCATTGATTGCCAGCTGATTACTCTATTGTATTTAATATTGCCCTGGGGTATACATTGCTTTACAAACGAATTGATTCAAATGAATGAATAGCTTTTAAAGGAGTAGTTTCTGAGGTCTGTATTTGATCTTTGGTCTGATCTTTGGAGGGCTCTTTCCAGCTGTTTTATTCCTTGGTTCTCTTCTGCAAACTAGTTTGACTACAGTTTAGCTGATATATTGACCTCCTCCCCATTGCCTTTCTCCACGTCTCTATTGTTCTTGAGAGTGCTGTTATGCTTGCTCCTTCTTCCCTCTAGTTTGCAAAAG
The DNA here is from genome assembly GCF_036850995.1 of Saccopteryx leptura. NCBI lineage: Eukaryota > Metazoa > Chordata > Mammalia > Chiroptera > Emballonuridae > Saccopteryx > Saccopteryx leptura. Next base: position 258,711,786 of record NC_089505.1, read on the forward strand.
AAGACAGTTCCTTAGGAGTCATGCTTTTTTTTTTATGGCCTGCTTCTTTCCCCAGGCAAAATCCTCTGAGCCAGGGCTCTAGATCTGAGGCTATGGAATATGGCAAGTTTCTCTTTGAAGTAATCTCTACTTTAAGAACCAAGAGCTGCATGGATGGGAAAGGGGAAATCTAGACTTCTCTCAGCCGGCCTCTCTTGGTGTGAAGCTGTGACCTCATGAGCAGGGAAAATGTGACCTTGGTCTCAGTGGAAACTCCATTCACAGTGGAGACTGAGCATTAGAGAGGAGACCCTCTCTCACAAGTGCACTTGACTGATGTTTTGCCTCAGCAACAAGAAACTTGGGACAGGATGAAAAGTTCTGATATCCTGCTACTCCTAGGACAAAACTTCTCTCTCTGGGTGCTGGGGGAAGAGAGAACCCAGAGTTCTTAGTGACACTAGTCTGGAGTAGGATCTCCACCTCACTGAGCTGGGAATAGGGAAGAAAGAGTGAGACCCTGGTTCAAATACCACACTCTCTCACTTCTCTTACCACATGCCATTCACTCTGAGGACAGTTTCCAGAGGCTTTAATTTTTTAAAAATACTTTAACAAGTTTCACTGAGGAGCTGGCCAGAGTAATTCCACATGCTACCATACTGAAGGTTGATCTCCTGGCCCGTTTTAATATTTTTGTTTTATATGCTGGTCATATATTTCAAAGTTTGAATTGCTGAGTGTTTAAAAGTCAAAGTAAACGTTTAACACTAGCTGTAGACACAAAATTGAATGAATTGACCTCGTTGATGACCAGTCAATTAAATCATAATACTTTCACTAAATTTGCCTCTTTAAGAACATCACATTTTCCAAACCAGTCAGTTATCTTGTGACATACTTCATAATGTATTTCAATAATATCTCATTTAGTAGGTATTCATCCAATAAGTTCTCTTCTGAATACATCTGAGAAACAAGAAATAATCAAAATTGATCATAATCAGTGCCATGAAATGAATGTAATAAATATTATGCCATTTTTTATAGACAATACATCATAGACAATATGTTAGACACTCACTCCTATTTTATGAAAAAATTTACCAAATGTGTTTTTTTAGTCCAAAAGTGAGAGGCACATTAAAGGGAATAGAGCTACTAGAGAAGGCACACTGACAGAAGTGATGAACAAGAGTAGAATAAAACATTATGAAGCACAAATAAAAAACTAAATGAACTTTCATCTATACATTGAAACTTCCTGAGTACATCACAAAATTAATTAAAACACAGTGAGAGATTGACTTATTGAGTGATTAAAGAACATTTAGTATACTCTAAGGAAATGAGGCTACTTTAGAAGTATTTCCACCTAAAATAGTTAAAATAAGACATGTTAGTGTTTCGGGGAGAGCTTCCGTTGTATGAGAGAGAAGGAACAGGAGTTCATTTTTTTGAATAGCTGCGATGTGAAGTACTTCACTGTTTAATGGAACAGCCATGGTGGACTTGTTTTGAAACATACTAGTTAGTCTTTGACAGATGCTGGATGAATATTTTTGAAACGAGTTAATTAATGAATCAACCAATTAATTTCACAACTATTGAGTTATTTGGAGCCTAACACTCCAGATTAATTTTATGGTAGACTTTGGTACTCACAAGGGCACAGCACGTGGAAACTGCAGTTGCCAAGGGACTGCAGGTCGTACATCTCAGCAATCACCTATATTGTCACACCACACTTCAATGCTTTCAAAAGTTTTTGGCTAAGTATCTTCATCTATATTTCTGACTTCTTTACATCGATTGTCAACACAAACAGTTGGCTTTCTTCACAAGGATTTTTCATTTCTTTCTTTTTCCTTTGATACCAAGAAAAGTCTTGAAGCAGCTGGCTAATCCAAGCCTCTGAGGATATAACCAGCTTGCATACAGATCTCGCCTGAGCTTGAGATTTTTGAACAAGAAGATGGCATGCACCTGGGTTCAGATACTAGGGACACAAAATGTGAAGGTAGTAAGATAGGATTCAGAGAGAAGGCAAGGGCAGAGACCAAACCAGTGATCCAAACAACTACTTCACTCTCCTAAGATCGGACAGAGTGGCAGCTCTGCTGCTGGAAACAGTTTAGGAAGTGAGCAGGAGTGCAAGGAGGGTCGGAAGAGGAAAACCTAGGAGTGATTTATTTATTTCTCTCTTTCATTTTATTTTATTTTTTTATTTTTCCATTGAATTAGAGAGAGAGATATATAGAGAGATACAGGAAATGGGGTGGGGGAGAGACACATAAACTCATTCCACTGAGTTGTTCCTTTAAGTTGCACACTCTGATCGCTTTTCATGTGTGCCCTGACTGGGTTAGAAACTGCAGGAACAACAATCTATCCACTGAGCAACCTAGCCAGAGCCTGGACTGATTTCTTGATGATCAATATTTGAGTCAAACCCTATTTCCTATGTGTCTGTGACTGTATCCAGGCTTACCCTTAACATTTGTGATGCTAGGGCCAGAATAAATATGGAGACCTATGTAAAATATGTCTAATATTTAAAAATCATAAAGCAAGCTAATAAATTGATAAGTAACATATATCCTATTATATCCTCCTGCTTTGAGAAATAGACTTTCACAAATATCCCACAATCCAAGTCTGAATTTAGAGTTCTTGGATTTCTGGTGGTTGCAGAAGATGAAAGGAAGGCCAGCCCACAGCTCCTGGGCCCTGCCAGCTTTTACTCTCTCTCTCACCCCTACTTCATCCTGCGCTGTTAGGAGTCCCATTGTACAGGTGGGGAGATCTCAGTGCATACATTCAGCTAAGCGCTGTCTGTACTGCATAGCAACAACACCCCCTTGGCCATTCCTCAGGCATGGAAGTACATTCATGCGCTGGTTGAAAATTCAGAATCTTGGCACCTGGAGCACCTAATCAAAGGGGAGCGTGTTGCCTCAGCTTCACAAGGTTTTTTCCCTGAAGACAGAAACAGCAACCGAGAGAGCTAGAGCAAGACCTCGAAAGCCCAGGTGAGGCGAGGCGCTCTTTCCTGTACTTGAGGAGTCCTGGCTACAATTGTTAATTCAATCATCTGGAGTCCTGAATTCTCCATAATGTTTCAAGTGCATTTGTATTGACTTTAGTAGGACACATCAACTACTAAAATTGAAAAAGAAAAATTATGAAAATCTTAACAAAATAATAAATATGTCTCCATTCATTTCTTAAACTTGCTCCTGTAGAATGATTAGGATTCATGAAAAACTTTAACTTCTCTTGCTATGCATTGGCTTTCCAAACATCTCTTATCAGCAATTTAAAAAAAAAATTGTATGCTATTTTATTTTACTTTAATGAACTGTAACAACTCTAGAATGCTTGTGTATAGAAAGCAAGAACTCTTATTCCCCCTCTCCCCATCCCATGGCATAGATCTTTGCTCAGTAGATGTTCAGTAAATATCTCTTGACTATTACAGCAGCTATGAGCCAAAGAGCAACAAAAAAAATGTAAAATGTAAAAGTTACTAAAAATTAGCACACAAAAAAAGTGTGAACAAGGAAGCACTTCACTTCCATATTTCCTTGTTTTTGCTGCAAGAGAGTGGCTGCTTGGAATAAACTGAAACCTTCAATTATTTATTGCTTATGAATTTTAGCTTTTTGGAAGGAAGCCTGCTTGGTGCATTGAGAGTAGTTTGAAACAGATATCTGGGTCAAGAGGGCTGGTCATCACAAACCTAAAGGCAGGCACAGAGGGGCCGTCCTGTAATTAGAGGGTGCTCATCGCAGAGGTGAACGAAAGGAAACAGGCAGGCTGAGTTGTCAGTTAGCCTGGGCTTCCCTTTTATGGGGAAGTAAGAATGAAGGAGGTCAGTTGTCCCCTGGGCTAGCCAGGAAATAAGATGTACTTTTGAATATCAGCTCTCTTGCAGCTTAATTATTGAGTACTTTCTAGGTGTCTAGCAAAAAGTTATGCTTACCCCTATTAGCATTGTTGATGCTCAGAAAAAAAGAGCCAAAAACGGGGAGCAGATGTAGACCCCAGTTAGTGAGAGTGGATTTATGTTTAAAATGAAATCTAAGCTTTGAAGTTTAAGTAAAATTTAATGAAGTAGTGGAGAGATGAAGGAGTTGTCCAAGTGGAGGGAGTACACAATGTAAGAAAGAGGTTTGAGTGACCATTTCAGGTGTACGAGGGAGCTTAATAGACTAGTCTGCCTGCAGCAGAGTGTGTTAGAGGATGTCTAAGTGTATGGAAGGGATTGAAATCATATCATGAAAGTTCAAGGTTTGATATCAGTGTTTAAATTGAATGTATCTTATTTTTACACCCTGACAAATCTGGATGCCTGTTTTTATTTAATGGGCAAACAGTTACATGGCATTTATTTCCTAAGTATTTAACAAATACTAAGTCATTAACAACCCTTTATAAGGACTTTCATAATCCCCATGTTACTAATGAGGAAACAGAAATACAGAGAGATTAAGTCATCAGCCTCACACATCACAACAAACTGCTTTGCAAATTAGGTCTACATGGTCCACACATTTTCCTTTTCTTGCTGGCTGGAACCTGAAGTCTTTCCTCAGTTCTTCACTTTGAAAGTCACTGAAGTGACTCCTTGAGGGTGTTACAAATTTCGTTAGGTAAAGGCACTCTAAATTCTTTTTTTGTTTGTTTTCTTGTTGTTGTTTTTTTTCTGGGTATGTTTTTATTGATTTTAGAGGGAGTGGGGAAGGGGGAGAGAGAGAGAGAAAGAGAGAGAGAGAACATTGATTTGTTGTTCCACTTATTTATGCATTCATTGGTTGATTCTTATATGTGCCCTAACCAGGGGATCAAACCTACAACCTTGGTGTATCAGGACGATGATCTAACTAGCTGAGTTAATCCACCAGGGCCAATATAATTTCTTAAGTGGCTCAGGACAGAAGAAGGCATAGGGAAACATGGATAGGGTGGCAAGGAGAGATGCTAATCAAGGTGACAAGGATGGGAATGGGCAGGCCAAGAGTGGCACAGACCAACTTAGCTCACCTCATAGCTGTGCTGGGTGTTGACTGGGGTAGAGTAAATCAGAAATGATTATGGGCTTTAAAACACCGGAGAAACCTCAGGAAAGGGATAGTTCAGGAAAATCAGTGAATTTGTGCATTCATGAAAAGGCAAGGCATTAGATTTAGGAAACTTAAATCAACCAAGATTAAGGCAGCATCCTATGTGAAAATCAGGCACAGATGATTGGAAATCATGGGAAGTGATTTGTGACCTAATATAAGGGTTAATCTAACTTGAACTGGGTCTACACCATGAAAAATGAATCAGTACATCTTGAACCATAGTGTGTATGTACTTGACTTCCACAGACTTTCTGGTCTGATCCTACTATCCTCACCACCATTTACATACACAGGATTATTTCTCAACAGAACTCTACAATTCTCTCTAGACCAAGGCTAACTACGATTGTAAACAGATAGTGGTTACTTTAACTTTGTTTAAAAACAAAACAAAACAAAAAACAAACAAACAAAAACTTAACTTACAGTAACACTTGATTCCAATACAGTATTATTAAACATTTAGTAAATTCCTGGACTCATTTAAAATACTCCAGTTCATTTAAAAATTCTGAGGGTTTTTTTCCTGCTGATTCTCAATTAGTCCTTAATATTTCCTCCCTTTTTCTTCCTCCTCTGTGCCTTGTTGTCCACCAAAGTCCCAAAGTTTTCTTTCACAGATCTTAAATATTGAAAATTCCATCTTTGCTGGTCTTAGGTCATGCCTTTCCAAAGAACCTAGGAGCCCCAAATGAAGGGAAATCTTGGCTTTTATGTTTCTAAAGTACCTTTTAGATCTCAGTTAGTGCTCCTGGCATTACTCTTTGTTTAAGATAAAAAGAAAAGCAGAGATAAAAAATTATTCTATTCCACGTAGGTTTCTTGCTTGACTTCGTAGCTGCAAATCCTGTTCTAAAATGGACTCCAGAATGTTCAGTTTCTCTATTCTTTATCACAAAAAAACATCAATACTACGAAGGGGTCATGTTGCATGTACGTAAGACTCTGTGCCTCTCTGTACATGCCCCTGTGTAATGATTACAGAGCCTCTGTTTCTCGTACAGTTGTGACCTGGCCTTTAACTTGGGCCAAAAAAAAAATTACTTTTGTTGGAGAAAGGTTATGCACCATTTCCTGCCTGCCTACTTCCCCCAACTTTGCCTAGTCATGCCACTTTGACTGAGGAATGGAAGTAGAAAAACAAAACTCAGGGGCCTTTCCTCCCAGCACACAAACTGCCTGAACTCTCTGGATGGAGTCGCCTGTTAATTTTCTTTTCCAGCACTGAATGCTTATTAACAAAAAGGGCTAGTTGACTGCAGATCATGTTTCCCCAGGAATCTTGCAGAAGGGACCAACCAAATAACTGCTGGGGCATCTTTGTGCAGATGGTTATATGCACAAACTGTTTTGCTGAAATCCTATTTTTAAATTTGGTTACAAATCAATTGGCTAACTGTTTCATCATGACTGAAAGTTACCAGAAATCTGTTGAAAAGAAATTTCCTCTTAGAAGTTAAGAGGGTATCTATCTTGCATAGAGTTAATTGGCTTAGTTCCCCACATTTGGAGTAGACACAAAATAGTATCTACAATTTTGCTTTGGTTTCTAGATGTCATCCAACTGATGGCAAAGCTATTCACCAAGCTAGGGAAGATTTGCCATGTTTGATGCTCTAAACTATTATTATTAAGACTTGTAGTTGTTAAAACTACTATGAATATTAGTTCTACCCAATGATGCCAAGAGTTCCCTAAGCAGATAGATTGTTTCTCATATAAAATTAAGTGTATCTTCAAAGAAATGAATTCTTTACAATTTTTTTTTAAGTTTACAACTAGAATGCCTGCTTTTGGGGGCAAGGTTTTGGAAGACTCTTCATCTAATTGAAGTATCTGGTGGTATAGCTTAGGCTTCAAATGCAGTTGACTTTTATTTAAGGACACTCTCAAAGTTAAACATTACTCTTTCCATTGTACTCCTCAAGTTTAAACTTTAATGCCCTACGACAATAATAATTCTAGAAGGTTTTATATATTATGTCCCTGAAAAGGGGTCCCGCATCTTAATGAAACAGGCAAATTCTCTCACATGCTCATGTGCACTGTGACTCTTTAAGACAGAAAGATTTCCCAGAATCCTTGCATGGTAGAGCATTTTGAAGGGCAAGTGGTGTGTGAGAGAAGGGATCAGAGGAAGATGTGCAGGACGTCAGGGAAATGCATCAGCAAGTGTGAATGAGGAGCTTGGGTAACGAACTTTGGTTGTTTTATATTTTTTCCCCAAACTGGTTCTGCAATTAGGTCCAAAGAGTTATCAACAAAGGGCACTTACCATCCAGGCTCATGTGAAGTGGACCATGGCTACTCTTCACAGAGGCTCTGTTCGATTTGTAGCTGAGAAAGCGATGGGATGGGGGCCAGATTCCATTTCCCTGCACTCATAAGCTATTTTCCCTAAGGCCTGCAAGAGCAGCTCATGAATAGCTGGCAGCCAAATTTGGACCATTTAAAATATTATTGCATTGTCCACCATAATGATGGTAATAACCTTGTAATGAGTGTGTGTAAAGCTAGGCCTGGGACAAAACCCAGAATGAGACACACTCTTTGCCTGTGCATAGTGAATACCAAGGAGGCCTTCCATTCCCCATCGGGGGCAGCCACTGTTGAAAAAGTAAATGATCATTTTCTTTCTGACATTTTGGCCTCTGGCCATGAATATTGAGAGCTGTTATTCTCCGAGGCTACCCATTTCCTTCTCCTGGAGCTTTTAATGCTTACAGTAAGTACGCTACCTTGTAACCCATGCGACCTGAAATAATGTCAACTGTCCGTTCCACAAAATATTCCTCAAAAAAGATTAATTCAGTCCTTAATGTGGATGTAAGAGCTTCAGCTAATTCCACTGAATATAGAAATCATCTATAAATTTTGGTCTGCATAGATAGAGACTTCCTTTTATTCATCTGAGCTCTGGCATCTGTCAGTCACACCTCAACAGCTATTGTCTTCATTTTAAAACTCTTAATTTTTTTTTAATTGGCAAGTAGACAATCCATTGATCATCCTCCTTTTTTAATAAAAATTTAGAGTGGGTTTCAAGAAATTAAACCCCTGTGTAATAATATCAAGTAAAATTTTTGGAGAGAATGAAAATAAAAGAAGGACGGAAAGGGAGGAATAGGACAGTGACATAAAATAATACAAGAGACAGAGCAGTTGACTTTGGAGCAAGAGAAGCTAATATTAAACTGATGTCTTCAGATGATGCTATTCTTTGATACGATAGCTTTTTAAAATAATTACAAAGAGTAATAAGAGATGTAGAACAGCTATGAACAAGATAATTGGCTCCATTTGAATTTCATAGACAGGATTGCCACGCTGAATATTGCATAATTGGGTGTCTTTGGAAATGCCATTCTGCAATGGTGATCCTTTATCCAGTCGCCAAGTAATGCCAGAAAAGAGTTGAGCTGTTATAATAAAAGTTATACAAACCATTGCATTAGTCTTTAATTTTTTAATTGTTGCTATTTGGTTGCAGAATTGAAGAAGTAACTGAAAAGAAATATGACGGATATAAAATCAACCACTTGGAAATTTTCTTTTGTCTCCAACTTTGTTTCAGAATGCTATGCTTATTTAGAAATGCTGTGCACCTTAGAGATTCCCAAATCAGGAAATGGGTGAAAATATCCCAATCGGACCGTTTTCAAATGCATGGTGCATGCAATCCCTGAATTCCTTGCACCTTCTCATCCACTCTGGCCCTTGAGCAAGAGGTCCATACCAGCCCTCAGCCTTTGGGCAGTGTGCCAAAAACCTAGATCTTACGGTCATCTCAAAATTACTCATGGTTCTCAAAATGATATGATTTCACAAATTTAAATACATCTATTTTCCTTCCTAATCTTTGCTAGGTGATTCAGCAAGTGTCTGCTGTCAATAATTTACCCTGGCTGATTGAATTCATAAAAGTCTGCTCTGTGAAGGCAGGACATTTGGGTTACAAATGAGATAGACTGAGTCGTACTGCGGAGGGACCATGTAACATGCAGAATTTTCTCTTCATTCATTGCCTTGATGACCCACGGCGTTATTTCAGTGGGAGGTGCAGTATGTGACCAGTTAGCCAATGGGAATCTGCTCCCTGGACTTTCTGCCGGCACTTTTTCCTGTGGTCCAGCCTGATAATAGGAGTGTCAGACAATGCAGCATGACAAAACCAGAGTGAAGAAGATAGTAGTAATACATAGCCTCCACTGGCCCCCAAAACCTTTATTTATTCACAAGCTTCAACAATATCCCAAACAGGGAGAAAAATGAACTGAATGCATACAAATCAAAAGGGTTTTTTGAGTGCTGATTTTTCACCTTTCTTCCCAGGAGAGAGTAGTATGAAGCTGCCTCACTATTTTTTTGCCATGGCATGCTGACTTTCCTGTGCTTTCGAGGATCTGGTTTGTCCTCCTGGATGCTTTAGGAAGTTACCTCTTTCAGCTCGCTTAGACTTGATCTCATTAATAAAAGAATGACTTTACAGAAAAGAGTTTCTAAAATTATACTCTGGCTCAGAATTGCAAGAGTTGGCTTTTTCAGCCCGAACATAAATTTCTTAAGCATTAAGCTTACTTTATCAAGCATTACACCTGACATTCTCACATAAATTTTGCATATGTTTTAACTTATTTTAATATTGTGTGGGCTTGGTTTATAATATTCTTATGCTGTTGCTAAACTTGAGTTGTAGTCATATATTAGTTATTGGAGTGTTTAACCCTTCTAAAATATCACTCCACATACAATAACATGGGCTAAGTTTTCTTTTGAGTTTGCTTACTTTCTTGCTTATTTATCATGCACTTGGTGTATGTTGGAACTAGTCAGGCAGTTGTCATCCTACTGTTATGAGAATGTAAATATATTTTAACAGTTTTGCTATTGGAAACGCCTTTTAAATACGTTGTGTGTCACATTCCTGAATATAATCACCATTAAAATCTGGTCAAGTAGGTTGGATTAGAAAGTTTCAAAGTTAACAGAGTGCCTTGCTTACAGGGGTCACGGACATTCAACCTGAAGCAGAACTGTCACAGATGTCCCTTCGGGAAGACACAGAGCAACATAAATGGAGCACGAGTCGTCAACTAGCTACATTTTCTAGAGGCCTACCTTTACTGTGCTTCACAACATGAGTGTTAGCCCAAGTGTTACTAAGCTCAAGGGGTTCACCACTTAGCATGCTCTATTAAAAAATGAGACGTGCTTGTTGCAAGATAGTTTTATTTACTCGCAGCAAGTAAAAGACCCAAGATTCATATCCAAAGTTCTGCCTCACAGAAGGAAGGCTTAGCCATTGTTTATGTAAACTATTGGCCAGTTACATGTTGATTTCTTCTTTGCAGTTGACTGCACTTACCTGGTTGAGTTTCTGTCAGCTCATCCCTACAGGTGCATCTGCAAATACTGTACTACATTTTAACATTTAGTAAGATTAGCTTTAGTAAGAACGCCCAGACCTTAAGACTCTTGTCGGATCTAACACTAGTACTGAGTCTGCACAAATACCTGGTTCAACTTTTACAATTGAATTGGCAGGTCAATCAACTCAAGCAAAAGACCAATTCAATGAGGAAGCATGAGCTTGAGCGTTGGAATGAATTGGTCATCCTTCTCCATTCAAATGTCAGGGTTTTTTTTTTAGAAAAACAAAAGGCAGACATTAAGATATTTGTACAATGATTCTCTTTAAAGGGCATTAAAGGGTACATAACAGTTCCTACAATGAGTTGATATGCTCAGTTTAGTGCTTATAAATTAACAACTCAGAAGAATTAAGGAATAATGCTGGAGGTTGAGAAGATGATCTCACATATGGCTGAAACCAAAGACCTCAAGATGTGTGGTCCATATGCATGTGACCTTGTTGAAAACAATGTTTTATATCACCTCACACCTGTCACAGTGGCTATTATCAAAAGTTCAACAAAAAAATAAGTACTGTTGAGAATGTGGAGAAAGAGGAATGCTCATGCACTGTTGGAGGGATTGTAAACTGGTGTGGTCACCGTGGGAAGCAGTGTGGAGGGTCCTCAAGAAATCAAAATTAGAACTACTATATGACCCAGCAACCCCACTGTTGGGTATACAAAGAAATAAAAAACACTAATTGGAAAAGATATATTCACCCCAAGGTTTATTGCAGCATTATTTACAATAGCCAAGATACAGAAGCAACCAAGATAGCCATTGATAGACAAATGGATAAAGAGAATTTGGTACATATATACAATAAAATATTACTCAGCCATAAAAAAGAATGAAATCTTTGCCATTTGTGATGACATGGATGGACCTAGAGGGTATTATGCTAAGTGAAATAGCTCGGAGAAAGACAAATGCCATATTTCACTTATATGTGCAGTCTAAAGAAACAAAATAAATAAAAAAACAAACAAAAATAAACTCATAGATAAAATATAAATTGATGGTTGCCAGATGGCAGGAGGATGGGGAAGGGGATGATGGTCACAGATAGTGAAGGAGATTAAGACATACAAACTGCCAATTATACAATTCGTCATGGGGAGGTAAAATACAGTGTAAGGTATATAGTTAGTAATATTGTAATAACCATGTATAGTGTCAGATGGGTACTAGACTTGTGATCACTTTGTAAAGTATGAAAATTTTTAATCACTATGTTGTACACCTGAAATTAATATAATATTTATGTCAGTTATAATTTAAAAATAAATAAATAACAAATTAATAAAAATAAAGTAAGGGATTTGAGTTAAAAAAAAACAACAACAACCTGTTATTAAGAAAACTACTGAGTGCCAAGGCATGGTCCTAAGGGCTTTATATAAATTATTTTATTTCATTCTCACAATATATACAATAAGGTTTGGAAGACAGAGCCATGAGAGCAAAAACACTCAGAAATCAAGATAAATAATATCATAATAAAATATTTTTTAAAATAAAGATGAAAAAATTCCGTGAAAGACAAAATATCAAAATTTTTAATAAAGGTAAGTATTATTTATTAGCTTGAGGTTCCACTGTGTCCTTTTTGGTTGAGTTTATTGAGGGTTGATAATGGCGAGCTAATAGACTAGAAAATATGGAGCTTTAAATATCCTCATGCTTCTCTGATTGTAGAACTTTCACTAACTTTTTCTTGATTTTATTTGGTTTAAAATATGCCAGGAGGCCCTAGATGGGTAGGTCAGTTGGTTGGAGTATCAGCCTGATATGACAAGGTTACAGGTTCAATACCCAGTCAGAGCACATACAAAAATTAACCAGTGAATGCATAAATAGTGTAATAACAAATCAATGTTTCTCTGTCTCTCTCCCCCTCCCTTTCTCTCTCAAGTGAATCAATCAATCAATCATAAAATAAAACATGCAAGTATACTTTATACATGCATGGTTTTCTTTTCTGTTTCAGGCTCACATATGATTTGGTGCCACACTGAGGATAGACGCTCTCACTGTCCTGTTTTTAAAATGAAGACTTTGAGGTTCCAGAGAGGTTAATAAAGTTGTCCAAGCTTGCACAGTTGGAAGATGGCAGAGCCCAATTTTGAACTCAAGTAGTCTGATTCTGAAGTTCGCTCTCTTAATCATTGTGCTCTCTTAAAAATTACAACACTCCATTAACCAGAAAATCCAAGTATTCAGCACACTTTATTCTCTGGGCACTCCAATTAATGCAGTGTTGCTCAGCTACATCCTCAACATTTAAAATTTTTAATACAACTTGTTCTAAGAAGGAACTCAGATCCTTTATAAATAGTATCTTGCAAATCTCTCCATATTACTGTGAGGTGGGTATGAATTCTGTGACTGAGGGTACTGCCATGAAATAAATATTTAAGTAAATAGTCTTTCAAATGGAAGACCATGAATAACCTGCCTCTGAGGCTGCCAGAGGGGCATTAGGAAGCATGAAAAGCTGATCACTTTGCTCGAGAACAGACTGCCTTGTTCCAAGTCTCTTTGCAGCAGGTAATCTAAGAGGCCCAGACATTAGGCCATCATGTTGAAATTGTACCTTGTTTGTTTTAAAGGCTGACAAAAGCATGTATCTGGACATTCCAAGTTTGGGACCCTGCCATAAGACTCATATTTGTTTTGGTTCTGCAAGCTGGTTCTCCTCGAGGACTGGGGAAGAGTGGTTTACTGAGAACCACAAACTGGTAAGTGTAAGCATGTCTTTTGTCCTGCTTAGTGAGTGGACAGATTCGGAACCAAAGAAGAGCAGCATGTTTATGGTATATATATAAACACATGGTTTCTGCCCTCAGAAAGCTTATAATCGAGTTGGGAAACAGATATGTTGACAAGTATTTGTGGTGACAATAATGTGTGTATGCATGAAACACACTGGGGACACAGCACAACCTAAGGAGAGTGTAAGGCCAGTGTTCTCCAATGAGAATGCAGGTTCTCATTGGATCTGAGCAGATGGTAAAGGATCTGTGGAGCCAGAAGATGGTGGGCCATTCCATTTATTACAGTCTCCTAACAGCGGATGAGCAAACAGGCAGGGAAGACCGCTTCCCTCTCACTCAGGGCTCCTAAGCCCCAACTAGGTCTCCCCGGTTCCACACCCCAGACTCATTCTTCAGACTCACCCATTGGAATCCTCTCAGCTCTCTCTCTCTGCACTCTCCAGCAAAACAGACTGGGGGATAAAAACCCTTCTCCAGCAAACAATAGCAAACAATCTTCCTTCCCCATGGTGGCAGGCAGTCTGCAATTTGCAATCTACTGCCCTGACAGCAAGCACCTACAGTCTTCCATAGACTATACACAGGTGGCGCTGCCCCAATACAAGCCAGCAAACCTAAAGACATTGTTTAGTGGGACAGATAGTTTACTGGAAACATTAGGTAAGGCTTTTTAGAAGGGGAAGACAAATAATGTCATTTTCAATATCATTTTGTTATACTATTGATGAGATACTAAAGAAACTGCACTCTTGTTTATGTCAATTAGCCAATGGCAAAATTGATTTCATTATACAATGTTTTTCTTAAAGTCAAAGAAAGTGTGGGTGGCATTGAGTGAAGACTTAATGTACATTTAAATTCAGGCTTAAATAAATAAATAGAAGTCTCCTAACTGAGCAATAAGAAGGCTGTCTAGATTAAGGCAAAAATACATAGGTCAAGGAGGCATTGCACTTACAGGAATAAGTAATTGAATGTTGCTGGATCATCAAGACACAGGGAAAGATCCAGAAAGAGGTGGCTGAGCTCAACAGGTATGCAATGTTGGTATTCAGTGGGGTTTAGTTTTTATCCTGAAGGAAGTAGGCAACAATTGAAGAGTTATGCCAGAAGAATAATAGGATCAGATCTAAATGGTGAAAAACACCAGATGTTATATAGAGCATAAATCAGAGGGATAAATAGAAGTGTCAATGTTCTAAGCTCCCCCTGCCCTGTTTTTCTAGGAGCTCCATATTCTCCCTTATAAGAAAGCTGCATAATTAATTAATTTAAGTTTGGGTGTATCGAAATTGACCTGCCTGCTATAATTTGATGTAGTAAAACATCTGTGTGCAAATCACAACTTGAATCATTTTACAAACATTTGTAAATTGTAATCCTTTCTGCCACGGGCAAACCAATTCAGTAGAATAAAACTCACTTTGGTGTTTTGGGTATATCAAGAAAAAAAATATATGATCATGCTGCCAAAAGGCCAGCTAGGTGCATTTATGGCCACAGAGAAGGGAATATGTGCTTGCTGCTGCAAATATAAATGTCTTCTAGTTTGTTCATAATTCTGTTAGGATCCCACATTAGCATTCATATCCTTAAAAAAATAAAAATAAATAAAAGCTTTTTTTTAGGCAGAAGCACTCAGTGGGAAGTAAATAACCCTAGCTCTTATAGCAATTAGTCCTGTATGCCAACTACCTCGATCATCTTATAGTACTTTAGTGCAACATTGGTAGTTTTTAACATGCTTATCATACGTTCAAGGCCTTATTTCTCCTGATTAACATACAGTATAGTGAAGGTGAAATAGCACAGCAAACACAATTCCTTTTTTCTGTGGTCATTACAGAATTTTACTCAAAAGAAAAATCTGTCCTCTCTTTTCTGGGCAATGCTATTCTAGGAGTCTGTGCTGAAATAAAATCCCAGTGCAAAGCCTGTGTCAAAATGCTGAATCCAGAAGAATTTGGCATAAATAAGACATGGAGTTAGCTGACATGAGATATTGCATTTATTCCATTGTTGGCGAGGACAAAACTGGGTCGCTATTGTCACAGGTGAAAAGTGTTTCCAAAGTCTGCTCTGGTGCTTGTTAGATAAGGGGCTGCCTTCGTCTGAATAACCTGAACAAGATTTATACACATCACTGAAATGGACTCGTGCGTACAGGGTGTCCTTGCTCACCGGGATTAGCAGTGTAAGGGCAGCGTGAGAGACATTGGGCAGGGAAACCTCAAACAACCTTCGGGGAGGAACTAGGAGGCTGATTAGAAGAAAGCCGATTTTCTCCATCAACTCTGAATAAGAGCAGGTAGCAGGCCTTCTCCTGACCAAGAATGGTCCCCAAGATGCTGTCATGATTTCTAGTAGGGAACTTATTTCAGCTGGGGGAACTTTCTAGCTTGAAATGCTTCAAGTATATTAAATAAACCAGAGTTCTGCTGCTATGCTCCCTAGAAAAGGTGTGATGCTTTGCTTAAAAAAAAAAAAAAATCACAGAATCAAGTGATGATTCTTAGTGTGGGTTTTTGGGGTTTTTTTTGTTTTTTTGTTTTGTTTTGTTTTGTTTTTTTTAAATACACCGATGTGCCACATTCACAGTGAAAGCAAGCCTTTGTGGAAAGTTGGGATCGTCCCCATGCCGCTTATGTTTTCACTGCATTGGGCCCCTCTCTAGCATGCTGTCACTCAGGGACAATGCAGCTCGTGCCTGTGTTCCCAGGGACGGAGCTATTTTCAAGTCCCTTTATGATCTATGCAGAAATTATCTCTACTTCCAAGCCATCAAATGTAGCGTGGGTGCCGTGGCTGCTTTCCAGTGAGCTGAAAAGCTCTCATGACTTGGCATGCAGTCTTTCCCTGGGCCCTTCAGTAATGGCATTTCACTTAATACAATATGCCCCTAACTGAGTTTTAGTGATTTCAAATGAATTTAGTCTCCTTATCAATATCCTCTAGTTGATGGTGTGCTTGCTCTTCAGCGTGCTGTGCCAATAAAACCGGCACAAGTGCTGCGCCTTCCCTCTCACTGTGTGGCCCCTCGCCTATGAGCGCGAACACCGGGCAGCAGCCCAGGAGGCTCTCAGAGAACCTGTTTTTATCATAAATGTAAATATCAATAAACTCAGAAGGTTGACAAGGGCATACTCTCAATAGATTTGGCCATGTTGTTGGCCGTTTGACAAGTGAGATATAGGAACACTAGGAAGCCTGAATAGATTGCTTGCAGTCTTAAAAGGACGTGTCAAAATTTGAATCCAGAAAAGATAAAAATAAAATAATTTTTTTATAGAATTCATCAGGGTGACATCAGTTTATCAAATTATTCAGGTTTCAGGTGCACACTTCTGCAGCACATCTGCATGTTGCATTGTGTGCTCACTGCCCCAAGTCAAGTCTTCTTCATCACCATGTCTTCTCCTCTCTACCCTCTTCCCCCCACCCCCTCTTCCCTCCATAATCTCACACTGTTGTCTGTGTCTCTAAATTTTCGATAAGTTTCTTTTCTCTTTGCTTAATCCCTTCACCTTTCTCACCTAGTCCCTCAACCACCATGCCCTCTGACAGCTGTCAGTCTCTTGACCTGTTGAGAAACATAACTCAGTCAGCCCCATCACAGGGCAAGGCAGCAGAGTCCTAGAAGGAAAGAAGATAAGTCTTGCCAGGGTTATCTGTGGATTCTACATGACCTGTGTGTAGAAATCAGAATCAGACTGCAACTGATAAAAAGTGTTGCTGTATTTTCCAAACAGGAAGTCTCTTAGGAACCCTTTCCTGCTTTGTTTTTGTTTGGTCTTGATTTTATTTTTTATTTTTCTTGCTATGCTTTTTTCTTTATTTATTTAAAATAAACTTTTTATTTTGAGATAACTAGGTTCATATATACTTGGAAGAAATAATATAATGAGACCATGTGTACTCCTTAATCAGTTTCCCCCAATGGTAACATCTTGTAAAAACTCTAGTACAATATGATAACCAGGACATTGATATTGACTTAGTCAAGGTGCAGATGTTTCCACTAACATGAGGATCTCTTTTATTGCCCTTTGATATAGCCACACCCACTCACTTTTCATCTGCATGCCTCCTTAGCCCCTGGAAACCGCTAATCTTCCATTTCTCTGATTCTGTTGTTACCATAATATTATATATGTAGAATCATGGGACTGGGTTTTAATCATTCAGAATAATTTAAAATTCATCCAGATATGGATCAATCATTTGTTCTTTTTGCTTGCCAACTCTAGTATTTCATGGTATGGATGTACCATGGTTTATTGAACCATTTACCAGATGAAGGACATCAAGGTTTTGTCTAGTTTGAGCCTATTACAAATAAGTCTACAGCAAATATCTCTGTATAGGTTTCTGTGTAAACATAACTTTTGTTTCTCTAGGATAAATTTACAGAAGTGCATTTGCTGGGTAATAGGTTGTATTTAGTTTTTTGTTTTGTTTTGTTTTTTAAAGATACTGCCAAATGATTTTTCATGGTGACTGTATCATTATAATACATTCTCACCAACAGTGTATGAGTAATCCAATTTCTCCACCTCCTCTCCAGCATTTATTGTTGTCATTATTTTATCTTAGCTACTCTAATAAGGGTCTAGCAATATCTCATTGCGGTTTAATTTGCATTTCCCTAATGGCTAGTAAATGTCTTTCTGTGTGTTTGTTTGCCATCTGTATAGTCTCCTTTCCTGGTCTTTTTTAAAATGTTTTTTCTAAAAGAATCTTATTTAATATTGAATTTTGTGAGTTTTTAAAAAAATATTCTAGATATTAGTCCTTTGTCAGATAGGTGGATTGCAGATATTTTCTCTGTTTGTAGCTTCCCTTTTCATCTTTTTAATAGGACCTTTTACTGGAGAATTTTATTTTTGATACAGTCCAATTAATTGATTTTTGCTTATGTGGACAAGTCAAAAACCTCTTACTTCTAGATTTTCTATGTTGTTTCTAAAATTTTATAATTTTACATAAATTCTGGAATGTATTTTCAATTATGTTTATATATATAAGGTATGGGACATAGGTGAAGGCACACTTTTTGACAATGATTGTCCAATTGCCCCAGCACCATTTGTCGAAAAGGCTATCTTGCAACTGCCGAAGGCTTTTACCCTTTTATGAAAAATCAGTTGGGCCTCTGGTTTCCAGTGCATCATATAGGGAGCTTAGAAGTCACCACTCTGTCTTAACAAATCTAAACAAACTAAAAATCAATAACTTTTCTTAGATCTATCAGAAAAAAAAGGTTTCAGGGCAACTGTTACCCCAAAATCAGAGAGAGTAATGGTTATAGGGAATCACATCTCACCAGAGCAAAAACTCATGAGCAGAAAACTGTGTTTGAATCAGGTCCAGTGTAGGAAAACCTGAACTGTAATTCACAAACTGCTGGAAGCTCAGTGTGGACAACCCTGAGAGTAAAAAACTCCAGAGACCCAGTCATGGGTTGGGGGGCTCACACACATTTGTGAGTTTTGCCTCCAAAAGCTCTACTAGGTCCCTCATAGTAAATATTAAAAAAAAAATCCTCTCAAGCTTCCAGCAGGGACAGAGAAAAAAGAACAGTTTTGAAATATGTCCAAGCATTCTATTCTTCTTAACAAAGCCCACTCTCTGGTGTAACTGTTTTCCTAGATACTATTTGGGTATTATCCATGCCTACCTGATGGCGGAGGGAATCCCCAACTCCAGTTCTCTTTAGCTTTCTCTGTGGGGAATGGGAAATACCAAATCCAGCTCCCTCTGCCATTCTATACCATGTAAAGAGGCGAAAAAAACTGAAAAGTACTGTCAAAGTTCACAGTCCAAGAGCATAGGGTCATCAAAAGACTGATATCAGTTATAGGGCTAAAAAATGCTTTCCCCGCCCAATTTACCACTACTTTATTGAAAATCTATTCACGGTAGGTCATTTTACCCCATGCATTATATCCACCTTTCAACTAAAATTTATAAAGCTAGCTAAAAGGCAAAAAATAATGCAGTTTAAAGCAACCAAGGACCAGGGTCTGATGTGGCAGAAATGTTGGGATTACCAGATCAGGATTTTTTAAAAAACTATAATTAATGTACTATAGTCTTTGATTGAAAAAGTAAACAACATGCAAGAACAGAAGATTATTACCAGCAGAGAGATGGAAATTGTAAGAAAGTATAAAAAAAATCCTAGAAATAAAACAAAATGTAACAGAAATGAAGAATGCCTCTGAGCTTGAAGATACAGCAATAGACACTTCCAAGTTGGTGATGGTGGTGGTGAGGTGGTAGAACCCAGCTCCCTCATTCCACCACAAAGATAAACCATGGAAGAAATATCCATGGATGAAATAGCCCTAGGAAAACTCTAGAATCCACTTAACAAGTTTAATCAACACTATGGAACAAAAAGTCTGAGAATAATCACAGAATATGGTTAAACTGTAATATGGTGATGTGTTAACTATTTAACTCCATAAAAGTTAAGTGTAAAAGTTAAAAGGCAAAAGTATTAAAAATAGCTATAGCTTCAACAACTTGTTAATGGATACACAATATAAAAAGATGTAACTGGTGATATCAAAAACATAATAGAGGAATAAAAGGTTAGAGTTTTTATACGGAATTTAAGTTGTTATCAGTATAAAATAAAGTGTTATAGATGTAAGATGTTTTATGCAAGCCTAAAAAGAAATGCAAAGAAAAATCTATAATTGAAACAGAAAAGAAAAAGAGAAAGGAATGAAAGCATGCCACTATGGAAAAGTTTACAAAGGACGTTTGCAAGAAAGTAGAAAGAAAAATGGAACTATAAATATAGCCAGAAAACAGTTAATAAGATGGCATTAGTAAGTTCTTACTTGTCAATAATTACTCTAAATGTTAATGGATTTAATTCTTCAATCAAAAGTATAAAGTGGTTGGAAGGATTAAATAAAAAACTCAAAACAACAATTACCTATATATTGCCTACAAGGGTTTCACTTGAGCTTCTAGGACAAATGGGCTCAAAGTAAAGAGACCATAAAAGGTATTTCATGCAAGTGGACTAAAAGAGGGAAGAGGTGGCTCTACTTACATCACACAAAGTGGACTCTAAACCGACAATTGTAACTAGAGACAAAGTTGGTCATTATATAATAAATAGATCAAGTCATCAAGACATAACAAATCATAGATATATATGTACCCAGCATAGGAACATCTCAATATATTAAGCAAATATAAGTTGAGATTTTAATACCCAATTTTCAACAACTGATAGATCATTCAGACAGAAAATCAACAAGGAAATGTTGGACTTTGAATCATATTTTAGATCAAATGGACTAAGGGAACATTCCTTCCAACAGCAACGTAATACCCATTCTTCTCGAGCATACATGGAACATTCTTGAAGATCTATTAATAGATAGCCGAGGAGGTTATGCATATGGGGATAGGACGTATATGGGAACTCTCTGTACTTCCTCTTTAATTTGTATGCAAACCTAAAACTGCTCTAGAAAACAGTTTATTAATTAAAAAGATTTTTTTTGTGACAGAAACAGAGAGAGACCCAGAGAGGGACAGACAAGACAGGAAGGGAGAGAGATGAGGAGCATTGATTCTTTTTTGCGGCACCTTAGTTGTTCATTGATTGCATTCTCATATGTGCCTTGACCAGGAGGCAGGAGTGGGGTGGGGCTACAGCAGACCAAGTGACCCCTTGCTCAAACCAGCAACCTTGGGCTCAAGCTGGTGAGCCTTGCTCAAACCAGATGAGCGCACACTCAAGCTGGTGACCTCGGGGTTTTGAATCTGGGTCCTCTGCATCCCAGTCCGACACCCCATCCACTATGCCACTGCCTGGTCAGACTTATTAATTTTAAAAGTAAAATAGGCCCTGGCCAGTTGGCTCAGCGGTAGAGCATCGGCCTGGTGTGAGGGGGACCCAGGTTCAATTCCCGGCCAGGGCACATAGGAGAAGCGCCCATTTGCCTCTCCATCCCCCTCCCCTCCTTCCTCTCTGTCTCTCTCTTCCCCTCCCGCAGCCAAGGCTCCATTGGAGTAAAGATGGCCCGGGTGCTGGGGATGGCTCCTTGGCCTCTGCCCCAGGCGCTAGAGTGGCTCTGGTCGTGGCAGAGTGACGCCCTGGAGGGGCAGAGCATCGCCCCCTGGTGGGCAGAGCTTCGCCTGTGGCAAGCGTGCCGGGTGGATCCCGGTTGGGCGCATGCGGGAGTCTGTCTGACTGTCTCTCCCCGTTTCCAGCTTCAGAAAAATACAAAAAAAAAAAAAAGAAAAAGAAAAAGAAAATACAAATGAAAAAGATAGGTTGGGTGTGTAGGTATATTTCTTGGTTATCCATTGTAACCTTCATCTATGTGCCTATTCTTCTGCCAATATGTAAGTCTTAATTACTGTTGCTATGTAATGAGGTACACTAAGGTAGAATAATTTCTTTCTCTGTATTTTTTTTTTTCAAAGTTCTTTTAGATGTTCTATTTGGGCAACTTTCTTCTCCATAATTTCTGATGATAAATTCTGTCATACTAATGTTTTTTTCTTTGTAGGTATATTGTTATGTCTCTTGATATTTTCAAGTCTTTGTCATTAGTTTTCAGAAGTTTTAATATCATGTGACTGAATGTAAATTAACCTTGGTTTTATCCTATGTATGGTTTGCTTAGCTTTTTGAATCTGCTATTGTATGTCTTTTGCCAAATTTGCAAAATCATCAGCCATTATTTTTATGAAAACTTTTCAGCCCCTCTCTTCTCTCATTCTGGGACTCTGATCACCTAAAAGTTAGATATTTGTTATAGTCTTACAGGTTTCTGAAGCTCCGTTCATTTAAAAAATTCTTAGTTTACTTATTCTCAATTCATATTGAGTCATTTGTAATTGTTCTATCTTTAAATTTGCTGATTCTTTCCTCTGATCCTTTCATTCTGTTGTTGAATTCATCATTGAATTTTTATTTTAGCCATCATATTTATTTTTTTAGTTTTAAATTTTCCACTTAGCCAAGTCTTTCTGTATTGTTTGGCTGTGCCTTTATTTTTTCACTGTTTCATTTGTGTTTGTAATTGTTCATTAAAGCATTTTTATGATAATTGCTTTAAAATCTGTCAAATAATTATAAAATTTCTATTACTTCTGTGTTGGCATTTATTCATTATTTTTTTCATTCAATTTGATCTCTTCAAGTTTCTTAATGTGATGAGTGATTTTCAATGGAAACTTTGACATTTGGTTATTATATTCTAAGAGTCTACTTTTTATTTAAATCTTCTCTTTTAGCTTCCTTCCTCTGGCACTGCTTCGGCAGTGGAATGGGAATGTCACCTCATTACTGCCAGGATAGGATAGAAATCTGGGATCCGCACTTGTCTTTCTTTGACACCCAAGGTGGACAGTCACCCTCATTATTGCTGAGTTTGAGTCACACTTCTGGATCTCTGCTAGGCCTCCACTGACACCCTCCCGGCTGGAAAGGGTTGGCGTGCCTCCTCACAGAGTCCTGCATGGTTTCCGCTGATTCAGAGCAGGTGGTGGGGGAATGGAGCTCATTACTGCTAGATGAAAGTCATGACTTTTCATTGTGTCTACTCTGATACCTCTCCATTGGGGAAATGAGTTGTTAGAAATCTTACTTTCAAATAGGTGTGGGATTCCAGTCCATGTGGTCTCCACTGATACCACTTTGGTAGTGGGGAGTTGTTAGTACCCATTAGAGATAAAAGTCTAAGCTCCCAACCTGGCTATTTCTGGCATGCGTGCGGTGCAGCCTTAGAATAGTCTCTCTTTGTCCTTCTCTGAAAGTCTTCTCTTGTTTGTTTTATGTATATTGTTTAGAGTTTAGTTGTATTTAGTGGGGAGAATTGAGAAAATAATTCTGCTTGCATGAAGCTGAAATCTTCCTACCAGATGCTGCTTTAATAAAATCCCAACATCCAGATTCTCCACAATTGTGAATTTAAGTTTATTTACAAAACAATATATCTCCCAAGCTGGCTCTTATATGGTACTTAAATCTTTCAACCATTGAGTTAGACTTTTTTCTTTTTTGTCATGCAAACCGTGTGTCAGCCACTTTAGAAATGGTAATAGGCAACCACTAAAAGATACTCTTATCTGAGGACTATTTAGTTGATCAGTTAATTTTCTCTGTAGGAGATCTTGAAACAAAGGAATAACATATCTTCCAATGAAGAACCCTAATGGAAGTTGGGACACATGTAAGGACACTGGACATCTGAGGGGCCATGTACAGAGGTTGGGAGGAGAATGGAAATGGAGGTCTCTTACATCACTAACTCAAGTGAGCCCTTAATGTGCCTGCAATTTCTTAGACCATTCATTCATTTTGCTACTCTCTAGATGACTGTTTTAGACCTCTTTGTAAATCTGCACCAGCTTTCTCTCATCTTCAGCTAATAACCATATATCCAATTTCACTAAGAAATTATAAGAGACTGTTCACAAATTCCTCTAGCACATCTACCTATCTGCCTGAATAAATGATCAGTACACAGAGAAGGAGACAGTGAAAGAATCACAGAAACACCACTGGCATTATAACAGATACAACCTGAACTCCATGGCTCTACCCAACTCTGCCAAACAGCATTGAACTGGAGGATCCAAGCGGGGAACAGGCCTAGCTAACAAGGCACTTTTTTTTTAAATGCAGAAATTATAGTGCTCAATGAATATTTTAACTAAAGTTTCAAGGTACAATTAAAAGCAACAACAATATGAGTATGTATTTTGCAAAATTTTCCTGTTCCCTGCCTTTAGAAGTAGAGTTTGGAGTAGTTCTAGTTCACTTCAATGTGAAATGAAGTTCACCCAGAAAACTATTATATTAAGAAATCTTTATGTAGTACCTTTCCTACTTAGTGAATGCCTTCAGCTTCACCACTTACAAAGCACGCCAGACAAAGCATGACTTCAAGGAGATTTGGAGTTTTGAAAGGAAACTGCCCACAAGAAAACTTGAAAAACTTTGAAAGAGTAAAAAGACTTTTAAAAAGCAATAACACCACTAAAACATTACAGATCACTTTAATTGGAATCATAATAACTGATTTTTGGAGGCTTTCATTTTCCTAGAAATTTGCTAGAAAAAGAAAAGCTTGATTCCTTAACTCACTATCCTTAGTTTGCCCATTTAAAAATCCAGAGTTTCATCAATTTTTCAGTATTTCCTCTCTCCTGTTTAATCAACATTATATCAGCATAATATTGACTTTTCCAAGGGTAATTTCTTCTTTAAATTACTGTTTGGACTTTCAGACTTCAACACACCATCCAAATGTTTATTTTTTTTTATTCTTAAATAACTGCAGCCTTTTTGGGGGGAGTGGGCATGGATTCCATTTAAAATATTTTTTAAACCAAATTCTTATTTCTTCTATATTAAAAAAAAGATAAAATGAATGCTAAATTGTATTATGTATAAGGAGAAATTTCTAATCTGTAACTTCGGTTTTATAGTGTTGAAATAGGATATTTTAAATTATAATAAAGGGAGAGATCAGAGACCAATAACTGGTTCTAAGGAAGATTTGCTTCTTCTATGTCTTAAACATTTACTTGTTAAAGACAGCACTGAAACTTCAAGAAACTGTACCACCAATAGTGTTATCTATAAAAAGAAAAATGCTTGTCATTGCGCACCTCTTGCTTGCTCCATATTTAGGTCTCTTACACCTACATTCTTTTGGAATATTTAAAGATGTTGACCACTTTCTCCTCTTTGACATTCTCTATCCACCCTATTAACATTTCATTCTTTCAGCACATTTTTTTTTGTGACAGCAAGAGAGACAGAGAGAGGGACAAATAGAAACAGACAGACAAGAAGAGAGAGAGAGATGAGAAGCATCAATTCTTCATTGTGGTACCTTAGTTGTTCATTGATTGCTTTCTCATATGTGCTTTGACGAGGGAGGGGGGCTACAGCAGACCGAGTGACCCCTTGCTCAAGCCAGCGACCATAGAGTCATGTATAATGATCCCACACTCAAGCCAGCGACCCCATGCTCAATCAAGCTGGTGAACCTGCATTCAAGCCAGTGACCTCAAGGTTTCAAACCTGGGTCCTCTGAATCCCAGTCCAATGGTGTATCCACTGTACCACTGCCTGGTCAGGATTGGCCCTTTTAAAAAAAATATTTTTATTCACTTTAGAGAAGGAAGAGAGAGAAAGAGAGAGAGAGAGAGAGAAGGGGTAGGAATAGTAAGCATCAACTTCTCTATGTGCCTTGATCAGGCAAGCCCAGAGTTTCGAACTGGCTATCTCAGAGTTCCAGGTCAGCACTTTATCCACTGCACCATGTGCTCTTCATCATGTCTCTAGCTGTTTTTCTTTCATTCTTGTTTTCATCCAAAGAGAATCCATCCTTCCCTTCTCTGGGTCTCTCTTGTTTTAATATTTAAATGTTTTAAATTATTGTTTTGAATAATTAATACATTTTCATGGTTCAAAGATCAAAACAATATCACAAGGTATATACTGATAGTATTTCCTTACAGTGTTTTCTTTTTTCCCCTATTTTTCCTTGCCACCATATATGACCATCTTTATTAGTTTTTAATGTTTCTAGTGTTTCTCTTTTACATAGAAGTAAATAAACTATATATCCTACTTTTCCAAATGTTTTTACACAAAAGGTCACACACTTTATACATCATTTTGCGCCATGTGTTTTATACTTAACTATTTTTATATACTGCTCACAAAAATTAGGAGATATTTTATTGCTTCATATTTATTTTGAAATATCCCCTAATTTTTGTGAGCAGTATATATTCTGGTGATCTTGTATATTACCACAGCTTTTCCATAGCTAATAACATTTTATTTGTTAATGTACTCTAGTTTATCTAACAATTTCTCTACTGATGAATACTTGGTGTGTTTCCAACCTATTGTTATTACAAATATCACTGTAATTGATAGCATATATCATTTTGGATGTGTAGGGGTAAACCCATGATATAAATTCTTTGAAGTGAAATGGTTAGGCCAATGGCTCCTTTTTTTTCTCCTTGTATAAGTCCTACCTTATAACACTTAATAAATATACAGGGTTTGACTTATCTCTGTTACCTGGATGTATCCCATATTTATATCTTGTGCCCTAGAATTCACACAAATTTCTCTCTGAAATTATCTACATTCTAAACATTGTTACTTCAGTATACCATTAGCACTTTAAATCTGTCATGCATCAAATTTAGTTCATCCTTTTCCTCTTCCTTGCTCATTCTCAAACTCAGTGCTTCTATTGTTCTTTTACACAGGAATTAAAAAAATTTTTTTTAAGTTTTATTTTATTTCTTACCTTTTCTTGTCTTTTTATAATCATTAACTTTGGTTGTTTGGTCAAACTCTCCATTTTCTATCTAAATCTTTCTTCATTTTATTTTCATTCTATCCTGGTACAGCATGAAAACGGGGAGGTAAGTCACATCCTAGACCCTTCAGACCCCACCTTCATCTTTTTCTCAGACCTGAGCTAGGCTATGATGGAGTAAATCAAGCAATGCTGCTGCTTCAAAAGGCAGTAGAAGCTGAAATGTGATGACTTCACATTTAGTAAATTAGATGTCTTTTACCAGGAGTTTAAAAATAAATATCCACAAAAAGTAAATTTCTCACCCATAGACATTACTCAATTAAGTGACTACTACTAAATTAAACTTTCTACTTTTTCAGTTTATTTTGGCTTTTTTGTCATCTGTGGTGAAAACATTTAATTAACTTTTGGTCATACATTTAGTGGTCAACACATAATTGCACTACTATAAAATGCTATGAAATAAAAAAAATTGGTATGAAATTAATTGGATGGTACAAATGACAGAGCTGCCAGGTACATTTAATTTTCATTGTGAATATTAAACTTTCAAGGCAACCACTAGTTCTGGCTAATATGTAGGGTTTTGTTTATTCTATTTTGCTTATTTTGTTTCAAATAACCAAATCTGACTTTTAAAAAATTCTATTATCCTTTGACAAAATTAATGTAGTTCTTTAAGTAGGCAGAAACTTTGTCTAATACCAGAGATTATCTAAGGTTTAGTGGAGAAAGATATCACCAGAATGATCATCCTAATATTAATACAATGTACAGAATATCTTATTCCAGAATAGACCTTTCTGATATACTGATCTCTAAAAGAGAAAATTAAAATAATACATATATTGATCAACTGAGATAAATAAAAAAGTCTAGACAATGTTCAAGAATAGTCAGTTTGTAACTAAGATAAAATCAGCCATCTGGATTTGAATTTTGAGAACTATGGTAAAAGAGGTTATTCTATTTTTTAATGTAATGGGTGCTGGCTTGTGATTTTAAAATGGATAATTATAATTATAGTAAGACCTCCAAAAAAAACCCCAAATATGTCAGCAATATTTTTAATAATAACTTCCTGTTCATTATTGGATATCAGAGAAACTAATTAGTTGTTAGTAATAATGGATTGAAGATCATGTGTTTCAAGCAATTTTGACAATATGGTAATGTAATAAAAAGACAAAGTTTGAAGTTTCAGCTGCATGTAGAGAAGTATAGTATTTATTAATCTTAAAATATACTTAAGTTCAACTTTTTTCATTAAAAAAAATAAACAAAACCCAAGTGCTGTCATTTGGTAAAATTAATTTTGTAAAAGGGTACATACATGATAAAAAGACACACAAAACACATATTGATTTATATGGGATGTTTTTTATTTGTTTTGTTTTGTATTTTAGGTTGACCAGGTCACAAATTAAAAACATAGTGCAAAAAGTACTGATAGTTCTAATGCAACAGCAGTTCAAATACTTCCAAGATTGGATATTAGGTGCTCAATAAAAATATTCTTCTAAATCAAATATTATGTTGACCAGTTACAATGAAAGGACACTACCACCACAAATTTAACATGACAGTTCTATGGCAAACTGGTCATGATGTGGTTGAGGTACTACTGTAAGCAATAGATTTAGAGTAATATGACAATATACTCTTTCTTAAGTGCTGTGAATTATATGGAATATTTCTAAACCTTTTTTTTTTTAGCGAACTAATGAATCAAAGTGGAGCTTAACCACATTCTCTACAATCAGCAGGTAGAAAAATGTATATAGAAAATACATATTCAGAATATACACAGCACCATTTCAGAAGACAATGATGTGTGAGCATTCAGTTTAATGGAGAAATAAGCTCAATTTGGCAATTAAAGAACATTTCTAATTTGGTAGCAGGCCTAAATCATGGTTTAGAAGAATTTAGAGCCTCCAGTGGATGTGGAAAGTTATTTATTTAAATTGAATTCATAATATGTTTAGGGTGTGTGAAACTAAGCTAAAATGTGCACATTTCACAGAACTTTATTTTTTATTATTATTATTATTATTAAATTTAATGCAGTGACATTGATAAATCAGGGAACATATGTTGAGAGAAAATATCTCCAGATTATTTTGACATTTGATTATGCTGCATACCCCTCATCCAAAGTCAAATTGTTTTCTGTCACCTTCTATCTGGTTTTCTTTGTGCCCCTCCCCTCCCCCCACCCCCTCTCTCCTTCCTCACCCCATATTCCCCCCCGTAACCATCACATTCTTGTCCATGTCTCTGACTCTCATTTTTATGTCCCATCTATGTATGGATTCATATAGCTCTTAGTTTTTGCTGATTTACTTATTTCATTCTGTTATTGAGGTCCATCCATGTTATTGTAAATGATCCTATGTCATTGTTTCTTATGGCTGAGTAGTATTCCATAGTATATATGTACCAAAGCTTTTTAATCCACTTGTCCTCTGATGGAAACTTGGGCTGTTTCCAGATCTTCGCCATTGTGAACAATGCTGCCATAAACATGGAGGTGTATTTCTCCTTTTGGGACAGTTCTATGCTGTTCTTGGAATATATTCCTAAAAGTGGAATAGCTGGGTCAAAAGGCAGTAAGATTTTCAATTTTTTGAGGAATTTCCATACTGTTTTCCACAGAGGCATTCCCAGCAGCAGTGCAGAAGGGTTCCCTTTTCTTCACATCCTCGCCAGCACTTATTCTGTGTTGTTTTGTTACTGAGCGCCATTCTGATTGGTGTGAGGTGATATCTCATTGTGGTTTTAATTTGCATTTCTCTAATGATTAGTGATATTGAGCATTTTTCCATATGCCTATTGGCCATCTGTATGTCCTCTTTGGAGAAGTGTCTATTCATTTCTTTTTCCCATTTTTTGATTGGATTGTTTGTCTTTCTGGTATTGAGATTTACAAGTTCTTTATAAGTTTTGGTTATTAACCCCTTATCAGACATATTGTCAAATATGTTCTTCCATCGTGTGGTTTGTCTTTTTATTCTGTTCTTATTGTCTTTAGCAGTGCAAAAGCTTTTTAGTTTGATATAGTCCCATTTGTTTATCCTGTCTTTTATTTCACTTGCCTGTGTAGATAAATCAGCAAATATATTGCTCTAAGAGATGTCCAAGAGCTTACTGCCTATGTTTTCTTCTAAGATGCCTATTGTTTCATGGCTTACACTTAAGTCTTTTATCCATTTTGAGTTTACTTTTGTGAATGGTGTAAGTTGGTGGTCTAGTTTCATTTTTTTTTGCAGGTAGCTGTCCAATTTTCTCAACACCATTTATTAAAGAGGCTGTCTTTACTCCATTGTATTTCCATACCTCCTTTGTCAAATATCAGTTGTCCATAGAGCTGTGGGTTTATTTCTGGGTTCTCTGTTCTGTTCCATTGATCTATATGCCTGTTCTTATGCCAGTACCAGGCTGTTTTGAGTACAATGGCCATGTAGTATAACTTGTTATCGGGAAGTGTGATACCTCCCACTTTATTATTCTTTTATAAGATTGCTGAGGCTATTTATGTTCCCTTTGGTTTTATATAAATTTTTGGAATATGTGATTTATATCTTTAAAGTATGTCATTGGTATTTTAATTGGTATTGCACTGAATTTATAGATTGCTTTGGATAATATAGACATTTTAATGATGTTTATTCTTCATAACCATGAGCAAGGTATATACTTCCACTTGTTTGTAACTTGCTTGGTTTCTTTTATCAATGTTTTATAATATTCAGAGTACAAGTCTTTAGTCTCCTTGGTTAAATTTACTCCTAGGTACTTTATTATTATTTTTTGTAATAGTAAAGGGGTTGTTTCCTTAATTTCTCTTTCTGACTGTTCATTGTTGTTGTATAAATGTGCCTCTGATTTCTGAGTATTAACTTTATATCCTGCCACCTTGCTGAATTCATTTATCAGGTCCAGTAGTTTTTTGACTGAGACTTTAGGATTTTCTATGTACAGTATCATATCATCTGCAAATAATGATAGTTTTACTTCTTCTTTTCCAACTTGAATGCCTTGTATTTCTTCTTCTTGTCTGATTGCTGTGGCATGGACTTCCAGGACTATGTTGAATAAGAGAGGTGAAAGGGGGCACCCCTGCCTTGTTTCTGGTCTTAAGGGGATTGCTTTTAATTTTTGCCCATTGAGTATGATGTTGGCTGTAGGTTTGTCATAGATGGCTTTTATCATGTTGAGGTATGTTCCCTGTATTCCCACTTTGTTGAGAGTTTTGATCATGAATGGGTGCTGGATTTTATCAAATGCTTTTTTTGCATCTATTAAAATTATCATGTGGTTTTTCTCCTTCCTTTTGTTTTTGTAATGAATCACATTGATTGATTTGCAAATATTGTACCAGCCTTGCCTCCCCAGAATAAATCCCACTTGATTATGGTGTATGATTTTTTCCATATATTGTTGGATCTGGTTTGCTAATATTTTGTTAAAGATTTTAGCATCTATATTCATCAAAGATATTGGCCTATAATTTTCTTTCTTTGTATTCTCTTTGCCTGGTTTTGGAATCAGAATTATGCTCGCCTCATAAAAGGAGCTTGGAAGTCTTCCGTCCTCTTGAATTTTTTGAAATAGCTTGAGAAGGATAGGAGTTAGTTCTTCTTTGAATATTTGGTAGAATTCACTTGTGAAGCCATCAAACCCCGAACTTTTTTTTGTTGGGAATATTTTGATAACTGTTTTGATCTCATTTGGTGTAATCGGTCTGTTTAGGTTTCCTGATTCTTTCAGATTGATTTTTGGAAGATTGTATGTTTCAAGGAATTTGTCCATTTCATCTAGGTTGTCTAGTTTTTGGCATACAGTTCTTTATAGTATTTTCTTTCAATATTTTGTATTTCTGTTGTGTCAGTTGTTATTTCTCCACTCTCATTTCTAATTTTATTTATTTGAATCCTCTCTCTTTTTTTCTTGGTGAGTTGAGTTAAAGGTTCATCGATCTTGTTTACCTTTTCAAGGAACCAGCTCCTTGTTTCATTGATCCTCTGTATTATTTCTTTAGCCTCTATGTCATTTATTTCTGCTCTGATCTTTATTATTTCCTTCCTTCTACTACATTTGGGCTTTACTTGCTGTTCTTTTTTTAGTTCTTTTAGATGCAGGATTAAGTTGTTTATTTGAGGTTTTTCTAGCTTCTTAAAGTGTGCCTGTAGTGCTATGAACTCTCCTCTCAGTACTGCTTTTGCTGTGTCCCATAAATTTTGAGTTGTTGTATACTCATTGTCATTCGTTTCTAGAAATTTTTTTATTTTATTTATTTATTTATTTATTTTGTATTTTTCTGAAGCTGGAAACGGGGAGAGACAGACAGATTCCCGCATGCGCCCGACCCGGATCCACCTGGCATGCCCACCAGGGGGCGACGCTCTGCCCCTCCAGGGCGTTGCTCTGTCATGACCAGAGCCACTCCAGCGACTGGGGCAGAGGCCAAGAAGCCATCCCCAGCGCCCAGGCCAACTTTGCTCCAATGGAGCCTCGCTGCGGGAGGGGAAGAGAGAGACAGAGAGGAAGTAGAGGGGAAGGGGTGGAGAAGCAGATGGGCGCCTCTCCTGTGTGCCCTGGCTGGGAATCGAACCTGGGACTTCTGCACGCCAGGCCGATGCTCTACCACTGAGCCAACCGGCCAGGGCCTTTTATTTCTTTTTTGATCTCATTCTTAATTCATTTGTTATTTAACAACCTGCTATTTAATTTTTATGTGTTTGAGAATTTTTGAGCTTTTCTGTTGTGGCTGATTTCTAGTTTCATGCCATTGTGATCAGAGAAAGTGCTTGATATGATTTCAATCTTCTTAAATTTGTTGAGACCACTTTTGTGCCCTAACATGTGGTCTATCCTAGAGAATGTACCATGAGCACTTGAAAAGAATGTTTGTTCTGCTGCTTTAGGGTGAGAGGTTCTGAAGATATCTATTAAATCGAGTTGATCTAGTGTGTCCTTTAAGTCTGCTGTTTCTTTGTTAATTTTCTTTCTTGAGGATCTATCTAGTGATGTTAGTGGGGTATTGAAATCCCCCACTATTTTAGTATTGCTGTTGATCTCGCCCTTTATATCCATCAAAGTCTGCTTTATATATTTAGGTGCTCCTATATTAGGTTCATAGATATTTATAATAGTTATTTCTTCCTGTTTGATTGGTCCCTTTATCATTATGTAGTGGCCTTCTTTATCTCTTACTATATTTTTTGTTTTAAAGTCCATTTTTTCTAATATAAGTATTGCTACCCCAGCTTTTTTTTCATTTCCATTTGCATGAAATGTTTTTTTCCATTCTTTTACTTTCAATTTAAGTGCATCTTTTGTTTTAAGGTATATCTCTTGTAGACAGTATATGTACAGGTCCTGTTTTCTTATCCATGCAGGTACTCTATGTCTTTTGATTGGGTCATTTAATCCATTTACATTTAAGGTTATTATTGATATGTAGTTGTTTATTGCTATTTTATTCTTTAAAGCTTTATTCCTCTTTTGCTATTCGTTTCCCACTTTGATCTGTTTACAACAGGCCCCTTAACATTTCCTGCAGCATTGGTTTGGTTGTAATGAGTTCCTTGAGGTTTTTTTTTTGTCTGGAAAGCTTTTTATTTCTCCTTCAATTTTAAATGATAGCCTTGCTGGATAAAGTAGTCTTGGTTGTAGGTTCTTGTTCTGCATTACTTTGAATATTTCTTGCCATTTCCTTCTGGCCTCAAGAGTTACTGTTGAGAAGTCAGATGTCATCCTTATGGGGGCTCCTTTGTAGATGATAGCTTTTTTTTCTCTAGCAGCTTTTAATATTTTCTTTTTTTACTTAGCTTTGGAATTTTAATTATGATGTGTCTTGGTGTAGATTTTTTTGGGTTTCTCTTTAATGGAGTTCTCTGTGCTTCTTGAACTTGTGAGAGTTTCTCCTGCATTAATTCGGGGAAGTTTTCAGCTATGATATGATTTAACAAAGTCACTATCCCTTGTTCTTTCTCTTCTTCTTTAGGAACCCCTATGATGTGGATGTTATTTCTCTCCATGTTGTCACAGAGCTAAGAGTTTCCTCAGACTTTTTGAGTCTCTTTCCTTTTTTCTTCTCTGCTTTCTTGCCTTCATTCCAGTTGTCTTCCAACTCGCTGATTTGATCCTCAGCTCTATCCATCCTGTTTTTAATTTCTTGCATTGTGGTTTTCATTTCTGATA
This sequence comes from Saccopteryx leptura, assembly GCF_036850995.1. NCBI lineage: Eukaryota > Metazoa > Chordata > Mammalia > Chiroptera > Emballonuridae > Saccopteryx > Saccopteryx leptura. The sequence goes on from NC_089505.1 coordinate 258,745,635, forward strand.
TTGTATTTGTCTTCTCTGACTGATTCTTTTTTAATATTTCTATATCCTTTTTTATACTTGCTATTTTTTTATTTACATGTTCATAATGACCATCCATTTTTGTTCTAAGATCCCTAAGCATCCTTAAAATTATTATTTTGAACTCCGCATCCGGAACTTTGATTATTTCCATATCACTCAGTTTATCTCCTGAAGGTTTCTCTTGTGGTTTCATTTGGATTGCACTTCTCTGTCTTCTCATTATGTCTGTGTGTTTTGGTGTTTTGTTTGTAGAGCTGGTTCAATCTAGGCTTGGTATTGTCTGCCTCCAGTTTTCAACTGTGTTATTTCTAGGTCTCCTTGGGTTGGCATCAGCTATTATTTGTAATATACTTTCGGATTTGGGCCGCTTTGAAGTCTTGATTTGTTTGTTTTCTTAACAGGTTATAGTCTTGTTTACTGATCTCAGCAGGGGGCTTATTTGAAACTGTATCCAGGAATGTGGTGGGTGTAATCTGAGACTCTGAAGTCCTCTTCTGCCAGTTTGTCTCTCTGGGGGCAGGATGTTTTCTCAGCTTCAGTAGGGGGAGGTGTATCTCAGATCTCCATGGAGACCTGAGTTACTGCCCCTCCTTTTTACTTCTTGTTTTTAGCTGTGTCTTGTTGCACTGATTGGAACTGGAGAGATGTCTGGAGATCTGTGCCCTGGAAGCAATGTATTCTTTTGTTTTTTGGAAGGATCAGCCCCTCCCCCAGCTATGGCTGTCTCCAGCACTGGATGATTCAGCTTCTCAGTTTGTCCTCTGCATTTCTCTGCCCCTCACTGTCTGTCCCTGCCTCTCCTCTTTCTTCTTGGAAGACAAGCCAGGTCTTTCAACACACCTCACTCCCTGGTCACCAGGCAAGTGGCTGTGAGCAGTATTTTCTGCTCTTTTCCCTGGAATGAGAGCCCCTCTGAGCTCTCAGCCTCACCTCCCCTCTGTTCCTGTAAGCAGGGGAGATTCAGCCACTCCCTACCAAGTTTGTTGTGACTTCTTCTTTGCTCCTTGGTTTTTGAGAGCTGTTCTTGTAGTCCATGTTGGTTTTTCATGCTGATTGTTCCTAAATTGATTTGTATTCCAGTTTGGTGGTGATAGCTGGAGTCTGTGCTTCTGCCTACTCTGTTGCCATCTTCAGGAATCAGACTTGATCTTTTGAACATTTTTTTTTATCTTCCTTTCTCCACTACCTCTTAAATCCTGGAGGACATGAAGCAGAATATTATCTAATAGGAACTAACTCTTCATGCTTTCATTAGAAGATCTGCATAGAAAGTAAATAGTTGGGAAATATGTGCTAATTTTAGAAAATTTAGTAAATATAAATGTAAGTAACATAATAAAAATGAACTATAAATGTACTACTCAGGTAAAACAAATAGAAACATTTATACATATCTGAAAATACACATAACTAAACTCGCACTAATACATACAGAGATTTTACAAAAATCAGACCAAGCAATATATAATTTCTTTTACAATTTATGTACAGCATATAGTTTTTCTTATAATACAATAGAAAGTCATCACATTCTAATATTTATATCTATTGTAACTGTTTAGTGGAAATACTACATAGTAATGCACTACTGTGTATCTCTTAACACTGCCACTTTTGTTGAAGCCTGGTGCGATCATGTCCCCACAGCCATGCAACAAGGAGCACAGGCCAGGGCCTGAATTATTGTTTTGTTGCTCTTCAAGAGTTAATGAAACAATGGAGAAAATATTAACTGTGTGGGTTTACTTTAAAGACTATCTCATGTCTATAATGCTTACATTACAAACAGTGCTAAACACTGAGGAAATAATTTTTCCACCATTCAAGAAATCTACTATTCTATGTAGAAAGAAGTTGCTCATCATATTGAATGAATGACATTCTGACTTTTGCCCTTCTTGCTTTTCTCTTTTTACTTTTGTCTCACTCATTAACATTAAATTAAAATATCAATCAATAGTCATATGAGAAATACATCCAGAAAACGAACTGGTTGTTAAACATTCACAAGCACACTACAACACACCTCCCACATTTGTACTCCCATCATCACTGACTTCATAATTCCAAAAATTATTTACTCCTTGGCATATTAAAAATGCCATAGCACTACTGAGCAATTTTTTTATATTTATTAGATATTTGTATGTGCAAATCCAAATCTTTTGTGTGTGCAAATTAGTTGCTTCTATTATTGGCCCATACTTTTATTCAAGTTTTAATAATTGTTTTATTAATTTGTAAGAGCTTTTTTAATATTGAAGATAATAAGCCTTTCTTAATATTTGATAAAAATCAATCTCTACTAGTTTACTCTTTGTAACATAAAATTTATGCATTTTTGATAGAATTTTTTTGCCTTTTATAGCAAGTTGAAAGCATTTTCTACAAGTGGTTAAATAGTCATCTATGATATGCTATGTAATAATCATTTTTATGTTCAATTTCTCAACATATCTAGGATATATTTTAATATACATATTTTCCCTAATATTCATTTTTCTAATCTCATTTATCAAATAAGCAATTCTCCCTTTATTAATTTTATATTATTCTGATGTTTCCCTTTTCAAATGTTTATTTTGACTAAGATCAGTTTTATGACTCTTTATTAGGTCTCACTGATGCATCTGCTAATTTTGGTACAAATGAATACATTACCGTTACCTTAAAATCTGCTAGGACATGTTTCAGCTTTCTCCTAGTGTGTTCATGATGATTTTTCCTGGGTTTTTTTTCTAATAGTAATATAAAATACTTTTTTTTAGTTTAAAAAACTACATATTCGTAGAGATTAAAATGAATTCTTTTTTAAATATACAGTATTGGATTGGCATCTTTGCAATACAATGGTACCTTGACACACGAGCACTTTAAATCACGAACAATTTGAGAGATGAGCAAACACTCGTGGGATTTTTTGCGTTAAGTCATGAACGAATATTTGAATCACAAGCTTCTTCCACCCTAGAAAGCTTGCTGAATGTTCTGAAAGGGAGGAAGAAACAAACTTCCATGGAAAGATTTTTGTTGAAACGGCCTCTAAGAGAAAGCAAGGAAAGTGTGGTGAAAAGTCAAAAGTCAGTGAAGAAAATGATGATTATTGGGCAAATGAATATGTCAAATAAGGGCCATTGTTATGTTAATGTCTCCTCCTCCTCCGCCAGCATCTTTGTCTGACCTTGAAGGTAAATACACTTCATAAACCAGTTTATTTCTTTATATTCTCTCTTATTATGTATATGTATATATATATATATATATATATATATATATATGCGCGTGTGTGTGTATTTGTTATTTATAAAGTACATTTTCTTATTTAAAAGCATATAAAACAAAATAATTATGTTGTTTTGGGGGGCCAGAATGGATTAATTGCATTCCCATTAATTTAAATGGGGAAAATTCGATTTGACACATGAGCAAATTGAGTCATGAGCTCAGCCATAAAATGAATTAAAGTTGTGTGTCAAGGTACCACTGTATTTGGATTATTCAACTAAGATAATGATGAACTAATCTTTTATTTGTCAGGTTTTCCCTCTTTGACAATAACTATTACCGATTACTTATTAAGTGTTCACTATGGGGCAGCCACTAAGAGCAGCAGCGAAAAATAGTACCCTGCTCTCCTCTGTCATTCATTCATCCAAGGGGCCTGAGATTATAATGCTTTTTATAATCACATAATATAAAAGGTATTGTAAAAGAAAAAAAGGTAAGGTAATAAAAAGTGAATATGGGAAAAGGAATTTTAAATATTATTTCTGTCCTTTTTGGCTACACAAAATAAATACACATATACATAAGCATAGACATATATATATACATATATAGTTATAAAACATAAACATCACTGAAACAAATTCTGACTTTGGTTACATCTGTCCTTTATTCTAGTAAAATAACTTTACTTTTCTATTGCTTTATTAATTATTTCTTATACATTTCCATTATCTTTATCATCTATTCTCCCCAGTTTCCAGAACAAAGTCTACAGCCACTAATTGGAAGTAGAAATCTTGTCTCCCTTTCTTCATTCCTCCCTCTTTTCTTACCTTTCCTTCCTCCCTCCCTTCTTCCCTTTCTTCCTTCCTATCTTCCTATATTCCTTCTTTTTTTCTTCTTTTCTTGCCTTTGAAAGTTTAAAAAAATACATCACTTATAAAATTTGCCTGATTTTGAAATCTTTTACAGTGTCAGTCCTTAATGATATTACACTTTTTCTATACAAATGGCCTTTCCGTTACTTTGTATTTATCATAGTTTCCCATATCATCTTCTGAGAGTAGTACATTGTGGGGGGCAGAAGTAGAAATACTGGAGCCAGATTTCTCTTCTTCTAATCCCATGTCTGCCCTGTACCAGCTCTTGAACCTTGGGTAGATTACTCAGCATCTCAATGTCTCTAGATTCCTTAGTGTGAACTGTCCTGCTCATTATATAGTTTTATCTGAGAATTAAATAGTTTAATAGATTTAAAGTCCTTAGAATATTATCTGGCACAAAGTAAGCACTCAAACGTATGTTAGTTTACAATAACTATTTCCAAAATTTCCATGTTTATTGGAGATTATTATGCATAGTATTTTCATACTTAAAAGACCCTGTATTTAGAAACATTGCTTTTTATCATATATATTCAATATAATTTTTATTCTCATTTTTATAATAAATTTATCAGGCATTAAATATGATGTGTTGTAGTTTGATTTTTGTGTGTCTCATTCATTCTAAAAAGCATAACCTCTTCATAGAGATTTATCGTTTAAAATAAGATAATTTGTTGATTTTTGGCAATATATTATTTTGTCTTACTCTGACTTTCACTGAATTTGTTTGAATCCGAAAATATAATACATTTATATTTTTATTATTTTTGAATTTTTATAAGAATTTATTTGAGCCAACTCATGAGATATGTTAGGGAGCACAATCTGAAGTGCTCCTAATTTTAATACTTTTAAAGCAACGGGCATATCTTTGCTATTTTTGAAATGCTGTTCAATTATTTTACTGATTCCAAATCCACCTTAATTATTTAGGATGTTTTGTGTGTTGGAGAGAGGGAGGAAGGAGATTTTATTCTGTAGTCACAATAGTTCTATTTTTATTTGGTTGTCCTGAACCCTGAGGCTGTGCACCTCGTTATTTAAATATTGTGGCAATTATTGAGACTTTTTTCGTCTGACTTAGTATGCATTTAAAGTATTTTATATATGGAACAAAAAATAATTTTTTTTGTTGGGAGGCTCAATTCATGTTTCAAGTAATCTTATTAATTATATAATCTAAATCACCTATTTCATTGTAAATTGTGTGTGTGCCTACTTGAATCATGAATGGCTGACAGATATGTATTAATCTCTCCCACAAATATTGAGCTTCTGTCATTTTGTCTTTGAATTTCTAATAAGTTTGTGCTCTACATTTCTAAGTTCTGTTATTGGGTCATATAGTCATGACTGTTACATATTCATTTTGGATTATATTCAGTGGTGTGCTGGAAAATGTTTAACAACCAGGTTTCTGGGAGGGGGGAAGTGTCTGATTTGAAATATTTGTCAAATTTTGAGGATTAAATACTTCTACCACTGCCAGCTTCTAGCTGCCTATACAACATCACTGAATGTGAAGTTCAGCAGTGATGCATAATTGACACTCAAGGATGATCTTTTCTCAATACAAAATATTACACTGATATTTTCCCCCAGAATTCTATATTTCTTTTTTTCTTAATTTATTGGGCTGACATTGGTTAACAAAATTACGTAAGTTTCCGGTGCAACTCTACAAGACAACGTCCATACACTGTGTTGTGTGTTCACAACCCCTAGTCAAGTCTCTATTTATCACCACTTATCCACCCTCCTCCGCCTCACTAGAATTCTATATTTCTGATATTAATATTGTCATTTTAATTCCTAGTTTGCTTAATCTATTCTTACCCTACATCCTTTTTTATATTGTAACATATTTTTAGGGGTAGGTAGTATGTACAAGGCTTTTATATTACTGTCAGCCATAGATGTTTTGAGTTTTATTCATTTACATTTTTATGATAATTAGTATATTTGATATTCTTCCTGTAATTTTTAATATTTTCTTATTTAATAAATATTTTTGTTTCTGTTATTTTATAAGGATGAGAGTATTATTGTATTACAAGAACTGTATTTTGTTTTCTTTTTAACTTCTCCAATAATATTATTTCAGTTTTACCTGTTCAATTCAGTGTTATTTTTAAAATAACATTGAACTATATTTTCTGTATAGCAAAATAATGAATGAGACGATCTTACCAATTATTTCCAGATTATTTAATATTTTTATTATATATATCACAGCTTTAGTGAATTTATTTTGTTGTTTACATTTCTTGATTATTTCTGTTTTCATTCTATTATTTCCTTTTCTTTATTTTTTATTAAATTTTTTCATTTATTGTGTTAACATGAATTCAAGTATTCCACTTAATATAACACCCTCACTCCCAAACAACATATACCCCATTGCACCTCTTTTGCTCCCCGTCCCAGTGATTCCTTCATCCTTTCCTCTGGGATTTGCTGTCCTGTTATCTGTATCTATGTGTTATGTATATGTAATTTCACTAATCCTTTCACCTTCTCTGTTCCCATCTCCTCATGCCCCTTCCCTCTGACAGCAGTCCCTCTGTTCCCTGTTATCCTGACTCTGCCTCTATTCCATTCCTCAGTTCACTTTGTTCATTAGATTCCACATATAAGTGAGATAATATGATATTTGTCTTTCTTTCCCTGGTTTATTTCACTTAGTATAACAATCTCCAGGTTCATCCATGCCAACACAAAAAGGTAAGATTTCCTTCTTTTTCACAGTCGCGTAGTATTTCATTGTGTATATGCACAACAACTTTTTATCCACTCATTCCTCTGATGGATCCTTGGGTTTTGGCTATTGTAAACAATGCTGCAACAAACATGGGTGTACCTATCTTCTTTTGAATCAGTGTTTTGGGATTCTTAGGATATATTCCTAAAATTGGAATAGCTGGGTCAAAAGGCAGTCCCATTTTCAACTTTTTGAGGAAATGCCATACTGTTTTCCACAGTGGCTGCACAAGTCTGCATTCCCACCAGCAGTGCAGGAGGGTTTCTTTTTCTCCACACCTTCGCCAGCACTTGTTGTATGTTGATTTGTTAATGAGAGTCATTTTGACAGGTGTGAGGTGGTATCTCATTGTGGTTTTAATTTGCATTTCTCTGATGATTAGTGATGTTGAACATTTTTTCATATCCTTAATGGCCATCTATATGTCCTCTATGTAAAAAATGCCTGTTCAGTTCCTCTGCCCATTTTTTGATTGGATCATTTACCTTCCTGGTGTTCAGTCTTAGAAGTTCTTTATAAATTTTGGTTATTAACTCTTTATCACACATATCGGCAAATATATTCTTCAAGTGTGTGGTTTGTCTTTTTATTTTGTTACTGGTGTCTTTGCTGTGCAAAAACTTTTTAGTTTGATATAGTCCCATTTGTTTATTTTGTCCTTAATTTCACTTGCCCGTGGAGATATATCAACAAAAATATTGCTACAAGAGATATCAGAGAGTTTAGTGCCTATGTTTTCTTTAAAGATTTTTGTGGTTTTGCGACTTATATTTAAATCTTTTATCCATTTTGAGCTTATTTTTGTGAATGGTGTAAATTGGTGGTCTAGTTTCATTTTCTTGCATGTACCTGTCCAATTTTCCCAACACCATTTATTAAAGAGACTGTCTTAACTCCATTGTAGGCTCTTACCTCCTTTGTCAAATATCAATTGACCATAAAGGCATGGGTTTATTTATGGGTTCTCTGTTGTATTCCATTGATCTATATGCCTGTTCTTATGCCAACAACTAGCTGTTTTGATTACAATGGACTTGTAGTATAACTTGATATCAGGAAGTGTGATACCTCCCACTTTGTTCTTCATTTTCAAGACTGCTGAGGCTATTCATGTTCTTTTTGGGGTCCATATAAAATTTGGGAATATTTGTTTATTGGTATTTTAATAGGAATTGCATTGAATCTATACATTGCTTTGGGTGGTATAGGTATTTTAATGATGCTTATTCTTCCTATCCATGAACATGGTATATGCTTCCACTTGTTTGTATCACTCTTGACCAGACCCAATAATAGGCCCATGGAAACCCACATTTTAAATGCCCATGCTCCAAGCCTCTCTACTTTCCTCTTGTGGAACCTATCCCAGCAGAGTAGGATATCCAGCACCTAAGCTGGCTGACCCTGAAGCTTCACTCTGTCCAATGCACATGAGCCGCTGTGTTGGTGCTGACCACAGAGAGTGGAACTCACCTTAGTTGGGCCCTGGGTCCAATGAGCCCTCCCTTAGGACTGGCTGCTAGCAAGGGTCATTAGGTCCTGAACTGATGCTCTCTATAGCTGGCTGCTGGATGTGCCAGCCCTGGGCCTCCCTGGGGGGAACCCAGTGCAGACCACTAGGGGATACCACCTGTGACTGGCCTTTAGTAATCTTCTTGGAGGTACAAACAATCCAGAATTTGTGGTTACCTTTGCTGGGCCCAGGTGCACATACAAATACCAAGCTGCACACTTAAGCTGGCTTTTACCCACACTGGGCCTGGGGGAAGGTTCACAAAAGGCCAAGGTTCCCTGAGACCGCCTCCTGCAACCTCTGTCTGCTGCTGGCTGCTTATAGGGTTTGGCCACTGAAATAAAACTTCTGGTAGAGTCTAGAGCATGTGGCAATTCAGGGATTAGGAAGAGTGGTGGGTGTGGATCTCAGCCCATGGCACTAGGTGTCAGTCTATCCAGACATTTTTCACAGACCTAGGTAGGGTGTGGCCCCCAGGAGTTCAGTGGGTGTGGCCTCAGAGAACCAGAGACATGGTCTTCCCATAGTCCGGACAGTTTCCACTTAGTTTCCTGTGAGGTGGAAGCACCAGTCATAGTCGTGAGAGTGTGCAGGGAAATCTCCAACTTCATGACCAGAAAACTGAGTCTCTGATGTGCCCCCTGCTTCCTGGCTTCTCAGAACAGCCCAATATCCATAGAGTGGGGCAGGAGGGATTCCTGAGGGTGGGGCAGTTGCTTTCCCCCAGGCTGATGCCACACAGAGAGGACAGCTCTACCCAAGATAGATGGTAATTGCAGTATTAGAGAATGACTTAGCATAGGGGTTCCGGTGGCCATCCCCCATGGTGTCTCTCCCTGAGCCACCAACTTCACATTCTCCTCAGGGAACTCTAGTGCTTTTATCCTTCCCTCTGCTGGAGCCCCAGGGTCATGGAAATTTTCTGTGCTGGCCCTTTAAGACAGAGCCTGTGTCTCCAAGAGCTCTGTCTCTCTCACAGACAGAAACCCTGCTTTCCTCACCAGCAAATGCTGTTAGCCGCCTCTTTTAGGCTCTGGGGTACTAGGCTGGGGTGCTGGCCTGGGGCTGAGGACTCTCCTATCTCAGGGTGACCCTCCCCACAGTGAGATTCCCTCCAGACCCTCTGCTCCACTTGCTCCTGGGAGTGGGGCAGCCCTTTTCATGTCTCTGCCCTTCCTTCCAGTCTCGGTGTAGCTTCTTCTGTGATATCTGCTTACAGACTCCTCTTTGTTTAGTCCAAAGTTGGTTTTTCAAGATGATTGTTCTTAAATTAATTTGTAATCCAATTTAGTCTTGTGAGGTGGCATTTGGAACATCCTCCTACTCAATCGCCATCTTGGAATCTCTCATTGTTTCCTTTATATTTTCCATTTTATTTCTTCTTGTATTTTAGAAATTATATTTTCCAAATTTATTTTGGTCTAATAGTTGTTTTTTCCTTAATTTATAAATAATTATATTCTCTATTCAATTAAAGTTAATCAATATCAGTTTCTAATTTCTGATTTAAGAGATTAATAAATTCCAAACTTAACTTCCATAGTCAACAAAAAGTTACACAAAATATATGAAGCCATTGCTTTCACAACTGGCTAATAAGCAGAATCAGATTGTGATCCCACAGACAAGATGACCAAATAAACTTAGCCCAAAGATTGCCCCAGCTTTCTGCCTTAAACCACTTTCTAAACTTGGGTGCAGGGAAGGAGATCCCCACCAGTGCCCAGAGGTCTCATTGAATTGAGGAGACAGATTGATATTCAAGAAGATGGAGTTAGCTAGAATTTGTGAAGAAAAGTACTGGAGCGTAACCTGTGGTGGTGCAGTGGGTAAAGCATCGACCTGAAATGCTAGGGTCACCAGTTCCAAGCCCTGGGTTTGCTTGGTCAAAGTACATACAAGAAGCAATTGCTTTTCACTCCTTTCATTCTCTCCTCTCTCTAAAATTAATAAATAAAATCTTTTTATATTAATCTTTTTTTAAATTTTTTTTTATTTATTCATTTTTAGAGAGGAGAGAGAGGGGGAGAGAGAGAAACAGAGAGAGAGAAGGGGGGAGGAGCTGGAAGCATCAACTCCCATATGTGCCTTGACCAGGCAAGCCCAGGGTTTCGAACCGGCGACCTCAGCATTTCCAGGTCAACGCTTTATCCACTGCGCCACCACAGGTCAGGCCTAAATAAAATCTTTTTAAATAAAGTACTGAAAATAAGGAAACTATGCAAAAAAGGGGGCTTTCCAATATGGCTGAGCCAACAACTCAAACCATATTTGAGTTGTTGGCTGAGACTAATCTGCACATCTATATGATAAAACTCCATGAGGCCAAGCAAATAATACTGGCTTGATACCTAATCCAGCAATTGAACTCATAGACTTAGCCTCCTCTTGTGAAAATAGCATGTTTTCATATCCTCACATTAAAGCTTTATATATATAGATAGCCTAAAAATGAATCAACTCAGATGTTCATCAACAAGGAACTGGATAAATAAATTGTGGTATATCTGTACGGTTAATGCTATTCAGAAGTACATAACAAGAACACATGACTGATAATTGAAACAATGTGAATGGATTTCAAAAACTTATACTTTGTGAAAGAAGCCTACCACAGAAGAATACATGCTGTATGATTCCATTTCTATGGAACTATAGGAAACATACCTAATTTCTAATGGTCAGTGATTGAGTTTGGCTGGATGGGTAAGATTAACTGGGAAGAAGGAAAAAGAAATAAAAGGTAAAAGAAATACCTTTTATCTTGATTGTGGTGACTGTTATACAGATGTTTACATTTGTCAATTCTCAAAAAATATGCCCTTAATATGGCACACCTAATTGTATTTATACCTTGACTAAGATGACTAAGAAAAGTTAGTCTGTCTTTTAAGCTTTCAAAGAATCTCCTTGCACTTTTCTATACCTTCTTTCTCAATTAAAATAGTACTGTTTGTAAATTCCTCCCCCTTTTTAACTTTGTTCTTCACCCAGATCTATGAAAATTATTTAAAATTCTTCCTAGGAAGTAATTAAATAGATTTCATGGTATGCCTTTCTTATCTAAAATTAATAGTCATTTAACAATTGTGACATCAAATATTTAGAGTGGGCCCTGGCTGGTTGGCTCAGTGGGAAAGCATTGGCCTGGCGTGCAGGAGTCCCGGGTTTGATTCCCGGCCAGGGCACACAGGAGAAGCACCCATCTGCTTCTTCACCCCTCCCCCTCTCCTTCCTCTCTGTCTCTCTCTTCTCCTCCCTCAGCCGAGGCTCCATTGGAGCAAAAGTTGGCTCGGGTGCTGAGGATGGCTCTGTGGTCCCTGCCTCAGGTGGCTAGAATGGCTCTGGTTGCAACAGAGCATTGCCCCCTGGTGGGCATGCCAGGTGGATCCCAGTCAGGCGCATGCGGGAGTCTGTCTGACTGCCTCCCCGTTTCCAGCTTCAGAAAAATACAAAAAAAAAAATTTTAGAGTGAACTGTAAGTTGTATTGATTTATCTGGCTATTATTGTTCTTTGCAATCTGAATCTACATTATTAATTCCGTTTTAAGCTGTATTAGTGCAACCGATTAACACTACTGTTATTAGCAATTAGTTTAGTAACTCTGCTTTGAATTTCTTGTGTTGTTTTGACTGTTTTGCCTTTTTTTTTGGCTTTTTCTGTTCTCCATAACAGTATGTATTTACTTTCTATTTGTAATCATTGAATCTTTCTAGAAATACACATTTAACTAATTTGAAATTGTCTTATTTTTTACATTACATCTGTTTTCTTTGGATATTTTTTCATCTCAGAACTCAGCCTGAAAAGTCTATATTCGAGTGTTTATAGTTTTTGTTTTTATTTCTAATTTTTTGTTTCTTCCCAAGTACAGTTGGCCTTGGTTGTCTATTTAGTTGTTATTAGTAAATAGATCTAAAGTGCTAAAGTGATCACTGCTGGCAATTGCAGTGGCATCCTCAACAAAACTAAATATTTGCTTTCTCAGATTGGTAAGTACAAACTTTCATTCAAAGCTCCCAAGGCCTGATGATATACATGTGGGGAAGGTTTTCTCTGGATGCTTACCTCGTGGCTTTAGAAGTGCCTTTTGTGCCTGATGAGGTGGTGGTGCAGTGGATAGAGCGTTGGACTGGGATGCAGAGGACCCAGGTTCAAGACCCTGAGCTCGCCAGCTTGAGTGCAGGCTCATCTGGTTTGAGCAAAAGCTCACCAGCTTGGACCCAGGGTCGCTGGCTCAAGCAAGGGGTTACTCGGTCTGCTGGAGGCCTGTGGTCAAGGCATATATGAGAAAGCAATTAATGAACAACTAAGGTGTTGCAACGCGCAACAAAAAAAAACTAATAATTGATGCTTCTCATCTTTCCGTTCCTGTCTGTCTATCTCTCTCTGTCTCTGTTAAAAAAAAAAAAAAGTGCCTTTTGCAAGAAGCAGAAGCAAGTTACCAGGTGGGGTACTCTTGTTTTGAGAGCCAATCTTGGGTCTTTAGCTTAGGTTACAGCCTGGACTCCTTGAGAAAGGGTTAATTGCTGTTATTTAAAATGAAAAATATGAGTATTCACTAAAAACAAATATTGTATTTGTAGAAGGTTACCTTCCAAACATAGTAAAAGAAGTGCAAGGATGTATGCTTAAGAATGTTTATTATTATATTATTTTAATAACATATTTGGAGACAAATATTTGAATTCATCATAGCAAAATAGTTTAATAATAAACATTATGTATATGTATGTATTTATACACACACAAATGTATATATAAACTTAGATATATCTAGTAAAAAATAATGTCCATTACAGCTTTTTGAATGTAAGAACCAATTGCAAAGCATTATCTTAATATAAAATATAAATTTGTAAAAAAGAAAATCCCAAAACATCAAAGTAAAAACATTTACTTTATATTATATAGGTACTACTATAGAGATATAGATGTAATTATAGATATGCATGCTCTAAATATACATATGTAATAACATACATATACATGTAAATCTATATATATATGCATATGTATGTATTTGTGTGTATATATGTATGCATGTGTGTGTGTATGTTCTCATGTTCTAGCTGACTCTTTACAGTTCTGACAAATAGAACTCAAACTGTTTTTATGATTACATCTCTAAGGTGACAGTGTGTAAGTAGGGAGTTGTAGCTTTAGTTATATACATGTCCATATTATTTAATGTATTTTTCACAATGAGAATATATTTTGGTAATTAAATAAAATTTTTAAAAGGATTAAAGCAGCAATTTAAGACTCTACAAATAGCTTAAGGAAATTATTACAATTTTACTTTTAATTCCCTGTTAGAATTACTTGTTAGAACTTTACACATAGACTAATGTCAATTGATTATATATATTTTATTTTTCAATAATGTTTTTGTCTTCATACTATATTTTGTATTTGATTATTGTAACACAAATTACTTTTTAACATGTAATTGGTTGCAGTACTAATTTCAGTGTACAGTATAACAGTGACAAAATATTATCCAATATCCTACTTCTTTTTTTTTTATTTTGTAGTCTTAATTTATCTTTCAATTGCCTGGAATATGTCTCCGAGAAGATTTTTCTTTTCTTTTTTTTTTTTTTTTTTTTTTGTATTTTTCTGAAGTTGGAAACAGGGAGGCAGTCAGACAGACTCCCGCATGCGCCCGACAGGGATCCACCCAGCTCGCTCATCAGGGGGTGATGCTCTGCCCATCTGGGGCGTCGCTCTGTTGCAACCAGAGCCATTCTAGTGCCTGAGGCAGAGGCCACAGAGCCATCCTCCGTGCCCAGGCCAACTTTGCTCCAATGGAGCCTTGGCTGTGGGACGGGAAGAGAGAGACAGAGAAGAAGGAGAGGGGGAGGGCTGGAGAAGCAGATGGGCACCTCTCCTGTGTGCCCTGGTCGGGAATCAAACCCGGGACTTCTGCACGTCAGGCCGACACTACCACTGAGCCAACCGGTCAGGGACACTGAGAAGATTTTCAATAATTATTTTTAAAAAGGAGAATGAATGCTAAATTTATCCACCCATATGTATCTGAGAATGACATATTTTTATTTACATGTTAATATAAACTTAAAATGTTATTCATATTTTAATCATAAAAGTTTCCCCAAAGATTTTCATATACTATTATCTTATGGCAGTACTTCTCAAACTTTTCGAAGTTGGGGTGCATTTAAAATCCTACAAATAGGCCCTGGCCGGTTGGCTCAGCGATAGAGCGTTGGCCTGGCGTGCAGGAGTCTGGGGTTCGATTCCCAGCCAGGGCACATAGGAGAAGCACCCATCTGCTTCTCCACCCCTCCCCCTCTCCTTCCTCTCTGTCCCTCTCTTCCCCTCCTGCAGCCAAGGCTCCATTGGAGCAAAGATGGCCCGGGCGCTGGGGATGGCTCTGTGGCCTCTGCCTCAGGCGCTAGAATGGCTCTGGATGCAACAGAGCAACACCCCAGAGGGGCAGAACATCGCCCCCTGGTGGGCATGCCGGGTGGATCCTGGTCGGGCACATGCAGGAGTCTGTCTGACTGCCTCTCCGTTTCCAGCTTCAGAAAAAAGAAAAAAAAAATCCTACAAATAATTGTAGGTGCACTATATACAAATTTCTGAGAAATATATTATAATGATTAAGTCAAATATTAAAGAAAAAAATATTAAGCCCAAGCATGCTTTTATGGTAATTAAACAAAATAAATACAACAAAATTAAATGTATTCTGACATTAAAAAATATTTTTATGTTACATTTTTTGAGTTATGCTTTTTAGAATTTGTAAAATAGAGGGGTTAAAAAATTTAAAAAATGACTAAAAGTTATCTTTTTATATATATAGGTACATTCTAAGTAAGATTTAGTAAATTCGGCAGGTCTTGGCATGAATGTGTTAAATTTTTTCATTCTTGAGTTTATGAGAAACATGAGCCTGATGTGTTCTAGCGATTTCTTCAATGTTTGGGCATATATTTGAAAGCCATACTCTCATTTCCTCGTCAATACATTGAAGAATTCCTCTCTTTTTACTTTTAATTGTGTTGAGGGTAGAAAATCCTAATTCACATAAATAGGATGTTGCAAATTGTAATAAAATGTTCAAAGTTTTTTTAGATATTTTCACATATTCTTCTTTTATAGAAATCCAAAAGGATTCAAGAGACAATTGCTTATGTTTAATTATCAATCCATGATCAGTGGATATAGCTGCCAGTTCTTCTTCTTCTGTTAATATTAAACCAAAATCACTTGAAGCTTCCATGAATGGGTTTCTAATTCAATCGTATTGTTCAGTATTAGGTGATGGAAAATGCTATAAATTAAATTCTGCCCGTCAGCCTTCAAGTCCTATTTTATTTACACTTAACTTTTGCTCACTTCCAGAATTGGATTCTTCAATATCATGCTTCTTTTTGAGAAATCTATCCATTTTATTTGGGTGTATTTACCTAAAAATAATATAATGATGTGCTAATAATAAATATATTATAAATAAAATTAACAAAAAGAGCAGTATTTCTATAATGAAATGGTATAATAGAGTAACTGTATTTATTTTTATATCTGGGCACATGCTGCAAACCAGTGCAGCTAGTAATTCCGGGTCCCAAATGGGAACAGTGCAAAATTAAGAAAACATGTGGAATTAAGAAAATACATGGAATTAAGAAAATACAGTGTTGAGAGGGCCCTGTAGTTGCTGCTGGCAAAAACAAAGTGCGCCCCAAAACTGCATCTTGCTTTATTTATAGGACAAAGTGAGGCCATTAGCAAATCTTAACTTTACACCAAACAAAGGATAGAAGAAACTTGCCTCCAGTCTTTCTGGGGAACCTGGAGGGTAGTATAAACAATCCAGCACCACAGTTTAACAGCCTTTTGCAACCTAATTAGGCAAGTGAGGTAAGGGTTGGGCAGACTGTCAGCTTACAGCCAATGCCCCACACCTCTGACCTCCAAAATTCTAAACTCCAAAAACCCTATTGGTTTTTTGGTCCCCAACAGGCACATATTTCTCTGGAATACCACAGGGTGCACCTGGAAATCTTCTAGGGTGCACCAATGTGCCCTGGCGCACACTTTGAGAACCATGGTCTTATGGTTTCATGTTGTTCACTGATGTGAAAGAGAAATCTCAGGCCAGATTTAATTTGGTTTACCTCTATAGTACATGATTTTTTCTTTCCTGTTTGGATCTTTGCAGATGTTTTCAAATTCTAGTTCAAACTTTAGCTGTACTGATTCTCCTCTTTCATCATTGCTTCTATTGTATTTCTTTGTTCCCAGCCACTCTCTCAAAAATACTAGTTTTCACATTTGTGTCATCTTATTTTCATGAACTTCTTTTATAATTTTTGTTTCTATATTATTCTGGGAGAACATTTAAAGTTTGCCCTCTACATACTAATTTCATTTGTTCTTCATTTTCCACTGTTCAGACTTTAATTTTACTATTGTTAATTTTAGTTTACTTATTATCTTTCCTTACATCTCTGTTAAAGGTTGTAACTTCATGTTTATTTGTTTTTTAACAACTCAGCATCATTTTTATATGACTGTTTGCCTGGTTGACCTGACTCTCCTCTTTTTGAATAATGTCCAGTGCCATATAGTGTTCTAATATTTTACTGCCTCTGAATTGAAAGCAGTATAAGCACACTTAGTATTTTTCTAACAGTTGATATGTATGGCTTACTTTCTCTTTATTTACATTTAGTACTGCTAAGTATATGTATATATCTAAAGTATCAATAAGATTTTATTCTCAATTCAGTTCTGTAGAGCAGATATTTTTATTTTTTAGTGTTTATTTTATTGATTTTAGAGAAAAAGGAAGGGAGGTAGGCAGAAACATTGATCTGTTCCTGCATGTGTTGAGCAGATATTTTTAATTGCATTTATTAGGGTGACATTAGTTAACATAATTATACAGGTTTCAGGTGCCCAATTCTATAACACATCTCTGTACACAGAGAGCAGGCTGACAGATATGGGGGAGTGGGAGAGGGGTGAAGGGATAGAACAGAAAAGGACAAAAGAAATCACATTGTGGACACAGACAACAGTGATTGCCAGGAGAGGGGGAGGTGGAGAAATGGGGCATAAATGGTGATAGAGAAGATTTCAAACAAATCTCTTCTGGACTGAGTTACCGGTAGATTATCTTTGGCATTCTCTGCATGATTCACTGACACTCAACCGTTAAGTTCAACCAACCTACCGTGATTAGCATGTCCTACCAACACCCGTCCTCCTGTCACTGCTTCCATTCACATTAAACTTATGGTTATATCTCAAAGATGATGTAAATTTCTGTTAGTATCTCTATGTTTTCCAATCTTTTGTTTTCTAAGAATTTCTGTGTTTGAACTGAAGTAAAAATTTCAAGATGGAAGAAAAGAACAAATCATTTAAGTGTGTTAAAATAAAATATCCATTGTCTTAGTAGACTTGGGTTGCTATAACAAATACCATGAACTGGATGTCTTAAACACAAACATTTTTTCACAGTTCTGGAGACCAGAGCCCAAGATTAGAGTGTCAGTGTGGTTTGATTCTGGTAAGACTTCTCTTCTTAGCTTATAGATGGCTGCCTTCTCACTGTGTCTTCACATGGCTGAGAGAAAGTTCATTTCTCTCAAGTTTCCCTGTAAAAGGGCACTAATTCCATTCATCAGGGCCCCACCTCCCACAGCCAGTGGCTCAATTGGTTCAAGCGTTGCCTGGGGTGCTGAGGATAGTTCAGGTGATTTGAGCATCGGCCCCAGATGTGGTTGCCAGGTGGATCCCGGTCAGGGCACATGCAGGAGTCTGTCTCACTATCTCCTCCCCTCTCACTTAAAAAAAATATATATACTGAAATTAAGCTACCTACTTTAAATATATTGAGAATTGAAAAAAATTGTCAATATATTTGTGCTGTCTGGTATATTTTAAATTAAATATGTGGTTATATTTATAAAAGTGTAAAAAAATATGAGTTTTGGAAAATATTTTTTTCATATTCTTTGCTGTAAAATTCTATTATATTTGTAGACTTTAGTTAGTTTCAATGCCCTAAGTAATTTACATACCCCAATAAAGGAATTATTGAAAGAAGTTGAGATTCAATTACAGATAAATTTAAATAAATAACTATTCTTTTTATAAATGGATTTTGTATTTCATATAAATAACCAGTATTTAAGTGTGACAAGCAACACAAAATTTTGAATAGCATTTATGGTGGAATAATCATTCTTCTTTATGATATGTATGGACACAATATGCTAAGCACTTTGGTCTCCCATCTTCTGGTTTTATCTCCTTTGTGTTATTCAACATCTTTGAATTTTATTTTCTTCTTTTTTAAAGGGAAAGGAGAGCAGATAGTGGAACAGACTCCCACATGTGCCTCAACCATGATCCACCTGGCAACCCTGTCTTGGGCCGATGCTCGAATCAACCAAACTATTCTCAGTGCCTGAGTCTGAGACCCTCTGACTTACTGAGCTCTCCTCAGCACCCGGAGCCAAATGCTCAAACCAATTGAGCCACTGGCTGTCAGAGGGGAATAGGAAGAGATGGAGGAGAGAGAGGGGAAGAGAAGCAGATGGTCGCTTCTCATATGTGACCTGATAGGGGATTAAACCCGGGATGACCAAATGCCAAGCCGACATTCTGTCCCCTGAGCCAATGAGCTAAGGCCTGAATTTTATTTCAATGGTAATTAACTACTACTACTAATAATAATAAATAAATAATAATATATTGGGTTATATTGATAAATAAATGAGATAGAATGAGTGCCCTATAAGTGGAAAATCCCCATGCAAATGTACACTAAAATCCTAGCTGTGTAGTAACAGGCATGTGATTAGTAACTATATTGGCAATGTCATTTTCAACTACGAAGGACAATCTATATAGATATAATTGTGAATATATTTATTATGGGCCATTACAACTGTTGATAGTTCTTACACTGCTCAAATGGTGTTTAATGCCCAGTTAGTAAACCAAGTAAACTCAGTTTCTGACTTAAATGGACTGTGAATGAAGGTATAAAGAATGGTTTCACTTACACATTTACATAATTACAGGACTTCAGTTGGATGGGAAATACTTTGGCCTCATTAATAAGGACTGGTTCACATTACATTATGAAAGAATTCCTGAAACACTGGCTTAATTTTATTTTTTCCCAAGCACACATTAACATGGTCTGTTAAAAAGTAATCATGGTCCAGAAAGCTTAAAAAAGAAAACTAAGACACAGGTAGGAAAGAAGAGAATTGGGGTGACTTGGGTAGCTTCCTCCCTCTTAATCCCTCTAATCTTTGAAACTGTGAGCATTTAACCATAGGCTAGGTCCTGCTACAGACTGTGGAAACAATACCTGCTGTGCTCAGGGCTAATTGGGTACCCTAGACTAGTCCATCAGAAGCTGAATGTCAGATCAGAATGGCTGCTAGTTCTGCTCTGAACCAGGGTCCCACATCCAGAACCTGAGTCTTCATTCCATTGGAATGGAAATCTCCAAATGCCTCCTCAAATCCCTCCCAACTGAAACACCTGACATCCACTGAGCATCTGCCTATATGACCTTCTAGTACCATAGGCTGCTTGGTCAGGGTCATATGCAATTAGGAAAGGGTGAGATTAAATCAACAAATTGGACCTAGGCTGATGATTCAGTGGATCGAGCATGGCCCGGCGTATGGATGTCCTGGATTCAATTCCTTGGTCAGGGCACACAGGAGAAGTGACCATCTGTTTCTCCCACCCTTCCTCTCCCCTTCTCCCCCTTCTCTCCCTTTTTCCCTCCCATAACTAGTAGCTTGATTGGTTCAGTGTGGCCCCAGGTGCTGAGAATGGCTCTGTTGAAAAGCATCAGCCTCAGGCACTAAAAATAGCTCAATACTTGAGCATCTGCCCAATATGGGGTAGCCAAGTAAATTCCATCCAGGGTACGTGAAGGAGTCTGCTTCACTATCTTCCCTCCTCTCACCTAAAAGAGAATAAAAAATAATCAATCAAACAAACAAACAGTCAATAAATCAATAGACAAGTCTGGGGAAAGTGTTAGTCTAGCTCACCAAGTCTTCTGTGTATAATGAGACATGGAAATATTTCTACATGGGAATCAATGCGTACAACATGCCAAATGTATCGCTTTGATAGTGCCCAATTCATCAATTTATCACTGAAATGTGTGATTGATTTCTTTAGCTAATACAAAAGATTATTTTAGGTTTTGTGAAGATTCTGTAATAGGTAGTCTACGTGTGTGTTTGTGTATGTAGTTATGTTTATTATATGTATTGATTTACTTACTTTTTAGCTGTATTGTAGAAAGAGCATGGAAACTACAACCAGCCTGCCTTGAATATAAATATCAGCTCTGCCAACATCCAGCAGTTTACTATGGGCCCTTTAATGACTCAATTTTCTCATCTTTGAAATGAACATAATGTTTTCTACCCCTAAGGATAGTTCTGAAGATTAAAGGAGATCATGTCAAACCACTAGCATAGTTTCTGTCTCACATATGATGTTTACTACTTGCCAATAGTGATCGTTTTCTTGACTAATTAAAAATTGAGTGTGTGGACTCATTTTTCATGACAAAGGAAGGGATTTTCAGTATTAATCATTGGTATCAAATTTAGTTCATAAATATTCATGGTGAAAATGTTATGGGGAATTTGCTAATAAAACCTATTTTCAGCACTATCATCTCTCAAAATATCAAAAAGAGAGAAGTTCTGGTGTTATCAAAGAATGGGGCATGAGTGATGCGAGGCAACAGAGTCAGTGATCTAAGGAATGGCAAACTGTTATTATTTAAGCTGAAGAGAGTTTGGAATATTTTTGTAACAAATACAGCCTTCTCTTGGAAAAGAAATTTCTTCTCTGGTCTATATTTATGTCATATACCTAGAAGAGCAAACTTTTACTGTCTAGAAAGAAATAAAAAACTAATAATCTTCTTGAGTCCCCTGGTTAAAATACTTGAAATGACATTCTACCGTGGGACTCAGGGCTCTTCGCTTCTGTGCTACTAAAATAAAGGCCACGGGGCCAAGTCCCCCTGCTCTGTTCTTTTTCAATAAAATAAAAACAGGTCTGTGGCCTTGGGCCCTGAACACATCCAACCAGAATTTGTTTCACATCAGCAGCCAAGAAAGTTCTCCTTGACAGGAAATCAGCCAGTAAGGAGATTGTATCCAAACATCCAGTCCATGAGAAAAACTGAGACCGTAAAGGGGTTTGTTTTCATAGAGGTGCCAGCCAGATAACTAAAAATGGGAACATTAAGTGTTGCCCCATTGGAGAGGCAGTGAGAGTCCTCAGCCACACTCAGGCACTGTGAGGTTCAAAGCAGTGCTGGCCAGAACTGGGATGTCAAGTCTCTATAAAAATCTGCCTTTAGAGCACGTCCATGCAAAGTGTGTTGTATAGGGCAATCCTCACCACAACTGAGAGGGCAGAGAGACTGAGCCTTCATGATTGCACAGAGAGAGGCTGAGACGCAGTGGAGGTGATGTACCCAGTAATGTTCATAAAACAGTGCAAAAGGAGTTTACTCTGAAAATGTGTCCCAGGCTCCCATAGTTACTCATTCTGAGTGAGAAGAGTAAACATCTATTTTTTTCATAATTTATGCATGATTTTTACTATACATTTTTTAAAAAATTATTTAGAAAATTAACAGGGTGACATTGATCAATAAATTAGGTTTCAGGTAAACATTTCTATAGCATTTGAACTGTTGATTATGTTGTATATCCATCACCCAAAGTCAAATCATTTTCTGTCACCTTATATTTGTCCCTCTTTACACCCTTTCCTCCACCTCTCCTCATTCTCCTCCAACACATCCCCTTCCCCCTAGTAACCACTTCACTTTTATCTATGTCTATGATTCTCAGTTTTATATCCCACCTATGTGTGAAATCATACAGTTCTTAGCTTTTTCTCGTTTACTTATTTCACTCAGTATAATGTTCTCAAGGTTCATCCATGGTTGTTGTAAATGTCACTATGTCATCATTTCCTATGGCTGAGTAGTATTCCATAGTGTATATGTACCACATCTTCTTTATCCAATTCTCTATCAAGGGACACTTTGGTTGTTTCCATGTCTTGGCCACTGTAATTAATTCTGTGATGAACATGGGGGTGCACATGTCTTTACATATCAATGTTTCGAGTTTTGGGGATGGATACCCAGTAAAGGGATTGCTGGGTCATAAGGTAGTTCTATTCTTAATTTTTTGAGGAACCACCATACTTTCTTCCAAAATGGTTGTACTACTTTACACTCCCACCAACAGTGGATGAGGGTTCCTTTTTCTTCACAGCCTCTCTAGCACTTGTTATTACCTATCTTCTTGATAATAGCCAATCTAACAGGGGTGAAGTGGTATCTCATAGTTTTTTTTCCTTTTTTCTTTTTAGTGTGAAAAGGGGAGGCAGAGACAGACTCCCACATGTGCCTCAACCAGATCCACCCAGCAAGCCCACTAGAGGTAATGCTCTGCCCATCTGGGGCCCTTGTTCCATTGCAACAGGAGCTATATTTTTTAGCATCTGAGGTGGAGGCCATGTAGCCATCCTCAGCACCCAGGGCCAATTTGCTCCAATAGAGCCATGGCTGCAGGAGAGGAGGAGGAGAGATAGATAGATTAATAGATAGACAAGTGAAAGAGGGAAGGGAGGATGGGTGCTTCTCCCTTGTGCCCAGGCCAGGAATCAAACCCAGGACATCTACATGCTGGGCCAATGCTCTACCACTGAGCCAACCGGCCAGGGTCTCACTGTAGTTTTGATTTGCATTGCTTGAATAGCTAGTGAATATGAGCATCTTTTCATAGATCTGTTGGCCATTAGTATGTCCTCTTGGGAGAAGTGTCTGTTTAGGTCCTCTCTCCATTTTTTAATTGACTTGTTTGCTTGTTTGTTGTTGAGCTTTGTGAGTTTTTTAATACATTTTGGATATTAACCTCTTATCAGAGCTGTTGTTTGTAAATATCATCTCCCATTTAGTTGGCTGCCTATTTGTTTTGTTTTGTTTTTCAGTTTCTTTTGTTGTGCAGAAGCTTTTTAGTTTGATAAAGTCCCATTTATTTATTTTTGCCTTTACTTCCTTGCCTTTGGGATTCGTATATTGTTCTCTGTGGCCAAGATTCATGAGCTTAGTATTTATGTTTTGTTCTATGTAATTTATTGTTTCGGATCTTATATTTAAGTCTTTGAGCCATTTTGAATTAATTTTTGTGCAGAGAAAAACTGTAGTCAAGTTTCATTCTTTTGCATGTGGCTTTCCAATTTTCCCAGCACCATTTATTGAAGAAGCTTTCTTTTCTCCATTGTATGTTTTTGGCTCCTTTGTCAAAAATGATTTGTGCATATATATGTGGTTTTATTTCTGGGCTCTCAATTATGTTTCATTGGTCTGCATGTTTATTTTTCTTCCAATACCATACTGTTTTGATTATTGTGGCTCTATAGTATAATTTGAAGTCAGGTAGTGTCATACCTCTGGCTTCATTCTTTTTCATCAAGATTGCTTTGGCTATTCAGAGTTTTTTATGGTTCCATAAAAACATGGTAATTTTTTGTTCTAGTTCTTTAAAAAGAAAGACATTGGGATTTTAATGGGAATTGCATTAAATCTGTATATTGTTTTGGGTAATATGGCTATTTTAACTATGTTGATTCTTCCAATTCATGAACATGGAATATTCTTTCATTTCATTATGTCTTTTTCAATTTCTTTTAGTAATGTTTTATAGTTTTCAGTATATAGAAACCTCTCATCCTTTTAGTTTATTCCTAGTATTATTCTTTGTTGCAATTGTAAAAGAAACTGTTCTTTTTTAGTTCATTTTCTGATTTTTCATCATTGTTGTATGGGAAAGCAGTGGACTTTTGTATATTGATTTTTGTATCCTGTGACTTTACTGTATTGGTTTATTGTTTCTAATAATATTTTGGTGGAGTCTTTGGGGTTTTCTATATACAGAATCATATCATCTGCAAAAAGTGATACCTTCTTCTTTCCCAATATAGATGCCTTTTATTTCTTTCTCTTGCCTGATCACTCTGGCTAAAACTTCCAGAGTTATGTTGAACAAGAGGGGAAAGAGTGGGCAGCCTTGTCTTGTTCCTGATTTTAGAGGGAAAGCCTTCATTTTTCACCATTTAGTATATTAGCTGATGGTTTGTCACACATGGCCTTTGTATGTTGAGATACTTTCTTTCTATTCCAATTTCATTAAATGTTTTAAGCATAAAGGGATGTTGTATCTCATTGAATGCCTTTTCTTCATCTACTGATAGGATCACATAATTTTTGTTCTTTGTTTTGTAGATGGTGTATTACTTTGATTAATTTTCATAAGTTAAATCATTCTTGTGCTCCTGGAATGAGTTCCACTTGATCATGATGTATTATTTTTTTAATGTGTTGTTGTATCAGATTTGCTAGTATTTTGTTTAAGATTTTTGTATCTGTATTTATTCTCTAATTTTCTTTTTTTGTGTTGTCCTTGCCAGGTTTTGGTATGAGGGTTATGTTGACCACATAAAATATGTTGGGAAGTATTGTTTCTTCTTCTATTTTTTGGAAGGCTTTGAGAAGGATAGGTACCAAATCATCTTTGAATGTGCCGTAGAATTAACTAGTACAGTGGTCGGCAAACTCATTAGTCAACAGAGCCAAATATCATCAATACAACAATTGAAATCTCTTTTGAGAGCCTAATTTTGTAAACTTAAACTATATAGAAAGTACGGTACATTCCTTATTGAGGTAGTGCCCACACATGGTATTTTGTGGAAGAGCCACACTCAAGGGGCCAAAGAGCCACATGTGGCTTGCAAGCCACAGTTTGCCAACCAGGCACTAGTGTAGTCATCTGGTCCTGGACTTTTGTTTTTGAAGATGTTTTTGATAGTTGTTTTATTTTCTCCCTGCTTATAGGTCTATTTAGGTTTTTCACTATTCTAGGAAGATCGTATAGTTCTAGGAATTTATCTATTTCCTCTAATGGTTATGTTGTTGAATTTGGTGGCATATAATCTTTCATAATATTCTACTATGATACTTTGTGTTTCTATGGTGTCTGTGATAAAATCTCCTTTTTTATTTTGAATTTTGTTTATATGAATTCTTCCTCTATTTTTCTTTGTAAGTATAGTCAGTGGTTTGTTGATTTCATTGATCTTTTCAAAGAACCAGCTCTTTGTTGTATTAATTTTTTCTATAGTTTTTTGTTGTTGTTGTTCTTTATTTCATTTAGTCTGCTCTAATTTTTACTATACCCTTTCTTCTGCTGAATTTGGGTTGCTTTTGTTCCTCTTTTTCTAGTTCTTTAAGGTGTGATGTAAGGTTGTTTACTTGGGATCTATCTTGTTTCTTGATATAAGCCTGTAATGATATAAACTTCTCTTTTATAACTGCTTTCACTACATCCCAGAAATTTTGATATGTTGTTATCCTTTTCATTTGTCTGTATATATCTTTTGATCTCCGCTTTTATTTCTTCTTTGACCCAGTCATTTTTTAGAAGTATGTTGTTTAATTTTTACATTTTTGTCAGTTTCTTTACTTCCTTTTTACAGTTGAATTCTAATTTCAAAGCCTTATGATCAGAAAATATGCTTGATGTAATTTCAATCTTCCTGAATTTTTTGATGTTAGGTTTGTGTCCCAGCATATGATCTATCTTTGAGAATGTTCCATTCACACTGGATAAGAATGTATAATCTGACATTTTGGGATGAAATGTCCTATATATGTCTATTAGGTCCGTTTGGTCCAGTGTGTTGTTTAAGGCTATTTCTTTATCAATTTTCTGTTTGGATGATCTAGCGAAAGCCATCAATGGTGTGTTGAAATATCTAAGTATGATTGTGTTTTTGTCCGCTTCTATTTTTAGATCATTTAGTAGATGTCTTATATATTTTGGTGCTTCCTCGTTAGGTGCATATATATTAAGAAGGGTTATGTTTTCTTGATACAGTGTCCCCTTTATCATTATAAAATGTCCATCTTTGTTACTGGTTACCTTTGTTGTCTTGAAGTCAGCATTGCCAGATATGAATATGACTACATCTTTTCTTTGGATATTATTTGCTTGGAGAATTGTTTTCCAGCCTTTCACTTTAAATCTGCTTTAGTCCTTGCAGCTTAGCTATGTCTCTGGAAGGCAGCATAAGGTTGGGTTTTGCTTTTTGATGAAATCTGCTATTCTGTGCCTCTTTATTAGTGAGTTCAGTCCATGTATATTTAGGGTAATTATTGACACTTGAGGATTTTCTATAGTCATATTATGTTTTGTTTTCTGGTAGTTCTATGTCTTGTTTGGTTCTTCTCTTTTTTGTTTCTGTCAGTTTTTTGTTTGTTTGTTTTTTGGTGGTATTCCATACTTCTTTCTTCTGTTTCTTCTTTTTTAAGCTGTGTGTTTCAGTAGCCTTTTCATGGGTGGTAATCATTAGGTTATTAAGAGAAAAATGTTCATATGTACAAGAGTCCTTTGTCTTATCAGTGCTTCTGCATTCCATCCTCCTTTACTACTACAGATCTTTATCCTCTCCCCTTTTACATTATTGTTGTCACAGATAATCCTTGTTTTTATTGTGACCTTGTTGGAGCTTTTACTTGTAATTTTGACTTGTTTTGTTTTTTGTATCTGGTGGAATAACCCTCTTGAGTATTTTCTGCAGTGGGGGTTTTCTGGTGATAAATTCCCTCAGCTTCTGTATGTCTGTAAAAGTTTTCATTTCTCCTTCATATTTGAAGGATAACTTTGATAGATATAGTATTCTTGGCTGGTAATTCCTCTCTTTTAGTACTTTGAATGTTTGAGTCCACTCTCTTCTGGCTTGTAGAGTTTCTGCTGAGAAGTCTGATGATAACCTAATGGGATAGCCTTTATATGTCAGGTTCTTCTTTTCTCTACCTGCCTTGAGGATTTTTTCTTTGTCATAGAGTTTTGACAATTGTATTACAATGTGCCTTGGGGTAGGTCTGTTTGGGTTGCTGTAACTGGTCATTCTGTTTGCTTCCTGGATTCTAGGTTCTAATTTTTTCAATAGGCTTGGGAAATTCTCATCAATTATTTGTTTGAATAAGTTCTCCATTCCCTTCTCACTTTCTTCTTCTTCTGATATACCCATTATTCTTATATTGCTCTTTCTGATGAAGTCAGACAATTCTTGTAGAGTTCTCTCAGTTTTTTTAATTCATGAGTCTCTCTCTTATTCGTAGCATGTCTAGTTGCCTGTCTTTGATGTCACTGATTCTTTCCTCTATCTGGTTTGTTCTTTTAGCTAAACTTGCTACCTCAGTCTTCAATTAATGTATTGAGTTCTTCATCTCTGTTTTTAAAGTTTCAGTTTTCTTGGTGAGGTATTCATATTCATTAATTTGTTTTTTGAATTCATTAAGTTGCCTATTGGTGTTTTCTTGCATCTCACTGAGTATTTTCAGAACTTCAATTTTTAATTTTCTATCATTTAACTCCAAGGTTTCCATGTGATTGAATTTTTTTTCTGGATATTTTTTATTTTCCTTCTGAACTACCTCTCTTTCTTGGCAGCCATGGTATTTGAGTTCTTCTTTCTTGATGGCATTTGATAGTGGTATTGTTAAAAACTCTAACAACAACAACAAAAACTAAAGAAATGAATAATTAAAATAAAACAAAATACAATACAAAGTATAAAAATTTAAAAACTTATACCAAGTAAAGAAAAAACACACTGAAAGAAGATCAAAAACAAACAAAAAAATCAAAAACAAAATACCCCCAAAATAAAAAATATAAAAATTAAAGAAAATGAAATTCAAAAGAGGAAAAGATAAAAAAAAGAATAAGAAGGAAAAAAAATAAAATAACAAATTTTGCTTTTAAGAGTTTTTTCCATTAGGTGTTGTAATTTACAACTTTTAGCTCTGTGAAGTTCCTGGGCTATCTGTTGAGATGTTGGTGCCATAATGATGTAGATGGGCCATCATCGCAATGGTGGGTGGGGTATGTTGTGAGGGCTTTACAGCTTTGGCCTTACATTGTTAGCTATATGGCTTCAGCTTTCCATCTACAGCTTTAGCAATGGCAACCTCAGGCTTCTGGACGCTCCTTCCCATGTCTCAACAAACCTGGGTATTGGACATGGAACAACTCTTTTCTTTAGGACAGAAAGTGCCTCTGGATAACTAGGTGTGGCATTTGTCTCTGCTCCTCTTGGTACCATGATGTGAGCGAGGTGGTATGTGAGAGGCTAGGGCGTCACACTTTAACTTTCTGATGAGTGCAGGCTGTAGGCAGACAGCAGGAACACTGACCATGACCCCATTCTCTGGCTGCTTTGTTTTATCTCCTCCTCTGCCCTTCTATCTCACTGCTCCTCCTGGCAGAAGGACACCCAATCACTCTGAATTTTCCTCTCTGTACCCCTGAGACAAAATCCAGAGAGCCCAAATTTCCCTCCTCCTCATAGTCCAGCAGAGAGAAAAAAAACCCAGTCACTCCTGGTTTGTATCCTCACCTCTCCAAAACCCACTACAAATGTGTTTTTATCTCTCCCCCCCCCCTTTTAACTCTTTCCCACCTTTAGTGCATTTGTTGCGTGGATCTTTTGGGCATACCTCCAAGCCCAGCTGGGGTTCCTTTGCCTCATTATAGTTGTTTAAGTTGTTGAAATGTCAAGGAGAGAGATCAGAATTATTTCTCATACCACCATTACTCTGGCATCATCTCTGATTTTTACTTAAACATTTACTTAAAAGTGGGAGAAGGTGATATAAATGACAGACTTCTTCTCATGTCCAGTGGAATCTATGAGAAAATAAATTAATGCTTATCAGAACTGTATGAATATTCATTCAATATTTCTGGAGTTTCTGCTATATTTCTGGAATTGGTCTCAGCAGGCAACAACACACCTTGCTTGCAGGAAGCATACAATTTAGTCAGAGGAATTAATACATTTCCAATATAATTTAAAAACTTAGTAAGTGCCATATTTTAATAATGGAATGATTTAAGGGCAATGAGACTTCTGAGAAAAGAGAGATGGGTTTGAGCCAGCAGCAGCATTGGGGCTTTCATAGAAGAGCCCATATTTTAATTTAACATTGAAGGGTGTACAGGGTGGAATGAAGTTAGGTCCTCTGCATAACAGAAAAGAAGGAAATCAAAAGATCTGATGTCATTGCCTGGGCATTGTCAACAAAGAGTACAAGAGCCATTCTCTGGGTTATATTATTAGAGAAAGAAGAAAAAAACATGGACTAATGGCAAAACTCTAAGGGGGTTTAGTATGAAAGGAAAGGTATTGAAGAAGAAATGGTATACCAAATATAAGCTGTGCTATAATTTAATAATATAAATTTATGCTATATATAAAATTATATGTAGAGTAATATGCTTACACTATATTAATTTTGTATTCAATAATCTCAGTTTTGTTACAAAAGTATCATTGTTCTCAGTATCTTTTTTTATGTTCTAAGAGGTCTTTTCCATAATGCCTAACTTTACTTGTATATACAAGACATGCATTCTCTTTCTGTTTGACATATAAGACTAATTTTTTAAAATGTAACTCTTGAGTAAAAATAATATCTTTAAAGCTTAAATTTATAAACAAAAATGTTGTTGTATCCATGTGTAAATACATACATATACCTGATGATTGATTCAGCTAAATGTATCCTACTTAAATTAATTGCTTTTTACTTTGTCAATCCAAGGTAGGGAAATGACCAAATTATTTATTGTAAGTTGATTCACACATTTCAACAAGATTCAAGGGACAGAAATTCCTTGAATCAAATCTTCCCATAATATAATCAGATATATTGAAATGACCAGTACATAATCATATTTTTTCTGCATAGCAAATGAGCTTTTAGTTTTTTTCTTTCCATCAAGTCATCTATTTTACCTCTGGTCAACTACTGGTTACTGGACTGATGAATAAGAAACATATCTAGATGGTAAATCTTAAATAACTCCCATTTATGACATTTTTTTCATGTGACACATTTATATTTTAAGCTTATGATTCAGTCATGTCTATAGAAACAAAAGGAAATCAGAATAATTCAGTCATTAGATAATTTGGGCTCTAAATCAAAACCATGTACTCAAAAATGACATTTAAGCTTTAAACATCTAATTATTTAATTTCCTCAATTTAATTTCAAGTGTGTATTTAAGACAGAGAAGAGTTGAGAAAAACATCTATATGCTTTTACCAAAAAAACTTGGCTTATTCAGTTGAGGAAGGAATCAAAATAATTTATTTTCTCAATGAAATATGCACAGGTTGGTGCAATTTTCCTCTCCTCATTGACAGAGCAACAACAAAACACAGTCCTGGGAAATATGTTCAAATTCCAATCACTTATGACTTTGGTTGCTGCTGGACTTGATGAATATTTTTCAAAGAACTTCCCCAATTTCTAAGACATAGGATAATAGTTCTAAAAATACATTATTTTAGCCTGACCTGTGGTGGTGCAGTGGATGAAGCATTGATCTGGGACACTGAGGTGCCCAGTTCAAAACCCTGGGCTTACCTGGTTAAGGCACATATGGGAGTTGTTTCTTCCTGCTCCTTCCCCTTTCTCTCTCTCTCTTTTGCTCTCTCTCTCTCCTCTCTAAAAAAAAAAAAGAAAAGAAAAGAAAAGAAAAAAAATGTTAAAAAAATAAAAATACATTATTTTAAATATGTAATTTGGAATAGTTAATATCAGTTAATTCAATACTGTTTATTAGTTTATTTGTGTTGTGTTATTTATTTAGATATTTAGATATCCTGAGGTTTACATGGTGAGCTAAATATATTTGCTTTATCTTTCTGTTTCAGTCCTCTGGCCATAAATTATTTTGGCTGATTGCCCCATTTGAGCAAATTTTCTGTTTTAGTCTAATTCATACTATCATTTGAGGCTGCCCAAACAATACGTACTCCCAGGTCTCCAGTTCACCACCCCTTGCGTCTCTTCAGTCAGTTGGGAAACCCATCTACCTAGTCTCTGCCCACATTTGTTTTCATGCTATAGATAGATGGAGCCATTAATGGCTCTTCAATGTTATGAAAATTAGAGACTATTATAAAAGTTTCTTTGAAAATAGCTGTTTAACACCACAAAGAAGTTAGGTTAAAATTGTTTCAAAGTCTAAAATTAGTTACATTTTAAGCTAACTGCATATGCTTTTATTGTCTCTGATCTAAAATATAATCCCAGGAGGTTGTGAAAAGCATGCAAATTACACAAAGCTAATTTGCTCCAACAGCGATGCCTCCCATGCAGTTGGGAGGTCTATTAGAAATAGTGTATTCTCTGTTATTTGCATATTAATAGCACCTGCTGAAATACTTTGGGATTTACTTCCACTGCCAGTAGAGGGACAGGACTAAAATATAGTATATAAAATTCCTTTTATATCACTATGTTAGGTTATAAACCACATAGGATGGACTACGAATTCAGAATTAATAGGAGAGACTAGTGTGTTTATATTGCATATTGTATGTGATTATGTTTTTCTTGATGCTAAACTATAAATTGTTTAAGGGATTGCAAAACGGTGACTCTAAGCCTTATGACAGAAAGTATCTCCTCAAAAAAAAAAACAAACAAAGTCTTATGCACCAAATGGGAATATAGTTTCTCATGCATTTCTCTAAGAAACTAGAAAATTTAGCAAAGGAAAACCAGGCATTCTGATTAAAAATACAATGTGCAAAGATCCAGGTCTCTGAATAATTAAAACAGCAGAATTTTGTTGACTGGTAAGCAATTAAAATATAACCAATAGCAACTTGAAGGTTTTCTTCAAAATGTATTGTGTTTTTCTTCTGATTGTAAATATTCTACTTGCTTCTTTTCTTCCAACTCAAAATAAAAAGAGGCTGTACACATATGTAAAGTTGATGGTGTTTTGAAAGAAAAGATAGCTGCCTCTTTTCTTTAGCTAAGACAGGAAATTACCTTTAGTTCTAAGACTCACTTTTATTTTTTTTATTCTTATTTTTTTTGTATTTTTCTGAAGTTGGAAACGGGGAGGCAGTCAGACAGACTCCCGCATGCACCCGACCGGGATCCACCCAGCATGCCCACCAGGGGGCGATGCTCTACCCATCTGGGGTGTTGCTCTGTTGCAACCAGAGCCATTCTAGTGCCTGAGGCAGAGGCTATGGTGCCATCCTCAGCGCCCAGGCCAACTTTGTTCCAATGGAGCCTTGGCTGCGGGAGGGGAAGAGAGAGACAGAGAGGAAGGAGAGGGGGAGGGTGGAGAAGCAAATGGATGCTTCTCCTGTGTGCCCTGGCCAGGAATAGAACCTGGGACTCCTGCACGCCAGGCCAATGCTCTACCACTGAGCCAACTGGCCAGGGCCCTAAGACTCACTTTTAAAACATAGGACTGCCAGAAAAAAAGCTGCACTATAAAGACAACAGCCTCCAAAACTAACCTAACCAAACATACTCATATTTTCCTAGCTCTCTGCCTTTCTCCTGTTAGTACATCTAAGTGAAATACCCTCCTCATCCTGTTGACTTGCAACTGTACCTGTAACTCAACCCTGATCTCAAAGTTTGGCTGGGAAGGAATAAAAGAAAAATTGAGAGAAAGGTAAAATACTAGGAAGGTGTTTACAGAAATGCTTGACTGAGAAGAGAAGACATGGAGATTTTCAAAGTGTGACATTAAGCCTTGCATAGCGGATTAATTCCCTTATTTTGTATCATGTAATAATTAGAATGATTGAACATGTTATGTACCAGCACTGTTTTAAGTTAAAGATAATAGCTCATTTAATCTTTACTACAACCCTAACAAGTAGGTATTATTATTATTATTCCCTGACACCCCCCACACACCACCACTTACAGTGTGGAAACAGAGTAACAGATTGAAATGATAAAATTAGTAAGTGATGCAGCAAGGTTCCAAGCCTAGGTTTGCTAAATTTGGTCTCTCTCTCTCTCTCTCTCTCTCTCTCTCTCTCTTTCTTTTGTGACAGAGACAGAGAGAGTCAGAGAGAAGGACAGATAGGGACAGACAGGAAGGGAGAGAAATGAGAAGCATTGATTCTTTGTTGTGACTCCTTAATTGTTTGTTGATTGCTTTCTCATATGGGCCTTGACTGGGGGCTATAGCAGAGCGAATGACACCTTGCTCAAGTCAGCCTTGGGTCCAAGCTGGTGAGCCTTGTTCAAACCACATGAGCCGGTGCTCAAGCCAGCTACATCAGGCTCTCAACCCTGGGTCTTCTAGGTCCTAATCCAAAGCTCTACCCACTGCGCCACCACCTGGTCAGGCCGGTCATACTCTTAACTCTTTCCTTATAGGGTAGTCTTGTTTTAATTGTGACATCTACTTCTTGTTTTTTGTTGTTATATGCAAGTATTCTAGAAATAGCATTTCTCATATTGTCATGGAGAGTTTCTATTTTAGAAACTTATGAGGGTTATTTTGTGATTTTTTCCAAATATAAATATTCAAAGAGTATAATTCTTTTTCATATATCTTCAGAACTAAACTTTGAGACTGGTTAGTTGAAATGAACTTATTCTCACTTTAAGCCATTCATTTGGATTAGCCCAGCCCTAGGGAAGGACAAAGGGAGACTCAATGCTGTTGAAGGTTTGACACACCACTTGCTTGAGTGGAATTCTCTCTCAGGAAAAAAAAAAAAAGTTATCCTTCAAAGTTATCTCTCAGCAAAAGTATAGGCCCAACCTAACTAGCAAAAGAACAAAGATCTCTGCTTTACCAAAATCTGTGTTCTAAATTTATGTCATGGAATTTTCCTTTCACTAAGAAACCGACTGAACCTCAGTGTCAGAGTTTTGCTTTTCACAGTGTTGGTTCTCTAGTTTCTCAGCTCACAGCAGATAAAAACAATGCACTAGCTAAGCTGTGGCAGGAGAATTGCTACACTAGCTGGTATAGATACTAGCCACTGTCATGAACTCTCATATTTACTGTCATAACCAACACAAGTTTATATTTTACCCAGATGCAGTTCAAAGTGATGTTCTTTGTTGATGTATAGTCTATGACCAGGTCAGCCAGGGACTTGGGTTCCTTCCACTTCACCACTTCATCATTTCCTAAAGTATTGGTGTCTTCTTCTGTTTTCTCTACACCCAACTGGCACCCATGAGAAACTATGATGGACCTCCAGCTTTGGGTTGATTTAGCAGAGGTCTTGAAGTAATGTACATCATATCTGCCCACACCCCATTCTGCAAGATTCTGTTATCTGGCCATCCCTAACTGCAAGGAAGGCTGAGTAAACATTCTAAATTAGTGCCTAAAAGAAAAAAAGCCTGACTAGGTGGTGGCTCAGTGGATAGAGTGTCAGACTGGGACGCGGAAGACCTAAATTTGAAATCCCAAGGTCACAGGCTTGAGCACAGGCTCACCTGGTTTGAGCAAGGCTCACCAGCTTGAGCCCAGGGTCACTGGCTTGAGCAAGGGGTTACTAGGTCTGCTGTAGCCCTCATGTCAAGGCACATATGAGAAAGCAGTGAATGAACAACTAAGGTGCTGCAACAAAGAATCGATGTTTCTCATCTGTATCCTTTCCTATCTGTCTGTCCGTATTTGTCCCACTCTCTGTCACAAAACAAACAAACAAAGAAAACAAAAAAAGAAAAGAAAAGAAAAGAAACAAGAAAAGGAAAAGAAACCTGGCATATGGCATGGTCTCTGCCAGTGGTACTTCTGGAGTGGTGCTCATAAGATCAGGAGATGAGGGGAGACACCGAAGCTGATTCTATGGAGGCAGATAGGAACTGTTTTAGGCTTGTAGGGATCCATTTAATTCTTGGCGTCTGTCAAATATTTATATTGTTGTCATTTAACAACTCTATAAAAATATAAAAACCATTCTTAGCGCCAGGGCTTTCTACAAACTGGTGACTGGCAAGATGTGGCCTGAGTGCTATAGTGCTGAGCCCCTACTCGGAGAAAGACAGTTCGGTTCCCTATGTCAAGTTAGCACAATGACAGAGAATTCTCTGAGCTCATGAGAATCACACAATTTTGAAGAACAGAAAGCCTTTGAGAATCACCTAGACAAATGTCTTACACTGTAGTAAGTGAATGAGGACCAATAAAATAGAGTCAGCTAAAGAAATCAGGTCTATCTTTTTGTGAAGATAAATGTTAGCATTAGAAGCTGATAATTTAAAGAAAGAGTTTATGGAAGCTTTATGATTGGAGGAGATAATTTGCTGTATTCATGGGTGGATTATTAATTGTATTATAACCAGCATATTATGCCAGCCTCCTTAACTTGCAAATACTTGGAAATTGACTATACAGTTTGTTAACCATTTGAAGGGAATAAAGAATAAGATTGGCACCACAGAAGAAAAATATCAAGTGAAACAAAAATCACAAGGCTAAAAGGTAAGTTTTGGAAATACTGGGTCTTGTCAACAGCATAAATTTTGTAAGTTGAATAGATATGGAAGAATATATAAAGAGAAGATTTGGTATATTGGGGAACATATAAATACAAATAAATGCATATTGAAAAAATAGAATGACTAACAAAAATAAAATGAAAGAAATAATTTTCAGTACATACAATAAAGGATTATAATCCTAAATATATAAACAACCAAAGACATTAAAGAAGAAAATAATAAACTATATGAACAAAGTATATGATCAATTTACCATGCTTGTCTTACCAGTGGGGCCCTTGAATGTATACTTGAGTAAAGTGACCTCTAGTAGCTTTTATCTAGATGTAGATAATAACCTCCTGGAAGGAGGCTTTTGCCTTTCATTTCTCCTGAGTTAAGACACGGATATATGTTAAGTGATATGAGCCAGTCAGAGAAAGACAAATACCATGTGACCTCACTGATATGTGGAATTTAATGAGCACAATAAACTGATGAACAAAATAGAAACAGAGTCATGGACACATGAAACAGACTGACAGCGGTGAGAGGGGAAGAAGGTGGGGGGACGGGATGCAGGAAGGTGAAGGGATTAGCCAAAAATCACGTATCCAGAACACGTAGACACAGACAACAGAGTGGTGATAGCCGGAGGGAAAGGGGGTCGGGGCTAGGTGGAGGTGGGCAAAGCAGGAAAAATGGGTATGAAGAGACTTTGCTTGGGGTGGAGGCGGAGGGTAGAGGGCTCATGATGCCGTATGCAGATGATGTTTTATTGAGTTGCACAATTGAAACCAGTACGGTTTTGCAAATCAATGTCATCCCAATAAATTCAATTAACAATAATAAAAAAAGATACGGCTATAGACTTGTAGAAATAGATGCACGTAGTTTTGGTTAAGGGACCCAATCTTCATGGAAGTAGGCTTAATCATCTATGGATTTCTTAAGCGTTAAGTCTAGAGGGAATTTCAGAATTCATCTACTGCAGTGGTTCTCAAATTCAGTACGCATGACCATCATCTTGGAAACTTGTTTAAACTGCAGGTTTTTGGAGCCTATCAAGGGTAATAAATTCCAATCTCTGAGGATGAACCCCCTGAAGATCCTTTTAGAACAAGCTCCCCTGTGCTCCTGGGACAGGCGGTTCTCAGACTTTTGTTTGAGAGTCCCTGAGCCAGAACATTTACACGTGAGGAGATGAATGTCCACAGGCATGCTGTGATCTGCCTCAGAGAAGTCCGCTTACAAGGTCTAGGACAAGACCAAGTTTAAGGGTATGAGCTAGTGATGTTCTCACTACACAGCCATACTTCTGAGAATTATTTCCATTCTCTCAGCTTAGGCTCTTAAACTCTCAACCTTTTGTTTTCTCTGCTCCGTGTGCAGTGGTGAGATTCAGCCGGTTTACACCGGTTTGGCAGAACTAA
The DNA here is from genome assembly GCF_036850995.1 of Saccopteryx leptura. Classification (NCBI taxonomy): domain Eukaryota; kingdom Metazoa; phylum Chordata; class Mammalia; order Chiroptera; family Emballonuridae; genus Saccopteryx; species Saccopteryx leptura. Next base: position 258,782,900 of record NC_089505.1, read on the forward strand.
TACCTAATTTTTGGTTGAGTTCGATGAACCGGTTGTTAAAATAGCACTTGTAATCAGGGTTCTCTCTCAGGTGCGTGCCTGGGCAGCCACCCAATGTGGAAATCACAAAGTTACATTCCTTACTCTTTTTAACAGTCATCTGAGCAACAGCGTATTCTAAGTGCCCATAGTAATGTTCATTCCATCTGCAGGTGAAAAAATTGTGAGGACACCAATCAAGAAGCAATATGGAAATATCTTAAATAACAGTTGTATTGTTTTTTTGTCAGGTATTATTTAATGTCTTTTCATTAATATTTTTAAACTTTCTTATAATCCATTTGTGTATATCTCTTATTGTTCTTATTTAACTATTAAATGCATAAAATAATAAACGACCTTTTGGTATATTATCTTTTTATATTTAAAACAGTCATTAGGTAGAGAACCTGTTGTTAAAGTATTTGAATCCCACCACTGCCTGTATGTAATGCTGCCTCTCTCCCAGCAGTAGGCTTTTTAATGTGGGGAGGGTCAGGTAACCTTTCAGGATTCATAGAGGCATCTCTGAGGGGAGCTGAGCCTGTGACCCGGACCAGCCTGACCTGTCCATCAGGGTGCACCCAGTGAGTGGACCTGAATATGCAGGGACTTCCTTACCCAGATAATCACTGTGCCTGGAGAAGCAGGCTTTTCCAAGCTGGCACATTTCTATCAGGCAGCCATAAGAAGCTGGTAATTTTTATTTATTGTCTGCAGTTCATGGCAGCCAGTATTTTACCACCTGCACATCTAAAAAAGAAGGGGAAGAAAAGCACACCAATATTCTCAAAATGTTTATATTCCAGGAGAGTGTATTTCAGAGAGGGAGGTCATGGTGTGTATATTTTATTGTGTGGGAAAGAATCCTCAGTGGCCGTGCAGCTGGAAAAATAATGGAAGCTCGGGGTACTGTCTTTTGTGACAAAGTTTCCTCTAGTAAGTTACAATTATAACGTAGAAAATGATACCTTAGACGCCAACTAATTTGTGAATCCTGGGAAATGGCATTCAATGATTCCTCATCAGGACAGCAGAACCTGATCTACAAAAATTTGGGCCTCAGCGGGAGGCTGTTTGCAAAGAGTGATTTGCATTTCAATTGTAAGTCCGGCACAACCTTTAAATCTTGGCTGCCACACTATCACAATGGAATTTTTTTTTCTCCCTTCATGCAGGACTTAGAGAAGAAAAAAGAATATTACCGCACATCAATTCCACTACCACGTACAATAAAATATAGGTGATTTTCTTTCAATGAACAATTATATAAAATTTTTACAATTCCAGGGGAAATACTATTCCTTGTGTAGGAGCTGTCCCCACACCATTCCTTAGCTCATAAGCACTGCGTCTTTTTCCTCCCCTTTTTCCTATAAAATTCCAAATGTTTAACAAATGTAGCGTCTCTGTTATTTGATTTCAATTAATGAAAAAATAAAGTAAAGCACACAAAAACAGAAAACAACAACAACAGAACCTCACTTATTTATTAGAATTTGTTTTCTCTAAGGCAAGTCATTGCTGGACTACTGAGGCTCTCCCTGCCCCAAGCTGAGCCTTTCACGTGATTCAATAGTCCTACTGTGAGGTTTTTTTCTCCCTCTCCCCTCCTTTTTTTAGAGGATTTGGATAACACTCCTCTAAATCATGGGCTGATTTCTCTCTTGGGTGTGACTCACTGTAGCAAAATGGAATGGGTTCGGCATCCCACTACATCCAAGGGTGTGATGTTGTCCCATCAGAAACATGGGTCCCTGGGCAGCAGCCCAGTGGGCCAGGAAGGAGCAAGATGAAAATGACTCCTCTTTTGATACAGAAAATCTCACCCAACAGAGGAACCAAGTGGCACTAGGAGAAGTGGAAGAACAGTTTATTACACGGGTGGGCCCAGAGGAGTTAGGACTCCAAAGTCTGAACCCCGACTGGCTATCTTTGAAGATTTTTATAGATTACAGGAGAGGAACTTGAGTGGGGAATTTCCAGTACATTCCGACATATGTTGCTCTGCAAGCAGGATGTACAGAAGCGGAAGGCGTGGCTAGGTAATCAGCTTTGTGGTCCATTGCTTACATTTTTCTTTCTTTTCACTATGCCATATTTAATATGTATATTAGAAGTTAGCTTTAACTTTAAACTTTGTACATTTCTCTATCATTGTCAAGAATTTAAATTATCTGTAAATCTATAAATTCATCTCTCAGTACTGCCCTCCAGGTGGCCAGTGACCTAAAGATCACACCTCTGACGCTGGGTCCTTAGTGCGCTTCAGAATCACCCAACTTCTCGGGCAACTACTCAGCTGAATACTCATCCTTCTGGAGATTTCGTTTTCATTTTCAGAACTCTACTTTCTTTGGCTTCTCCTGGATTTTTTTTTTTTTTTTTTTTTTTTGTATTTTTCTGAAGCTGGAAATGGGTAGAGACAGTCAGACAGACTCCTGCATGCGCCCGACTGGAATCCACCCGGCACGCCCACCAGGGGGCGATGCTCTGCCCCTCCGGGGCGTCGCTCTGCCGCAACCAGAGCCACTCTAGCGCAAGGAGCCATCCCCAGCACCCGGGCCATCTTTGCTCCAATGGAGCCTCGGCTGCGGGAGGGGAAGAAAGAGACAGAGAGGAAGGGGGAGGTGGAGAAGCAGATGGGCGCTTCTCCTGTGTGCCCTGGCCGGGAATCGAACCCAGGACTTCTACACGCCAGGCCGACGCTCTACCACTGAGCCAACCGGCCAGGGCCTCTCCTGGATTTTTGAATTCCTTCTTACTCCTCAGCGTACTCCTCCTTGTTGCCATTTCTAAGTGCTGGCGAGTCTCAAGAGCCAGTCTTTAGACATATTGTCTCCTGAATCTGCACCCTCTCCCTGGATTCTCTCAACCAGTCCCCTCGCTTCACATACCCTCTATACTCTGATGGATCCCAGGCATTGATCTTCAGTTCAACTGCTCCCGATCTCCAGTAGAATCATCCTCTAACGCCAGTTGCCTTCCTAGTTCTAACTCTCCCACACGTTAGCTTCTTTCTCCGTTTTCCTCATGACAGTAATTGGCTCTACCATTTATTTACCCAGTAACCCAGGGTCAAGGTGATGGGGAGTGGGAGCATCTTAACTTCTCTCTTTGATTTCCTCTCACCATCACATTCCCCATCCAATTCAAGAGTAGGTCCTGTTCATCTGGATTACTACCTACACCTTTAAAATCAGCCATGGTCTCATTTTCTTTTCTTCTAATTGTTGCTGAAATACTAAACTCAATCCTGCCTTAGGACCTTAGTGCATTTCCTGGAATGTCCTTCCTCTGAATGACCATACTGTTTTCAGAAGATCTGTCTACATATGATCTCCTAAGAGAGCATTTACAAAAACACCATAGCTAAACTATATAGTAGCAATTTCTCCTCTTGCCTGTCCGTCAATGCTCTTACCCTGGTTTATTCTTCTTTGTTGCATGTATCATAGTAATTAACTATATTATATATTTATATACTTGTTTTTGTTTTGTGTTTTTTTTTTATAAATAAATTTTTATTTTAATGGGGTGACATCAATAAATCAGGGTACATATATTCAAAGAAAACATTTCCAGGTTATCTTGTCATTTAGTTCTGTTGCATACCCATCACCCAAAGAGAGATCGTCCTCCGTCACCCTCTATCCAGTTTTCTTTGTACCACTCCCCCTCCCCCTCCCCCTCTCCCTCCTCCCCTACCCCCAACCCCCGTAACCACCCCACGCCTGTCCATGTCTCTTAGTCTCGTTTTTATGTCCCACCAATGTATGGAATCCTGCAGTTCTTGTTTTTTTTCTGATTTTTTTCTTGTTTGTTTATTTCACTCCGCATAATGTTATCAAGATTCCACCATTCTGCCCTGGCCGGTTGGCTCAGCAGTAGAGCGTCGGCCTGGCATGCGGGGGACCTGGGTTCGATTCCCGGCCAGGGCACATAGGAGAAGCGCCCATTTGCTTCTCCACCCCCACCCCCTCCTTCCTCTCTGTCTCTCTCTTACCCTCCCGCAGCCAAGGCTCCATTGGAGCAAAGATGGCCCGGGCGCTGGGGATGGCTCCTTGGCCTCTGCCCCAGGCGCTAGAGTGGCTCTGGTCGCGGCAGAGCGACGCCCCAGAGGGGCTGAGCATCGCCCCCTGGTGGGCAGAGCATCGCCTCTGGTGGGTGTGCTGGGTGGATCCCGGTCGGGCGCATGCAGGAGTCTGTCTGATTGTCTCTCCCCATTTCCAGCTTCAGAAAAATACAAAAAAAAAAAAAAAAGATTCCACCATTCTGCTGTAAGTGATCCGATGTCATCATTTCTTCTAGCTGAATAGTATACCCTGGTGTATATGTGCCCCATCTTCTTTATCCAGTCTTCTATTTTTTTTACAGTGATTAAAAGCCTTTAAGCAAACTCTTGGCCAATACAGCAAGAATCCATAAAAGAGTAGTGTCCTTAACATGTTCACCAAGTCCAAGTTGGCCCCATCACCATGCCAAATTCCTGAAAAATGCAACCCAACCACAGTTCAGTCTGTTAGGAGCTGTCACAGGGAGCAGGAGTCCAGGAAAAGTCCTCATGGCACTGGAATTGTTGTCACCATTCTATACTTTGCAGCTCATGTCCAAGTCCCAATGACCGCTGCTTCTAGCTGGTAATGATTCAGGTAGACTGGAAAGGCCATTTGCAGCATGCGTGGATATGGAGCTTCTGTTCTCCTCTGCCTGGAGAGATGAGACCAGGTTGCTTTTCCCTGGAGCTCTGCAACTGTGGCATGGTAAAGAGAACCTTGGGATACACTAAGCTGGGTGGCAAAGGTAGATTCATAATAAAAGTTGGCAAAAGAGGGAAAGAGAGCTCTAAATTAGGAGTAGGTCCTGGCCTGAAATATGAGTGGGGTATTGAGGTAGGAGGGATAAAGGAAACACTATATATTAAGCAAAGCAGCAGAAAATAGGACTATCAACACCTACAACAGAGATCTTTGAGGGAAGAATAAAAAACCTGACTATTCAGGCAAAACATAGTTAAGTGGCCCTTGTGCAAATGAGATCAGTTTACCTGCTTCTTGGAAGAAATACCCTAGGCTCGTCCACAGTGTCGCAAATGGGGCCGACGGCCCTGGGCACCTTCAGCCTTCAGTGGCTAACCCCAGCATTCTGGGCAAGGTTAGGTCATAGGTGGCTGGAGCACGGCTGGAAGAGACTGAACCCTCCCTTATATACTTGTTTACTGTCTATTCACATGCTAGGTTGTAATTCAGGCAAGAACTGGTATGCATTGTTTTTAGCCAAAACTTTAGCACAGTATAGCTCCTGATTCACAATAGGCGTTCAATAAATAGTACTTATTTAGTGTTAAATGAACTTTAATATGATTTTATTTTTTCACTGCATAATTTCTTTGAAATGATTTATATATTTTTGCCAATTAATCATTAGCATTTTATACTCATCATTAGCACTTTAGTTTAAGAAGTTTTTTTATATTTGCCTTAAGTCTTTATAACAATAAATAGTAGTTATTTAAACTTAAGTTCAAATGTTATTTACTGCTTTTGTTCTATATCATGAGTTCTCTATTTTTAAATTTTTTACTGAAATTATGTTTATCTTTCTTTCTTTCTTTTTTTTTTTTTTTTTTGTTAAGTGAGTGGCAGGGAGGCAGAAACAAACTCCTGCATGTGCCTGACTGGGATCCAACGACCAAGTCTACTCTCAGGTAATATTCTGCCTGTCTGGGCCACTGCTCCATTGCTTGGCAACTGAGCTATTTGAGCACCTGAAGTGAGGCCATGTAGCCATCCTCAGTGCCTGGGTCAACTTTGCTCAAAGCATTCGAGCCATGGCTGCAGGAGTGGAAGAGAAAGAGAAGGTGGGGAGGGGTAGAGAAGCAGATGGTTACTTCTCCTGTGTGCCCTGACCAGGAACCAAACCTGGGACTTCCACATGTCGGGCGGACACTCTAACCCTGAGCCAACTGGCCAGAGCTATGTTTACCTTTCAATTGGAGTAGTTGACTCAGTATTTGCAAAATGTCACAATTTTTTAAAAAAATACAATATAATTATTGTATTATGGGTGATATGTAATATACAGCATTTGAAACAAGCTCAAACTGAACTCTGGGTTACAACCCTGTGTAAATGCTGATGTTCTCCAGAACAACAGAGTTTCGGGTTGTTGATCTGTACCCTGGTCAATCAGTCCTACCCGAAGCTGGCTACATTTTTCAGTTTTCCAATCTCCTCCCTTACTGCCCCACTCTCTGACTTCCCTCTCTCTTCACATTGCTAAATTTACTGGAGCTGGAAAACTAGAAAACTTGTATTCTGTGTCCAGAATACACATTAATACTTGATGATTGAGGGCTAGTGCTGTGCTTTATGTGAAGGAACTCTGCTTAATTGCTGTCTCTGGGTGGTCTCCTTGGTTATCAGAGTGACTGCGCAGAGGCAGGCATTCTTGTGCATTTGTTTAATCTTGAGGAGCCCAAACTTGTGTTCCTGGGACCCTGAGGCAAAAGTTTCTCATCAGACGTTGTTCCCAGATCGTGGATCACATTGGTTCATGACTGAGTCTCAACCAGGACTCAAAAGACAGCAGCTTTCTTAGAAAAAAATTTCTTTTTCTTTTTTTTTTTCCTTTTCATTTTTTTTGCATGTAGTAATCTGGGGCACATAATGTTAAAAAAAAACCAAAATACAAAACTCCAACTAACATTTTTTTCAAAGATAGACAATAAGGTCCCTTCCTCCCCTGCCCTACACACAGAAAATATCACCCACAATATTCAGGGACCTGCAGTAGAACCCCTTCTTCCACTGCAGCCGGTGGGAGAAGCGATCCCCCATCCACCGTGTGTGGCGCCCTGATCCATGGGTGTCACACAGTTTCTACTTGAGCCCGGGCTCGGTAGGCCCTTGGGGCACCAATCTTGTCCCTCCTCTGATAAATTCTACTTATTACTCTGTACTGTGTACATTCACCAAGCTAGATAAATGAAGAGTAATAATAACTGTTATTTTTACACCAAGTGTTATCAAATCAGAAATCTGACACCTAGTAATTTAATATATATGTTTTTCCCACATATCTTTATTGCTGTTTGGCTAGATAGAAAATGCGGGGAGATTGGAAACCAACGGTAAATATTTCTACAGCCTTAATGGCAAATGCTTTTTCTTTTCTTTATTACCTTGCTCCACTTACTTCATTCCATAGTTTCCAGGGCTCGTATTCCCTGTTTTTTTCTCCTTTCAAAGTTCCCTTCTGGAGGAAGCCTTTTCTGATTCCCAATCCATTTCTGTCTGCTTTTTACCATTGCACAGTTCCTCAATGGTTACCCTGCTTTGCAGAGTATTAATTCAATCTCTTGAACGTTATTTATTGTTGAACTGGCCCAGATGAGAGAACCCAGCTAACCTGGGTGTGAATCAGCCCTCCTATTTCAATTCAGTTGGACCTGAGGCATATTGCTGAAGCTTTCTCAGCCTGGTTTCCTTATCTGCCAATTAGAAATAATAATACCCACCTCTCATTGTAAACATACTGGGAAGATTAAATTATATCATGAAAATGTTCCTGTTCTTAACTAAACATATTTTCCTTTCCTTTTACTTTGGCAATGGTACTAAACCTTTTTTTTTTTGGATGTGAATATGGTCCTGTCCCAGTTAAGTTGTAAAAAGTTGTCAAGTTTCTCAGGGCAGACTGTATCATCATTTAAAAAGTGCAAAACAACAAATGTATAAAGAGGATTTCCTAGTGTAAGGCTTGTGACAGAACCAGAATTAGCGGGAAGGTGGAGAGAGAGAAAAAGGAAGAAAAGAAAATAAGATAAAACAAACTCTCTTGCACTCCAAAAGCTTGCCATGTATTTGGGGTAATGAATGATGTAAATATTTACACAAAATATTTAAATAACCCAAAACCACAAGAGATGCCATGGCAAAAAATAAAAAAAGAAAAGAAAAAGGGAAAGAAAAGAAAGAGTAATTGTAATCAAATGGCAGAGGACAACCAGGGCCCTTCATGTAAAAGGGTCCTGGCAGGTTTTAGAGTGTGGCATGGTAACTGGTGCGTCTGAGTCAGCGAGCAGATTTGATAGATGATGAGAAGAGGAGTCCGCCATTTATGATGAGATGATTTATGAGTGGCCTACCACAGATGTGGAATTATTCTAAAACAAATATAAATAAATATAAGTTAAGGCAAGAGTCTACTGTGGTTTCAGGGACCAGTTCTGATGTTTTGGACTATGCCTTTAATAATTTCTTTTAAAGTTCTCAGCTCATGCACTCTAACATTTATTTCCTTCACCTGTTACTGGGTCCAAATTATGGCCTCATACAGAGGACTTCCAATCAACAGTCCCCAATAAGTACAGAAACTTCACTTATCTGAGGAGCCAAATGAAACCCTCTGTCCCTCAATCTGATGGATTGCTCAACAATTGATTTCACTGAATTAAAAGTTGTTGATTATTTCTCACATTTGAATTATCTTGCCAAAATATATGCCATGCCCCACAAATATGTAGTTCCCAGTCCTAAAATTTGGGAGTTATAAACAAAGGAATACATCAACTCTTGGGCTATTCAGTCCTTCCCTCAAGGGTGAGTTTTTGATTTCAGCAGCCAGACAAACTGCTCTGTCGCTACTTTATTTTTGAAGACATGCACTCAGGGCCCTGTGCTTTGACTAGCTGGGATAACAAATAAAGCATATGGATAAATGTGTTTATTTGGACATGTAATTTAGTTTCTTTATCACTGTATTTTTCTTTTAACGACACACATGTTAATTCCTAGTCATCAGCCCAAGGCACCAGTAAAATCAGATTAAAAGCATTAGTAATGTAGTTAATTCCATTTATAATATGCCTTCACCAGAGACAAGAACATTAAAATAAGGAAAATCTATAAACTGGAATTAAAGTATTTTTTTGGAACTCCTGGTAAGGAACCTTTGAAAGAAAGACAGAAGGTTTTACATAAACCATTTCAACAAGTTGTTTTAGTCATGTTTTGCAAAGTAATATTTGTGATCACAATTAAATTTGCCTGGGTCATTTTAGTCTTCATACTTCAGGTTGATCTAGACGGCTTTGTGTTAAGGAATGAGTGTCCCATAGTGATGCTCTGCTGCTAGTTATAATATTGCCTTCTCTAACCTTGCCTAATAATCACTATCAGCTAATCAATTTTTCCTTTTTATTCAAATCCTATTATCCACTCCCTTTTGACCTCTGGTTCTTGGACTGCCCATACATTACTTTTTTTTCCTGAAATCCTCAGCATATTACCTGCCACATAACAGGATAAAAGCCCTAGCATTAAACCTAATCAATAACTCTCACAGGTAGACATCTATTTCATTCCTTTTTTAAATATACTTTCCTTTGTACATGCAGATGTTGTCATTGACCCACAGTCTGTCGACGGTCTTTGTCCAACAATTGTGTGTTTTGGGCCAAGCCATCTTCATGCCTTCCTTAGGCCACCTCTAGAGATCTACGTCCCCACTTGACAGAAAGGTAAGCTCTGGCCATTGACTAACATAAGACTACCTGGCTTGAAATCAAAACTAACAGTCATTTCATTTGTTTTTTCATAACCACAAAGCTATTAAAGCAAATTATGCATTGTGACTTTATCCTATTTGCTTTTTTTGTACTTCTTGGTAATTAGCTAATATCAACAATGAAAGCTCTTAAAAGAAGAGCATACTACTTCATTTATTTTTCATTAGTTTAATTTTTATAATATAATTATAAAAGTAAACATGGATTCATAAGCCATGTTTGTTATTAAAAAATTCCAAATATACAGAACTATATAAAGTAAAATCTCCTTGCTACTTCCTCAGTCCAATCCTTTATTCCAGAGTCTAAACACAAAGACAAATACAGATAACTGTACATAGGTGTATATGTGAATTATGTTCATCCAAAAGCATTTTAATATAAAATTAATACAATGCATATAGTTTTATTTTATTATTTAATATTTCTTAATGATGTTTCACTTTAAAATATATAGAGCTACCTTACTTTAATAGTTGCATAATGTTTAATAATGTGTATTAATCACAATTTATTCAACCATACCATTAGTATAGAAATTTAAATTGTTCCTGATTTTTCACTTTTTCAAATAACACTACGATAAAATATTGTGTATTAGTTGTCTACTTCTACATAATAAATTATGTTAAAAGTTATTGGCTTCAAACAACAAACCTTTATTACCTTAGATTTTCTGTTGATCAGAAATCTAGAAGCATCTTTGTTGGCTGGTTCTGGCTTGGTGTTCCTCATTAGAATATAGTCTAGATGGTGACAGACATCTGAGGTCTGGCCTGGGACGGGAGGATATAAGGTGGCTCATTCACATGATTGGCAGGTTGATGCTGGTTGTTACTGGGAGACTTCAGTACTCTCCATCATGGGTTTTTCATAGGCTACTTGAGTCTTCTCATAACATGGCAGCTGGCTTCCCCAAATAAGAAACCTAAGAAAGCAAAAAGCAGAAGGCTATCCTTGCCCTAACCTAGCCTGGGAAGTTACCTAGCATCACTACCACCACATGTTTTTACAACTTTGTTGAGGTATAATTGTTTTACAAAGAAACTATATATGTTTAATATGTAATATTTAATGATTTTGGACATATGCATATAACCATGACATTATCATCACAAAAAAGGTAATAAAAAATATATTTCACTTTTAAAAGTTTCTTTATGTTCTCCCACTTATCTGGTAAGAATGTTTTACAGGGGATTCACCCTCTTAACATAAATTTCAGAGCATGGTGCTGTGTTATGAGTTATATGCAGTATGTTCTACGGCAGATATCTAGAATATATTTATCTTGCAGAACTAGAAATTTATACCCATTGAAGATCTCCCCCTTTCCCTCTCTCCTCAGCCCATTGCAATCATCATTCTATTCTCTGTTTTCATGAGTTTCACTGTTTCACTATTTTAGATACCTTATATAAAGAATCACACAGTATTTCTCTTTCTGATACTGGTTTATTTCACTTAGCATAATGTCTTCCAGGTTCATTCATGTTGTTGCAAATGGTAGGATTTCCTTAGCTTGTATGCATTTCATTGTATGTATACTACATTTTCTGTATCCATTTTCTGTTGATGAACATTTGGGCAGTTTTCATATCTTAGCTGTTGTCAGTAAGTGTGGCAATGAAGATATCTCTGTGAGATTCTAGTTTTCATTCTTTTGGATAAATACACAAAAGTAGAATTGCTGAATAATATAGGAGCTCTTTTTGTAATTTCTTGAGGGACCTGCACATCGGTTTTTCATAGCTGCTCCACCCTTTCAAATCCCCACCAACAGTATACAAAAGTTTTTTTTTTCCTACATCCTCATGAACACTTGTTACCTTTTTTGTTTGTTTGTTTGTTTTTGATAGCCATTCTAACAGGTGCAAGGTGATATCTCATTGTAGTTTCAATTTGCATTTCTCTGATGAATAGTGATATTCAGCATCTTTTTTATATACCTGCTTGAAATTTGCATGCCCCCTTTTGGAGAAATACATATTGTAGAGGAACAGTATATAAAAAAATATATATGCATTTGAATTCAATTAAACATGAACAATAAAGGTCACAAAAAATGGTTACAGGAATAACTGACTCATTTACTCAAGGTGGGATGAGATGACCTCCTGCTGGGGAGGTTGTTCTTATCACTTGACTGCTGGTCTAGTTAATTATTCTGCAGTGTGGTGACCTTTCTTTGTTCCTAGAGGCTATGCAGGAAGTGGCCCTTTGTAATAGACTCCCGCCAAAATTTTCTCATAAAATAGGTAGAGTTTCAAACCACCCTTAAAACTCTAGGGAAATCTTTCTCGATGGTGCACACAGGTGGCTGACTTTGGAGCCCAGGCTGAGGCTTTCTGGTCTGGTGATGTGTTCCACCACGGTTTGGTGAGATTTTTACATATTCATAATTCTTTTTTTCTTAGTCAATTGCTTTAACTAGCTGTTACTCTAGAACCCAGGCTGAGGTTTCTCTGGTGATATTGTGTAGCTTATTGTTGTGTTGATTCTTTTTCTTTGTCCTACTTTAGGTTACATTAGTTCAAACACTTTTCGATTTTGCCTCAATTATTTTTATTATTGCTATTAATCATAATAAATTTCCCCCTAAAATCCATCCATGACTAATTGTAAGTCTGTACCGCACCTCCCACACAGCACACCTATCCAAGTCATTTTTAAAATAAAGTTTATGTATTTATCTATTTCTTATTGAGTTGTAGACATTTCTTATGTATTTTGGATATAACTGCTTTTCAGATACAGTGATACCTTGAGATACGAACAGACCAACATACAAATTTTTTTTTTAAGATACGAGCTGCGACTTGGTCAGTAATTTTGTTCGAGATCCAAGTGAAATTCCGAGATACAAGTCATGATTCGGGAAGCTGCCGCTAGTTGGCACGTTGGCACACGGGTCTAGTATCGGCAGTTTGATATACGAGTTGACTGACTTATGAGCTTGATTACAGAAAGAATTAAATTTGTATCTCAAGGTATCACTGCATTTGTTTTGCATCTCCTATTTTGTAGGTTGGCTTTTCACTCTTTTGATTGTTTCCTTTGCTGTGTAAAAGCTTTTTAGTCTGATGTAGTTCCATCTGTCTACATTTACACTGGCAATAAAACCTGTGCTAAATTTGGTAGCATATCCATAACAACATTACCAAGATCAATAAAAAGGATTTCCTTTGTGTTTTCTTCTAGTAGTTTCTTGGACTCAGATTCTATGTATAAGCTTTTAATCCATTTTCAGTTGATTTTTTGGGTATGGTGTGAAATCAGGGTCATTTCTTTGCACGTGGATATCTAGTTTTCCTAACACCATTTGTTGAAGAGACTGTTTTTTTTCTGTTGTGTAGTTTTTGCACCCATGTTGAAAGTAAGTGATTATATATGCTTGGGTTTATTTCTGAGCTCTTTATTCTGTTCTATTTATTTGTATGCCTGTCTTTATGCCAATTTTATATTGTTTTAATTGGTTGTAGCTTTGTAATATAGTTTGTAATCAGGAAGCATGATGCTTTCAGCTTTGTTCTTACTCATATCACTTTGGAAACTCTGAAGTTTTGTGGTTCCATGTTAATTATAGGGTTTTCTTTCCTAAATCAATAAAAAAATACCATTGGGATTTTGATAAGGATAATGTTAAATTTGTAGATTTAACATTTGGGTAGCATGGAAATTTTAACAATATTAGTCTTCTAATTCATGACTGTGGAGTATGTTTTCATTTATTTGTGTCTTCCATAGTTTTTTCTTTCTTTTTTATTTTTAATCAATTTTTTGTAATTTGCAGTGCCCAAGTCTTTTACCTCCTTGATTAAGTTTATTGCAAAGTATTTCTTTTTTCTTTTTTTTTTTTGATGCCACAGTATAAAAGATTGTTTTCTTGATTTCCCTTTTGGATTGTTTGTTGTTAGCATATAAAATACAACTGGTTTTTAAAGTTGATTTTGTATGCTGTTACTTTACTAAATTTGTTTATTACGTCAAACCAGGTTTTTTTGTTGTTGTTTTTTTAGTGATGTCTTTGTGGTTTTCTATATATAAGATCATATCATCTGCAAGTAGAGATTATTTTACTTTTTTCTTTTCTATTCCTTATTTTTTTTTTCTGCTTAATCACTCTGGCCAGCATTTTAGTACTATGTTGAATAAAGGTGGTGAGAATATCGTCCTTGTCCTGGTCTTGACTTTAGAGAAGACTTTCCACCATTGAGTACAAAGTTAACTGTGGGCTTGTCATGGCTTGGGGAAAAGGGTGGTGCTGGTAAAGGGAAACCCTCTTTCCAGCCATTTCATGCAGTTGTTCTCTGTTTCGCAGTCTTTTGGGGTCTCACAACCTTACAATTACATTTTAGAAAACTCATAAAGGTATTTGAATCCATATATGGTTGTTAAATTAGTATTTTTGTGGATGGATAACTGCTGAAAATATATCTTTTGCAATCTCTCTATTATCACTTCCCCTAGTACTCATAGTTTTGGTTAAAAACAATTTACAAAGTCTGGCCATGGTTCAAGGGAAGAGGTATTAGAGTTCATTTTTGGAGTGTCAAAGAAATTGCAGAAATATTTAAAAACTACTACAGATATAACAAACAAGTAAGTATACAAATAAATAAATGAATGACATGTATTTATTTCTAGGATATAGTACTACAAGTGGAGTTGCTGAATAAGTGCATCTACATATTTCAACAGAAGAAAGATGTTGCCATATTTTCCTCTAAAAGATAGTTAGCACTCTCATATCCACAAAGACCTTACATACTCACCCCCAAACTCATGAATACTTGACATTAGCAGATTTGTTTTATATGATATATATATTTTTTCTATCTGAAAGGATAAAACAATATGTATTTTTAAATGTATATTTTACCTGGTTACTAGTTAGTTTAATGTCTTATATTTCTTGACATTCTTGTTGAATTTGTTATTACTATCATTTGTTGTTTTAAATATAGTACTTGCTATTGAATTTATGTTTAAGAGGTCTTTATTTACTACGGGTAAAAAAAAATCTGTTGTCTGTTATGGATTTTAACAATATTTCTTCCTAGTGTGGTTTCTATCTTTTTTGAACTTTTCAAATGTTATTTTGTACTATATAGAAGTTTAATATATTTTAAAATATGCCAAAGTTTTTTTTATATAAGCTTTATTTCAATAACCCAAATTATTTTTAAGTTGTCCAAAGATTTCTGTCTTTTAATGCATAAGTTTTATGTGAATATTTTTAAAATATGGTATGAGGTAAGAAACTAAGTTTAGCTTTGTTTCAGTTTTTTTTTTTTTTTTTTACAGAGACAGAGAGTGTCAGAGAGAGGGGCAGATAAGGACAGACAGACAGAAAGGGAAAGAGATGAGAAGCATCAATTCTTCATTGCAGCACTGTAGTTGTTCACTGATTGCTTTCTCATATGTGCCTTGACCGGGGGGCTACAGCAGACCGAGTGACCCCTTGCTCATGCCAGCAGCCTTGGGCTTCAAGCCAGTGACTTTTGGGCTCAAGGCAGTGAGCACGGTGTCATGTCTATGATCCCACACTCAGGCCAGAGATCCCACACTTAAGCTGGATGAGCCTATGCTCAAGCTGGTGACCTTGGGGTTTTGAACCTGGGTCCTCTGTGTCCCAGTCTGATTCTTGGTCCACTGTGCTACCTCCTGGTCAGGCCAGATTTTTTAAATGGTAGTTTTAGAATTAATTATAACCATAGAACACTTTGTTTTAAACAAAGACATAAAATGAACCCTTTGCTCCAAATCAGGCTGCAGCTCTTTGAGTGGGAACTCTTTCTCTTTGTTTCCTTTACCCCTCACCTTTGGTAGCTTCTAAGGGGAGGAAAGGGTTAAGGAGTCATATTAAACACATGAATTCCATGAAACATAGTTTGAAAACTACTGTTGTCTGAAAGACAACAAGTTAGTTAGAAGTAGTTGTTCATCCAGAGACTAGGAAACATTAAAAAGAGGGATGCTGAGGAGAACACAGGGGTGGGGGGAGGTGTATTTGGTGGGACTCTAGAATCTATGTAAACACAATATATTAAAATCAATAAAAACATTTAAAAAAGTGAATGAATTATATTTTATTAGTTTATGGATTTATAATGACACTGATATACTGGTTTGGCCTTACATACATAAAGAGATTTACACATTTACATGTTTTGATTTAATGTTTAAAATATTTAAATCTGTCCAGTATAAAGCAACTACTTATTTTTGGAAAGGGAACACAGATGTTAAATTAATGAAATTCTATTTTTGCCCCTAATAAAACCATTTGGCTTCAGGAACCAGGCAATGCATTCTATGTCTTAAGATGCAATCCTTACATTATAGATATTCACCAGCCAGTATATGAATGAGTCATGAGCTCAGACAACAAGCATGTAGATTCAGATGCCACAGTACTCACACTGTGCATATATCATTTACATCCCTAAATATATACACTGCAGGCACATAGGGACACACACAGAGTAAATCACAATGCTTTCCATCCTGTGAATCTTTCTCTTTAGCTTGTGATGGATCACATTATTAATTAAAGAATCATTTAGCTTGCAAAATTGTCTTCTGCCATACATAATTCTAACCTTTCAATGTCTTCAAGTTGGCTTATTCAGCTAAATGCACTCTTTTATTTTGGTGACACCATCAATCACAGGCTGTAGATGGACAGACTCAACAGTGGGGTGAGTAATATGTAAAGACGTCCTCTCTACATTTCCAATCATGGAACTTACCAACAAGTAACTTGATAAATTTTATTAATTCTTTAAAACTAAGGTGCCTACATTTATATACTCTGCAGTGGAGGAGATCAGGCTTCCAATTGGAAGGATTTAGTCATTTGCTCTTAAGTGTCCACTGTGTTCTATGAATATTTCTGGTCTTTGGGGCAAATGATAACTAGACATAAGAATTCCAAAACAAGAGCAACTGGACTTTTACAGCCAGCCATGTTTTATTTACACATACTTGTTTACAAATCAAGCTTTTATATTTATTTTTTAAAATACACTTTAAAATGGAATCCAGACTAGCCAATAGTGGTTCTCAATGTCAGTAAGTCCAGACATTAAAATTTCTGGGGCACTCAAACCATTGTAATCCATATGTGTGGATATATGTATATTTTTTTTCTCTGGAAGAGTAATCAAGACATCATGTGAAATGGTCATGTTCAGGAGACCATTTGGATAGCCTCTCTCTACTGGCTTGATAGCTTCAGGGGATGCCATGCTGGACCTGAACAGTGGGTCCATTAGACTGCCTGGCTAAAAGGATAGTGATGGGTGAGAAGCCTAGTGTTGGGAATAAAAGGTTTTTCCTTTGGCATTAGTCTTGAAAGAATGTTAGAAATACTCTCTCAAATATGCATACTTTCTCTTCACTGAAACCTACAACTTTGTGTAATGTCTTATTGATGAAATATATGACTTATGACTCTTTGGCCTATCTGAGTTTTCTACCCATCATATATAATTATACATCTCTCAAAATGCAAGGTGAGGAGTTTTTGTTTGAATGTTCTGAGATTTATGAATGCATATGGTTAATGAACCAATTTCCCTTTAAGAAGGGTATTCATTCTTTATATGTGTATTTTAAATGTTGCTCAGTACTGACTAGGTTCTGGCTGCAGTATAAGAATGTTCAGGGAATTTGAATTGGTAACCTTTTCTGAATTATTTGTATAGTCATATCATTAAATGGGAAATATTTTTGAGTTCTACAGCCAATATCTCAGAGAAAACTTGGAAAAGAGGTTCTTTGTTAAAATTAAGTAAATTAATAAGACAATTTTATTAAGTTTTAAATATGTAAGGTATATTTATTGTTCAGAATTCACAAGGTATAAAATGGCATTGAGAAAAAACAAGTTTCATCTTTCTTTTGACACTCAAGCTATCCAAGATATGGATACTATATATATATTTTTTTGTGTGTGTGTATATATATATATGGCTCTTACAAGTCAAAATAAAAAGACAAACAACCAAAATTATGAAATAGGGAAAAAATTTAAATAGACATTTCTCCAAAGAAGATACATGAACCGTCAATAAACACATGAAAAGATTCTCAACATAGTCATTAGGAAAATGACAAATCAAAACCATAATGAGCCCTGGCCGGTTGGCTCAGCGGTAGAGCGTCGGCCTAGCGTGTGGAGGACCCGGGTTCGATTCCCGGCCAGGGCACACAGGAGAAGCACCCATTTGCTTCTCCACCCCTCCACCGCGCTTTCCTCTCTGTCTCTCTCTTCCCCTCCCGCAGCCAAGGCTCCATTGGAGCAAAGATGGCCCAGGCACTGGGGATGGCTCTGTGGCCTCTGCCTCAGGCGCTAGAGTGGCTCTGGTCGCAACATGGCAACGCCCAGGATGGGCAGAGCATCGCCCCCTGGTGGGCAGAGCGTCGCCCCTGGTGGGCGTGCCGGGTGGATCCTGGTCGGGCGCATGCGGGAGTCTGTCTGACTGTCTCTCCCTGTTTCCAGCTTCAGAAAAAAAATGAAAAAAAAAACAAAAAAAAAACAACCCATAATGAGATAACACTTCATATATACCAGAATGGTACAGATGATGTGTTGTGTAACTGTGTACCTGAAACCTGTAATAATTCTGTTAATCAATGTCACCCAATAATTAATTCAATAAAAAAGAAAAAAATGAAGGATAGTAACGAGTATTGATGAGATCTGGAGACTGAACCCTCATCTACTGCTGGTGGGAATATAATATTGAAAAAAAGGAAATTCCTCAAAATGTTAAACACAGAGTTACAACACAACCCAGGTAGTCTGTCTGATTTCCTCCTGTGTTTCCTCAGAATACTTTTTTTATATTAATCACCTACTATTTCTTTAGTCTTTTCTCAAAGGATCTCAGATTTTAAGATTACCATTGAGCCTCCATGAATCACTACAAATTCTTTATCCCTGCCTAGGTTTATGCCCAAGAAAATAAATACATATCCACACAAAGCAGCAACAACAAACTCCTACACAAATGTTCGTGATAGCATTATTCATGATTGTGAGAAGTGAAAACAACTCTAATGTCCGTCAAATAATGACTGAATAAATACATGTGTTATATCAATACATGGGATATAATTTGACAATATAAAGAAATGAAGGACTGACATACACTACAATATAGATGAACCTCAAAAACATTACGTTATGACTGAAGTTAGTAAAAAAGAGCAATTGCTGTATTTTTAAATTAAAAAAATTTTTTTTTTAATGTTTGGACTAGGCAAGTCTATAGTGACAGAAAGTAGATTAGTGGTTGCCTAGGACCAAAGGTGCAATGGGGAGTGACTGCTAATTGGTTAGGGTAATTTGATTATGATAATGATAGTACAACTATAAATGTTGAATTGAATTGCATGCAATAAGACAATAAACTTTATATTATGTACAGTTTATCTCAACGAAGCTGTTTAAAAATAAAAACAAAAAAATGAAAAGTCTGTCATCTTTCCATACGGCTCTCCATATAGCACCAGGTCCAGGTGTGTCCACTAAGAATAATTTAAGGAGTGGATAACTCTAATATTTCCATATGATTCTTATGCATTGAATATCATATAATACCAAAGTGAAAATAAGAAACTAATACCAATATCTCACAAATCTATGCAAAACTCCTAAATAAAATCTCACTCTAAAGATTGCAAACATCATTAAAAATAATATTTCATAATTAAGTGAATCTTATGCCAGAAAAAATAAGGTGTGTTTAATATCAAGAAATCTAGTTATATCATTTATCATATTAACACACATTAGAAGAAAACTCATATGATGGCCTCCACAGATTCCAAAGAACATTTGATCAAATTCAATATTTCTGCAAAAAAATTCACTAAAATAGAAATTTGTTGCTATTACCTTAAAATTATAAAAATATATCTGTCTTAGCACAAATGCAATTATGACCTTTGGTAAGACCTAGAAGAGCTTCTATTAAGATAAAAACATAACGGATGCTTCTTTTATCACAATTATCTAATATTTAACTTAAAAAACTAATCAATGTGATCAAGTTAGAAAAATAAATTAACTGCATAAAACTGGAAAGGAGGAAATAAACTGTTTAAATTTGCAGATAATATGGTAGCACATCCAAAAAGTGTTTTAAAGAATCAAGTGAAAATTGACTCCAAACAAAAAGAATTGAGTAACTAGAATGATGTAATATTCATCATATTCAGAGTGTGTATAATTTATATGTAAAAAGACAATCCATTAGAAAGTAGAACATTAGGTTCCCATTTATGATAGCAACAAACACGCTGAAAACATAAGAGCATTGAAGATATCATGGTGTCTTCTTTTGTTTTCTTCGTTGCAGTTGAGAAGTTAGTTGTCAGTTCATCAAACCACTGAAGGTTCCCATTTTTCTTTTGCTACTTTAAATGTTTATATTTTTGTGTTCTGCAGTTTTGTGTATCTAGGTACTTATTTTTCTGGTTAGGGTTTATTTAGCTTCATAAGTATGAAAATGGGTATTTGAAAAAATAAGTTATGGAAAATTATAAAGCACCATACTTTTGAATATTACCTCAAACTCCTGCTCTCTTCCTCC
The DNA here is from genome assembly GCF_036850995.1 of Saccopteryx leptura. NCBI lineage: Eukaryota > Metazoa > Chordata > Mammalia > Chiroptera > Emballonuridae > Saccopteryx > Saccopteryx leptura. The sequence continues at coordinate 258,803,096 of NC_089505.1, forward strand.
TATTTGAAATTTAGTGAGGCATATATTAGAACTTTTTACTCTCTTATTAATTTAACTTTTTAAATGTTTTCAATATTTTGCTTCTCTTTACTTTTCTTGTAGCTCACCAAAATTCTTTCTTGATATCTAAGCAAATTTTACACATATTCATAGAGTTATATATTTTTTCCAGAAGTTCTACTTTTTGTTTCTTGTTCAAATATGTTTTCATGTTTTTTATAATCAGTATCTCTTGGATAATTTCAGTCTCATTTCCTTTCTTAGAATTTATTACAAATATTTATTTTATGTTTAATATCTACTTTATTTATTTTCTAAGACTTTATCTGATTATATTGTCCAAATGTTTTCATGATTCTTCCTCCTGGTAACTTATTTTCTTGTGCATTTTGTACATATTTCATGACACTTTATTTGTAGGGATTCCTGGAGGCCTTCATGAAAGATGGGTTCTCCTAGAAAAACTATTCTTTTCCTGCCACCAGACTGGGATTTTTACCAGATTCTTTGTGTGCATGCATGTGTGTGTTTGACACACCATATAGCATAAATTTTGACTGACATAACCAGGTCATAATTGGCTTGTGCTTATGACCACGCCTCCATACTATGCTGAGTTTCCAGAAACGCAGCTTTATTTGCCTTCCTTGATTAAGCAGTACAGGCTGGTGCTGGGCTGGTGTTAGGGATGTGTTTACTTGTGCTTTATATTACACTGAGTACGTGGCCCTTGGAGGGATTAGTTGTATATGCAGGAGTGTCTCATATTAGATTTCCCATTTAGGGTAACCGCAAGACTTTGTCTTCCCATATCCTTGGAGACAAGAAAACCCAAGCCAAATTTACTTGGAACAGCAAATGTTCCCAAGACAAAGACAGACTCAGGGTTGCTTAACTCTCTTTGTTCTTCTTTTGTTCTGAGTATTATTTACTAAGTTGTTACTTATCAATGATTTTTAAAATGAGTGGAGGCCTAAAAACATTTTAGTTGTTTTCAGCAGAAAGGTCACTTGTAGTAACTACTGCTCAAGAAATATTTGTTGAATGGATGAATGAATGAGTGTTCAGGTCCTACTGTGTACTAGTAATGGTTCATCCAAACTTCCATAGCAAATAGTAGAGAAGAGGTTCTTTCCCTAGGGGAATTTTCTGTAGCAGTACCTCTTTTATAAAGCACCACAGAACAAGGATTGTGAATGAAAAAGAAACTATTTCCTCACCTTGCCTTTGGTTAAAGAAAAAAAAAAAAAAGAGGAAATGAGGAAAAGAAAGCAGGAAAATAAGGTGATAAAAGACCAGCTCAGAGGTAGAACCGTGAAGTATAGGCATGTTCGGTTGGTGTTTCCTCATAGACGAGTACTTTTTATACATCTCTTTCATATCTAGAACTATTGCTAATTCTTCTACAGATGTTCCTGCATATCTACTGCATAAATGAATATATTCTGATGCTTGAAGGTTGCCCAACCTCACTCTCTGATCTTATTCAGCATGTCACTACCTTAATGAGCTAAAAAAGAAATCTAGTGGTTTAGTGAGAAAAAAAATGTTAAACTGAAGCTTGAACAGCAGAAGAAAACCTTTCTTCTAAGTTCTGCAGAATCCATTTCTGGGACCTGCCACTCATCTTTGAACTCTTTTCTCTCTACAGCTCTTTTGCATTAGATCTTTTGGAGAAATATGTTTATCCCTCCACCTTATGGCCTGGGTGGTCTGAATCAGTGAAATTATTCCATTTTTCAGAGCTGTATTAACAGAAAGGAGGCTGCAGATAGTCTGGTTCTTCCATAAGTCATAATGCTTTTAGAAGCACTTTATTATCTCCCAAGATGAAATATGTGACATTCTGTAATGGGACTTAAATATCAGGACCTATGACTTCTCTCAAGGTGAGCCATCTCCTCACTCCTTCCCACTCTTCAGGCCATTGTCACCCCCTCTCCCAAGGACTGCGGAGCACTAATGTATCCACCACACTACCAAGGATCAGAACTCAGCTAGTTTTTCATGCGTGTTTTTGCAATGAAGAAACGTCTTACAAGAGCACTCCTGGGCAGAAATGGCAAGATTTCTTGGGACAAGAAATGGCTTGTTAATGGCTGCCATTAACAAGCAGAGCACAAGAGGTGAGTTGATGGAATATGTCCTCCTTGCTTAATGGGAACTGGTGACCGACACTGTCCACATGAGAAAAGAGAGTGTTAAGTGGATGTCTAGAATATGGGCTGCTTCACACATTCGAAAGGCCAGTACACCTCAGTCATGGTTCTGCTTAGGACACTTTCTTGGTTATGCATTTCCACGCCCAGGTATTACAACATGGATTTTGCTAGTGGGCATTGCCCCAGTTTGCAGGTAGGAGTTTTCTTGGGCCATCGCTGTGGGCTCTCTCCACTGCAAACCACAGCACTGGACTTCCTCCTGACATCATGCTTCAATCAAAAACTTTTTGCACAAAATGTCACTTTCAAAGTTACAGTTTGGGAGAAAAATTGGCTTTATAAAAAATTCATGGCCACAATGATCTGATAATGCAGTGTTCTGATACCAGCAGATGTTTTGTCTAACATGTTCCCTGAAGCTGTACTCTGCGCCTTCATATCTTTCACTTCCAGTTGCTATCTGCTGACTGTGGGATGTCATGTACGTACCCTATAGCTATGCGCGGCAATTCGCATCTAACACCACTGCGCGTAATGAGCTTCACAAGATGCTTGTCGCAATAACTTCGTACTTCCCTAACCATATGGAACACAACACTCTAAAGCCCATAGACACTTTTTTTTATTACAGTTCAGATCCTTAAAACATAATCTGTGTGATGTCTAGTGAATGTACGTGAAGAGCTGCTGAAAACAAAGTTAACACTTGTTCACATCATCTGTTACAAATGTCCAATTTGGGACAATAAATTTCCTCGGAACCTGTTCTTTTGCTGACTCGTTGCTTTATCTTTTTTCCTCTTTCTCTCACGTCGTTTTTTTTTATGAACTATGCATATGTATTAAATGGGATTTGTTGTCCCTAGATACCAATTTGCATAAAGTACAAGCCATCATTGGTTGGAGAGAAGCAAATTACTTCTCCGGCAAGATCACACTTTTTTTTTTCTTTAATTTTAACAAACCGCAGGCAGAGGCTGTTAACAGCACTTAGCCAGATATGCAAAGTATCACTTTTCTCAAAAGCAGCTTGATCAATGAGGGGGGATGAAAAAAAAAAGAGTGAGAGGTGATATTATTCAATTAAGGCCCATATAAAGCTGACCTGAAACAGAAATGCCATACCTGTTCAGTCACCTGTTCACCTGTCGGTAAGCTGAGCCTCTGCATGTCCCCTTCAGCTCGGTTCAGGCATTCACATCTTCTGGGGAGAGAAATATCAAGAGACTTAGCAAAGGAGGGAGACCAACTCAGCAGCTTTTAAAAATAAAACTAACCTCTCAGTTTTATTCTCTGCTTCTCAGAAAACTACCATTTTTTAAAAATTTATTTCTTTTTCAAGTTACTCTTGCCATTCTTTTCTTTGTGGTTTAATAAACAGCTTTCTGTCAACAGCTCAGCTCACAACTGCTGACTCAAAATGTCTTATAAACTGCACCCCCGCGCACTCTTGCGCATCACCAAAAGCAGATTTTTCCTAACAGATGCACGAAGAAGTGTGGGGCATCTTGGATGAGGCCCCAGCATTCATGTCCACACGAGTCCATGGCTTCCTCCTTCCCAATGCTCTTGTCATGTACACCTGTGACAAAGCTGGCACCTGCCTGGGTGATAGCGCAGAGACTTGCAAACTCCAGCTTGTCCCTCTGCTAAGCCTGTGCCTTATTTTTGCTAAATAAAGAAACAAACAGCTCTCCTAGCCAAGAATCTCAGACGATGTGTGGGGGGTGGAAATTGTGAACCTTAGAAACAGCTGGGAATAAATAACACTCTCCAACTTTTGACAAACTTGCCATAGAAACTTCAGGAGTCTGTGGTCTGACTTAGATGCACATTTCAGTTAAGTTTTGGTGTGTTTCATAGAATAATTGAGTTTTTAAGAAAATGCTAACTAGATTACATGCATGCTCTTAATAGGTAGCAATATATCATTTAAGCATTGTAACTCCCCGAAAGGTAAACAAGAAATAGAAAATTCTTCTCCTCTTTATGGGAAGAGGCACTCCATTATTATTTACTGAAGAGGATCAAAGAGATTTTAATATCTACATAATTGTATACTTTATCCCCTTTGTTTTGTCAGAAGTTCAAGCAGAGACATAGAGACAGAAGAAACAAATAAGGGAGAACTCAACCTAATTCAAATAAGGGGCTCACACACCCAACCACGATATCACTGAGGAAGACAGAGAAGTGACCAAAATTCATCATTACTGTAATAAGTCAGAATGTCTGAGAGTGTGAGAGTGTGTGTGTGTGTGGGTGTGTGTGTGTGTGGGTGTGGGTGTGTGTGTGTGTGTGTTTGTGTGTATGGCTTTTCATTTCTGGGTTCCTAGTGCCTAGAAAGCTGGTACTTATCAGGTGCTCAATACCTGGTAGTTGGATGAATGAATGAAGGAGTGAATGAATTATAAGTTAATGGGCACATAAAGGAAGTGGACCGCACACAAAGAACTACAGTTTGTCCGTAAAGTCATGGTGCACTTTTGACTGGTCACAGGAAAGCAACAAAAGATGATAGAAATGTGAAATCTGCACCAAATAAAAGGAAAACTCTCCCAGTTTCATACCTATTCAGTGCAGTTGGATGTGGGCTCATGCACAGATTGTTTAGGGCTCCTTAGGTAGCTATCCCGTATAGTCTCTACAGACTCGTCACTGACTGATGGCCTACCAGAATGGGGTTTCTCTACCAAACTGTCAGTTTCCTTCAACTGCTTATCCCACCAAGTAATGTTATTCTTATGTGGTGGTGCTTCATTATAAACACGCTGATATTCACGTTGCACTTTGGTCACGGATTCAAATTTAGCAAACCACAGAACACATTGAACTTTCCTCTGTACTGTCCACATCTCGACTGGCATGGCCGTGGGCTGCTCCACTGTATACACAGTGTTATGTCATCATCTGCGCAGTGCACATGCTGCCACATCATCCTACAGAAACTGGAAGGGTTTTCCTTTTATTTGGTGCAGATTTCACATTTCTATCATCTTCTGTTGCTTTCCTGTGACCGGTCAAAAGTGCACCATGACTTTACGGACACACTGTATTTATCTGTTAATCACAATGCAGTAAAGGATTAATGAAATTCTGGTGACATAAGATTTATTCTTCTAAATTTCTATAAAGAGACATTCTTTGACTACCTAGATTGTTCTAGAACATAAACTAAGCACTGCTGATCATGCGATTAATACAAGAGTCTGGGAAGAAAAATGTGGTTGTGGAATAGTATGGATTTTGGGATAGAAACAAACAAATATCACTTACTAGCTCATTAAGCTTGGGTAAATTTCTCAAGCTCCCTGAGCTTTATTTTCTCTTCTATGAAATAAGGGAAAACACCCATAGCCGAGGAATGGTTTGATAATTAAATAGAATTAATCAATATTCAGTTTCTAGTATAGTAAAAACTCTCTGAATATTGGTTTCTTTTTATGTAAAGTATTAAAATTGTTAAACTTAAACTTAATGATCTTAATAATTTAATTTTAAATTATATTTAAACTTTTAAATGTAAAAATTTTAACTTAATTCTTTAAATTAAACTTAATAATTTAATTCTACTCTTCTAGACTAGGTGAAGATGCTACATGTATCCCCAATAAAAGAAACTGTTGGAAGATTGAGAGAAATACACAGAACTGAAAAGAAAAATGCATGAAAGTAGGTGCCTTTTTGTTTCCCTGTCATGTCTCTTGCCTGTGCTCAGCATGTCTTACCTCTTCCAGCACCTTCCTTTCTTCTATTCAGTTATCCAAATTCTGTTCAATTATCCAATTTCTAATCTCTCAGTGTTTAGGGAACAGGGTTTCAGAGCCCACTAATAGAATTTTGTATTGTTTGTTTAACCTCAAAACATAAATACTTCACTGTAATCTATCAGTTGTATTTTGCTGCATAACAAATAACCCCAAACTCAGTTTTGAAACAGCAATTAATTGTTTCTCGCAGTCGACAAGATAGCTGGATGGCTTCCCTTCTGGTTTAGCCTAGATCCATTCTTGTTTGTGCATTTAGCTGGGGGGTTGGCTGGGTTGAAAATTCTAAGAAGGGCTTACTCACAGGTTGGTTGGTGCTTGCTGATTGTTGTCTGGCGTGTCTTAGGTCTCCTCCATGTGGTCTCTTATTCTTTAGTAGGGAAGACTGGAGTCCTTCTGTGGCAGTCTCAAGTCAGTTGTTTCAATAGGGTGAATATGAAAGCAGCGTATGGTTTCCTAATGACAAAGCTCCAGGACTAGCACAAGTCATTTCTGCCATGTTTTATTGGACAAAACAAGTCACAGGACCAACCCACATTCAGGGAGTGGAGGAACAGATTCTATTTCTGGATAAGAGGCATGTTAATGTCATATTGCAAAGAATTGTATCTAATCATCCTAAGGTGGCCTCCCTAGGTGTCCTACCAGGTGACAGACACTGTTTTCAGTACTAGAAGCACAGAAATGAAAAACGAAACAAAACAAAAATCCAGGCAAAAATCTTTGCCTCTAGTGATTTAGATTCTAGTGGAAAGAGATAGGAAATAAAACATGTGAAATATATAATTTGTTAGGTGCTGATATGTGCTATGGAGGAGAAATATTCTCAAATAATATTCAGTCATACAAGGAGAAGAAATATCTCTCCCTCCAAGAAAAGATAAAAATGTCAACTAGAACTAGAGACACCCTTAAATGGAGAGGGTTTAGGACATTTGGGTTATTTTGTACAGAGAAAGTTGCTTTTTACCTTTTTTTTTTTTTTTTTTACTTAATACTTCTCCTAGCATATGTTTGTCAACACTTTGCTGAGCTCCTATTACCCTTACTATATTTATGTAAGAATTAACACCTATTGGAGAACTAACTATTGATGTACAGTCTTGGTCCCTTCATTATGGATGGTGATATAATTTACAGTAACCCAGGGAGTATGTTTTCCAATTATACATTCTATTGTCTCATTAGCTGTCATACATCACCTTCACCTACCTGTCAACTAGCACATTTTACTTCATTATGTGCCCACAGTCATCTTCAGTGACAATGAGCATATCCTGAATTGTCACAACAAGCCCTGATATCAAGCAGCAAACCATGTTCCAGTTGCATTTTAGAACAAGTTTATGTATATAATATGGTTTCAGCAAGCAAATCAAGTGTAAGATAATTGATTTTATGCCCACTCCTCACCCATATTTGGACATGAGATATATTTTTAAACCATTGCTTTCAGGATAACATCCAGTTTTTCACAATGGTTGGGGGACTCTACATTTGTAGCCTCAAACATAATGGCTCATAGTGTTTAAATAGCTTGCCCAAAGTCACCCAAGATATGAAGGTCTTGCTCATGGTTTTTACGGGCTGATTCTCTAGAGTAGTTAGCAATTTCAGAAATAATAATGAAGCCTTGGAAAGGGTCTGGGAAAGAGGTTCCTGAAAGGGGAAAGAGCTCTAGAAAAAGCAGATGCGGCCCTGGCCGGTTGGCTCAGTGGTGGAGCGTCGGCCTGGCGTGCAGAAGTCCCGGGTTCAATTCCCGGCCAGGGCACACAGGAGAAGTGCCCATCTGCTTCTCCACCCCTCCCCCTCTCCTTCCTCTCTGTCTCTCTCTTCCCCTCCCGCAGCCGAGGCTCCATTGGAGCAGGGATGGCCTGGGCACTGGGGATGGCTCCTTGGCCTCTGCCCCAGGCGCTGGAGTGGCTCTGGTCGCGACAGAGCGACGCCCCGGAGGGGCATAGCATCGCCCCCTGGTGGGCAGAGCCTCGCCCCTGGTGGGCGTGCCGGGTGGATCCCGGTCGGACGCATGCGGGAGTCTGTCTGGCTGTCTCTCCCCCATTCCAGCTTCAGAAAAATACAAAAAAAAAAAAAAAAAAAAAAAGAAAGAAAGAAAAGAAAAAGCAGATGCATTCAGCCCAAACTACATTCTGCTACAGGTCAACCTGTCACTGCTCTTTGGAATTTTGTTTGTCTAAGATTGTAGAATCATTTTCAAGCTTTTATCAGAGATATACAAATACTGCCACTGCATTAATTTCATGTCTGTCTGATTCTCCATTTGGATCGATGAATGGAATAGTGAAATGATGCAAGCCATCTCCACGTCTGAATTCTTGTATGTGATGTGTGAGCATTCGAAGTCCCAACTTTCCTCTGACTCTCTAGCTCTGCCTCCTGCTAGAGATGCCTGAGATCCAGGAACCACAGCAGTCCTGACTGGAGACCTTGTCTAAGTCTTTCTCCATTAGGGAATGTTGTTTTCCATCTCATTACAAGCAAACTCAAGCCTTAGTCCCCTTCGCTTCCAGCTCTTCCTCATCACAGACTCTAGGCCCTAACGAACTTCTGCTAAAAACCTGATGGTTTCTTATTCCCCCTTGGCTTGAAATATTCCAAAACTATATTTTCAGAAATTCCCAACTGGAAATTCTTCCTCACTTATATAACCAGTGAAGCTACCAATGTAGTTCAGACAGTGGCCAATTTTATCTCCTCTTTTATCCTTCCATTAGATTTTTCCACTTGGACTAATTTAATTCCCTCCCTCACACCAACCGCCCCCCCCCTTCAAATCCATATTTACAGCGTTCTTAGTGGGAAGTTAATGCCATTAAATCCTAAAGGTTTCTGCTAATTTTTTTCATTCCTCTTTTGCCAACAGGAGGAAGCTATGTGTTTCTGCTAGTTTCGCTCGTAATGGGATTTTTTTTCCTTTTCCTGAACACAGTTCTATAATTAATGCATGTTTCTTTGATTCTACATTTATATTTAACACATTTTAAAAGGTACATGATGCGTTTTAAAGATGCTTCCAGTTCCCTCGTGATTCTTTGGTATGTAGGAGCCATGTATGGATGATGAGAGGAACTCCCAGGGAGGAGGGGCATGCTATTGACAGACTCCCCAGAATGGAAGGCATGGAAGGGAAAGTTCATGGATTTGGAAACTCTTGCACCACCTGCTGGTAATTTAGGAAAGCAATTAAATGTCAGAGGTGGACTGACGCACTCACTGTGGCATTTGGGAGCAACCACACTCTTAGGGTATCATTTTATCATCAGAGTCCAGAGGGCTTCCAGATGCAGAGCCTGTGCTAAAACTTATGGGAAACTTAGTTTGGGCATTCTACAGCCCTGGATAACTGGCTTATTTAAAAAAGAGTCTTTTTGGCCCTGGCTGGTGGCTCAGTGGATAGAGTGTCGCCCCTGGTGTATGGATGTCCCAGGTTTGATTCCCAGGCAGGGCACACAGAAGAAGAGACCATCTGCTTCTCCCTCCCTCCTTCTCCCCCTTCTCTCCCTCTTCCCCTCCGGCAGACAATGGCTCGGTTGGTTTTAGCATGGCCTGGGCACTGAGGATAGCTCTGTTGGAACACATCAGCTTCAAGTGCTAAAAATAGTTTGGTACTCAATCACCTTTCCGCTGATGAGGTTGCTGGATGGCTCCTGGTCTGGGTGCATGCAGGAGTCTGCCTCACCATCACCCCTTCTCTCACCTAAAAAAAAAAAAAAAGAGCTCTTTCTCTTTTTCCCCTCAATCCCCTCAGCCTTGGGACAGGGTCAGGCTTTTGAATGTCTCTTCTTTTCACTCAACTCCAACATTGCCTCCCTGGCAGGGTCCTAAGTGGGCTTTTTCTCTCCAGCCCTAGCAGTTCACTGCCAAAGAATAATGTCACTTTGTTGTTGGTTAAAGTACCCTTGAGACATCCACTAGCTGCACAGAGATTTAGATACCAGCATAATATTCCCTGGCCTACAAATCGTGGAAGGGGAAGCTGGGAAGAGGAAGGAAAGAGTGGGAGCTAGAATGAGGGCTTTCCTCTGTGCATCCAGGCTGCCCTGGGCCTCAGCCCTCAGCTGCCTGAATGAATGCCTAGCAGTCATCTCACTGATACGGAAGCTACTGGAAGCTACATAGCACATAACTGTCATTCAATAGGACTGACTACTATTCAGTAACTTTGAGATTTAAAGGATCATGTAACTCCTGCAGTCATAATTCTCAACCCTTAGATGACACAAACATCACCTAGGGAACTTTCTTTTTTGTTTGTTTGTTTCTTTTTAATTTATTGATTTTAGAGAGGAAAAAGGACAAAGAGACAGGAACACCAATCTGTTCCTCTATGTGCCCTGACCAGGGACTGGACCTACAACCTTTGTGTATGGAGACCGTGTTCTAACCAACCAAGCTCTCCAACCAGGGAATTTTGTTTTTGAAAGAATAATTTTTACTGATTTTAGAGAGAGAGATGAAGGGAGAGAGAGAGAGAGAGAGAGAGAGAGAGAGAGAGAGAGAGAAACATGGATCTATTTTTGTATGTGCCTTGATAAGGTATTGAACCAGCAACCTCTGTGCTTTGGGAGGATTCTTTAACCAATTAGCTATCTGGCCAGGCCACCTAGGGAACTTGTATAAATGTTAGCCCTGTAGGGAACTTGTGTAATTGTTAGCTACGTGGGCTCTGTAGTGGAGACCAGATCTAAGAGGTCTGAGTTGGCCTCTGGAGTTGGCACATCTAATAAGGCTTCCTAATGGTTCTGATGCTCAGAACCTTTGTAGATTGTTTTGTTTACTTACCCATATATCATGTCTTTGCAGGTTTGACACATCCATAATACCTTCATCATCATTTTAATAGCTATTCCATTACACATAGGTATGATTATTTAGCCAGTGAGTGTTGACTATCCAGATTTTCCCCAATGTTTGTACATTTATAAACAAACCGGCAACAGATATTTCTATGCACATGCCATATCTGTTCCATCTTTTTCTTACAATGAATTTCTAGTGGTAGAATTGTCAAGTCACAGAATAATTAACTGTAAGGCTTTTAATAAGTTGCTAACTGGTCACCAAGAAAAGAAATGTTTCTAGGGTCACCCTCTCAGCAGCACTTCATAAAAGTGAGGAAACACACTCATGTCATTATGAATTTTATTTTTTTAGATAGCAAACAAACAAAAAATGGTTGTACATGAGCTCTGATAGAAAAAATATTTTTTATTGTTTTATGTGCATTTATTTGACTTATAGAGAGAATGGACCTTTTCTTTAAGCCATACGTTTGCCGTTTAAAGGTATTATTTTATGAACTGCTTATTCACATTCATTGCCCACTATGTGCTTACAACAGTTGTCTTTTTCTGATTAACTGGGAAGAACTGCTCACATATTAACACTTTGTTGGCTACATATTTGAAAATATGTTCCCATATATTGCTTAAAACATTTTGTTCATGATATTTTTAACTTTTTTGTTGTTGTTGTTATATATACAGATATTTATCTTTTTGAAATAAAATGTATATACTTTTTTAAAGAATTTTTATCTTCAATTTCATATGCAAAAAGATCTACTTTAAAATTATATATTCACTTACATTTTCTTCCAGGATTTTTATAGTTTATTTTTAGATTTAGATGTTTAATCCATCTGATAATTTTTTTGATATGGAAGACTAACTTTATTCTTCACACTGTCAGTCTAATGTCTTAAAAGCTATTAGTCCCCCTATTTATTATTTTAACAGGGAATACTTCTGAACAGCTATCCAAGTTATATACACATGCATGGTCTGGGAGAAACAGGACAAAATCTTTCTTCAGAGGGAGCTCTCTTACACTAGTTTACTCGGAAGCTTTCTCTTGAGTTGGTTTTGAGACTTGCTGAGCTGTATAAGTTCCAGAGGAAGCCACCAACCTTCCCTTCCCACTCTTTGCAGGTCAGTAGGTTTCCAAGGTTGTTGTACTTCAGATAAATCAACAAGCAAGGGAGAAGATAAGAAAAGAAACCCAGTGTGGTTGAGTATCAGTATATCATTGTATACTCCAATTGCCTTCCATTCTCTCCCGGCATTTTCTGTACTTCCCAACTGCAACATGAGAGAAGGAAATGAGCACAATGTGAGAGCAGATGAGCATTTTGACCCTCGCTTTATCTCTGTGTGACCACTCGTCTCTCTGAATCTTTTGTAAAAAGGGTAGACGTATGTGTTAGTCTTCTCAGGCTGCCATAACAAGATACCATAGGCTGGATGGATTAAACAGAAATTTGTCTTCTCACAGTTCCGGAGGCTGGAAGTTCAAGATCAAGATACCAGCAGAGTTGCTTTCTGCTGAGTCTTCTTTTCCTGACTTTCAGACAGCCACCTTCTCTCTGTGTTCTCACATGACATTTTCCTTTGTGCATGTGCGCAGAGGGAGATCTCTGTTGTCTCCTTCTCTATTTATGGGGACACCAGTCCTATTATATTAGAGTCCCACCCTCCTGACCTCATTTAACCTTATTACCTCCTTAAAGGTCCTATCTGTTGATATAATGATATAGTCACATCAGGGTTAAGATTTCAACTTAAGAATTTTGGGGGGATGCAATTCAGTCCATAACAGTATGAATATCTAGATCTCACATAGATGTAAACATTTTAAATTGGCCAAGAGTTTGCTTAAAGGCTTTTAATCACTATAAAAAAAATAGAAGACTGGATAAAGAAAATGGGGCACATATACACCATGGTATACTATTCAGCTAGAAGAAATGATGACATCGGATCACTTACAGCAGAATGGTGGAATCTTGATAACATTATGCAGAGTGAAATAAGTGAATCAGAAAAAAACAAGAACTGCAGGATTCCATACATTGGTGCGACATAAAAACGAGACTAAGAGACATAGACAGGAGTGGGGTGGTTACGGGGGGTGGGGGGGTGGGGGGAGGGTAGGAGGGAAAGGGGGAGGGGGAGGGGAGGGGGAGGGGGAGGGGTACAAAGAAAACTGGATAGAGGGTGACGGAGGACGATCTCTCTTTGGGTGATGGGTATGCAACAGAACTAAATGACAAGATAACCTGGAAATGTTTTCTTTGAATATATGTACCCTGATTTATTGATGTCACCCCATTAAAATAAAAATTTATTTATAAAAAAAAAAAAAAAAAACAAGCCTTGGCAGTCACTGTACCATATTGCCCATTGTATCTGCCCTGGTCTAATCTTCAATAACTAAAAAAAAAAAAAAGAGTCTTAAAAAAAATAAAAACATTTTTCAAATAAATTTACTAGTTTGAGAGAAGGAGCTTAAAAATGAAAATTGCATTTCTACTGAAATCAGCCCGGTTGTCTGTTTTTAGCATGTTAAATATGCCCAGGGCTGTGCTGGAATGTTCTGGGTGTTCAAAAGAAGCATTCAGCATAGGTCCTACTTTTTTATTCTAATTTTTTTTTATAATTTCATTTAGGAAACTAAATTTAATGGGGTGACATTGGTCAGTAAGAGTACATAGGTTTCAGGTAAATATCTCTATAGCATTTGAACTGTTGATTATGTCGTGTACCCGTTTGGATGTCTTCTGGGAGAAGTGTCTGTTCAGGTATAGGCTCTACTTTTTACTGGCATAGTCTCTCCATGGAAGGTGACACAAACCTTTGAAATAACGAGGGAATAGTACAAAAATCAATATAATTAAGGGTAAGATGGGTCTTCAATTAATACATCTATGTAGGAGGCAATCGCTAAGAGCTGCCTATGTAGAGTTTAAATGCTGAAGGTGTGGTGAGCCTGTGGTTGGTCCTCTGGCACTCTCCAGCATCAGGCAAAGCAAAAGGAGGCATCACGTGTCCTCTGAGAAAACTCCCCTGTTTAAGTGTCAGTTTGTTCTGAGTGGAGGCAAGGTAGCCGGCGTTCTGAGTTGGTGGAATTACACTAGTTGATGTCTGGATAGAGTAGAGTATCTCCCAGGCACATTACCTCCAGACAGAACTTCAAGATGGGTCACAAGAGTCATTGGAATTTGGGACAAAAGGAAGAAAGAAAATAGCAACAGCATTCTTTCCTGAAAATCAACAATATTGCAGGAAATGGAAACCCATGTGGGCCGAGAGTGGAGGTCATTCTAACGAGGCCTCTCATTTCTGCAGAGAAGGCAGAGGTGAGTTTATGGAGACAAGCATCAGCTTCTTCAAAGCCATGTAGTGGCCTGACTGTTCTCAGAGCAGATAATGCCAAACACCAGACAGGTGAGAAGCCAGGTTAACCCGGCAGGAGCAGGAGGAAGGCCTTGCGGAACTGTAGGCTGTAGGCGCCACTAATGAGGAGGGCTCCAACCAAGCGAACACAGGAAACCTGGCGCTTTCCCCTGGGACCGCCCTTTCTCTCCTTCTGCCCTCTTGCCCCTTGCCCTGGAAAGCAGGTTGCTAAACACCTGGTTGTCAGCCCCACAAGCGGAGCTACCTGCAGTGGTTTAACCCACCGCCAGTGTTATACCAATCATTCAACAATTCCCACAGCTGCTTTTGTGAGAAGCCTCTCTCTTAAGCCTCTGGTTTAAGAATTTAGAGTAATCATGTAAAAATGATACCCTTGTGCTCCATGATCCTCTGAATCTCGCTAATGCCGGATCCCAGAAGAGGGCTTATTAATGGTGAGACGCAATGCCTCTCTCTCGGCTCGTGTTTCACACGGGTCTCTCTCACGGATTCAGCTGTAAACCTCACTGCTGATAAAGGGCGTATAATGAACCTCCCTTCTCCACGGAAATGCAACCTAGGGCTGATGGAGTAGTTACCTGCTGTCCCTCCTGGCGCTAAGGCTGGCGCGAGGGGTGTGTTTCATGGCCGTGGGGAATAACGGTACAAGGCCATTTCCTCTTACACCTCAGGCTGTTCTCTGCCCTAGTGACAGAGGCTGCGTTTGAAGATCAATATTTGGGACTGGAGGGGTGCTATGATTTCTTCAATAGTTCCACAGCAATTGATTTGCCCATTCTCTACCGCTAACAGGATCAAGGGCTTCCCATTTTTGTGTAATCTCCATAAAAATAAATAAGGTTTTCATGTCTCCAGACCCTATGAAGTAGATAATTCTAGAATGTATTTTTGGGCCCAGGACATCTCCCACTTTGCCCTGATGGAGAACAACTTCGCCACTGCTTTTTCTAATAGGAGTCCGTGAGGGGCACTGAGGATAACAGCCCCCCACCACCACCACCGTTCATAGTCCTCCATCCGAGGTCAGCAAGAGAGATGGCAGCTCCTGTCTTAGATGAGAAACTCTTACTAGAATCTGGATCTGGGACTGGTTGGCACACATGACTGGAGACCTCATTTTTGAATGTAGACTCTCCCTCTCCAAACAGCCCAGTTTGCATTAAGTTCAGTCCTTTCCCCGACACCCCCAGGGTCTTATTTGCCGCTTACATAGTCAAGCTAGCAACTGAGAGAAACTTGTCCCAAAGATGAGAAACTGAGGCACACAGATGTGAGGCCACTGAAAGCCACACAGAAGTTTCGCTGTGGAACAAGAACTAGAATTCAGGATCACTGTGCTCCCAGCAAAGGCCGGTTTCAAACATGCTATTTCTCTCAGATTATGTATTAAAAACCGAAAAAAAAAAATACAAGGCTCTCTAAAGAGATTACTGATTTTAAACAGATAGTTCCTAAGCAAGACATTGTCCTCTAATTTTTCTAATTGTAAAAAGTGATGAGTGAAGCATAAACCTTTTGTCCCAAGTGCCCAGGCAGACAGACCCTGGCCTGAAGTGTCATTTTGCCTGTTCCCAGGAGGCAGGGCTCAAGCCTTAGTTACTCTGGTGTGCAGCCAGGGGTTTTACTTTTGAAGATGACACCTCTGGGTAATTGGCCATCCTGGAAGAATGTTCTGATGTCATTCAAAGCATGTTTCAGTTAACAGTGTAATAACATCCTCGGAAAAGGTGCCCTTTCGTGTGGAGTGAGGTGGGCAAACACTGGAGAACTGAACTCTGAATTTGGAAGGAACAGCCAGGACCCCGCTTTTCAAACTCACCCCTTCATCAGCGCGACCTCTCTGGAAAGACACAGACACATATATGTAAGTAGCTGTGCATGGCATTAATTGGTACTTTGTCATCAAACCACACTTCCACGAGACCCCTCAGCTCACTACTCTTGCCTCATCTGAACTGAGACTACCATTTGAAGTTTAATTTTCACTTACCTAACCTTAAAAAATAACACCTCATTTGACTCACTTATTGAATAAAGGATTAGTATTATTTTCCTTCCTTCAGTGAACTTTCCTGCCCTTTATCCTCAGTAGATTGTACGTCTTTGTGTTTCTCTGCCAAGATAGCACTATTGAGCAAATCACAGGTCTTAATTCTGCCCAGTTCATGCAGTGATAACTTTTTATTCTGACATGCTGGAGGTCATCTCAATGGGAGGAATGGGGAGGAAGGAGAATGTGCCCCCAACTTGAATTAAAATAACTTCCAAGCACTTCCTGGAGCAGAAATAAAGATGAAAAGGGCCCCAAATTATGGGAGTATTTGAAATAACAAGGCGAGAGTGTCCTTTGAAATATACTCAGCCACATTTGTTTGCCTTTAAGTCAGATCACCTTAACCAAGGACGTTGGGTGGCAGGAACAAATGGTTAATGATTGTGAAAGGAACCTGGCCAATTGACTTTTTTTCCTTTCTCTTTCTTTTACTTATCTTTTTATATTATTATTATTATTATTATTATTATTATTATTATTATTATTATTTTAACTTTGGCTAGAATGCCCAGTAGGAGCACAGACTGGAAGATCGGCTGTCTTTTGAACTGGGGACATCACAGGAAATCGGGAGGCTCCAAATTGCTAACCTGAGGCCGGAGCAACCCCCCCCCCCCAACCCTTCGAAGGGACTGCTTTTTATTTTCCCTCCCCTTCATCGAATGGCATCCAAAGTCCTGCCGGATTGCAACTGTCTTTGTTCCTGCAGCCAAGCCTTATAGCTGCCTCACACTCTGCCACACTCATAACCTCACACTAGAAAGGAGATTACAAAGAGGGGCAAACACCCTAGAGGGTTCCCCTTTATCAGAACCTTCCCTGTCAGTTGGGCTCCTCATTTCCAGAGCCCTTGTCTGATTATTAGTGTACTGACGGAATAAAAATAACCTTATATTCCTACATGAATCATAAATAAAACCCTTTTATTTCATCAAAGAGGTTGGCAGGTTTATAGTCCTTTACAATGCAGGCACGATGTGAATGACATACCTTTAATTTTGCTGACAAGCTCATTGGGGTTCAAATGAGAAAAAAAAAAGATTGAAAAGTGGGTGACTTCGACAATGGTCGCGCGGGGAGCTTTTTGGTGAGGATAAATATTTCACCTTGCCGCTGTAATCAGGGAACCCACTGATCTTGGTGATGAACTCTTCAATTACAGCCCACTTCTGACTCTTCAGAACTGCCTAAGTAATAATACCGTAGTTATTATTGCTGATGGAAGCAACCTGTGAAAAAAGAAAGAAGGAAGGGGGGTGGAAAAGAAAAAGAAAAAGTAGTGTGATGGAAAAAGAAAGCCATTAAAAGTTAGCATCATTGGATTATCAAAGAAAATGACATGGAGCTGGGCAATAGAAAAGTTGTATTCCCCACACACACTCCTGTCCCTCATTTCTCTATCTAAACCATCTTCATGATTCCATGAATGCTCCAAGTTTTCATTGACTGAAGCTCTCCAAATTAAAGAACTTAGCCATGAAAGGTTCCATGCTTTCTATACCCGGTTCATTTGCCTTTGATTTCTGTTAGCTATGGCATAGGACATTGTGAGTCCTTCTTCTAAAAGACAAGAAGCATACACAGCAATGTTTTCAGAGCTGAATTCCATACAACTGAGTCTCCTGCTTCCTTTTTACAGTTGGGAAGGATCAAAGGAGAAAACAAAACACTAGATGCTGAGTTCCTCAATTATTGACCTCAGTTTTTTTCCAAAGCCTCTACAGATTTTTGGAGATCTGGGTTTTAAGGAGGAAAAAGCAAACGGGAAAGTGAAAATTTTTTAAAAAGTTAATTACTAGAAAAGGAAAGATGCTTCACTTTAAGATGTGATCCTTTTGGTGAGTCAGTCTAAGAGACAGGCTCAGAACTTAGCCCTAAATGATGAACTTTTATATGGCTGGCTTCAGGGCTTGTAACTTAGCTCAAGATCTGTGTCTACTGTCAAATCTAGATTTTGTTTCATTATTTGAGAACTTTTAGCAAGAATGATAGTAGCTACCAGTGATTGGCAGGCTCCTTCCCCTAAAAAATAGGTCAAACTTTGCAAGGCATGAGCCTTTCTTTAACACAATTAAGCAGGACAGAAAGAGCTAATATGAACCAGGAAAGAAAGTATAGTTTTCTTTCTTCAACTGAATTACAACCTTCTTGAGGACAAGAGCCATGTTTTATTCTAATTGTATACCTTCTATAGAACCTATAGTTGTACATTTAGCCAGTTTTCTAGGTAACATGAGAAGTAGGATAAGGGTACTCAAGGAGCCACTGGAGACCAAGGGGCTGTCTGTTCTACAAAGTTCTGAGACTCAACCTCATGAATCCAATCAAACCATGAACCGTTAGATCATGTCAAGTGAGGTGGCTTTTTATTACATGGATCCCATGAAAGTGTTTAAATTTTTTTTTAAAAATTGTGTTAACAAATTTTGTGTTAATTTTTAACTATACAGTTCAGTGGTCTTAAATATATTTATGTTATGCAAACATCACTACCATCCATCACCCTAACACTTTTTATTTTATCAAACTCAAACGCTCTACCCATTAAACAATAACTCTCCGATTCCTACCCTTCCCTCCAACCCCTAGAAACCACCATTCAACTTTCTGTCTTTATGAATTTGACTACTTTAAGTACCTTATAGAAGAGTGGAAATATATAGATTTATCTTTTTGTGACTGGCTTAGTTCACTTAATGTTTCCTCAAGGTTCATCTGTTTTCTAGGATATGTCAGGATTGCCTTCCTTTTTAAGATTGAATAGTATTCCATTGTAGATATATACCACATTTTGCTTATCCATTCATCCTTTGATGGACATTTGGACTGCTTCCACATTTTAGCTATTGTGATTATATGTGCAAAAATCTCTTCAACACCCTGCTTCCAGTTCTTTGGTGTATATCCAGAAGTGGAATTACAAGGTCATATGGTAATTCTATTTTTAATTTTTTGAGGAACTGCCATACTATTTTTCACTGCAGCTATATCATTTCACAAGCCCACCAAGAGTGTACAAGGTTACAAATTTATCCACATTGTTGCCAACACTTATTTTCCATTTAAAAAAAATAGTTGCCATCTAATATGAGATGTAGCTCATTGTAGTTTTGATTTGTATTTCCCTAATAATTAGTGATGTTGAGAATCTTTTCATATGCTAATTGACTATTTCTACATCTTCTTTGGAAGATTTGGGTTGTTTTTCCTTTGTAGTTGAATTTTATGGGTTCTCTATATACTCTGGATATTAATCTATCTATCTATCTATCTATCTATCTATCTATCTATCTATCTATCTATCTATCATCTATCTATTTGTATTGCATGAAAGGTGATGAGACAGAGACAGACTCCTATATACGCCCAACTGGGATACACCTGCCAAGCCCACTAGGGGGCAGTGCTCTGCCCATCTGGGGCTGCTGCTTTATTGCTGGGAACAAAGCTATTTTAGCACCTGAGGTGAGGCCATGGAGCCATCCTCAGCAGCTAGGGCCAAATTGCTCAAATCATTTGAGCCATGGCTGTGGGAGGGGAAGTAGGAGAGAGAGAGAGAGAGAGAGAGAGAGAGAAGGTAGAGGGGGAGGTGTGGAAAAGCGTATGATCGCTTCTCCTGTGTACCCTGATCAGTAATAGAACCCTGGACTTCCATACACTGGGCTGATACTCTACTGCTGAGCTAACCAGCCAGGGCCTTTGGATATTCATTTTTTATCAGAAATATTGTTTAAGAAATCTAATTTGTCTGTTGTTTTTTTTGTTTGTTTGTTTTTGTTTTCTTTTTTGTTTGCATGTGACTTTAAAATGTCACATCCAAGAAATCATTGCCAAATTCAATGTCGTGAAGCTTTTGCCCTGTGTTTTTGTCTAAGAATTTTCCTTGGATCCACCCGGCATGCCCACCAGGGGCGACGCTCTGCCCACCAGAGGGCGATGCTCTGCCCCTCCGGGGCATTGCTCCGTTGCGACCAGAGCCACTCTAGCGCCTGGGGCAGAGGCCAAGGAGCCATCCCCAGTGCCCGCACCATCCTTGCTCCAATGGAGCCTCGGCTGTGAGAGGGGAAGAGAGAGACAGAGAGACAGAGAGGAAGGAGAGGGGGAGGGGTGAAGAAGCAGATGGGCGCTTCTCCTGTGTGCCCTGGCCGGGAATCGAACCCGGGACTTCTGCACACCAGGCCGACGCTCTACCACTGAGCCAACCGGCCAGGGCCTCGTCTAAGAATTTTATAGCCTTTGGTCTTACATTTTGGTATTTGGTCCATTTTGTGTTAATTTTTGTATGTGGTGATAGATAAAGGTCCAACTTCACTCTTTTGTATGTGGGTATCCAGTTTTCCAGCGCTGTTGGTTTGAAACTGCCTTTTCCTCATTGAATGGTCTTGGCATCCTTATATATATATTTGTGACTCTGTAAAGATCTTTTTAGGAAGAAGCTATTTTTCCAGTTTCACCGATAAGGACACTGTGACTCAAAGAGCTTAAGTATCTACCAGAAATGACACAGAAGGATATCAGAATCAGCATTCCAGTTCTTGAATAAAAGAGTGTTTATCTTGAAGAAAAATGATGGTTGAGAAGCCTATGCCACACATCTGAGTTTTAACAATGGGATATGTTAAACAGATACAGTAAACAGATTCTTACTGTACTTTTAGGCAACGGGTTGCATGGCAGCCCATAGGAGAAAAAGACACCAATAAGTACAATGACAATGCACTGCTCTTCTTTCTCTAAGTGAACACACAGATGCTTATACTATGGACATGAAAATTTGGGCTGTGATAGATCTTCAGTCTCTGTTACAGCTGCCATGGGCTCATGCATAAGACCCCAGGCTGTATGAGAAGAAACAGCACCCATGAACTCAAGAAGGGTATGCCCGACTGTGGACCACCTGGGAAACAGGGTAGCCTTATAAACTACTGTAAGAAAGGAGAAAAAAGTACATTTAAACATAAGACTTTCTTTCAGCAACAAGAATTAAACTGACAAGCATTTAACTAGGACCTTTTATTTCTTAGCATATTTGTGGCCACGATAGAACTAAAACATTAATTTAGAAATATTATCTAACCTGACATACTAAGCTATAAACATGCTGTTACCAAACAAATGCCATGCAGAGTAAGTGCAGTATGCAGAACAACTGGGTCGGACATAAAGCATGTCTGCCTTTAACATCCATACCTATTTGGCAAATGTCTGAGTACTTTACTAGTCACCAGGCACTGTACTAGATGTTTCATGTCCATAATTATCACTAGCTCTTATAAGAACACTGTGAGGAAGGTGTCTTGGTTAGAATCCAAGCATGAAGAAGGAAACCCTCTAAATATCCATATTAGAGGGGACTTAAGACAGAAATGGCAACAGAGAGAATGTATGATGGTGAACTGATATAGGTAATGTAAGAGCTGAGAAGCCAAACAGGAGAAGGGGAAGAAACCTCATATTGACAAGAATAGAAAGAGAGTAGAATTACCAGAGCCAGAAGGAACTAGAACCACAGAGAAGACACAGGTACTTCTAGTCAGGTCAAAGAGACTGCTGGAAAAATATCCTCACGTCCCTCTTTTCCCTGCCTGTCCCTCCCACTGGCCAGAAAACAGAGAGTATTGTGCAATAGAGAGCAGAGAGGAGGAAAGGCAGGAAATGGGTCTGAGGACAGACAGGCTAAGGGCAGACCAGAAAGTGTTCTGATGCCCATTATACAAAATGTAGATACTGAGGTTCAGAGAAGCTGTGGTTTACCCAAGGTCATACGACTAGTAACTGCAGGATAAAGGATGTCAATCCTGAGCAGGCACTCTCCTAGATGTTTTATAATTATCACTACTTCTGACAACACCACTGTGAGAAGTCCCAGTGGTCCACACATTTCCGTGATGCTATTTCTTCCCTGTGTGCTGGACTGGGCAGCAAAAGGAAAGGTCCTCAGTGACCTCAGATGCTCCCAGCTTGCAGAATCAGACTGAACCCCTGCCCTGTTCTAAACCTGCCCAGAAATAAGATAATGATTCTCTAAAATAAGCCAACCACTTTATAGTACAGATGGTTCCATGGCAACCTAACGGTGGTTTTCGAAATATCTTGGGATAAGACTTCCTCACCTCTCTTTTCTCCCTTAATTTTTGCTACTGTACCCTCGGCTTTGACTTTAGACTCTCGTTTGGTCCACTGGGTTCGGCCAGGCCTGGATAGCACTCTGACATGTGGGGAGCACAAAGTAGGGCCCCCAGTAGATTTAATCAATTAATGAATTCTGTGCTGGTTCAAATCGGTTAACTGCATGTCTCCCGATGTTGATATGAACTGTCCTCTGTGAGTAACGCACTTCAATCTTATCTTGTCCTCTGGCTTCAGCCCCCGTCTGCCCGCCCCCCTTGTTAAACATGTCAGTGTCCAGGTTCTATTCCTGACTCGTGGTATAATGAACAGTTTCCAAATCATGATACCCAGACAAATGCCATCTGCCAAGCTACAGCCTTCCAGTGACTTGTGTCACTTGTCTAAAATCAGTTACTTCTCCTCTCCCTAGAACCTAACCCTGCCCCTTGAATTACATTTGCCCCAGGGAACAACTGTTTGTTGATGGCTTGCTGATGAGTATGCAAGAGTCTCTTCTTTAAAAGCTTACATGCAGTCCTTGAAAATATTACTTCTGTACATGTAATGAACTTACTAAAAAACATGTCTCTATTTGAGAGAGACAGAAAGAAAAAGGAATGGAAAGGAAAAGGAAAAAAAAAAACACTGACAAAACCACAGAGAGAGACAAAATCAACTCTATTGAATTCTAGATTGGCCTCTTGTCAGGATTTTTGCAAGATTCCTCTGCTACTCTTTTAATTTTCATTACTTTCTATTTTCTTTGAATAAGCATAGAAGCAGGTTCTAATTTTACCAGAGGCTTTTCATCAAATCAGACTTTTTATTCTCCTAGGTTATCCTAGGCGCAAAAACACATCTCTCTTTTTAACTCTTGCATAATATTAGCTAACTTCAATGGGGTACAGCTTCTTGAACCCACGCAGGAAAGACACAACATTATTCTTTAACCTGACTCCAGTTATCTTTCATCATAGAAACTGATATTCTCAGGAACCAGAGTCTTCACAGAACCACTGAGATGTATGAGATATTTCCTTAATCACTGACTGTACAGACATGAACTTTTTGAAATTAAAGCAAGTCATAAAGGAACCTCAGATGCTTGATTCTCCTTTTTCTAACCTTGTAAAATTGAGTCAGATATATATGAGACTATATATACATATACACACATAAATTATATGTATATGTATATGTATGTATATGTATATGTGTATGTGTATGTGTATGTGTATGTATATGTATATGTATATGTATATGTATATGTATATGTATATGTATATGTATATGTATATGTATATGCAGAAACCTTGTCTCAAGCAGGATTTGCCACTTCTCTCTGGCACAATGAACACATAACAGGTCACTGCTTCTCCCTGGGGCCATTTGGGATAGTATCATTTTGTTAGAGCAAACTGGCAGAAGGTGTGTGTGGAGGACAAGCTCCCAGAGAGCCACTCCATGGAAATTCACAGTCACCGTGTCACACCACCAGCCTCTATGTCTAAGCATAACCTAGAAGATGCGTGCCAGCAACCTGAGCCCAAATCTAATAGTGAGGAGGAAAAGGGTCACAGATACAAACTGAAGTTTCTTTTTATACTCTGACAGTGGTGGTTTCTAAGATCTTCCATTTCCTAACCATGGACAGATCTGCTTTTTTACATTTTCTTAATAATGAAAACAGGTGTGTATTTCTTAAATAAAAACAGATGTGTACTTCTGCAGACTAAATGCCGTCAGACACGTAGAGCCTGTGGTTGGCTTATACTCTGTTGTTCTCTCTTTTAAAACTGAGGTTATAGGGCACTCTTCCAATGAAACAAGGAATAAATATACATCCATTATGAATTTGCATGATGTGTGGTCATTCTAAAGAGGTCCTAAGCATAGGTCTTTTCATTTAAGTGTTTATGGTATCACATCACGGTGGAGACCGTGAGGACCTGCCCTCTGTGCTCCTTTCGGAAGGGAAGGCTCACTAGCTGTGAGGCTCTGCATCCAGCAACTCATCTTCCCTGGACCTTGGTATTTTTATTTGAAAATGAGATACTGACTCATGAGATTTTTGCAAGATTTTATTACAATATAAGTAAGGCATTTCTTAACATATATTAGACCTTTAATGAGGACTTGGGAAGATTTAAAACATAGGTGTGAAGTGACAGCATTTCCCTACCAACCAGCCCTAAAAAGGTGAGGGTCAAATTAGGGGCACGGTTTGTATGGTCTTTGAGGTTCAGAGTAGAAGGAAAAGGTGATTAGCTGGAGCAAACAAGAGAGATTTTGAGAGACTGAGGTTGAGCCTTGTTGAAAGGACGGATTTGGAAACATGTACAGTAATCTTGAAAAGGCCAGTGGCTTGGGCAGAAAGAGTGTGGGAACTCCAGGTGAATATGAACAACAGTGAGGAAGTGATTTGTCTTAGGTTAGCAATCAAGAATGGGACCAGTGAGCATGTACGTGGAAATCTGGTGGGGTGGACTAATTTTTTTTTCTTTTTTTTTTTTTTTAGGCAGGAGAGAAACTCTAAGATGTTCACATTGAAGTGGATAATTGATGACAGAGTCAGAGCATCATGATACAAATAGTGGGACAGGAGATAGAAAAGGTGAATGTGTTTCTGGATGTGTGACACTCAAAGATGACTAAACCTTAGAATAGAGTGGGAGGGGAAGGAGAGTTCCACAGTTGATTCTGACCCTCTGCTTTTGCATAACAGGGGAGTGGCAGCCACCTTAACACAAGAAGGGAAGGCAAGAAAAGAGCTGGCTTTGGAAAAGAAGAGTCAAACAGAAAAACAGGTGGTTCATTGCCCACAATTCACTTCCAATTGTCCCTTAAGGGTCTGGAATGAAGTGAGAACATAGTTTCAGTGAATTCCAACTGGGTTATATAACATATTTTGAATATGAAACAAAATGTAGCATCTTTTCTACTCATGGCAAGGAGGGCTTTCTGCCAAGCATTGCTGGAACAGCACATCTATTTTGTTAGGCTGAGTCACTGTGCCTTCAGAAACGGTTCTAATCTCAGCTCTGTATGATGGCTATGGAAAAGTTTATTTCTAGTTTTTTTCTGAGTCTCAGGGTTTTTTTTTCCCCTCTGAAAAGAATATAATGACATCAACTTGTCCTCCACTGCCACTGCCACACATTTTGAGAGAAATTTGCATATTTACTGAGAACATGTTGAAGGCTCCTCTTCCTGTTGCCCTGGCTTGACACTCCCAGAGTGCACCGCGAATGCTGAATGCCTCTGCAGCAGGGAGTATCGCTGAGCAGGGTTTTCAATATCTCTGTCTCTCCCAGGAGACTATGAGTTCTTGAAGGCTGGGACTGTACTTCTCATCTCGCTAATGAATTAATGAGTGAAATGTGTATTTTATTAGTCTGTAGGATAGAGACCCCCTTGGTTAAAAATCTGGCTTCTCCTTTATGAACTCAGCCCCTGCCTGAGAGAAACATGAGGTAACTGGAAATAGTTGCCTCCTCCTGATACTTCTCTGTTTCTTAATTATAAATATGGTAGCTTTTCGGTAAATGAAAGGATGTAACACTTGTGAATTTCACTAAAGACAAGGTAAAAAAATTAAGCATGAGCTAGAGGAGTAACCAGTTAAATAATGATGCCATCAAAAGCACAAATCGACATGCTTACAATGTCCAGGCATTTAATGCATTACATATCTTCTTCCAGTAACATTTGTAGCTGCATGACATGGACATATGGGCATTTGGGGGAAAACCAAATCTGTCTTTGCCAAGTAGCTGCTTAAGTTTTTTGAAATAGAATGACATGTGGATTTGTACAGAGTGGAAATGAGTAGGAAGAAGAGAAAAGAAGGGTCTAAAAAACACTTCTTGGTCATACATTTTGAAAACCACTTGAAAAACTGAAGAGTGGCATTTTTATACACTGCAACGCATATTGTTTTTGTTTTAGAATAGGATTGTCTTCGATGATGAATCAGTATACTGATTGTTCTTAACTTTCTCAACTTTTCATTACTTGATTTTCCTTCCTTAGGCAAGTACCAGGGATAAACTAGGAATTTTGTATAATAAGGAGAATAAAATTAATAGAAACAGTTTGCTGCTTTCTTCTAATTGATAATGGTTAAGAGCAAGATAATTTTCAAACTTGGTAAGAAACCAGAAATAAAATCAATATTTGTGAGTTGAAGCCTGAAGAGGATAATGATTACATCATCAAATAGCTAAAACACCTCAAATCTCCCAAGGCTTGTGGGTAAAAGCAGCTTATAAAACACACCCTTATGATCTCTTATTAGTTCTGGCTTATTTTTAACCACAAATACAGATACATTAATTACACAAATTACTATGAGACTTACAGAAATAGCCAACAACAATAAAATTCTTTGGTATCATTTTATTACTTTATACATTGACACTATTATCAAAATTCAAGCCTGGTTCTTGTTTACCTAATCTGTTATCAGCAAAAAGACTTTTCCACCAGCAAGCTTCTGTTGAAATCCCAAACTTAGGTAACTGTTGTCATTGGAAAGGGATCTCAAGTATAGTGGAACTCGAGAGAAATGGCGCCATGAGGAGTGCTCCTAATACCTCTCCTTGAAATTTCAACAAGTTCAACAACTAGAGACAGAAAAACAATAGCAGGAGCATCTGAAGTATATATACATCAAACAAAGGTATGATTGGGTGAAAAGGTGGCTGAATATATAATCCACTCTGAAGGAATAAAGATGGAGAACGGAGTATTACACTTTCCTCACTGATCTGAGAAAGGGCTGCTTTCACTTGCAACTGAGAGGAAGGGTGGGCGAGGGAAGAGAGAAGAAGCTGGCTAGGGCAGAGACCTTCAAGCCGAGGAGAGAGTGTGCCCGTGGCTCTGCTTGATTTCGCCATCACAGAGCTAACACCAGCAGCAAACCACGGCAGAGGTGGGGGAGGAGTTTGCTTGTGGAGACTCATACCAGTGTGGCTTTGGGCTTTGTTTACTCCCGGTCTCCCAGTCAGCGAGTGCGGGAAATGTGCGAGTGGATCCACCTGGTGCTTCAGGCATGGGCGCCTGCATTCCCAGACGGAGGGCCTGGGTTGGAGACCATCAGCAGTGGCCCCCTGCATGTGTTATGGCCAGAGTTTCTGTATAATCCCGGCTCCCCAAACAACAGCATGCGGGAAGTACCCAGAGCCGGCTTCCCTACACCCAGACCTGTCTGGGTGGGGCGTCTCCGCCAGCCAGCCAGGCTAACAAAGCAAACACCCACAGAGGAGAACTTTGGAAGTGGTAGGGGGAAGGGCATGCAGATAGCCTCTGGAGATCAGACCCACAGAACGCTGAAAGAAACCTAACCCACAGTCTGCTCACTGCCCCGCCGGCTTACGATGATGGCTCTGGCTGACAAAGCCTTCTTTCCTAGGGCTGCAACTTAAGCAAAAAAGTACAGTCCCATGGAATAGACCTCAGAGAACACTCTGGAAGTTGGGTGGGCTGAGCTGTAGTCTTCCCAACAAGGTAGAAGCCTGCAGAGAGCAGACCTACAGAGACCCGCAGAGTGCTGAGGCAAACTTTAACTAGACATACCTGGAGAACCTTAGGAATGAGCCTGACCAGAAGTCAGCTCACACCCCTGCCTGCCTAAGCTGGTGGCTCTGGTTGGTAAAGCTATTATACTCAGGGCTGTGCTTTGAACGAACCTGGAGGAGGGATTTATCAGATTTTAGGGCTTCTTGTTCTGCAGACAGTGACTGGGAATCTTCCTGCCAGCTGATACAGGTTATAAAGTGCAAAAAGCCTGGGGAGAGTAGACCCGCGGAGCGCTGAGGCATACTAGACATGCCTGGAGGCTAATAGAAAGACACCTGAAAGGTAATTAACTCCCAGCTCTACCTGATTATGCTGGTGGCTCTGGCTGGCAAAGCCTTACTCAGAACCCTGCTTTGAGCAGAGATAGAGGGGAGATTTGGCAGCTCTTTCAGCCTCTTGCTCTTCAGGCAGTGACTGGGGCAAATTCGCAGCTGGGTCCCCAGGCTGCTGGTTCAGGAAGGAGAAATTTGGGGAGAGGCTCAGGGAAAATGGACTCTCCCATTGTCAGAGCCTGCAAATGCTAACAAGCCCCGCCTACCAATGGCACAGAGGCCTAGTTTATGTCATCACCATAGTGACACATCAACTGCAAATCTTTGCCTGAGTGCCACAGGGGCAGAACATGGGGTACAGCACCACTGGCCAAAAAGAGAGAGAAGAAAGAAAAACAAAGACGATAACCTTTCAAAACCAGAAAAAATGCAGTCTTTATAACTTTTTTTCATTTTTTTTCTCTTTCACTTTTTCTTTTTTTTTTCTTCCACCTTGGACATTTTATCCTCTTCCCTTTTTATTATCTTCTTTTCATTTTGAACTTTATTACCCATAGGTGTTACATTTTCCATTCTTATTTTTCTTTCTTTTTTTTACTTTCTCTTTTTTTCTCTCTCTCTTTTTGTTTCTTCTTTTCTCCTTCACTTTTTCTCTCATTTAATCCTCACTCACAAACAAATTATTTTATTCTGGATTCAATTTTTTTTCTTTTTGTGACATTTTGTGAGCTTTTTACTTCATTTTTATCCTCATTAGCATTTCCCCCAACTCCGGCTCTCCATTCTGTGTACTTTTTGTTCCACTTAATACAATAGAATTTTCATTTTTTTCTGTATTTTTTCTTTTTTCTCTTTTCCTTTTTTCTTCTTTTCTCTTTCACTATTTCTCTCATTAGACCATCATTTACAAACAAATTATTTTATTCTTAATCCACATTTTTTCCTTGTAGCATTTTGAGACTCATGAATTTAAAAAAATAAGACACCCCTACAGGAATTATCTGACTCCATTAGAAAGAGCAACATAGAATAATGGGTATATCAGAAGGAGAAGAGAGAGAAAATTGAATGGAGAACATATTCAAACAAATAATAGACAAGAAGTTCCTAAGCCTGTGGAAAGAACTAAAGTCTCGAATTCAAGAAGCAAACAGAACACCAAGTTATCTTAATGCTAACAAACCTAATCCAAGGCAAATCATAATGAAAATGGCACAAACCAATGACAAAGAAAAAATTCTTAAGGCAACCAGGGAAAAGGAAAATACAACATATAAAGGAAGGCCCATTAGATTATCATCAGATTTCTCAGCAGAAACTCTACAAGCTAGAAGAGCATGGACCCCAAAATTTAAAGTTCTGAAAGAGAAACTTCCAGCCAAGAACACTATACCCATCAAAGCTATTCTTCAAATACAAAGGAGAAATAAAAACATTCACAGATACAGAAAAAATGAGGGAATTTATCATCAGAAAACCCCCACTTCGGAAAATACTGAAGAGGTTTTTTCAACTAGATATAAAGAACAAAACAAAACAAAACAAAACTACAAGTAAAAGCTCCACCAAGAACATAATAAAACCAAATTTAAACTGTGACAACAAAAACAAAAAAGGGGAGAGGACAAAGATTAACAGTAGCAAAGGAGGATGGAGTACAGAAGTACTCATGAGATAATGTACTACAATAAACATGATATGTATCCTTTATATTACTTAATGGTAACCACTCCTGAAAAAACCACCACAGAAGCACATGGCTTGAAAAAAGAAGTAACAGAGGAAAGAAGTATGGATTACAACCAAACAAATACAAATGATAGAAAAACAAAAGAGAAGAAGCAAACAGGATACAAAACTATCACAAAGCAATATATAAAATGGCAGTAGGAAACCCTCAAGTGTCAATAATTACACTAAACATAAATGGATTGAACTCACTAATAAAAAGACACAGAGTAGCAGAATGAATTAAAAAAGAAAATTCAACGTTATGCTGCCTACAAGAAACACATCTAAGCTATAAGAATAAAAACAAATTCAAAGTGAAAGGTTGGAAAACAATACTTCAAGCAAATAACATTAAATAAAAAAAGCAGGTGTAGCAATACTCATATCTAACAACACTGACTACAAGACAGCAAAGGTAATCAGAGACAAAAAAAGGTCATTTCATAATAATAAAGGGGACATTAAACCAAGAAGACATAACACTTCTTAATATATATGCACCAAACCAAGGAGCACCAAAATATATAAGACAGCTACTGACTGACCAAAAAACAAAAACTGACAAAAATACAATCATACTTGGAGACCTCAATACACTGCTGACTGCTCTAGATCATTCATCCAAACAGAAAATCAATAAAGAAATATTGGCCTTAAATGAAACACTAGAACAATTGGATATGATAACATCTATAGGACATTTCATCCCAAAGTGCCAGAGTATACATTTTTCTCTAGTGTAAATAGAACATTATCAAGAATTGAATTGACCATATGTTGGGCCACAAAAATAACATCAACAAATTCAGAAAAACCAAGCATATTCTCTGATCATAAAGCCTTGAAATGAGAATTCAACTGCAAAAATGAAATAAACAAACCCACAATAATGTGGAAACTAAACAACATACTTTTATAAAATGAGTGGTCAAAAAGGAAAAAGCCCTGGCTGGTTGGCTCAGTGGTAGAGCGTCGGCCTGGCGTGCGGGGGACCTGGGTTCGATTCCCGGCCAGGGCACATAGGAGAAGCACCCATTTGCTTCTCCACCCCCCCTCCTTCCTCTCTGTCTCTCTCTTCCCCTCCCGCAGCCAAGGCTCCATTGGAGCAAAGATGGCCCGGGCGCTGGGGATGGCTCCTTGGCCTCTGCCCCAGGCGCTAGAGTGGCTCTGGTCGCGGCAGAGCGACGCCCCGGGGAGGGGGGGCAGAGCATCGCCCCCCCGGTGGGCAGAGCGTGGCGCCCTGGTGGGCGTGCCGGGTGGATCCCGGTTGGGCGCATGCAGGAGTCTGTCTGACTGTCTCTCCCCGTTTCCAGCTTCAGAAAGAAAAAAAAAAAAATACAAAAAAAAAAAAAAAAGGAAAAAAAAAGTAGAGATCAAAAGATACATACAGACAAATGAAGATAACAATACAACATATTAGAATTTCTGGGATGAAGCAAAAGCAGTAGTAAGAGGGAAGTTTATATCACTACAGACCTATGTGAACAAACAAGAGAGAGCCTAAGTCAGCAGTTCTCAACCTGTGGGTCACGACCCCGGCGGGGGTCAAACGACCAAAACACAGGGGTCACCTAAAGCCATCGGAAATACATATTTTATTTAAAAATGTATTGTATAATACATATGTATTTTCGTGGATGGCTTTAGGCAACCCCTGTGTTTTGGTCGTTTGACCCCCGCTGGGGTCGCGACCCAAAGGTCGAGAACCACTGGCTTAAGTAAACCACTTAACTTTACATCTTAAGAAACTAGAAGAAGAAGAACAAAGGCAACCCAAAACCAGCAGAATAAAGTAAATAATAAAAATCAGAGCAGAAATAAACAAAATAGAGAACAGAAAAACTATAGAAAAAATTAATAAAAGAAGGAGCTGGTTCCTTGAAAAGATCAACAAAATTGACAAACCCTTGGAAAGACTTACCAAGGAAAAAAGAGAAAGACTCATATAAACAAAATCCAAAATGAAAGAGGAGAAATCACCACAGATATCATAGACATACAAAAAATTATTGTAGAATACTATGAAAAACTATATGCCACCAAATTTAACAATCTAGAAGAAATGGATAAATTCCTAGAACAATACTATCTTCCTAGACTGAGTCATGAAGAAGCAGAAATCCTAAACAGACCCATAAGCAGGGAGGAAATATAAACAACTATCTAAAACCTTCCCAAAACTATAAGTCCAAGGCCAGATGGCTATAGTAGTGAATTCTATCAAACATTCAAAGAAGACTTGGTTCCTATTCTACTCAAAGTCTTTAAAACATTTGAAGAAGAAGCAATACTTCCAAATACATTTATGAGGCCAACATAACCCTCATACCGAAACCTGGCAAGGAGAACATAAAGAAAGAAAACTACAGACCAATATCTCTAATGAATGCAGATGCTAAAATACTAGCAAATAGAACACAACAATACATTAAAAAAATAATTCATCATGATCAAGTGGGATTCACCCTGGAATCACAAGGATGGTTCAACATAAGTAAAACAGTTAATGTAATACACCATATCAACAAAGCAAAAAACAAAAACCATATGATCCTATCAATAGATGCAGAAAGGGCATTCGATAAAATACAACACCATTTTTTGTTTAAAACACTCAACAAAATGGATATAGAAGGAAAATATCTCAACATAATAAAGGCCATTTATGATAAACCATCAGCTAACATCATATTAAATGGCATAAAACTGAGGACTTTTCCCCTAAAATCAGGAACAAGACAAGGTTGTCCACTCTCTTCACTCTTATTCAACATAGTGCTGGAAGTACTAGTCAGAGCAATCAGACAAAAGAAATAAATAAAAGACATTCAAATTGGGAAAGAAGAAATAAAGGTTTTACTTTTTGAAGATGATATAATCTTATACTATACATCAAAAACCCCAAAGACTCCACAAAAGAACTAATAGAAACAATAAACCAATACAGTAAGGTTGCAGGATACAAAATTAATATACAAAAGTCCATTGCCTTCCTATACACCAACAATGAAACATCAGAAAACGAACTAAAAAAATAATGCCCTGCATGATTGCAACAACAAAAAAATAAAATACCTAGGAATAAACATAACAAAGAATGTAAAGGACCTATATAATAAAAACTACAAAGCATTGTTAAGGGAAATCAAAAAAGATACAATAAAATGGAAAAATATTCCTTGTTCTTGGATAGAAAGAATAAATATAGTCAAATGACTATATTACCCAAAGCAATATACAAATTCAATGCAATTCACATCAAAATTCCAATGTCTTTTTCTATAGAAATGGAACAAAAAACCATCAGGTTTATATGGAACTATAAATACCCCCAAATAGCCAAAGGAATCCTAAGGAAAAAGAATGAAGCTGGGGGCATTACAATACCTGACTCCAAACTATATTATAGGGCCACGACAATCAAAACAGCATGGTATTGGCAGAAAAATAGACACTCAGACCAATGGAACAGAATGGAAAGCCCAGAAATAAAACCACATATATATGGTCAAATAATTTTTGATAAAAGGACCAACAACAAACAATGGAGAAAAGAAAGCCTCTTCAACAAATGGTGCTGGGAAAACTGGAAAGCCACATCTAAAAGAATGAAACTTGACTACAGTTTGTCCCCTTGTACTAAAATTAATTCAAAATGAATCAAAGACCTAAGTATAAAACCTGAAACAATAAATTACATAAAATAAAACAGAGATACTAAACTCATGGACCTTGGTTATAAAAAGCACTTTATGAATTTGACCCCAAAGGCAAGGGAAGTGAAGGCAAAGATAAATGAATGTGACTACATCAGACTAAGAAGTTTTTGCTCAGCAAGAGAAACTGACAACAAACAAACAGACAACCAACTAAATGGGAGATGATATTTTCAAACAACAGCTCGGATAAGGGCCTAGTATCCAAAATATACAAAGAACTCATAAAGCTTAAACAACAAACAAACAATCCAATAAAAAAATGGGAAGATGACATGAACAGACACTTCTCCCACGAAGATATACAAATGGCCAACAGATGTATGAAAAGATGCTCATCTTCATTAGTTATTGGAGAAATGCAAATCAAAACTACAATGAGATACCACCTCACACCTGTTAGATTAGCTATTATTAACAAGACAGGTAATAGCAAATGTTGGAGAGGCTATAGAGAAAAAGGAACCCTCATCCACTCTTGGTGGGAATGTAAAGTAGTACAACCACTATGGAAGAAAGTATGGTGGTTCCTCAATAAAGAATAGAACTACCATTTGACCCTGCAATCCCTCTACTGGGTATGTACCCCCAAGACTCAAAAACACTGGTATGAAAAGACACATGCAGCCCCATGTTCATTGCAGCATTGTTCACAGTGGCCAAGACATGGAAACAACCAAAAAGCCCTTCAATAGCTGATTGGATAAAGAAGACGTGGTACATATATACTATGGAATACTACTCAGCCATAAGAAATGATGATATCGGATCATTTACAACAACATGGATGGAGTTTTATAACATTACACTGAATGAAATAAGTAAATCAGAAAAAACTAAGAGCTATATGATTTCTTACATAGGTGGGACATAAAAATGAGACTCAGGGACATGGACAAGAATATGGTGGTAATGGCGGGGAGAAAGTGAGGGGGTGGGTGGAGGGGAGGGGCACAAAGAAATCCAGATAGAAGGTGACAGAAGACAATTTGACTTTGGGTGATGGGTGTGCAACATAATCAAATGTCAAAATAACCTGGAGATGTTTTCTCTGAACCTATATACCCTTATTGATCTATGTCACCCCATTAAAAGAAAAAAAAATAGTGGAACCCATAAATAAGCACCAATCCAAGGTTTATCCTCCCTCCACCCTACTCTCAGCTTTGATAATAAAGCTTGTTGATAAGAAACATATTGGCAAGTTAGAATTGTGTCAGAAGTTTTACTTCCTTATCATATGTATCATTGTGTGCCATAGTTAATTACACATGGACTACACATGTTTTCTAGCCTTTATGCTGTAATCCAGTGGTAGTCAACCTGGTCCCTGCTGCCCACTAGTGGGCATTACAGCTTTCATGGTGGGCGGTAGCAGAGCAACCAAAGTATAAATAAAAAGATAGATTTAATTATAGTAAGTTGTTTTATAAAGATTTATTCTGCCAAATTTAGCAAAAATCCGATATAAAGTACTTGGTAAGTAATTATTATTATATGCTTTAACTTGCTGTAACTCTGCTTTATACATTTTATAAAGTAAAGTTACTTCCTTACTTTATAAATCACCATTACTGTGGAACTGGTGGGCGGTTAGAAAATTTTACTACTAACAAAGATACAAAAGTGGGCGGTAGGTGTAAAAAATTTGACTACCCCTGTTAATCCATCAGCACAGCATAGGATACAGCACAGAGCCAAATACAGAGTAGGACAGCCCTCAAATGGATTAAATGACTGCATTTGGTTCTCAACACAGGTCCCAAGCAATATGGTAATTACCTGTTTATTTCTCATTCTTATCTTGGACCATTCTTTCTCTACTGTTCAACCAATGGTTAGGTAGGGGTGTATCTACAGTTAGTGATTCTTCTCTTAAACGGAAAAAAACATAATATGCATTCTTTTATTCCTCTCACCTTCATCCTTTTCTGTGTACCTGTGCTTCCTTGGCAAAATTCTGATACAATTATTTCCCCCTGTGTTTTAAAAATAGAACTATTTATTCTTTTAGTTTAATTTTTTTCTTTCTTCTTTTCACGTATTTGTGCCCTTTTTTATTTTAAATGACTCTCCTACGCTCCAGGCTCTCAGAGCCCTATCCCCTTTGTTCTGATTGCTCTCTCTCAGTTGCTATTGTTTATGTATTTGTCTTTACCTTAAGCCTCTCTGTTGTCTGTATTTCCCTTCCTCACCCTACTTTACTGTCTCCTACTTTGGCTCAGTTCCCACCTCTTTTATATATTTATACTTCATCCCATTTGTCTCCTTAATTGGGGTCCCTAGTTTGTTTGTTTCTGCCTCTGCATCTGTCACCTTCCAGTGCTTCTCATTGTTTAGTTCACTATTTATACATGCGCTATCTTTGTTTCTACATTTTCCTCTCTGCACCCCACTCTCTGTTTGCCATTTTGTGCCACTCCCTTTAGCCATTCCTGATATATTACTTTTCTGCTTATAGAGTCACCCACAGGAAGCCTCTCACCCCTTCCAGCATAGAGGAAGACCAACAGGAGACTTCAGTCTTTACTCATCTTTATCAAGGACTTGGGACCTTCAATCAGGTGCAAAGCTCCCAGCATCTCTGCCTCTGAGGCTCAGTCTACCTCACTGCTGTACTTTTCTACAAAGATAATTCGGCATAGAAACAGTTTGTACTGAATTTCAACCTAGAAGAGTTTTAAAAAAGGACCTTAATGTCAGGCTGTCCTTGCTGTGACATAGTTTCATGGTTTGGCAGCTGCTTCTGGAGAAGTTTTCAGAGGAAAAAATTATCTTTAATCCTACACTGCCTGAAATGAATACACACATATACATGTACACATACATACATACATACATACATACATACAGATGTACAGTATGGGACTTAATTCTCCATATGTGTGTACATATAAGCACACTACATATAAACACATCTAAAATATATATACATACATTGTAAATCCATAATGCATACATATTTTCATATATAATGCACACATATAATAAATATGTGTGCATTATATACCTAATGGTTATATATATGTTTCTTGTAGTTGAAATTGTAGTCATTGAGTTACACATTCAGTAAGGGCTCTATAATGAGAAAAATAAAGTCTATTAAATTCATGCTTAGCTATTTAGAAAATAAAAACTAACAGTTCTCTGAAACTTTATCATACTTTAAATATATTTAAACCATCTCACATTAAATTATTTTATTTATACCAACCGACTTTTTTATTGTTGCTTTGTATCTTTATCCATTTGTTCTTTAGTTTTATAAAATATTCCTGTGAAGTGAGAATGGAGATGGTTTGTATGTCTAATTTTCAAAGTGGAGAAATGAGGGCAGGACCTGGTAAAATTACTTACTGAACTTGCTCTATCAAGGAGTGAAGGAGCTGACACCCAACAAGTATTCCTCCTTTATATCCGCTCACATCACTTTCCATTCATATTTCTTGCCCCATTTGGGGAATCCTCCAAGTTCAAAACTGGATATGTCAGGATCCACTTTAATAACTAATGGGATCTTGCTGGAAATACAGGTCTTTATTTTTTATATTTAGCTAAATAAAAATCTGATTTCAAAAAACAACATTACAGAAATGAATGCATTAGATAAAATGGATTGTATTGTCTTTTAAATGAATGCAGTGGCCTGACCAGGCAGTGGCACAGTGGATAAAGTGTCGGACTGGGATGAGGAAGGACCCAAGTTTGAGACCTGAGGTCGCCAGCTTGAGCATGGGCTCATCTGGTTTGAGCAAAAGCTCAGCAACTTGGACCAAGGTTTCTGGCTCGAGCAAGGAGTTACATGGTCTGCTGCAGCCCCACAGTCAAAGCACATATGAGAAAGCAATCAATGAACAACTAAGGTGTCGCAATGAAAAACTAATGATTGATGCTTCTCATCTTTCTCTGTTCCTGTCTGTCTGTCCCTATCTATCCCTCTCTCTGAATCTCTCTCTGTCACTGTAAAAAAATAAAATAATAAATAAATAAATGCATGTTTTAGGCATTCAGGAGGTAGAAGTTGAGGCAAAAGGCTTATGTTGATCCCCAATTATTTTCAATATCATAGATATTTTACATAGCATGGGATATTAGAGGCTTTTGTTTTAAGCATTATTTTTATTTTTAACAAGTACAATGGTATATAATATTAGTTATTCTAGTTTCAAGTGTACAATATAGTGATTCAACATTTTTATGCTTTACTATGTGATCACTTCACTAATTATAGTAATTATTGGTTACTGTACAAATTTATCATAATATTATTGACTATATTCCAGTTCACCTTTTTTACCCTAAGGGGACTTTTAAATTACATATTAAATATTATTTTTATACAAATGAACATTAGCAATAGTTATAAAATAATTTACCACCAACAAAACCCCTCTAAGTTTTAGAATTTGAATGTCACACTTTACCTTCTCAGATATGTTAATATGAATCATTTGTGTCTGTGTCTGGAAGTATTAATGTTAAAAGACTTATTTTTCCTTAACAGAGGTATTGGAATCTCATAGATATCTGGAAAACTAAATAAAAATAGATGAAACATGAATTATATTTATAAATTCTGCCAAAATGCAAGGGGCACCCAAAGCTCTCCTTCCTGCTCACCTTCATTTAAACAGAACGCCTATATGGCAGGAAAGTAGAAAGTGATTAAAGGATAACTCCAGTGAAAAAAAGGACTGCAAAATAAAGTTTAGCTTGTAGTATGGCCAGGTTGTGATACAGGAAGTATCCGAAGCGCAACCAGTTGGGAAATATAACACGAGTCTGCAAAGTATCTATCTGGCTGTGAAGATACCTTTTATTGTTTTTGGAGGAAGCATGTCTGGCTATTGCCCAATGGCTCTCTTGGCCATATCTTCATTTCTGTCCCTAACTGGCTTGCTTTTGGGATTCTGCTGAAGCCACTTCAGACTGTGGACTGGCTTCCCCAATACCAGTCAGTCCTGCTTTTCCTCAGCAAAGTTGATCCAGATCTTGCTGATACATATTAACCATGCAAGTTACTACATTCAAGGAAAAACATGATCTCAATTTGGCTATATATCAAAAGCACCAGTCTCTGTTGTCTTACCTAGCACTCTTAATTGCATACATTTAGCCCTCTGTTAGAGAATAATTTT
This sequence comes from Saccopteryx leptura, assembly GCF_036850995.1. Classification (NCBI taxonomy): domain Eukaryota; kingdom Metazoa; phylum Chordata; class Mammalia; order Chiroptera; family Emballonuridae; genus Saccopteryx; species Saccopteryx leptura. The sequence goes on from NC_089505.1 coordinate 258,841,839, forward strand.
GCTTTGGATTGAAAGGAAACAGCTCTGGCCTTGGTTATTTTGGCATAAAAGTCTCCAATATGACTCTGTTTTCTAAGTAGACATTAATGATTCTAAAACTAATATTCATTGTTTGAAGAAGCACAGCGGCCTTGGCATTTACTTAACCTTTTGTCTCATGTATGAGACTGAGTCAGCCTAAATCCTTTCCTTAATTAATATCTTTTCTTTTTATGGCCAATGTTATTTATTGAACAATTTGCATGTAACAATTAGAGCCATGAGAGCTTAAGAAAACTCCACCAGCTCAGAAGTTCACCTTTTCTCATTTTTATTTATTTTTTTAAGGTTATTCTGATTACACAAACTCAGGGAAAGCTTAGTTGAAGCAGTTGGGGGAATGTGGGGAAAGATTTCTTCTTCTTAAAATAGATGTGATTTACGTAAGAAAACTGTAGCCACTTTGCAAAGAGTATGAATTCATTTTACTCAAAATGTCTTTAGAAAGCACATATTAATGTTAGCCATTGTGTATAGGAGTGAGGCATACTCTAAATAAATCAATATACTCAAAGAATGGAGTTATGTATTTAATGTTCTTTTTAAAATAACAGAAAAAGTAAAAGTAATAAACTGTCCAAAAAATAATAATTTCACCATGATCCCAAACACACACAAGGTAAATGAGTTCCTGTCATATAATTATGTCATAAGTTTGACATAATTATAATTCTATGTAAATATAGTTTTTTATATACTCCATGGCCTTCATTTTGTTGATATATTGTTTTCAATTTATGATACTAAATAGCTAAATAATATTTAAGTAATTGAATGTGCTCAATAATTTAATCAGATCCACTTTAGGGTAGTATGTTGTTTATAATGTTTTGTTATTTAATATACCATTGCAATAAACATCTTTGGAGATAATAGCTTCTCCCCTTTTTTGCTATAAAAATGAATTATTGGGGGAATAACATGGGCATTTCCCCTTCTTGGCAACACTATTTCACAGTGGATTTTGGTTCTGGCAATGCATAATAGATTTGTTTGATGACCTTGCCTTTGGTACATGTTAACTAAATTTTTGAAATTACCTTAAATGTATATTTGTAAGACATACATTTCTCAATAACTTAGAGTCGATGACCCAACTCAGAATTTCTTTTTTCTTTTTTTCTTATTAATTTTAATGAGGTAACATTGATCAATCAGGGTACATAGGTTCAGAGAAAACATCTCCAGGTTATTTTGACATTTGATTAGGTTGCACACCCATCACCCAAAGTCAAATTGTCTTCTGTCACCTTCTATCTGGATTTCTTTGTGCCCCTCCCCTCTACCCACCCCCTCATTTCTCCCTTTCCCTCCTCTCCCTCTGTAACTACCACACTCTTCTCCATGTCCCTGAGACTCAGAATTTATTTTTTCAAGTCATGTTATTCTTAAGATTTATTCTTCTTCTTAGATACACATTAAGCAAAGCCAAGTCTTTTTGATCATTGAGGTGCTTTCAAGATTTCAAGATTACTATTAAATGCCAATAATCATCTAAGACTCCAGATGGAAGTGTAGAGAGTATAGAAGATATTTCTTAAAATATAGTATATTGCCTGAGCTGTGGTGGCGCAGTGGATAAAGAATCAACCTGGAATGCTGAGGTCCCCGGTCTGCAACCCTGGGCTTGCCTGGTCAAGGCACATATGAGAGTTGATACTTCCTGCTCCTCCCCCCTTTCTCTCTCTCTCCTCTTTAAAATGAATAAATTTTAAAAAAAGAAAAAAAATATATAGTATATTGATTTTTTATTTTTTGCCTAGTACTTAATATGAACTTATGATGTGATTATTTCCCCCTTTCTGAGAGAAAACCAAAGGTGCAAATTGCTTATTTGAGGGCTCTAGTGAATCAAGGTTTTACTCTCGAAAATGCAATTCTTTCTTTCCCAGCTGACATTTTAAAGACTTTTTAAGTATTCATATTACTAGATATTAAGCACTTCAGCAAAAAATTATCTTAATTTCCCAATTTGCTCCTTAAGACTTCTTGCAAGACATTTTTCAAATTCACCTACGGAGAGCAGACTGTCCTGCGCACTACACTGAATTGACTCAGGTAGTAGAAACATCTCTCTGTGATTGCAGAGCTCCCAGCACATGATAGACAAGTATGCCAGTTCATAACAGAATCATGGTAGATTTTCTGGATAAAGTAACTTCTAAAAAAGGAAATGTTGGCCCTAGCTGGTTGGCTCAATGGTAGAGTGTTGGCCTGGCATGTGGACATCCTGGGTTTGATTCCCGGTTTAGGGCACACAAGAGAAGCAACTATCTACTTCACACTTCCCCCTCTCGTGCCTCTCTCTCTCTCTTTCTCTCTCTCTCTCTCCCACAGTCATGGCTTGATTGGAGTGACTTGGCCTCGGGCACTGAAGATGGTTTCATGGCCTCCACCTCAGGTGCTAAGAAGAACTCAGTTGCTGAGCAATGGAGCAACACCCCTGATGGGCAGTATATCACTCAATAGTGGGCTTGCCAGGTGGATCCCGATCAGGGTGCATGCGGGAGCCTGTCTCTGCCTCCCTCCTCTCACTGAATAAAAAAAAATGGGGAAACGTTATGGGTCTAAATTATTTAAGTATTGATTATGAGTAAAACACAGGTGACTGCTTTTACATGTTATTAATGCTGCAACGGACACCCTTGAACATATTTCCTTACAAGTAGCAGAATATTTCTCTGCATAGATACATAGAAGTGGTGTTGCAGGCTGGTAAAAAGTGGACATTTACAATGATTTTCATCATCACTAGTTTTCTCTCCAAATGAGTTTAACCATTATTTTTTCATTGTCAAGATTCTTAATATAATCAGACTTTATTTTTTGCCTCTTTAAGACTTGTAAAATGGTATTGCATTATTGTTCAAATTTGCATTCCCTAAATACTGGTAGAATGGTGCATTTTCTCACCATAACATTTCCCTTTTCATTCTATTTTTATCACTTTCAGAGAAATGAAGTTCCTTTGTCTCTGTACCTCATTACCTGCCTCAAGAATTCTAGAGAAGCCTTAGGCCCTGCCTTCTTAGAATGTGGTCCTCAAAGACATCACTTCTGCAGGGTTGCAAACCAAGGAATTTGGAGTCAAATGTTGAGGTCATTCACAACAAACCATGTTCACCAAACCTGTCATCTTACCAACACTGCCTCTAGGTCTTAGATTAAATTTCTATCTTTAAGCAATGAAGACTGCCCTAGAGTATTATACAGTTATATATTGCCATGTGATATCTTAGTTCTCATTTAGGATTATATCAAAGGTTAACTGAGGCTTACTTAGGATTAAAATAGAATGGGGTAAAATGTTACCCAGAAGAAAGTGAAAGATATCAACTTTAACTAGATAATAAGCACCTTACAGTAGGAATTGTGTCTTACAATAATAGTAATAAAGTAATAGTTATTTGTGTGATGCCTATAATATATTATGGAGTATGTTAAACATTTTTATATATAATATTTCATTTACTTTCACAAAAATACAGTGAGATAGGCATTATCTCCATTTAACAAATTAGAAAACGGAATGTTTAACTTCACAGAACATCTTCATTAGAAGACAAAACCTAATTTTAAAAAATGGCAAAAGATTTGAACAGACATTTTACCAAAGAGGTATGGATGGCAAACAAGTGCATACGAAGATGCTGAACATTATTAGCCATTAGTGAAATGCAAATAGAAACCATAATGAGGTGCCATTACACATCTATTAGAATGACTTAAATTAAAATGACTGATGATGCACAGCACTGATGGCATATATCGCCATGGGGAAAACAAAATGGTAAAATCATATTGAAAACTCTTTGGCAGTTTCTTTTGAAGTTCAACATACACTTAACATATGACCCAGCCATCCCGCTACTAGGTATTTAGAAAAAACAAAATAATAATAAAGAAAGAAAAAAGAAAACATGTGCTCATGAAATAGACAGACCTGTGTACAAATAGTTGTGGTAGCTTTGTCCATAATCACCAAAACTGGAAACAATATGTAAGTCCATCAGCTGGTTAATGTACAAACAAATGGAATACTACTCAGCCAGGAAAGCATATGAACAAGTAAGACATTAAATAAGTATAAATCTGTAAAGCATCATGCTAAGTGAAAAGCCAGATACAAAGGTTATAATTTATATAATTTCACTTATATGACATTTGAAAAAGGCAAAACTAGAGGGACAAAATTAGATTAGTGGCCCTGGGGATCAGAGGAGACTGTTAACTACAAATAATCAACAGGGAACTTTTTGAGAAGATGGAAATGTCCTGTATTTTAGTTTTAGTGGTGATTATATGCCTGTACATATTTGTCAAAACTCATCAAACTGCACCCTTACAAGGGGAAAAATTTACTGTATATGAATTATATATTAATAAAGTTGACTTGAAAAAAATAGTTTCTGTGAGACACTGTTCTTAATCTTCTTATCTGAGTATTCCCAGCATCTTAGAATAGGGCTTGGTGCACATAGTAGGAATTCAGTATTAATGTTGAGTTAACTAAGAAGAAAGGTGATGTCTTGACCATGACAATAACATATTTTGCCTACGTTTCTCACTTTTTTAGAATAGGCCAGCCATGATCTCTCATGCCTGGCATCATTTCTGTAAGCTCACACTTATGGAAGTGATATTTCTGTGAAGCCGCCCCATGAGTAATTTCTGAGTAGGTATTAAAACACCCTCACGTCTCTGAGTTTAATATATTAATAAATGCACTGTTTTCAATAAGACATCTAAATTTGCATGCACCGTCCTACTTGTTATGTTCAGTACTCAATTTTTTAATGTTTCTTGGACACTAGCCAGTAAGTCTGAGTCCCTCGTTGGTTCATCTATTACTTTCTTGCCACAATAGATTTGGGTCTCCGCCAAGAAATAGACTAATATTGCATACAAAAACCCTATAATGCATATCCTGATCTTCTGATATTTTCTTTCTGACTAAGAGAGGGAAATACACACATATACACACACATTACACACACACAAATCCTATCTATACACACAATCTACTCAAGTTAGGTAAACATTTTTTATTGCTGTTATTAATATCGGATGACTTCTGTAATCCAAGTATTTGTCTGTCCATTTACATGATCCTCGCCCCCTGAGGATGAAAGGGAACAATGAGTTGTAAAATCTGATAATGATCAAAGATGATGCCTCTATGTGAATTAAAAAAAAAAAAAAGCCAAGATTGTAGGAATCCTCATTTCCACAGGAAGAGCACATTTTCTGCATTTGATTTGGCACATATTCAGAGTCTTAATTTCAATGATTTCAAAATGAGATGTTCTTGAAGAAGGGAAAGTTTCTGTGTTGGAAAGGAGGCACTTTTCCTCCCCCACCCTCATTTCCTTTAAAACATAAGCACATAACTAATGAACGCTATTAAAGGTATTTGTAGAAATAATTCTGATTTGTATCTGATGACTAACCTATTATTACACTTCATGGGCAGAGATTAATGGGAAATTCTTAAAGAATAAAGACTATAACAAGCTTTAGAAATATGTGTGGGCCCAGGATGTACCATGTGACCTCAGAAAGCCAAACCCTGGCTGTTAATATCCTTGACTAATGAACCAAGGCTACAGTCCGTGCTCTCAAAGTGTCAAGAAATAAGTAACTAGAGAGGTGACCTTTTAACATGCTTCTAAATGTAATTTTTAACAGAACAGTGTCAATAAGTTCAAAATCCCATATGCTTTTGATCTGATATGAAAGTATGATGCATCAATATCAGACAGCAAAAAGGAAGGAAAGAAGAAAGCTAGAGAAAAAGGATCTCAAAGAATAATCTACAACTATGACACTAAATGCCATTTCTTTTTTTAGATAGCTAAAAATATAAAAAATCCTGGTTCACTGTTTTAACATTATCATCACCATGAAAAAATAACTAATAATAATAACAGTTGCAGATTATTACTATTGATTTCCTTAATAACTGTTGTCATTGCCTAAGTTTGCAATATATTGTATAACCTAGAAACTATCCCCTCTCCTTTTCAGCTCCTAAGTTTTCCATTACTGAATTTAATTTTAGAATACAGACTCTGGTGTCCAATACACCTGAGGTCAGTTCCCAGCTTTGGCACTGACTGTGTGACTAAATACGTTGCCTAAGTTCTACTGAACCTTTCTTGTCATCTAGAAATTAAGGCCACTAATAAGATCTTCATGGGATCACTATGAAAATTAAATGAAAAAATAGGTGTCAATCTTTTGGCACAATGCCTGATGATTCAGAAGAGTTTTAGGTTGTTAGCTCTTATTAGATTGACTGCCAATATTAGTGTTGTTAGGATTACTTGAATTTCTTATATCATTTGAATGCCTATCATTCTCACCTTCCCCATTAGAGGGCCAACCTCTTGAATATAGTCTCACAATCCTCCCAGTACTCTTCATAGTGCCCAACATAGCACCTCAGTATGGCATATCCCATGTTTGCGCACTGGTGATTATGCTTCTTCACAATATCAAATATACACCTAATCTAATGAAAAACATCCAAAAAATAAAAAAAGAAGAAAAGTAAATATATGTACTATTGGAAATATTTGCCCTTATTTTTCATTTTATCTTTTAAACTAGGGATAATGTTGTTATTTAGGTGTGTCCAAGTTTCAGCAAACTTGTGTTTAGGCTGATAAACATGATATAAATATATTGAGGATGTCTATCTAAAAAAAATGGACTGACAGCCAAAGAAATGTCATTCCGTTAGTTCTGGAAAAATTCTGTTGTTCCAAATGGCTGGTCCCAATGTTAGAAGTATTTTGTATTTCATAATCTTCCTACAAAGTTCATCCTATAAACAATTCATGACTGTTTTCTCTTTCAACACCATTTGGATCAGCAAATGTTGATTGATGTCCTACTGGGCTAAATCCTTACTTTCAAGGAGGCTTGCAGCCTACAAGTGGAAAGGTATTTAATACAGTAGAGTAAGTACTAAGATGGAGCAGCTAATTCTTTCTGGAGAAGAAAAAGAGGATTGAACAGCGCTTTACAAATCTAGAATTGGAGCTGAGTCTGGAAGCATAGTTCATTCATTTCTTCAGCATAGCGTGAGTGACCCGATAGTGCAGTAGTGTGGAGCAGAACACTAGAACCGAACTGCTTATGTTTGCAACCTGGCTGTGCCACTGGCTATGTATGTGTCCTTCTGAGTCATTTTACCTTTCTGTGTGTTGGTTTCCTCACCCAGATAATGGAGATTATAATACAGTTTTCTTATGGTTTTGCTATTGGGATGAAATAAATCAAGTTCGGCAAGTGTTTGTGTGGTAAGCATCATAGAATTGTGTAGCAGATAAACAATCACATCTTCCCTTCCCTTGTGATCCTTCAGTTGATCCACACAGTAATCCTCACCCTCAAAGAGTGTATAGTCTCTTGAGGTTGGGGCATAAGAGGGGGGAGGTGGGGAGAAAGCAAACACAATAAATAAGCAGTTATAGAAGGACTGTGGAAACAGGACCATGCAGAGCAGGGTTAGAGGATCAGGTATGTGAAGCAGAGGGCAAGGCTGCAGTTTAAAATGAGATGGTCAGTCAGGCTAGCCCTCAGGTGGGTGAGTGAAGTCAGCCTGAGAGTTACTCTGGTTGGTTTTTTCCTCTACTTTAGGAGTCTTGAAGTTGAAGGGATCCTTCCTAATTCTTGAACTTTACTTAGAGAAAAAATTTCACCAAACTCTCAGGCCTCCAGAGCTCCTCGACATAAAGGCAAGGTAATCTGTCTCTCCAAGATGAACTAAAAAGGCCATTTCATTTGGAATAGTTTTTTTAAAAAATAGACATATTGTTAGGAGGTGAGGAAAGGAAGAACAGTGGGAAAGGAGGGAAACAAAACATTCTCTAGAACTTCCTGAGAAATGAGAGGAAAGGACTTCTCTGAGCCTCACGTAGACAGGCCAAGACTTGTGTCCATCTTTGCTCATTTCTCTCCTGGCAGAGCTTCATCACCCAGAGCTTAACGTGCACCCATTGTGGGTGGGTGTGTCTAGCTTGAGGCAGAGCCAGTTCTGCTGGGCCTACTAAAACACATTCTTCTAATCATAAAAGAAAAATTGGATTTGAGGGAATATGTTTTGAAAAAATCTGGAGGTCCTGAAAATAAATTTTCTTAGATCTAGAGGCAGAGAGATGTTAAGAGGAGAAAAAGTGATATATCCTCTTTGTCCTTACCAAACTGGTACATAAATAGTTACGGAAATACTCAGTTACTTCTCATTCACCCTTTTTAAAGAGTGGGCTGATAACAACTAATAAAATGAAGGATTACCTACCATTAGTACTACTTTTAAGTGAAGAAATTCTCAGTGACCAAGCATTCTTCCAGAACCCTTGTAAAAATCTTACAAGAAATCTCCTTGTAAGAACAGGGCTTCATAGTTTTGAAGTTTTATTCAGCCATTTTTTTTTTCTTTTGACTCTTGAAGAATACCACCCAAACAGGTTAACAAACCTAGATCATTAACTTGATCATCTCCCATTATCATGGACAAGTATTTGAACTATTATACTATTTTGAAGCTATGTTGAATGCTTTACATGAATCGAAAGAAATGTTTGTCAGACCAGTGGTGGAATATTTCACTTACTTGCTGATTTCCTGTGAACACCTTTGAAAATCAAGTCCATCAAAGCCACCTGGTTATTCAACCGAGGTGCCATCTACATGTAGTCTGTATGCATCACAACACAGGAATCCTCTGGGCTAGGTTTCCTTTACATATGTCTTTCTTCCAGGGTTTAGTGTAGTTCATTTTAGCTCAAAGAACCATTTAGCCTCTGGAGATAAAATTTGACTTGAAGATGTTTCCTGTCTTCAAGCTGTTTTTAGTCCGTCAATGGAAACAAACATGTGCATAGGTAGAGTGCCTGGCACATTGCGGGTGATCAAAAAATGGCTCATAAATAGCAAACAATGGGGAAAAAATGAATAAATGGGCAAAGCAGTTGGCTGACTGGATTTTTTTTTTTTTGTTATCTATAGGAATTGGTTCTCACTGTGTTGTCACCCTTGAGGCTTGGGGTAATTGTTTCATTGCTAAACAAGCTATTTCGTCCCCCTGATTTGCCTCTATTACTGCAAAAAATTAGCTCACTGAAAGGAAGCACTATTCTGTTCAAGAGCATGGTTCTGGTTGTCTCACTGACATCTCTGCCTTACGCACCTAAAACACATGGATGGCAGCAGAAGCATCAGTGCCATGCATAGCCACTTGGTTGTCATGCCAAAGGCATCATAGGGTTGTTGATCCTTGCTGTTAATGCTTTCAGGGGAAAAAATACACAAGGCACTTGAAACACTACCTTTGGGGCAATCTAATTGTGAGTTAGATAACTAAAATACCAGTAAATGAATGGAAATATTTATGATTTGTATTTGAATTCACATTTGAAAATGTACAGGTAAAATACAACCAATGAATCTTTTGAAAAGAAATGATTTCATTGTTGCTACCCATGATCTAGCTACATGTGCATAAGACTAAGCATGCTCCAGTGAAGATATTTTATATTCTCTCTCTCCTTGCTACATTTATATACAACTATATATCCATCAAATGAGGTAGTTGAAGGAAGAAGCAGGAGAAAGAGCATGCTTACATAAATAGTCAGAAGTAGTTTATTTATTAATTGAGTTTATTACACAAGCATTTACCAAGTACCCACCTCGAACAAGGCATGAAACAGCAATTAAAAAATCCCAGTCTCACATTTCAACTTCCTATTGAACATGTTCTAGTCATTCTGACTTTAACAGGTTCCAAACTTGGTTATGTCCCATTGCTAATTTTTAACCCCAAACTTCTGCTTTTAGGCCTAGGCTCAGCTAATCTTACCAGCATTTTTTATGTCACTCAATTTTTAAAGAATGCTTATAAAAAAAAAAGAATGCTTATAATGATTTCTGATACCTTCTGTTATTCAAGATGTCGAGAACATAAGCTTTTAGAAATCATCTCATACATTTTTCAAAATCATACCCTACCTTCCTTTGCTCTCATATCTTGAAAGGCAATGTGGTGCTGAGATTAGAAGTTTACAGTCTGGATATGAATATGGACTCAGTATGACTGGTCCTGCCCCTCAGTAGCTGTGTGACTTTCAGAAAACTACTTAATCTCAATGAGTTTATGCCCCATCCATAGAATAGGGGTAACAATTGTATCTACTTCATAGGGTAAGTTATCTCAGAAGGTATTTGGCATCTTCTAAAAGGAGGAGGAAGGTAAGCAGTGTACCAGTTTGAATAAATAAAAATTTATTATCCCTTGCAATAAGAATTAATTAACTCAGCAGTTCAATAATGTCATCAAAAGCCCAGGTTCTTTCTGTCTGCTCTCCCACATGGTCAGAATTTTGCCACAATTTACAACATCACATTGGAGCATGAACATATCCAGCAGAAGGAGCTGTCCAGCCCAGTATCTTCTTACAAAAGTGAAGAAACATTTTTCAAAAGCTCCCAGCAAAATTCCCTTCACCTCATATGGCTCAGACTGTGTCATTTGCACAGCCCTCAGCCAATCACTAGCAAATTAAGTGGATTTTCCCAAATTGTCTTATATTAATCAGGATTTATTTTGGAACTGGAGAACTTGGGTTCCCATGAACTGAGAAGTGGATGCACAAATACAACCGGAAGTCCATTATTGATTATGGGGTGAGAGTTGGGCTGTTGGGCAGGGCAGCAATAGTGACCACAGTAAGTATGTAGTTGTAAGTCAGGTCTTCATTGCTTCTGGTATGGATGACCGCAATAGCCTTCTAATTAGTGCACTTAACTCTGCTTCCTTCCCTCCCTAATCCTTTTTGCACAATGTTGCCTAATCTTCCTACAATACAGGCTTGATGCCTCCATAAACTTTTCCTTGGCAGTCTGTATACATGACAAAATACCAATTCTTCATCATTGTACAATAAGACTTTTATACAACAACACAAAATTATCTTCCGGCTTCATTTCCTGATGCCTATATTTTTCCGTCTACCCAATACACACATAGGCGTCCTACTATCTCAGCTATACAAATGTGCCAGCAACTTCCACATTTCCAAGCCTTGTGCCTGCTTTCCCTTTGACTTAGAATACTGTCCCTCTTTATCTAGTTGATAAAATCTTATTTATCTTTCAACATACTTTTACGACTACCTTCATTCTGAGGCCACCGGCTGAATTTGTCACCTTCTCCTTAGTGTGGCATCATAATGTCCCCAGAAGAGACACTAGAGAGAGCTCCTCTGAAGAAACTAAGCTCAGAGAGAAAAACAGCTACCATAGAAAGCTTTCCATCATTATTTGAGTTTTTATTTTTTTTAAAATATTTTATTGAATTCATTGGAGTGACATTGGTTAATAAAATTATTCATGTGCACAATTCTACAATCCATCATCTGTCTATTGCTTTGTGTGTCCACCACTCCCAGTCTCCCTCCAGCACTGTTACCCTCCTCCTACCTTCCTCTACCTCCTCCACCTCTTTTCCCTCCTGCAATCCCCACAGGGTTGTTTGAGTCTATAAGTTTTATGCTCCTTGATTAACACTTTCACCTTTTTAAATATGTACAGTAGATCACATTAAGTTAATTTATTTAAATGTAAGAATAATACATATTTGTTTACATATAAATGCATATGTAAATAAACATCAAGTTAAATATGAGAATAATGTTACCTACCTAATAAAGTTGTTGGGGTTACATGAGATAGTAAGTACAAAGCATACAATTTTGAGATAAAAATAAACAAATAAATGTTATTTGCCCTGATATCCTTTTACATTTCCCCCCGCCTTCACCTGCTCATTTATGAAACAAATATTTAATTGCTTACTCTATACCAGGAACTGCACTAGAAGTCTATGAACAAGTGATTCAGAGTGTCAGTCCAGTGGAAGAGACTGGGTAAGCAAGCGTCATTAAGACTGCTCCCTAACAGTTGAGACTCTTAAATTATAGATGAATTATAAATTACTGTATATATGATGTATTCCAGGAAGGAAAAAGTTTTTGTTATACTTTCTTACTAATATGAATTTGTGTAATGCTCATTGCTACTAGGTGTCAGCAATCTAAAGACAAATAAAAATCACTATGGGAAATGTTTTCTGTTTTTATGAATGACTACCAATTTAAGGCTAAAATATTCAATAATTTCTCGAGGGAGAGTATTATGCTATGTGAAATAAGTCAGACAGGGAAAGACAAATATGGGAAATAATACAATAATTAATAATGTAAGAATAAGCTGTTTTGCATACTCACAACTGTAGACCTACTTTTTCCCTACCCTGTATATATCTCAGTTATTAGATCACAGAAATATATATCTTCAAATATAATTCTGTTAAAATACTGACATTCTCTGAATGAGAAAATAGTCCCTGAATGGAAAATTTGTTCACTTTAATAAGTTTATTGAGTTTTTAAAGACAGTTCCTTTTTAAAAAAATACTATTTGATGATTAATGATACATTGATTGAAAATTAACAGCTATCTTGTTTATACAATTTATTTAAAGGGCTGTTAAGCCCCAAGCTATGATTTAAAAAATGATATAGGCTCAGTTTAGCATCGTTACACTAGACAGCTCAGCCAATGGCAGTACAGAAAAGTAAATACTACTTCATCAACAAAACACAGGATGTTAACTGACAGCTGGCAGAGTCCAAAATCAGATATTTCTGCAGACAAGTAACTGACTACTCTAGCCCTGCTTCCTTCATTCATGCTTCTGGAAAAGAGAATAGAGAAGGGTTGGTGTGACTCTGAAACATAAAAGAAAAAAATTGCCAAGTGTGTGCGTGTATTTGTAGTCTTAGTGTGTAGAAAATAAAGGCTATAGTTATTATTATTTATCCCAAACTTTTTGAAGGATATGTGTGAAATTTAGTCAAGTGGAGAGGTTTAACTTGGATGCTCTGACACCAGGTACTCAGGTTTTAACAAACAGAATGAGAGGAGTCCAAGTAATTTGTATGGAAAATGTAACTACTGTATAAAATCCATGCTAGAGTATTTTTGCATTTATGTAGAGGAATGACATATGAATTAAGTAATTTCACCCAAATGTTTTTTTCAGATTTTTAAAGTTTCTCTTCTTCTATTTAATCTCTGATTAGTTCAGCTAATCACAGGAAATGCTCACCTAGTGGGAAGCACAGGGAGGAAAACATTTTTTAATTTTTGTTTTTGTTTTGCTTTTGTTTAGATTTAGGATTTTATTTGTTACACACCACTTTAATTCCAATACTTCATCACAATCTTCTCCACCCTACCCCATCCGTCTTTCCTTACCCCTCAACATAAAGAAAAAGTACTAAAAGAAGAGAGAGAGAGAGAGAGAGAGAGAGACAGACAGAGAACAGAAAAAAAGAACTAGAGATAGAAGGGAAAGACCAACCATTTAATATGTTTGCCTATATGGCATCTACCTTTGAACCTTCCAAATGCAACTTCATACATTGTCTTTTGACATTATGCAGTTTGGAATCCTGAAAGCTCTCAGTTTAGACAACTAAATTATTGCTTGTCAATTTAGCTTGGAATGAAAGACAGGTGTTTTGTTTCACAGTAACACGCCGTTTAGAGCTTACATTGGCTCTAAATCCAATCCCAGCTTCTTGTTGTGGGCTGGCATTGAAGTGTACCACAGTAGAAATCATCAGTCAGGGCCCCAACAGTCAATCCACACAAGATCCTGGTTTCTCTGGATGGGCACGCCTAATGCTATTTAAAAGCAATTGAGATAAAGATGCCTTTAAGCTCCAAAGGTTAGAGCTCTTGCTGATATTCCACAATCATTTTGCCTCCAACAAAAAACTAAGCTAAGCAGAGTTGAAAACCACTATTAGCCTTTTTAGGAACCAATGAAATGTTTTAGTTAATGGTTCATTAAGGCTGTGTTTTAATTTATTAAAGTTATCAATTTTTTTACATTAAAATTTTTTTCTTTTTTATTAAATTTATTGGGATGACATTATTTAATAAAATTATATAAGTTTCAAGTGTACAATTCTATAATACAGCATCTGTATATTATATTGTGTGTTCACCACCCCAAATCAAGTCTCTGCCCATCACTGTCTATCCCCCTTATACCAGGGGTCAGGAACCTATGGCTCGCAAACCAGATGTGGCTCTTTTGATGGCTTTTATTAAATCTTTAATTAAAAAAATAGTGTTAAAAATATAAAACATTCTCATATATTACAATCCATTCATTTCCTACTGCTCATGTTCATGGTTGCTGGTGGCTGGAGCCAATCACAGCTGTCCTCCGGGACAACACCAAATTTTTATTGAATAATGCGTAACGTACACTGGTCGTAGTATGGCTCTCTCAGCCAAAAAGTTTCCCGACCCCTGCCTTATACCTTTTTCTAGCTCCCCACCCCCTTTTTCCTCTGATAATTATCATACTGTTTTCTGTATCTATTAGTATTTTTTTTTACTTTTTCTTGCTTAATCCTTTCACATCCTTTAACCAGCCCTGCAACTCCCCTTCCCCTCTGTCAGCTGTCAGTCTATTCTTTATGAAGTCTGTTTATATTTTGATTGTTAGTTCATTTTGTTCATTAGATTACACATATGTGTGAAAATCATATGTTACTTGTCTTTTTCTGACTGGCTTATTTCACTTATTTTCTGGGTCTATTGGTGCTGTCACAAAGGGTAAGATTTTCTTCTTTTTTACAACCAAGTAGTATTCCATTGTATAAATTTATTACTCATCTATTGATAGGCACTTAGGCTGCTTTCAAATCTTGGCTATTGTAAATAATGCTGAAATGAACATAGGAGTGCATATATTCTTTTGAATTTGTGTTTCGGGTTTCTTTGGATATATTCCTGGAAGTGGAATCACTGGGTCATAAAGGCAGTCCCATTTTTAAGTTTTTGAGGAAACTCAATACTGCTCTCTACAGTGGTTGTACCAATTTGCATTCCCACCGACAGTGTACAAGGTTTCCCTTTTCTCCATTCCCTCACCAACACTTGTTGGTTGTTAATTATTGCTGACAGTCATTTTGACAGGTGTGAGATGATATCTCATTTTAGTTTTATTTGCATTTTTCTAATGATTAGTAATGTTGAGTATCTTTTTATACATATATTTGGCATCTGTATGTCCTCTTTGTAGAAGTGTTTATTCAGGTCCTTTGTCTTAAATAGGTCATTTGTTTGTTTGCTTTGGTGTTGAGTTTTATAAGTTCTTTATATATTTTCTATATTAAACCCTTATTAGATGTATCATTCGGGATTATCTTCTCCCATTTAGTGAGTTGTCTTTTCATTTTGTTGATGGTTTCTTTTGCTGTGCAAAATTTTAGCTTGATGTAGTCCCATTTATATTTTCTTTTGTTTCTCTTGCCCGGGGTGATATATCAGAAAAAATATTGTTATGAGAAATGTCTGATCTTACTGTCTATGTTTTCTTATAGAATTTTTATGGTTTTGAGTTTACCATTTAAGTCTTTAATCTACTTTGAGTTTATTCTTCTGTATTGTGTAGGAAGGTAGTCTAGTTTCCTTTTTTCTGCATGTATCTGTCCAATTTTCCTAAAACCACTTATTGAATAAACTATCTTTACTCCATTGTATGTTTTTGTCTTCTTTGTCAAATATTAACTGACCTTAAAGGCATTTATTTTCTGGGGTCTCTATTATATTCCATTGACATATATGTCTGTTTTTATGCCAGTACCATGCTGTTTTGATGACTATGGACTTGCAACATAGTTTGTTATCAGGTAGTGTGATTCTTTCAATTTTGTTCTTCTGTTTCAAGATTGCTTTTGCTATTTGGGGTCTTTCTGTGTTCCATATACATTTTTGGAATATTTACTCTAGTTGTGTAAAACACATCATTGGTATTTTGACAGGGATTACATTGAATCCAAAGCTTGTTTTGGGTAAAATGGACATTTTAATGACGTTAATTCTTTCCATCCACGAACATGGTATATACTTCCATGTTTATTCGTATTTTCTTTAATTTTTTTTTCAGTGTCTTACAATTTCTGACTACAGGTCTTTTAAATCCTTGGTTAATTTATTCTTGGGGTTTTGTTGTTGTTGTTGTTGTTTGTTTTTGTTTTATTTTGATGTAATTGTAAATGAAATTGTTTGCTTAATTTTTCTGATAGTTCATTATACGGTATAAAAATGCAACTGATATTTATTTTGTAACATGCTACTTTACATTTACATGTACTAATTCTAGCAGTTTTTTTGGTGGACTATTTAGGGTTCTCTATATACAGTATCTTGTCATCCACAAAAATGAATTTTACTTCTTCTTTTCCAATTCGGATGCCTTTTACTTCTTCTTTTTGTTTGTTTTTGCTAGGACTTCCAGTACTATGTTGAATAAGGGTGGTGAAAGTGAACATTCCTGACTTGTTTCAGACCTTAAGAAAAACAATTTTGGTTTTTACCCATTGAGTATGATGTTGGCTGTGAGTTTGTTATATATGGCCTTTATTAATTTGAGGTGTGTTCCCCCTATTCCCACTTTGCTGAGAGATTTTATTATAAATAGGAGCTAGATTTTACCAAATGCTTTTTTTATCTATACATGTGATCATGTGGTTTTTATCCTTTATTTTTTTAATGTGGTGTGTCACATTCATTGACTTGCAGATATTGTACCAATCATGCATCCCTGGGATAAAATCTACTTTAGTATGATATATAATGTTTTTAATATATTGTTGGGCTCAATTTGCTAATATTTTGTTGAAGATTTTAGCATCTATGTTCACTAGGGATATTACCCCATAATTTTCTTTCTTTGTAGTGTCCTTATCTAGAATAATGCCAGCCTCATTAAATAAGCTTGGGGTTTTTTACTCTTCTTGGATATTGTGGAATACTTTGAGAAAAATAGGTATTAATTTTTCTTTGAATGTTGGGCAAAAATCTACCTATGAAGCCATCCAGTCCAAGATTTTTGTTTGTTGGGAGTAATCAAAAACCTTCTAACAAACAAATTACTGCTTCACTTCCACTAGTTGTGCTATACTTAGTCAAATTTTCTGATTCTTCCTGATATAGTTTTAGAGGATTGTATGTTTCTAGGAATTTATCCATTAGGTTTAAATTGTATAATTTCTTGGCAAATAGTTGTTTGTAATATTTTTCTTACAATCCTTTGTATTTCTTTCATGCCAGTTGTCAATTCTCTTCTTTCATTTTTTATTTTATTTATGTGGGTCCTCTCTCCCTATTCCTTGAATCTGGTTAAAGCTTTGTCATTTGAAGAGTTATCTATTTTTATTTTTTATTTCAAAAAGATAATGCAGTGGCTCTTGTCTTAAAATGAAATTTTCCACAAGTACATATATATTTGTTACTTTGATTTGGAAAGCGTAATGTAAAAGGTCCAACGGAATGGCTAAAGTGATCTCATTCAAATTGAAATATAAAATTTTTCTGTATATCTTTATTTCTCCCCCTTTCTTCACTCTGCTATAGTTTTTACCATATCTAGCATCATCTATTCTAAAATATGCAATAGTAAAAGCCAGTCTCATACTTATTTGCAGGGTATAAGGGAACTCTCAGCAAATTTAAGGAATTCAAACCATAATTCTAAGAATGTTTTACATTGTTTGTCTCCTATAGTGGAAAGTGAATAGTGGGGATATTATTTAATTTTTGGGACTAGTATATACATAGATCTCATAATACTGTTAATAATCCAATACACTATTAATGTTTGGATGTTTTAAGGTAAAAGAAGCCTTATTCTTATATCTACCTGAACTTCATCACCATTTTGAAGTTGAGGTTAAGTAACTTGACTAGTATCAAATATCAAAATAGTTCATGGCAAAGCCAGGATTAGATCCAGCTATTCTGATTTAAGAATGGGTTCTTATCCAGCATATTGTATTGAGTTGAATTTTTTATGCAAAGATACTTAAAACTCTTTGGAAGGATCCATGAATCTTTATGATCAAGTCTTAGATCCTTTGTAGACATGCAAAGTTTCAGTTAAAATTTAATTCATAGAATATTATATTCACATATTTATCATAGTTTTTATATAAATTTAGTCCAACTTTGATTTTAGAAGTCTTTTTTACTATTTTTTCTGAAAATGCTGTAAAAAGGTTCTACATATATGAGCTTCAATAAATTAGTACATTATTTTCAACAGATCTGTAGAACATCTTGAAGAATAAAAGCACTATCTTATTTATTATCATTCTTTCAATGCCCAACATAAAAAGTCCCTAATGGGTATTTGTTGAATGTCTAATTTGATTCAGTTTTTTAATCCTGTATTACCCATAATTCATCTGACTAGCTATAAACTATATTAATTTATCTGGGCTAAATTGCCTACTAACCAACCAAATTGTTATTAGTTCATCTTTGCTTTAATGTTCAGCTAGCAATAAGGGGATCACTCAGAGGCATGCCCTGACCAAATCTCTTTTATTTGATTCTAGACAGAGATATAATTAAGAATATTTCAGTGTTCTTAAACTTTCAAAATTTTTTTATATTGAGATAGAAAAAATGTCTGATTTGCAGTTTTTAAAATAAGTTACCAAGTGTGTTTTTCATGTTTCATATTTTCATGTTAAAATCCATATGTAAATAGAAGGACATTAAGAACAGTAATGATAACTATAACAGATAGTAACTCTGAAGTTTTCTGTGTATTCTGGGGTTAAAGTAAGGATTTGGGGGCAATTCTTAACAAACAGATAGAAAGAGTCCTTCAGGTTCTAGGGCAAATGACTCAAGACATAAAGCATGCAGTAATTGACACCGAGGGTATCCCTATTGGCCTTTCGCTCATACTCTGCCTATTAAAAAAAAACAAAACTTCATTCAAATGAATGGTTGACAATGAAATAGAAGTTTCATCACATTGCCCTACTCGTGACCTCAAAGCTGACCTCCAGATCACCCCTCCATCAAATATTAGAGGATTCACTGAATGCAGTTTTCAGCTAGATTCAGCTGAGTTTTCTGAAGAGAAAGCCAGAGTATTATATTTTTAGTGCTTGTTTTTTAACTCTATAGTTGAGGGTCCCTGTGGCATGATTAGCTTGAAGATATCATCAATTTATCAGTCTACTGCCAAGAGTTTTTTCATCTTTTATTTTCCAGATATCTTCTAAGCAGTTAGGATCATGCTATCTACTTTTTTTTTTTTTTTTTTTTTTTTGCATTGAAGAAGAGTCATATTATTGAACTTCTCGGGCAAGTAACCCATGAGCCAATTTTAGAATTTATCTGGGTAAAAGGTAAGTGAAGAGGTTAGGACTAGAACCCAAAGAGACAGTATGTGTGGGTGAAATTTTAGCCTGACTTTTTTTTTTTTTTTTTTGCTTATTAAAGGACATATCAATTAACTGTTCATGAAATTAACTGTTAGAAGGAATCAATCAGGTCTAAATGTTATATAGTACATGCTTAACCAAATTGTTTTTCATAGCTTTTTAATCAAACTTGTTTTTATTTGACATTTTTAACATTTGAAGACTATAAAAAAATCACACAAGCAAAATGAAAATCAATTAGTTTATTAAATAGTGCAGCCAAAATTACTCTATGGTATTATAAAGATTAGTTGATTTCTTGCCTTTTTACCATGAACATTTAGTTTCTTGAGGTCTCTGAAACCAACTCTACCAATAGTATTCAAAGGATTGAATAAGGTTTAAATATATTTGTCCTGCTACTTTTGTGTCTACAAATGGAGCTTAAATTTAAATTAATTGAAAATGTATAATTTCATTATGCGTATTCTAACGTGTACAACTGTTGTCATGCAAAATGGCCTGTGACTTTTTTTTTTTTGGCATTAAAGAAGTACCATATTCTTATTCAAAAATATTGAAAACAATGGCTTGAATCAATTGACAATTTATTTCAGCCTTTTGTCATTATGCCATAAGTAATGTCTGACTTTCCTGCTCAAGAAACTGTCTCTGACAAATAGTCACTTTGGGGACTTTCTAAACATAAAACTCATTTTGTTCTCTTTGACCTATAGGCCTTGAAATACCTCTGAACAACCTCTTGATTATCTTTAGGGGCTGTAGAGATGTGTTAGGCATCCTGATTATGATTTTGTGGTCATGTGGCACTTATGTTTGAATGGAATATTTCATCAACTTAATGAATGCTAAATTCACCAAAAAGTTGTTTTTATAACATAAAGATAAACCATTAAAGTTGTATTCACCAGTTCCCACAAGATGAAGTCAACATTTATTCAAATAATATTTAAGGTTCATCCCAATTTCATCTTGATCTACCAGCACTTTATACATTAGAGTAGATGTTGATAGACTTTTTTTGTAAAGGGTCAAACACTAAGTATTTTAGACTGTGTGAGCCATACAGTCTCTGTAGCTACCATTCAACTCTGCTGTGCAGTGAATAGGGAGACACAGATAGTAGGAAAATGAATGGGAATTGCTGTGTTCCAATAAAACTATTCATGGAAACTGAAATTTAAACTTCAGGTAATTTTCACATGTCACAAATTAGTATTCATTTGATTTTTATGTCAACCAATTAAACGTTTTTAAAAATATTCTTAGCTGGTGACTTGTACAAAAATAGATGGTGATCTGCATCTGGCTTGTGGGCTGCACTTTGCTGAACCTTTCACTATAGCCCTGGAGAATTTCATCTTTTTCTGAACATGTCCTGGGTTTCTATGCTTCCCTGTTTCCCCTTCTATAGTTCTTTGGCTTACATCTTTGTGGTGTTTGTTTGTTTGTTTGTTTGTTTGTTTAACTAAACATTCTTCTTGCAAAGCTGAGCTCAAGCTTCCTATGTGAGAAGACTTCCATGATTATAACTCACTGTTCCATGTCAAATCAAAGTCTTATTCCACTGGATTCCAATTGTACTTTGTATGTTCCTGTTATAGGGACAGTGCAAAAATAAATGAACTTAGAAGCAATTTCTAAATATTTCTTCAATAAATCAATAAATGAGTGAATGAATGAATGATGGAGACACAGATAAATGACTTGTACCAAAATTGTTTACGAAGCTATTTTCACAGCCTGAATATTAACTCCACATGGGCAGCTAGTTAGATTCATCTTTCAATTCCCAAGGCCTGAAAAGTGTTTGGCATGTGGTAATATTTTAGTAGATTTTTGTTGAGTTGATATTTTGAGGCAAAATCTCAAATACACACCCATGGAGAACAGATTTCATTCTTTATGGACATTCTTACATTTCTGGATTGAAATAGTTCCATCTGATTCCCTACAAAATTGCCATACTTAGACCCTTAAAGCTCACTTGAAGTTACAAACATTGGCTTCCCTGTCGCTACTGGTAGACACGTGCTTGTTTATGTTTTGCTAATTAAAATTAATCACCCTCGGTCTCTCTTCCCTTCAAGGGCATTACTTCCCATTAACTTCAATGAAGCTTGTTTGACTTCAATGGAAGTTTTTTTTTTTTACCTGCATAGGGACAGTGAGGAATCAGGACAAATATCTTTAAGGCTGTCATTTGTCACCATGAACAAAAGAAAGAGATTCTTAGGCAGGAGGCTCTGTGGCACACTTCATATACCTCTCTTAATTCTGTTCTTGCTGACAACCCGTGACTGCCACATAAAAGGGAGCATCAGAATTATAATTGAATGGTTCTGAAATATCAGAGACAAAACCTCTGAAAAGGAGGTTCACAAACTTATTCTTTGGCAAGGTTAGTGATTTGAGTAGCTACAAACGGCCAGAATGCTGTTGACAGCATTTCCAATGCATAGATAGCACTTCAAGTTGGTATTGAATAGGAAAGCATGGTAGCTTAACTTTATTCCACCAGCATGCAGTTCCTTGACAACCCTCAGTGTTTAGAACACCCCTGAGAAACAAAGTTAAAAAGGAAAAAAAGGCATCTGAACAACCACAGCGATATCATAATATCCATGCCCCAAATTTTAGCATTTTATTCATTCTATATTTCACACAGAGTATAAGATATTGGGAGTGCTTAGAAAAATTGGGGTTCCAATCTGGTGCAAAATTTCACATTCTTAATGTTCTTTAGACAGCAGAAATTATGTCAAGCTAGGCTTCTTGTTTTTACACTGTTACTTATTATCATAAAAACAGCATAGTATTCCTTTAAAGATGATCGTTATAGAATCCTCACCTTAATTATACCATATAACACTGCTCCTACTATATTTTTATAACTTCTTCTATTGAGGTATAATTGACATGTAACATTACATTAGTTTTAGGGGTGCATCATGACAATTTGATATTGGTATATATTACAAAATGATCACCATAGTAAGTCTAATTAACTTTGTAGATCTAGTTTACTAGTTTAGTCTTTATAGGACTATTTACCTACTGATGTTTAAATGAAACAATATATTCAGAATCTCCAGCTCTAAACTTTGACATTCAGTTCTTTCTTTGCATCCTATGTCTTTGGAATTATTAGCTGAATATCTGGGAAGCCAGTCAGCAAAGGGTCAAAGGAAAACCCATATTCACAAAGAAGTGAATGACAGTGCAAGGAAAAAAATGAATATTTATTGAATTTCAAGTCCTATACCTGAAGCTTTTTATAATATATCATTTAAATGTCCTAATGGTCCAATAAAGAAGTTGTTACTGTCTGCATTGATATTTTGTTTGTTTGTTTTATTTTGTTTTGTTCTGAAGTTAGAAGCAGGGAGGCAGTCAGATCCCCGAATGCACCCAACTGTGATCCATCCGGCATGCCCACTGGGGGGCAATGCTCTGCTCATCTCGGGAGTTGCTCTGCTGCAGCAGGAACCATTCTAGCACCTGAGGCAGAGGCCATGGATCCGTCCTCAGCGCCCAGGGCCAACTTTGCCAGGGCCAATGGAGCCTAGGCTGTGGGAGGGGAAGAGAGAGAGAGAAAGAAAGGAGAAAGGGAAGGGTGGAGAAGCAGATGGGCAGTTCTCCTGTGTGCCCTGACCGGGAACCAAACCTGGGACTTCCAGACGCCGGGCCGATGCTCTACCACTGAGCCAACTGGCCAGAACCCCCTGCATTGATTTTTTTTTATAATTAAAAAGTTAACAGTAAAAAGGACTATTCCCTAAACCATTTTCATCCCCTACTTGTTTTATTTAGTTTATCTCCATTTAAACAAAATATGTGTTCTTACCTGAAATTCCATCATGAAAGTTAGCCTTTTAGTTTAAGACACTGTCTCTGCAAAAGTCTTCTACTAATGTGAACATTACCTAGGTCAGATGGAACACTACTACATTACAATGCACTGAAACTTCAATAGGAATCAAGTAATCAGGATAAACCAGTGTTGCCTTTGAGAGAAAAATGGTAACTGGGACTCTGAGAGAAAAAAAACAACTAGATCTTAGATGCAGAAACCAGAGCAACCCAGGTACTTGGGGTCCTAGTCCTCTTGGAGTAATGTGTGTAGGCTGTGGTGGGGACTGCACAGATAACACAGCATCCTGAATACGGAGTGTAAAATCCAATTCCACCTGTGTCTCAGTTCCGATGAGGTCAAAGAGCATTGCAGGAAACATGAAACTATCTTCTAAATCTCTCCCACCCTCCAAAAAACCAAAAGATCTTTTGCCTTCAATGGTATTGACTTTCCAGTGGAGCAGCAGATAAGCATTGTGTAGGCTTCAAGGCAGGCAGGCACTCCATGGCAAGATGGAGAATTATAATATCAGTTACCATAATCAATCTAAAGCCTGAAGCTAGCTTTGGATGAGAGGCCAAGCCAATATTTCCATCAAAGAATGAGATATTCCTATTGGCAATGGTTTCCAGCTCCATTTCTCAGATCTGGAGAGAGGGGCTCTCTGGATATTTCTTATTGTTTTAACTTTTGTTTGTTTGTTTTATCGTTTTTCCTCATAGAGTAGCTTAGCAAACCTCCTTCTAACATCTTCTGCCTCTGATGCCCATGTAAATGTAGCAGTATCTCCTATATCCCTGGTCATCAAACTGTGGCTTGCGAGCCACATGCGGCTCTTTGGCCCCTTGATTGTAGCTCTTCCATAAAATACCATGTGTGGGCGCTACCTCGATAAGGAATGTACCTACCTATATAGTTTAAGTTTAAAAAATTTGGTTCTGAAAAGAAATTTCAATCGTTGTACTGTTGATATTTGGCTCGGTTGACTAATAAGTTTGCCGACCACTGCCCCATATGAATGGTTCTTATATAAGTTCTCTCTCTATAGATTATATCTATCTATCCAGAAGCAGATATATTATCTTGTACAGTGCTACTTTAGGTAATAGTTAAATATACAAATCCCTGCATGCTAGAACCTATGCCTACTAAGTGAGAGGCTCAGCAGTCTGCATATTTAACATTATGGTGATCTCGCTGCTTAAAGACCATCACCACCAGAACTGCTCTTCTTAGAGTATTTACCACATAGAACATGGCACTTGGGGAAACGACACTCAATAAAATTTTATAAACTGATTGAATAAATAAATCTCAGAGTTATTGTAACACCAAATGGCCAAATTATTCCTCCAGCATCCATCCAGTTAGTCCTTAAAGTCTTCTGACTTTACCTCTATGAGAATCTTGAATTATCCGCTCCTCTCCATTTTCCTTCTGCTATCTTAATTGAGGTGCTCTTCGTCTCTTCCCTGAAGAAATTCTATAGCTCCTTAATTAATCTACTTCTCCAGAGCCTCTCCCATTGTTATTCAATTCTTAAAGTTTTGTGTTCTGCCAAAGGAAGCTTTCTAAAACACAGATTATTATATTACTTGAAAAATCTTTCAACATTTGACCCTTCTCCTTCCAAATCTGGATATATGTCTTTAATGTCCAAAGCCTGGCACAAAATAGGCCCCTAAAACTTACAAGGTTATGGTTTGTACACAACGCTCTTTAAAACCTGGCCTTGACCTAAGTTTCTAGTCTTACCTCTAGTCTCTATTGGCAACTATGTCAGTGGCTCAAAAGCCTCTGCACAAACCCAACCCCAACTCCCTGCATTTCCTGCAACAATGAGGCCATTTGTGTTTCTTTTTTGCTTAGGCTGTTGCCTCTGCCTCTTATACCCATTCTTTCTCTGCCTTCTCTTTCCCTACCCAACAAAAAAATCTCATTCCATCCAGAGAGTGACTTTCTCAAACTTTTTTTAGTCTCTCACTGGCTGTGTTAGCAATATGAACCCAGATTGGGATCTTTCTGAGTTCTGTTTCTCTTTCTATTGCTGTGATATGACAATCCTCCTGCAATTATGGGGTCAACTAGATGCTCCAGAAACTCTGGGGTTTGAGTCTATGGGGTTATTCTGGGCCATTCTGGAGTTACATGGCCTGCTAGTTCCAGGAGAATGGCCTGGTGAATGGATTTCAGTGTGGTATTTCTTTTAGGGTATCATGTCAGATGGTACTGACATGCTGATTTTATGTCTCTCAAGTAAGACAGGAAAAGTTTAGGACTCTAAGTTACCTACCTCTTCCAATCTTTGGTTTGGGTTATATGCATAGCCCATGTATTAACTCTCATTCACCACTGTTCTGACCAATCATAGTGTCGCCTTCAGTATACAGTACGGTCATGGGAATGAC
This sequence comes from Saccopteryx leptura, assembly GCF_036850995.1. Taxonomy (NCBI): domain Eukaryota; kingdom Metazoa; phylum Chordata; class Mammalia; order Chiroptera; family Emballonuridae; genus Saccopteryx; species Saccopteryx leptura. The sequence continues at coordinate 258,867,479 of NC_089505.1, forward strand.
TACAGATGTCATTTATTCAGCATGCTCACCTTTTCCTGACATCTAGAGAAATCACATGGCTCCATCCTATGTGTCAGAGAGTACTACAGGTAGCTACAATTATCTCTTCTAAGGGCTTCCAAGACTATTGCTTCACAGTGCCAATCAGTCCTTCTTATTAATAGCTTGGTTCATTGATTTGGTCACATCATACTATCCCAAGTAGGTTTAAGCCATGGTAATTAAAGGACAAACATTTTTTTTTGTGCAAATGGACCATTCTTCTTGCTTATCCCTTTGTTCTTTGTTTGCCTTTGATGCTGGTAAGGTATGCAGGACAGGGTTACAGACAACACTGAAAAAGATTATGTTGAAAGAATGCAATGATTATACCCTAAAAAAGCATGGTTGGCAGATGCATTGTTCTACATATACACTATAGAATTCTGAACTGTAAACTCACCATGATTAAGAAACAAGTCATTCCTCACATCTTTTTGCCTACTCTGGGCAAGGCTTACATTTTTGGTTTCACCAATGAAGCATAGAAGCAACTTTTGAGAGAATTATTGGAAACTAGTATTTATAGGCAGCACAGTGGATGCTGAGGCGAGTAATGTTGTTAACAGCATTAAAAAAAAAAATGAGGCCCTGGCCAGTTGGCTCAGAGGTAGAGTGTCAGCCCGGCATGTGGAAGTCCCAGGTTCAATTCCCAGTCAGGGCACACAGGAGAAGCGCCCATCTGCTTTTCCATCCTTCCCCTCTCCTTCCTCTCTATCTCTCTCTTCCCCTCCCACAGCCAAGACTCCATTGGAGCAAAGTTGGCCAGGGCGCTGAAGATTACTCCATGGTCTCAACCTCAGGCACTAGAATGGCTTGGCCTCAATGGAGCAATGCCTTAGATGGGCAGAGCATCGCCCTCTGGTGGTCATGCCAGGTGGATTCCAGTCAGGCACATGTGGGAGTCTCTCTGACAGCTTCCCCACTTCTAACTTTGGAAAAATAAAAATAAAGAGAGGAAAAAAGGAAAAAATGATGCTACAGAACTGCAAAAGCAAGAGGTCTACCTTGTCTCCATACATACAGGTTCCAAAAAGTAAACATTATAAGTAATAATAGCATTGCTTTTATTTTCTCATGGTTGGAGTTACTTTTCATCAGAAATAGTAAAATTTAACCCTTTAAGTAGTGAGGTTTTTTTCATGCTTGTTTACCCCTGAGAGTTAGTTTTTTTTTTTTTCAAAAAATAAAATGACTTCCAGTTACAGTTTTATTAACTTAAAATCATGTTTGTTTGACAACCAATTTATGGAAACAAGAAAAATATACATTTGCCTTTTTTTTAATGTTACCTTACACATTTTTTAAATAAATTGATTGTATTCTGGATGGTCAGGAGGCATGAGGATGTACATGAACATTCGTACTACTCAAAGGGTTAAAATAAAAATAAATAAAGGAAGAAAACATGAGAAGTTTCTTGATGGAATAGGAAGAAATGGTGCTCAGATATTGAAAGATTTTACATTGATTGCACAGGAAAAAATGCCTAAGTTTTTTTCTCTACTCATTTTTCTAAATTTTCAATGATTGGCCCTTGAATTCTGTAATGGTATTTAAATTATTATGTAGAATGATATTTCTTTTTTTGACCTGTGATTCTGAAACTTTGGGGTGGTCCTGTTGGTCATGTATTGTGCAAAGTAACTTATATGCATTATCTACTTTCATGTGCAGAACATCTTTATTAGACAGTAATTCTCTTATTACATTGAAAATAAAACCTAGAGAAGTTAAGTAATTTTCTCATGCACACAGTTAATGGCTGAAATTAAATTCTAATTCAGGACATCCTGATTCTGCTGTATACATCTAGTTTAGAAAATCTAGGACAAACCTGTCCAAACCAAGTTGTATTCCCCGGGTTTAGAATGGCCCTTATATTTGTGGGGATTATTATCATTACTATCATCACTATAGTTTATAAAATAGTTTTTGAATATTTCTAATGTGCCAGATACCATTCTAAACATTTAATGCACATGATTCATTAAGTAATTTTAACAATCAAATGAGGTACTTATTGATAATATTCCTATTGTACAAATGAAGAAATTGAGACCCCAGAATGGTTAGTTAACTTGCTCAAGGTTACTCATTTTGATTCTATCTCCCTATCTTTGAGAGAGCAGGAAATAAAACAAGAATCCCTGACTCTAGAGCCCAAGCCAATCAAAACCAAAATTCTGGTTTGGTTTCTTCAGCCTATATTTCTGAACGAAACTGGTACTTTCTAGGCATAAAACATTACAAACCATAATATAGGACTGGAAATAACCTATGATTTTCCTCTTGGGTCTGGTGTCTCTTTCTATTTTTTTTCACAGGCTGTGACATAATCTAAGGGCTTAATATTTCCCGTGCACTAGCACCCCTGGTTCTTATAGACCCAACTTTACTGGAAAGATTCTTGTGGTCCAATGGATGAGCTGTAAAGCTGGCTGTGGTGGGGTCACAGGAACAGAGCCACAGCTCCATTCACCATTGAGTGGGAATACCCCTAAAGGGAATGCACTTTAACTTAAGAATATGAAATCATTCATTCATGAGGATGTCATGTGTGCTACATACATAAACATATGTGTGTAAATTCATGTGTCTATCCCATTTTTTTCATATCAATTTTTTTTACTTATTACAGTACCTCCATGTCTGTGTATGAATAGAAAAGTTTAAAATTGAAGGTGCATATTTAGCCATAACAAAAATAAGGAATAATATATCAAATATCACATTCACTATAGATACCCTGGCTTTAATACAAATAAAACACAATGTCAAATATATATATAATGATAACAGCAATTAGCCAACCATGGAGAACTATTTGGAAAAATTTGTATCACTGACTAAAAATTCCAATTTTCATTTGGATGCCTACCACCATGCTCTTTATTATCTGGTGTTTTTCTCTCACTACTTAGAACAACAAATATTTTACTTGTTCAGGCACTCTTAGCAATAACATTGCTACCAAAAAAAAAAAAAAGCTGAAATAAAAATGTAATGGCTTAGAGATTTATAAGTGATAATTTTCATCTTTAAAAAAAATCTCATTCAGAGCAAAAATTCTGATCCGTTTACCCTGTCAACTCCTTGTTTTGTTTCAAGATTTCACCGATCACTCACAAATGGTGAAAAACCTCTTTAGCCCATTCTATATTTCATCCCAGGTGATTGAACTCTGCATTTTGATTTCTAAATGGGCGGAGAGATGTACTGTAATGAGAGCACAAAGAAACAGGTTTATAACTTGGTACATTACGGCACCGGGTTCAAAGCAGTGCCGTGAGCCTTTGTTTCCGACTCAGGCAGAGAAACTCCAGCATTTTCTATGACTGTCACACTGCAGAATATGAAAGAGAAAATTAAAAGAAAGATACAAGAAAGAGAAAGGAAGAAAATGAATTAAAACGAAGCAAAACTCTTGGGATGGTTTAGGCTGCAGGGTATTTTCCCAGAGTTCTGTCCAAGAATAATCTAGTAAAAATGTGGACAGAGAACCACCGACCCCTGCTTTCCCCGAACATATGCAGCTCTGATCAGTCTGGTATTTCAAGAAAAACAAGGTCCTGAACCCGAGTCCTCAGACACATAACAAAGCGCACTTCACAGCTGTGATGCACAGCGACGACTGGCTCCGAGGCCTGAGTGGGTCCCAAGACAATGCCTCCTTTATCACCCAGAGGACAAATATCTAGACAGCAATATTTTCTGCTTGAATGCTTCAAGCAGCTTGTGCAACTCCTGACTGAAAGGGAAAACTGAGCTCAGAGTGTTTGCTGAGTGATTATTTTAATTTACTACTTGATGTAAATCTAAATGAACTGACACCCAGCTCAAGATGGACAGAAAACAATCATCTTGGAGTCTGGGGGGCTGCAGAAAGAAAAGGGGGCCCAGGAGAAGGGCCAATGTTGCACCAGCATCTGAGGTTTAGCTAACTTTTGCAACGGCAGTGTAATAGATAGGGGGGCAGGCTCAGCATTCCATTCCGTCTCTCAATTACCATAATAAGTTCGGTAATTTTGTGCTGTTTATTTATCAGGCGAGGACAACAAAGGAAGCCGAGGAAGTCTGCTCTGGAAGCACCATGACAAAGCACCAGACAGAAAGCAGTCACGTGTGGGGAGATGAACAGAGACACCACTTCTCAAGCACCTGATTATTCTTTCTCAGTATTTAGAAGCAAAAAAACTGAGCCTTAAGGAAAACAACCGCAAGCACAATAGTGCAAGCTATGCAAATGAGAAAACGGGGTAAGATGGGGACTGAGGAAAATGAAGGGCGACTTGACAACTAAGTTTTAATTCCTTATGAAAAGCTATCATTCCTTCATGTCAGCTACTTGTCCAAACTTAGTGGCAGAGATAAAAGATTAAAAAAAAAAAAAAAGATATTTTCATAGTTTCCTCCTCTCCCATCACACGTGGCCCTAGTTTCTTAGAGAGGGGACAGTCCTTCAGATTCGATGAATATGTTTCAGAAATTACGGTAGATGGCAAAATTACAGCTGTGTCTGGTTAAGATGAACATCAGATTTCTTTGTGGTGTTTGTAAGATATTATACAAAGCATCATTCTCTCTCTCTTAGTCGATGAAACATTGCACTAAGGAGTCACAGGACAAAGATTCCTATTTCCAGGTTTGTCTCTTCTGTCTAAAAAAACTTGCATTTCAGCCATGTCTGCCTTGCATTCCTTTCAGAAAAGTAGCAATGTTTGCTAATGAGCATAATCCTTGTCATTTGTAGCACTGTTACAAATGACACAGGGTGTGCATATAAATCCCCATGCCTGATTCTGAAAATATGTCCAATAGGAAAAATATATCTCCCCGTGTTTCCAACAATCACAATATGGAACCAAATTATGCTTCTTATCTCTTTTACTTGTCCTTGTCAACCAGTTCAAGAGTGGTCTACTTGTATAGATCTGGTCATGTGTGTATGAATATTAAACTTAAAATATTAAACATATATTATAAACTATATATTATACCCTTGTTTATTTAGTTTATATATCAACATACTCAGGTACTTTGTTAAGTTCAGTTAAAACCTATCCATTTTGAATGGATCTGAGTCACTGCTTTTTTAACTAAGAGCTCTAGAGTTCCTTATAATGACCTTGGACACTATCATGGGGGCTACCATATGTGGTGAGTATGGAGAAAATAGCAAGGTAGATCTTCTACCTGTACTTTTATCCTGTTTAAGTTTGGAGTTATTGAAATTTTGAGTAAGATTTTATTTCAGGGAAAGTAATGCAACCTTTGCTTTAAAAAATATTTTTTAGAAACCATTTTTTTCTTTATGTTGTCCTTAAAAGACTATCTGAAAAGTAATGGAGAAAACACAGTCACCTGTCCAGATGCTGTCACTACAGGATGCCTAATGCCCTGTAGATTAGATACATATCAGTATTGTTTATGCTATAAAGCTAAAATATTTCCAACATTGCCTGTTTCTTCTTTGTCTGTGACCATCTCTATTTGTATATTTAGGTATATGTACATGTGATGTGCTTTCTACCGAAAAGTATTGCTCTTTTGATTCCCCCTCCATGTTTGTTTCCACACCTTTCTGGTGATAGGTCACTTGTATATCATTTTGTATACAGCATCTTAATTAGCAGCTGGTAGGTGAAGGGTGCACTTAAGGATACAGAGATGATTAGGACAGAATCCCAGAACTCAAGTCATGGGGGTTAGTTTGATTGATGTTTGTATCTTTTTAGTTGGAAAACGTAGTAGGGTAGGTGAATTATGTCAAACAGATTGGGACTGGGCATGTAAGCCCTTTCTCTGATCCAAAAATGTCATAAATGGTCTTCTGCCTCATTTATTGGGGGAATCCTATTTTACAAATCAAAACTGAAGCACCCCTTTGTCAGTAAGGTTAAAGCACACTTCTCTGACTATAATACCACATCAAATGTGCCTTTGATATACACAATTGCAAAATCTAGCTATACCTTCTTAACACATTACTTTAAAAAAAACTAATTAATGCTTAGACCTTAGAACAGTCTTTTGTAGAAGGAATATTTTTTTCTTCTATTTTTTTTAGTGCATGGAAAAGTTTACTCACAATCTAGTCTTTTTTAATGCCTCTGACAGTGTCATGAAGAAGAAATGATTCTTTTGACTTACAGTTTCATCTGACTGGCTTATAGACAAGAAGTTGCACAGAGAGAAAAGAGCTGATCCAATTGAAAAATATAGGATAATATATTTGATTGAATAATCAAAATGGGAATTTTCTTCTAGGTTATCATTCCTCACTCACAAAGTTGGTCAAACCCAAGCAGGGACTTTAAGAGGCTTTTAAAATAACTCTTTTATAATACAGTAGACCATACAAGATTCTTTAGATTATTTTATTTCCATAATAAACCCTCATTAAGTATATTTATCTAATGATATCACAAAACTGAAGGGAAAGGAAATATATTTTTAAAATGTGCATGTGTTAAACATTAGCTCTTGTAGAAGTTTTATAAATAAATTACAGATAATTTATAGAATCATGCTATATTTATAATTGCATGTTTAAAGCAATATTCTTATGGTAATTGTATTATATGGCCAACTCTAAGAAGGGGAAATTATAAATTTATATTTCCAGAGTTTACTGAGATATGCCGTCTTTTATAGGCAAAATTGCATTGTGTAAAATTCAGAGTGGAAAATGAAGCTTCTATGTGACTCATATCCCATTACTAAATGTTCAGAAGGTTCAGCATAAAAAATTAAATGTTCACTATATCTCAAAGAGGTCATTGTTTAAATTCTAAATTAATTTTTAAACAAGGCTGCTATAAAAGAATCAAAGAACTTTGTATGACAAAGCAAAACTGTGCCAGTACCTTTTCAAGATAAATGATAAACATATCCTCCTTTGAGAAGAATGAAGGATCTCAACTTCCCATGAAACCTTCCAATGTATGCTGGTTTTCATAGTTCCTTCTTAAATTATTTCAACATAAAAAGAAAAAAAAAACAAGATTGAGGCTGTAAAATACCCAAGGAACCAAGAAAGCCTAACCCACTGGTCCCAAATGCATCATATATTGTTAGGATGTTTCTTCTTGACTCCTTAGACAGAAACAAGTAAGTGAACTAACCTGTCATTGTGCTGAGAAAATAAAACACATTATGTCGTATACTTCTAAAAGTATAACATAGCCTATGGGGTAAGCTGAGGGTCTTGTTAATGCATACTTTCAGATGAGGAAACTGATGGTTAGGTGATGTGCCTAAATAAATTTATTCATTTAAGAAATATTAATGTTTAGCAATCATCTACTCTGCTCAGCTCTGTTCAAAGTGCTGAGAAAACATCTGTGAACAAAATAAAATCTTAACCCTGAAAGAGATTACATTTTAGCTTTAGAGACAGAATGTAAAATGATCAAGAGGAACTATCTGAGGTACAAAGAAAAATATAAAGGGTAAGATTAGAGAGAGGAATAAGGAGCATTATTTTCAACAAATAGGGATAATCTTCCTAAGAAGGAGATCTGAGCAAAGATCTAGATAAAGTGAGGGAGGGTAGAAAGATGTAGCCCATGAGGCATTTTATATAGTACAAAGGCCCCGAGTATACTCTAAAACAGGAAGCATAGCAGAAGAGTGAGAAAGAGGAAAAGAGATGGGGGAAGAGGTCAGAGAGGCAGGTGGAGATTAGGTCATATGGGGCCTTGTAGATAAAAGTGAGAGGAACAGTAGGAATATGCAAGAGATTGCGAAGACACCAAAGGTGTATTTCTTCTCACACTGAGTCTACCACAGGTAGGTTGGAGGCTCTGCAGCAGGTCAGCCTCATCCTGGGAACCAAGGGAGAGAGCAGCCTCTATCAGGAAATCAGGAACATCGTTGGTTGAAGTAGTAGGTAAAATAATCTCTGAAGGGTCTTCTCTCAGTAGTAATTTCCCAGAGTATAAATGACACGTCACTGCTACAAACCATAAGTCACTGGCCAGATCTGGTTAAACAGCCACATTCAGTGAGGTGGGGGAGAGGTGAAGGGACACCTGTGGCTAGGACACACAATTCTACCTAATGTCCAGTAAGCGAGAGCTCTACATATTGTGCAAATAACATTAATGAGTCCTATGGTAAGAGGGTTGCATTGTACTCCAGTTAGATGGATAGCCGTGAGAAGTTGATGAGCAGTTTTTAACGGATCATCTGGTCTTTGCATGGAGAATATAAAGTTAAGGGGGCAAGAGGGAAGCAGAATGACCAGCAATTAGATTGCAACAATAATTTAGTTGAGAAATAATACTAGCTTAGGCTAGGTGGAAGTGATAAGAAATGGTTGGATTTGGGATGCCGTATTGAGTAGTCACATGTGAGGGTGTGAAAGCCTGGTGAAATATAATAGGAATGAAGTCTGTGGCCAAACTGGGCAGAGCTGCCCAAAAAGGCGTGCAAATTCATTTTTAAGCCATAGCATCAGCCAAACAAAACAAAATTTTGCAACCTCAGTAGGAATGCATGCTTCCTATTTAAATAAAGCTAGTAGTTTTAATGACAAATGAGTAAATAAAGCAATCAGTTCACTAGTCTTGGGTCTGAAGAAGGCTAGGGGCACACTGGCAGATACCATGTTAACACATAAACCTGTATTAACAAAACACTCAGCAGCCAGGTAAAAATTCAGCTTAATTAGGCAATGACAGACTGACTAACATCTACTCAAAACCCACTGTATAATTTCCTCTTCAACTGAATTGAATTGGGATTGTGTGAAATATGGGATTCTAGGCTGAAAACAGAGGCTAATGAGCCCTCTCCTCCACGAAACAGTGGTTCTAACAACATTTAGTATACCAAGTTTAATGTGTAAAATAATTACCTGGCATAGATGCATAGGTGGCAGTTCCCGTGTGCCACTCGACCTGGGGTAGGGCATGGGAGTCTACATTTCCAGCAAGTGCTCCTTTTCTATGTGGGCAATCTAGGGGCCACACGTTGAGAAATTGTGGCTCTGCCTGATTTTTAAAGCAAGGTACAGATTTAACCTTGACTGAACATGGAAAGCATTTCTGCAGTCTTACAATTTCCACTAAGTTCCTGTACTATTTTTTGCATATGGTCAGCAGTGCTTATTACTCATGCTTAGCAGTGAGAGAGAAGGTTCTGGAATCCATCAGATTCCATGGTACTTAGTTGGTCTCTCTCTCCCTCGCTCGCCTTCTCACCCTTTCTCCCTCCCACATGTTTTGAGTTCTTCCAACATTCCAGGCACAGTATTAAGTTCTAGAAATAGAACACTGATCAGAACAAACAGATCCCAGTCTTTGTGTAGCATGCGTTCTTGAAGAAGCTTTCTTTGAATTCAGAGAAATGAGATTAGCCATAATTCAGTGAATAAACAATACTTACTCTGACAAGCATAGTTTGACTTTAGTCAAAATGGTAGTCACCACAAAAATGTGTTAGAAAATTGTAACGTTGACTCAATATTTGGTTGAATGTAGAAGCAATATTTATATATGGATAAAGTACAGAAGGGATCAGATGGCTCACCGCAGCGATGTTATAGCTACCTGCCCTCTTCCTCTTTTGAAGTTCAGTGCAAATAATATTTTGTTTTCTGGGGCCTTTTTAAGCACTCCAGGGCTTCTCACACTTTTTTTCTGAGCACATACATTCTCTCTTACATACATGGGGGTCCACTCAGGTGCTAAGTAAGTAGCCTAAGTGAGTGAAGTGTATCCAATAAAAACAACTATGTGTGAATGTCAGCCAGGTACTAAAAGCAAACAGAAGAGGATTTAGTGCCATCTGATTGTTTCTTGAAAGAATTTGGGCACAGTGTTTCTAAAATTAAGGTTTTTGGGTTCTTTATACAGTTGAAAATCTGGAGTATTAATATAAATTTTTCCATTTAAACCATTAGGTCAACTATTTCAAAATATTAGATGAGCCAAATAAAACATATTCACAAGCCATATTTTATCTGTGATTCCCCAGTTTGCGGCCTCTGTCTATACATCATAAAGGTTGTCACTTGTCACTTAATGAATTGCCACAGCATTCTTAATCCTGGTGAGGTAGTAAATTCCATCAAGGCAGGATCACTTAGCCCTTGCATCATCCAGCCTAGTGTTGATCACATGGGGGTGATTAGGAGGTAGTGCACAATGAACAGGGACTCAGAATCAGATTGCTGAGGTGCAAATCCTTGCTATACCACTTGTGATCTGTGGCAATTTCTAAAATTTGTACTGTGTTCTCCTTAACTGTTAAGTGGAAATGAATGTAACTATATCTATCCCATAGGGTTATTTTGAGGATTAAATGAGTTCATGTTTGTAAAGCACTTAAAATAATGCTTGGGACATAGTAAGAATCATGTAATATTTATATAAAAGATAAATGAAAATAAACACATAAATAATATATTTGTTCTATAGAATTGAGTACTCTACTTATATTTATTCCATGATGGGAACTCGTTTAAAAAATGAGTTATCTTTAAAGAAACAAAGATATAAATATCTGACCCCAAAATATCTGGAAATGTAAACCTAACCTTATACGTTTTTTTAGACTCTTGTTTTTCAAGGGTTTTAAAAATATATTTTTGAAAGAAAACTAACAAAGCTACACAAAATATTCTTTGCCTTTTAATACGCAGCCACAGGTGTGTGTATTTTTGAACAGTTGATGAACATCTGGGCCACTTGGAGCACTGGTTTTTAAAATTTCCCGTTATTTATTCGTTATGTGCTAACCCATTAAACCACTTAGTGATTCCTCATAAATTAAAACAAACTGATTTATTGCATCAAATGTTCTAATAAATATATTGTTTAGTGAAGAGGGTTTCTGTGCTCACTTTTGCACTGTAGTCACACTGGTGTACAAAGAGGCTATGTGTAGTGTTTTTGTATTTAGAGAACTGGGTCCGGAGACACAATTTAAAGTGCACTTCTTATTATTTTATTTATTTATTTTGTATTTCTCTGAAGCTGGAAACGGGGAGAGACAGACAGACTCCCGCATGCGCCCGACCGGGATCCACCCGGCACGCCCACCAGGGGGCCACGCTCTGCCAACCAGGGGGCGATGCTCTGCCCCTCCAGGGCGTCGCTCTGTCGCGACCAGAGCCACTCTAGCGCCTGGGGCAGAGGCCAAGGAGCCATTCCCAGCGCCCGGGCCATCTTTGCTCCAATGGAGCCTCGCTGCGGGAGGGGAAGAGAGAGACTGAGAGGAAAGGGGGGGGGGGTGGAGAAGCAGATGGGCGCTTCTCCTGTGTGCCCTGGCCGGGAATCGAACCAGGGACTTCTGCACGCCAGGCCGACGCTCTACCACTGAGCCAACCGGCCAGGTCTGCACTTCTTATTTTAAAGAATGCCTTTGATTTGTTTCTGTTACTCACAGAGATTTTATTTTCACCAATAATTATATAAGAAAAAAGGGTATTTTTGCATTCAGAAACTTGCTAAGAAGAATTGCAATAACAGTCATATTTAATTCCTACATAGCCCCATTTCCCTCACATTTACAACTGAGGAAACTGAGATTTAGAAATGTTACATAATGAAAAAGCCATAAAGAGCCACAAATGAGATTTGAACCCAACCTGGGGTATGGCTAATGGAGAAATGTTTTAGAACCCTTTTATTTTCATAAATCTTTTTTTAATTGATGTAAGTAAATAAAAGGTGACATCAAGCCTCAATCCAATCAATCAAAAATATTTATTAAGCAGCTAATACATGCCATAGACTGTTTCATTCCTAGGGTTTTATTATCTATTTCTACACAGCTGAAGGTAAGAAACTTTTTGCCAATAACATATGCTGATCATTGCTTCTATATAGAGAGAAGCGGTTCTCAAGTGTGGTTCTCAGACCTGCAGTATCAGCGGTACTGATGAACTTGTTCAATGCAGACTCTGGAGCCCTACCCCAAACCTGCTGAATTGGAAACTCTGGGGCTAAGACCCAGCAATCTAGATTGAAGCAGACTTGGAAGGTGGTTGTGATGTGCCCTGCAGTCCCAGGAGCTCTGTTAGAGTGGCCAGAGCACTACTGCAGAGGTTTGTAAAGAAAGGGAAAGGCTTTTCCACCAAAGGCCTTTTGAATCCTGGGTGCGAATTCCTATAAAGACCAAGACATTAGCAACCAAAGAGGAAAATGAGGGAGTGAGAAAACGCTAAAAAAAAGTTCTGATTCCCTGAGGGCAAGTGGCCTTCTCTAAAGACAGCACAGAGGTAAACGCAGACCTTAAAAATCTAGCGCTCCGTGCTCGCTTCGGCAGCACATATACTAAAATTGGAACGATACAGAGGAGATTAGCATGGCCCCTGTGCAAGGATGACACGCAAATTCGTGAAGCATTCCATATTAAAAAAAAAAAAAAAATCTAGCGCTCCTACCCAGTGCATCATTTGATTTTCTATCAGAAGCTTCTAGGGCAGCACGCCTCCTGCGGGGTAACCCTGTTCTTATCTAAAAAGCATGCATCCCCTTTCCCTTACCCCCTTCCCCCTCACAAAACATTCATTTCAGAATGTTGCCACCTAATTAACCAAGTGTAGTGGCTTCTAATTATTCTTCTTTGGTTTGATTTCTTATTCCCCCACCCCCTACTCTTCCTAATCAAGGGTCTAAAACCAACATATCTATCTCTGGTCATCAAGTCTAGTAATCAAAGCAGTCACTAGTTCCCTGAGCTTCTGGTACCTCATCTGTTGAATGGGTACCAGATCCCTTCCACCTCTGTGTGATTCCAAGGAGTTATGACACCCAGACAAATACTGAGCTTATGTGCATTGGGGTACTCTGGCTTATACGGTCATTTAGACGCTGTCTTGACTAATGGTAAAAGCCACAGGGCACGTAATCACCCAACGAACCTGCTATGTCAGTGCATAAGCCACATTCATCCCATATATTTTCATGATCACTGAGCTTTGGATGATCACTCCCAGGAAAAAAGAAGAGAGCAAGAGCACGTGAGACTGCCTTTTTATTTCTCCAGATTCCTCCTTTGCTCTCCCCTGATTTTATTTATATTCCAAACATGAAGAATACCATTTATTTGTATGTTTGGGGCAGATGGCTACTTTTTAAAAAATAATGGCTGCTTTTCTAGAGGAAGGAGGATGGTCAAGAGGAAACGCAGTGGTGCTTTGCAGCCTTAAGATGCCCGTTTTTAAAGCTTTATTTGGAATGTGGCACATTATAATTGACAGACTTGACAAGCATTCTGGTTTCATGGGCTGCATGTCAGGATTCCTGCCCTATATTTCCATATCACCGAGCACTTCCAGTATGTCCTTGAACTAATTTAAAATCTCTCTGGGTTTCAGGTCCCCCATCTTCGTTGAAGTCCCCACATCATTTGCCACGCGCTTGCAGGATGTTCCTAAGCAGGCAGTAGGCTGCCCTTCTGCCTTGAGAGATTTCTTATCTCTTTATCCACAATGTTGGTATTTATTTGCTTATCGTTTAAAGAGAGCAACTCATTGCACTTCACATCCCCCCAAATAACATGTGAATTGCATCTATGGTGGGGGAAACTGACAATGGTGGCTTTCAGTGCCATAAACTCGGGGCATCTAGATTTTATTTTGCCTTTCAACTTTCTGATTTTTGTATCACATAGGTAGGAAGACAGCTTACATTTTCTCAAGGCTTTGAGGTTCTCTCTTTTCCCCCAAATTCTGTGAGTTTTAAGCGTGTTTAAATTAATTCTCTGAAGGGGTAGGGAGACTTAGAATATTTGATATTATCAGACTCCAATACTTTCACCTGATTTGTGGCACAAAGAATACCTTTAAGAATGATTGGTACAGTTTAAAAAAACAGAAAAAATGTTCATGTACCACAGTAAGACAGAACAAAGAACTCATCTTATTGTAGGTATACAGAAGCAAAATGTAATGATAAAGATAATCAGATGGTGCTGCTTTTAAAAAAATATAGCTATTTTTTAAATGTCTGAATTCAATAGAGGTTGGATTCTCTTTTTTATTCAGGGCTTCGGAAAAGAAAAACTGGCATGTGTAATCTTGTCCACATTAATTTTTACAGCCACGGTCAAAGAGCCCCACCAGACTGAAACTTGTGAAGAATTTGCTTTTTTTTATTTGGCTTGATCATAGAGGAATTAGCTCCCTTGGTGAACCAACGTGAAAAGAAGCTAGTTGGGGGAAATAAGCAATGTTCATAGCAAAGAGGAAGTTTGAGGCAAACATATGGTTGAAATGCTCTAGTCGATTTCAGATCAAGCTGAGAGAGTTGAGATCCATTGGTTCAGGGATCCAGTTCACTGCACATTCCTACTGTGCCTGACTACTAATTGCATCCTATGTTTGTCAATCAAATATTTGCAATTAACAAAAATATTCCCTTAAGAGACATATAACAGAGCTGGCAAAGGACCGGGTGCTTTGCTAAGTAGAGCTAGCTGCACACAGAAAATGAAAAAAAAAATGGTATGAAAAATATTCTGCTGCTGATGCACCGCTAGACACTCCCAGTCCAAACATTAACAAGCAGAATAGGTGGCATGAGGGTTTGACAAAGGGATTTTGTTCAAAGAACAGAAACTTTGATCCTCGTGTCTCTGACCCCTCCTCCACCTCTGATTCTTCAATCTACAAGTACATAGAGTGGTTTAATTTAACTCCGTGCATAATTTGCCTAAGGATAAAAGTTGATCTAGATTTTTTTTTTCACTCCAATTTTACAAATGCTCTACTTTTTCACTTCCCCCTTCCTCCTCACACACAGATTTCAAGAGAGAAGGCTGGAAAGGAAGGTGACTGGAATATTAAGAACTGGGAGATATTCTGAGGAAACTCTAATTTGTAAATTGGTAGAAATGCCAGTAATTTGTTGGGCATTGAAGACCTTCTGTATTCAAGAGTGAAGCTTGGCAGCTGTGCACTGTTGTTTTATAAATCAATATTCCATCTGAAGGTGGTGTTTGAATGTTTGTGTCATCGGGGTTTGTCTCCAACATAGTTCTGTGATAAGAAACGTTCAAACAAAACAAACATAATCCCTTCCCGGTCTTTTAGGATAAAGTCCAAACATAATGCTACAACAGGAATATAGCATTCAGATCGACTACAGAACTTCTGTAATGACATAAAACCCCTCGACCACAGAAATGCTATTGAATTGAAGATGCTTTGCAATATTCCCCAAGACAGGACTGTGTGGCTGTCGATTAACAAAAGTCAAGAGGAGGTGAGACAATGCTCACCATTGCAAAAAGAGCTTCATGCATAATGAACAAGATACGCATGCCTATTTAGGAAATTAAGGTGAATCCAAGGTGACTTAGGGTCACTCTAGAAGTCACAACGGTCACTAACTGGAAAAGTGAGCATTAAAAATTAGTCATTGGGTTTAAATAAATTCATCTCAATCATTATTAGATACCATATAGGCTTAATCAAAAATAATTGCTTGAGTGAATTTTTCAGTGCTATCTGGTTATTAACTGGCTCTGAGCTCCTGCGATTCTGGGCTGTGATTCTAGTTGCTATGTGAGAAAGGAGAGTTGACGCTGGGCTGCTTTTTGAATGTTATCAATTCTCCACCATTTAGATATAGATCACTTGCACAGTTATCACCAGAGTGAGCCACAAAGAATGAGAGTGTCTTAGTACAAATACATTAATTTGTTTTCATAGGTAAAACCTGATACATGATCAGTAGGGAAAAAAAGTAGTGCTATTGTTATTCTCATGTTGCTTGCCCAGAGAACTATCACTCCCATAAAAAATTACGAAGAAAACAGGCCATACCAGGGGTTCTAAAAATTCAGATTTAAGCTTATCGATGAGGCTAACTGCCACCACTGCTCTGCCCCAGTGGTTTCCAAACATTTTTTATCATCTCTTCATCAGTAAAATATTTTTGAGGACATGCTTTCAATATATGTACACTTATATTAATAAATTAGATGCATTATAAAGGATTAGCAAAACAGAAAATTTTAAAGCAGAGGATAAACAGTAATTAGAAATCAATGCTATCCTCCTGAACTCAATCTTCTATGTACCCTCAGCTCAGCATTCTTCATTCTCAACAGGAAAGGCAGATGAACTCAGCAGGGACCCTGTTTTTCCTGAGTGGTCTGGGTCTTGGTTGAACTGGAACAGAGGAGCAAGTGGAAAATCCTTGCTTGCCATCATTGAACACCAGTCCTAAACTGAGGATTAACTGGGAAAATGGTGGTGCTCAGATGTACAAAACTGCATAGAGAGCACTGTTGGTTCCTTTTAATTCCATTTGCATAGAAGCATAGAAACTCAGCCCACTAATAAACAAATGAAATCTAAAAACTTCTCTCAAACAATTCTTTTTTGATTAAGCTCAAGTGCTATCCAGTAATGACTGAGATAGATTTAAAAACAAAACAAAAACAAAATGACTAATTTGCAGATGAGTGTGCACACGCGTGTGTGTGTGTGTGTGTGTGTGTGTGTGTGTGTGTGTGTGTGTAAAATCCCAGAAGAATCTTACTGGAGGGAAAAAAAGAAAAACTTACTTGGCTTTGACAGACAGATAATTCTGGCCCTGCCATTTGCAAGTTGAGCGACTTTGAGGCACAAGTTTGAGTGAATCAAGTAGAGCTTACCTAGCCCCTCTTCTCACCTGCTTTGCTGTAGAATATGGATAATAAAGATTATTTTGCGGAGTCATTTGAACATTAGCAATAATTTATATAAAGTGATTCACACAGTGTTTTGTAGTAGCTGCTCAGTAAACAGTGGCCACCCTGTTCCATAGTGAAAGTCACAATAAATCTTCAGCTTTGCCAAGAATATCCATTCTGTTTTCAAGTAGATCAAATAATAATTTTGGCAATTATAAGAACATTTTTCTTTTAGAATTTAAAGTCTTTTCACTTCCATTATCATATTTAATTCTCACAATGAACTTAAAAAGAGAGATAGAACAATAGGAGTATCCTATTTTAGAGACACAGAAAGGTTACTAAATCGTGGTCATATAGTGGTGGAGTTGACCTTGAACTCAGGAATCCTGATGAAGAAAAAAGGAAGCAGACATATTTGGTACATATCATTTTCATTAAAAAACTCAACCAGATAGACTGTGTGTGTGTGTGTGTGTGTGTGTGTGTGTGTGGTTTTAAAGTGGGTTTTTTCCATCTCTTAAATTAAGCCTTTCTTCCATCTTTCTTTTCTTCATTATCCAGCAAATTCTTTGGTAAAAAATAAATAAATATCACAACATAATGAGTTTAAGAAATAAAAAAGCATCTGTTACGTGTACTCTTTTCTCCATTAAAACTTTGCTTTGACTGTTACTTTCAGACATAACAAATAGTAAATATATCTTTACTAAATATGCTTTTGATCTTGATAACATGATACGAAGCGAAATAAGTAAATCAGAAAAAACCAGGAACTGTATTATTCCATACGTAGGTGGGACATAATAGTGAAACTAAGAGACATTGATAAGAGTGTGGTGGTTACGGGGGGGAGGGGGGAATGGGAGAGGGATAGGGGGTGGGGAGGGGCACAAAGAAAACAAGATAGAAGGTGACAGAGGACAATCTGACTTTGGGTGGTGGGTATGCAACATAATTGAACGACAAGATAACCTGGACTTGTTATCTTTGAATATATGTATCCTGATTTATTGATGTCACCCCATTAAAAAAATAAAATTATTAAAAATAAAAAAAAAATAAAAAAAAATAAATATGCTTTTGTTTCTGTTTTTCTTCTACTGACTTAAATTTTGAGTGTTGTGAATACAGTTTACCAAAAAGAAAAAAGAAAACAAAAGAAGAAAAACCAGAGGCAAGTTTTATATCCAACCCAAAGAGTAGCTTTCTAGTCTAACAAATTATGCTGTAAACAATGCTCTGCACTTAAGACATATTGAAAATATTGACTGATTTAAAAAAAAAATTTATTGACCCTAGAGAGAGAAGAAAGGAGAGAGAGAGAAAGGAAGAGAGAGAAACATCGATTTGTTGTTCAACTTATTTATGTATTCATTGATTGATTCTTGTATGTGACCTGACCGTGGATCAAACCTGCAACCTTCGTGTATCAGGACGATGCTCTAACTAACAGAGCTACCCAGCCAGGGTCTGGCCTGAGTTTCTTGCTGTTTTTAGGCAAGACAGAAGATGGCTATATGTGATTTTGATTTTAGTTTCAGTAATGGGTTAAATTGTGTGCTCAAAACACTTGGCTTCCATGTCTGCCAAAACCTCAGAACATGACCTTGTTTGGAAGTGGGGTCTTTGCAGATGTTATTTGTTAAATTAAGATGAGGTCATGCTGGATGAGAGTGGGCCCTAAATCCAATATGATTGGTGTCCTTATAAGAAGAGGGGAGAACACCTAGATCCACAGACAAACACAGAGGGAAGATGACCAATGGAAAAGGCAGACAGAAATGGAAGCGATGCAGCTACGAGACAAGGAATGCCAAGGATTTCTGGCAACCACTAGAAGCTAGGAAGAGGCAAAGAAGGATTCTTCCCTAGAGCCTTTGTAAGGAGCACAGCTCTACTAACCCTTTGATTTAGCACTTCTGGCCTCTAGAGCTGTGAGAGAATGAATTTCTGTTGTTCAGCCACCCAATCGGCTGTGACTGCAGCCCTAGCTAACTAATACAAGTGTCCAAATATACTACAGTTATAGAAATAAATTGTGAGTAAATGCGTTGTGTCACTTCTCAGGGACTATTTTAGTTCTTAAAGGTAAGTGTCTCTATGCAGTTTGATAAGAACAATATTGACAGGCACCAAGACTTGAGACCATTTCTATTTTTGCTTTCATGTAAATAATATGAACTGCCCTGAAGTCACTGGAAACAATTGATTCCCTTCCTTCTCCCCCCACACAGACCCAAAAGATTAATTAATTCTAAGGTTTTCAAAAGTAGCTACGAGTTTTGGATTTGAGACTTGTGTGCTATTTTTTGTGTGTGTGCAATATTTGAAATGTAAGTTTATGGCTCAGTTAGCCAATGTTAACCCCACCCCCACATGCCAAAGAACTGTTAGGCTGAAAAACTGACTTAGATTCTTGCTAGAATTTCTCCACCTACAGGTCATAATTTTGAACTCAGCCCAACTAAGCCACCTTTCCAGACTGTACCTCCCTTATAACTTCTTAAACAGATGACTTTATAATAGCCATAACTTCGTGCACACTTCTGAGTGCAGGTGTCTGAAGTAAAGGAGAAGGTTTTAAAGCTATCATCTGATGGCATATATATATTAAAGTAAGTCCTTTTTCGTAGATCAGCTGCTGAAAGTCTGAATGCTGCTGACATTCTTTCTGTAGCTCCTTCACACTCGATGAAGCCTCTTTCCTGATGTCCTTTTCTGAGAAAGATATAAAGTCATATGTGAGATGCTAGCATTGGGACTTTGCTTCCTTTGCTCTTATGTTGTTTGTCAGGAGATCAGTTCCACATGTTTTAATTGCATGGTCCTGATAATCGGCCAAAGGTTCTCTTCCCGCCTACCACAGACACAACATGATTAAAGATTAGGCAACGAGCAGACAGAATTAACATAGTAATCCTTTGAATATTTACTATTTGCTAGGCATTGTACAAAGATCTACACATATTTATCTCATTTAGTTCTCACCTGTATTTAGTTGAGTTAGCTATTATTATCCCCCTTTATAGATGAGACAACCAAAGCTCAGAGAGGTGAAATGACTTGGTTAATAGGACTTCAAAGCTAATAAGTGGCTAAGGCAGAGTTAGAACTTGGTTCTTTCTGAAACTCTTGGGATTTACTTTTTTTTTTTCTATTTTGCTTCCTTTATGTGGTAACTAAAGCCCTTAGTGACAAATGAAATAGCTGAAAAAATTTTACATAGGCAACATTTGAAATACCGCATACAAATACTACATAGGTGAGAAATTGGATGATATGACATATTTTTAAGTTTTTAACAGGAAATTAAAAAAAATTATCTCATT
The DNA here is from genome assembly GCF_036850995.1 of Saccopteryx leptura. Classification (NCBI taxonomy): domain Eukaryota; kingdom Metazoa; phylum Chordata; class Mammalia; order Chiroptera; family Emballonuridae; genus Saccopteryx; species Saccopteryx leptura. Next base: position 258,887,488 of record NC_089505.1, read on the forward strand.
AAAATATTAGATAATAGTATCAAATTTTCCAGTTTGACTTTGTCAATTTTTTTTTTCATTTCTATCGCCTGTTAAACCAACCACAGATTTAGAGATAATCTCTGAGATTTTCTGAGACCTAAAATTTTATAATTCTATATGCAGGCAGGTGAAAATTTATGGTTCTTCTTATTCTCTGGACAGGCATTATTGCTATAGGATATTTGATAGAACTTTCAACTTTCAGGGTTATATACTAGGTTACTTTCTGGATCAAGAGCCCAAGGCCCAGTTGATGACATGACCACCTATATAACATTTAACCAGTAATAATTAATATTCCTCATAATATAAATCTTTCTAAGTAATATTTCAATTAAGTGAATGGGTAAGGCCACATCAAATCATTTGCATTTTATTTAAGTTATTTAGTTAGCTGGCAAAGATAGCTCTGCATGGTAAAAGCTGGGGGCTCCCTGGAAAACCTTTTGGTAAGGGCTGTCTGAGGCCAGGAGCCAGGCCTGGCTAGAGGTAGACAGGTTGGGGAAGCCTTTAACACCTGTGGGTAGGAAAGATATTCCTGTATGCTGATGCTCATTTGGAGATCTATTGACCAAGAGACAACATTGCTGACTGACAACTGTCTTGGCCAGATAAAACACCCTGAATGCATTTGGCAGAACATGGCATAGGTGACACATGTGGGTCAGATACTCTTCCTTTTACAAAGATTTGAGAAGCAAAAAATTTTGGTCTTTGCAAAAAAACAACAACACTTTAGATCTACTCAAAATTCTACCTGAAGCCCAGTTGAGGCCTCTGCAGCAGGAAAAGTCATAGGCCCAGCTCCTGGAATAATATATCAGTTAACTGTGGCTGCAGTAATGCTGGGTTACAACCACAGACCTCAGTGGCATACAATGGTATTTATTTAGATAGTAATCTGTAGGACCTGGACAGGGCATGGCTTATATTACTGTGTTCACTCATAGATCTGTGGAGATCTGTGGACCAGCTGGATAAGTCTGCTGATGTTGGCAGAGCTTCTGCACATGTCCAGAGGAAGGGTCTCCTTGGCATGAATGCCTGGGATGACAAGACCCTGTTCCATTGGTATCTCATCCTTCAGAAGAATGGTCTAGGCATGTTCTCCTGCTGATAATTGAAGGCAGGAATGAGCAAATCTAATGTCAAGAAGCTTTTTTTTTTAATGTTTTCTTTCAAGAGTTTAATGGTTTCAAGTCTTATATTTAATATTACATTTCAAGTTAATTTTTGTGAATGGTGTAAGATAAGAATTCAATTTCATTTTTTTGCATGTGGATATCTAATTTTCCCAACACCAGACTATCCTTGCTTCATTGTATGTTCCTTAAGCTCTTTTCAAAATTACTTGACTATAAATACATGGGGCTTGGGGGCGGGGGTTCTCTCTTCTGTTCCATGGATCTGTGCTCTTGTTTTTTATGTCAGCACCATACTGTTTTGATTATAATAGCTTTGTAATATACTTCAGTATGAAAAATGTAGTGCCTTCTGCTTTGTTCTTCTTTATCAAAATTGTTTTGACTATTTGGTATCTTTTGGGATTTCATACACATTTTAGAATAGTTTTTGCTTTTTCTCTTTCTGTGAAAGTGACATTGGAATTTTGTTAGGGATTACATTAAATCTGTAATTACTTTGGGCAATATAGACATTTTTACAATATTAATTGTTCTAATTCAAGTATATATGATACTTTTGCATTTTTGTGTGTTTTTTAATTTCTTTCATTAATGTCTTATATTTTTTAGTATACAAGTTTTTCACCTCCTTAGTTAAATTATGATTCCTTGGATAAGAGAGAAAAAACACAATAAACAAAAGCTAAAGTAATCAAGTGAACTACATCAAACTAAAGAACGTCTGCACAGCAAAGTAATCAATCAAAAACTTGAAAATGCTTCCTACGGAATGGGAAAATATATTTGCAAACCTAATATCTGATAAAGAGTTAATATCCAAAATATATAAGTAAGTCATACAATGCAGTAGCACAAAAGCAAACCATCCAATTTAAAAATGGGTAAACACCTAAACGGACATTTTTTCAAAGAAGACATACAAATGGCCAATAGGTATATAAAATGTGCTCACCATTACTAATAATCAGGTAAATGCAAATCAAAACAATGTGCTATCACCTCACATCTGTCAAGATAGCTATTATTGCCTGACCTGTGGTGGCGCAGTGGATAAAGCGTTGACCTGGAAATGCTGAGGTCGCCGGTTCAAAACCCTGGGCTTGCCTGGTCAAGGCACATATGGGAGTTGATGCTTCCAGCTCCTCCCCACCTTCTCTCTCTTTCTCTCCCTCTCTGTCTCTCTCTCCCTTTCTCTCTCCTCTCTAAAATGAATAAATAAAATTAAAAAAAGATAGCTATTATCAAAAAGAAAAGATAAAAAGTGTTAGTGAGGATGGGGAGAATAGGGAACCCTCATACACTGTTGGTGGGAGTGCGCATTGTTACAACTATTATGGAAAACAGTATGGTGATTCCTCAAAGTTTTAAAAATAGTGCTATCATATGATCCAGTGATCCCACTTCTGGGTATATAGCAAAAAGATATAAAAACAGGATATCAAAGAAATACCTGCATTCCCATGTTCATTGCAGGATTATCTATAATAGCCAAGGTATATATGTGTGTATACATATACATACATATGTGTATATACCTATACATATATGGATATTATAAAGATTATTAGAACAAAACTCATAAAAAATAAGAAAATCCTGCCATTTGTTGCAACATGGATGAACCTGGATGGCATTATGCTAAGTGAAATACCATATTTCCCCATGTATAAATACATATTTCCATGTATAAGCTGCACCTTAATTTTGGGGCCCAAAATTAAAAAAAAGTATTTTATAAAGTTATTGAACTCAAGTTTTATTCATCATAAAATTCATACAACTCCTCATCACTGTCAAAACTTCCATCCATTAGTTTGTCCTCATCTGTGTCTGATGACGAATCACTGTCTTCAACAATGAGCATAAAAGCAAGTGTGAAAAAGCAGGAAATACAAGTAAAAAAAATCTACAACCACTGTATAAGATGCACCCAGTTTTTAGACCCCAAATGTTTTGAAAAAAGGTGCATCTTGGCCCTGGCCGGTTGGCTCAGTGGTAGAGCGTCGGCCTGGCATGCAGAAGTCCTGGGTTCGATTCCCGGCCAGGGCACACAGAAGAAGCGCCCATCTGCTTCTCCACCCCTCCCCCTTTCCTTCCTCTCTGTCTCTCTCTTCCCCTCCCGCAGCGAGGCTCCATTGGAGCAAAGATGGCCCGGGCGGGCGCTGGGGATGGCTCCTTGGCCTCTGCCCCAGGCGCTAGAGTGGCTCTGGTCGCGACAGAGCAATGCCCAAGAGGGGCAGAGCATCGCCCCCTGGTGGGCAGAGCATCGCCCCCTGGTGGGCGTGCTGGGTGGATCCCCATCGGGCGCATGCAGGAGTCTGTCTTACTGTCTCTCCCCATTTCCAGCTTATACATGGGGAAATATGGTAAAGCTGATAAAAAAAGGCAAACATTATATGGTATAACTTATATGTGAAATCTTTTTTAAAAAGCCAATTTTATAAAAACAGAGAATAGAATGGTAGCTATCGGGACCTGGAAGGGGCGGGGCAGAGAAAGAAATGGAAAGATTTAGGTCAAAGGGTATGAATATTCAGTTACAAGAAGAGTAGTTTCTAAGGATTGAATATACAGCATGTGACTATTGTTAATAACACAGCATTCTATACTTGAAAGTTAAGTGTAAATCTTAAGCATTCTCACCTATACACACAGAAAGAGAGTTAACTAGGTAAGGTGATAAATGTGATAATTATCTTAATAATTCCATAGTGTATATGTATATCAAATCATCACATGTGCATTTTAAACATACACAATTATATTTATCAATTATTCCTCAATGAAGTTGAAAAGAAAAGACTGAGCAGTCCAATCACATAAGCTTTCTCAAGCTTCTGTTTGCTCCAAATGTGAGAATGTCCCTTTGGTCAAAGAAAACATGTGACTGGACACAGCTGGAGTGGGAGACCACTCCACGGTTATACGGAGGAGGCATGGGTACAGGGAGGGGTAAATAATGGGACATTTAATCAGCCACTGGAGATTTTACTACACACAAGTAACAGAGCGCTTTAAGACACTGATCTCAGTCTTACTCGTTTTAAAATCTTCGGCTCCTGTAATGCAGGCTCAATAAATGCTTTGTCCATGAATGAATGCATAAATGAATGATTGAATAACAGCCATGCTCTGAAGTGGGCTGGGCCATCTTGCTAGTTTTTGGAGAAAAAAAAAAAATCTGCTTACTTTAGTCTATAAACACAGGGAAGAATAACTATGTTCTATTACGAAACATTTTTTTTTTTCCTTTTGAAAAGTCCCTAGTCTTAATAAAACAACATGATTCCTGGGCAGTGTTTGTGTTAGAGTGAGATGAAAACACTCTAAACAAAACAGTACGGAAATATTCAGGGTGATAGATCAAATTGTGCTGAGTCCAGCTCCTAGCCTCAGCCCGCTGCTGCGCTGGATTAGCTATGCCCCCGTCAGGCAAGTGTATGAGACTCGGAACACGTCTTCAGCTCTCTGCACATTTTCATAATAAACCTCTGGTTTCACTTTCCCTAGCGCTGTTTTCTCTAAGATTTACCATTTGAGAATAACAAACACTAAATAGAACAAGTATTTTTGCTGAGTTAAAGCTCAACCACTCAGCTCACGTTTTCATGGTTCTATCTGGGTGTCTACCCACGTAAAATCTATATTTCTTTCCAACAGTAGTTATAGCATCTGTCTGGCTCTAGCCTAATCCTATATTTTTTAGCAGCACGGAAGGAAGGTGGGAACAGAAGCAGTCTGTAAATTCGGCTAGAAGTGTGTCTTTCAGTGTGTTGCCTCTTTAGGAACAAAAAGAGGATTTCCGAGACTGCTATGAGCCACAGTTGCGCTGGTTTGAAAAGAAGCCACAGAGGCGCGCTTTACTTGGAGACATACGTGACGGAGCTAATGGAAGAAATATGAAGTTTTGACCTTTAAAAAAAAAGTATTATCATATTAGTGTCTTTCCAAGAATTAGGTGGCTTAGATCTCACTAATCTTCAAGTCTCAACACTAGGGGTTTAGAAGGAAACCCCTCTTCCCTGCCAAGTTATGCTTCAAGTTTTGATCCTTGGGAGCCAGCAGTCGTGTGTGATAAATAGCAATCCGCCACTTCACTCGGGGCCCCGCAGCCTGCCCAGGAGCTCTAATGCCGCCCACTGAGCTACTTTGGAGGCAAATGATGCATTTTTAAATAGCACATTAATATTGAAAAGAGTTCGGTGAGCAGATCAAGGACAAAGCCATTCATTCCTTCATAGCAATTTAAGCCTCATGTAAAACGCATGTCACTTCCTCATATGTGTCAGATGATCCTGGCTTCTTAAAACACAAATTCAGCCCACATGCCTGGAAATTAACAGGTGTGGTAATGTTGAATGGGGTCGATGCCTCGAAAATACGCAGACTTTGGGAAAGGATACCCGCAGAAAGAAAATATGGGTGTGGGCACAAGTCAGATTACAGTTGTAATACAAATATACCATTCAACGCTTAATACATGGTAACACGAAAATAAACTCTGTTCTGCATATTCACAACAGTAAACCTGCTTTTGCCTACCCTTGTTTTCCCTTTGCTTAAAGTTAGTGCATATTTTCAGAGGCTATTGTGTCATAATAAACAAGTCTCTTGTTGCTTGAATTTCACTGTTCCTTTTCTCCCAGGGAGGTGGAAAGAAAAAGATCTGTACACTTTTCTAACTCTTCCTTCAATCTTCCCTTATGATTGTCTCAGCATCCTGTTCTTCCTTGACCACTTTCAGAAACAGTGGATTCTAGCTTATATCTTGTCCTTTGGTGTCTTGGGTAAAACCTCTCAGAATCTATAAAACGTCCCCAATGCCCTTGATTCAGGTGGCAGCGTCCCGTCACAAGAGTGCTGGCCTTTTGACATATTTTCCTAATATGGAAAAGAAAGTTGCATGTAAAAGTCTAGTACATTTAAGATTTTTATGCAAATTAGATATTAATTTGTTGGCTATTACCATCTCTCAACTGCTTCAGGGAAGTGGGAAAGGAAGACAAGTAAGACAAAAGAGGCTTAGATAGAAAGAGGCCTTGCTCCCTATGAGGTCTTCCAGAGCAGATCCTGATGGAAGTTTGGGTATAAGCTGCTTATTAGGGATCAAGACCAGTAAAAAGAAGAGGGCAGAGGCAGAATTAGGCAAAGAAAGAAATCTAATGGCAACGCATGCCTGACAAATCTGCGGTCCCCAGGAAGGAATCCTGGAAAGAAACTTGCCTGTCAGTGTCCCCACGTTGAGCCCAACTTGCCTTCATCTCACTCAGTCATTGATGTGAGTCACTACCAGAAGGACAGGATCTCCAACACAGTGGTCTTGTTGGCTGAGCAGACCAGGAAGGAGCCCACAGCTGGGGGAGGTCTGCTGACGGCACTCCTTGCAAGTCCCTCCTTGAAGGGTCACCAGGGCCCTGTTGACCACGTTGACCACAGCTCTCAGTGATGTGGCCTGAACACTCAAACCTGTAGAGTGACACAGAACCAGAAGCTAAAGGTGTCTGTGTTGGCAGATAAAAATGGTTTGGGCTAGTTCCCCCAAAAGAGCAGAACCATTAATCGTGAAGTTTTGGGGGAAAAAAATCTTTGCCTACTTTTCTTCTGTATCTCAATAGAAAATGGCAGTAAAGGCTGGAACGGGGTTAGGAGTCTACACTCAGAGTCCAGCCCAAATCTAACTAAAATCCTTTTTGCCAAAAGGCAAAACAAAACAAACAAACAAAAAAGAATTTGAAACATCTTGAATCTGGGACTGAACTTGTCCATCACTGAGAGTTGGGAACCATGATCTCTTGGCTATGAATTCATAAGTAATGGTGAACATGACTGATCTGAGGTTAAGAAATCTGCCTGTTCCCTTTGAGAGCTGTGGAAAAGAGCCTCCTATATTTATGAGCAGTTAAATATTTTGCATAAAATATAAATATTGTCTATTATATCCATCTCTGCAGATATGGATCAAATTAATAACTAAATCATAAAAGAATTTTTTAAAATGTTCTCTCAAAAGTAATACTGGGCATGATTGAGAAGCCATGTTCTAATAATATTTCAGCCTCAGAGTTACTCAGTGCTTATGTTTATGACATTTAGCCTTCACAGAGTTATCGCTTATATTTCAACATACCCAGGGAACTGGTCAGCATGCTCACATTGAGATCTCAAGGACTTAACATCCAAAAATCTCCTGACTATTCCAAATGCAGGCCTCAATATTTATTGCATCTATTGTTTTTGTTTTGAGAGGATATACAAATATGTCAATAAGAATAAGTTAAAAAAAACAATGTAGTCACATGCAAAACACATTTACAAGGTCATACATCCACAGTGAACAAAATCAGGAAGTATTAAATGTCTATGTTAAAGCTGATGACAAAGACTGGGCGATACATTTTCTTTAATCAGAGTAGAAGGCATGAGTTATTCTTTTGTGATTAAATAAATTCAAATAACAGGCTAAAACTAATTAAATTTAAAATTGAAATAATACTAGAAGTAATAACCTTAATCTAAAATAAAGAATTTCCAAATAACTTTTCATATTGACACATCATTTGTATTTTTGTTATAATTAGAACTGGAAAATTATCTGAAAATCAATGCATTTATTTATTTATTTATTATTTTTATTTATTGCTAAACCAGGCACCAGATATACAATAAAGGGCAAGACTATATCCTTGTTTAGTTTAACATCTATTGTTAATTTTCACCATCAATTCTGTAAGGGGGAATCCAGTTTCAGGGAGATCACAGAAAGATCCTGTGAGCTTCAGGTATACATAATGAGGTTTATACACCCTACATAAGTAGTATTAGCATTCATGGGGTGTCAACCAGGCACCAGCCATGTGCTAGGGAAGTTAATCATCACAATAATGCCTTAAAGTTAGTGTTTGTAATAAGAGTGTTTAGTAAGCACTGTTCCAGTTCAGAAGTCTGAAGTGGGGTGAGATCTGTAGCTGAACTCCTACACATATATGAGGAAAGTCTCATGAATTTCTATCATTCCCTGCATGAATAAGAATTTATGAGCACTTGCTGAATGTATACCCAGCATACCTGGAAATGACTGGTTGGCATCTGGGTTCTGTGCCTGCAGGGCATTGAGTTGGCAACGTTGGGGCCTCAGTGCCTCTGACTGGAGGATCTACCTGCTCAGGTCAAAGGATGCTGGAACTGACCCAAGCCCATGTCTATTTACAATTATTAGTGTTCTGATACATATGTTTCCATTACAGGACAGTTTTGGTTTGAAATATCTGCTGTACATTGAATCTGGTCCTCCTGCTCCCTCAGTTTCTTACGTTCAATCCCAACCCCAGTGTCTCAGAATGTGACCATGTTTGGAGACAAGGGCTTTGAAGAGGTGACTTAATTAAAATGAGGCCATTCGCATAGTGCCCTGGTCCAGTGTGACTGGCGTCCCTCTAAGAGGAGGAAGACACATAAGGGACATGGACACACAGAGGAAAGAGGACATAGCAAGAAAGCACCATCTGCAAGCCAAAGAGAGAAGCTTCAGGAGAAAGAAACACTGCAGATAAATACCTTAATCTTGGACTTCTAGTTTCCAGAGCAATGAGGAAATAAATCTCTGTTGCTTAAGACACCCAGTTTATGGTATTTGGTTATGGCAGCACTAGCAAACTAATACAGTCTCTTTCCCTTAGGGCAGTATGACAAGCATGGTGTGTTATGGTAAAACTGACCTCAAGCTGGCCTGACCAGGCGGTGGCGCAGTGGATAGAGCGTCGGACTGGGATGCAGAGGGACCCAGGTTCAAGACCCCGAGGTCGCCAGCTTGAGCTCGGGTTCACGTGGTTTGAACAAAAGCTCAACAGCTTGGACCCAAGGTTGCTGGCTCGAGCAAGGGGTTACTCAGTCTGCTGAAGGCCTGTGTTCAAGGCACATATGAGAAAGCAATCAATGAACAACTAAGGTCTCACAATGAAAAAAACTGATGATTGATGCTTCTCATCTCTCTCTGTTCCTGTCTCTTCTGTCCCTGTCTATCCCTCTCTCTGACTTGCTCTCTGTCCCTGTAAAAACAAACAAACAACAAAAAAAAAACCTGACCTCAAGCCAAATAACAGTTTATTAGCAGGCAGACACAAACACAGTCATCTAGTGTGTGTTGAAAACTTAAGGACTCTTTCTTCACGTTGTTGCCTGAAAGGGCCACTAGATAAATGAGACATTTATTGGTTGGCAGGATTAAACTTAATGTTTTTTCTTTTCTTTTTTTCTTTTTTTTTTACAGAGTGAGAGTCAGAGAGAGGGATAGATAGGGACAAACTGACAGGAACGGAGAGAGATGAGAAGCATCAATCATTAGTTTTTCGTTGTGACACCTTAGTTGTTCATTGATTGCTTTCTCATATGTGCCTTGACTGTGGGGCTACAGCAGACCAAGTAACCCCTTGCTCGAGCCAGCAACCTTTGGTCCAAGCTGGTGAGCTTTGCTCAAACCACATGAGCCTGTGCTCAAGCTGGCGACCTTGGGGTCTCGAACCTGGGTCCTCTGCATCCCAGTTCGATGCTCTATCCACTGCACCACCGCCTGGTCAGACAGAATTTAATGTTTAGCTGGAGACGGGCAACAAAAATTCTCCAGTTAGAGACTGTTGGGTGGACTAGTTTGAAATCCTAAGCTTGGGGTCCCCTTACAATGAGTGGGCCTTGTAGCTAGATTCTCATGATTTGTTCATGAAAGAATAAAGGTACCGTTGTGTATTTCTAGCCAATCCATAGGTCTTCAACACCAGTTATATACATTGTGATAAAAATTTTTAACATCTATTATGCTAATTAGCTGTACCTCTGGATTGATCAAAGATAAGATTACTGATGTGCTGCCATCACTAGATAGGAGTTTCTGATCTAAATATTTCAAATGTTTAACTTAGCATCTAATTTTGGTATTTAGATGTTAATTAACCATCCTTAGGAGACAGTGTGAAATTAACAAATTAATACATATCACATATATAGTTTATGATAAATTATTCTACTTTATTTATTTAATGTTATCAGTTTTCAAAAATTGACATAAATGCAGGCTCATAAAGAAAGTTATAAGGATAATTCAATAAATTCATAGATAACCCATACTCTTCAGCAAGATCCATTGTTTACTTTCTCTCTGCCTCTTTCTTTCTCTCCCTAACCCCTGAAATACTTCATAGTAAATTTTTTTTTTAATTTTTAATTTTTTTTTTGTATTTTTCTGAAGTTGGAAAGGGGGAAGACAGTCAGACAGACTCCTGCATGCGCCTGACCAGGATCCACCCGGCACGCCCACCTGGGGGCAATGCTCTGCCCATCTGGGGCGTTGCTCTGTTGCAACCAGAGCCATTCTAGCACCTGAGGCAGAGGCCACAGAGCCATCCTCAGCACCCGGGCCAACTTTGCTCCAATGAAGCCTCGGCTGCGGGAGGGGAAGAGAGAGACAGAGAGAAAGGAGAGGGGGAGGGGTGGAGAAGCAGATGGGCACTTCTCCTGTGTGCCCTGGCCGAGAATCAAACCTGGGACTCCTGCACGCCAGGCCGAAGCTCTACCACTGAGTCAACTGGCCAGGGCCATAGTAAATTTTCTAAAAACAAGATACCATCTGCAAAACCACAGTAAAATAATCAATGTCAGAAAATTAACATGAACAAAGTATGATTTATAATTATATCATTTTATAAACAGTTGTTAGTTGACTGTTTACTGCAAGAAAGAACTTTTTTTTCTATATCACTATGAACTGAGGAAGTGTTACTTTATCTAGTAGATTATATTCTCCTACTGTCCTTGTTTATGTTAATGCTCAAATAGTTCGAGAGGTGCTCCTTCAAACTAGCTTCCGTGTTCTCTTAACATGTCTTCACCTTTCTTTCAGTACTTCCTTCCTTACATATGTCAGACTCAGTTTACTCACACGCACACACACACACACATGCATTTCTAAATCTATATGTTGAGATATATTAAAATAAATTGCAAATAATACAAGGGCCACTTGCCTAAAGCAGCCCAAGCAGGATCCCTCAGTGCTCTGTAAGCCCTGCTGTCTCCCAACAAGTGGCTGCCGGGCAGTGCAGAAGGAGGAAGGTTCTGCGTTGTGAACTTGCCCAAACTCATAGAACGTACAGCGCCAAGAGTGGCCCCTGGGTAACTGCGTACTTTGTTGATTTTGATGTGTCACCGTTAAGTCCATTAATTAAAACAAATGCATCACTCTGGTGGGGGATGTTTGTAATGGGGGAGTCTATTCATGTGTTAGGTTGGGGAGTATATGGGAAATATCCATACCTTCCTCTTAATTTTGGTGTAAACCTAAAACTGCTCTAAAAAAATGAAGACTTAAAAATGTGTTGAGAGATTAACTCTTTTTTTAAAATTATTACTTCTACGATATTCATACTAGCTATCTTTGTTTATACTAGGTATAGCATTAGTGTACTTTGATAAAAGGCAATTTGTCATTAATTTAAAATCCAAAAATTAATTTTCTTAAGAAATTTCTCTCTTCTTTTCTGGAAATACAACAAAAAAATTGTATACTTGTGGTCTTGTTTTGCAATAGTATGTGTTTAAATTTCTCTATTGTACTCACTGATGAATATTAAAATATATATAAACATAGATATAGATATGTTGCTATAGATATATAGGTATACATACATTTACACCTATATCTACATACTATAAATTACACAAAATTTCTGTGAGGTCCTCCATAATTTTTAAGAGTGTTAAGGAGTCATGAAACTGAATGTCTAACAACCACTGCTCTAGAAGATGTCTTTTGAGAACACAGGCACCATGCTCATTTCCAACTTTATATTTCCTTTCCACTATCTCTGCCAAAATCATAAAGCTACCTTTCACTTACATTCTTCTAGAGTGAATATTACTCTGAATAAAATATCAAGGGGAAATAAGAATTGTATCTATGAGTAGCATCAACAAAATAAAGGGGAGAACTAGTTAAACTACAATAGTAACAAGTCTACTAGCAATAGACCTCATAGCTGTGTTCCAGCCAGACTTCCTCTTGCTTCACGGTGCTGGTCATCCTTTTCTTATTCTGAGGGCCGGGGAATGCCCTACCAACAGGATCCTCGCGCTAATAAAAGGGGTAATCTAGTGCTCAATATGTCCTCACCTGTTTTGCCAAGAGGCAAATGAGCCTCTCTTGCTCCTGTTGTGTGATCAAATGGTGTTTATAAGCCAAGAAGCTCTGCAGGTGTTTCAGCAAAGCAGCCCTGTTTATAAGATGGCAATGCAAGGTGTTAGGAGGCAGCTGAATGGCCAACTGCATGCGGTGTAACTGTTTGATAATGAGCAGAGGAGAATAGGTTTTGCCTTCAGCCAAACTTTGTGAATCTTAGCTTTGGGACCAATATTCTGAAACATCATCCTGTCACAGCTGGCCTATTCCCTTATTCCCTGGAAAAAGGAATGTCCATGGAAACTCACTGAATTTTAGACAGTAAATAGCCTAACACTAACCCATGCTGATAAGTTAAGTATGACTGAAACAGACAGATCAGTTTAAGTTCCCTTTCACCTTCTGAATAAGCATCTCTCTTCCTCTCTCTTTCTCTTTTTCTCTCTCCCCCGCATTTTATGTGAAGGGAAAATGTACTTTGGCCAAAAACCATTTTCCCAAGTGCCAAACATTTTGCAAATACTTTCAGATGTATGCTAAAGACAAAACACAGTGGGTCTAGCTCAGCTGAGGCTGCTCCCACTGTAGCTGTGAAGCAAACGCACAACCACTGGCCTTCCAACTTTCCAAATAATAGGGTGATTTTGTGTGTTTTCTCCTTTTCTTCTCATTCCCAAACATTCAATAAATAGAAAAGTTCTTTCTATTGCCCATCTCCAATATCCAGCCTCGGCTTCCAAAAATGCTAATAAGTTGAGGCACAAACAGCAGAGTGGCTGCAGAATTTTAAGGGAACCCTGGATTCTAAATGACCCAAGCTACCAGCTCGTGCCAGCTTGAACATGAAACCACAGTTGATTGAGTTTCACCTCATCTCTCCCCCACCAAGCTCCGGACTTTCCCTGTGTCCTGGACTGTCTTTACTTCCCAAATATCAACCTGGAAATATGGCAGGGGCGGGGGCCGGTGGCAGAAGGGATTTTAAAAGGAAATGGCAGATGTATTGGACAAAGTGACCTAGAGTCCATCCTCTGAACAAACACAGTGTGCTTTTACCCAGCTTTATCTAAGTTTGCTGCATTTGTGAAATATAGCAAGATTTCAGTTCCCTCCACAACAGTGACCTGCCTCCAGGATTCAAGTTGGCAAGATGTTTATATTTGGGGAGAACAAAGTCAGCGGCTCTGCTAACTTCCCAGGAAACCACGTTGGATTAAAAGATCTGGGACTGGCAATGCCTCAACTTGGTTCATATTAATTCCATCCTTCTCCTGCTCAGGCCAGACCAAGTCTTTTAGAAATCCTCACAAGCTTCATCTGAGCCTGGCATTTCAAAGTGTGGGTGATTCCAACTATCACACAAGCAGTAGCTCATAAATATACCAATAAAGACACTTGTTTCTTGACTGAATACAGTTTAGCAGTCAAGTTAAATGCTCTAGGAATTAGTTCTCAAGTCTTCTGTCAGAGGGCAGTGGTGGGATTGAGGATGCTTCCCTTGACTCTCAAATACCTATTTTTCTTTATAATGCCAGAAAATTTTTGTTTCTCATTTCTTGATGAACTGGAGGAACAGCAAATGAGTATACTGTTTTTGTTAGGGTAGTTTCTTTAGTAGTAGCAATAGAAATAGGAATTGTAGGAGCAGTAGTACTAGTATTAAAAATGATTACTGGCAGACACTATTGAGAAACTACCAAAATCAATGACCCACCTCTTGCCCTTTGCGACTGCTCACTCTATAGGTGACAGGGCCAGCATTTTCCTTCTCCAGGGGTCCCTGCCATGTGGGACTTTCATATAGCATACTTTGGGCTTATGACATATAATGAAAAATTTATGAGAGTTAGAAAGCTCCGAGGGAAGCTTTTCACCCTTGATATGAAGGGACCATGAACGATGAAGCCCATGGGAAACTTTTCCCTCCTTACTGCCTTAGATGCTAACTTACTGGCTAGAAGTTAAGTGGCTATATTGTGACCATGAACAAAAAGTCAAGAAAATGACTGCAGAGTCAAATCTCCCCTTGGCAACCCTGAAAAGCAATGTCAGTCACCACATATCTCTGCAGTCCTTGTTAGGTGAGAAAAGCAAACTAAATTGCTTTAATTTGTTGGCCATCCTGAACTTAGCTTTCTTATCTGTGATATGGCAGAGCAAGGTACAAACAGGGTGGAGCAAAAGTAGGTTTACAGTTGTGAGTACACAACACACAGGATTTATTGTTGTATTATTATGTATTAATGTACTATTTTCCATATGAACAACTGGAAACCTACTTTTGCCCCACCCTGTACTTTGCAGAGGTCGCTGGAATTTTTTCTTAGAAGTTTGTGAATCACGTTGTAAACTATAAAATTCTCCATGACTGTAAGAAAGGCATTAATTTGGGAGAGGATAGTAGATTAATAATTCATATTTTTCATCCTTATTTATAACTGTTAATTGTGTGTCGACAGTTACTGAGTAATCCTCTAGATCAGGGGTCCCCAAACTTTTTACACAGGGGGCAAGTTCACTGTCCCTCAGACCATCAGAGGGCTGGACTATAAAAAAAACTATGAACAAATCCCTATGTGCAGTGTGCATATCTTATTTTAAAGTAAAAAAACAAAACGGGAACAAATACAATATTTAAAATAAAGAACAAGTAAATTTAAATCAACAAACTAACCAGAATTTCAATGGGAACTATGGGCCTGCTTTTCGCTAATGAGATGGTCAATGTCCGGTTCCATATTTGTCACTGCTAGCCGTAACAAGTGATATGACGTGCTTCCAAAGCCGTGACGTGTGCGTCCCACGTCATTGGAAGTAGTACTGTACATGAGTGCCGCCGTCACATCTTGTGCTCCTCTCACCGACCACCAATGAAAGAGGTGCCCCTTCTGGAAGTGTGGTGGGGGCCGGATAAATGGCCTCAGGGGGCCGCATGCGGCCCGTGGGCCGTAGTTTGGGGACCCCTGCTCTAGATTGTCTGTAAGGAGTTTACAGTATATTTAGTGACTTGTTTGTGAGGCATCTCATTCCTGATATAACATTACAGAGAATAAAACAGGAAATTATTAAACTATTAATTGCTAAATTACAAGATACTGAGTGCTAGTTTTATACAAAGTTGAATAAGAATCTTAAAGGTATAGTGTTTACTATGTTCCAATAATTATTCTAAGTATTTTTTTTTTTTTTGTATTTTTCTGAAGCTGGAAACAGGGAGAGACAGTCAGACAGACTCCCGCATGCGCCCGACCAGGATCCACCCGGCACGCCCACCAGGGGGCGATGCTCTGCCCCTCCGGGGCATCGCTCTGGCTCTGTCGCAACCAGAGCCACTCCAGTGCCTGGGGCAGAGGCCAAGGAGCCATCCCCAGCGCCTGGGCCATCCTTGCTCCAATGGAGCCTCGCTGCGGGATGGGAAGAGAGAGACAAAGAGGAAGGAGAGGGGGAGGCGTGGAGAAGCAGATGGGCGCTTCTCCTGTATGCCCTGGCCGGGAATCAAACCCAGGACTTCTGCACGCCAGGCCGATGCTCTACCACTGAGCCAACTGGCCAGGGCTATTCTAAATCTTTTATATGAGCTAAGTAATTAAATCCTAGGATAACACTGTGAATAAATATATCACTTTCCACATTTTTTGCATGGTCAGATTGAGTGCAATGGGTTATATGTGGTGACCCAATTTATAGATGGAAAGTGGCAGAGTCAGGAATGAATTCAGGCACTCTGGTTTCAATGCATTGCTCTCCTGAGAAGAGAAAAATGTCAGACCACTTGAGTTTGTAACCCCTGTCTGTTGTTTACCTATTTCTGTGACCTTGGGCGCCGCACTTATAACTTGTTTCTTCATCTTTAAAATGAGGATAATAGCTACCTAATTAGGTTGTTTTGAAGATTACATCAATAATGTATGTAGAGCTCCTCGTGAAGTGACTGGCACGTAGAGCATTGTGTGTAATTGCTATTATTGGACTGGTGGATGAACTCGCAGCCTTTCTGTTAGGGGGCCAGGAGGGGAGCCCATTCCCCCTGAATAAATTGTAGATCTTGGAATTTAACTTTGGCCCCAAAATAGTCAAATACTTTTATAAATATTATTTCTAGGTTACTTTCCCAAAATGGGCAAGATAAAAAAGTCCTGCCATCTAACTATAAAATCATTTTCTACATACTTTTCTGTCTTTCCTCCACAGAATATTATCAGAGATTTTGACAAATTGGTTTAAAAAATCTGTGTTCCTGATGTATGTGTTTATGCAACAGTGCAACATTTATTTATTTATTAAGCACCGACCATGTTTCAGACACTTTTCTATAATAGAAAATTGATACTAACCCAAAATTAAAATAGCATTTATCTGTCATCACTTGTTCTTAGCAAATCTGTGAAGGATTCAATATTCATAGATTATTTTATCATTGTTCATAAGATGGAAATTTTAAAAATTAATTCTGAAATTTCCAGAAAATTTCAGACATAGAATTTCAAGAATGCACTTTTCTTATCTTTTGCTTCTCAGAACATTTGCCTCTTTCTTTTTTTCTTGTACCATTCTCATTTCCATTTTTCACAAAATTCTCCAAGGAATACCCAGAGTTCCACAATCATCCCATGTGAGTTTTCTCTATGCTGCCATATAATTCACTCAGCACTCCAGATTTGAGAACCTTGATGCATTGACTTATGCTACCATAGTAATACTACAGAAATACCCCTTTCAGATATGCCGCATCACTCCCAACACTCCATAAATATGCTTCCTATTGCCCCTCGTATCAATTGCAAATTTCATTGGCTGACTAATAAGACCTTCCAGAAATTGGTGTCTTCTTACCTGTCCAGATTGTCACTACTATCTCTCAATTCTCACTTCTGCCTTAAATAAGTTAGCTTATACTCTTTGTTTAATTTCTATTGCCACTTCTTTTACTATTTTACCACCCTGAAATGTAGCCAAACCTCTTTTCCTCTCTATTTAAATACTAACCCTTTCTTTAAGTTTTTTCTTTTATGGAGTCAGCACCTGCTACTACTAACATCCCACACTGATCTATCCCTTTAAATACCAGTTAGGCAGTCACTGTGTGGTTCAGCTATACTCTAATTGTTTCGTCTACGTGAGGTTTATTTTTTTCAGTTTCATGGTAAATGCCTCAAAATGTCTCTGTTTTTCCCCCTGTGCCAAGTATGGCTTGAGTACATGTTCTACTTACTACAATAGCATAATTAATGTACAATCAATACCAATTATAAACCATAAAATATAAAAAACATTTGAAAAATTTAACTTATCAAGATTCCTGAATGTCTTATAGATAATCTTGTGTAGGTCACACTTTGAGATGTTTGACTGCAATTGTCAATTTTCACCAGTATTTTATATCACACTTGACAGGATTATTTTCATAACCCATGGTATCCCTTTCCTGTCCTGGAATGTGAAAACTCCCCTTGAGACACCTAATGAACCCTTTAATTCTAAAAGTCATATCTAAGCAGCAGGATAAGTTCTATAAGCCCCAATAATTGTTACAAAACTCAATACATTCTTATAGCTTTTGAAATGCAAACAGGCAAAGATAATAGAAATATTTTTCATTAGGTATTCAAGACCACTGATTCATTGGAAAAAAAACTACATATATATGTAGTCTGGCATAGTATGTTTGCTTAATAAGCTATTAATATAGAAAAGAAATTGAGCCTCCATGAACCATGTACATTTGAGTCTGACAGCTACAAACATATATAGTTAAAATAATTCTAAGTTATTCAAAATATCTCACCATGGAGGGCTTGAGGTGACCTTGAATGAAAGCTCTAGGCTTGTGCTCCTTGCACAATGCTATGTCATAGGTGATGATATGAAGTGACAGGAAAAAGAAAACTGCATTGTGCTGGTGGTCGAAAAAAATCACTGAGTAGCTTTAGAGATGGAATAATTTGAATTTAGATATTACAATCCCTTAAAGGCAGAAAAGTTCAGTGATAGCAGGGACTGAAGCAGAAACTCCTGGAGAACACCTTAACCTTCAAATGCTTTTTCAATTTAGTTAGCTTCTTTGCTGAATTTCTCTTACAGCCTTGAGTGAGATCCTTAGAAACTAACACGCCATGTTCTTAGATACAAATAAAGACATTAGTTTTTTCTAACCTATCAATGAACAATGAATTGATATCAAATATTAGATCTATTTCTTGAACTCCCTCATGCATCATTCTGGTTTTTGTCTGTTTCTTTGTAGTTTGTTTTTTGGTTGTTTGATTGGTTGGTTATTCTAGGATAAGACTAGGTTGATCTTTATGATGAACTTGACCTTGTTTCAAATTTAACTGGAAACTCTTGTATTAGTTAATATGGTCAATTCTTTCTTCCCTTCTTTTAGTGTGTTTTACAACATTCTCTCTAAAAATATGTTTAATTTTCCATCATGAAAATGAACAGTTAAGTTCTTTATATTGTAGATTCCAAATAAGGCGAGGGTTCCAATAACAACACCCAGTGGCCAGACTTAACATTCATTGTCACTGCAAGTTAGATTTCCTAATGCATTAACATTAAGAAGAAAACAATGAAATGGGACCAGATGGTATAACAAGGAAATTTACACTGTTATGTGGAAACTAGAGATAGATAAGTATAGGTAGTAAGTCACTAAAGCCACCCACACATACAAACAAAGGTTAGACTTAAAGTAGAGATGTGTGGGTGTGGGTATGTCTGTGTGTGTGTGGTCTGAGAAAAGAATAGGGTTAGGAAGACAGAAAAGGAACAGGCTTTGAGTGTCTGGCTCAGGGGTATAGCATCCACCTGGCACACGGAAGTTCCGGGTTTGATTCCTGGCAGGGCACACAGAAGTGTCTGTCTGCTTTGTTGTTTGTTTTTTGGTTGGTTATTCTAGGATAAGACTAGGTCCCCCCTCTCCTTCCTCTCTGTCTCTTTCTTCCCCTCCTGCAGCCAAGGTTCCATTGGAGCAAAGTTGGCCCAGGCACTAAGGATGGCTCCATGGCCTCTGCCTCAGGTGCTAGAATGACTCTGGTTGTAACAGGACAACACCCTAGATGGGCAGAACATTGCCCCCTGGTGTGCTTGTCGGGTGAATCCTGGCTGGGTGCACCTGGGAGTCTCTCTCTCTGCCTCCCCGCTTTTCACTTAGGAAAAAATACAAAAAAAAAAAAAAAAAAAAGAAGAAAGAAAGAAAGAAAGAGAGAGAGAGAGAGAAAGGGAGGGAGGGAGGGAGGGAGGGAGGGAGGAGGGAGGAAGGAAAGGAACAAATATATACTGAGTATTCACTAAGAGTTAATTGTCACAGTTAAATACTCAATCTCAGTGTTCATAGATACTAAGTCTATCTACCTTTCAAATGATTATGACTTAGTTAATCCAGTCTAATGTTAATACTGGTACAAAAGTTTTCTCTATATGCCAACCAGTTTTAAGATTTATTTTCTTTCTTTACTTCAAGAATAAGTATATTTGCAAACTGAAAACCATGTCTGAGCCACATATCACATATCCTCCACAGTACAGAGGAGGGAACACAAGCTCAGAGAGGTTGGTCAAAATAATTAGTGAGTAGTAGATTTAAGGGTTTAACCCAGATTCTATCAGACTACAGACCACTCTTCCTAGTATATCACAGTGACCCTGAAAGTAAACCAAAGAAAAAAAGAATATGGAGGGAAAAATTTCCCTCAAACACAAATCTCTACAGAGGGAGCAAAACTAAAAATAAGGCAAGGAGGGAAAATTTGTTTTAAAGTCACAAGTAATGCTTATTTCTTATTTGTACATAAGCAGAGTAAAATAGATCAGTTTTTACTTAAAATGTATGCAATAGCTATTTTTAATAGAAGAGCAGCTATTTTTCTTAAAAAGAGTAATCTTGACTCTGTTTGAGTGATATAATCACTTTGTCATTATAGACATAGTCTACACTCATACATAGATCTGGTTTGCCTTCACACAGTTTTTTAAAAATCACATTAGACTCCAGCAATTTGCTACATTTTTGTATCTTCAGAATGAGCTTGACTGATGTTTCCACTTTCCCACTATTCCATTTAGTATCAGAAATACACTCCAACAGCCTTGAGACCTGTTACCTGCATCTTTGCCCATCTAGAACCCTGCAAGATAAACTTCAGCTTTAGCCCTTCAAGTCCTTAAGGAGTTTCAATGTTATTTCAGGGATCTTGGTATTATCCAGGTACAGCCATGGAAAGTACTTTTAAACACAGTGCACAAACCTCCATGAAAGCTATCCTGTTTGAAATATAAAGCTAACAAAAGTAGCCTCTAAAATGAATTAGACCTACCTGGAGTCCAGAAATCCTTCCTGGAGTTGATGTCAGAGCCTTTACTCAAGAAATGTCTAAGCTCTTTGTGTGTGGGGAAAAAAATCTCAGGAATTTTCCTACCTGGATTTAATACCCCCAGATTTAAAATGTAGGTATTAGAAGCTGGAGCCGTTGAACGTCTCCCTTCATTTCTTGACATCTTTATGACAATGTATGGTGCAGTACCTCACTTTGCTGCAATTACTGAACAGACAGCACTGTAGGCAATGTAAGTTTGCTCTTAAGTGCAGCAATCCATTCTGAAGAGATGTACAAACATAAACTCTCAATTGTGGCAGGCTTCTCTGAAACCTGAGCATTATCTGTGAATTTTCTCTCTCCTTTTTAATCATTCTGTTAGCTCACCTCTAGAACCCAGTGGCCTAATTTACTAATTAATAACTATTATTACTTAGTGGAATTGAAAACTGAAATTACTGCCTGCCTTAAACATAATAAAAATTGGCAATCCATTCAGAGTTTTTTGAGGGGCTGCTTCATTCATTGCACGGCTCTGGCAGCGGGGTAGATGTCCTTGTCTGCTAGCTCCATGCCCCTCATTTCCAGGTGGTTGGAAGGGAGGTGAAGAATTGTCTCCCAGACACATTCAGACTAGAAGGGAAACATTATATATTGTAAAGTACAGTTGGCCCTTGAACAACACGAATTTGAACTGTGTGGGCCCATTTATATGTAGATTTTTTTAAATAAATACCATAAGTATATTTTCTCTCCCTTATAATTTTATTAACAAAATTATCTTTCCTTTAGCTTAGTTCATCATAAGAACATACTACATAATACTTATAACATACAAAGTATGTATTAGTCATCTGTTCATGTTATTGGTAAGGTTTCTGGTCAACAGTAGGACATTAGTAGTTAAGTTCTGGGGGGAGTCAAATTTATGTGTAGATTTTCAACTATGAGGGGAGTTGGCACCCCCAACCCCCATGTTGTACAGGGGCCAACTGTATACCTTTAATATCTTAATAGACAAAATTCTTTCAACCAGTAATTACATGATTTAGAAACATCTGTCTTCTCTACTTTGTTTATGCATGGTCCTCCTAACCTCAGCTTCTCTTCATAATTTAACAAATGACTTCTAATCTGAAATGACATTTTTCTTCATTTGTTAAGTAAAATGTCCTTAAAGAAAAATGGATAATGTAAGTTCACTGTCTCTCATAGTACATACAAAGCAGCTAGTGCCCAGGTTAAATCCATGGGAAAGTAAGCAAAAATTATTACCATCAGCATTTTCTCTTTTTGCTGTTGTTCTCACTGTTGGTTAGGTCATATCTGTTTAAAGTAACAAGTTTGTTCTTCAAACCTACCCTTCTTTTTTCTACGTTTGTTCCAATAGACATGTTAATATTATTCCTCATTACAACATGTTTGCATATTATTGTATATTTGTTTGTTTAATCTGAAAGTTGAGCATCTATGTTTGTCAAGCACCACCGGAGATGCTGAGATAAAGATGTACAGAAGTTTTGTTCCTACTCTCAAGCTGTCTATTGTCCAGCAGGGAAACCAAAGTATGAATCCACATGAGAAGCACTATGAAAAAATAGTTTTGGCCCTGGCCGGTTGGCTCAGTGGTAGAGCATCGGCCTGGCATGCGGGAGTCCCGGGTTCGATTCCCGGCCAGGGCACACAGGAGAGCTGCCCATCTGCTTCTCCATCCCTCCCCCTCTCCTTCCTCTCTGTCTCTCTCTTACTCTCCCACAGCCAAGGCTCCATTGGAGCAAAGTTTGCCCGGACGCTGAGGATGGCTCTGTGGCCTCTGCCTCAGGCGCTAGAGTGGCTCTGGTCGCAACAGAGCGAC
Organism: Saccopteryx leptura; assembly: GCF_036850995.1. NCBI lineage: Eukaryota > Metazoa > Chordata > Mammalia > Chiroptera > Emballonuridae > Saccopteryx > Saccopteryx leptura. The sequence continues at coordinate 258,909,991 of NC_089505.1, forward strand.
ACCCTAGATGGGCAGAGCATCGCCCCCTGGTGGGCGTGCCGGGTGGATTCCGGTCGGGCACATGCGGGAGTCTGTCTGACTGCCTCCCTGTTTCTGGCTTCGGAAAAATACAAAAAAAAAAAAGTTTCAAGATGCACAAGATATTCCTGTAAAACATAACACACGTAAGAATTAAGGTCAAGTCTGGAAAGGTTATCACTGTAAAGAAGAAACCATTGCTACTCCTCAAACCACATAATGTGGTCTAGATACTCTTAAGATCAGTCATGAAGAGAACTCCCCACATGGAGGCAGGAAGCTGTCAAGAATGCAGATGCAACAGGTTAGGAAGAGATGCCTTTTAACCATGCTGCATGCTTAGTGTGGGTCACTATTCAGTCAGTTTAGCAGGTAATTGGTAAAAATGTCAGCTAGTTCACAAGGTTGTCTTAATTATACTTTAAAAAAAAATAGGCTAAAGTATCAGGTCTTCATGGCTGAGAGTTTAAGAGTTTTTCTTCTGACTTTCTAAAGATATTATCATGCCTTTTAAGCTGAAGGTCATTCAAATAATCAATTAATTATTTACTTAAGGTCCTTAATTTCTCAGCACACTGAGAAGCCACCCATGGAAGGTACTGATCTGTTCTCTATTCCCACTCTTGACCTGTAGGACCAGATAGCACCCACTAAAAGAACAAGTCCATTCAAAGAAGCCCATCAAAATTGACCTATTATAGTTTTGAGTTGAGAGAAATACAAACTTCCATGATCGTTTATAAATTGTTAATCTGTTTGAGTCTAACTCTATGAATTTCTTTTTATTTCTAATTCAATAAACATAAAACAAAGCAAGCAGGATACTACAAGGACAAATGTTCAATCTGATGTTTTCAGTTACAGAACCAGAAGTTAACTAGTAGTTAAAGTCAAGCCTAAAAAACATGTATTTTTTCTTTAAAATCACTGACATGACAATCACTGACACCACTAGATTCTAGCCATTCCTTATTTCTAAATGCTAACATCAAATATATTAACCACAAAGTCAATGGAAAGTTAAATTCTAGATCACACTCAGATCTAGATACTAAGTACTATTCTAGCTCTAAGTACTATTTTTGTATATAGTTTTGGGTTGTGAAAGGAAGAGGACATAACAGAATGGGTAAGACAAGCAGCAGAGATCTCTTTCTCTTTCACAGTTTTCCCATTCTCAAAATGCTAAACCAAAGAAATTTTTGCAAACTAGCCAGTAGTTTTGATACCCAGGTTGCAGAATTTTAAAACAAGAATGATTGTGTAGATCAGGGGTTGGCAAACTATGACCCACAGTCCGAATCTGGTCCACAGCTTATTTCTGTAAATAGTTTTACTGAAACACAGCCACCCCCATTTATGCATCATCCAAGGGCCAAATGGCAGAGTGTGGTAGTTGAGAAAGAGAGAATATAACTTGAAAAACATAAAATATGTATTCTATAGCCTTTGTGGTAAAATTCTCTTGACCCCTTATATATATCAACAATCCCATATTTGCAATTTCCCCAAATCTAAAGTTTTTAAAAACATGTCTGGCAGCAAAATTTGAACTGACTTAAAATCCCATGGCAGCAATGGCCCATCTTATCTGAATTGATGAGTCTATTTATAGCTTTTATTTTATCCCACTGAGAATATTTATATGAGTCATTACAGAAATATTGATATTTCTTATTACAGGAAGCTCTCCCAAACCCCAGCTGGAGGTGTTATAATACTTAGTATACATCTCTCTCTAAACTCCAAAATATTCTGAATTGTGAAAAATATCTGGCTCCAAAAAGTTTGAATTAAATTTAGTAAATAAAAGATTCCAAAATTCTACAGCATTTTTTGTAAGGTTTCATTATTGAACATTTTGAAGGGTATCAGGTCTATTAAGTGGAAATGGGAGGGCCATGGGTGACAAGTGCCACTCAGGACTACAGGAGTTTTCAGAGGGAGACACACAGGTGATTAGAATGGTTTGCATTTTGTACTGAGACTTGTGGGCATTGAAATTATGCAAGGGTAAACAATACCACTGATATTAAAAAAGAGAGCTAAGTATTAAAAGAGATTTAAAATACTGCCTCTACTTTTTTTATATACGAAAAGTAGCATTCTTGCTTTCAAGAGTCTTGCAGTGTTTACTTCTAGTTCTTTAAACCTCTGGCCACTAGGATTAATAATTTTACTACATGAGGAGACAAAGTTTCCAGTTAGGGAACTCATGGATCTTGGAAAATAACTAGAGGACAGATTAAACAGTTTTACTGCAATAAAACTACAATTTAGTCACTTAGTAAATGTGAGTCTACTGTGCATCTAGAGGGTGTTGTTTTCAAGCAATAAAAGAGGTAATTTTAGTGCTTGTATTTGTGTTTGATTTTACCACTTCTAAGACTAAAAGCTTAGCAGACAGCACAGTGATGGTACTTTATGGCAGGTAAAAGAAATGGACCTAAAAACATAATGCATCTGAATAGGTGCACAAAGCAAGTAGCAGCCTTCATCAGAAAACAGAGGAGGAGAGATTTTGACACAGATTATTCTGATTCCAGAGAGAGTATTTCATAGCACCCACATCACGTTCAGAGGGTTCCGAGGAAAAAATTGGGGTGGAGAAGTTCAGAGATATAGCCTCATTTTTAATTCACCATAAAATAAAATGTATAAAAACATACACACACACACACACACACACACCCGTTAACTTCAAGAGTTACTTCTTTGAAAACCAAAATAAATAAGACAAAACCAGGGTTAAATTATTGCCAGTATCCGTCTCGTGACATGTCTGATTATGGGTAGAACAAAGGGGAATTTGGATTGCTTCAGCAGTCTTATTGACCTTGGCGAGTGGATCAACCATGCAGTAATTTGGCACTACCAGCAGACATCACACCATTCCACATGGCTTTTAACTTGATATAATATTCATAGTCTTTCCAAAGAATGTCTCTCTTTCTTTGTAGATCTCAAAATAATTAACAAGAAATGCAGACACATTTCTTAAAAATAGGAATGTTCAACTCTTACCGTACCACAAAGCCAAACTGATAAGTCATAAGGAATTGGCACAGGCTGCCAAATCTGGGGGTCTAATTTATTTGCCCAATTATTAAAGAAGTTGCATGCCATGCAGCATGGATAGGCAGACTACTTTGGTGAACTGTCTGAGTATAAAACATACTTGAAATCTAAGAAGAGACCTTCATGCCAATGAAATTGCATCAATGTTATATGGAATCAACGATTGGCAGGATTTTCCCCTCAGCTAACACTCATGTATAAAATATCTCTCAATGGCACTGTCAATGATGTGCCTGTGTCTGTGTGTGTACATATATATGGTAAAAAAATATATCAACATTAGGGTAATCAAACCATTTCTGTAAAGACCATATGGTGAATGCTTAGGCTTTGCAGACCCTACATTCTATAGCAACTATTCAACTCTCATTCTAACAGAAAAGCATCCCTAGACAATATATAAAGGAATGGCTGTGGCCTTAATTTGCTGGCCCATGAAGTAGTACACAGAACTATACTGACTATGAAATTGAGGTTAGATCTGGGACAGTGTTCTGTATTCTTGAGCTTACTCCTCAGCTCTGTATGTTTCCAGGGGATTAGTAATTCTGTAAGAGCAGGGTTGGTACAATTATAATACTGGTATATAACCTAAATATTTACATAATTGCAAACCAGAAAGGATTTAAAAGGCCATAATTATGCCTGTAGCTTTTCCAATCATTCTCTATATGGTTCCTATGGAATGCTATTTAACTTCTCTTCACTTCTAATCCAAGAGTTCTGATGTTACCCGGTAATAGCCTCCAGAATAAATAGTTAGAAAGACAAACTGAGCACCGTGTGAACTAAAGTTAAACAGTTTTAACAAAGGGTATTAAATCATCCTAAACATAAATTTAGAAAGAGTGTAAAGTTAGGATCACCTTTGCAACTTTCAATGATAGTATTAATGTATTTACATGTACAGAATCAATTTAGATAGTTCTAGATGATAGACAGATAATCAGTATAGATGTATAAATAGAAACATATATGTATTTTCTAGCTCTCTGCTGAGAAGGCTTAGAAACAATTACACCTCAGTAACAGTGAGCACACCCAAAGCCCAGATCTTGTTGTTTAAAGGCCATTCTCCAGGAAATAAAACCATAACTCCTTGAATCGATAGATAATGGTGGGCTTGACACTGAGAGAGGACAAGATGATTTGGGGACATCTTTTGCTATGTAAATAAAGAAAATGATAAATAAATAATAGGGACTTATCAGAAGGACATATAAAACAACTTAAAGTGGCCACCACTGGCTAAATTTGGGATAATTTGAACAAGAAAGAAGTAATGGCAGTAAGAGATTATTACCCATAGACTAAAATAAGAATTCATGAGTATACACTGATAGAAGAAAATGAATAAATAAATGGTGAGGAGGGAGAGAGGAAAGTTTCTAAGTAGTAGAATTATAATTTGTACATAAAGAAGGAATAATAGAATTTTTTAAAAATCACCATAATAATTTTAGGCAAGTATCATCAGTGGATGTTAAATTAGTAGGTAAAATTGTGATATCCATATTGTCTCAGAGTAACTTCCCTTAAGACATGTATTATTTTGGGAAATGGAAAATTATAATTTTACAGTGAAGAAACCTGGTGGATAGTATCTTAGCAAATTATCACAGTTAGATCGCTAGTAATGGGGAGAATCAACATCACATGCCTCCTAATATGATGCATAGAAAAAGACACAGCATATCTGTGTGGAATTTCCAACAAAAACCTATGAATTGAATATTATTTTGAAGAAATATTGGCAAACATAATTGAGGAACATTTTAGAAAATATCAGGCCTGTACTCTTCAAAAATATTAGGGTTATGAAAAATTTAAAAAGACTGAAGATAAGTTTAAAATTAAAGGAAATTCAAGAGATGTGGCAACTAAATAAAACACTGGACCCTGGACCATAAAAAAACTTTTTTTTCCTGGTTTTATAAATGGTGGGACAATTGATAAAGTTCTATAATGTTCTGGGAATTAGATAATAGTATTGTACAGTGTGTCCGTAAAGTCATGGTGCACTTTTGACCGGTCACAGGAAAGCAACAAAAGACGATAGAAATGTGAAATCTGCACCAAATAAAAGGAAAATCCCAGTTTCATACATATTCAGTGCAGTTCAATGTGGGCTCATGCACAGATATTTTAGGGCTCCTTAGGTAGCTATCCCATATAGCTTCTACAGACTCGTCCCTGACTGATGGCCTACCAGAACAGGGTTTCTCCACCAAACTGTCAGTTTCCTTCAACTGCTTATCCCACCGAGTAATGTTATTCTTATGTGGTGGTGCTTCATTATAAACGCGCCGATATTCACATTGCACTTTGGTCACAGATTCGAATTTAGCGAGCCACAGAACACACTGAACTTTCCTCTACACAGTCTTACGTCATCATCTGCACATGTGTACATGCTGCCACATCGTCCTACAGAAACTGGGAGGGTTTTCCTTTTATTTGGTGGAGATTTCACATTTCTATAGTCTTTTGTTGCTTTCCTGTGACTGGTCAAAAGTGCACCATGATGGCCCTGGCCGGTTGGCTCAGCGGTAGAGCGTCGGCCTGATGTGCGGGGGACCTGGGTTCGATTCCCGGCCAGGGCACATACGAGAAGTGCCCATTTGCTTCTCCACCCCCCCTCCTTCCTCTCTGTCTCTCTCTTCCCCTCCCGCAGCCAAGGCTCCATTGGAGCAAAGATGGCCCGGGCGCTGGGGATGGCTCCTTGGCCTCTGCCCCAGGTGCTAGAGTGGCTCTCATTGCGGCAGAGCGACGCCCCGGAGGGGCAGAGCATCGCCCCCTGGTGGGCAGAGCGTCACTCCTGGTGGGCGTGCCGGGTGGATCCTGGTCGGGCGCATGCAGGAGTCTGTCTGACTGTCTCTTCCCGTTTCCAGCTTCAGAAAAATACAAATAAATAAATAAATAAATACAAGTGCACCATGACTTTACGGACACACTGTATTAATGATCATTTTAAATTTTGATAAAATATACTGTGATATATAGAAAGAATGATAAAGCAAGTGTATTGAAATGTTAGCGTTGGGGAATCTATATGAAAAATATATAGAAATTCTTTGTTTACTCTTTTTTTTGTTTCTGAAATTGGAAACGGTGAGGCAGTCAGACAGACTCCGTATGCACCCAACCGGGATCCACCCGGCATGCCGACCAGGGGGCGATGCTCTGCCCATCTGGGGCATTGCTCTGTTGCAACCAGAGCCATTCTAGCACCTGAGGCAGAGGCCATGGAGCCATCTTCAGTGCCCGGGCCAACTTTGCTCCAATGGAGCCTTGGCTGCAGGAGGGGAAGAGAGAGACAGAGAGGAAGGAGAGGGGGAAGGGTGGAGAAGCAGGTGGGCACTTCTCCTGTGTGCTTTGGCCAGGAATAGAACCCAGGACTCCTGCATGCCAGGCTGACGCTCTACTATAGCCAACCAGCCAGGGCCTCTTTGTTTACTTTTTATAAATTTATTTTTTCTTTTTTTGCAAGAGAGAGACAGAACAGATACAGACAGACAGGAAGGGAGAGAAATGAGAAGCATCAACTCATAGTTGCAGCATCTAGTATTTCATTGATTGCTTTCTTCTACGTGCCTTGACTGGGGGGGGGGGGGGGCTCCAGCCAAACCAGTAACTCTTTGTTCAAGCCAGTGATCTTGGGCTTGAGCCAGCGACCTTGGCCTTCAAGCTAGTGACCTTTGGGCTCAAGCCAGCAATCTTGCACTCAAGCTGGTGAGCCTGCACTCAAGCCCAATTAGTCCATGCTGTAGCTGGCAACCTCAGGGTTTCAAACCTTGGTCCTCAGGGTCACAGGCTGATGCTCTATCCATTATGCCACTTCCTGGTCAAGCTACTTTTTGCAACATTTCTAGAAGTCTGATAGTCTTTCAAAAATAAAAAATAAAAATTAAAAAGAAAAAGATATGGCTCTGGGGCCAGAGTTCCCACATTTAACTTATGAATATGGAATTATTACCTTGGGCAGTGTTATATAATAAGTTGTATTCCGTAATCATTCATATGTTGAAATCCTAACCTCTACCCAGGACCTCAGAATGTGACTGTATCTGTAGGTAGGGTCTCTAAAGGTGTAATTAAGTTAAAATGAAGTCATTAGCGTGGGCCATCATCCAATACAGTGGGTGTTCTCATAGAAGAAAATTTGGACAGAGATAGGTCCAGAGAGAAGACTACGTGAAGACACTGGGTAGGTGGGGGAAGATGACCACTTGCAAGCAAGCCAATGGGAGAGGCCTCAGGAGAAACCAACCCTGTTGACTCCTTGTCTCAGACTTCTGGTCTCCAGAATTGTGAGAAAAAAGTTTCTGTTCTTTAAGCCACTCAATCTTTGTTACTGTAGCCCTAGTCAATTCCTATCAGTTTTCCTGTGTGAACTTTCTATTTGTGTTCCCTCCTTAGTAAAACGGAGGTTATAATTATCTACCTCGATGAACTGTTGTGAGAATTCAAGGAGATCTTACACGTAAATTGTTTTAAAACAGCGTCTGGCATATAAGTATTTAGAAACAATAAATTTTTACCACTACTACTGTTAATAGCTTTTCCTAACTAGATTATACTGAAGTAGAAATAGGGTAGCAAGAGAGCACATAAAATATCATAATAAACTGATTTACTTTTTTTTTTTTTTTGTATTTTTCTGAAGCTGGAAACGGGGAGAGACAGTCAGACAGACTCCCGCATGCGCCCGACCAGGATCCACCCGGCACGCCCACCAGGGGCGCCGCTCTGCCCCGGGGCGTCGCTGTGCCGCGACCAGAGCCACTCTAGCGCCTGGGGCAGAGGCCAAGGAGCCATCCCCAGCGCCCGGGCCATCTTTGCTCCAATGGAGCCTTGGCTGCGGGAGGGGAAGAGAGAGACAGAGAGGAAGGAGGGGGGGGGGTGGGGGTGGAGAAGCAAATGGGCGCTTCTCCTATGTGCCCTGGCCGGGAATCGAACCCGGGTCCCCCGCACGCCAGGCCGACGCTCTACCGCTGAGCCAACCAGCCAGGGCCTGATTTACTTTTTATCTTTTGGACTATTTATTTCCACAAGAGGGTAATGGTATGATATAGAGAAGTACTGCTCCAACTTATCAGCCTTTTCTATCTAAAATAATATTCAACTATTCAATGAAAGTCACTGTTTGGAAATTTTGTATTGGTTCCATCATTTTGTAGGGAGATATACTTTCTTCTTGACTCAAAGACTCAAAATTTTTTGTAGGTTGTATGGTGACAAATGGTAACTAAATTACTGTGATCATATTGGAATGTATACAAATGTTGAATCATTATGTTGCACCTCTTAAACTAATATAATGTGTATAAATTATATTTCAATAAAAAGTTTAAAAAAATTTAAGTCAATCATGAATGCTTACTATATACTAGTCTCCATTCTAAGTGCTCTGCATATATTATCCAAAGCCTCAGAAAAATACTTAATATGAGGTACTATTTTATAGATGCAGAAATTGAGGTTTAGAAAGATTAACTAATGTCCCATGTCAAAAGCAAATAAATGACTAAGCTGGACTTGTTTTTTCTTTTTTAACCCCAAACCCATGATATTGTCCTCTATGCTCTATGATGGTAATTATTATTACATCCAAAATGTGGCAATAAAGATACATCTTTATTTTTACTTTTATTTTGGTTTGGTTTATTTTTATCTTTAAATTTTATTTAGAAAATGAAATTTAATGGGGTGACATTGATGAATAAGACTACATAGGTTTCAGGTCTTTTACTTTTAATAGAACTTAGAAATATGAAGACATAACTTCTGGAAACTGAATTAAAATAATTTTTTGTGTGAACCAAAAGATATAAAAATGTTTGTGTGTTAAAAAGATAAAATCAAAGACAAATAACAAAGTAAAAAGGAAACACTGTAAATATTACAACTTGAACTTGCGAGAAAACCCTAAGTTATTGAAACAAAATAATCAAAGTCCAGAAAGACAATTTCCCAAAGAGGAAATTCAAATGGCTAACAAACATGGGAAAATATTTTATTTGACTATTAAAGAAGAAAAATAAACTTAAACAAGTTGCTGAGCTATTGCCTGATTCTGTTTTAGGTTTTGTTTCATTTAAATTTACAAAAATGAAGAAATTAAAAAATTCAATAATGAAAGCCTGTGGTTAAACAGGCTTTTTTATACATTGTTGATTGAAGTTAATTCTGCCCAGTGATTTGGAAAGAACTTTTCTAGGGGAAGTTAAGATACCATAAAGATGGGTATTCTCAGTCCAGTTACATCACTTCTAGGAATCTAGCCTATGGAAATGATCAGAAATGTTAATAAAGATGAATGCACAAAGGCCTTGTTTCAATATGTTTTTAATAATACAAAATAAACAAAAAAACAATTCATCCATCACATTAATAGAGAAATGATATATCAATTCTTTTATAGGTAAGCTGAACACTACGAAATTGCCACTTAAAGAGGCCCAGAAATAAGAAGGTTAAGTAGCAGCAATTTCATGTGATTTAATCTAATAAGCAATAGATTCTTTTGCATTTGTTAAATACAGTTTCTGAAAAAATTACAATAATAAGAGGAATGCTGTTACATTACATGAGAAAATCAGAACACTAAATTGTTATGTAACGTAACAACTATGTACAAAATTCATGGAAAAGAAACTGGAAGGGAAGATGACACCTGAGCCCCTGAGTGTTGGGATTATGGATGACTTTTATCTCCTTAGGTTTGCTCTACTTTCATTATTCTGGATAGTTAGCCCATATTTGTAATAAAAAATAAAAAAAGATAAACAGAATTATTGTTTTATTTCAATGTTATTTTTATTCAAAGCTTTTTAATGTTATCCTTTAGATGTATAAAATATTCTGTGGGCAATTAATATCATTAGACAATGAAGACTTCTGATTTCCCCAAATAATTCTTTGATGGGTTCCTATTAATCAAAAAGCACCTATGCTAAAGTTGAGGACTATCTCTACAGCTATCTCCGTAAACTAACGACCTGTCAATGTTTTGTTTTGAGTTTGTGTTAAAGAATTTGTTTATTGAAAAGCTGACTGGAGTGAATTCCTGAGACTTTTCAATGTGATGATTGACATCTGCATCCCTGTATTTGTATATTTATATTCAGATGGGAGATGTTCACTGAGGAGATGTGTTTGAACTCTTTCTTCATTCCACCCTTGTCATATAATTATTTGTAGTCTGCCATAAAAAAAAAGAAATAAGAATGTAAGTAATGATATACTCATATTGTGAAGGACTTGCCAGAGAGGTCCACCTGGGAATCAGTTCTAGTTTCTGTTTGTTTTATTAGAGATCTCTGATCATACTACATGCAAGGTTTGTCCATTGCAGTGCTCTACCTTTTTCAACCAAGTCTAAAGATTTTGTTTTTACCACACTGCAGCACACAGAAGCACCATGGTTTAATGGACTACTGTCATTATACGAGTACTTAATATAAAACAATCCTATAAATAAGATTGTTCTAAAGGAGTAAGAACAGTAAAATAATTTTGTCCCCATTGTTTCTCTAGCTATCATGAACTAATTCAAATAGAAGTGAACTGCGCAGTTGGAAGAAGTTATGCAATAAAAGTAAGTCAGATTGAACTCTCTTCACAAAGGTGTGTCCAGAGTTACAGTATAAAGTTTCTTTTCAAGACCATCATATAATATGATGCCCCTTTGCAAGATAGAACTTCTAATACATAGCTGAAGCTAAAATTGTCTTAGGTGAACCATCTGTCAGCTGCTCCAGGACGAGTCTCATTCTGGATGCTCTCCTCTACCGCCTCACTCAGAAGCTTGATTTATTGATTTTTCCCTCTCCACTATGAGTTTGAAATATTCTAATGGCTCTTTATCTAGACAAGAGGCTAAGACATACTCAAGGACCTCCTACTTAAAAAAAACAAAAAACAAATATAAACCTCTTTTAACTTTAAGCCTCTTTCTAGCTACAAATTTCTCTTGTTTTCTTCAGACTCAAACTCATAGAAAAAAATGGTTGTATTCTTACCTCTTCTTCTCCATTCAAACCACAATATTATTCCAGGACCACCTCCACCCCTAAATTTGGTTGAAGGCACTGTATTACCAAATCATGCTGACATCTTTTAATCTTTGACATACTTATCTTCCTTCCTGAATCATAATTCCACAAGTTTCAACCTGAATGATTCTTGTCTTTATTTGCTGAATGTCATGTGAAATGTAATAAAAAGACTATGAATGAAAGAGAAAACCCTCTTTATTCTCTTTGTTTTCCTGTGGATTTCTTTCCCATTCTTCTTATTCTTCATTTCTTCCAGAAGCTAAATCACACAAAAACTATATATTTCAATCCCCACCCTTGTTTGTCATTTCTGTCTGAACAAGCCTACAAGGTATTGGTTACTCTCTTTCCTGCTGTTGCTGCTGTGGTCTGATAAAAGGAAGGGAAGGCAAAGTCAGGACAACTCTTCTCGGCTATGCTGACAATGTCAGGAAAATGGATGCGACTGACTCCAGTAGTGATGGTAGAGGTGGGGGTGGAACCTGTCCCTGAGGAATAGCTGAACATTTGTTTGCTCCAGAGAAATATCTATTCATTCAAAAGATATGCCACACACTCTTAGGAACTGGGAATAAAGCAAAGAACAAAACATACAATTGTCCCTGCCCACATGGAGTGTACACTCTGGTGGCAAATGTCTTTTCATATCACAGGGCTTCAAACTTGCAGGACCAGAAACCTGACTAGTGACTACCTGAGAAGAGCTCATCTTCTGGAGCTAAATATAAATTAACCAGCTCCAGGGAAACTGAGGAATAGAAGTCAGAAGTTGATGCAATAGGAAATACTAACTCTGGGGAAAAAAAAGAGTTGTGCTAATGATCAACACACTCTGTCTCTGTAGGCAGTACTCAAGTTACTTAAAAAAGAGAAAGAATAATAAGAAAATTTTAACTCACAGATTGCCAATATATTTATTTACAATGATAATGATGCTAGACTCTAGATTTCATTTGTATAACCATCTTATTTCCTCCTTCGAGAACCAAACATAACCATGGTAAGCATGGACTCAAATCAAAGGAGGTTAATGAGGTAAACTAGAGGTTAGTAGCATCAGACATAGCTAGACACATCCAACTCATAATAAAGATGATCTTGCTAATTGGACTTGAACATTCAGAGCCTAACAGCCAATACTCCCGTAGCCTGAGACAGCATTTGAAAGACTACTGGTCAACATTTCTTCTGCAAAGCTTACAATTGAACATATCAGCATTTCTGAAGAAAAAAGGTGTCAGTCGTACCACAGTCCAGTCTCATAAGCCTGAAAGCCATTAAATCTCTTGAGAAGAATTAATGCTCAGAGAGCAATTATGTTGGTCTCATGCTCTCTATGAAAAGAGTATGAACTTAGACATGTCTTAGACAACCTCTCTGACAATCAGTCATACCATCTTCAAATGAACAGATAGAATTATATGATCAGAGGGTTTTTTGTTGTTGTTGGTTTGTTTTGTTTGTTTGTTTTTAGTTCTAGGGCAGAGGCAAACTGAGGTTGGTACCATAGTTGAGCTCACCTGAGAGAGAAATTTATCCAAGGTAGACTGGGGCACTGTGGTGGGTTGTGGCCAGGAGAAGGTTACTATGTGGCTAGTCTAAGAAATGAAAAAGAGAGTTGAGTCAGAAATTAGAGATAATCACATGTGAGGAAAAGCCTGAAAATGACTATTTAGAACTAAGATAGTATGTGATAGAATAAACTGGACTCTTTTTTTTACTTTTTTAAAAATGTGATATTATCAATCTTATCACTATTCTTTTCCTAAAACATATATTCTGTTATCTGTTATAATAAAATAATCCGATGTTTGAATATATACAACATCATTGTGAATGTCAAATAGCTATGAATGCAGAATGAGAAGTGCAGGTAGGTTCAATGGTAAATCCAATACCAAAAGCTGGTCAGCAATGTGACTGTTCCCAAATGGTAAATAATTTCCTGGTATTGCCTCCAAAGAAACAGAGTGTGCTCTCCTTTGACTCACATGGTAGTGACCTTCTAGAAAGAGTGTTTGTTAAAATTGTGATAGCATGTAAATATTAAAGTGGAATTCTACCATAGGCTGAATTAATTATAGACTTTTACTTATAATTGTTGCAGGGAATTCTAAAGTTTTACAGAACAGGGGAAAGTTCTTAATGTGCAACATCATCTTTAATCTTTGGTCATAATCATTTGATAACCAATAATGCTTCTTAAGGTTTCAGGATGTGCTGTAAAAACAAGACTTGTCCCATCCCATAACGACATTGATCTGAATGGATGTGTTTAAAAGGCCCCTGCAGGCCAGAACACTCCTATACTCCAATTTATATTGTTATTGTTCTTGGTGACCACCTCTCTCAATGAATTCTCAATCTCTAGTTATTCCACTGCTATTGAATCTTTTTTGGAGAAAGGTATGCCAGTTATTCACCAAGATCATATTTAGGCTTCATTTGAAACAGACCAATTGAAAATTTCTGTTTTCTCCACTCAGCCTCCCCTAGTTCCTGGGCCACTCCAGGCCACACAGGAGGTCTCTCCAATGTGCCACTCGATGTTTCCAGCTCACTAATCACTTAAACCGTAGCTTTGGCTCCCAATTTCCTCAAGTTGATAGTTTAAGGTGATCTGCAAGTAAGGATTTTAGCAAACATTTTTAAAAAAGGAATTATAGGTAGCATAATATGTTTATCTTACCAAATTACCTGGTTTCTTTGAGAGTCTGGCACAGAGGCCTATGTTAATTTTCATGGCTGCCCACTTTCAAATGACATGCTGTGTGTGTGTGGGGGGGGTGCCTCTGTGTGTGAACATGCACATGTGTTTGCTATGAAATATATTTGTGAGCTGTAAGGATAATTTACTCTTATGTCAAAAAGTCCATCAATATGGGGCATAGTTTTTGCACGTCTGCAAATTTTGTCAGGTAGCTCAATATGGAGATTTAAAATGAAACAGAAGAAAGAAAAGATGTTTATGGGTGCTTTCATATCACCAGTTTCTCTAACCCTTCTAGAACGTTCTCTGTTCTGGACTTCTAATATCACGTGTATCAGGTACTATAATATTTAAATATGTGTATAAGGCAGCCCAATGGAGTCTCAGTATTATATATTTTCACACAACAAATTTAGATAAAAAATGTTTAAAATACAAATTAATGACCTGAAGAGCAGGTGTTATTTAGGGATTTCTTGGGGTTTTAAGCAGATACCAGGTGTTACAAAGAAGTGATCATTTGACTATTTGAATCATCTTGGCATCTGTAGGCCACAATCGGACCCAAGAGCTAGATTTTGCCTGGTAGTGAGAGCATTAAAGCTCACTAACACAGCAGTCATGAGTGAGAGTCTTCATTTTAATGCTGTCAAACACTGTACAGACTTTCTTAACAGAATGATAGTTCTTTCTCTGCATCTTGAGAAGTACTAAATCTTTTTAACCTTAAGAGCTGTTTTATGACATTATCCAGTGACTGAGAAGGACCCAATCCTTTGAGTTTTAAAAGATAAGTTAACAGGAGTCTTACCACACCCACAACAAGCTTTAATGCTCTGGCATCCCCTACCTGTCCCTGTCATCATTTATTTGGGGTTATAGCTGTAAGTCATCATTGTCTTATATTCCCATATGGCCAGTGCCCTGGAGAACATTCTGTGTGCAGTAGATACATAATTAATATTTCTCACTGAGTCATTGGCCATCCCCATATGAAGAGAAGCAGAGATAACCTCAACAAACCACACTATAGTGGCTGTAAAACTCTCTAGACTTAGAGTGTTAAATGCCCATTTTTAGTGCAACTGCTAAAAATGAAACAAATAAAACTGGCCAGAATCAAAAAAGCAACAATTTCTTAGAGTGTTTTTGAAGTCTTTTCAGAAGCTTTTCTATCATAAGAACAGAACCTGTTTCTAAAAATACTTATTCATTCAAGAACATAAAAAAAAACTCCACCCACAAGTTCAATGGCCATTATACTCTGGCCAATAAAATTGCTTTCTCTTGAGTGAATATTTTTTTCTCCTTTCTCCCGAATCATAGAATGGAATTCCAGAAACCAGAGTCCTTTGATTCTTAAAGTAAGAATAAATATTCTTCGAGGGAGAGACGCATGGCTTATTTCAGCCTTAGATAATCATTTCCATTTCTTGAAAATTCATTGAGCAAACATTGTCACTGTTTATACAACAAAACATTCTTCTCAAAAGACTTTCAAATAAATAAATAAATAAATCATAGAATCCCCGTACATTCGTACTAGTCAACTCGCCAAGTCCTCAAATAGTTAAGCTGAGCAGTTTACTTAGAAAGGCTGACAAATTTGCTTCACTTCAAAATATCATTAACACCAATAACACATTTGCCCAAGCCTATTGCTAAGTTGTAAAAAAATGATTGCTACAGATTAAGGTCCTTGATATAATGCTATAAGCTCCTAACAATGGTGTCTTTTATAGCAAAGAGCAACTGCAGACACAAATTGCCCTCTTTCCTGTACCTTTTTCACAAAAATCAATATTAAAGTAGTATCTGCCTTAACTCTCCCATACACTATATGAGAAAAAACCACAGCTGTGCTTAGGACAGTTTAGGTCAATAAAGAATCAATACTGTGGTTGAATCTGTAGAAAGATAAAAGACTTGGAACTCTCTACCCGGGACCATTGTTTTCTCTCCATTCTGTGAAGCAGCAGAAGGGCATCCCTTGTCTGTGCATGCCGGGGGTAGGGTTGTGTTATTCTTCTCTTTTTTAAGGTTGATGTGCATTAAGTGTTGGTGAAAAGTAAGGGGGCACAGTCTAGAAAGGGTGGGGGGAGGATTGCAGACACTCTTCCTTTGATTAGATTTTTTGGTTCCTTTACAGGGGTGAGGACCGAGTAGAGTGAAGCTTATTACATTAACCCACCCGTGGCAAATATGAGGTCAGGTGAGCCTGGGAGACAGATAGTTTGGGTTAAAATCTTGGCTATGTTGTATGATCCTGAAAACAATACTTTAGTTTTTTTTAAGCCTCAGTTTCCTTATCTGCAATTAAATAAAAGATAAGAATATTAGCCAATTTACAGAACTCATAATAGACCTTCAATGAACTTATCAATGCCCAATTACATGGATGACTGCACTTCTTAGCTTTCTTGCAATTAGAAGGGGCCATATGACTAGTTCTAGCCAATGAACTGTGAAAGGAAGTGACATGTTTCATTACAGGCTGAGGCAGTGAGCAGCCCACATCTTTCTCTCTTTACCTGAGATGGCAAACTTGAAGAAGACTTCCTGTTGAGAGATGAAGCCACAAGTTCAAAGCCACCAGTGTCTGAGTCACCACACAGACATAGCTGTCCTGGAAAGTCACTCAGATCTACAGATTTGTGTGTGTAAGTGTGCGTGTGTATGTGAGAAACAAACATTTATTGTGTTATGCCAGCAAAATCTTCAGATAATGATTTTGTCATTCTTAATATATCATAACCTAGCTACCCTATTTGTTAATTGTTATGAGGAATCGTTTAGAAAATGTATGAGAAATTTTAACTGCAATCTGTTAACAAAATAGTATTCAATTAATGGTTTCATTTAAAAGCTGCATTCCAGGCAGGGGGAGCAGTTTGAACAATGGGTTGGAATGAAATAGCTCAGTGCCTTCCAGGATTCTGTAAATAGACTCCTTAGAAAAGAATAATAATGTATTAGAAATGGAAAGCATCTTTTAAAATATCCAAGTTAAGATTCTTGAAAATATGCATGTAAAACAACAGTCCTATAAAATACAGAAAAGTGGACTTTGGCTTAAGAAGTTTGGAAAATACCGCCTTCTTAATCCCCTACCGGAAGATCCTTAATGCATATGAAATTACTAACGGCTCTGAGAAAAATTGCATCTGAGAAATCTGATCTTTTTATTTATTCCAGGACTTCTCAAGTTTCTTTGCTCATGTTTTTTTTTTTTTTTTCATAGTGTAACAATTAATCTCTTACAGAAGGCCTCCTAACTGTCCTCCAAGCCCTTATCAGATAAATTGTTAGTATATTGTTCAGCTATGCTTAGCGTTAATATTAGTCAGGGATTGGGTTCAGCTATGCATAATGAGAAATCCTCATAACAGTGGCTTTCATAAAAGAAATAACAGCCACACTTATAGATTTACTCTATGTGGTATTGTCATAAACTTTACATATATGTATCCATTAATCCTCATAACATCTTCTCTTAAGTAATTAGAGAGCTGAAGGTAGAAATTCAGGGTTCATGTGGTGACTCAAAGCTTTAAGTCTTTGCAACGCTATGGCCATTTCCATACTGCTCAATTGCAAGAAACTGTCTGTGATAGCTTTAGAGAGCAGGAAACAGGAAGAGATGCATAAAGTATAAAGAATACTTCTCTGCAGAGTGTGCTTCCCTTGACCTTAAGTTTCTCCTTAAGACCCATCTTAAAATACCTATATGTTTCACATGATCATACATTTCTGCAAAGGAGTCTGAACAATATAGACTTGAGTTTGTGCTGTGTTGTTTCACCTGAGCCCACTATCAGCCCCAACCTGATGGGTCTCTATGAAAGAAGGAGAATGGATACTGGGCATACAAATACTTTTTGCCAAGGTGCTAGAACATGTCAGATTTTTATTTCTGCCTTTAGTCTGCTCACCTATACCCGTATGATTAGAAGTAAAGGCATGATGGAAATATGGAAATAATATGCCAAGAGTGTATATAAAATTAAAAAAAGAAAAAGAAGAAGAATTGTGAAGTTTGAATCCAAGGAAACAATCTATTCCTCAAAGTTGTTCAAGGATATCCAACGGGGAAGGCCAGTCTCCGTGAGATGAAAGTGATATAACTCTAGAGGTTATATTCTGTCTGGAATCTTAGTTTCCTCAGCATTAAAGTGAGGATGACAAAAGTTCTTCCCTCCTTAGGTATGTAGTGAGGATATTAAACAACTTAACTCAAGTCAAACCCTCAAACTAGAGTACACAGTTATCTAGCTAGTATCCAAAAAGATTAGCTACTTCAGCTTTATCATACTGGATTTTAAGCACATAAAAAATATGGCTGACCTCTTCTATATCATAGAGAGTTTAAGGAGATGATCTGGATTCTATACACAGAAAATTTTGTCCACTATTTCTGGGAAAAACAAAGAACAAACAAACAAAAAAAAAAAACCCTACTAAACCCAGACACTCTACCTTGCTGACATAGTGAACCAGAGCAATCAATGTGCACATCGTAGCAGATATTAGGGTGAGAATTGGGAGCTGGACTTAGGTTTTTCTCTCTTCACTCATAAGAAGGGACCCCAGCACATCGTCTATCCCCACAGGGTATCAATGATATTTTTCTGTATCCTGTGACTTGTTTTTCTTTTGGCTTTCTTCCTTGGAGGTATATTTATTGAGCAACATGTTTATTGCAGAGTATGTAACATGCTTTTTTTTTCTTTGATATCCAAACCTTAAGGTAGATCTGCTTCAAGTGCTTATATATTATCTCCCCTAAAATGAAGAGTTGAAAAAATGTTCCTTGCAAGTGTTTTCACTCTCTCAACTCTAAACACAGAGGAATATCCTTTCCTGGTATGTCATTACTTCAGCATGACTAATCAGAGAACATTGCAACATATTGCATAGTTATCTAATTAAATAGGGTTATTGATTAATTCTCAATGGAGGGTTCACCTCTATGGTCGCTGCTCAACTCATCACCATCTTCTTTCACCTTCTCTGATTTCTAGAGAAGTTAAGCCAACATACACTGGGGGGAGAGAGCAAAAGAGAGCAGGTGTTACACGTCTCCACGTTCCTTTGCTGTCTTGTGGGCACTCAGCACTCAGCCTGGGGCAAGTATCCCACCTTCTCCACTGCCACTGCCACTTCCCTGGGCACCTGGGGTCAAAGCCAATGCAATGTTCCTGCTACTGAAACTGCAGTGGCATAAATCTTGTCCCTATACCAGTGAGCTGTGTTATGAGCAGAGCATCCATGTCATTTATACCAGGAAACTCTTGTCTGGGGCAAATGTCAAGCATGCAGGAAACTGTGGCAAAAGGATAAAGTAATTTTATCCTGGGAAAGGTAGAAGTTAAGGTTACCCTAGCGATAGGGCCCTAGCTCAGAGGTGAAGTGTAAATGGCTTCATGAACAGACTTGGGCTCCAACAGGCTTGTGACTGTATCCAGGTTGAGGTGCTTCCTAATTGGGTGGCCTCTGAAAACTTCCTTTTCCTCTCCAAATGTTGGTTTTCTCATCTTGAAAATTGAGATGTTATTATTAGCCTCATTGGGCTATTGTGAAGATTAAATGAGGCGGTTTAAGTGAAGGACTTCACACCGTGACAGGAAAACAGTAACTGTTAGTCATATCTTTGATTTTTCTTGAAGACACTTAATGCAACATATTGAATCTGGGCTCAGGCGGGAGAAAGACAAATTAAAAGAAGAAAAGCACATTCACATTTTTGTATTTCAGTCTTACCTCTTAGGGAGCCCTCACCTTGAGAGAGAAAACAAGCGATACATGTACAGTATCAGCTTCAATGTACTGCTGACCAATGGAGAGAAAGTTGTAGTATTTGGGGGACAGGGAAGTTAACTGCCTCCTCTGCTTCTGAAACCCCATTTTGATCCTTGGGGTTCGTCAGGGTCCCTGGAAGCAGGCTTGCATTCCACCCCTTTTTGTGTTACATCACCTGTCAGTCACGCTCCATCTCTGGTCTCTGCTCCACAGAATTCCTACTCTTTCCCCCGCCATCCCCTGCCTGACATCTATCTTTGTTCCATCTTGGACCAACTCTGTCAACTTGTTTGGGACAGGCTTAACATCAAAGTCTTTTATTTGGATTTTTCCTTCATTTCCAACTGACTCCATCCCAAACTCAATTTCCTCTTTCCTCTTTTTCAATTAAGTACAGTTGCCCAGAGCTGGGGAGACAGGTGAAGACTCTAAGGGTGCACATCTGTCATTATTTATCTGGTTGTGTATGAGGTGTGCTGGCATTTAGAGCCCTAATATAGCCCATTGAACTCCAATAGCTCTAGACATATTTAATTTTCGTAAAAGACAGAAACAACACTCTAAGAGTCTTTACATCAACCACCCAAGGGGGCATGTAGAGAGAATTTGCAATCTATTCACGATCTGTTATTCCCAGCCCCCAAAGTTCCATGTTCTAGCAGAATGCCCAGGGATTCCATATGTTATGGGAACACAGCAGAACCAAAATGAGTTGAAAGAAGAATGCATTGGACTCAAACAGGGAATGAAACAGTACCCGAGGAGCCCGTTTCATTGTTCCTACCTGGGACCCTGGGACAACACAGCCATCTCAGCCCCATTCAAGTGTGACATTTCTTTTGAATATGACAGTGGTGGCGACCTTGTCATTAACTGATGCTATGAGCAACAATTCAGCTTTCATAATTCAGTTAATTTTCAAGCCACTGGTTATTGAACCCCCAGTACAATTTTTGTATAATTAAACTGCATACACACATACACATTCTCACCCTCACAAAACGTCCACAAAAGTGACAAACAGCAGAGGAAAACAACACTGAAAACTCAGAAAAGCTAGAAGCAACAGTAAAATCTCTGTTTGGCTTCCTTTTCTCATAGGCATGTCCTTGTGGACAGAAAATGAGGAAAAGTCCTTTGGGGTTGAAGGGGTGGAGAGGTTCATCTTTCTATTCCTATTAGTATTAGTATGCCAAGTGCAGTTCAACATTATTTACTGACCAGTTACATATGTCACATATACATGAGGCAAAAACAACTGAGTCAAGGAACATTACACTTTCCACTTAGATATTAGTTCCAACATATTATGGAACGGTTTTACAAAGGACATTCCCATTATGTCTCTATAATAGCCAGAATTTCAGCAAGAGCTTAAAATTTCAACAAAAATATTTAAATACTTGCACAACTAAAATCTGTATAATGACTTCTAAGGAAAACACCTGGTTGTTCCCTCTGTAATGGCAGAAGTTTGAATTCACGCTGAGAAAGAGCAGTATATCAGAAAATTTATGTTTGTTTTCAAATGTAGGTGAGGTGACATCTGCTAGATGTTCGTCTTTACCATCATGCTCTCTGAGCTTTTTAATAACATTTGCGTTAAAGGTGATTCAAAATTCAAAATATTTCGTTCTTTCCTAACGGATGTGATCTTTCTTGCCTATACAATCCTTTTTTCCACCTCAAAGTGACTTTCACATCAATATACACACATTTCTTTCTTGACCTTATTTAAATAACATTGTAATTTTAGGATAGTTTATCTTCTGCTAAGAGAGATTCAAATTAGTAGTAGCTTTATGCTGATAGTGTGTTTTGCAGGAAGATACATGTGAAATTTAGAGATTTAAGAGAATGCAAATAATAACCAGATTGCAAACCTCTTGAAATCAGTTGCGTTTCCTCTTTCTGTTTCTCCTTCTCTTTTTCCTCTTCTTTATTTTTACTCTGTTATCTCTTGCTTAGCCCTACTTGCCCTTTACAATTCTCTGTTTATACTCAGTGATTAGAAGAAAAAAGGGAAAACAGTAAATAGTCAAAGAAAGTTATGCTAGGATCTGGTGGTCTCACTTCCCTGATATATAATATAACAAACAGAATCTGGCCAGGATTCCCACACGGGTCAGTTAACATTCCACCACTTACTAAGTGCTCCATGTAGGAGCTGAAGGCAGTCACCTGGGCTTCAGCTTCCCTTTCTGCTTGTGTTTGGGGTGGCCCAATGTGCAATGTAGTAGCAAGCACAGATACCCAAACTGGAAGCAATTTAAAACAACAACAGTGGTGAATATCATTTAATGCACAAACGATATTGAAAGAATGATACACGCCAAGTTGTTAACATTATTTATCTTTGTCAATGGGATTTCAAGTGAATTTATTTTGTTTCCCAATAACAGTCAAAGCATTTTCTCTCTCCCAAATCATATTGATTTGGGTATTTTCTTCCTCTACTTATTCTTTCTTTCTTCCCTTTCTTTCTTTTTTAAAATTTTATTTAGAAAATTAAATCTAATGGGGTGACATTGATCAATGAGAGTACATAGTTTTCAGGTAAACATTTCTATAGCATTTGAACTGTTGATTGTATTGTGTGCCCATCACTCAAAGTCAAGTCATTTTCTTTCTTTCCTTTTTTTTTTTTTTTTTTTTTTTGGTGAGATAGTGAGGCAGACTCTCACATGTGCCCCAACTTGTATCTACCTGGCAACCCTTGTCTGGGGCTGATGCTTGAGTACCAAGCTATTTTTAGCACTTGAGTCTGACGCACCTAACAGAGCTATCCTCAGTGCCCAGAGCCACGCTCAAACCAAGTTAGCCACTGTCTATGGGAGGGGAAGAGAGAGAGTAGGAAGAAGGGGAAGTAGAGAAGCAGATGGTCATTTCTCATGTGTGTATTGACGGGGAATTGAACCCCAGATATCCATATATGCTGGGCCAATGCTCTATCTACTGAGCCACTGGCCAGGGCCAAATCATTTTCCATAACTGTATATTTGTCCCTCTTTACTCCCTACCCCCTCTTTCTGGTAACCACTTTACTTTTATCTATGTTCATGAGTCTCATTTTTATATCCTACCTAGTGTGAAATCATATAGTTCTTAGCTTTTATTGATTTACATATTTCACTTTTTTGATTTACTTATTTCACTTAGTATTATAAGGTGACCAACTTTTTACAATGAAAAGGACAAAAATAAATTGAAGAAAACAATATCGTAAATAAAAGAAACATTTTATTCATTGCAACAATAATACACTATAATATGACAAATACATAATAAAAACATTTGTAATATTTTATATTATAATTATGTTTACATGTCTATTAATTTTTAATAATAATTGTAAGAAAAAGTATTCATTTAGATACAAATACGTCACATCACACACAGTGGATCAACTCTGCATCTATCGAATACATATATTTACAGATTAGTCTTCCAATATCAAAAAGGAGGACATGTAGGAGGATACTTTTCAACGGAGGACAAAACTTACAAAAGAAGGACTGTCCTCCCTAAAGGAGGAAAATTGGTCACCTTAAGTAATAATGCCCTCAAAGTCTGTCCATGTTGTTGTAAATGGCAATATGTCATCATTTCTTATGGCTGAGTAGTACTCCCTTGTATATATATACCACAACTTCTTTATCCTTTATTTGTTTTTTTTTTAACCCTAATAAACACATGCACTAATTAGGATTTGGTATGCTGTGGCTACAGCAGGGACAACGAATTATCTCTTAGGAGGAAGACTAGGGGAATCAAAAGATACAGGCCTACACAGGCCCACTCACCACTCGGCCTCTCCTTTTTTGTTCTTATTACTACTGCTATATGTTGTTTTGAAAAAACTTGAGGCATCAAAATGGCAATCCCACAAAAATAAAAATAAATAAATGAAGAACTTAACAAAACAACCTGCTTATCTCATAGACACGCAGCTATCTGAATAGTTCCCTGAAGTACAGCTTGTGCCCCAACCGGGCGTTCGTGGCTCAGAAGCTGGGACCTCCAGCAGTCCTCCTAGAAGACGAGCCTGCCCTGTAATGGATCTCAGAGTCAGAAAGGCTTCCGTGATACACATCTGACTGATATTCTCCTCTCCCGAATGTCTTCACATTACTTTCAGAGCCCGGCTCCTAGATGAGATCATTCTCCCCTCTCCTTCCATCTCACCCCTTCTTGATTTTCATACATGACTACCCTGTGCCTCTTCCAAGTCTCTGCTTAGCCAAGCTCTGCACATTTCGTTCTTGTAATCATTCCTCATAAATCAGCCTCTCCAGCACCTTAATCATTCTTGACACATGATTTACCTAATAGTTTACCATCAGAATGCGAGAGATCGTTGTCTTTGAAAGTGTATCAATTTAAATTATTTAAGAAAACATTATTAGTACTGAGTCCTTGGAGAGAGGGGGAGGAGTGTCTTTAATGAGAGGACAAAAATTCCAGTCTTCTTAAATGAAAACGCACAGAGTGACTGCCCTGTTTCTGAGAGGTCTGAGCCAACATGAGGGAAGTGTCTTCTCTCTTTCAGGGAAAGTGAATGCTGCTTCTAAAAGGGGACGGCTGACCAGGTAATACTTCACGTGGTAGTCAAGCCAAAAAACTTTTAGAAAAAAGTTTTACTGTAACTCTGGTAAAGAATGAACAAGTTCTAGTAATAAAAGCCAGCTCTATCCACAGGCAGAGCTTGCCTCACCTCCATGCTTTTTGGCAGGAGGTGAAGAAGGGGGAGGGGAGAAGAGAAAGAACACTGTATTTTCTGTTCAGCACTGCATATAAACTTCCCAACATGGCCTAGAAATTTTCAAAAGCTTTCTGATCTTTTTTACAGCCTGACATCATATTCCTCTACAGTGACATCATGGCTTTTAAGGACAGGGATCCAATGGCTCTAGTATGTCAAAATGTTCCCAACCCATCAAAAACCTGGCCATCGATACATTTGCTTAACGACCTTATGTTTCCAAAGTTTTCTTTGGGGTTTGAAGATTTCAACCCTAAATCCCAGATAAGTTTCTATGTGTTTACAAACTGTGAGGCCAACCCTATGTGTAGCACCTTGTAAAAGAGGCCTGGCTGGGAAGGTGGCTTTACTGGAGGGAGAGTGGATGGGGCGTTAGCAAAGAGACAAAACAGTCTGGCTTCACGCAGTAAGGCCCACCCCCCTTGTTCTTCAGGTCCAACAACTTGCACCTCCTTCCCTATTCCCTCTGGGTTTATTCTAACCAATAATTTTCACCACAAGTCCGAAAAAGAAATAAAATCCCACCTTCTTCGGGATGTATTGGGAGTTCATGCTCCTGGGCTAACTTCCCAGAGACGAAGCATGACCCCTTCGTTGCTAAAGGCCCAACAAAACAAATGAGGACGGCATTGCCAGGTCTCAAGGAGGCAGACGGAAGGTGACTACACATCATTTCTTCACAGGAGACACAAGGCTGGACGTTAGGACTGTCACATTGATATCTTTCTCCCTCAGTGGTCTGTTGGAGCAGCCTCTACGTGTAAACAACCCACGTATCGTGTTATTTTTGTTTGTTTTTGTTTTCAAATCCATCATGGACCTCCGTGTACCCTACTTAGCATGACCAGTATACAGCCTTACCCCTTAGAACAGCTTACGTAAGGCGCACGACATCCAAACTGATCTATTCCTCAGAGAGACGAAGGCAGCACTCGTACACTTGAATGGTGTGGCCATGTCAGATTGCTATGAAAGTTTCTAAGCAGGCCCTTTCCATTTCTCTACTTACTTTGTCATGGAATGTTTCTGAACAGTTTCAAATTGGTGCCCGGCCACCACACTCTGAGTCAGCTCTGTACCAGAGCAGGCCTGGGGGCCACACTCTACCCAACATTTGCTTTTGTAAATAAAGTTTTGTCAGACACTAAAGAATTGTCTTTGGACACCACTACCACAGCAGAGTGAGTAGTTGGGACAGAATGTGTGGCCTGCAAACCTAAACTATTTACTATCTGGCTCTTTCAGAAACAGTTTATAGACCCCTGTCGAACAATATAGCACATTCCATAACAAAAAGATGGGGTAAATTTCAACAAATTTATACCATCTCCCCTCACGTGACCCCCCCCCGCCCCGCCCCCTGGAAGAAGAGATGAGGGTTTTGACATTGCCCACAAACTGCTTATTCTGGCCTAGACCATTTTTTCCTGAAAAAAAGATGCCAAAAGGTGTTTGCTCTATACCTCGGCACACAGGCCTAAGGAAGAGTTACACATCAATTACCAAGAAGAAAGCCTTTCTGGGTCATGTGTGTATGTGAGCGCGCACTCAAGCGTGTGAATGTGTGTGAGTGCTCCTTGCGTTGTGGGTATACAAAAACGTTTCCACGCAGAACCAAATCACTGCAGATGAGCTGTGAGAATACCGGCGAGAGCCCACTGACCAGGTTCATAAAGAAGTCCTTTTGTTAAAGAAAGCCAGTCAGGAAGAGGGAGGGAAGGGGCGGAGAAGAGGGGCAGCCTGCCTTTAAGAGGCCTCTATTGCTTCAATCAGAAACAGCTGTGGCCGGTTTAATGCTATCACAGGGCTCATATAGATGTGACATCACATACAACTAAAGCTTGGCCAAGGAGTTTTACTAGCAAATACCTTAAACTCTAAGGATTTGGTTACAAATTTGTATGTGGCATATGTTTTTTGAATGAATTCACAACTGGGAGCCAACACCGTATCACATTTCCTTCCAGTGACTTGGAGGGCCGTAAACAGGGTGGAGGGGCTTTTTCAAGCTCAGAATTAAAATCTTTATTAATTTTAAGCTCAGGGAAGTAAATGAATTCGCCATCATCCCAGTTTATTACAGATCTAACTAGAAAGATTTTCACAAACAGACCAGTATCCTGGCCAAGTAGGAGGAACTGAGAGACACTTTATATTCTAATTTCAAACTGCAGGGCATCCCAGGTGTGCTGTATAGGATTTCCTGTAATTTACCAGCAAAATAAGCAGTCTACAAGAATATGTTTGCCATAGTGTACATTTGTATTAATTACCCAGCAGGATAAAGTGGTTTCTTTGTGATCGAGAGATGTGGATCTACAGGAAAATCATTAAAACCAAACCAGGAAAAACAGTTTTCTGTTGTTAAGCAGGTTGGCTGGATTGAAGCTCGGAGTCAGGGAGTATGTAACTGGTAGCATATGTCATAGGTCGCTCAGTGTTCTCCAGGAACGGCGAGGAGCCACTCTAACTGCATCTGGTGACCGAGGCTGAAAGTGCCGTGCCGGCCACTCTGAGGGTTACCAGGAAGTATGAGGCATGGTGCCATCTCTGAAATAGTGTAATCTCATTAGAACATGACTCAGAGGTATGCAAAGTTTTGACCAGGATGCAAAGGAACTCATGCTAAGTGGAAAAGACAATGGATGCATCCGAAAAGTGCAGAGGCAGGGAGAGTGCTGGATGCAGCAGTGTAAGAGGAGACAGCTCATCCTGATGGGGCTGGAAGATGGGACTTCCAAGCAGTGAAGCACAACCAGGGAAGGGAAGATACAAGATGAGGGTGAGGAGCAACGACTTTTAGGTGATAAAGTGAGTTCAGAGAAGGACTCACTATGAATTCAATAGGGAATGCAAGGATAGGAGGCCAGGAAGTCAACAACTGTTGAGCACATACTATGCATCAGCGGCTTTATGAGCTAATATAGTCATTACAGTTTTTTTGTTTTGTTTTGTTATGTTTTGTATTTTTCTGAATGAGAAGCGGGGGAGGCAGAGGGACAGACTCCTGAATGCACCTGACCAGGATCCTCCTGGCATGCCCACCAGGGGGCGATGCTCTGCCCATCTGGGCCATAGCTCGGTCTCGGCCGGAGTCATTCTAGTACCTGAGGTGGAGGCCATGGAGCGGTCCTTAGCGCCGGGGCCAACTTTGCTCCAATGGAGCCATGGCTGTGGGAGGGGAAGAGAGAGACAGAGAGGAAGGAGAGGGGGAGGGGTGGAGAAGCAAATGGGCACTTTTCCTGTGTGCCCTGGCTGGGAATCAAACCCAGGAATTCCACATGCCAGGCGAGGCTCTACCTCTGAACTAGCCGGCCAGGGTCATCATTACAGTTCTTTGAGGTAGGTATTACCAGCATCACCATTTTAGAGATGTGGAAACTGATGTTCACAGAGGTAAATAACGTGCCCAAGGCCATGAGCCAAGTAAGTGAAAGACTCAGGCATTCAAAACCACATCTGTTAACTTTGATGGATATTTCTATGCTACTGTAATGGTTAACAGCCTTATTGCCTGGTAGAATCACAATGAGAAATGTAAAAATATAATAAATATTTCATAACCTACCCCAGGAGATCCTGATGCCGTAGCTCTGGGCAGGGTGTGAGCAATCTTCCACAGGTGTTTCTGAAGCCCAGGCAACAATGTGGACTTCTGCACTTAGCATGAGCCTACCTTCCTCCACCCGAATAAGCTTTTTGTATACATCCAGAAGTAATTTGAATGCTGTCATCTAAGAGCCTTCCCCTACTTTTCAAATGTTCATGATAAGCCAGACTTCTGTGAACTTACTGATCACAGACTGCAATCAATTCAACAAAGAAGTTTCTGACCTCTGCTCTGGTGTAATATGGCACCTTAGCCTGGGTTTCAGAGAAAGCAGAGCCTAGAGAAATGTGTGTGTGCTTCTCTCAATTAGGACGAGAGAGCTCAGAAAAGTGAAGGGCGGGTGAGCAAGGAGAGATAGAAAAGAGAGTTTGTTGCTGGGCGGGCCCGTGCTGGGTAGCACCTTTTGCTGCTTGCTCAGTATCATGGGCTTACCTCACAACACTTGGTTAGTGAGAGGCAGGAGCATGATTTATTTCTTGGCTTCCGCCTATCATGGGTAAAATGGTCACTGCATGAGGCATTCCCTTTCCCACCAGCCTGAGTTATCAGTGGTCCTGCAGCGCTGCCCACCTTGGTATGAACAAGAGACAAAGCCAGGTTGGGAGGATGGATGCCCGTGGGCTTGTTCGCCCTGAAGTGGTAGCTGTGGGACCAAAAGCCTCAGAAATGAGTGGACATAAACTGAAGTGGAATATATAAGTGTCTGACTCATATATGACAAGACTTTCCTCCTAATGCCATACACTGGTCATTTTTTTTTTATCCTCAGTTATAAAACAAAACAAAACAAAACAAAAAAACAGCACCTTGGCACTAGAAGAATGAACAATGAGACACAGAGCAAATATCCCAGAAAGTCAAAATGGACCTCCCCTGACACTTTTTCTCCTAAAAGGTGGATCAGGCATATAGAGTGGGCTTTACTAATTAGATAGAAAAATTTGCTATGGAAATCTCAACAGATGTCAAATAATATCAGTACTATGGAATTATTTGTTCCCAGCTAAAGGAGCAGAAAAGCCTGAAATAATGTCAGAATGTGTTTTTCCCCATTCCACCACTCTCCGATCTCCTCTGCTAGATAAAGACATAAACAGATTGAAGGTATTATAGAGATAGATTTAAAGGTTATTCAATGAATGAATAAATGAGTGAGTGAATGAATGAATGAATGGATGGACAAACGGACCAACCCTGATTAAATATGCAGAACACAAACCTGTGGTTCTCAAGCTTTAGCACACATCAGAATTACAGCAAGGGGTTGATAAAACAGAAATGCCTGAAAGGCTTGTTAATACTCAGCCGGAGAGAGGACAGAGAAACTCCCTTCTTCTGAACTAACCGTCCTCCGAGGTCAGATGCACATATGCCACAGGTGTTCCCAAAGGTGGTTGATGTTACTCTCCCTGGGGACCATACTTTGAGCACCAGGGCCATCGACAAACCTGAATCTATCACTTCTCATTAAATGATTTACTAATCTGAAGATTATAGGAATATGTAGAGATTGTTTAATTTTTCTGAGTACTTTAGGTTTGACCCAAAAACCTTTTGGTTGAGTGTAGTAGCCCTTTCACTCTGGGTATGTTTCAAGAACCAACAACGTAAGCATTAGCTGAGAATTTCTTATGAATGCAAATTCTCAAATCCACCCTAGAACTACTGTTTAGAATCTGCATGTTAGCAAGAAACCCTGGGTAATTTGTGTCCACATTAGAGTTTAAGAGACACTGGAGGTGCCCACTGTTCCCCTTGGTAAGGCAGAGTTGTGTCTAGGGCTGGAGATACCTTGCAGAACCTCTCAGCATTCCCGAGCTCCTGGCAGGAAGCAGGATTTGTAAAAATTGCATTAATTGTAAACTGACCTCAGAGCATTCCAGTGTAGTCTTTTCTTTCTTTATTATAAATTGAAAAGTGATTTCAAAGTTTTGATTAGTCAGTAAAACTCAATATCATCTTATTTTCTTGTTTCTGAAAGTCCTGTCAGGTATGGAATCAGAAAGGTCTAAGTTAAAGGTCAAATCCTAGCTCTATCACATATTTTTGGATGAAGATCCTGATATTTGTTCAATCAGAGGTTGACAAGCTTGTTCTGCAAAAGACCTTAGCAGGTTATAGAGTCACTGTTGCAACCACTCTACTCTATGCTGGTAGAGTGAAAGCAATCACAGACACTACACAAACCTATGCGTGTCAATTGAAAAATTCTAATAATTCATTATTGTTTTGTTTTAAAAGAGCAGATAGTGGGGCAGCTTTAGTCCATAGGCTGTAATTTGCTGGCCCCTGTTTGAAACTCTTTGAGCTCAGTTTCCTTGTCTATAAAATGGGCTTAGAAAAACCCAGCTGGCGGGTTAATGGAAATAATGCATGCAGAAGTGTTTCATGTTAATTTCTTTCTTCCTCACCATTTCTCCTAAAATTCAGGTGCAGAAAAATTCTAATTAACTGGCCATTTTAATTAGACAAGTTCTGATTAATTATTCACTTTCTACACACACAGTCACTCTCTCTCTTTCTCACTCCCTCCTTCTCTCCAGCATATCCCCCTCCAATATGTTTGGAGGTGAATCTGATCAAACAGCGAAAAAGAGATATGGGAAAATTGGTGAATTTTTAACTTGTATCTACTCTGATTTTTTTTTAATCCTTTCAGGCAGCTCAGGATCTAGGACTTTCACCACTATCGCATGGTGATTAAGTTAAGAAAAATGTGGCAGAGGCTACATGAAGGTAAATGTTTGCATATATACAAGCAGCTGTGACAGACCCCAGGAGATTGAAGCCTGATTAAGCTGGTAAAAGCACAGTGACTGAAGGTGAAAGTAAAAAAGACAGGTTAGGAGGGAGGACAGAGAAACTCTCTTCTTATGAACGAACCGTCCTTCAAGGTCAGATGCACATATGCCAATCTGACTATATATCCTGAGACTATGAGTGCGTGGACCATCTAATTGGTCCAGAAGTTCCTCACATGCACAGCAGAGTTGGGGCCCCTCCACGTTATAATCAGGCACGCTCGTGTGGGAGGTCACCAGATAGTTTCCATCCCACCCTGAAGACAGGACTTTGCTCAGTGAATTTCCACAGATATGATCTGAGCTTTGTCCTGTGGTTTACTCATGCCCCTCATACTTTAGTGTGACTCCTGGCCTCCCAGAAAAAAAAGTCTAGCATGTGTGAAATCTGGTCCTGCTTCCTTAACACTCTGCACCTTGCTACCCACATTTCACCAGACAGGAACCACCTTAGGCAGAATGTCCTGATGTTAAGCCACCCTGTACTTCAAGTCTGAGAGACCCCCTTGCTGTTGGATTGGGGATTTTATGTGCTTCTTTTCAAGGTCATAGAGAAATTAAACCAGAGCCCCACCTTCCTTCCCTTTTTATATCCCTGAACAGTTCTAGAGACATTTTCTAGAGAAAATAGAGCTTAATTTCTTGGAGGTGTTTTGTTGACAAGAAAATGGAAAGCATGTGTCCCTGCTTTGCTTATTGTACTTCCAAGTAATGAAAGTATTTAGGAAGGTACAATTATGATCTTGGCAAGCACCTGGGGCTCTTGGAACTGTTTTTTTCACACTGAATAAACATTGCAGATAATCTGTTTACGTTACACTGTTCTGAGAAGCTATCCACAACAAAAGGCCACGACAATCCTTTAGTTTCTTTTTTCTTAAAAGGAAGAAAATATATTGCACTAATAATTTTGATGAAAATGACTTCATTTTCTCAATTTTTCTCTCTAGCCAGACAGAAACAGCTTTTAGTAAAGGAGTTTATGGATTTCATTGTTTCTGCCACTTTTAACTGAACAGTGCACTTTATTTATTTATTTATTTCCTAGTCACCTGAAATTCTTGTTTACAATCCCTAGTGAACAGTGATCACTTGCATGCCCTGAAAAATTAACCCTCCTTTCAATCGTGTATCCCAAATTTATGTTATCCTCTCAAACTGATTGACTTTGACTAAATGGTCTCCTTAGTGATGCTCAGAGCTGGTACAGCCTCCCACAAGAGCACGCAATCTACTGTATTTCTCTTTAGGCTAAAAAATAAGAGAAGATGGTAACAAGCCATCGAGGTAGGAAACACTGGCTAGCAAAATGCATGTCTGCAGCTTGATCTGGTCACAACCTTTCAATTGTACAGATCCTCTGGAGAAAAACTCTGCCTGACGTAGTAGAATGCATTAGAAAATCTAGAAAGATGACACAGGAAGAAGAGAATCAATGTTATGTTCATCTGTTTTGCAGTGTTGAGAGATTTGGTGAGCAAGTTTCACAAGCAAGAAAAAAATAAGCCCTACCACATCCCATTTGAGGGAAGTCTCAGTCTCCCACAGAGCACTAGATGGTCAATATCCCAGCAATTCAGAACAATGGTTTTATTTCTCACTCCAGAAATGGTTAGGCAGGTCTCTCTCTATTGAGCCCTGTGTTGCAGGAATTGGGGATGCTCTTTATCCTTTCTAGGTTATTTTTTGTGGACTTGTGGTCATTTGGGATAAGAGAAACAATGAGTTAGATGGGGAAAGTCCTTCAGTTTATGTGAGATTGGTATTATATATAAGTTCATTCATATAAGTGTTGGATATTGAGTATCTACCCTTCTCTGTTTCTCCAACTTTCTGCTTCCTTTCAGAGTATTCAGGGAGGGCACCAAAGATGTCAATGAAGGACTGAAACTTTTGTTGCAAAGGCCATCATGGGTTAGTTCTCTCGTGTCACCTTTATCTCAAAAAGCTTGAGGACTAAACTCTGTCTTTGCTCTCACTTAGATGTTACTGGCCTCTAAGTGAGAGGCCATCAGGACCTTAAAACTCAGGCTCTGTTGCCCTCAGGAAATATAGGGGAAGAATCAAAGTACCACAATGATATGTTTCTAGAGTCATCTCCCAGTAAAAGCAAAAAGAATTGAATTATTTGTGATCTAGTCCACCCTTTTCAATTTGCAGGTATGAGGAGCAGGGTCTTGAGGGCTGAAGTCACACTGGTAGGCAAGGGCTCTGCTGGTCTCATGTGGTGTCCTTCTGCTTTACCCAACTGTCAACTCTCTTCAAGAGTGAGCATTCCCATGATGCTGCAAGCCATTTAGCTCATGGGGTCCTGAAGCCTCTCACCACTAGGTGGCAAAACCAACCCAGCAGTCCCAGTAATTCATCCCAGCTGAGCAGCCCAGTTTCCTCCAGCTCCATCCCAGGAAGTCTTTTCCAGTGATGTTTTGAATTAAGAAATTGCAATAACATTCCCACAGGTCCTTTCAGCTCTGCGGGTTGGCCTCTCCGAAGGCTAAAGGAATTCACCACAGCCCCCCGAACCTCCTGAGCAGCCTGGGGTCTGTTTCTCTAACAGTTACAAAGAGAGAAACCCACTGTCGGAAATGACAGTGTGGTTCCACCCTTCAACCCAACATTTCCTGTGTCCAAGACCATGATCAAATCAGAGAAAGGCAAAAGCCCATTGGTACCTGTTTCCTGTTCCTTTAGGGAGGTGTGGGGTAGGGACTATCTGGTGTCCTTGCCTTCCTTAGCTAAGAGAACAAAGGCAATCAAGTATGGCTTAGAAGCATCAATGTAAGGAGGTTATTTTAGAGGTAATACTTTTTCATTCTTGCAGAGCCCCTTCTTAAGTGCCTGGTATACTTCTGTATTTTGAATGATAAGTGCAGGATGACTGAGTGGTTGTTATGAATTTGTTTTGAGGGTGTGGCAGGAGGAGTTTACTAGCTCATCTTATAGATGAGAAGTGAGGCAGAGAGAAAGTGGTTCTCCCAGGTTTACCACATTATCAACTCAGCCTTTTCATTAGAATGAAACTGAGGCCACTTAAGTGTTCTCTTTCAGGTCACAATGCTTGTTAGGGACACCGTCAATTGCCCCCATACTTGATCTGTGTGACACATAAAGTTGGAAAGAAAAACATTTTATTTTATTTTTTTAGAACCAGAGCCAATTTCATATTATTACATGCTTGACCTTGTCCTTAAGGATAAATATTTACATTTTCATTAAAAGATGTCAGACCATTGCAGTTTCATATTTGTTTTAGTTTCGTATGATGACATCATGTGATATAGGAGGAGTCTCCAAATCCTCAACTGAGTATAAGAAACATGGAAATGTAACAGCTGGTTTTGGAAAGCATTGGTTTAGACTGTACTTGACAGTTTTCACTTGGCATAGGGACTTCCAGAGCAAAGATTCCAGGTTGTGCTGTAAACTATATTTATTTACTTCTATTAAGACTAATTGGGGGGAGAAGGTGCTTGTTGGAAGGAGAGGGAAGTATTTCAGAGCAGAGGGAATTGGGTTCTGACTCTGACTCTGCTCCTTGCTTCTCTAACCCCCTCCGCTGCTAGGAGGCAGGTCTAAAAATCAGAGTGCCTCTTCCTGGTTTAAAGACAATTATTACACACACACACACACACACACACACACAGAGCTTTATTTCTATTTTTGTAACTGAAGATAACAAGGATGCTTAAAATTCCCTAACTTTCTTTCCTCTCTTTACCTGCCCCCCCCCCAAGGCCTGGAAACACCACTGAGACAAACAACGTATGCAAAGACATGACCTACGACGCCAGAGAGCCGTTCTCCACTGTGCATGGAACAGGCTTGACTTGACTGACAGCTGTTCTGATTTACTACCATAGATGGTCATGTTATAAAAGTCCAAGGGAAGAAAAAAAATACAAAAGCTAAAAAAAACCCTGTCACCATATTCAAAACACAGAGAAAGAAAGCCACAGGAGGGGAAAAAACACACTCATTGTTGGGGAAGAAAAAGAGCAAGAGAAGAGAGATCTGGAAAGGTGTGTCATGGGACCGACTTCCATCCTGCATCTCGGGCCACTTTCTGCTGCTTCTGCCATCAGCTCTCCATATTTCTTCATGGGCTCATCCACTGGCACTTTAGACCCTCCCTGGAGTCCCATGGTCCTTCCAAGCAGTGTACAAGTGGCACAGAGAGCGTGGCAACTTCAAAACATTAAAGGGAAAAAGGAATCTCCTTCCCCACCATCATCATTTTTAAAAACGGCAATTGATGTCGCCCGAAGCGGAGGCTGGGAAACCCAATTATACCACATTTCATTCAAGTGTCAGCAATTGGAATAATAGTGCCCGACAGTGAGGGCCCCGACGTGAAACGATGCTGCCATATTATTTTGTTTTGGCCCAATGTTTTCATAAATTCAGGCTTGGAGCTGAGCCCAGTGCTGTTTTCTTTCAAGGTCTTTACTTCTCGTGTCCTTTTTCTCAGATCTGGCTGCTCGGTTCTTTCCTTGCCGCGTGCACGCAGGCCCAGCCGGCTTGCCCTCCCTCCCCCGCCGCGGCTGGCCTGTGGCAGCGGTGGCTGCTCTGCTTGCTGAAGAACATGTGCATCGTTGGAACATTCTCCACACCCCTTGGGCCAAATGTTTTATGTATTTGGCCCTGAGCAGCCTTTTGGATTCTGTTAAGAAGAGCCACAAAAACCCATGCCATGGCTACCAGCTCACATATTACAGGCTGTTTTGTATATTATTGCTATTGTTATCACTAGTCACCATTCCCTGAGAGTAATGTGCACTTCAATGAATCTTAATTAGAATGGCTCTCTCTGCTTTGCAGAATGTTTTCCTACCAAGGGCTTCCCCACCTTCTTTATGGAAGCAGACTGTGTGCTTATAACCTGCTCTGACATTCTAGTCAAGTGAGGGGACGCTCTTGGATGCACTGTCCTACCAACTTGATGTGCGAAGAAGCACTGAGCTGCTGATCCCTTATGCGGCTCTTCAAAACATGCCCACTGCATCCCTGATGGCTCAGATGAGAAGTGTGGTGTGGTGCCTGCATGAAAAAGTAGGTTGAAGGAAGAACTTAGTTTTCTTATAGAAACTGATCATGCTGGATATATTGGCAGAACACCTCCTGTTAGTCCTGTTAAATAAGAGTTGTTTTCTGCTCCCACCATCTGAAGGACTTTCCAAGATGTTTTCTCTCTCACTTTGAATGCTTACCCACCAAACCTTGTCTACATGTTCTTGGAAAGATGTTCAATACCAATTTAAAATGCAGAACTTATCCAGCCTTCGTGCTTGACCAGTGATGATTTTGGAATATCAGTCTACACATCTGGGTTGAGAATAGGATGCTGTCCCCAATCTCTTTCTTTCTTTCTTTCTTTCTTTCTTTCTTTCTTTCTTTCTTTCTTTCTTTCTTTCTTTCTTTCTTTCTTTCTTTCTTTTCTTTTTTTTTTTTTTTTGGGGGGGGGGAGCTTACTTCCTATCTGACTATTTTTGGTTTGGCTAGTCCTTTTAGACACAGACATTTTGCTTCTTATTTCTTTTTTTGTTTTTTAAATGATTTTTAAATAGATCATTATTTATTCATTTTTAGAGAAACAGTAGAGAGAGTGAGAAAGAGAGAGAGAGAGAAAAGGAGAGAAAGAGAAAGAGAGAGAAGGCAGAGGAGCAGGAAACATCAACTCCCATATGTGCCTTGACCAGACAAGCCCAGGGTTTTGAATTGGTGACCTCAGTGTTCCAGGTCAACGCTTTATTCACTGCGCCACCACAGGTCAGACTTGCTCCTTATTTCAAATTCAATGTAGCTTCATTCAGCCTACAGCAAATTCCAAAGATCAAAGAATAGAGCCCCCCAGCAATTGGAATAGGTCTGGAACTGTGAGCAATAAATAAACTTTGAGGGGGTTACTTGTTGCCATAGAATGACCTAGCCTATCCAGACAGTAAGGTAAACATGTGAGCAGATAATTTTCCTTGGACTAAGTTTGGAAGAAGAAGTGATTAATTCTCTATAAATTAAGATACTGGTTAGAAGAGACTTCTCAGGGCAACAGCTGAGTTGAAGTAGAAGGAGGAGGATGTGAATAGGGATTTGCCACATAAAAGGTTGGCATGAGGATTTCAGGCCAAAGTGAAGACATGTAGAGGATCGTATTGTGTTTGAAGAAATTAAAACTACTTCTATAGACACAGGATGAGATTCAAGTGGGGAGATGAGATCTAAAAGATGATGAGGGTTCATGCATCCTGGTTTGCCTAGGACAGTCAGTGTACTCCTGTTTTCCTGGTGTGTTACTTAGAGTTCTCCCTTTTACTCTCAAAGATATTCCAGTTTTTATGATAAAATATATTCTCATACTACATGTTTGTCATGATTGTAAGACTGACTTGTTTCATTAAGTGAGGGAGAGTCATTGGGAAGGAGATAGGATAGACTTAGATTACAGTTAAGTTTGGCAGGAACTTCTGTGTGCATCTCAATGTTTTTACCCTTCTTTAGAAATAAGAATCCTGCCTGACCTGTGGTGGCACAGTGGATAAAGCGTCGACCTGGAAATGCTGAGGTCCCTGGTTCGAAACCCTGGGCTTGCCTGGTCAAGGCACATATGGGAGTTGATGCTTCCTGCTCCTCCCCCTTCTCTCTCTCTCTCTCTGTCTCTCTCTGTCTCTCTCTCCTTCTCTGCCTCTCTCTCTCCTCTCTCTAAAAATGAATAAAAAAAAATTAAAAAAAAAAAAAAGAGAAAAGAAATAAGAATCCTGATGCTTAGCAGGCCCAACATTACCCAGCTGAAACACAAATTGCCCAGCCTCCTTTGCAGCTCAGTATTGTCATGTGACTAAGTTCTAGCCAAAGAGATGTAAGTGAGAGTGTTACATGGAACTTCTGAAAAGTATCTTTAAGGAGTGAGAGTGTACACTTAATTGGATCACAAGTGTGAGTTCATAACATTTATAATGCAAAACCTCAACCCAGAGGAAACCTTGGTCCTTGATGACTTAATGGAACCACCACAAGAGTCCGACATTACTTCCTTCTAGACCCTTCTTACCTGGGAGATAATACATTTCTATTTTACTCTGACAACATTATTTTGAATCTTTCTATAATATGCTGCTTAACAAATTGTTAACCTATAGGTCAGTCTTTTACTGAGAGTCAGTTATTGTCAATTTATCTGGGAGGTATAAGAAACAACAGTTTTGGCCCAGATACAAACTCATTCTCCAACCCAACCTTTCTAAGGAGTCCCATATTTGGGGTGTTATTGAATCCTTACGAGTAAACTGACCATTCTTAATTTGTCTCCTCAGTCTCTTCTCTACTCATTAGATCCTGGAGGACTGGGTCCTCCTCTAGTCAGAAAAACTCTCCTTAGAAACTCAGTCCTTGGATTTGGTTTTGTGTATTTTAATAATTCAACTCATAAAAAGCTATTGTATTTTAAAGTGCTTTCTCTTGGCTGTGGAGTGAGAATATTTTTTAATGGGATGGGGGTAGGGGTAGAATACAAAGAAAAGAGAGACAAGGAAAGGGGAGGCGATCACTTTTGGAGGAACAACAGCATTCTATACTAAATGGTTGTCACCAATAGAGTGTTTTCCTATGGATAGTTTCATTTCTGTCTCTGCTACTGGACTTACTGGGTAGGAAGAGTAAAAATAAAGACGTATTCCCATCATGCAGGACTTTTCATAGGAGGAAAGAGAATATATACATACACAATTTAATATATACATATTAAAGCAGCCAAAAGAAGAGCTTAATGCAGTCTAGTAGTAAATGTAAAGAAACAAAAGTGGATCGAGCCAGATTATATATTAAATAAAAGGCAATGAATAAGCACTGAGTGAAATTTTATATGTGCACATTACACCAAACCAGTCAAAGATTCTGACCCCTGGCACTGCAGAAATGATGCAGCCATCTTTTTCGTTCTGATGCTTTCAATAAAATCATTCCCGAGAGAGCTCGGGAAAAATTCTCTCTCTCAATAAAAAGTGAAACTGTCGGTATTATGAGAAAGCATACTAATAATTGGATAGTGTTCTGAAGTCACTTTCATAAAGCGTTCCTTTTCACTTCCCTCCTCAGGTTTTAATATTGCCCAGCGCGTCCATGAGATCACAGGGGTTTTGTTGGAGATAGAAAGCTGCAGCATTGATTGGTGCCCTTGTGAGGGGCAAGCCAACAACATGCGTATTAACAGAAATATCAGTGAGTTTCTAAACAGCCCACCCATAATGAATATGCTGCTTAACAGCCCTAATGTGAGTAAAGGAATAAAGCTGGTACCGGGGCCATCTTGACAGAAGGAAAAATGGGTTCCGATTAAGAGGATTCTTTGGCTACAGTCACATTCATCTCTACAAACTGAGGACCGTGTGCTGAAGGACTGATGGAAAGGGTGTTGTGACGGTGAACTAGGAGGTCCCAGAAGTTGAAGTCTTGTCAATGGCAAAGAAAGTACACAAGATTGTGAGATTGGCCCAGAATATTAAAGTCAAAGGAAGTCTGTAACAGCATCCAGGATGAATGAAAGTTTGCAGTCACAACAATTAATACCAGTTGACAAGGTCTTTTAAAAACACTGTGAGCATAGGGAGTCCACATATGGTACCTCTTTTACACCTTTCCAAAGTGGGGAGAAGAGTGGGAGGGGGAGGAGGGATGTTGACAGTAAACATTGGAGACAAGGGAGGCAAAGAATTCTTGAAAAGAAAATGATCGAAAGACAACTTTTCAGTTTCAGGATAAGCCAACAGGAGTGAGTGCTATTGGTCTTGCTAGTTCTTCAGTCTCGTTGTTCTTTGCAGCCCCTTTGGGGGCAGCTGTGCCCTGCTCACCACCACCACCCCACATCTGTAGTGGAGATGGCGCTACTCATTCTGCCACTTGATCAAATCATCTTCACATGTTTTCTGACTGCTTCACTGAGGCCTTTCTTAATCTTCGATTTAATCCTCAACTTAATCTTCGACTTAATCTCCCTTAATCTTCAACTCTGTCATCCCCATGCTGGCCAAAAAATTTATTCAAGGCAGTTTTAGAAATGAACTGTGATGCTCCACCCAATTTCCAACTGGTAAATCAAGTTGAAACCTGTATCCACAGTCTGACTGAAGGAGGAGAGGGACAAATGTGATGTGTGTATGGGGATGAGGGCAGTCCCACAGTAGTGGAGATGGCAGAAACTGTAGCCTTCCGACCAAGCAGGTAAGGAAGAGACTCTGGGTGATTTTAGCATTTGCAAGATGAGTCAGCTTCTCCCTGGCAAGTAGGGGCCTTCTTCTCATGATATGCTCCAAAGAGTGGGACCCTTCTCAATGTGCTCCAATTTTTTATAGTTTGATGATAAAGATGTAGTCACTACCAGCAATACCATTTAGATAGGTTAAAGAATAAGACAGTGGTCCTAGAGAAGCTTGGAGGCAGAGAAGAGGAGGAGGAGGAGTTATTTGTGGGAAGAGCTGAAACATAAGCCATTTCCGACTCTCTTCTTGACTACTGTCCTACACTGGGAATTGTGAACCGGTATCTTCACACACAGGAAACTGCTGCAATAAGTTTAAATGCTAGGTGGAGTGCTCTAATTTCTGAAGCCAGTAGTAGATAATGGTGTGTTTGGATTTGGGATACCATGTCATTTTATTCCTTTAACTCTTGGGCCATATGGGCCATTTATTCCTCTTCCTTTTAAGTATCCAGGGTGTTTGTCAAAGTGGATAAGCTCTGACTTCTGAAATAATAGTGCTTGGAGGTAATAGGTCCTTGAGGGATGGCTTTAATAACTCTTTCCATTGGTACAAGAGAGCTGGACCTCATAACCACTGAGTAAAGAGGAGGGATGCACCAGCTTCACATGGTCTCCTTCTTTGAAAGGGGCACTTACTCTTGCCAAGAAAGACCTGAACAGTCTCCCACTGTTAAACTTCTTTCCTCGGTCTTTACTCTTCCGTATGAGATCTCATACAATCCATCCAAGGAAAGCAAGGAAAAAAACCATCTTTTTTTTTTTTTTTTAACCTGATCAGAAGACTGATTCATCCACTTGAGTGAAGAAAACTAAGGTGACTGGTGGGAGGGGCACAAGACAGAGAAGAGTGATTGGCCTGTTACTCGAAAAGAGAAGACATCTCCCGTGAAGAGGGTTAGAGAGGAGCGTTCTCTCTGAACACAGTGTCTTTGCCTCTTCTGGTCATGTCCACTGGAGGTAGCCAGACTAGAGAGAGTGCTTTGTCAAATACAACCTTAACAACAAATGGAGCAGTTGTGAAAGTTTTTACACAGTGGTTCCCACATGGGTCGTGACAGGGCTGCTTGGAACCTGGAGAAAAAGCTTTTCCCGTGTTTTTCAAGGTGACTGTAGCTGTTCTTCCTTCAGACTCAGCAAGGGGCCATAGGGACTCAGTCTTCTCCTCTTTGAGGCAAGGCATTGAGAAAAGGCAGTATTTCTGAAGTTATGTGTCTCAGAGCAGCATTCCTATCGAAGGTTTAATGATAGGGGCAAAAATATTACAGGGTCAGGTGTGAAGTCAGAGACCTTCCTCTGCTGTGTAACAAAATAAACTGTTTAGGTAAGTCACCAAAACTTTTAGCTTTGCTTCTTTTCCTGAAAACAGAAGTTGGGAGATAAAAATTCAACATCAATTTCTCTAAGGCCTCTTTACCTTTAGACTTAAAAGACTAAAATGTCATTATTGTCTTCATATAAACATGTTGAATAAAATGCTTTTTTTTTCAAGACAGATGGAGACCCTCAGTGTATACATTTGCTGTTTAAATTTTTCTCCCTAAGAAAACATGAGCCCAGGCATTCAGGAAATATGTAGTGAGAGACTGAGTCATTTCGGGATAGCAAAACATCTATCTACCTTGATTCCCATTATCAAATGGAAAACAGCAAGTCTACTGACTTTGGGAAATGTCTGTTTAGTTCCTACTAAGTTCAAGGCTCTAAGTCAGTTCTGCTAATGCAATTTCACATTTTCAAAGCACTTCAAATGATTTTAAACAATGTCTACATGAGTTAAATGATAAGATTGCTCCAGAGAAGTTCTTAACAGGACCCAGTATTGTGATTCTGACTATATCCATGAGGACATTGACCCCTGGGTGCACAAGGTGACCCCCTCCCCCAGGTCTTAGCCCTCGGAAATGACCATGTCAGGACTGGACTCCAGGTCACCAGATTGAAATCCTCTGTGCTTTCTACTCTGCTGCTCCATTCAGATAACCACTAGATAACGTTCTGATATAGAAGAGGTGATAGAATAACGGTTTATCTTCAAGCTAAATTTGAGCAAGCTAGTCTTTTATACTTCTTTTGTTACTTTTTATTTTTCTTTAAACTGATTTATTTTGTTTTTCTAAATAGATCCACTTGAACAGAGAATTTGAATCATTCAAAATTACTTAAGTCACCCCCAGTTTCCTTAATAGCTATGGATCACAAAACGTTGGAACAAAGGGGCTTGGAAAATGGAAGGCAGAGAAGGCAGAAGTGAGGGGGAGGTTGGGCAGGAGCCTGTGACCACTCAGGACTTCAGCACTGACTGACACAGGCACTCATTTGACTAACCTGGCCCAGCCACCCAAAGAATCAGGGGTGAGTCAGCTCGCCCTGGGGTGACGGAAACTCAGAGACAGAGGCTCTCTAAAGACACAGGAAGTCGATAACAAAGCCAGTGGGAACAGCCGAGACTCCTGCCTGGTACCCTTGCTGCTTAACACAGACCCCTATCTTTATTTCCGGAAATGTTTTGCTTTCTCTTTAAAAAGACACTGGGCCTTTAAAAAAAATGAAAACAAACCTCTTCCCCCTAGGCAGGTGTGTGTGCATGGGCACACGCACAGACACACACACACAC
This sequence comes from Saccopteryx leptura, assembly GCF_036850995.1. Taxonomy (NCBI): domain Eukaryota; kingdom Metazoa; phylum Chordata; class Mammalia; order Chiroptera; family Emballonuridae; genus Saccopteryx; species Saccopteryx leptura. Next base: position 258,952,693 of record NC_089505.1, read on the forward strand.
ACACACACACACACACACACACACACACACACACACACAGTCATTTAACAAGGATGAGAGAGCATGATCCCAAAGGCTTTCCAACCTCCTGTCCAAGGAGAGTTCCCAGCTAGCCTAATCACTCTGGCAACGGCACACCTGAGCATTTCCCTCTCGGCACAAAGGAGAAGAGAGACGACCGGGAAGTCAGTTCTGTTGGACAAATAGCATCTCAGGCTAGAAACAGCTAGTAGATGCTTTCCCATTTAAGGGGCCTTAACAAGCAAGTTGGCGGTCTGAAGGTTCAAATGTGATTTGGCCACTGCTTTGAAGTAGCTAAATCAATAGAGTCTGTTCTGTATCAATTTTTTTTTTCAAATAATAATAATAAAATTTGAAAATTGTGATAATTATGTGTTCTCTAGCCTGGACAGGGGCAGACTACAGTGAGGCTTATTTTCTAGTATAATTGAGGCTTTCAGCCGACCCCTCCCCATGGCAATTGTTATTTCAAAAGTGACAGGAATACATCATGTCCAGCCTGCTCAGAATAAAAGTTTGTCTTGAGTATTCTTGTTGTAACCTGAAAACTCTGACTCAGAGCAGGAAGAGAAAGGCTGGGGGAAACATCTAGTGGAGTGGCTTGTGTTGACTCCAGCCTTGGATCAACTTTTGGGGAGGTTTCAACAGAGACATCTGGAACCATTTCTAAGCTTTATTGCAAACGATATGCAAATATTTCTTCCCCTCTGTTCACTTACGGTTTCCTATGCTAAACTCCAAGCAATTAATGCTGACTCCGGATACCCAGGGGACTCAGCCCTCCTGTGGTTCACACAGAGCACTTTAGCTATCATGATGAATTAGTGTAAGGCCTGGTAATGCACCTTTGATTATGTGAGGCCTTTTAAGGCTCTTGGAGGTCAAGCTTGTGGCTGTATAAAGTATTTTCCCTTGGCAGAGCAGAGACTCAGAGAGCATTAAGGCTGTATTTCTACTCATCACAGGTTCCAGATTCCAAATGTCCAAAATCACCCTTTTGCTTCTCTAGACAGCAGATGTTTCATGCCTATGATGACTCAAGGTAAACATTTCCCATGAAGGCCCGGCAGAAGCACTTAGCATGCTTGGAGAAAGAGTGGTATGTCAATTCAGCGAATGGGGTGTCATTTCTTTTTTTGTTCCAGCACAAAGTGGCTGTAAAACCCAAGACAGGGGACCACTGATTGGCAACTCCTCTCTGGAGCTGGATGTGTTCAAGTCAGGGGGAACTCTGCTGTTCTCCCTTTAACAGAAAGGTTGGGAGACTGGGCCCCTGGCTCAGAGGCCTGGCTGGTTGCTGTTACTTACCCAGCAGGCAAGTGATGGAGTGAGGACATACTACAGGGAGACTAACAGGGCATGGTCCCTAGGGATAATGCCACACTCGCTATTTGGCCTTACACAATTCTCTTTAAATTTCTTTTGCATATAAATTCCCACTGCTAAAATGAGAGACATTCAGGACCATTTGGTTGGACTCTCCTATGAACAACACTTGGTGGCTCTATTTTCCTCAGCTGAATATTTTTTGCTAATATGTGATTTGCATTTGGTACAGAGCAAGGCTGAGAGGAAGAGATGCCTCACACTCTGTCCTACCTCAACACCTTGTCTCTTCCGGTGTCTCCCTCACTAACACCCTGAACTTTCCAGGCTGTATGACCTTTGGTGTTCTCTTAACCAATCATAATCTCCCTACCCATAAAATGGGATGATAATAGAGCTCCCTTTGTAGAGTGGTTGTGAGGATTTAGAGAAACTGTAGACTTGAAGCACTTGATAAGCATTCAGAAAGTGTCAAATAGTAATTATACCTACTGAGCTATCATTCCTGAGGACCTGCCCTATACATTCTTGCCTCTGTATTTCTGATTATTATAAGAGTTTCCTATGGCTGCTGTACCACAATCGGAGAGGCTCAAACAGCAGAAATGTATTGTCTCACAGTTCTGGAGCCTAGAATTCTGAGGTCAAGGTTGGTGGGGCCATGCTCTCTTTGAAAGTCCTGGGAGAAGAGAAAGTTCCAGGCCTCTCTCTTTGCTTCTGGTGGTTTCTTGGCTTGTAGCAGCATAACTCCAATCTTCACATGGTGTTCTTCCTTGTGTGTATGTGTCTGTATTCATATTTCCCCTTTTTATAAGGACACCGGTCATATCGGATAAAGAGCATGTTCTAATCCAGTATGACCTCATCTAAACTGTTTACATCTATAATAACTTATGTCCAAACAAGGTCTCATTCTGAGGTACTGAGAGTTAGGACTTCAACCTAATAATTTGGGTACATACAGTTCAGTCTACAACCATAACAGTTATATGCCCTGTCTTTAACCAAACACCTCTCTTAATCCTCTTCAATTTCTAATCTCATACTGCTCCTTTAAGAACTTCCTAAGCCTTCTTTGCCCTTGTCCTTCTGGACTCAAAAAGTTTCTTCCTTCTTTGGAATACTAATAGAACTCATGGTTTGTATCTCTTATTTGATACCTACTTTTAATTCTTTATATGTAGTTAATTTTTTTTTACAGAGTCAGAGAGAGAGTCAGAGAAAGGGATAGACAGAGACAGAGAGAGATGAGAAGCATCAATCATTAGTTTTTTGTTATGCATTGCGACACCATAGTTGTTCATGGTGCTTTCTCATATGTGCCTTGACCACAGGCCTGCGGCAGATGGAGTAACCCCTTGCTCGAGCCAGCGACCTTGAGTCCAAGCTGGTGAGCTTTTGCTCAACCAGATGAGCCCGGACTCAAGCTGGCGACCTCGGGGTCTTGAACCTGGGTCCTTCCGCATCCCAGTCCGACTCTTTATCCACTGTGCCACCGCCTGGTCAGGCTGTAGTTAATTGTTTTTATTCCACATGTGTTTTATACCTTGAACTAGAGGAGAACAGTGTCTATAGTTGTATTTTCCCAAGTGTCCAGAACATTTCATTGTACAGAGTAGACAATAATTATTTTCCATTAAGATAACAAATAGTTGATGACACCACCTGGGTAGGCTGAGGTATATGAAATACCATCTTTACAACTTTTCTATTAATCTAAAATATTATGAAATAAAAAATTACTTAAGAATATAGATTCAGAATGCTACCCCATAAAATTACATCTGTATGTAATCTATATATCACCTCCCATTTACAGATATGCATGTAGTGATATGTAGAATGATGTTTGCGTATTAAAACTAATTATTGTAGGATTGGAAGAAATGTATAACAAATAGTTGAAGAAAACATCCAGAATAAAGTCATTGCAAATTTCACACAAGTCTAATGAGAATACACTTTCAACCTTCCTAACTATGCTACATACATAACAACCTTTGAAAACTTTCTGACCAAGATTATTGTGAAGACTTCCAATCATATCTGTTTACAGACATCCTGTTCTTCCCAGTGGCCACTTGGATTCAACCTGTAGACTAAGTTCTTGGTTGGCCCTTCACCATAGGGAAGAAGCTTCAAGAAGCATTACTTCCACATTCTGGAACTCAACATCAAGTCTCTCTTGTGTGAAGTATGCCTCTGATTTCGTTCTGATAATAGGCATTGTAGTCTAAGAGCCTGTCACCTGAGATCCCCAACTGCTATGTCTCCTTAGTGGTAAAGGTCTTAGGAACCAGGTTATAAATGTTTTCTGTGGGCCTTAGCCTGGCTCTCACTGTATTAACTGTAGACCCTCTGCTTCCTTGTGGAGGGAGGTTTTGCATTATCCAAATGATTTCTCATTGCTACTGCTGAAGTACTTGCCTGATACCAACTTGCTTCCAGATTTCAAAATATCCATCTTTTTGATAAATTCTTCTCTGCTGGGTTCTACTTAACTCTTAGAACAACTCAGGTAGGTACCTACCTGGACTTTTTATTCTACTGGAGTCTCCTCTCAGAAGACTGCTTTAGACTTTGTAATTCTCTTTAACAGTTACGGTCTGTTTTTATTCCCAGGCTCATGCACCTGTGCAATTTAACCATCCCATACTCAAGCTTGTAAGAAATGGCTTAAGGCAGTTCTAGACCCCCTAATTACAAAACAAATATATGATGAGATAAGCCACCTTTTATTATTTATTTATTTATTTATTTATTTATTTATTTTGTATTTTTCTGAAGCTGGAAATGGGGAGGCAGTCAGACAGACTCCCGCATGTGCCCAACCGGGATCCACCTGGCATGCCCACCCAAGGGCGATGCTCTGCCCATCTGGGGTGTTGCTCTGTTGCAACCAGAGCCATTCCAGTGCCTGAGGCAGAGGCCATGAAGCCATCCCCAGTGCCTGGGCCAACTTTGCTCCAATGGAGACTTGGTTGTGGGAAGGAGAGGGGGAGGGGTGGAGAAGCAGATGGGCGCTTCTCCTGTGTGCCCTGGCCGGGAATTGAACCCGGGACTCCTGCACGCCAGGTCGGTACTCTACCACTGAGCCAACTGGCCAGGGTCTGAGATAAGCCACCTTTTAATGAATACCTATCCTTTTTTGGTCCAAAATATATTATGTTAACTTAATAATAATTATGTGTAATAACAATTTAAAAAGTGATTGGTCCTTTAAAATTAGTACTTTTGTTGACTAAAACAATTAGCATGGCTTAAAAAGCAAAGTACTTCAGAACAAACGTCATGACTCTGAATGTTGACCAGATCTCTGAGTTTAAGGCGTCTATGGAAGCTGAGTGACAGGGATTTTATTGAGGTGACACAGGAGAAGATGTGACAATGTGCAGTGTGCCAAAATCACCTTGCTTGGTCAAAATACAGACATGGGACATGACAAAGCAGGGCAGCTGCCATTCTCTTGTTTGTGTTTAATTTAAATTGGAATCAAGTGCTAAACAGACTCAGGGAGAAAAACCCTGCTTCCTCATGTGCGTGTTCACAGGAGGTATTGGTTGGACAGCTTTGTTTAGTGTGAAAACCTTGACACCAAATTAGCCTGATGTTTAGCTGTAAAGTATTGATCCTTAGAGCCTCAAAAGCTGTGAATAAAGAAGCCATGTGAGAGCAGGCTGGCCATCCTTAATAGAGGTAACTAACAAGATTCATAAAACAGGAGTAATATTCACCAGGAGATTGTCAGCTACATAAAGTGATCTAATGAAGCATTTTACTTTAAGGCCTGCCTGTAAATTAATAGTTTGTTTCCTAAACACTTTGTTTAATATAAATATAAATTTAGAGATTGAGATAAAGATAGATAGATAGATAGATAGATAGATAGATAGATAGATAGATAGATATTGAATAAAGTATTTATACAAACTCTGTAGGCACATATATAGATACATAGAGAGACATATCATTGTTGATGTTTAGAAAAATACTGGCTTTTTATACTCTTAAAGGCAATCTTTACTGAAAATTCATGCAAGAGGTACCTAGTCTTTCATAGGGCACCATCATTAAATGGTAGCTATCTCAACCCCAGGGAGAGTTAGGAGTCAACTTGAAAATCCTATGAGGGTGGGGCTAGTCCAATCAGATGCAGAAGAACACATGATAAACCACAGTCTCATGAGCACCACTGCTCTGCACCAACATAGGGTAGAGTAACAGAGCCACATCTTTTACATGCTGACATAATGGAGCCTTTCTTGTGTAGTCAAAAGAGATAAAGGCCTAAGAAAACCTCAGGGCAATCTGAAACCTTAGGGAGAAGTTAGATGAGAACAGGTGAGAGACAGTGAATAGCACTGGCTTTAATTTACAACAAAACCAGGATGGAAGGAAAATGGAAAATATCAGTAGGTTCCTTCAATTATGTTTATGAGTTTCTTCCTTTGTTTTTTGAAGTTGATTGATTGAAAACTCCTCTGAGCCATTTAACAAAGCATTAGTTACATTAAGCTTGAGAAAAATACCAAAGAGAATATCACTTTGATTCACTAATAACCTCTTACCTTATTAAAGCAGAAATTTAATAAGGATCTGATTACCTCTTTGCCAGACTTCTGACTTACTCATATTTTGCTTCTTGCCCTGTGTAAGTTGTGCCCTGACAGGGATGCAAGATGTTTCTATCTGTATTAATGTAAGTGGAGCTTTAGTTGCAGGATCAGGAAATCAAAAGCAGCAGATAAAAATTTCATTTCCCTCCAAGGTAAAAAGACATGTTTATTTATGTCTCATACATCACTCAAGGCTGATACATGGAGTGGTGTTTCATGAGGGCAGCTAGAGCAAGCATGGCACACTGGGCATGAGAAGCCCCGGGCTCCGTCTCAGCTGTCACTTCGTCATCTCCAGGGTGTTGCTCTCACTCTCAGTCCAAGGTGACTTCCTACCGTATCACACCCTAATCAGCGGAAAGGCAACAAAGTGGAAGAAGATGAGCATCTCTTTTGTTGACAGATCCTTCTGAGAGATTGTATGCCTCACTTTCCCTAACGTGCAATTGGTCATCATTGAGTCACATGGCCGCATCTTACCATAAAGGTGACTGGGAAAGGTAGTTTTTGTATCAGGCAACCACATGGTTGACTGAAAATCTGGAGTCTTCTCTTTATCTTTGATTTCAAGTAGTTTGATTATGATGCACCTCTGCATGTTCTCCTTCATATTTATCTTGCGTGGGATTTTCTAAGCTTCTTAGTTCTAAATATTGGTGTCTTTTACTAAACTTTGGAACTTTTCACCTATTCTTTCTCTAAGTTGTTCTAACTCATTCATTCTCTCCTGGGACTCCAATTACATGTATATCTGACCTTTTGTAATTATGCTACTTGCTTCTGAGACTGCTTACTTTTTAAATCTTTTATTTTTTCTGTTCTTCAGATTAAATAATTTCTGCTGACCTGTCTACAAATTCAGTTCCCTTTAGTTGTCTGCATTGTTCTGTTAAGCCCACACAGTTCTATTTTAATTTATTTATTTAACTTATTTGTAAAGCCAGTAGCCACGGCCACCATCACAGCCGCCTGGCCCATGCAGGTTCGCATTAGATTCAGACAGACGGTAATGAAACAATGGAGCAAAGAACTGGTGGGCCATTACCTTTAATCCTAGCTTGCACCTGGCAGGCAAGTAAAAACACAAACTGGGCTCCAAAACACATGCATTCAGTGCTCACAAAGCTACTGACTTATCCAAATTTCCTATAATCAAAGGTTTCTAGCTCACCAGCCTTATTCACCTCTGTTCCCTATCTCCTTCTCTCTGCACAAACTCTGCACAAACTGGCTTTTCCTTCAGCACTCCAACATCTTGACTTTTGCTCCTGGCCTCCTGCACATGGCCTTTCTCTGCTCTCCTTTCTCTGCTCTCTCCTCTAATGCTAATTTCAGGAATCAGAGAGAGAGCAAGCTCCTGGTCTGCCCCACTTTATAGTGTAGAAACCAAAACCTTTAATCCAATATACAAACAAGGAAGTCTCTGATACAAAGTCACTTATCTGAGGCATAATGGGATTCCTCATGAGAGTGCACCACCCCACATCAAAAAGGGTGGGAAAGGTTTAGTCCCAAACCAAGCCCCACGCTACAAGGATTCTGCCTGCCCACAGCCCACCCCCAACACACATTAATATAATCACGCCCATCCCAAGCAAGAAGGTCAACCAATACCATCACCTGGGCAACAGGCTTCCACATGGGCAGCACCATCTTTAACAAAGTGAGCATAATATATTTTATCTGCCCAACAACCTCTGTTCCTGTTGGTCAAATAAGTTTTTAAATATGATATATATGTTTTCTCGCTTATAGTTTGTATTGGGCATGGGGGACAGGCTGTAAGATAGCCTTAGGCAGGGATAGTCAACCTTTTTATACCTACCAGCCACTTTTGTATCTCTGTTAGTAGTAAAATTTTCTAACCGCCCACCGGTTCCACAGTAATAGTGATTTATAAAGTAGGGAAGTAACTTTATTTTATAAAATTTATAAAGCAGAGTTACAGCAAGTTAAAGCATATAATAATAATTACTTACCAAGTACTTTATGTCAGATTTTCGCTAAGTTTGGCAGAATAAATCTTTATAAAACAACTTACTATAGTTAAATCTATCTTTTTATTTGTACTTTGATTGCTCTGCTACCACCTACCATGAAAGCTGGAATGCGCACTAGTGGGCGGAGGGACCAGGTTGACTACCACTGGCCTAAGGCTTAGTTTTAAGACTAAGCTTTTCCCCACACCCTTGACTGATTGCATGATGTAGGGTGGTGCACTCTCATGAGGAATCCCATTATGCCTCAGATAAGTGACTTTGTATCAGAGACTTCCTTGTTTGTATATTGGATTAAAGGTTCTGGCTTCTACACTACAAAGTGGGGCAGATCAGGAACTTGCTTTCTCTCTGGTTTCTGAGATTAGCATTAGAGGAGAGAGCAGAGAGAGGCCACATGGAGAAGGAGATGGGGAACAGAGGTGAATAAAGCTAGTGTAAGGCCAGGAGCTGCCATCGTGGCCATTCATATGCAGGTTCGCATTGGATTCGGACAGTTGGTAAAGAAACAACAGAGCCAAAAACTGATGGGCCATCATCTTTAATCCTAGCTTGCACCCGGTGGGCAAGTAAAAACACACACTGGGCTCCAAATCCCACTCATTCAGGGCTTACAAAGCTGCTGACTTTATTCGAGTTTCCTAGAATCAAAAGTTTCTAGCTCACCAGACTTATTCACCTCTGTTCCCCATCTCCTTCCTTCTCCCTGCACAAACTCTGCACAAACTGGCTTTTCCTTCCTTCTCCCTGCACAAACTCTGCACAAACTGGCTTTTCCTTCAGCACTCTGCCATCTTGGCTGCTTCTCCAGGCCTCCTCCATGTGGCCTTTCTCTGCTCTCTGCTCTCTAATGCTAATCTCAGGAACCAAGAGAGCAAGCTCCCTTTCTGCCCCCATTTTATAGTCTAGAAATCAAAACCTTTAATCCAATATACAAAATAGGGAAGTCTCTACTACAGAGTCACTTATCTGGGGCATGATGGGATTGTACCACCCCACATCAAAAAGGGTGATAAAGGCTTAGTCCTTGTTGGGCGGATAAAATGTATTATGCTCACTTTGTTAAAGATGTCGTCGCCCAGGTGATATTAATGTGTGTTGGGGGCAGACAGGATCATTGTAGCCTGGGGCTTGGTTTTGGGATTAAGCCTCTCCCACCCGTCTTGATGTGAGGTGGTACAATCCAATCATGCCTCAGAGAAGTGACTGTATTAGAGACTTTCCTGTTATGTATATTGGATTAAAGGGTTTGAATCTACAGTATAAAGTGGGGGTAGAACGGGAGTTTGCGCTCTTGGTTCCTGAGGTTAGCATGAGAGAGCAGAGAGAGTAGAGCCAGCAGCAGAAGGAGGCCACGTGGAGGAGGCCAGGAAAGCAGCCAAGATGGCGGAGTGCTGAGTGAGATGCCAGATTGTGGAGAGTTTGTATCTGGAATAAGGAAGGAGATGGGGAACTGAGGAGAATAAGGCTGGTGAGCTAGAAACCTTTGATTCTAGGAAACTCGGATAAGTCAGTGGCTTTGTGAGCACTGAATGTGACTGGGTTTTGGAGCCTAGTGTGTATTTTTACTTGCCCGCCGGGTGCAAGCTAGAATTAAAGACTATGGCCCACCAGTTTTTGGCTCCATTGTTTCTTTACGGACTGTCCGAATCCAATGCGAACCTGCATAGGCCAGGCTGCTGTGATGGTGGCCCTGACCCTGGCTTCTGGCTTTACATTTGGCGTAGTCTGTGGCAGGATTCGATACAGATCGGCAAGGAGCCTTTGAGTGGTGGAGTAGAGGACTGGCTAGTGTTAGGGTTCCCCATGGCTGTCCTTTTGGGGATTGTAGGCTGGCTGACTTTTACAGCCATGTGTGAGGAAACCGAGAGCTCTGTGGAAGAGGCTGCCCGGGACCTGCAAACCGAGCAGTGGAAGGAGCTGCAGCAAACGCAGGAGAAACCGATGCTGACCCTGGAGCTGGAGGAAATGCTGGAGGAGGAGGCCAACCAGGTGTTCGAGATTCGCCTGGAAATGGAGCAAACGCTGGAGGAGGATTCAGAGGTTCGTGAGTTGCAGCTTGCCCTGGATGCTGCAGAGAGCCAGCAGCGGCAGAAGGCTGGGGCTGAAGCTGGAGCTGAGGCTGAGGCTGAGGCTGAGGCCGGGGCTGAGGCTGAGGCTGAGGCCCGGTCCGGAGTTGCAATGTCTGTGGAGCAGAAGGTGGAGGCAGCCCGGGCCTTGAGCCTGGCAGCAGGAGCTGGTGTTTTCAGTTCCTTTTGGAGGATGAGGATAATCGGGCTGGAGTTGCAATCCGCAGTCTCCAGAAGATGGAAGCCCAGCTGGAAGGAGCACCTACTGCGGCCCTGGTAGGTCTGCGATTTTGGGACATAGGGCTGGACGCCATGTGCCCCTTTTTGGGACAGTGTAAGACCTGCCAGGATGGCAGGAATGAGGGGGGTGGCTGACACCCCATGTGTGTGGACTGATTTCTTGGACTACGACCGGAGTGGGCACTGACTCCTTTGTTGGATGGACTTAAGGATTATGGATTTTGGACAATGTGAAATACCCTGATGGGGGTGGGGGGCGGCTTTGCTGGAAGCACTCCGCTGCCCCGGAAAGCTTTTCCCGTGGCTAGAAACAAGACCGAGGACATTTTGCGCTTTGAGCTAAGTGCTCAGAGACTGGTGAAGTGTACCTTTGTGATTGTTGAAACTGTATGGTTTTTGCTGTTGTAATTTGTGTAATGTTCTAATTTCCTTACACAGGGATCCAGGTGGTATAGATTGTGGGTAGTAAAGTGAGCATAGGGGTGGATTGTTGGGCGGATAAAATGTATTATGCTCACTTTGTTAAAGATGTCGTCGCCCAGGTGATATTAATGTGTGTTGGGGGCAGACAGGATCATTGTAGCCTGGGGCTTGGTTTTGGGATTAAGCCTCTCCCACCCGTCTTGATGTGGGGTGGTACAATCCAATCATGCCTCAGAGAAGTGACTGTATTAGAGACTTCCCTATTTTGTATATTGGATTAAAGGGTTTGAATCTACAGTATAAAGTGGGGGTAGAACGGGAGTTTGCGCTCTTGGTTCCTGAGGTTAGCATGAGAGAGCAGAGAGAGTAGAGCCAGCAGCGGAAGGAGGCCACGTGGAGGAGGCCAGGAAAGCAGCCAAGATGGCGGAGTGCTGAGTGAGATGCCAGATTGTGGAGAGTTTGTATCTGGAATAAGGAAGGAGAGGGGAACTGAGGAGAATAAGGCTGGTGAGCTAGAAACCTTTGATTCTAGGAAACTCGGATAAGTCAGTGGCTTTGTGAGCACTGAATGTGACTGGGTTTTGGAGCCTAGTGTGTATTTTTACTTGCCCGCCGGGTGCAAGCTAGAATTAAAGACTATGGCCCACCAGTTTTTGGCTCCATTGTTTCTTTACGGACTGTCCGAATCCAATGCGAACCTGCATGGGCCAGGCTGCTGTGATAGTGGCTCTGACCCTGGCTTCTGGCCTTACAGTCCTAAAACCCAGGCTTCAAGGATACTGCCTGCCCACAGCCCACCCTCAACACACATTAATATCACCTGGGCGATGGGCTTCCATGTGGGCAGCGCCATCTTTAACAAAGTGAGCATAATATATTTTATCTGCCCAACAGCTAGTGAGCTAGAAACCTTTGATTCTAGGAAACTTGGATAAGCTTTGTGAGTACTGAATGAGTGGGTTTTGGAGCCCAGTGTGTGTTTTTACTTGCCCGCCAGGTGCAACCTAGGATTAAAAGTAATGGCCCACTAGTTCTTGGCTCCATTGTTTCATTACCGTCTGTCCGAATCTAATGCGAACCTGTACGGGCCAACCGGCTGTGCTGGTGGCTGTGAATACTGGCTTTACAGTTTCCCATCTCCTTCTCTTTGCACATACTGGCTTCTCCTTTAGCATTCTGCCATCTTGGCTGCTTATCCTCTCCTCCACGTGGCCTTTATCTGCTCTCCTTTCTCTGCTCTCTCCTCTAATGCTAATCTCAGGAACCAGAGAGAGAGCAAGCTCCTGATCTGCCCCACTTGATAGTGTAGAGCCAAAACCTTTAATCCAATATACAAACAAGGAAGTCTCTGATACAAAGTCACTTATCTGAGGCATAATAGGATACCTCATGAGAGTGCACCACCCCCATCAAAAAGGGTGGGAGGCCTGACCTGTGGTGGCGCAGTGGATAAAGCGTCGACCTGGAAGTGCTGAGGTCACTGGTTCGAAACCCTGGGCTTGCCTGGTCAAGGCACATATGGGAGTTGATGCTTCCAGCTTCTCTCCCTTCTCTCTTTCTGTCTCCCTTTCCTCTCTCTCCCTCTCTGTCTCTCTCTCCTCTCTAAAAATGAATAAATAAAAAAAATTTTTTTTAAAGGGTGGGAAAGGCTTAGTCTTAAAATTAAGCCTTAGGCTATAAGGATCATGCCTCCTTACATCCTGTCCCCCCACATCCAATGCAAACTATAAGCGAGCAAACATATACATCATATTTGCAAACTTATTTGACCAACCTTATTTTAATTAATTTATATATATTTTTTTTGTAGTTCTAGAATTTCTACTGATTTCTTTTAAAGTTCTATATCTTTGCTGAACTATCTTATCTTTTTTGTTAATTACAAGCATGTTGTCCTATCCACCACTATGCAAAATTATAATCAGTTGTTCTAGCATCAAAGGGTTGTTTCCATGGATTGTCTTTTATCTTTAGAGTGGATAACATTTTTCTGGTTATTTGTATGTCAAATAATTTTGAAGTATATTCTGAACACTGTAAATACTTTTGTTATGAAGACATTGATTCTCTTGGATATTTCCAGAAAGGTAATTTTTTGTTTGTTTGTTTTAGAAGGCAATTAAATTAGTCAAATTCAAGCCAAAAATTCTATCTCTTTGTCTATAGGTCTAATCCCAGTTCAGTTCTTTAATATTTAGGTGGACTCTGTTCTGCCCATATGTTATTTATAGGAAAGCCAAGATCTTAAGTACAGTTTGTGAACAAAAGTTGAATTTACTTCTCTTTGTCTCTTTCCTATCCGGGATGCACACTTACTTTCCAGTGTCTGCATTTAGCTCAAGTTCTTTCCTCTGTTCTGTTATGTCAGAAATCTTCTAAGTTTTCTATCAGAGTTTTAAGTGCCTCACTCAGTGTCAACTGTGACTTACCTGCAGTATGAAGGTCATAAAATGTTGGCAAATCAACCTGCCATTCTCTTTTTCACAGTGTCAACTTCCTCCAGAATGCAAGTGCTTTGTTCAGTCTCCAGTGCCTTTGACTCATTGTCTGTATTTTGTCCATAGTTTATAGTCATTATCTGTGTGAGAGTCAGCCAGTAGAAGCTTACTCAGCTATACCAAAAATGGAAACAAATCTGAAGTCTCGATGAAGGAAAAGTGAACATACTTATTGACGTATAACTAACACTCCTGGCCCATCACTTTCTTTCCTGCATTTGTGTTTCTCCTATAGAACACTTTTGCATTTGTATCACACTCCATTTTCCAAAGAAATGTACCACTGAGTACTTTATGATGAGACACAAAGGCTTGTTTTGTGATGCATGTGTTTCTTAAATTTGGTATAAAATCTAATTATTTTTAAAATAAACACTTTAAGAGATTTATCTTGCATATTGCAATAAGGTAAACTAGAAAATGCAGTGTTTTTCTAGATACATAATGACTATTTGGATAGAATATAGTAGGTGATAATCATAGTCTCAGAGTCAGAAGCCTTGCTACCTGTGACCAACTTTTGGCATAATTAGAGATTAAAGACCAAGACTCTTGGTGTTGGCAACATTAAAATTATATAGACAGGCTAAGAAAAAATATTAACTCTTTCACTGAATGGCATATTGTTAATAGTAGTACAACAAATGATCAGCCGGAGAACATTGACTGCCTACTGTTCACTGAACACTGTGTTACATAGAATTTAAATTTATGTATTACTTAGATGTCACTTGATTGATTCTACATTTTTATTTGAGAAATTGATGATATGTTTCTGATTCTAATCTGCAACCACAGAGTGTATGTTATTATAAATTTCCATTTTCAGCACTAAAAGCACAATCTAGTACTTGACGTGATACTTGCATATATTCCAAAGAGTTAACTTTCTGTCCTTATCTCTCTCCCCCTCCCCTTCCCTTCTCTCTCTCTCTCTCTCTCTCTCTCTCTCTCTCTCGTTCCTTGCCTTCCTTCTTTTTGTTATAGGAGTTGCTGGGGGTAGGCAAGGGAATTGAAAAGCTCATTTTCATAAGAATAAAATTGAAATAAGATATTTCCTAGTAAAATGTCTCTTTCACGGTGGGAGCATTCTAAGTATAGAAAATTGAAGTAAAAAATATTAATTTTATTTTAGAGAAAAATCATAGAGCACTTATAGAGAACAAGTACTAAAACAAAGATATAAAAAATGCAGAACAAATAACACATCTCTGCTTTTTTCAAGTGCTTTTCATCCAATGATAATCTATCTTTAGGAACTGGAGGACTGTAAAGTACTGTAAGGTACTCAGAAAACTGTAAGCGCAACAAGAAATGTATAAAAACCTCAGTGTAGAAGTGGGAGACTGAGAATTTTAAATGTTAAAAAGTACTCATTTTTAAAGAGAATTGGGACCCACTACACTCAAGTATAGCCTTTTATTTGGCAGACATAAAAAATCAGGTATTTCAATTAATCCAAATTTAAATCATAGATTTTTCAAAAAATTTTTTAAATTGGAAACATGTAACAAAAATATAAAATGTATTATTTATTTAATATTTGAATACTTCTTGAGCTTCTAACATCAATGGTCAAAATTCTGAGAGGCCAGAAAGAAGATTATTAAGAGCCAGAGTATTAGATCCCTTTTTGCCAATAATAAGCTCTGTTATTGGGGCAAATTACTTATGTCCTTAGAACTTAGGGTTTTTCCCTTTGTGAAATGGTTTTAATAAGCCAATTCCAAAGGGTTGCTATGATAAATAAATTATTTAATGAATATAAAGAACAAAGAATATATCTAGGACATAATAAGGACTATTTCAACATCAACAACTATTTTTATTATAAATAATATTGGAACTGGACATTTGAGTTACTTTTGATTTACTATCCTGAAACTCCTTTTAAAAATGTTTTTATACTACTACCAGTAAATATATGAAGTATCTTCTTTGTGTAAAGCAGATTGCAGGCCATCTACCTTGTAAAACCAGTAGCCACGGCCACCATCACAGCTGCCTGGCCCATGCAGGTTCGCATTAGATTTGGACAGATGGTAGTGAAACAACGCAGCCAAGAACTGGTGGGTCATTAGCTTTAACCCTAGCTAATCATCAGGCAAGAAATACACACAGTGGGAAAACATTTCCCTTTCCATTTAGGGCTCCCCAAACCACTGACTCATCTGAGTTTCCTAGAATCAAAGGTTTCTACCTCACCAGCTTTATTCACCTTTGTTTCCCATATCCTTCTCTCTGCACAAACCGAATTCTCTTTCAGCACTCCAGCATCTTGGCTGCTTCTCCTCTCCAATGCTAATTTCAGGAACTGAGCAGGAGAGCTCCTGGTCTGCCCCATTTTATAGTATAGAAATCAAAACCTTTAAACCAATATACAAATAAAGAAGTCTCTGATACAAAGTCACTTATCAAAGGCGTAAATGGGATTCCTCATAAGAGTGCACCACCTCACATCATGCAACAGTCAAGGGTGTGGGGAGAAGCTTAGTTTTGAAAAGCTCTTAGTATTAAAAGGGCGGGAGAGGCTTAGTCTTAAAACTAAGCCTTAGGCTATAATGACTTTGCCAGCTTACAGCCTGTCCTCCACACCCAATGCAAACTATAAGTGAGCAAACATATACATCATATTTGTAATTTATTTGACCCACATACCTGCAAGATGGTTCTAACCTTTTCTTCTTCATTGATTGGCTACTATGTCTATAGACAAGACACTCTATATAAGAAAAAAAGCATATCTGATTTCATATGTAAAACACTAAACCTAAAGTTACTATCCAGTAGAATTTCTATTTTGTTCATTAGGGTCTACCACAGTGCCTGAAACATAGTGTTATTAAACAATGGTAGTTTAAATAAAGAATAATAACACTTTAGCTGCATAAATTTAAGACACTGAGATACTCTCTTGAGACTCCTTGCAATTCCAAGATTTATGACTATTTTTCAGACTTTTCTAATGGATGGAAATTACAGTCGACTATTTCATTTTAAATAATGATGACTTTCAAAATATAATGTGTTAGCTTTTACCAACCAACTATCAGCTGATGAGAAGCATTAAATTATTTTTTGGTATGAAAGATGCGTCTCAAATAGTAGACAATCTCTTTTCTGTTCTTCTTAGTTATAAAGAACATGGCTCAAAAAAAATTATAAAAAAAAAAGAATGTGGCTCGACATAAAAGTTCATTTACTGGTCAAGAAACAGGGTTTTTTCTTTTGTGGCTCTAGTAAGCCCAAGCAAGACATTAGTGTCATTTCATGTTGCATCTTCAGGACACAGCATGCTGGTCCCTGGCACTGACCTTCTTGACCATAACTGACTGCCAGAAAGGAATAGATCTCCTGAGCCTAAATCACATGTAAACCCCATGCAGAAACACTTGTGCTCAGATCAGTCCAGTAGTGGGATTCAAATAATTTAACAACCAGTTAAATGACTTGCCTTCATAACTGTTTTAAATATAAAAAAAATGATATACCAAAAGGTAGTTTATTATTTCATTCATTTAATACTTAAATAAGAACAATAAAAGAGGTACTGTACACAAAACTAGATTATGTTATAAAAAATAGTTTTAAGGCCCTGGCCAGTTGGCTCAGCAATAGAGCATAGGCCCAGCATGTGAAAGTCCCACGTTTGATTCTCAGCCAGGACACACAGGAAAAGCACCCATCTGCTTCTCCACCCTTTCCCCTCTCCTTTCTCTCTATCTCTCTCTTCCCCTCCTGCAGCCAGGGCTCCATTGGAGTAAAGTTGGCCCAGGCACTGAGGATGGTTCCATGGCCTCCACCTCAGGTGCTAGAATGGCTCCGGTTGTAACAGAGCAATGCCCCAGATGGGCAGAGCATCACCCCCTAGTGGGCATGCTGGGTGGATCTCAGTCAAGTGCATGCGGGAGTCTGTCTCTCTGCCTCCCCGCTTCTCACTTCAGAAAAATACCAAAAAAAAAAAAAAAAGAGAGAGAAAGTTTTAAAATATTAAAAAATATATATTAAATAATACCTGACAAAAACAATAAAACAATTATTTAAGATAGTTCCAATGACAGCTTGTCACCCCCTGGATGTTTGGCACTTTTTCTCTACATCATATTTTGTTTACTGAAGTAACAAATGCAAGGGTATCAAACTATAGTATTTCATCAAAGGTGTAATGAGTTTTATGACTTGAATAAATAAATATTACAAGCATATTTCCATCAGATTTTTCTCACCTATAGACAGAATGAACATTACTACAGCCACTTAGAATATGCTGTTGTGCAGATGAATGTTAAAAAAGAATAAGGAATGTAAATTTGTGATTTCCACATTGGGCAGCTGCCCAGGTGCCCACCTTAGAGAGAACCCTGATTACAGGTGACATTTTAACAACCAGTTGGTAGAACTCAACAAAAAGTTAGGTATCAGTTCTGCTGAACCAGTGTGAATTGGCTGAATCCCACCACTGGGACAGTCTGAATAATTTGTTCAATGCATGCACATGTGTGTGTATAAACACAAATGCATTTCTAGTCAATGTGCTAACAAAAATGTGAAAAGGCTCACTCTCCTATCTAAAAAAATACAAAAGTACTCATTCTCAAAAAATGAGTAATCCTCTAAATCCAGGACCTTAGAGAAATCTGAGAGAGGCAGTAATAGCACATTTTATACAATAAGATGCTCTAAATGCCATGGATGGTTTTATACTCTGGTACTATACTAGACTATAGGTTTAATGGTCTTAGTAGCATCATTGCTGTAAACCACATGACTGGGCAGGTGGATAGGTGAATGATAGGGAGCAAATTGTTGTGGTTTTCTTACTTATATAATACAACCAACCAATCGCTTGTTTACACATTGATGTGTGCATTCAGTCATTCATTATTAGCTCATTATTATATTCATCCATTTTCTAAATATATGAGATAAATATAGCATCATCCTTTTCTCATGCCCTTAAGAAGTTTTAGTTTGCAAAATATTAGAAAAGTGAAGTTTGATGATGTTTGTGTGATTTTTCCAAAGTTTCAGTGAGTACCTCTTGCTATGCCAAGATGCTCATCCTATGAAGTCTTTAAAAAGTGTAATATTGATAGCTATCTCTTAAATTAGAAAGATGTTATTAACACACAGTTAAACAAAAATACATATAACAATAGATTTTCTATATGGCTAGATCCTTTTATTTTACTTATCTGCATTTATTTTTAAGCATTACCTTATCTTTTTTTAAAAAAAGAAGGCATCTTCATTCAAGATGAAATCATAATTTCATCTTTAACATATAACTTCTATTTTCAATGCATAAATAAATAAATAGAAATCAAATATTAATATTTCCATGATGATAAGACATGTTACACATAGAAAATAACAGGGCTTTAAAAATTTTTTTTAATTAATTAATTTATTCTTTTGTTTTTGAGAGAGATTGAGAGAGGGAGAAAAAGAGAGACAGACATATCAATCTGTTTCTGTATGAACCCTGACTGGAAATGGAACCAGCAACAGGAGTATGCTGTAACCAACCGAGCCATCCGGCCAGGATAACAGAATTTTGTTTTTTTGACAACAGGCTTTCATCAACAATAATAGAGGCCAGAAGATAGTGAATTCTTATTTTCAATGAATTGACAGAAATTAACTGTCAATCTTAGAATTTTATGCTTAGTGTATTTTTCAAAAATAAAAACATAATAAATACAATTTTAGTTATACAAACACTAAGATTGCTTTTTCCCACATAGGCCCTTCTTAGCATAATGACTAAACATATACTTCTGCTAAAGTAAAACACAATATAAAATAAAATAAACTATAATAAGGGTTTAGAGAGAAAGGGTAAATTGTGAAGATCACAGAAATTGTGTTATAAGATCATCTAAGTACATATTGATTGTTTTTTTTAAACCTTTTCTTTTTAGGTTAATAAAAGTAAAATTATGACTACAAGCAAAATCAAGAAGAGTGGGAATTCAATGGTTATAGCTAAATTGTGCTAAAATTATTTTAGTATTTAGCCCTGGCCGGTTGGCTCAGGGGTAGAGCGTCGGCCTGGCATGCGGGGGACCCGGGTTCGATTCCCGACCAGGGCACATAGGAGAAGCGCCCATTTGCTTCTCCACCCCCCCTTCCTCTCTGTCTCTCTCTTCCCCTCCCGCAGCCAAGGCTCCATTGGAGCAAAGAAGGCCCGGGCGCTGGGGATGGCTCCTTGGCCTCTGCCCCAGGCGCTAGAGTGGCTCTGGTCACGGCAGAGCGACGCCCCGGAGGGGCAGAGCATCGCCCCTTGGTGGGCAGAGCCATCGCCCCTGGTGGGCGTGCCGGGTGGATCCCAGTCGGGCGCATGCAGGAGTCTGTCTGACTGTCTCTCCCCATTTCCAGCTTCAGAAAAATACAAAAAAAATATTATTTTAGTATTTAGAACAAGAAATTTAAAAATGTGTTGCTGAAAATTTTTTAAATTATAGTCTTGTAAGTATGTTTAAAACTTAATCACTCATTGCCCTGGCTGGATGGTTCAGTTGGTTAGAGCATTGTGCTGATACTCAGGGGTTGCCATTTCGATCCCCAGTCAGGGCACATAGAGAAGCAGATTAGTGTATCTGTCTTTCTCTCTCTCTCCCTTCCTCTCTTTAAAAATCAATAAATAAATTTTAAAAATTAATTACTCATTAAATAAATTGAAATTTAATACATTTAATTCAAATCATCATAGGAAAATTCATATGGTAAAGGTTGGAAAGGAATATAAAAAATCTTCAATCTAAAACAAGGTTAAAATAAAGAAGAAAAGGAAAAGGATAATAAAAAGCAAACACAATAGATGATGGTATAAATAACTCAAAGCATCAGTAGTCACAGTAAATGCCAATGGTATGTATTAATTAATGCACAGTAAGTGCATAAACTCCTGCACAGAAATACAGAGATTATCATAGGTTAAATATATGAAGTTATCTGTTATTTGAAAGAGAGCTCTTAAGTCTAGAGGCATTAAAAGGCCAAAGATAAAAGGAGGGGAAAAGGATGCACAATGTAAACACTAGCTAAAAAGAAGGTGGTAACAATATTAATACAGAACAAAATAAAATTTAAGGAGAGGAGACCCTGATTAGGTTTAAGGAGACTATATATTATAATGAGTGACTCACCAAAAAGATACAGCAACCATGAAGCTTATTTACCTGACAGTATAGCTAAGAACCGCACAATAGAAAAAATATACCTCAGCTGCCGATACACAGTATAGTGATTTTCATCCAACCAAGCTATGGCCAGAGTGAGAAGGTCCCAGACCGTGGAGCCAACTTGTAGTTACCTTCAACTTGTAGCTAGTGTGGATCCTGGAATTGGAAGGAGAGAAAATATATTCAGCCTGATACTCTGGGTAAAATCTATTGTCCAACATAGGATAAGGATGAGATGAGATATTAAAATGAAAGAAGACAAAGGAAAAATGGGGAGGGAGGGAGGGGAAAAGGGTTTATGGATCATATAAGCTGTTAAAAACAAACTTCTATGAAGGTTCTTCAACATGCTGTTATAACCCCATGCTAGTGTGTCCTGCCATATGTGTGAATTTACTCTTGCTGAAGAGAACAGTTGTTGGTTCAGTGATGTCTGACTGGGGGAAAGTATGACATATTCAATCAGGACATGGTTTGTACTGGATACAAGTCAGAATACTCTTGGCCTTACCAGATATTTATTTCCCTTTCCTTGCCCCTCTCTTCACCTGAACCACACTCACTTAAAGGTGTCTTTGGAATATAGGCTCTGAGCCATTAGCTATGAACTGCCATCTTTGGTGAAACATATGCAGAATGTATGATTGGCCTTCTTCCACTGTCTCTTTCTCTCTCTTTCTTTTTCTCTCTTAAAAAATCAATAAAATTTTTTTAAAATGAATCACTCAACTTTAAATTAATTTTTAAAATTAATCCACTGAAGTTCAAGGCCCCTGATAAAACGACACTTCTCAGACCAATTTCAGAGTTGCTTCAAGTTTGCTTTATAAACAATCACATCAAAGAAAAATAGACAATCCAGCTGAAAATGAAATCAAAGCTGTCCTGGAAGACAGATATAGACTTGGAAGGTCAAGTTGATATTAAGCCAGCACATGAGTTTGGTTTCTCTGGAGAGCAGAGGTGGGTATCGCTGTGTTTTGGGACTGAGTATGTATGCTCAGAAAAATAGCTATTTTTTCCAACTACCTGGAGATGTCCAGGCATGTCAGTATATGTCATGGTAAAATCTAGAAATTATTCAAAAGAGAAATGAGCCCAAAAACATTTGGAGGGACCTGGCCAGATCACACTAGTGAGGAAAAGAACTTTATCAAATGCTTTACTTCATAGAAAAGGAAATAGAAGCTCAGAGGTTAAGTGAGTTGTTCAAAATCCCTCCTGATAGTTGGTTAGTAAAAGACTTAGGACTAAGACTTAGGCTTTTTTCTAAATGACAGATGGAATCTCCTAATTAATAAGAGTGGCCAATGGGGAAAAGAAATCATTGCAATGCAACTTGCTAATTTGCCTGATCTTCAGAAAGACACTGAGGTAATGATAGGAGGAGACTCATTTGCTGCACACCCTCATTCACATCCTTGCCTGTGTACACGGTGATGAAGGAAGGAGTGAGTACATGCTGGGGTTAAGCGCTCCATCTAAATATGATTCATTATGTCAATAAGACAGTTGGCTAATGGTTGTAGTTTTTAAATGAAGTCTTTTGAACTTTACAACCAGCTTCAATGACTGATTCAAAAGACCCTTGATAGCATTTAAGAGTTAAGCCATATATCAAAAGTTCTTAATGTTCAACCAGAAATATACCACAATCATTGGGATGTTCTGATTCTGGGTTGGGTTCCTTGTGAATAAGAAAATGTTGAGCAAGAAAGCCCTTAAATGCTTATAGGCTTTGCATTCACTATTGAAATTCAAGCCAGACAGAGAGCCAAGTCAGCAAAATAATGATTACTGCAAATGGGTGTACTAAGTTGGGTTGTTAGCAATTTATCCAAATTAAGAGTTGGGGCTTTATCATAATCACTGAAGAAGTATACCATTCACAACATCATTTATTTTCACATGTGACGCTCATCCTAATTTCTAAGTTTACCACCATCCCCTTCCAAAATATAAACATACATTCTACTCATAGCTTACTTAAAAGAGTTCTTTCAAGTTAGAAGGTAAATTTAAAATAGGGTACATTTTTTTTTCTTTCAGGAAGTCTTCCAAATTTTTTATTTTTATTCAGATCTTATGAGTCTTCAGGCATTTTCTCCTCAGCATTTTATTATTTTACATTTTATCAGTTGGCACACTCAAATAGGACAATTAAAGAAAGCCTAATAAGTGAAACATTAAAAGGTCCAGGATGTGGAAAACCTAAAGGTTCATGTAATACTTTGGAGCTGACAATAGTTGCAATCAATCACCACACCTAAGCCTGAATGGGCAAAGGGAGGAAGTGGTGTTGAAACCTAGAGAGGCTGGCCATAGCTGGGGAGAAGGCTGTCTCACAGGAATGGTGGTCTTCTGTAGAGAAACAACAGTCATCCTACAGTGACCCAGCAGGAAGGGGGATTGAAAGAACAAATATCCAGTTTATCTTTAGATTTCCTGCTGATATTTCCCATTAGGCAAACACAACTGTAAGTCAGGAAGTAAGGAATAGATTGAAGTAGTCCACATATCATGTTTCTCTGCCCAGAGCAGGGTGAGGAAAGTGGAGAGTGGGTCAAGGGCAGGGGTGGGAGGTGAGGGAGGTAGGATGGGAAATATGGAGCACAAAGATGCTGATTTTGTTCCCTTCAGGTCTTAAGCACTTTAAGCCCTTTGGATATTTCTTGGCATTAGATTGGGTGTCTCAGAGAAACCATAGAATCATTTCTCCTGCAAGTCATTGAAAACCCAGAAAAGTCTGTGCAGGTTTCTAGACTAGAGTGTAAAAGAAATCAGAGCCAATGTGTTCGCAGATTTGACTTTTTGAGTTCCTCCCCCAGCATTATCTCAAGATTTTTTTTTATTTCCCTGCAGGAACCTTAAATTGGTGACTAGGAGGATCTACTCACTGATGCTCATGAGCTCTCATTAAAGAGGAGAAAAAGTAGGGCCAATTTACTCAGATGGCAATGGGGTATTTTTGTCAAGCAGAATGAGAGATAAGCCTTACTTTCCTATGAGAAAAGTAGTCACTGGCATTTGTTATCTCATCTTCAAAACATTGGGAAGATCCAGAAGACAGATGACTCTAAAGAGCACCAACCCCCTCAAGTATGTCCATCAAATCTTTCCAATTCTTTGGGGTTAACATCAGAAAGTAGGAGGCAGATTTCAGTCTAAAAAGAGAGCTAACTTACTAAAAGGCAAACAAAGGAGGATAGGCTGGACAGTGATCAGGGAGTGCAAAGGGCCCCAAAGTGCTGTGGAACGGGGCAGAAGAAAAAATAATTAATTGATGTTGGTACTGAGGAGAGGGGCCTGAGTTAACCAGCCGTCCCTGAGCTAAGCTCCACGACATGTCGTTTGTTTCTGTGGCTGCCTTTTGAGCAGACTTTCTATGTGATCCTGTTTTTGCTGGCCCCTGACGTCTAGCTTCCTGAAATTTGATGGATTTACTTGCATCAATCTGAACAGCAACTTGGAACACTAAAAATGAATGGATTTTCTTCAGTACTAATGCCCCATGAGTAAGGGGAACAGTAGAGAGTCAACTCACAAGGATAGGAAAGGTCTCGTAGCTTAATGAATAGAAATGCCAACATTTTCCAGTTGTTGCTGCTTTTTTAAGTCTTGTATCTCTTCATCTCAATGGGTAACTCTCACAGACAGCACGAATTGGCCTGTGTTCTCTTCATTTTTACTAGTTGGTAGAGTGAAGCTCAACTTGGAAAGCCAATGCTCAAGATTGAATGAGAAATGATAAACATACACTTTTCTCCTTCCTTTGTGACCAGGTTCATGAGGCCTGGAGGATATACAGATAGCAAGTAAGCGCCTAAAAAGATGTTCAATGTCATATGTCATTAAGTAATTACAAATTAAAACAACAATGATATATAGCTACACACCTATTAGAATGACTGAAATAAAAAACACTGACAACACTAAGTGCTGGCAAGGATGTAGAGTAACAAGAACTCTCTTTCCTTGATGGTGGAAATGCAAAATGGTATAGCCATTTTGGAAGACAGTTTGGTGGTTTCTTATATAACTAAAAACAATCTTACTTTGATATTAACCCTAAAGAGTTGACAATATCCATCCATTAAAAACCTGCACATGGATGCCTATAGCACCTTTATCCATAACTGCCAAGAACTGAAAGCAACCAATATGTCCTCAAAAAATGACAAATTGTGGAACATCTATATAAAGGAATATTATTTATCTCTAGAAAGAATGAGATATAAAGCCATGAAAAGACATGGAGGAACCTTAAATGCATATCACTATGAAAGAAGCCAATATGAAAAGGCTACCTACTGTATGATTCCAAGGATATGACATTCAAAAAAGGCAAAGCTATTGAGACAGTACAAAGATCAGTGGTTGCCAAGTTTAGGGAGAGGAAGTGATGAATAGAGCACAGAAGATCTGCAGGGCAGTGAAACTATCAATAATGGATACATGGCAAAATTCATACAAAGTACACCACCAAGAGGAAACCTGAATGTCAACTGCAGACTTTGGATGATAACAATGTGTCAGTATAGCTTCATCAATTGTAACAAACATACCACTGTGGGCTAAGTTGATGGCCATGCATGTGTGAGGGCGAGATGTATAAATATATTGTGATATGAATGTAAAAGTGCTCAAAAAAGTTTATTAATTTTTGAAAAGTGATATTATCTCAGTAGAGCCCAGAAAACTCCACTTTACCAGAATCTCTTTCTCAAAATGATGCACACATTTGGTAATTCCCAATAAGTATGATAACATTAAAATAAGTTGCCCTGTTTTTGAACTCTAGGAATTTCAGAGAACTGTTTCAAAGTCACTTTTCTCTTGTTGTGTGGATCCTTCTGCTTTCCAAGGGAAGAGTGGGCCATGATTGATAGCACAAGACGTGCTCCTCCTGAAGTGTTTTCTAAGGATCTGACCTGAATATTCAGTTTTCTAAAATGAGACAAAGACTGGGAAGTAGGAAGAAAAAAGCAGTCTCTCAAGTTTTAGAAGGGATTGTTCAGCTGAAGAAATACGCCATGGCTGCGGGGAAGGAAGCCCATGTTGGCCAAAACACTGTGTGTGAGGAGAGCCAAGGTGAAACTGCTTTCAAGCAAAGATGGCTCTTTTGGTCAGTTTCACAGAGCTAGCAATCAAAATTCAATTTACAAAGAAAACAACTGAAAAAAAAAACCCATTTGCAAGAATGGTGCATATGGGATCATGCGGGTAAATAAGAATCAGATCAGCATATTTTCAAACCTCAAGTCCACCATATCTCAGCTCTGCAATCTTGGCCAAATCACTTAAATTTTTAGAAATTCAGGTTCCTTTGCTCTCAAGCGAGGGCAAACATATCTAGTCTAGATCACTTTTTGAGGATTGAATGAGAAAATGTTTGTCACGTCTTCAGCTGGTAGATTGATTGGTGAACAATAATTTACCAATTATTATGATTCTATTTTTACATATTATGATATATCATTATAACATATGTGTTGTAGCCTTTCATAATGATAATAATGATTTCAATATTACTACCATAATAAATTATCTAAGCATAATCTTTTTAATCAACAAGTATATATTAATGTCCTCCCATGCACTTACTGCTTTTATACAGACTAGATAGAACAAGTCCAAGACTGGGTTCTTCCATGGAGGAAATTGTGATTTAGTAGGGGGGAGAAGAGGCACATGCAGGAAACAGAGCAGAAAATAGGAGACAACATAATGAGGCCAATCATGTAATACAGACTGTAAGTGCTAAAGAGACTCTGAGACGAATAAGATTGAAAGGACTGAAGATTCAGAACAAATTTTATGGAGGAAGGACCTTCACCAAGGCGTGGTTTAATTAGGCTAAGGAGGGACATTCCTTGTGGTAATAACAACTGGAAGAGAGAGGCATAACTTGGACTCAAATGAAAGTCTGTGTATGGGAGCCGCGGGAATGATGCTAGAGAGGTTGGGTGTGAGGCACTCGGCCTGATGCCTTAGGGATCCCATGGCTATTGAAAGTTTCCTAGCCACCGAGTGGCCTGACAAGCATCATGTTTAGGAGCAATCCATCTATCCAACTAGAATGATGGCAAGCCCAATGGCTAAAGTCAAGCAGATTGAACAAAGAGTAATAGTACCCACAACTTGGTGCCCTTTTACTTTGGAAATTTTTGTGAAGTTTACATTTTAAAAGGTGAATGTGTATTGTTTTTTATAACGAGGAAAGATAGTTTTATAAAGGAAATAAACTGTTACAAGCAAAGTGGGGTATGAAGAAACTCATTTGTCTTTCTTGAAAATAGAGTCAGGTAAAAGAAACAGAATATTTTAGTTATTCTTTTTTTCCTTAGCTTCTAAGCACCTCGTAACTATTTTTCATGTAAATCTAATGACTTCCTTTAAAACAGGTTTTTGATGTTGTGCTCCCTCCTCGCAGTCACCAGCAATACAAGGGGAAAACCATAAAATTTCTTAGCTTGCACCCTGCTACTCACAGCATCCACCAGAGCACCTGGAAACCAGGAAATAAGCTATTGACCAAAAAGGATAGAACTGCCGTAGACAGCGTGGCTAGTAATTGTCCAGGTCTTGAGTGAGAATGGTGAGGAATGAAGAAATAAACTCAGAGAAAAAAGGATGGCATCGGGAGGTCTCTGCAATGCCAAGATAGTTTGCAAGAGCAAGTCTCCACTCTCAAACCGCTGTATTTATAGGGCAGAGCAAAGTCATTAGCAAATCAAAGATATCTCTTAATACAAAGTCACATTTCCAAGGCAACCCAAGAATCTTCCCAAGTGCAGAAAACCCTCCATCCTGCATAACTGAAACCAACCAACTTCAGAACAAACAAAGGGTGAGAAGAAGGGCATATAAATTGCTTCTAGCAACTTAATCAAGCAAGTGAGGTGGGGGGGGGGGGGATGGGACAAGTACAAATACTCAGTTTCATAGCCAATACAGAGTTGTGGGGAAAGAGCTTAACCTTTGGCTAAGCCTTAAACTGCAAGGGATTTGCCAGCTTGCAATCTCTCACAATAGAACAGCTCCTATGCCTCTCAGAGCATACTATGACATGACCGAGGTAAAAAAACATAGCTAAAGAAAGGCTGGACTGTTTAAGGGAAATGATAGGCCAGCCTTTCCCTAAACAAATAACTCTTCCAGAGCGAGAGATGTTAGCAGAGTCTTCCCAAGCAGAGTGGAACAAGGAGGACAATGTATCAAGGATGCTAGAATGGCATCCTCATATTACTAACATTTAGTGAGTGGTAAGTCTAAGTCAGACTTGATGTCAAGGGCTTTAATTACATAACTCATTTAATCTCTAATCCAATGAGATAGGTATGATTATTATTCCCACTTTATTGGTTAGAGAAACTGAGGCTTAAAGATTTTAAGGGCCATGTTCAAAGTCATATAGCTAGAAAATGGCAGAGCCAGGGCAATATGGCTTAGTGGTTGATATCACTATCCCAGGGTCAGTCTATGTGGGTTCAGATTTTCATTCTCCTTTATGTTAGCTTCGTGATGTTGAGTAGGTAATTCTACCACTTTTTAACCCTCAGTCTAAGTCTCAATTTATTCATCTGCAGAAACAAGGATACTGATAATACCTATTTTATTAGGTTTTCATGAAATAATGCATGTAATAGGGAAGGTGTTCACACGAGCCTAAGTCGCAATGCAGAGTAGCAGGCATAGTCAATGGCGGAGTTGCATGAGACAATGTTTACCCTCTTGCCATTAAATGTTCATATCATCTCCTAATTCCTCTTGATTTAATTTTCTGATTGCCAATCAATCTTCTAAGAGTGCAGCTTCTTTTCTGATAAGAAAGGACATGCTGTCAAGACCCTTGTGTCTGCCCCATTTACTTTACAGCTTATTTGCTTAAAAGTTATGTTAATAAATCAGCATTTCAGTTGTAGTCATCTACTAAATTGACTTTATTAGCATGAACTGGCTCCACTGAGTCAGATACTGTCAAGATCCACCTTCCAACCCTGAAGGTATAAGGTGAGACAATAACAAGTGATTAATTCACCAAAGGAAACCTGCTTTGGGTGGTCCTGTCGGACAGCAGCAAGGTTTTCTTTTGGGCGGCTCCCTTTTTTTTTTTTTTTTTTAACTCTGAGACTGCTTTGAACATCTACAAAAGGGTGTTGCAGTATTACAAGTGGACAAAGAAAACCATGTTCATTAAGATACCAAGAGAGTACTGAAGCCTAAGTCCTGTGTCAGAAAGAAAGAAAGTAAGAACAAAAGAAAGAACGAAAGAAAGAGAGAAAGAAAGAAAGAAAGAAAGAAAGAAAGAAAGAAAGAAAGAAAGAAAGAAAGAAAGAAAGGAAAAGGAAAAGAAAAAACAAACTTTTTTTCAATATAGCAGTACCCAGGTGGTGTCTTTGGACTGCCCCGCCCATGTTTGGATACCCAGGGCCAATGCCCAGCCCTGTGTTCCTTCCCCTCACCACTCACAGAGCCCATTCAGAGAAGAGCTTTGGTGGTCCAGTGTTCAATAACTGGGACATGTGGGGATTTCAGCTCTCTGGCCTAATATCATATATTAAAACAGCTGTTTTTCCCTTTTAAAATTTCTTTGTTTGCTGCCTCCCTCCTCTCTCCAGATCTTTCTTTATTCGGTTTTAATTGCAAAGAGTCCTGGACCCGACGCGGTAAAGAAATCTTTATTTTCTTACTGATGCGTGGAAAATCTCAGATGCCTGGGTTCCGTGCCACACTGTGCTCTGTGGGGATCAGGAAACAAAGGGGTGAAGGACGAGAGCTACCTGGTGTCTTAACAAGATGCAGATCAGCCAAAGAGCATCAGACCATCAAATCCAGGGCCTGCTGCTACCGCACACCTTTCATCAGGCTTGGAATGGGCCGAGATGGATTCGGGGCTTTATTGAAAGATCATACAGGATGACTGCAAAATCTCATTACTTGTTGATTAAGTATTGATTGCCTCAGTATTAACAAGCCAGCTAATATGAAGTGACCTCTGAGGCCAGTGGTTTGGGAGCGGGGGGAGACAATTTACTAAAACAGGCAGGCAGATGAATAAGAGGGCTAGCTTTGCTCTTGGCTTTTAGCTTCGGTTAAAATGTCACACTCGATAGTGCAGATCAATGCCCACTTTATTTCCTCACAGCCGTCTTATTACCATCATGAGGCTGCCTCCTTTGATGCTTTCTAATGACCCTCTGAACTCTCTGCTCAGCTCACCCTCTGCTTTCAACTAAAAGGACAGCCCTCCCAGCCCCTGGCTGCTGATGGTGAGGCCATGGCTGTGGGGCTGGGCTGGGAGGACCAGCCGAGCCTTGTCGGGGGTCAGCGGCGTTGCACTCACTGCTCTTTCCCCCTTGTCCTTTGCTTTCCTTTGAGTGTCTCCAACATCAAAGCTCGTCTCCTCTTTCCACAATTCCAAATAATGTTGAGGTGCTGAAACAAGAGGCTCTGCTCAAACCTCCTACCCCAGGCCACCATCGGGGTCAGGGGTTGTATGACTTCATTCTCTGGGAAGAGAACTCTTGCCTACTAGTTGAAACCTACCCCTCCCATCCAGAAATTGATGTCTTTGATGACGGCAAAAACAAGTAAGCAAACCTCAAAAGGAAAAATCAAAATTCGCCCTCACTTCAATCAAGTAAACTGTGATTTAAGAAGGCCCATGGCATGCACCAAGTCAAAGGAACATCAAGCAACCCTGGACTATAAAAATTGTAGTTTACTTTTCAATCTATAAAGAGGGGCTTTTGTGAACATGCTCGGCTCTTTTAGGGAGGTGTTTGGCTTCTACGCTGCAAAATACTCTGATGACTACTTAGTCTAGCTTTCTCTGAGTATAAATATTTTATGTGCTGGCCAGCGCAGGGATTTGTCAATGCCATCTTATTGGCCAGAGGTCTGACTCCAACTTTTTGCATTAGAAATAAAATAGAGAAGTGAGTCC
Organism: Saccopteryx leptura; assembly: GCF_036850995.1. NCBI lineage: Eukaryota > Metazoa > Chordata > Mammalia > Chiroptera > Emballonuridae > Saccopteryx > Saccopteryx leptura. The sequence goes on from NC_089505.1 coordinate 258,983,019, forward strand.
AGTGAAAAACTTTCTCCTTGGCAAACATGCTCAGTTGGTCTCTGAAATGAAAAGGTTTCCAACACTAGATGGCTAGAGGGAGGAATGCGAGTACAGAGAGGAAACTTCAAACCCTCTCAGGCTGGTATTCAAAGCCAATGTCGACCTGAAGATGAAAACTACAATAATTTCTCTGGGGCTTTAAGAAACTGCCTCAGTAAGTTTTGTTACTGCAAAATTCATAATTTAAAGGCTCTTCCACCTATTCCAGACTAAATTGAGTGAATAAAGATTATTTCTTCCTTTATTTAACTGTATTAGTCTTTTTTTTTTCTCAGGGTCTTATCCAGGTTCCACAGAAAGTCTTATACTTCAGAAACACTCAGCCTACCACAAACAAGACCATTTCCTGTCTCCATATTCCCTATTATTTTCTGTTCTTATAAGGGAATCTACTGAACTTCTCCCCCACTTTTCCTGTTTCTCAACTACAATCACTAAATATGTATTTAATGCAAACCATGTGTACATTTGCAGCATGAATTTGGCATTCGAGGGTTTGTTGAATGAATAAACTCATTGTTTTGAATTTGTTTTCATTGAATTTATGAACTTAGTGCATGTTTCTCTAATGTACAGAGACTAATTTTCTTTACCCCACAAAAATTTAGAAATCTTAATCAGAAATCTGGCTTGCGCTTCTTCCTCAATCTCATGACCCCCAGTGAATTTGTTTGAAAACTTCTATTATAATGAGCTTTATAGTGAAAGGTGTTTTTGGAAGAAAACATAAAAATCTCAGAAAATAACTTTTCATGCTTTCTATACTCAGAAACCCCTGCATGGAATGATATTATATTTACTATTTCTACATAACTACTCTTGCCTCAGAGAATTCTTATATTTTGGATATTTATCCAAAGGAGTTTTTTTTTTTTTTTTTCAATTTTCCAAAGCTGGAAATGGGGAGGCAGACAGACTCCCGCATGCGCCTGACCGGGATCCACCGGCAGGCCCACCACGGGGCGACGCTCTGCCCCTCCGGGGCATCGCTCTGCTGCAACCAGAGCCATTTTAGTGCCTGAGGCAGAGGCCACAGAGCCATTCTCAGCGCCCGGGCCATCTTTTGCTCCAATGGAGCCTTGGCTGCGGGAGGGGAAGAGAGAGACAGAGAGGAAGGAGAGGGGGAGGGGTGGAGATGCAGATGGGCACCTCTGCTGTGTGCCCTGGCCGGGAATCGAACCCGGGACTCCTGCGAGCCAGGCCGACGCTCTACCGCTGAGCCAACCGGCCAGGGCCCCAAAGGTTTTGAGAACACTAATTTGAACATATATGTACCTCTCTGTTTATTGTAGCATTATTTATAGGAGTCAAAATATGTAAACAACCCATTTATCCATTGATGGATAAATGGATAAAGATGTAGTACACATACACGCACACAATACTATGCAGACATAAAAAACAGTGAAATAATGTCATTTGCAACAACAGGAATGGATCTTGAGGATATTATGCTTAGTCATTTCTTAGAAACTCAAGCAGTTAATACACTCCAGAAGATGCACACGGCTTATCACAATACGATTTGTGTTTCATCACTCTATATGATTTTTTACTGTGATGGACTGATCTACAAGGATTCTTTTGCCCTTATCAATTCAGACCTAGGGTAATCCATGCTGTGTGGCTTTCTCAGCCAAACTTACATATACATAGATTCCTAATGTTCTGATGGGCAGGTGATATGTGGGGGGGGGAAAAGTCCAGTGGTGAGACAATCTAGTCTTTTGCAAGTGATTGTATAAAACATGAGGAAACGCCTCGAACTTCTGCTCAAGACAGGCTAGCAGATGGGTTTCATCCCCTGCCAACATCAGTGGATTGGTGGTGGCTGCCTAGATCATGATATGGACAAAAATTCTGAATTGGTCTCAGAGAAAAGAACTGTGGTTATATCATCTATTGTTGCATATCAAATTACCTCCAAACATACAGTTTCTGTGAGTTACAAATTTTGAAAGCACCTTAGTTGGGTGGTTCTAGTTCAGGAAGACATTGAGGTGGGAGGTGGGGGGAAGATGCTAGCTAAGGCTGTAATCATCTGAAGGCTTGACTGGGGATGCAGGACCACATGCATGCTGGCTCACTCAGCATGGCTATTAGCAGTTCACCAGGGCTTTTGGCTAGAAGTGTTATTTCCTTTACATGTGGTTCTCTTTTTAAAACATGCCAGTTGGTTTTTCTATATTTATAGTCAAAGATATAGATGTAGAAATGGATACAGACATTATCTAATCTAACTATTTTTCTATCTATCATCTATCTATCTATCTATCTATCTATCTATCTATCTATCTATCTATCTATCATCTATCTATCTATCTGAAAGAAAGAATAACTTTTATAACCTGGTCTCAGAAGTGATTCACCACCACTTCTGCCAAATTCTGTTGTTCACACAAACCAACCATGATAGGAGCTGTAAGTTCTACACTATAACACTGAACTAGCTGTATTTGCAGTGGATAAGGAAGTGCAGACTGGCGGCACATGTCGTTGCTGGCTGCACTGGAAGGTAGCATGGGTGGCATGTGAATTTTCTGCAACTTTATGCAGAAGTTTAATCCTTACCTATTCTACTAACCATCAATTTGGAGAATAATTTCTCTTGAAAAAAATATGTGATCTGTCTCCTAACAGTTAGTTCAGAGGCATTTTACTTTTTCTCTTTAACAAGTATTTATGGAATGATGACCACTTAGCTCCAACCAGCCTATGGGCACTGTAAAAACATACATGAACAAATGCATGGCACCTGAACCAAGGACCTCCATCTAAAGGAAACAAAAATACTAGAATTATAAGGATATAGTGATGTAATATAAAGCTACTGCACCTCACGCTTTTGAATATGTGATTTTCTAAAATTCTCTACAACCTTTTCCAATACATGGTTGAAAAGTTGAATAATCACTTTTAAAATTTGTGCTCCTCAGTAACAATCAGGTCTGCACCACAAGAAGACACATCTAAAGTGAGATTCCAATAGGTTAAATGTGTCTCCTTTAACAGGTATATTAGGTATAATCATGATCTGTAGTGGGGAATATATATAGCAATAGTGGTGGGACGATTGGGTTTTGGGTAATTGGCAATATGTTGGAAATCAGCATTCAGACTTTTTTATTTAAAAACCACACTTTGGCATTGATATCACTTATTGACTGGGTGAGGTGGGTGGGTATAATGATTGAATGTCCCTTGGGAAGGTAGAGCAGCTCAGTGGGTATGATGGAAAAACTAAGGAGATGCTTAGAGAAAAAAATAAGGATGAGCAATGTTTTGTATTAATGATTTTATCTAAAGGGTCAATACTTTGTGGCAGTGACATTCAAGATATGGTTACCCTAGCTAGAGGAAGGCTGGTGGGGAATGTAGGCAGAGGAAAGTTGGGGTGATTTGTGGTTGTAAGGTCAAAGAATATTACCTTTTAAATACACAGTGGTTTTAACAAATTGTACTAAAAACAGACAATATGAGAAGAACAAGTGTTGCATGGCATTCCCAAGAAGAAATAATATACTTGTTATGCATTACAGTCTATGCTCAAAATGCTATTTCAGCATTCTGGGTATTAAAAAAAGAACCTTATGTGGTCTTGTGGTGAACGACTGTGAAGGATTATTTAAAGTAAACTGTAGGGAAATATAAAACAAACCAAGCTAATTTATCACAACAGTGAAGATGCATAAATAAGATGTTTATGAATAACAAGGACAGCTTACCTATTATTTCAAAAAAAATCATGTTTTATAGAAAATATGCCACATTTTACTTAAAGGAGAATGACCCCTATTTTCTCATAGCTCTAAAGCCTTTGGTACAGGCTTACTTATTACTATGAATATGACATGATGACTGTTTGGCAAATGTTTTAATTATATGATGAGCCTCTGGGAATCTTGGCTTAAGAATGTATATATTCACATTCAAGACTAATATTGCCTTAAGCCTAGGAGCTCAAGAACTCAGCAAGTGTGGTTGCCAATCAATTGCCAATCAAAGAGAAAATGGATGTTGAAAGTGAAGATATGCTGTTGTACCTTGTGATTCTTTCATTAATAACATCCAGCATTTTGTGGATGAAGAAAATCTCATTCATTGTATCTCTCTAACCAAGTGGTTTAAAGAGAAAACATCCTATACAATTTTTCATAGAAAGCTCTAGTGATAGGCTTGAATTTTTATAGGGGTCCTTGAGTTTTGCTTTGTAGTTCTAAAATCAGCATGTCAGTTCATATAGCACTGACTGCCAGTTGTCCAATGTCTGTTTTCCCCACTCCTTGTGGTCACATAGTCAGACTACATTTCTTAGCCTCCCTTGAAATTAAGTTGTGGCCAAAGTGATTTCTGGCAACAGTCCTGGCCCATAAAAACTCTCCAAGTGACCCTCACCTTGCCTGTGTCCCTATGTGCCAGTTGAATTGAAAGGTCTTCAAGGACCTACAAGGTAGTAGAGCCACATTGTGGAAGAAACCTGGTTTTCAAATGACTACGAAGGCCTTCTTTTCACATTGACATGGACAAGAATTCACCTTCATTGTGTAAAGTCACTTAGAGTTGAGGTTGTTAGCTACAGTGGTTAGCTTACCTTGTCTAAGTTTTTCAGATATTAAATCTTTCTTGTGTGTTTTCACTTGTTTCCGTTTCTTAACCAAATCTTAGTTGGCCCATATTCTTGCACTGAATAAATAAGAGGAAATAAGCTGGGTGAAAATAAATGTTTTCATTACTGAGAAAAATAGGAGAGGATGAGCAGTTAAATCATATGAATACCCTTCTAAAGACTATATTAAATATAACCAAATTATAGATTCCTTCACTATTTTTGGAAAGGGATAGTTGAAGAAAACAACATATTAGCAATTCATATTGATTAAAATTAAAAGAAAAAAAAAACCCTTCTGATATGTCCAAACATACTTCAGGCATAAAAATGTGCCATTACTGGACTATGTCAGTGATTAAGTAAGAAATAACCAGAACTTTTGTTTTGTTTTGTGACAGAGATAGAGAGAGATATAGAGAAGGAGACAGATAGGGAAAGACAGACAGGAAAGAAGAGAGATGAGAAGCATCAATTCTTCTTTGAGCTCCTTAGTTGTTCATCAATTACTTTCTCATATGTGCCTTGACCTGGGGGGGGGGGGGCTACAGCAGAGCTAGTGACCCCTTGCTCAAGCCAGCGACCTTGGGCTTCAAGCCAGTGACCTTTGGGCTCAAGCCAGCAATTATGGCATCATGTCTATGATCCCATGCTCAAGCCTGCACTCAAGTCAGTGACCTCGAGGTTTCAAACCTGGGTCCTCTGCATCCCAGTCTGACACTCTATCCACTGCGCCATCAACTGGTCAGACCAGAACTTTTTAAATCCCACTTTGGAAATTCTTGCCATCATAGAAACAAGTTTATGCTTCTTGGAGCAGGTTCCTTTATCTCAGCTGCACCATCCTCAAGACCCCAGGTAAGATTGGGGTACATAGAAACATTAAATCATTTGCAAATCTGAGGTACCAGCACAGTGCCAGTGTCCTCTAAGTGAATTACACAATGATGTAAAATAAGATGTGGCAGTCAAAAAGATGTTTATTGAATACTCTCATTACTCACCTCCTACTGGAAAGGTCACAGAAATGAATGTCCTCCACCTTATCCCCTGCACATCCATTAAAAACCCATCAGGTTAGGAGAGGGAACCTTCACCAGTTAAAGAGGCTGCGTATGAAAATTTATAGAAAGGACAGATTTCAATACATCATCTTCAAGAAGTGATACTCTCAGAGGTTTGCACCACTGCTCTTTTACAAAATCTTTGATTTGCTTTTGATATGCATTTTCACCCTTTCAAACGCAACCAGATCTCAGTACATATCACATTTTTAATGAGAAGAAACAAGCAGGTGTTGATGTGTTATATATAACTGCAACAATTCCAACCATATTTGTCTAATAGGCATGAATATCACTTCTCAACAATACACTAAGGAAAATGAAAAATAGGATGGAAACCTAGCCCTGTATTTGGTAACTAGAAAAAACACATTTAAGTGATAGCTTTCATCTATTTTGGGAGATGGCTGAAAATTAGCAACATTTAGAGATTACTGAGAAGACACTAATGTGAATCAAGCTCACATTATTAATAATTTGCATATTACTTAATAACCCATGTTTTCTCCTTGAAAGCATCTATGAATATGAAATATTTATTCCCTGATATACACCACTGGTTGGCATTTCTGTTACTGATATCCATGTTTTTCAAAGTGACGAGTCTTTACCATAGGTGCTTTAAATGTTGTTCTTATCAAAACATCTATAATCAGAACATATGCACTTTTGAAACATGGAAAGGTTGATATAACAATGTGGTTATATGTTTACTTGCAGTTATCCAAAATTCTAACTTATACTAAGCTATTGGCTACAGCAAATTAAATCAACATCATCATCATCAACAACAAAACATTTATTAAGTGTGTAACTTCTATAAATAAAATGTTTGGGAATACAGGTAGAGGAGTTGTGTAATATGGAGCATGCATTTATAGAAAATACAGATTTGAAGATGTGAGAAATTAACATGAGAATAATAATTATTAAAATAGGCAGCCTTTGCAACAATCAGTGCCATTGATCTGCAAACCAAGGTTCATTAACAACAAGTCTGTGCCCCCAGATACATATAAAGATGGTGCCCACACTAGGCAAGTTCACATATCAGACCATTGAAGGTGATCGAGGAAGGTAAATCACTGACCTCATGGAAGTCTGAGTGCTTGGAAATGGGGTCTAGCCATGTAGGTTTTGTGACATGTATATACCCTTTCTCAGTTTGAAGGAATTTCTTTCTGTTTCTAGTTTGTTGACTGTATTATGAATTGAAGTTGGATTTTTTTTAAGTTGAATTTTGATAGCACCTTTTCTGCATCTGTTATGATGATCCCACACACGCACTTATAAATAACTTATACTAAATGACTTATCTCATTTATTCTGATAGTAGAGTGATATTGTATTGATTACTGAATGTTCATCTAACCTTGCACTTTGATAATAAAGCTCACTCAGTCACTATGTGATAATAAAGGTCACTCGGTCACATTTCATATAATTGTTGGATTTGATTTGCTAATGTTTTGTTCAGTTTTGCATCTAAGCTGTTGAGAGATATTGATCTATATATTTTTTCTATACTGTCTTGTTTTGGTGTTATAGTATATAACAATGGCTTGAAAAATTGTGTGGGAAAATGTTCTCCCCTCCTCTGATATCTGAAAGAGTTTATGTAAAATTGGTATTATCTCTTCTTTAAAGGATTGATAAACTTCACTAGTGAAGTTAGCTGGGCCTAGAATTTTTATTCTAGGAACATTTTTAAATTACTAATTAAAAATTTTTTAACACATATATTACTATTTATATTATATCATTTTCTATTTATTCTAGTGTCAATTCTGGAAATTTCTGCCTTTCTAACAACATCTATTTATCTAAGTTGTCAACTTTATTGGTTTAATGTTTTTGATAATATTTTATGAATATGCATTTAATGAATTTAGGCTACATCGCCTCCTTCTTTCCTGATGTTGGATTTCGTTCTCTCTACTCTGGCTGGTGCAAATGTGAACGTCTTCAGCCCCGTGTGAACTCGGGGCTGGTTCATCTCACAGTGTCTCATTGTCTCTTCGTTGCCGAACTTGATGGCATTCCCCTGTGCAGTTTCCGACCAGAGACCCCTGAAGGCCCTCAGCAGATTCCTAGAGTTCTGTCTCTGTGTTGTTCCTCTATGCTGTTCTGCATCACAAATTCCAGCCACTTCAGCCTCTCTACCTTCCAAGATCTGTCTCCCCGTATCAGCGATGTGCCTGTTTCCTTCTTTGATGTCTCTCCTTTTGCTGTTGTCCATTACATGCCTCCAGGCTGAGAATCAGACCAGCCGTGGAACTTACCTCATTGGTTTCCCTTGTCTCAGGGATCACAGTTCTGTACTGACTGTTGTCCCACAGCTAAAAACAGTTATTTCACATGTTTTGTCCATTTTACCAGTTTTTCATAGGCAGGATAAGTCTGATACCAGTTCATTTGCCATAACCAGAAACATTCATGTATTGGTACAGATGGAGAGAACTGAGACTCAGATGTTTATCTTTTCCAGTGTATACAACTAATAAATATGAATAAACCCCTTGTTATACTTTTCCCACTCTAGCATGCTGTCTCTCAACTTATCCAGAAGATATTTATGGAACACATAGATAGAACATTCTAGATTTAAGAGAATCCCTCAAACCTAGCTAATTAGAATAAAATGATATATTTTCACATGAAACAATATAAGACAGTGAACTATGCACTTTGTGCTAGCAAAGTTTAAAGAAGATGGGAGACAATATGTTTTACAAAGTTGTTTTAACAGAGGAAAATTTTTTCTATAACAGAAGTATAAGTAAAACAGAAAGATAAAATATAATACCTAAAAAAATATCATCCAGTTTAGTGGTTGGCATTGGTGAGAATGTTCTGAGTTTAATACATAATGATGTCAACCATAGTGCTCTCATTGGGGCCAAACTCATTTTTATCATTTCATATTCTCTGTGACTCTGAAAAAAAGTCTATTTGAGTATTATTTAATGTGTCCGTTATAAGACAGAGATCATATAAGTTCATTTTATTTTAATCAGATTAAAGCTGGTAGTAGTCAGAAACCAAGCATATTTTAGTTTTTGTGGACAACTTGAAATGCTTAAAAGCAATAGAGCCTACAGAAAACAATTAAGAGCATCTAAAAATTTCAATGTTATTAAATTAGTTATTTAAAATTTGGTTTATTTAAAGACTTATTTCATAATTTAAGGTACCTAGATAAGAAAGACTCAGACAAAAAATACACAAAAGAGTTGGCCACGAGATTTGTTATTGTTACATATCAAAGGGTATACCTCACTACTACAAGCAAAAGACGTGCCCAATATACAGTAGAATTCCATGAGCGTGAGGTTTTTAAATAAATGTGAGCATCTCATTATGGGGGGTTGCTGTGAAATACACAGCAGTAGCAGCTTCTCAATTATTTCCTGGGTCTGTTCCACATTTCCTGAATTTGCAGATGTGCTGGGTATTGCACATGGACCTTCCCCCATCTTCTTAGCTCTCATGCTGTTTCTAGGTGTCCATAGTCACTTGATTGTAACTAAAAATGTAGTTTGTCGGCCTTCAGGCACATAGACACGCAGAATTATTGATGTGTTCCTAGAACACATCAGTCTATTACAATGTACAGAAGATGAGGTAGAATTCCAAAGTGGACGTAAAGAGAGAAAAAGTAAATCCTATGTAAAAATAGTTTGCAGAGCAGATGTGTAGAGCACACATTTTCCTCTTAGCCTAAATGTTCAAGAAAGGATGTCTCACTGAATCATAATTTCTAAATTAAAGGCAGAGAAAAAACACTGTTGAGGATCATTTCCACCCTGACCCACAATGATAAGTGTGAGGGCTTAGAGCTCATCACTCTCACTTTTTCTTGTAAGTGTTAATTAAATATCTTGATATGTAGAGAGGAAAAGGCACTATCGCCCTGACGGTCTGAGGTGGACAGTCTACAGCACACACAGAAATCATACACGTCTTGTCAAATATTCATGCCAAGAGTAAAATAAAAATGAGCACCACATATGCACTAGTCAGAATTCTCCTATTTGCAGCCTTACTGCACTTCACTCAACACCCAGGACATCTTTGGCGTAGGTAGCTGGAAGGTTCTGAGCCTCAGGGATTGTCATAAACACAATTTGAGTGTTTCTTTCATTTCTGTCCATCAGGACTTGGGAACCTGAACGATCTAAAGTAGGCTCTCTCAAACTTGGTACTCTTTCCATTTTGTAACAGATTATTTTCTCTCGTGGAGAGCCGTCCTTTGTATTGTAGGAGGTCAGCAGCTTGCCTAGCTCTGTCCCATGGGTAGCAGGAGCAGCTCCTGCCCAAGTTCCTACAACCACAAATGTCTCTAGACATTGTTGACGGTTCCCTATGGAGAATTGTTGTCTCCAGAGAACCACTGACCTAGAGATTTATGACATGAACTGCATAAATTTTAAATTAAATTTTGTTTCTATCACTTTCTAGACATGTGACAATGAGCAGGTGACTTTACCTCTCTGTGCTTAGTTTTTCTTATCCTTATGATAATAATTATAGCATTATCTCCAAGATAAGGATATCAGAAGGATTAAGTGAGATACTACAAATAAAATTCTTAGAACAGAATTTACACAGAATCGGCATTCAAGTAATGTCAACTCTTTATATTGACAGCAAGGTTCCTTCATATGGTAAAGAAATGGCTTCTGGCAGCACTAAATTAAACAGAACTAATATTCTGAAGGAAAGAGGTCTGTAAATTACAATATCAGACGATGTCAGGACGTGCCAAGAAAATGACCATTTGAAAAATCTGTCAGACACAAACTTGCTATCCAAAGTTAGAGGCCAGGAAAGTGTGGTTGCAGCAGAAGGGCTGAGCACTGCCCTTCCTTGTCAGTTTTGCAGTGAGAATAACAAAGCTGGGATAGTATTGATCAAAGCTCTCATTCACTGAGTTCTTCCCAAGTGATAAAGGCTTTACTTGTATTATCTCAAGTAATACATCTCCACTTGGTCACTGATATTATTCCTATTTTTTAAAAAGGGGCAATACAGACTTGAAAGGATGAGAGTCAATTTGGTGAAGGTTCACAACCAGTAAGGGATGGAGCCAGAATTCAAGCCCAAGCCTGTCTGACATCACAGCTCCTACCCTTCACCCCCACACTACCATCCCAGCGTCTGGCTAAGATGTTCAGGAAAGCTAAGCTGTCAGTATTTAGGGGTACACACTCACTGAGAAAGGGCATTAGTTAAAGCTTTTCTGTTTGGTAAATGAGCCCAACAAGCACTGCTGTGTAAACTCCCTAAATTTCATGTCCTAAGGAATAGAAGTGCAGACAGTAGGAGTCCTCCTTGTCAGAAAGACACTACTCTTGTCTTATAGTTGTCTTGACTATTTGCACTTGCAAATCTTGCCCTTTGTTTAACACCTAGATCAAATGCTGCTTCTTTTATTCAGGGCTAGACTAAGACAAGTGGTCACCATGGGCAGCTGATAATTTGGTATTCTTTCAAAAACCAAATTTCTAATAATAAAATCTGTACACCTTTTTCTTCACATACAAAACATGAATTTATTGTGATGTAACATTTCAATTTCATCAGAATTGCTTTTCATTTCACAGTTTCCTCCCCAGCATCATGGTTGGATAGCACAAGTTACTCATACTCAGTAAACTCTTTATTCAGGTAAATTGTACCAAAACCCACAGTTTTATTATAGAGTTTCAGCTTTCAAGGACTGTGACATCAGCAAGCTTTTCTTGGGATGGGAAGCAAGTCTGGGTTGTAATTCCCAACATGCAAAAATCCTCTTCTAAGTTAGAAGTGCCAGTAAGGTGAGTTTGTTACTTTCCCACAGTACGACGCTGTCTACTTTAGTGAACGCCGGGCCAATTTACAGTATTAAAATTATGCAAGCATGTTCATGCTGCGTTAATTGGCACCATAGTTCTGATTTATAGCATCCTTTGTAGATTGATCTGCCCCGTGGCTGCCCGGTCCCACCTTTTACCTGGTTCTGGCTGCAGAGTATACCCTCCCAACCAAAAAGGCTGAGGTGATCTGCCGTCCTGTGTCTATTTCCTGGTTATGACTAAGGTGGGCTTGCATCTCTCCTTGTCATGGGAAGCCCATAGCTTCTTACACCTTACTGTCTGTCACTGGATGGCCAGCCTCATGCTTTCCCCTTTGTATTTTTTATTTTTCGCGGTGCCTGGCTAACTGTAAATATTGGTCAGTTTCATTTTGACATAATTAATTGTGGACATTTTATGTATTCAAACCAGACTTTAAGTTTCTATTTGTGGAGTATTTTGCAATATGCAAATATATGTTTACAGCACAATTAAGGAGAAACTGAGAATACCCATATCAGCTCAGAGCTGAACTTCAGCTACAAGGCAAGAATTAGAAGGACAAAGAGGATATTTGCAATGGATCTCTCTTCTTCATTTTCTTATTTTTCAAAGGAAAACAATTCCAGGTATTTAATACAATCACACACAGCTGCTGGTGTCACCAGGCCGGTTTGCCAATGTCTGCTTGCTGCTGGTGGTGTGCTAATCTGGGCTGTGGGCTCAATCACTGCACTGGCCATCCCTGTTTCTGCTGAAATTCCCAAAGTCTAGCTGAAAAAGGGGGTGGATGTGGCCATCATAAATTGAATGACTGAGCTGATGTCCTGTACCTTTTCATTTCCATTATGCAAAAGTTGCAGTCTTAACTGCAGGCCCCCAGCCTGCTTTGAATGTAAGCTGACACTATCATAGGATTTTCTTGAAGACTAGAGTCACCCGGGCTTTGAGGTGAGATATGCTGACACACGTATTGCCCTTATAGTCATGGGTGACATCTGTGGCTGGCATAACTCGTGACCTAAACATTCTTGATTTATCAGGATCTTGTAGCTTTCCCTGGTGACCTACTTTTACCCTGGATCCATCTCACTGTCTGTCAACTGCATATCTAGTGTCCTGTCACGGTGACAACAAACTACCCGGAGACCAGATGCTCCGAGGAGCCAAGGGGAGGAGACAGCCCTGGTCCACAGACTGAAGGACTGAAGCCCCATTCCTGGCCTTACTCAGATATCAATATTTATTAGTAAATACAAATGATCCAAGGAAACATACAGAAGTTTTCAGGGAGGTGAGGTAAAGGACAAGGAACATGCTGACTTCTAATCTCTGTTCTGAGAGCCTAAACAATTCTGTTATTGAATCTCATCCTGCTGTTTTGCTGTTTCTAGCACAAGGTCAGAGAGGCCCCTGGACTCACTTCTGTTCAGGGCTTTCACCCTAAGGCATCTCTCTGTCTTCAATTGCTTTCCTAACTCCACATGTCTTCACAGCATATTCCTACAGTGTCTGATTCCTAGCTGTTGCTGAAGGCCATCTTGTCATAATCTTACTGGATCTCAACTGACTTTTAAATCCCTTCTAAAGAAGACAAGGGGCCTTCTGATTCTCTTCAATGTCACATAGGATATAACAGTGAGTGACCTGTGAAAGATAAATTGAAGAACTTCTCTCTGCCTAACCAGGTTGACAAGCCAAACTTGCTTTCATAAAGGAGTTGGTAAGGTAGGGTGAGGATAGAAGGGCGATGATGGCAAAGAGAGAGAAAAGCCAAGGTAGGGATGATCTATTCTAGAGTCTCAGATGGAATCTGGACAGAATTCCCTTTTTCTTACTCTAATCCCTATGCTTCTCTAACACACCTGTCCTCTCCAAATTGCAGTTCAAAGAGGGACCACCAGGACCCATGGCATCTAACAGCTTTCTTTTAACCCACATTTTATTCACTTTTCTTTCCACCATTCTCCATGTATAGAACAGGTGGGCTCCCTGACCCAGCCAGCCTTGCCCCTTGCCCTTCCCTCTAGATTCCCTCAACCGAAACCATTGTGGTCTGATTCTCTAAAAGCAAGTTTCAATTTCATGTTCTGCTAAGGAGGTCAAGAAGTCTCTATTTCCTGCGTTGGGACACCATACCTGAGGGTCCACTCTGGGGAGAAGGAAGGCTTTAATGGAAACACAATGTTCAAAGGAGAACTAAAATGAATAGGGGTATCCACAAAAATAGGTAACATGGAATGATTTCAGACTACTTATCTGGTGACGTGAGGCTGCTTGTGCCCTCTGTGTTTTGGTCCAAACTGGCTCAGGAACTGGTGATAATGGAGCCTGGAGAAGGCCACAGATGGCAAGTACCTTGATCCAGCAATGAAAAAAATTCTGCAAAGCCTCTTGACTTGGGAGTTCTTATCTATGTTTGCTACAGTCTTTGTTTTCCTAAAATCCAAGAACACAAGATGCCCCCAAACCTCGTACAGCCGTTGACTATTAATATTCTACTGTTGACTGGAAGCTTACTGTCAATATAAACAGTGGATCAACACATATTTTGTATGTTATATATATTATATGCTGTATCATTAAATGAAAATAAGCTAGAGTAAAGAAAATGTTATTAAGAAAATCATAAGAGGAAATACATTTGTAGTACTGTACATATTTATTAAAAAATAATCTTAGCTCATGGCTAAGTCCAAAAATATCAGTATTTCCAAGGCGAAAGAAGTGAAATGTAGTGGCTGGATGTTTTAAATAAAACTCAGAGGAAAGAACATAGGAGTTGTTACTTCCTTGTCTTGTTCAGTAGTATCCACGTAGAGTTCAGGCTGCACAGAGGGAAAGAGAGACCCCGATTATACAGTGGACCTTTGAACAACCTAGGAGCAAAGGGTGCCAGGTCCCCATGAAGTCTGTATATACAACATTTAACTACCCCAAAATTTAACTATTAATATTCTACTGTTGACTGGAAGCTTACTGTCAATATAAACAGTGGATCAACACATATTTTGTATGTTATATGTATTATATGCTGTATCATTACATGAAAATAAACTAGAGTAAAGAAAATGTTATTAAGAAAATCATAAGAGGAAATACATTTGTAGTACTGTACATATTTATTAAAAAATAATCTGTGTATATGTGGACCTCACAGTTCATATCCAAGTTGTTCAAGGGTCAGCCGTATATGCGCCAGGAGCCTGTGTCCAGGCAGAGGAGCGGAGAACAGGGTAGCGCACATGCTGTGGCTGGTCTCGGATGTCACAGGCACAGGGAAAATCGCCCTTACGTTTGTGTGTTGGCCTGGCTATGCAGAAGACAGACATCCTCTCATTTCCCTTTGGGACAGATGTCAACAAGCACCATATGACAGATGAGGTTGGGATTTATCCTTTGCCTGTTCTGAGAAAATAGCTCCAGCTTATGTCACCTTCACATGTCAATGTCAGCACCCCTGGAACAAGATTCACCTCCTGAGAATGGAGACTGGCTTCCACTCCTTTGTAGAAGTACCAGATGGGCTGGGAGAGGCCTTTCAGTAAGTGGCGGATGCAGGACCTGTCCCTGCAGTGACCGTTCACTTCCATTTCACTAGCAACTGAAGAAATGTGCAGTGAAAGGTGGGGAATCTGGCAGCTCAGTGAATCGGCACAGAAACTCCACCCTAAGTTATAAATGTCCCTTTCCCTGCCAGGTTCCCCCTAACTTTCCTCTTGCAACCACCTCCACATCATCTCTCCTTCCGCCTCTTTCCCAGGAACCCACCCTCCCTCTCCTCCACACTTTGCCACGTCAGGGGACACCTGAGCTCTCAATCACCTGCTTGTGAGGGCTTTCCACTAGAGACCTTTAAAGTCTCCCTACTCGAGCTTGGAGTGCATTGTGAGGAAATCAAATGGCCCCGCTCTGTCCATTTGCCCCACTCTTTGCCATATACGAGTGAGGAAATAGCGACGGTAGGGAGAGACAGGCCAGTGGGGAAGGAAAGCGAGAGAATTAGAAAACAGTCAAAGCAAGAAAACAGGGTTGGGAAACACAGACATTACTACAAACGGAAGGAAAATAAAGCAGGCTCACCCTTGAAATGAAGAGCAGACTGTGGTGGAGCATTGCAGTTTAGGAAAACACAAAGAAATTCAGTACAACACCCAGGAGGGAGGGTGGGCAGAGACAAACTAGATCAAATACCGTTATTTGAAAAAGGAAAGAAAATTAGCACGATAAGATCGGAGAGAATACATTAAGCTTGAAGACAGTGGGGCCTGAGCCTGAGCTCCTGAGAGATCAAAATAATTTGAGAGAACAAGGTCTCCTGCTGTCCATCTTCCTGACTCTGTGATACTTCTCTTCCCATGGTTCAGCCCTACTGGAACGCCAGCTGTCAGTGAGAGAAGCCAAGGAGGTTCCAGATGGGGAGTTGCCGTGGTCACACATTTTCCTAGGAGGTATGGTTAGGGTACCCTGATCAAAGAGGCGCTTCTCGGTGCTCCCCACCAGCCCCATGTCTGACATGTCTGACTGAAATCAGGAGTACATGCATCATAGATCTAAATGTTAAAATATATCAAGCTAATAAACAATTTAAAATATATATATTTATATCTTTCTACCTTGTTGAATATGTGTTTATAATAACCTGAAAATTCTGGTTCCAAATTAAAATTTTTGGAGTCCTTGAAATTCTGCACTGAAGCTTGGAGGTACAGAGAAAGCTGGTCTTCTGTCCCCAAATCTTGGCACAGGACACAACACCACCCTCACTTCCTACATGGGCTTCCCGCACCACATTTACGTGGACATACCCCTCTGTCCATTCAAACTTTGTGACATGTTATCCCTGCACGTAGTCACCCCTTAGCGAGCAGCATAGTCTGTCCACAGGAAGACAGAAGTCTGCACTGGCCCCAGAACTAAGCTTAGGAGATACACAGAACACCATCTAGCAGTGAGGGCATAGTGTCTGCTGGGGCTCACTCCCCAAACCCTGCAGACCTCTCACCTAGTGTGGAGGAGTCCTTGTCAGGGGAGGAGCAAAGAGAAGCTTTCTAAAACCTGATATTCCAGGTTTAAGGGCAACATACCCATAGTCATTAACTGATGTTTACTCGACACTAACCTATGGAAACACCATGCTAGGCTGAAAAACATGAAGAGCAATGCCAAGGGATACACCCACTTTAAGTGATAATGGTTAGTATAGTTAAAAGGCTAAATAAAAAAGTAGGAAATCAAGTGTCCTACTTCGCAAATCTCTACCCTTCTCAGGTTCCGCATCTCAATGATGGCTCCACCAGGTCAGCCCGTGACCACCAGAAACCTGGGGTCACTCTAAATCTGTCTTCCTCCCTGGGCCCCATATTGCATTTCATCTGTTCTATTCCCCGAATGCTTCTTCACCCAGATGGCTGAGTGCATAGCACCGGCTGACACGCGGCCGTGGTGGGCGGAGTGATGGTGAGTTGCGAGAGCCCAGAAGCAGCGCTGCTCCCGACGTGATGAGGGACAGGGGAGGAACTAACACAACCCATGTTAAGCCCCTTGTTAGACACTTCTTACACATTGTCTTTGGAAGTGATTGGCTCTTGAAGAAAAGATTCATGTTGGATAAGAGAGAAGTGGTTAAGACCATTCTGAAGGCAGATAATCTTGTCTGGTGCAGGAACCCACAAGAGGAAAAAAGGAATCAGGCTTTCATTTTGTTAGTTTCTTTTTGGGGTAGTTCATCTGTAACATTAACCAAAGCCACACTCTTCAGTGGAAACACACCACATGCTTCGGTAAAAGCACAAAGAAGCTACTCTGCATTTCTGCCTTTGGTCTGACGATCTCTGCTATCGTCCCTCTGGACCCTTAACTGGCTGGCCTGCGGGGTTGTCTCTGAGACGCTTTCAGCTTCCAGGACCTTTAACAATCCCTGACACAGCAGTGCCCGTAGCTCAGCGAAGAAGCTCTGCACGGCGTGGGGAGCAGGCTTCCAGCTTGGCTGGACAGAGGTGGAAGAACCCGAGTACGATGACAAGCGACCATGTGGATAATTTTAAGTCAGCCGCCACGGCGCTCAGCTGCCCAGCTCTCAACAGAAGTCTTGTGAGCACCATGGAACCTCAGCTGGGTTGTAACCATCCTCCCCAACTTCCAAGCATTAGGCCCAGATGAGCCAATGAAATCTAACATATGTATTTTTATTTTTATTTTATCCTCCTTGTGTCCACGCAATTGGAATAAACTGTAAATTAGGTGTTACAGCACTGTGGTTTGGTTAGATGCGATGGCTTAGAAATGTAGCTTTAGTTTGTTTTAAGATAATAGCTGCTTTGCTTTGTTGTGACAGTAGCAATAAAGTTACTGCAATGTAAAATGTGGTCACCAACCCAAACTCCTGAAACTAAGCCATGAATCAGAGGCAGCCCAACTCTGAGAACTTGACCTGTAAAAGCGACGACCGGCTCCCACCTCTAACCAGTAGCGCTGGGAGCCTTGTCAGAGCCCTGGGGACTAAATACGTGGATGTGGCACTCGCTTTGGGCCAAATCATGTCCCCGAACACTGTATGGGGTAATATTTTGTTGGGATGTAGAAAAATTCCATGCTATTTACATAGAAGGGTAACTCCGCTGAGCCCAAGCTGGTCTCCAGATGTGTCTGGACATGTATGAAGAACCGGTACATTGGTCAGGGTCTCAAGGAACCAATTTCCTGAGAAAAATTGGCTGGGAAAGTGCTCTTTTGTACAGATACCAGAAAGAAAACCTGAAATGGAGAAGATAGCATCATATTTATGTGAGCTATTGGTGCTTATTTTGTCTCTACAAGTGTATTTCTGCACCGAGTGGAGGAGGCATAGGCAATGACTGAAGATTTTTGTTGTTGTTTTTAAGGAAACTGTAAGCAAAGGGGCCAATAACAGTTGGAAGTATGACACCACCCTGACTCCCGACCAACTGGTGACTTTTCAAGCAACAGGAGGGAGGCTACACCTTTCTCAGATCTCAGCTGCAGCTACAGCAGCAAAGCATCACCTTCAGGGGCTTTAAATGGAGCCAACATCAACAAGAAAAGTAAGAGATGATCTTGGGTATGGCTTTCACATGAGCTTGTGTGAAACAGCCCAGGAGTGCCAGTGAATATTGGCGAGGCTGAGGAGAGAGACACATGTGTGACCTTGCAGAGCACTTAGTTCCCAAGTGCTAGGCAGATGGTGGCAAACACCAGCAAAATATGGGCCACTTCGATGAACGTGACCCTGCTTGTATCCAGAAGTTAGCAAGGCTAAGACAACATGAGTTACAAATGGGAAACACTTCGGTTTGATATTATTAGCTAATATTTATTAAGTATTTACTATGTGTTAGAGATTGTCTTATGCCCTTTTCATGTATTATTTAATTCGCCATAACCTTATAAAATAACTCCCATTGCTTGCTCCATTTCTCAGATGAAAGATTTGTAGCACATTAGTCTTACCCAAGATCATAAATACTAAGTGGCCAGAGCTGGGAACTAAACTCATACAGTCTGACTCCCCAGCTGTGCTCATGACCAGCCTGTGATTCCCACTTCATCATACCGTTCTACAAGCCGCCTCGCATAGCATTCTAGACCAATGCCTCTCTCCACCACTCAATTTTCCTGGGTTCGGAGATACCCACTAAAACATCGGTATCATAAAATTCATGTAGGTATATAATAACATACAAAATAGACAATAGTGTGCAATACCTGAAACACATGCACATCATGAGAAAATACAATTTCCTGAGTAGAGTCAAATTTCTTTTAATTTGGTAGGAAAGGACACATGTTCTGAGAAACACCAGTGCCCAGAGAGCAAACTGTTACATTTTGAGTACAGGGACCCATTGTGAAGCCCCCAGTTCTCATAGAATTCTATTTGAATTCGGGCCAAATATGCCCTCCTGAATGGCAGTGGCAATAACTTCTGAATGCTCAGATGCCTCACATGAGAAAGGTTGTGCAACTAGATATATGTATAAAATTCACAGGGCTGGAGGAGAGGGTGTAACTTTGTTTATAGACTTTCTGGGGTTCTCTTTCTTTTCTTTTCTTTCTTTTTTTTTTTTTTTGGTTGGTTAAAAAGCTGACAGACTGTATTACAGCTAACATTGCCATATTGATTATACCATTTCTGAGTCTGGCCTCCCTGTGACAGGAGCAGCATAATTAGTTTTTTCCTTGTTAAAATATTTGTAAATCATTGGTACTTTTATGGGGTACATAACCTAGCTGTTACCCTTCAAATAATCTTCTTGTAACTTGTTTAAACAAGAAATATCTCCTAGAACAGCATGTCACTGCTGTCCTCCAATGAGACTATAATGTAAGAACCTCTGTTACTTGCAAAAATACAAAAGGGCACCCATGCCACCATTACTTAAAATAGGTCTGCAAGAGAAGTGATCCAAATAGCTGCAAGGACTGCTGCCGCCGCCCAGGTGCTCTGCTTACACCTTTGGGAAGCAGCTGGGCTGGGAAAAAATGTTTGATTTGGGATTTCTGGGTTTTGTTTATGTGTATTGACTTTAAGCTATTGGTAGTTACAATTGTCGATCTCAATCATTAAAAAGTACTGATTTGAGGTTCATAGTGAAAAGAGTATTAATATCACATAATGCCATCATTGTAGATCTTATCTTAAAGTAGCATTTCAAGGTGCAACTCTAAAAGAGGACTTTCATTTATTGTGCCCATTGAGGGTTGTTATGTCAAAAATAGGCAGCATAGGAGGCCATGCAAGTATTCCAAAGGAGCCACAACTCCTGAAAGACTCTTGGAAGTCATGCATGGAGGCAGACTTTCCAGGTTCACAGCTCAGCCCTTTGAAGAGCTCTAAGTACTTTTTAAAAATTTTAAATTGGAGTGATTTTGATTCTGATTAAAAGCCAGAAGTCACTTGAATATAAATCAGATAAATAATTGCATTTTAAAAAAGTGTGTGTTGATATAACACAGATAAAATAGCAGCATGGAAATCTAAAGAGAGGGGAAGGATTGATTGTGTCTAATGATTCGTAAGTGAGCCAAAGGTCTGAGGAAACAAATGCAGGGTGCCTAGATTCGGCATAAACCCTGAGCATGAGCCCTGTGTTAACAGGTGGCAGAAACCCATGCAGACCAGCTTCAGTGAAAGTTGTAAGAATGCACAATAATTCACAAAACCTTAGGGCAGGAAGTCAACTTGGGAGAGACAAGAGATCACAACTGTAAGTTAGAAAGCTGTAAGAAAAAAAGAAACTCATTTATTCTTCCTGAGACTACTGGATCCCATTGGTACATTTCATAGTGCCTCCTTCACCTCTGTAGATAGGCTGGCTACTTCCATAGGACCTGAACTCAGAGAACTAGGTGTGACTGAGCTGATATAGCACACCTAAACTAGCAGAAAGAAGCTGCTGGCTTTATTCAGGTAGGCTGCGGGATACAGGAGACAGGTAGACGCAGGGAAGTGGAGAGCAGAGGAGGCTAGGTGTTTGTGCATGGCCAGAGGGTAAGCCAAAGACATAAGGCCACTGTTTGGTTATCTGTGAACACCCAACATGGCTTGCTTTTGAACCAGAATCTGATGTTTTTTCTTTTCTTTTCTTTTATTTATTTTTTATTGATTGATTTTCAAAGAGAGAGAAGAAGGGTGAAAGAGAAAAAGATAGAGTGGGAGAGAAACATTAATTTGTCATTCCAGTCATTTATATACTCATTAATTGATTTTTGTATATGCCCGACTGGGGATGGTACCTGCAACCTTGAAGTATCCGGACGACACTAATCAACTGTGCTTCCCAGCCAGGGCAGAGAATCTAGTGTTTAGGTGTCTTTGAAGGAAAGACACATTTGGACCCAATTTCAAATGCATCTAGATGATGGCAACAGAAAAGCTAGTTCATTAATTTGTCTAATAGGTAAAGAAAGACTTTGCCTGATGTTCAGTTTCTCACATTTCTTTAATGTAAAGACCAAACTATAGACATCTCAACAGAGAAGAAATAAACAATCATAAAAGTTTGTTTATACTACCCAGTCCCCTCAATCCTTTTTGCATCTCAGGAAAATCAGTGTGTGCTGATCTGTATCAGTTATTACAGCCAGACCAAATGGCTTTCCTGTGTGTGAATAATAAAAATCTTACCTTTACATACATTTTATAGTACTCCAAAATGTTTTACAATTTTTATTTTATGTAGTAACACTACAAGACAGGACAGTATTAGATCAAACCATATTAAATTGTCATTTTTATGGTCAAAAGTGGCCGAATATTTGCAATTTTGTATATTTCAACCTACTATTAGTGTAAACACTTAACACATAAGCTAACCAATTCATAGAGGTGTTAAGCAACCAACTTGAGCGTTCCTAGCTCCCAGCTAGAGGTTGAACTAGAAGCCATGCCTTCTGACCCTTAGCTCAGTGTCATTTCCACCTCAATATTATACTAAGGGAAAAACATATCCATATGTAATATAAACCAAATGTACGTATCTTATCTATGTTTATTTTGTAATAAATTCATTATAGATGATGATAATGAGAATACCTTCAAGAAACCAGCTTTAAATGTTCTTCATTATTTTTTTTGCGACCTTATGCATGCTTTTCAAATTAACAAAGTGCAAAGAAGCAAGTCATTTATGCTGTGAAAAGTTTACATATTTAGTTTTTCAAATTAATTGGCTATGAGTAAATTATTTTTTACCTCTGCTATTTAGGGTTCAGGAAGCTAAAGAAAAGAAAATAAGAATTATGTCTGATTAAATTTTTAGAAAAGAATTGTTATTATCCCATGAAAAATTATTTCTTGCTGCAGATAACTTGGTTCATCACAGCATTATCCTGATGCATGAAGGTTGTTGGTTCGATTCCCACTCAGGGTACATAAAGGAGCATCTCGATGTTCCTTTATCTCTCTCTCTCCCTGCTTCTCTCTCTAAAATCAATAAATAAAAATTTTTTTAAATTATTTCTCTACATGTCTTATTTTTCCTGTTTTAAAGACATGAGCCAAAGTCTCTCCATTCTAACAAAGAAGGAAGTGTATCTTTTCTTTCCGATATAGTTTTCCTAAATAATACCTGAATTGGAATTCAAATCAATAACCCAATCCCTCTTCTGATTATGCTAATGTTTTTTTAATACAGATGTTTTGCAAATGAGTAAATCATATATAACTTGTTAGCTTTTTTTTTTTTTTTTAATGCTACAGGGGATTCTAGCATATTATTATATATGCAATGTTTTCCCAAGATTTAGCGAATGACTATCAAACATGGAAATACAGTTTAACAACTTAAACTAAAAGAAATGTACATCATTAATTTAAATTCAATTAGCTGCCTGCATCCCAGCAAACGGCACGAGTTAAGTGCCTGGAGTGCGCGGTGTGGGAATTCTGCTGGTCCAGCGAGCCCCTGATTTCCGTGAGCAGCTCGCAGTTGTTGCGTTGCCCTGGAAGCGGATCTTCTCTCCCCGCGCTGCGCTCACAGCTTCTCAGGGCATGAGGAAGATGGCACCGATTTGTTTACCCATGAATGCTTTTGTGAGAGGAGAGAGCCTCTGCGCTTCAACAGTTCCCCCTGGACAGAAACGCGGGAGGGGGGCAGGGGAAGGAGGACACTTCTGTGTCATTTTACTGTTGTTATCCTTCCAGCTCTTTGAAAAGATTCTTCTTTTTTCTACCTTCTAAGTAAAACCTAACCAAAAAATAAAAAAAAAAACAGTTTTTCCACAGTATTACTCATTATTATTTCCAGACACAAACAAGTTATCAAAAAAAAAATTCAAGATAGAAAGAAATCTCCAGCAATGACATCTGGTTGCGTGTGTGCTGCATCCCGTACCTGGTGCATTCTGTCAGTAGGGGAGGCTCGATGGGAGAAATCGCAAAGAAATCTCGGTGTATGTGCTCTTCTGTACTGGGATCTCCGCCACATACTACACACTCATTTTATACGATCCAACTGTGACTATACAAAGCTGTCCATGTTAAGTGAAAATAATACACCTGCAATAATACTTTGTTAACAGCACATACTTTCTTGATATGATAGTCTTCAGTGATTTTCATTTTTATTTGTCTGATCCAATTTTATCTTTTAATAAAGTCAATTCTTATCCTCTATTTCACAGAGAAAAAATAAAATATAAAAAGCCAAAAATAATAGCTGTGTTAGTGGCAATTACTGCATAATAATAATAGCCCAAAGCTACCAGAACCCCAAAACTCAATGGCTTAAAACATTAAGTGCTCATTATTAGTCATGAGTCTGAAGATCAGTGGGGTAGTTTGCCTCTGTTGGGTTTATTCTCATCAGCTATGGACTGGGTAGTCAACTCTCTGTTTCTGACTGGGATCTCCTCCCTGTCTAGGGGTCAGCTAGGGGTTGACTGGTCTAGGATGGCCTCACTAGTTTTTCTGATAGTTCACTGATTCTTTTTTTTTTTTTTTTGTATTTTTCTGAAGCTGGAAATGGAGAGAGGCAATCAGACAGACTCCCGCATGCGCCCGACTGGGATCCACCCGGCATGCCCACCAGGGGGCGATGCTCTGCCCCTCTGGGGCGTCGCTCTGTTGCAACCAGAGCCACTCTAGCACCTGGGGCAGTGGCCAAAGAGCCATCCCCAGTGACTGGGCCATCTTTGCTCCAATGGAGCCTCGGCTGCGGGAGGGGAAGAGAGAGACAGAGAGGAAGGAGAGGGGGAGGGGTGGAGAAGCAGATGGGCACTTCTCCTGTGTGCCCTGGCCAGGAATCGAACCCAGGACTTCTGCACGCCAGGCTGATGCTCTACCACTGAGCCAACCAGCCAGGGCCAGTTCACTGATTCTTGACCAGGACAACAGGGGTGGCTGGCCCATTGTCTCAGCATGCAGCATACTTGCTCAAGCTTATTCCTATGGTGATGACAAGGGTACAAAAGAAGCGAGTGAAAAGATTCGAGGCCTCTTGAGTTTAGCCTCAGATCTGGCCATCTTCATTCCCACCAAATTCCATTAGCTGAAGCAACTCACCGCTTACATCAGATTCAAGAGTAGAGGAAAGAGACTTTACCCTGTAATGGGTGGGGCCACAGAGTCCTATCGCAAACAATGTGGATACAGGGAGGCATGAACATTCGTGGTCATTTTTTTTTGGTATTTTTCTGAAGTGAGAAGTGTGGAGGCAGAGAAACAGACTCTCACATGCACCCGACCGGGATCCACCCAGCATGCCTACTAGAGGGCAATGCTCTGTCCATCTGGGGGGTTGCTCCATTGCAACCAGAGCCATTCTAGTGCCTGAGGTGGAGGCCATGGAGCCATCCTCAGTGCCCAAGCCAACTTTGCTCCAATGGAGCCTTTGCTGCAGGAGGGGAGAAAGAGATAGAAAGAGAAAGGAGAAGGGGAAGGGTGGAGAAGCAGATAGGTGCTTCCCCTGTGTGCCCTGGCCAGGAATTGAACCCCAGACTTCCACATGCTAGGTCGACACTTTACTGCTAAGCCAACCAACCAGGGCCATTTGTGGCCGTTTTTAATTTTATTCTATAACAGTAGCTAATAGAGTGTTTCCAAAGTATGCTGCACAAAACACTGGTCCCATTGGTGGTTTGCAAACCAACAGCGCTCGTGTGCGCGCACGCGCACGCGCACACACACACACACACACACACACATATTTAAAAGGAGAAGGCTGGCTCTCCAAATACACTTAGAAAATTGCATTTATGGGATCCCTCTCTATGATGCCTAGAGATGAACTAGCAGGGACAGTGGCTCTAACTTTCTCAGAGGGAGAAGCTATGACTCCCCATGGATTCAGAAGCTCCTTCTCCTCTCAGCAGCAGTTGCACTGAGACTCAGTTTCCCAAAGGCCTCTCAAGTCTCAGACAACTGGAATTTCCAGCAATCACCGACATGGCTGGTGTCCAAGTTCAGATGGCTGCATGTCTGAGCCCAGTCTTCCTCATTGAAGACTGTTCTCATGCTTACATCACACAAAGCGAGAGCAATAGGGTGGCAGAGTCCTTTATGGGAATACAGCCCTGCAGTGTCTCCAGCTGTGCGCCGCCCCAGCATACCTCTCTCACATCTCCACAGGACACTCCGAGAACAGGGGCTGGTGCACCTGCTGTGCCCCTGCACTAAGTGACATGTGCCAGTGTTCACACACAGGCTGTCGCAAGAGAGGGTCAAACAAAAATCATCGGGGTTCTTTGATTCTTTACTGTAGAACCTAGTGCCTTTGGTGACTGACTCTCCAACAGGTAGGATATAGAGTTTCCCAAGCTTTTTTTGATTAAAGAACTTTTTTTCAAGGAGTGTCTTGCAGAACGAGTATGCACATGAGGAAGTGATGTCTCATTTAAAGTATGTTGTTTAGTAAAAGAAATACATGGGAAATGCAAATTCATAAAAGTGCTCATTGTTTACTTTCTCCTCTATGCTTATTCTACTCTCAATCCCTTCTGAGGTGTTTCTGACAGCCAAAATACGCAACTAAACAGCAGCAACAAGAAAAAAACATAATAAGCTGAAGTTAAAAGAAAGACAAGGCCAAGAAAGAAAACGGTTAAAGCTGTCAGGTACAATAGCCCAGTGCCTGTTACATTTTATGCACCCCATAGACAGTGCACAGGAACAGAATCTGAACACAAAGTTTCATTTGAATGAGTAAACAAAGAAAAGTAAAAATGTATTATTCATTCAGAGACTCTTACTTATGCCTCTAACTATGTTTCATTCATGTTGGTTACTGGGGACATGCAATGAATAAGATAGAATTTTTGTCCTTAAGAGGTTTACAGTCTAGGGCCAGAGTTATTAAGGTAGGGCTCACCCCCTGTTTGGAGAATAAGTGTTTCTATAGGGCTCTGGCTAGTTGGCTCAGTGGTAGAGTGTCTGCCTGGCGTGTGGAAGTCCTGGTTCCATTCCCAGCCAGGGCACACAGGAGACACGCCCATTTGCTTCTCCACCCTTTACCCTCTCCTTTATCCCTATCTCTCTCTTCCCCTCCTGCAGCCAAGGCTCTACTGGAGCAGAGTTGGCCCGGGCGCTGAAGATGGCTTCATGGCCTCTGTCTCAGGCACTAGAATGGCTCTGGTTGCAATGGAGCGATGCCCCAGAGCATCCCCTAGTGGGCATGCTGGGTGAATCCCAGTCGGATGCATGTGGGAGTCTGTCTGTCTGCCTTCCCCCCTGCTTCTCACTTTGTGGCTGATATAGCCTAAAATATTTACTGTCTGGTCTTTTATAGAAAATATTTGCTTACTGTTCACGGACTCCAGGTCTGTATTTTTTTCTCTTAGAGAATACATTTTTTTCTTATGCTTTCAGTGAATTCTTCTACAGACATGACTCTGCAATTTTTATTTATTTATTTATTTATTTGTTTGTTTGTTTATTTATTTATTTTGAGAGAGGGACAAACAAGGACAGACAGACAGGGAGGGAGAAAGATGAGAAGCATCAATTCTCCATTGCAGAACTTTAGTTGTTCATTGATTGCTTTCTCATACGTGCCTTGACCGAGGGTTCTAGCTGAGCCAGTAACCCCTTGCTTAAGCCAGTGATGTTGGGCTCAAGTCAGCGACCTTCAGGCTTCAAGCTAGTGACCATGGTTTCATGTGTATCATCTCATCTCAAGCCAGCAACACCATGTTCAAGCTGATGAGCCTGCGCTCAAGCCGATGAGCCTGCGATAAAGCCAGTGAACTTGGGGTTTAGAGCCTGAGTCCTCAGCATCTCAGGCCAATACTCTATCCACTGCACCACCACTTGGTCAGGCATGACTCTGTAATCTTTATACCCAGTCATAGACACTGGAGGTATTTCTAGAATTTCTCAATTTATCTTATGAAAGCAATCACCTGCTGTATCTTTTGTCCATGTTAATCCTCTGTCCAGGTCAGAATTTACACCCAGATTAGAGAGAGACAAGAAAAGTGACCATTCAGATTTGCGGTACATATGGAACACTTTAGTATTGCTCTAATAACATCTTGCATTAGTTTGGAAGTTCTCAAAGTACTTTACTAGAAGTAACTCTTTTACTCTAATATGTCAGGAATATATTTTAAAAATCACTGATACTATCGCTGCCCAGCTGTGAAAGCAGACACAAGGAAGTTAAATGACCTAGAAAAGGGCTTGATTCCCTGATGGCAGAAATTACTCCTAAGGTTTAGCAACGTAGTTGCTCCTCCATTCTGTCTCATGTGAGAGCTGGCCTTCCATGAAACTGGACTTCCCTGGCTTTCGGTTTATCTACTGCCCGTCCCCAAACAGTGCATGGCAAGAGGCATAGCCTTTGCTCACCACTATTATTATTAAGTGAAGAAACGGTGGTGCAAAAGTCAGTGTGATTTTTTCCACAAGAATTCATTTTCTGAGAACGAATGATTGTCTCTGCCTGTGCTCTGCCCTCAGCCTCTGTTATGGCTCCTGCTTAGCTCCCTGCTTCCCTTACTGAGGCCGTTTCCATCCCCTGGGGAAGGTGACAATGGTAAGTGCATTAAGTTCTGGATCAATAGGAAGTCACTCGTTCTACCTTTTTTATTTTCCTCAAAAATAAAGCACTTCCTAAAGGAAAAAGGTGACTTCCCCATCTTAGCCCTAAATAGTATATTTCCAGGAAGGGTAGAGACTTTGGAAGTCTCAGAGATTTTCATAAAAGAAGTAACAGCATGACTATTTTTCTCCCAGGACTGCTGAAGCTCCGCAGCTCCCTAGCTCTGAAACTCCACTCACTCACTCTGTCCTCCATGTATTGTATTTCAATAAAAACTTAATAAACAGAATATTAAAGATTTGAAGAATTATACAAAGTATTCAATTTCTAACCCTGCTATTTATTTTATTTTTATGAGATATCAGGACCAGTTTAATAAGTATAATAAACATAAACTCTGGCATTTATAACACTATTCAACAGATTAATACCAAATAATATTTTCTAGAAATGCCATTTTAATAGGAATAAATGGATAAACAGATATGCCTTAGACTTACTCTACCAAAATTGCAGGAGCTCAATTTTTGAAAGCAAATTAACAGCCAAATCAATATTTTTCCTATTAATTTTACATTCAGTGGAAGAGTTTTACTAGTAGAAGATAGCAAAAGATATGCTGGTATTGGACCTACCCATGCTGCCTTTGATGCACATTAAAAAGAGAGAGTTCCCACTTCTTTAGTCTTAACTGGTGGCCCTGGGCTTCTTACTATAGGTCTCTTTACAAAACCTCTTACATGCATATGAGCACAATTGACAGTTAATACTGTCAGATTTATCTGGGGCAGGGGGCAGGATGATGTATTTTACTATTAATATTTCTAATTTATTTTTCCCCACTGCCCTCTTTCTTCCTATCTCCTGGCTAACGTGTTCCAAGATGCTGATGACTCTAAAGAAGACCCAAAGACATAAAAAAGAATATTAAGAGAAATGGGTCCTTCTCGGACCTCAAAGGAAGAGTTAAGAACAGAATATTTAAGAAACTGAACCACCTCAAGATAAAGGCAACAATGTCACACTGCAGAGAATGTGCAGTTCAAAATCTTGTCACATAAATTCTAAGTATAAAACAATAAACAAAACAACCCCCCCCCAAAAAAACATTACCAATGAATGATCCAAAGCCAGAGTCAGATTCAAATTTACACATAAAATTGCAAAAGTATATAAAACTTTGACCATTATCAAGTGGTGGTGGGGTTATGTGGAAATGGACATTCCTCACACTGCTGGTGGCAGTTAAAGTTGTTACAGGAACTTTGGAAATCAACTATGCAGCATCAGCCACAATTGAAAATATACAGATACTGTAGCACAGTAAATCCATGTTTCACTATCTAACTTAGAGAACTTTAAAGACCTGAGTTCAAAGAGTCATAGGCATGGATGTTTACTGTGTAATTATCTGTGATGGCTGAAATTTGAATCAACCTAAGTATCTATCAAGCAAACAGCTAAACAGACTTTGATGGGATGTGGTGCAATAACTATGGTTTCTAACATATTCCATACATTTTAATACAGAAACATCTAGATTTGTTCTTCAATAAAAATCAAGTTGCATAGCATACATTTAGTGTGATGCTACCTATGTAAAAAACATATAGATAGATAGATAGATAGATAGATAGATAGATAGATAGATAGATAGATAGATGATAGACAGACATATGTACACAATTTCATGCACATACACACACCAAGACATATGTCTGTTTGGTACCATTTTTTATGTATTTATATAAATAGTAACAAATGGTTTAACATTAGTTTCATTAAATTGATAGCAGCTTCTCTTCTTGAGGAGAAAGAAACCAAGACTCTTCACAAGAAGAATGTTTGCATAATATTTCTTTCTTTTTTTGTGTGACAGAAACAGAGAGAATCAGAAAGAGGGACAGACAGACAGGAAGGGAGAGAGATGAGAAATATCAATTCTTCATTGCAGCACCTTAGTTGTTCACTGATGGCTTTTTCATATGTGCTTGACCTGGTGGCTACAGCAGACTGAGTGACCAGCGACCTTGGGCTCAAGCTGGTGAGCTTTGATCAAACCAGATGAGCCCATGCTCAAGCTGGTGACCTCGGGGTCTCGAACCTGGGTCCTCCACATCCCAGTCCAACACTCTATCCACTGCGCCACCACCTGGTCAGGCTGTAATATTTCTTCTGAAATACTGATATGTGGATAAATGTCCAATCAGAGTATGGTGATAAGAAAAGTGAATGTTTATTCATACCTATTATGTGGCAGGTATTCTGTAAATTGAGATATCCTATTGTGTAGGCAGAATTTAATGATCCCCCAAGATCCCCAACCCCTGGTGCACACAACAAACACTAATGCAAGTACTGCTGAGAAGGAATTTTTCAGCTGTAATTCAGCCTCAAACCAACTAATCTTAAAATAGACAGATTATCTAGGTGGCTCTGAAATAATCACATGAATCCTTTAAAAGCAAAAAGTTTTCTCTGACTGGCTGTAGAAGAAGAAATCAGAGATTTAAAACATAAGGAGAAATTAGTGCTCTTTTGTTGACTTGATAGTGGAAAGGTACACATAGCAAAGAATGCAGGTGGCCTCTAGGACCTCAGAGCAGCCAGCATGGAAAATGGGACCTCAGTCTTACAAGCTCAAGGAAATTAATAAGTGAGTTTGCAAGAGGACTCCACGTCCCACAAGAAAACAGATACCTTGATTTCAGCTTGATGAGACGAGATCCTAAGCAGAGAATCCAACCCTGGCAAGCCTGGACTTCTGACCAACAGATAATAAATGTGTGTTGTGTAAAACAGCTATGTCTGTGGTCATTTGTTATGCAATAAGGTAAAACAAATATAACTATATCATACTGTAGTAATAACCCCTATATCTTAGCAAGTTAACCTCTGTACAGTTACCTCTTTCTATAGCTCTAAGTCTCATGTGAATGTCCAGGGATGGGGTGGAATATGCTCCCCAGAATTTTTTAGCAACACACCTTATAGAACATTTGGTACCTTGTATTCTCATGGGAGCAAGGCACTTGGAGGGTCGCACACCAGCTATTGAGTGCCTTGGCCCAGAATAGCACACACAATTCAATGGCCAGAACTAGTCACATGGCAACACCTAACTACAAGGCAGCAAAGAAGTGTGAGGAAGCACATAAAATATTTGGTGAGCCCCTTTGCATCTGCCACAGGACATGATAACAGTCATACCGTGAGACTGTGACAAATAAATTATCAACAGCTTTGAACAGATGGGCTAACTGTACTTCAAAGAGGACATGCAACTTGCTCAGGATAACACAGGTGACAGGGTATGGATATGAACCTAGTCTGTGTAACTGTAAAGCATATGTTTTTTTTCACTGTATCATGCTGCTTCTTATAACATGAAGGGTCTTCTAAAGAAGCTTGGTCTGGAAAGGAAAATATGTGACTGAGCTGAAAATTGAAGATCATTCTTAAACTTGAATCTTTGACTCAACTTCTAAACAAGTATCTTATGAATAAACATAAGCAATAAGAAATTATTAGACATTAAGGATGACAATAGCAACTTACATTTTGTTACATACAAATACTGTTCTAAGTAGCTTACATACTGTAACAAACCCTTATGAGTTAGATGTATCTCCATTATAAATATGACAAATTTGATATACAGAGACATAAAAAAAAAGACAAACAGCTGGAAAAAGACAAAGTGAGGATTCAAACCCAGGAATTTGGTTTTATAGCCCAAGATTCTAACCCAATTTTACAATCTACCTGCTGAGTTTATCTCCTAGTGCTTCCATCCATATCACCTAGTCATTAGGAATTTCTCTCTACCTTGTTCCTGCCTTCAAATCCGTATTTATTTTAGAGCATAGCTTACTGTATGGCCAGTGGCCGCTGCCATCACGGCCATGCGGGTTCTCACTGAATTCAGACAGACAGTAAAGTAACAGTGGAGCCGAAAAATGGTGGGCCATCCCTTATTAAGTTAAAGTCTTGCACTGGCCAACGAGCAAACAGGCAGGGAAAAGACTTCCCTTTCACTCAGGGCTCCCAAAACCCTGAGACACTCTCCGGTTCCACAACCAGGAGAATCTTCTCCAGTTCCTCCTAGAATCAAAGACCCCAACAGTCTCAGCGAAGCTCGCAAAGCCCCTCAGCTCTGGTTCCTTATCTGCACATCTCTCTGCACAAAACTGGCTTCTTCTTCAGCACTCTGCATTCTCTCCCCTCTCTCCTGCAAAACTGCCTGGGCCCACAAAGACCCCTCCTCCAGCAAACATTAGCAAAACAATGGCTCCTCCCAACAGGAATGCAATCCCCAATTTGCAATCAACTGCCCTGCTCTGAGGGCAAGTACACACATGGCTGCCCAGTGCCATTTTTAACAATAAAAGTGAGCAAACTCAAAAAACACAAATCTTACAAACTCACTTGCCCAACATTTACACTTCCCTTTCTTTCACAACTTCTGCTACTCTCAATGGGAATGAGTTTTATTTTCTCCAAACCCTTGCAAACAATTGTGCTTTAATTAGAGTGTAGATGATATTCTGTCTTGTTGAATATCAATATTGAATAAACATTTTCGGTCAGTTGAAACTTCACCCCCACACTGACCAGATGTCCACTTCTTATTCCCTGGCTCTTGTTAGTTATCTTCTATGGCAAAAAAGAATCTGCAAATATGATTAAATTAAGTTGAGATACTTTGGGGAGACTACCCTGGGTTATGTACCTTAAATCAGGTATCCTTGTAAGAGGGAGGCAGAAGGAGATTTTTCATACACACATGCACACACACACACACACACACACACAGAGAGAGAGAGAAAGAGAGAGAGAGAGAGAGAATAGGAGAAGGCAATGTGACCTCAAAGGCAGAAACTGGAGTGATGCAGCCATAAACCAAGGAATTTTGGCAACCACAAGAGGCTAGAAAAGGCAAAGAACAAATTTTTCCCTAGAGCTTCAACAGGGAGGACAGCCTTGCTAACATCTTAGTTTGGACCTAATAACATAGATTTTGAACTCTGGCTTCCAGTATTATCACAATAAGTTTATGTTGTTTCAAGCCACATAGTTGGTACTAATTTGTTATGTTAGTTACTGGAAACTAGAATTATTCAATTCAACACTTCTAAAATAATTTGTTTGAATCAATGAAATATTTTTCTTTTTACTTTTAAACGGGACCTTTGTGAATAGAATCCTAAATAATAAAACTTATTATAAAGATAACTCTATATTGTGTATTTGGCCTAATTACAGCAAAAAGTTGTGATTTGATCATAGAATGTTATTAAAGGAAAAAATTCTATTTAGTGGATGTGATATTAGTTCACTTTCCTGTTTGCAATGAAAGGCATATGATGATATGATATGATATGATATGATATGATATGATATGATGATATGATATGATATGTGATAGATATGTAAATTCCACACTGCCCTCTTGATGTTCCGCTTATCTGTCAGACCTCACCCTTACTGGACTATTGACCCGAGACAGAGGAATTCCAAAAAGCTGAGAAGCCGCCCCAAGGAGGGGCTCCGTACATACCAGGACTTTTGATTCAACCCCCACATGCTCAAAGCCCCCCAAGGAGGAGCATTCTGGACATACCAGGACTTTTGCCTCAGTATCCCCTCAGGCTCTCCCAAACACTATATAATTCACCCCTAGTCTGTAACCCATGCTCTTCTCCCCCGGGAGAAGTGCCCGCGGCAGGGTTCCTTTCTTCCTTTCAATAAAGCCTGTTACTCTGGTCTTTCGGACTCCCATGGATTCTCACAATATGATATGATGCTCTCTGTTACTAAACATAGGAGGTTTACAAACCAAAATTTTCACCTTTTTTTTTTTTCCTGTATTTTTCTGAAGCCGGAAATGGGGAGAGACAGTCAGAAAGACTCCCACATGCGCCCGACCAGGATCCACCCGGCACATCCACCAGGGGGTGACGCTCTGCCCACCAGGGGGTGATGCTCTGCCCCTCCAGGGCGTTGCTCTGTTGCCACCAGAGCCACTCTAGCGCCTGGGGCAGAGGCCAAGGAGCCATCCCCAGTGCCCGGGCCATCTTTGCTCCAGTGGAGCCTCAGCTGCGAGAGGGGAAGAGAGAGACAGAGAGGAAGGAGAGGGGGAGGGGTGGAGAAGCAGATGGGCGCTTCTCCTGTGTGCCCTGGCCGGAAATCGAACCTGGGACTTCTGCACGCCAGGCCGATGCTCTACCACTGAGCCAACCAGCCAGGGCCCAAAATTTTCACCTTTTATTTCACTGCTTTCAATATATGATTACATGAGCTTGCTTTAGCTTATGTGATATTTCATTTCTCTCTCACACACACAAATACATTTCTATTGTTTATTTTAATAGAAAAATAAAACGAACAATTTTAGAAACCCCAAATGTAGCCACTCAAAAGTATTACATGAAAAAGGCCAGTACGTTCAGAGCGAAGATGATGAATGCTCTTTACTCTCAAATACGAAGACTTACTACTGAGGACTTCTAGTATTTCTTAAATCCTTAATACAGTAACTGAAATAGCTTCCACATATTTTCTAAATTATATGTAAGATCTCTATAAATTAAAAAAGGAGAAAGTTAATTCAGGAGACTTTGAACAATACAAAATTAATATTGCAGGTACAATGAAACTCTAGAGTTGGTTCTTAATAAAAAAAAAAAACTTCAATATACCCTGTAAATGATGCCAAAATAAGCAGGAAATGACATTTTATTTGAGCAGTCAGATTTTTCTGCTGTCTGCAAACAGCAAAATTCAGGACATTTCACCACTGGAGAATCTCTAATGAGTGGGTAGTAAAATACCCACCTTTCTGACTGCCACTGGTTATCAAAAAATTACGCACTTCAGACTCAGTAATTACCTACCAAAAATTTAGAGCAAGTGGTCGTCACATCACCCAAATTAGTACCTGACAAGGAATGCTTTTGGCAAGGTTGGCAGCTGAGAAACAGGAAGTGAGTTGCAAAACATTATTAAAACTTGAAAATAGCAGCCTTAAAGGTGTGTGATGTACCATTCAAATACTCAAAACTACTACAGAGGGAAGGGTTGTGCCTGGGCGGAAGGCAGGGAGCCAATGGAGGAGATGGAGCAGGAAACATGTCACTCAATCTTTGCTCAGCCAAAGGGCCACAGCCAGTTACCCACTGGGTCATTATTGTTATTACTGCTCTATTTCCAAAGGTGACAAGTTTCTTAACAGTAATGGAAGGAGGTAGAAGTTCCAGATAGTTGATTTCAGCTGATGGTGAGGGCCACATCTATGTTCTGAGAAACCCTTTCCAGTGGGTGGGTTACTTCTTAAGCTGGATGCATTCAGTCCTTTCTAGCTCCACAAAGATGGCAGGAGGGTCACCTTAGAATCTGACCACACACCTCATGTCACTCAAGTCTTCCTGTATGGGCAAACCTGGCATGGATCTGAGAGCTCAACTTGTGTTTGTCTGCATGCTGAGTGCCACCTGGAAACAGATGTGATCTCAGGAGAATTGAGTGGTTTCTTGAAATTTTCACTTTAAATTAGTCTAACCAGGTCACGGAGATTCAATTTTTTTGTTTGAACATTATTTTTGGCAGAATCATTGCAGCATTCACTCACCACTCAATCCATATTCCTGTAATTCAACTTGAGCATTACAAATGCAGGCTTTAAAGGTGCGGTGACTTCTGAGTTATATCATCATTTATTTTTTGTTGATCCATTTATAGTGCGTGTCATCAAAAATCACTAATAACATTATTCATTAAGTACTGTTCTTGCCATTCAGAAGACCTCAGTTATATGGTCTTTTGTTATAAAAAATTTTTAAATAGCAAGCATTGAACCAGATCAGAAGTGGCCAGTCTATGACCTATGGGCTAAATCCAGCCTAGTACACTTGCTCACGTAGTGTCTATGGCTGCTTTCCTTGCTACATGGCTGCAGAGTCGAGTAGCTGCAGAAAATATTTACTATCTCACTCCTTACAAAAAATAATTGCCAACTAGAATAATTGCACCAGCTAATGGCATGGTTATTATGTGGATTGAAGTCTTCACCACAGGAATATTCTCTGGTTTCTATATCATTACCGTCTGCGACTCTTTGGACTGCATTCAAGACTTTCCAGGATCGGTTCCCCTGTCTTATTACCCTAGCACTTATTATCCAGTCCTATCCAGGACTGCATTCCCCAAACACACTGTGCATGTTCACACTTGAATATTGATTGCGAGGCATCAGGGATACAAAGTCTTTTAAGATGTGGTTCCTGCCTATAAAGCACTTGCTATCTAGCAGGAGCTCATTACCTAGAAAGCACAGTGCCTGCAACCAGGCAGGTGTCATCCACATGTGCACCTTACAGGTGGTTGAAATGACTTGAGCTGGATTAAAACACATAGAAGAGAAAACTGTGGCAATAAGGGTATACTGTGCTCCCTTCATCACCTGCAAATCAAACCAAAAGGTCTTTATTTGTACTAAATACTTACAGGAGAAATTTCCTGATGCATTCTTGAAAAGTTTACTCAGCAGCATTTTCTAAGTTCAAGTCACCCAGCATAATTAATCAACATTAATATAAGGTCTACCAGAAAGTTCTGTCTGTTTCTATCACAACAAGTTTCGACACGTAAGCACATGTTTATTTGGCGCATGTGTGCCTCTCTATTTTTATCACTTAATGTATACATACTGACATAACAAATTAACTAAAACAAAGTTGATTTACGTTAGTCTTATGTGTGAAGCGATAGTGTACCCATGGCTACTGATAAAGTTCTTTTACGCCACTGTAATTTTTACAAATTTCAACAAGGAAGAAATGCTACAGAAGCATGTCTGTCGCATCCACCATATTCCCCGGACTTAGCACCCTCTGACTATCACTTGTTTTTGTCCTTACAAAATTTTTTGAAGGGCAAAAAATTCAAAAATGAAGAAGATATCAAACAAGCACTGGTTCAATTTTTTGCATCAAAAGATAAAACATTTTTCAAAAATCGGATATACAAATTGCCCTCATGCTGGCAAGAAATCATTAATAATAATGGCAATTATATTACTTAATAAAGTTTATTGATGGTAAGAAAAATTTGTATTTTGTTTTATTCCAAAAACAAACAGAACTTTCTGGTAGACCTTATAGAAGCATTTTAGTAAGTTATTCTTTCTATGTGGGTCTTAAAATTTTTTCTTTTTCTTTTTTTTAGTGAGAGAGAAAGAGAGAGAGAGGGAGACAGAGATTAAGCAAGAGAGAAATAAGATAGATATTCTGAACATAAGGGACTGCTTTGTTATGGTTATGAATAATTATTTGTGCAATATCATAGATTCCATGATAATATTTCTTGATATAACAACATTATTGGTACTGCATTTTCCTCCTGAGGTGATACTTGGGGGTCCACTTATGAAATTGTGTTTAAATGAAGACTAATTAATTATAAAAGGACCTCTTGGCAAAGATGGCTCAAATTAAATAATAATTATCAAATATCCTCTTCACTTTACACTATGTAGACTTAGCCTCTAAGTTTTACCAAGCTCTTAACAAGTCAATCCTGGTGGGCAATTACTCAATAATCTCTTCCTTTAATAGTATAAACCCTTCAGGTTTTTCATAGCTTCTTAAAAAAAAATTTTTTTTTTAAAGAGGAAGGAGGAGGAGGAAGAAAAGAGAATTTTACTCTTGATTTTTATCTAGGTATGTATTACTTCAATACTAAAGCAATTCATTTAAAACACTTATAAACTCACTGTATGAAGAAAACAATGGCGTTGCTTTCAGATAGCCAACAGGTACCATTACTATAAGTTTGGTTTCAATCTGGAATCCTAGATCTTTGTGGCATTGAGACCTGAATTTTCTTCCCCACTGTGACTATTATACAATGTTAAAATATATATATATTTCTGTTAAGCATTAGGTAAAAAGGAGGAAATGTACACATTGTTTTGGCTCTGTTCTAGAAGCAAAGTCCTTGGTCTTGGGACAAGTGTCAGGATCATTCCACAAGTCATTACCAAGTCTAACTGACATGGGTGCAAGGTAGTTTGTTTGCCATCATGACAAATTTATGTGGTTATCTGCTTCATTTGTATAAGTGGGAGGGCACACAAAATTTGGGTCGTTATAGCAAGATAATTTCCTAAACCCTTAGGAAAAAAATAGAACCATGAAATTATACTTAACTTGAAACTTAAATAAAAGTTTGTGACCAAAGGATGGGTGTGTTGGGGTTGGGGGTCAGCAACAAATATCCAGCTATGCCTGGTTCTATGGACTAAACTGTGCCCCAAAAATTTTATATGGAAAAACTCTAACCCCTAATGTGATGAAGTTTGTAAACGGGCCTTAGGGACATAATTAGATTTAGATGAGGTCCTGTGGGCAGGATCCTCATGATGGAATTAGTGTCCTTATAAAAACAGAAACCATAGAGCTCTCTCTCTGTCATGTGAGGACACATCAAGAAGGCAGCCATCTACAAGCCTGGTAGAGGGCTCTCACCAGAATGTTACCCGGCTGGCAGCCTGGCTTTGGACTTTCAGCCTCCAGAACTGTGAGAAATAAATTTCTATTCAGCCACCCAATCTATAGTGTTTTGTTATGGCAGCTCAAGCTGACTAAGACACCTAGTACGCAGATTTCCGTATTTTTTTAGTAAAGGACGTGTCAGAAGGAGTGACCTATGTCTGATGCCTTGATTAACACATAAACAGACTCTGAGTGGCTCTTTTTCTACTTATCGCCAAGATACAATCTGGCACAACAGTTTTGTTTGATAGACAGCCTTGGCCAATGCCTGTCAACTAGCCAATGTGAAATAACATTATTACTGTATAATGTTGAGTTAGGCTGCATAATGTTTCCACTGTATGACACTCATGATGAAGAGATTTCAGAGTTCTCAAATGTTTACATAATTAGCATTACATATTGGTAAAATTAAGGTACCACCGGTACCATTATTACCATATTTCCTTCTTTCCAAGGTGCTAATACGCATGAGTTTTCACTATTGAGAATGATCAGAGCAAAAGCCTCCATCTCCAAAGGCTCTTTGTGTCCCTGCTGTCCCTTTAGAATGAATCCGAGCCTCCACTTTATCTTGTGGTCTTGCCAAAAATGAAATAAGCAGGGCCAGCTAGAGAAACGAAAGGAGAGAACAAGAGGGAGCCAGCCCGAAAGCCCTGGCCCCCAGTACAGTTTATCTCTCTACTGCTGTTTTGAAAGGATTTTGTAGCCATGGGCTATCTTTAGATAGAAAGATGGTTCAGTGACATCTCTTTGGTAAATAAGTGGCTAATCCTCCTCCCTCTAAACGTCACATTGAAGCAGGCTGTGTTTTCTGATTAATTCGGTTTGAATACCGTTGACTGTCTGTCACGGTAGTCATATGTCACTGGTGGCAGCTCAGAGAGTCTAACCTTCTCAAACATCAGCACACACAATTCATTTTAAAATGTGGTCTAATGGTCACCGAATATCTGCAAGGTAAAGGGAAGGTGGGATGCATTTTCCCTCAACATAGCCTGCAACCAAATTTATGAAAGCAAACTCGGTAGGCACATTCGTGTTCTTTACAAGGCACAGCGGGATGTCACTTGGAAATTTCTCCAAAGAATCGCCTTTATCTTTCACCAGAGCCTGACCAAGCCCTTGATGTGCAGACATCTGAGGAGACAGGGCACGTCCTTAGGTTTTCTTTGGTGACTAGTTACAGAAGGAAGAAACACCGTGACTCTTTGTCTTTGAGTGGCCTGGCAGCACAGTGTCAAGCAGATACAGGCAAACTTTTCTGAACGTACCTCCCCATTTTCAGTTCTGGAATGAGAATGGTGTGGTGGGCCCTGAGCTTGAGAGTCAGAAATTGGTTCAAAGCCTAACTCTTGTTATGAATCACCTTCCTAATGCAAAGAAAGCTACTGAAGTTTTCTGATCCGCAGTTCTTTTTCCACAAAATGGTGATAAAAATCACCTCATTATGTTGCTGGGGTGAGCAAAGGAAACCCGGAAGGGGGACC
Source organism: Saccopteryx leptura (assembly GCF_036850995.1). Lineage (NCBI taxonomy): Eukaryota > Metazoa > Chordata > Mammalia > Chiroptera > Emballonuridae > Saccopteryx > Saccopteryx leptura. Next base: position 259,023,110 of record NC_089505.1, read on the forward strand.
TCCAGCTCTTGTCACCTGTTCGTTGTACACACATTGGAAAGCATTGCTACGAAGCCATGTGCACTGGCTTCATGCACGGCCCTGTGCAAAAGTGACAAGGCTTTGACTTTATCTTGCCCCAGGCTTTGGCCTCCACCTCCAACAATAAATACGCATTTCTCTGTTTGCAACTTCATAAACAGGGACATGTGTTCCTGTTACTGATGCATGCTCTAGGCTATCTCTGTGATCAATTACTTTATATCATTTTCAAATTGCCACATGTTTACATTTTCCCAACTAGCTGTCCCCTGAATGAGAAGGGCCTCCTGACTGTGGCATGGTCAGAGGGGTTCCCTTCAACTTATCACATCTAGAAGTGCCACAGACAGAAATGGTTCCGGGCTATTTGCTAGGAAAACTAGCATAAGCTGCTTATCAGAAAATATTACATTTTCTCTGAAAGGTGAGCTGTTTTGTCAGTTGCTTGGGCTGTGTGAAATTCCTTTTTTTTTTTTTTTTTTTTTGTCATGATAGGTCACTGCGCAGAAGCTAACAGTAGACTGCCATCTCCCTGGTAGGCACCAGGGCTCTGGGCAAAATCCCGAAAAGCTACCTCTGCTTTCAGGACAAGTATGCTATGGTTGGAATTCAAACCCTCTATAAATATGAGTGGTCTTAGTGTGGTTAAAACTGTGCAGCGTTTAAAAATGTATATCAGTCTACTTATTTTGTGGAGCCAGACCTTATACAAATAGTTTGGTAGAAAATCTTACATGTTCCTTCTCTGTTTGAAATACCTCCACTTAAAATTCAAGATCCAAAGTTTCAGTCCCTAAAGGACGACTATAAGCAGCCAAAAACTCGAGTTTCATATCCTGTTCTATTAGTTACAGGTAGCACTGGGCACATCGTTCCAAATCCTGAAACTCAGTTTCCACATCTATAAAAGTCAATAGAGGGCTCAGTTATCTCGTGGGTTAATTATGAAACCCGTGTGAGGACCCTGAAGTCAAAATTTTTGTTCACTGCACAGCCCAGGACAAATGTAAGACATGGAAATCACTATGATTACACCCGGACGCACTATCAAGTTCACGCAATCACGGTGCGAGAGGCTAATCACTGCAGCTCTCAGCTTTTGGTTTTATGCTCAGTGCCTTGGTCCCCACCCATCACTGTACTGTTTTTATGCTGGGTGGGTAATGACAGAGGAAGATTGAATTCCACCTGGTTTTTAGTTTGGTTTATACAAGTTTGCATTTTGACTAGAGACCTGGGAGATTGTACAATTGAGCCTATTAAGTATTGCAATATTAATAATAACAACACCAATAATTACTACAAGTAATACTAACTGAACACTCAAACGGGTTAAGTGGCTTTCTCTAAGACATGACAGATAGTAAAAGATCAAGATTAGTTTACTTTGTCTGGGTTCAAACATCATAACACAGAGGCATGAGACCTCTGTACTCTGCCTGATAAATCTGAGGAAGGTGGTGGCCAAGCTCAAGTAACCTCAAGTTCCATTTACATGCTAGTTGTTGTAAAGACAGAGCACCCAGTACCACATTTGGAACCAAAGTGTGAAAAATAAATAAAGGAATACTTTGGATCACATTTGCCTTCTTTTTCTTTTCATTCGAAGACTCAGATTCTCTTTTCCTTCTCTCTCTCACTCTCTCTCGCTATGTGTGCATTTCTGTTTTCTTCTTTCCCTCCTTCTTCTCTTCCCTGCTTCTTTCCCTTTCTTTTCCCCTCTTCCTATCTGCACCTCTACCTCTCGTTCTCTCTCCTTCTCTCTAGGAGAAAGGTTGGTCCAGGAATAAGAACGGGACCTAAGGGATCAGAGCCGTATGTCAACACCAGCTCCCCTGCCTCCTCGCTCTGGGTTCAGGCATTGACTTGACTGCTCAGATCTCAGAGTCCTTCTCTCTGAAACAAGCCCCCACTCCCTCACTTCATGGAGGGCAATGGAGCAGGCCGCAGGAGAGAGCATGAACCAGGCACCTAGCATGATGCTTGGTTTAGGAGGTGGAAATTCCTTCTCTAAGCTATACAGAATGTTGAAACAACTGGTACTAAAGTGGCCAACTCAGATCACTCAGATTTTATCACCTTCTAAATATAAATGTACTTGTCAAACTGATGCATTTTCACTGAATTGAATGACTGTTTTCACATCTTGCAGAGAGAGGCAGCACTTTTCTGGATTACATGTCATTGGGCTGCCAGCCAATGGACGCACCCTGCATGGCCTCTGAGTTCTTTTCCACGGTTGCCCAGTGGTCATGCTCAAGGCCCCCCATGTGCACTCAATGACCAGTGTATTCCAGCTCGTCCCTTCTCCATCTCTCTTTGTATTCCTTGATCATACTGACATCTGCTTTGCAGCCAGACACAAGTGCTGTATTCTTGTAGCAAGGAGTCTAGAATGGCACCGGGGATGAATTTGGTTTGCTTTATTTCCAGTAACTGGTTTTAGGCAAATTCGCATCCAACCTCATGCCCTTTTCTGAGCTTGTTACCAGTCACCTCTATTATCAGCCTTCAGTGCCCAGTAATAGGCAGGAATTAAATTCAACAGTGCTAAAAACTCTCCTACAAAAATAACCCCCATGCGAGGGACAGGGAACAGCCCCTGAGACTCTCAGTGCCCCCCCATGGACATTCTTTGAATTCACTCCACTGTTACCCGCTCTTTTAAAATCTGGAAAATATTTCCTGACTCTGCAGAACCACAAGCCAGGTGCCCACAAGCCGCCTGTGTCTCATAGGTATTCCTGTTCTGAGAACATTAGCACCAGAACCATACTGACTGCATGGGAGAGCAAAGTGAGGGAAAAACTTGCTAGAATCTTTTATTCATTCATTTATTTGGAAAAATGGCAAATGAATTGTGTATTATTATTTTTTAACAACCACCCATGAGTCAAGCCATCAGAAGGCCGAGGTATAGCCCTCTGAGCTGCACCGCTTCTGGTTCACTCTGAATAAATAAATATGATCTAAAGCACTTGGATCTTACATATTCCAAAATTGTCTGCCTCTTGGATTTTCCATTATTCTTATTATTTTGAAATGTACACATATTTCTGTTTCAAGTAATGATAATAATACACATTTTTGAGTTGAAGAAAGGCTCTCTAATCTCTATCTTTTGTGGTGCATTCATCTGTAAATGTCCTTTCAAAACTGTAAAACAGTATGTATGTCACATAAGGTATTTACCGTGTGTGGTATATTTTTATTTTACACATAACCACGATAGCAATAAAAGGATTCTCACTCACACGCTAGCCATAGCAGTACTATTTTACCAAACCCACGGTTCAGCCAGGTTGTCTGCTGCCTTGTGAATTTGCAGGCTGGACCTGGTGAACCCTTTCCAACCTGACAATCGTCACAACCCATCCACCCGAGTTACCATATGTGGCTCCTGCTAAGAATATCAGCATACAATCGTACATTTTTACAATGGGTCTATAAAACAACCATTATAATAAATGTCTGCTTAATTAATACATTAGGACATAAAGCAATTTATTATGCTCTTATTTGCTATCATTCTCCCTGCTCAAATTTAATAATGCAAAAAGGTTTCTCAGATGCCAATCCCTGGAAATAATAAAAATACATTCATCATGGTTATTGAATGCAGACATGCCTGGCAGTACTGCTGGCAAAGAGGAGGCAGTCAGATGTGGAGAGAGAAACTGGGGGCTGTTTGCACAAGCTTGGCTAGATCAGGGCTTTCTGATAGAGGAAGGAGCCTAGTGTGATGCTTGGCATGACAGCCGGGAAGGTGCCCGGAATAACTATTATTACAATATGCAACAAAAGGGGGAGGGAGAAAGGGAGTTGGGGTGAAAAGCTTTCAAGTCAGTTAAATTCATGAGGGCTATGGAGGCTCAAATTGAAATTATCTCACTCTGTGCTGATAAATAAAGTAGCTCTGGTACCTAAATCATGACACTAACTATACGTTTCGATTTTTTTAAGTAGTGATTAGGTGGATACTCTGGGGAACCTACCAGCCTTCGCAGAGATAACAGACTCAACTTAATATCAACTTAAAAAGAGACTTGAATTCTAACCAATCTCATGTAATGAATTGAAATTCTATAGCTTTCGGGGGGGGGGGGGAGATAAAAAAGCGACACGGCTCCATTCTCTAACTTGCTGTCAGGAAATATAATTTGTGCTCTCAGTGATTCACCTAGCTCATATGCAGCATGCAAATTTATTTCCCTAATAATCAGACCTGGAGATTGCCCAAGAGGATTAATAGCATCATTCCTTATGACCGCCAGGATATTATGCACCTCTGACATGGAAAAATTGTGTTAGTTCTACAGAGAAAACGCAAGGATATTTGTCCTGCTAGACAATATAATAGGCTGGTGCATCATCAGATTACAATGTCATTTCAAAAACCTTGAATACAAATAATGTACAGTGGGGGAAATGTTGGAACAACCTCCCTTATTTCAGTAGCCTTGAATTCACATGTAGTTTTGCGTGTGCCATGCGATGTATGCATATTTTTTTATTAGAGCTTTCCAACGTTGCCTGCGAAAAGGCAATGGTATTATATATTCCATGCAACCTCGTCATTGTTTCTTGGAAAACGGATGAAAAAGACACGAGGCAAGGATTCTTTCTATGGTTTTGGTTTATTTTTATCACACCCATATACAGCTGAAGATAAAATTCAGGAACAAAACTTTCACAGGTAGACACTGATCGTATGGGTGGCATACTCCTGGGTAGCTATACAGATATAAGGATCGGAGATTTTAGTTCCCACTCCTATCTGCATCCAAACATGGAGTCATTCGCACCTTCAGTCACTTAATACTTGACACTCAAGGTAAAATAATATATTTCACAATCGTTGTTTGGGACAACATTTTATTTTCTTTCTTTATCTTTCACAATGAATTGGTCAGAAATTTTCCAGAATGGTAATGTCTCCAGCTGTACTTTAGACCAAAGAATGCTGCCTTGAGACAAGACCAAATTTCATTATTATGCGCATGGGAGCAATAAGATTAGCTCCCACTGCTGCCCCTAAGGTGGAGCAGCAGGATGAACCAATGAGATGATGCTAATGTGCATGTTAATAGTATTCTACTAGAAGAAGTTGGGATAATTAAACATGTACCATCTCTTTAAGACAGAGCTGCACACATTTTCTTCGGATGGGTGTTTACAAGAATTCCAATTTCAGGTCATAGCCATTTCTGAGATTGCTTAAGAAAGAGATGGGAATAACTTATCTTATTCATGTATTCAAGGAACCTTATAAAATGTGCAAAACATAACAGTTTTAAGGGGTAAAACATGCATCTTATCTTGACGGAGCTGCTTTATTATGTGTACTGTTATACTGACCTAATATATGGAGCATTTTTAGCTAATATACCTTGCAGGAAACCAGCCTTTAATGTGATGGATTTTATGGTATCTCATTAGGGTGTGTTTATATAACCTGATACTAAACACATTTTCAGATTCATGTTCCTTATTAAAATTGTGAGCCACATTGATTTTTAGTTGGAATAGTAACACAGTCATTTTTACTGTTAAGAAGTGTAGCTCTGAAGTTATTCCCAGGGCACAGTGGTTCTCCACACAAACTTGGGGACTTCCCCTATAATAGCTTCAATTAACATGGTCTTCATGGAATAGCCCACTGTCCTCTGACTGCTTAGAAGCTCTGGTAGGTTACTTTCCATAACGCAGAATTTTTAATTTCATAGGAAGTTTCTTTTTTTTGAGAAGTAAAAACAAACAAACAAACAAACAAACAAACAAAAACAACCATTGATTCTCCTGTTATTTTCTCATCAATATTTTTGATTGTGTGAGTTAGCCCCAAATAATATTGATAGATTGACCCTGGAGAGATACCTATCTTCACATCTGAGCTTCTGGGGTTTTCTTAACTAACACTCCCAGCCATGGCGGTGTTTGTGAGAAAGTGGGAAATTAAAAAGAAAATAAAAACTTTAACATTGCAAGTTGTGTTCAACAGAGTAATGACTTTCACATGGCGAAGTCTCCACTTTGTAAACTGATCCTGTGAGGTAACTCAGAAGTCAGCCGTAAACAGTGTCCCAGGGTATTTCAATGGAGTCAGGGGAAATAATGACCTAGAGGTACTGTAAATAGTTTAAATTATTGGAAGGTCTTTCTAAGAAACGTAATGTGAGAAGGGAGGGAAATGTTTTTTCTCTATTGTGAAGTGAGTATCCTTTGGAGGCGATTCAAATTCAGAGTGCAAATATTTAGAGAAAAGGACTATCTTTTGAGATTTCCTACTTGTCTGAGCGAAGCTATTTAACACATTCCAACCAAGATGAAATAAAACAACAACAAAAAACATCCTGACAGAAGCACGAATGTGTTTATTTCATTTCTGCATTTCAAGCCTTTAACAAGGAAAGGGGAGAGTAGATTTTCAACAGCAACATATAGGAAACCTATGGAATGAATATCATTACTCATAATAGATTAAACGTTGTTAATCATGTGATTTGATTTGAACCATATTTATAACTTTAACTATAATCCTGGAATTGTAGTTCACAAGCCTCAAGTAATTGCTGTCTATATTTGGGCCAAAGGAATTTTAAGTCAGAACTTGTTCTCAAAGAAAAAGAGTTTCCCTTTATTCTGCCCCTGGCATACTATTCATTATTAAACATTAAAGTTGTGTCAATTACTTTCATATTTGATTATTATCCCAGTTATGCTACCAACTAATCAAGTCTTCCTTACAGACGTGTCCACAGTGACTACGAACTGATGTACAAAATAGACTTACTTGCGCTTATTATTTCTGAGTCAACCATAACTATTGGTTATTTTAATTCACCCCACTCACTAGCCATCAGCATCATCTCCAAATAAGATAACAGACTGACTAGCTCTTTTATTTCATTCAATGCGACATTCACTTTCACAGTTAGTCTTTGGCTACATATAAGAACCAGATTCATGTATTTATTTTAAATGAGGGTGGACTGAGATACCCTGAGAACAACTCTGTTGTTAGTATTAACAGCTTCACAGTTATTCGGCTTGAGGTGCAATTATTTTACCATTATTACATGCAAAGCTTTTAACGAAACAGTCGTTCCCTCCATTTAAGCAGAGAGTTTTATAATTTATTACACCTCTTTGGTCATCAGCACACTATACACACAGTTGGCCACCGGTGACCAATTACATTAAGGTTAAACAACATAACTTTAAATTAGAAATAAGCTAATGTATCTTCATCAAGGGCCTGCTGTGTTTTCACTGCTGTTTATGAGATGATACTAAATGTGGATATAGAGCACGCTCACTGGGACCAATTCCTTTCGGCCTGAAAATGGGAAAGTCTCGAGTATACCCAGGTCCAGAGCTAATTAATGGGATAACATCTGCTTTAAGCATTCAGCTAGAGTAATTTCTATCAACTTTCCTGCGAAGGTACAGGGGAAACTGTCAGAGAACTAAGTATCTATCATAAGCTGTATAATCTGTGACAGGACTGCAAAAGACACTTTTCAGTCTTGGTTTTATATTTATTCGGGGTGTTTCTATTATCAACACGGAGTTTCCTCCCATTCTTCCTTTCTCTAGTGCATGAGTAATTGCAGGAGGTGCATAAGCAAATCACATAGGCCAGTGTATTCCTGTTTTCACAAATTCAATATAGGAGAGATTAAAGATGAGAATAAAACAGCCATGTTCCTTCTGAAACAATGTTTTCGCCACAAAGACATTTATGTTGTTTTATTGTATTACTTAAAAACGCAGCAGGATTTGCTAAGGAGAAATATCAGTACTGTAAAGCAAGCTTCAGAAGTGGGATAAGCCCACTTATTTCGAGTTATTTCATGTTATCAGTTCTTGTACAACATGATTCCAGCTTTAGTAAAGACTAAATAAAGGCACTTGTCCTGTGTGGTCATTTACATAACTCCAACCCAAATGAAGAAGAGAAGTCATTCTCTGACCACTTAAAATAAGTGATTTGTGGGCCCTGGCTGGTTGGCTCAGTGGTAGAGCATTGGCCCAGCATACAGAAGTCCCAAGTTTGATTCCCAGTCGGGGTATACAGGAGAAGTGACCATCTGCTTCTTCACTCCTTTCCCTTCTCTCTCCCTCTCTCTCTTCCCCTCCTGCAGCCATGGCTCGAATGCTTCAAACAAGGTTGCCCCAGGCACTAAGGATGGCTACAAGGCCTCGCCTCAGGTACTAAAAACAGCTCAGTTGCCGAGCAACCAAGCAGTGGCCCTAGATGAGCAGAGTATCACCCCAGTAGGAGGCTTGCAGGGTGGTTCCCAGTTGGGGCTCATGCAGGAGTCTGTCTCTGCCTCCCTTCTTCTCACTTAATAAAAAAATAAAAAATAAAAAACAAGATATGTATGTGGATACAGCAACAGCTGCCTTTCCTTTAGCAGAAGTTTCCCACAAATCCTAATTCTTTCTTAATGTACTTATTTTTGTTTGCTTTGCGAGGAAGTGAAAGTAAGAGCTCATTTTAATTAAACATTCAGGAGGACATAGTGCCATGGGTATGCTCTTTTGGAGTAAGCCCCTAAATTAGCATGCTTTCTATACTGTCATACAGTCAAGTAAACAGCACCAAGCTTTATGATCCCCCTAGTCAATAGAAACAGAGGAAAAATACATTGTTTTTAAGTGGTTGAACTGAATTATGCTGATGTCATTTTTTAGTAATCAGAGACCCAATAAATGGCATACATAAAATATGGTCCTGAGAAAGAAATTAGAATAATGACCATTCACCTTTACCTAAAAGCTGATGGGGTCAAAGGCCAAATATCAGCTCACAATGAGTATGAGAAAATTCATGGTCTAAAAACCCACAGCCTCCTAAAGAGGGTGTCATTTAGGGTTATTTATGGAAATGAAAATGAGAGGAGAATCAGGACCTTTTTTAAAAAAAACCTTAACACACCATAGAGGGGGGAAAAGTCAGCATTTTTAAAGATGTTTAATAATCCTAGGAAATTTTTAATATTGCTGAATTAAACTTGTAGTTGTCCCCAATTCATATGTTTATGCAATAATCCTATAGTAAACTAATAAGTTGCATTGGTTAATTGCCAAGCTACTTTGCATACAGTTAAGTTGTGCGTATAAAAGTATGCATGATGAAACATGTAGTATTTTATAACCCAAGGCAACTAACATGCTCATGCCTAATGCATGCACACACACTGTAACCCAGGACAAATTGCCTGTGTTAGTTACTACCACAGGCTGGCAGGCCAGAAAATACATTTGGTACCTAATATGCATAAGCGCAGAAATATGGTCAGGCTCATTACTGTAATAAAGCTGTGATTTGCCAGCAGGATCAGTAGAAACACCCTTGAAGCATTCTGTCCCTTCCACTAGCTCATATGCCATAAAGCAATAAGGTTGTAACAAAGGTGAATCCTCAATTCAGTTGGGCTACCTTGTCTGGGTTATTTGAACCCTTATTTGCCTTAAGGGGCCCATTTTCTTGTCCTAATGTGTACACAGTGATAATGTAGCCATTTATGCAATAAAGAAGGTCTGCAAAAACAGTAGTCTGCTCTGCAATAACATAGGGTGGCAAGAGTTTAAAGAACAGGCAACTGTTGGTCCAATTACATAATTCTGCAGCGGCATCTTCAAATCATAGAGGTGGTTTTTGAATGCACTTCAGAGTAAGTAGAGTACTGGATAAGTAAAAAAGCCAAATGGATTTCTTTTTAGTGCTTTGATGAAATTAGAATCAGGTTGATGAAAGAAAATGCCTTGGGTCCTCAGCTTGAAGTTTCCATATTACACAAAAGACTCTTGAAAAATTAATATAATTTACATTCACTAGAAGGCAGGTTAAAATGGAAGCAACCTAGTTGGAGAGAATGCACCAAGGAGTCTTCTCCCATGGGAGGGGTATTCAGTAATTACACAGGGAAAGTCGGAGTGAAAAGATGAAGGTAAAGTGGCCGCCAAATGGGCCATGGTGCCCCCAAGCCCTCAAGCATCTTAGAGTCCCATTGTGGCTGAGGCAGTTACTACTTGGGCTTGTGAAGGATGATCACTGAAAATAGAGAGCTAAGAAATTGAAATCCAAGTTTGAAGTCCACTGGAGGACACTCTGAAGATCGTGTGCTACATATTTTACTCCTATTTTTTTTCTTTTATCTTTTTCTAGCTTTTAATGAAAGCTAGTTTTGCATTTTTACATGCCCATATAAACAGACTAAAAGCTGGTGGTGGAGTATAAGAGAGAAAATAACTAAAGTAAGTATCTAGAAAGCACGTGTCTTTCCAAAGGTTTGGAAGAGATTCTCCTCACCAACTTTAAACAAATAAAAATCAGAAATGTACACACTGTACTTTCAGCATTATTTACCATCATTTTCTATAATGAGTATAAAGAATGCCAAAAAGGCATTGCTACTCTGCACAACCTCAACTAACTACTTCTCAGAGCACTGTATTGAGGAAAATTTGGAAGTCCCACACAGTCTCAACATGCAAGAAGTACAGAATTGCAGTATGTATTCTAGTTGTCTCACACACAGGTGCCCATTCCCAGTCCCAGATGTCACTCAAGCATTCCCATCTTCTCTTCTCTGCCATGGTCTTCTCCGTCCCTCATTCTTCAAGATGTGTCTTCACAGAACAGTTTCAGACATTTCCATCCTAGCGTGCTAAGAACTTGGAGTTACACTATATAAAGATCCATTATATCGCATATAGTATTTATCTCTTATCCATGTTATTAACTATGACAAATTTTCAGTCACACACACACCTCTATAGAAAATAGAATATGTAAAAATAATTTTAGGTTTCTGTTGATTCCCCATGAGAAATAAATATGCCATGGGATAAGTAAAATAGATACCCATAGCTAATAGGAGCACACCCAGGTTGGCCTAATGGAAAAATGGGGCAGATAGCTTTGAGGGGAGTGCAGTTTGCAGGGATTCAGAATATTGGTATCCTGCTGCCATTGTTTCCCACTGGCTTCCTGTGATGTCTCAGATGCCAGCAGAGTCACTACTATGAGTTGACATATCATCTTCAGGATGCCCCAAATTGAAAGTAAACAAGCTACTAGGCAGGGGTCAAACTGGAAATCAATAACCCAACTCCCTATTAGTAAATCAGCTGATCACTTTCAAAGAAAGGGTGGGAGTCTAAGATATTTTATTTTATTATTTTAAAGAGATATGATGCAGATTGAGTAGGAACATTAGCAGTAAAGAACTACACTTGAAAAGGTCTCTCCAGACAGAGCTGACTGTGAAGGTTCCAGGTTTGTGAGAATAAAGAATATCAAATCAAATCAACATTTTTTTACATACCTTCTAGATGCTCTGGGATCTATTGCATAACAAGTAGGCATGGCATGAGCAGATGTTTGAGGGTCACAGATAAAATGTCTTTGTATGGGAGATCTCATAATAAAATGGGGAAAAAAACATTTATCTTTGTTTTTATGCATCATGTATATTCTTTAAAAAACTGTAATATTATACCCTTTATCAGAAGATAGAGAACTACAGCTAACATTTTTTCATTCAAATAGTTTTCAGGGCTTTGTAACATTTCGAAGAATTCAACATTTTCTCCCCACAGGGGCACACTGTGTATCATGCTTTAGCACTGTGAGCCAGCCCAAAGCACAAGGGTTGCTTATTTGCATAGGCTCTGCCCTTGAAGTGCTTATGCTTTCAGGGAAGAGGACAAAATGGAGAGCATGCCTATCAATACTGACTATTGTGAACCTCTCAGGAGAGCAGCACACAAACAGCGTGCCATTGGTCATTGCCTCATCATCTGCTTGGGCTCCCCGTGGTAAGAGGTGAAGCCCATCTCAGTGATGGGCGATCAGGAAGAAGCCTAAGACATCTTTCCTGCAGTCTCTGAGCACTGGTCCTGAGGTAACCTTCAGAATGGAGGCTGCACCTTATCTTGGGAAGAAAGTCTCTTTCAGTCAGAACGCAAACATCGGTTTGGGACCATCATTTGCGGCCACTTTGCTTACTGGTGCACTCTTTTCCAGATTGACCCTTTTAAATGGGAGGTTCCCAGGTGGAACCCTGATCCAGGGAAACAAAACCAGTTATTAATGTTTAGTTTGAAGGCACTTCTGTGCTGGGGATTTTTTTGTCTTCCTTTTTCCCCATGCTCTCCTCTCCTCCCATCACCACTGCAGCCTCCCAAAGGTCTCCCTGGATTTGATCTACTGACCTGGATCTTGGGGCTGCATTTGAAATCTTCTGAAGGGTCCTTAACATGCCAGAGTTAACAGGCCTGCCTGGCCAGCTGCTGTCTCAGAGCTGCTACAAACTCCATGGATTGTTTGGCAATAAAATCAGCTATAAAAGTGTGAAAAATACCAGAGACCCAAATGGGAGAGGAGGAGAGGGGGCGAATGGCTCTTACACCCTTTTAGTGGACATCTGATTCATTTTTTAAATGGAAAACCACTTTTTACAGCTACTGTAGTTCAATTATCTCTAATTTTACACATTTTATGCAAATTATGAACATCTTAATTGCAAATGAGAGGAAAACATTTTTTTAAAGCAGAAAAACAAGGTATAGTTTTATATTTTCTTTTTAATTCCTATTCTTGGTTCAGCACCATTAAAGTTTTAAAACTCTTTTTTACACAGTTGTTTAAAATTATGTGTAATTTAAAGCAGAATCGTATGTTCACAAACACCCATAGCCTTAAACAAGTAGCAAATTTTATTCCCAAACCTCACTCTCCTTCTTGGAAAACAACATATTTTTGATGTTCTCCTACTTAGAGTTTCAAAAGACTACAAGAGGACATACTCAAAGGGATTCACAAAGAAACATGGTGTCTTACAAATCAAGTGCTTTAAAAAAATCCAGCTAAAGAATTTTTGCTTGGGTGCCCAGATGTTTAACCAGTAGTGTGCTGGTAGATGTTTGACAACCAACACTCTTGAGAGTTGACAATCAGCTTACTCTGCTTTGAAATGTTAGCCAATTTCCATGATGTGAACATTCATGCCATGGCCCATTTCAAGCTGCTGGCATGATACCACTGAACATGGTGGTGGGAAGAAATGAGCTCCTTTGGTTCTTGTGAGCAAAGCTCACGCTGGTACGCCACCACTTTCAGCAATTTGGACATACTCTGGAGATTTCAACTGTCTTTACTTTGAACGGGGTCTCTAGAGGTAAAAAGCTAATAGGTAAGTTTTCCACATAGGATAACTGTTTTTCAAGATTTTCTGAACTGATGGGGAACTTAGCATGATGCTTATAAATCTAGGGTCATGAGTTTTAGTCAAGAATCTGGCAAATACCAACCACCTAACCTATGCCAAATCTTTGTTGTGGAGTCTGTTTCCTCCTGTCTAAAATGAGGATGATCGAGTTCACTTTGCTGTGGGCTTACCTTCTAAAACCAAAAGAGCTATAGTAGTCATGGGATCACTTGACAAACTGAAAGGGATATGCAAATAAAAGCTAAATTTTTTCACAGTTTATTTAAAAATTCTTGGTTTAATTCACAAATATGCCTTAATGTCACTATAGGAAACAGTAAGAAGTAGCTCTTTGAGAAATACAAGTCAAAACTACAATGAGATACCACCTCACACCTGTTAGATTAGCTATTATCAACAAGACAGATATAACAAGTGTTGGAGAGGCTGTGGAGAAAAAGGAACCATCATTCACTGCTGATGAGAATGTAAACTGGTATAGCAATTATGGAAGAAAGTATGGTGGCACCTCAAAAATATAAGAATAGAACTACCATATTTCCCAGCAATCCCTCTACTGGGTATCTACCCCCAAAACTTGAAAACATTGATATGTAAAGACCCATGCACCCCCATGTTCATTGCAGCATTATTTACAGTGCCCAAGACATTCATGTGTCCCTTGATAGAGGATTGGATAAAGAAGATGTGGTACACATATACAATGGAATAATACTCAGCCATAAGAAATGATGACATAGTGACATTTATGACAATGTGGATGGACCTTGAGAACATTATACTGAGTGATATAAGTAAATCAGAAAAAGTTAAGAACTCTATGATTTCACATATAGCTGGGATATAAAACTGAGACTCATGGACATAGATAAAAGTGCAGTGGTTACCAGGGGGAGGGGAACATAGAGGAGGGGGGCAGAGGGAATGGTAAGGGTGGAAGGATGCAAAGAGGGACAAATATAAGATGACAAAAAATGATTTGACTTTGAGTGATGGGTATACAATATAAACAATAGTTCAAATGCTATAGAAATGTTTACCTGAAACCTATGTACTCTTATTGTTCAATGTCACCCTGTTAAAACCTAATTTCCTAAATAAAAATTTTTTTAAAAAGAAGGACATGACAGAATTAATATAATTATTTCTCAATAGATTGTGATTACTCTTTGTATGAGGAAATTCCATCCTGGCCATTTGTGGGAAACTTAAATATTATTTTGAGACCCAAATATTGAGAAAAAAATCAGTCAAGAAATTAGGAAAAGAGAAAAAGGTATTATCCCTCTCTTTTGAGAATTAAAGCTTAATTTGAATCTATGCTAGATTTCTCCATTGAAAAGGACAAAGGGAGCTCTGAGAATGTACAATGAACGCTTCCTGGGAGCAGTGGAGTGCCCACAGAAGGCTCCAGGAATGGTGGCTAGGTAAGCCCCAAGCCCTCTTCACCTCCTCCCCCAACTACAAACAGTATTACACTGGAACCTTCCTCAGTGACTCACACAAACAGTTTGAGGCCAAGACACTTTCCATTCCTGGTCCTCCCTTTCTTTACCAACCATATTTTATTCTAGCACATCAAGCAGAGGAAACACAATCATTCGCCTCCAACAAAAATCCAGACTCCTCTGAAAACAGAAGCAAACGCGAAAAGGAAGGAAGACCCTGTAGAGCACTACTCATTAGGCCCTCTGCCTGACAATACTTAGGCTTGCTCCGACTAATCTTGGACTCTGAGCAGCTGGTCCAACACATATTTTCAGAGAGGAAAATTAAGAGTATATATTAATCCCCAACTTTTACATCTCCTCTTTTCTCCTTTCCCTTTGTGACTTCATGCTGGTTTGCAATTTGTGCTTTCACCACTGTAGTTAATTCTAAGACACAGTCGATCAACTCATAGCCTCCTTAGTAATGGAAGTGCCTCTAAATAAAATTGTGTGCCTCTAAATAAAAAAAACAAAGCTCAACACTTCGGTGGAGAGATTCCCTACCAGTCCTTTCTTTTTTTTTTTTTTTTTTTTCTTTTTTACAGAGACAGAGAGTCAGAGAGAGAGATAGAAAGGGACGACAGGAACAGAGAGATGAGAAGCATCAATCATTAGTTTTTTGTTGGTCATTGCGACACCTTAGTTGTTCATTGATTGCTTTGTCATATGTGCCTTGACCGCGGGCCTTCAGCAGACCAAGTAACCCCTTGCTCGAGCCAGCGACCTTGGGTTGAAGCTGGTGAACTTTTGCTCAAAGCAGATGAACTCACACTCAATCTGGCGACCTCGGGGTCTCGAACCTGGGTCATCTGCATCCCAGTCTGATGCTCTATCAACTGCACCACCACCTAGTCAGGCAGGTTTTTTGTTGTTGTTGTTGTTTTTAGCCCTTTTATTTTGTATTTTAGCCAGTTGCCCTTTATTGAAATTACATTTAGAATACAATTAATGAAATAAGGTTTTCTTCTGACTTGTCTAAATAGCTATGCCAGGTGACTTGGAAACTCTATATATTTATAAGAAAGTACTACAACTTAAAAGGTCTGAGACCTTTTCACATAACTTCACAACAGCCAAAATATGCCACCTGGAACATGTGACTAGAGACGTGACAGTCTAAAATATACACGTTGCTCATAATGCATGTCAACAATTTTACTATCTGGTACAAATGGAAACTTGCTGAATTTATTCTCTAAAATGCTTTTTATGCTTTTCTTGGTTCTGGCTTAGTGGTAATGTATTTAAATGTCTGGGAGAAATATTCAAAAGAATGAAACACATAACTTCAGTTGAGATGCCTACATTTCAAACCAAATACTGGCAGATCAGTGAGTATCTAGGTTAATACTATCTTTATTTGATTAGGATCATCCACTGAGACACTGACTCATTCCTTCTGATCCTGCCTTTTAACTGATCAATATTTTTAGGGTTATGGTTTTCAGAAGGCAGGTGATAATTTTTGGAGACAACATCTCAAGGTGCTGCTGACATTGAGATGCATATTTAATATGTTCTTGGAGTGGCAGAACACAGCAGTGTGGAATCTCCACCCAGAAATACATGCACACACGCACATCCACACCCACAGTGCCACTAACCTTCACATTCGTTTGGTTCTTGAAGCTCCGAAACAGATTTAGCACACCAGCTCTTATTAATGTCCATGGAAATTTGAAAATTGAATGGGTGGGCACGAATACTTCTCCCTCGGATGGTCTTGTCATATCAGCTTCGAGGAACCCCTGAAAGGGAAGGGAAGAAGCAGCTCTCTATCCGAAGACCAAGAGTGGGGTCAGGGAAAGGAGCCAGGACAGCCACAGCAGGGAGCTGGTAGGTCACTGAAATTAGCACATGTCACTACCCACAAAGATCAGGGAATTACATGAGCACAAGGGAAGGTAGGGGAAAACAGAGGGCAAAAAAATCAGACTTGGATTTTTTTAGAATGTCATTAAAATATATCTATTTTAATTTCACATGACTAATATTATTTGCCTGCTTTGTATTAATTTTGCCTTGGCTCAAATTAGTTGTCAGACTTCTGTTTATAGCCTAATTACCTTTTTCCTAAAAAAAAAAACCAGAGGTAAAAGAAATAACAATAAATTTGTAATGCAAAGCTGCAAGTTTGCAGTATTTGTACAGATTAGGGATGGTTCTAGAAACAGCGTTTGAAAATAATTTAAACAAATTTGGAAAAGCCTTGTATCTCTCAGAAAGATTTTGCTAATATTCTCCTCATGTTTCATGCCATGGTTACGACTCGTGGCCACAAACCCTTGACAGTGAATAGTGCTCAGGTAGCTATAGTTTACTGCCATCTATCTGACTCTTTTATCAAGATAGCTAGAAAATCAAATATTCACACTCAAGACCATGGGTTAGCAATGTTTTCTGTTAAGTCCAGATTTCAAATATTTTTGTCTTTATGGACCATGAGTTTCTATCACAACTGCTCAGCTTTGCTAATGTAGTGCAAAATAGCCATAGACAGTATGCAAACAAGTGAGTGTAAGAGTGTTCCAATAAAATTTTATGATCAAACACAGGCAGTAGGTCTGCTTTGGCTCATAGACCACAGTTGGCCACCCCCTGCTTAGGACAATTCAACCAATTAAATGTGCAAGAAAACTAACTTATATACCGCTCAGCATATAGTAAGTGTTCAATAAATATGTTTTGAATAACAATGCATATTAATTTTATTTTAAAAACTACTCAATAGCAGAAATGTAGAGCTACCGCTGAGCCAGAATCCATAGATTTAAAAAAAAAATCACTATCTTAGTGACTTCTTATGATCAACAAAAATAAGTAATGGATAAAATAAAGGGGACACAGAGGAACAGAAACTGAATGCACCTTGTTTCTGGAAGCTTAGTGAAAGGCAACTGCTCTGCACAATTAGCCTCAGAGAATGCCACTATATTATGATACTGTGTCATAACTGAAGTTTACCATGATACCTTGGTATTAAGGAAACATTGCAGAAAGTGTTGGCTAGGTCTGGGTGGTATGAAATGTACTTTTTAAAAGATTTGCACCAAAATAAGCAGCTTTTAAAAAAAATCATCTCCCTTGAAAAGATGGGCTTCAATTTTCTCGTACATAACCACCAGATTCGGGAAGAGAAGTTATCGGTCTCAGCCTTGGTGTTGAGTGTCCCCTTATGGGGTGGTTTCTTCATCTATGTTATAAGGATTAAACCAGATGACCCATGGTACTCAAACCCTGATTCTACTACTTGCTTTTTCTAGAATCTCTGGCTTACTCCATTATGCTTTCTTTCTAAGGGTGGAATGTTGAGCTGCCTCTGTTTTCTCCTTTACTAAGCAAGTTTCCATTCCACTCCCTCCAGCCCAGCCCAACCCCCTCACAGGAAAGTCTTATCATAAATGTGGAGGCAGCTCATCTCCCACAGGTAGCCAGGGATAAGGCACATCAGCAGGACAGCAGCCAGAGGCCCCCCTCCAAAGTCATCCTGGGCATCTCCAGCATTTCAGCTGGAGCGGTTTTCCTACTCAGTGCCTGGACCATTGCCAAGAAGATCTGTCCAGCTGTAAGCCTGATTTTATATAGTTATTTTCACTTATTTTATATTTCACAAGATGTAAATGAATCCGTTTAACTAGGAAATCATGTCCCTTGAAAGTGATTATAACCCAATTTGACATGCAGTATTTGTACACTTATTCTAGTGTTATGATGCATTCACTGTGTTTACATAAATAGAGATTTCTGTATAATTACTACAAAATAATGTAAAGAGTTAATCACACAAAATCCCCTAAAATCTCATTTGGGTAAATTTTTTTTTTTTTAATTTGAAAGTAAAATTTTCTTTGGAAATAAAGAGGACCCATTTCGAAAATGTTCTATAAATCTTCTTTGAGAGCCTTACCAAAAAAATCTATTTTCTTCATACATTGTTCTTTGCTAATTAATTGATACAGGCAGATAATTTACTGTGTACCTAATGTGTGCCAGATACCAGCGAAGATAAAATAGACATGCGTGTTGTCCTTGGGAGCATTACATCTAAACAAGTGCTACATGGAAACACTTCATGGAGAAAGGTAAAGCTCTGCCTTGATCGTGTCTGCTTATCTTTAATTATCACTATGTTTTTCTTCATGAAAATTACAGTGGAAGAAATATACAAGAGTGATTTGCATAGAAAGGAACATCAAGAGGAAAGGGAGAGGCACAATTAGCATGAAATTCTAGAAGAAATGCAAGTATTTTGAAGTTTTCCTCTTTTTTACATCTTACTGGCACAGAAAGGAATTTCCCCCAAATTAAAATATTTCACACAAAGAAAGACTCAATAGGTCTATACTTACATATCAATTTTTTCAAAACCTAGTTGTCTATCTTCCAGAGGTTAACTAAATGCTTCCCTTTAGCATTTACTTGCTCTCATTCATTCCATTTGTGCCATATGTTAAGCTCTGTTTTAGGATTTCTGAGGGTTTACAATTAGGTGAAGGCCTGCTAAAGCATGTCAAGCTGTATATATAGTGAAAGAAGTCTGGGAAATCATCAATAATGGCATCTGTTTTAGAAAGGTGAGGATATGTGTATGTGGAAGTCCTGGGTTCAATTCCAGGTCAGGGAACACAAGAATAGCAATCATCTGCTTCTTCCCCTCCCCCTCTCTCTCATCTGCTCCCATAGCCACGGCTCTATTCATTAGAGCAAGTTGGCCCTAGGAACTAAGGATGGTTCCATGGCCTCGCCTCAGGTGCTAAAATTGTTTGGTTGCCAAGCAATGGAGCAATGGCCCCAGATAGGCAGAGCGTCTCCTTGTAGTGGGCATGACAGGTGGATCCCAGTCAGGATGCATGTGAGAGTCTGTCTCTTTGCCTCCCCACCTCTCAATTAATAATAATTAAAAAAAAAAGAAAAGAAAGGTGAGGATGTCCCTGTATGTGGACATGTCACAAACACCATCTTCTCTCATCACTTTCACTGGACACAGCATACTAACAAGTTGTGGATAGGAGTTGTATGGAGCTCATCATTAAAAAACAAACAACAACAAAAAATTACCTGAAGCAGGAATGAAAAAGTATTCTCCATTCTCCTAGAAGTGTTATTCTCCATCATCATGTTTCAATCCTCCTCTTAAATCCTTGGGCTCTTCTCTTTATTATGTTTCTAGAAGACAAATGACTTTTAGACATAGTTATAAAGTAACATCTTCAGTGAAATAGAACCACTATTTTTTTTCCTAGGATGAGTTTTATATAATTTCTATCCAAAAATTGTTAGAATAAGAGATAGAGATTCAGGAATAGAATAGATTAGAGGATTTGCCTGTGGTACCCTTAAAAAATCCAAGTCATTATTTTAAAACTACGGTCCCAATACATCAATGAAATGTTATTCAAATAAATGTACACTGACTAACGTACCTAGTCTGCCCAGTGGTTCATGAGTCCATATAGTTTACTTCTAAAAAAAAGGAATAAAAGTACGTGCCATTTGGCAATGAAGTCTTACAGAACTAAAAAAAAATATTGGTTATTATAATGAGCGTGGTATTATACCACTATTTGTTCAACTATTTATTTCTAAATTATTTCTATATAATCTAATTATTCTTTAACCATCCTTTAGGGAAGACTTAAAACATAACACCCTGGGAGTGAGCTCATTAACCAGCTTGCTATAGAGGTTTTCCATGCAGGTCCAAGTTCCACATTGTTCTCCCCCTACAGATAGAGTATGGGGTCATCATAGTGAAGGATCAAAATCATGGGCTTTGGATTCTAGTTCTGCTATTAATACCATGTTCCTAGAAGCAAGCTATTCAACCATTCTGTGCTTTAGTTTTATGTTTTTTAAAATGGGAATAATAATTCTCATATTTGTGCGGAGATAAATAAGTTATATGAAGGGGGCACTTTCAGAATTACCTGGCATGTAATAAGGACACAGTATTTGCTAGTTGTAGTAGAAGCAGCAGTGACCACCCTGACCTCAGATGGCATTATATACACTCACTCTACATTTTTCCTGTTCAGTCATTCAGCCTATCCTCCTAATTCAAATCCCTTGGGAAACATTAACAATGTCAACAGGAGCCTAAGGTAAGGACAAATTATCCAATTAAGTGAATGTATTCTCCCTGGCCCCCAAATCCCCACTACGTTTTTATCTTCTATTATCACGGCTAATTGTGAAAAGACTGTTTTTGTGACCACTTACTTGTTTATTTTCCTGTTTGATGTTCCCAGTGGATTCACTAGACACCAATAATGACACTGTCAACAACATATGACACTGCCTGATAAAAAGGTCCTTTTTATTATCCACCTCTCATCTTTGGCCTACTTTTCTTTCTAACTGACCTTACTCAACTAACTCATATTACAGAAGAAGGCTAGAATGAAGTACAGAATCTCCAAGCCTCTCCTCTGTCCTCTTCCACTGATCAGTGTTTATGAAACTGCTAAGGTCAGTTTATTTCTCACATGTTCTTTGTTTGCGATAATCATCTTAGGGAAAGAAATGGTTTCTTCTGAAGCATCAGTACCATTTCATAATGTCACATTCAAGCTGACTTGATACCATCTCAGAGGAATGACAGGAAGTTTCTAAGGATCATCTTCTGAGTCGGGGGAGTCCACAGAGCACCACATGCCCCAATTTTGAGGCAACTGCCCCAGTTTTAACATGCTACCTCCCCTGTGTTCCTGAGAGCAGATCTGACGTTCTCTTCGTCCAGCTCCCCGTTGACTGCCTAAGCTGTGACAATGCTGCTTGAAGTGGCAAGGGACTGGGGTAGAATTGGAGTTATCCAAATCACAAACATGCCAGATGGGACTCACAAGCCAATAATTGATGCTCTATGAGGCCTCCCGGAGGGTTGTCAGGTTTTCAGCAGAATATTAGTTGGTTCTTCACCATACTCTGCTGTCTTCACCGAAAGCCTTTAAATCTGGGAGCTTTGCCTAATTTTCCTAAATAAGATAGCTGGAAAATGGAATCCCTCTTGCTCCCAATTGGTGTGATAAGGGGAAAGTGTTCTCCTTCATCACTGCTCTTTCCACACTGGAAAAAACCACGGTATCATGACCGTCTGTGTCTGGTCTGCTTATTAAAGTATTCACAGAATCATTTCATTCAGACTCTTCCTTTCAGACTTTTCAGTTAAGGGACATAAAAAATAGGGTTTTTTTGTTTTAGTTTTCGTAAAGTTCTAAAATGCAACCTTTTGGATGTGAGCACCCCAAATAAAAGGCAAATCTATACTGGCAGTGTCTTGCTACATGGTTTTCTAAGCACACTTAGGAAAGGGTTTTATTCCAAATAGGATTGAAATTTTCCGGCTCACCTTCAGCAAACAGAAGTTGCTTCTGCTCTGGCACACCCAAGGGGGAAAAAAATGGTAGATGCGAAATTTTTAAAAAATGATGTGCATGGGAAAAAAGCAATGTGTCTAATAAATAATATATTATGATAAGAGAAACAGAATGATTGAGTAATGTTGCTCTGGTGACTTTTCTCCAACAACTCAAACTCCTGCCCCAGCATCGCTTTTGTTCAGCCTGGTTTTCTTTGCTTGGTAGAATTGTTTACTCGAAGAATTACTTATGTGATGGCATTTACCAAGATGACTAAATTACCTTTATTAGGGAGTCAAACCATCTCAAATTGGAAGACCAAATAAGAATCTGGATGTTGGAGTGAGCACATACTGTGAAGTACTGAGAGTTATTTTCATCTTAACTGTACATGCTCCTTATGTAGGCCTCAGATAGCCTTTCAGAAATTCTTACTGAGGTCTAAGTACCATTTACCGATTGCCTTTCTAAATTTTACAGTGTAAACAACCCAGAATAGAAAGAATCAACATGTCTAAAGGTCTGGTAGGTAGCTTGTGTCCCTCCCTAGATCCCAATAATCATTACAAAGATGAAGATCCCAGCTATTCTTCTAGCTTGGAGCTGTCATTTGACCTATGGCAAATGTCATCAGTTACTGAGGCCCTATTTATTTCTATTGAGTGAAAAGAAATTCACCGTATTTATCATAGAGATCAAAGATAGGCAAGAATCATAAATGTGACTGAAATTTACAAGTGTCTGGAGGTCAATATTAATAACAATTTTTCATATTATTTGGTTAAAAATCATTATTAATAATGACCTATGAACAGGCTTGGGCATTGTAAATTCAATTCTTATATCAGATTCTAGATTTATCCACTTGTTTTCTAATTTATATGCCATAAAAATATTGTATATAGTCATCTTGATGCCATCCACCCTTGAAACATTGACATGTGCTATTCTAGAAAAGGTTGCTTTACGTGGTTTTCTATTACAACAGCCAGACTTGTTTCATTTATTTATTTATTTATTCATTCATTCATCTATAATATTTATTTATTTATTTTTATTTATTTATTTATTTTGTCTTTTTCTGAGGTGAGAAGTGGGGAGGCAGAGGAACAGACTTCTGCATGCACCCGACCAGGATCCACTGGGGGGCGATGCTCTGCACATCGAGGGCATTGCTCTGCTGCAACCAGAGCCATTTTAGTGCCTGAGGTGGAGGCCACGGAGCCATCTTCAGTGCCCAGGCCAACTTCTCTCCAAAGGAGCCATGGCTGCAGCAGGGGAAGAAAGAGAAAGGAAGGAGAGGGGGAAGGGTGGAAAAGCAGATGGGTGTTTCTCCTGTATGCCCTGGCTGGGAATCGAACCCTGGACTTCAACACACAAGGTTAATGCTCTACCACTGAGCCAGCTGACCAGGGCCTGACTTGTTTCTTAAGAGAATTCAGTAGGATTTCTAGAATAGGAGAAGAAATAAAATTCATTTCCATTTTTCTACATCTTCAAATGTAAGATCTTGTAATGATTACTCATCTTCCCTAAAGAAACAGGCTGCAAATTTTGGGCCATAAGAGTCAGTTGTAAGAATTATGTAATGATATTACTGAATCTCAATTCTTTTATAAAGACTATTTAGACTTGTTGGCCTACATTTATTAGGCAAATTAGGCACTGATCTGAGCCAGAAGGAGAAACCAGAGTATAAGCATTGACACTTATGGGGCCATTGGTGTCATCCAGGCTTTTTCACCACCAGTGTCACTGCTATAGAGTCACAAGACACTGAGATTATGTATATCTTTAGCTATGACAGTATCCTCTGAAACATCATTTGTGATCATATCTTGATAGATAAGTCAAGTATCCATTTGGAGGTTAGACCTGAATTGTGTTTATTTGTGCCCTGTAGTTTCAATTATGGGAAAAGGTCAAAACAAGCAGGATGCCATTTGCCAATGAATTGGCTGGTTTGTGGATTCTTTATCTAGCATGGAAGTCTATGCGCCTTATCTTCAATTTGAGAACATGTATGTGAAGTGTCTACAAATGGTAAGTTACCATCTGATGTGTGATAGCAAGATTCATAATGTTACACTTGATTAGGTCACACAGGACATTGTTCTTAATAAGCTACAAGTTTGTGTCACTTAATTAAGTAACCTAACCCTTGTAAAGAACTTAGATGAAGGTCTGGTGCATAGTAAGCTCTCAATTAAGTTAGACTCTAAGTAAGTGTTATGGAACCATACATCTTAGAGAGAAATGGCTTTAAAAGTCATCACATCCAGCTTTTTACTTCTGCATAATAAATGTCCTATAATGAATTATTGTCTCAACTCTTCATTCTCCTATATTATATATTTACATGATTGACATGATTGACATGGCCTCTAGATGCTCAGAGTATATTTCCTCAAGCATTGACATTGAGCTTGACCATATGACTTGCTTTGGTGAATGGGATATTATAGGAAATGTTTGAGAGCAGAGTTGAAATATGCTTATGCACTTGGACTTGTTATTTTGTATGTCTATCATTGCTGTATGAAGAACATTCACCAGATAGCCATTATTCTTTCAACTTAGGTCTCAGAATGAGTAGAGCTGTCCCATTCCTTTATTCTATAACCTAAAGCAAAGTTGCCCCAGATGACTCACTAAAGAATGGATGAACATAAATGTGTGCTACTGAGTTTGAGAATGATTTGGTATACAACATGGTTGTGGCAATAGTGGACAGACACAGCTTGTGTTAACTATTATGTCCCATTAATGAGTGAGACATCTCAAGCACTAGAGGGTAAGTGGACTAGTTTGTCAAGGATGCCATACCAACAACAAATTAATTTTCTGGGACACTGCACTTGGCCACCATGAGCTTGGTGTCATATTCCTGAGAGGCTGGCTCTGCAGATTAATTAATTAATTAATTAATTAATTAAAATATTTAAAGTATCGTCAGAAGAAAGATGGTGACAGAGTAGGTGGACATTCCAACTGCCACCCCCTGGGACCAAATTGGATTACAGCTTAATTTAAGAACAATCATCCTGAAAAACCAACTTTGAACTAAACTAAGATGACTTTAACCAAGGATCACCAGAGAAGCCACACAGAGACTGGCAGGAAGAGTAGAGAAGCGGAAAGGGCTGCCCCTCCCAGGAGCAAGTAGCAGCTCGAAGGGACTCTCATGGCAGAGTGGATTGCCCTGAGAGGTGTGGGTCCTCAGCCCCAGGCACCCGGAGCCCCAGCCTATAGCCACAGAGCCTAGAAGAGGCGCCCAGACAGCATTTAGCTATGAAAAGAACTGGGTTTCTGTCTGGGACAAAGAAACATAGCACTCAGAGGCAGATTCCATTTTAAAGGACCAGCACAGAACATCTCATTCACAGCCACTTACTCAGGGCTCTGGTGGGGGAGAGCTAAGAGGACTGGAGTTGCAAGAGGCGAGTGTAAAATTAGAGGCCCAGGGAGAGACACTATGGGGGACAATCACTGGAACCCCAGTGCTGAGGCATTCTTCAGTACAGCAGTTGCCATCTTTCTTGGGCAGAGCAGTCCCCTCTGAGTTGCATCAACTTGGAGAAAAGCAGCTGCTCACCCTCAGGAGTCTCTCTTACCCGTCATGGCGATGGGTCGTTCTGAGAGGTCAGGAAGCAGGGGGGCTAGTCAGTTACTCAGTTTTCTGGTGTTGAGACTGTAACACCCCCCACACTCTCCCGAGTCTATGACTGGTGCTTCCACTTCACGATAGACTCAGTAGAAACTGGGCAGGTAGACCACACCTGTGGATCTCAGAGGTTACATCCACCAGACTCCTGGGGCCTCACACTACTGATCTGTGAAAAGAGTCTGGACAGACTGACACTGGGGCCAAGGGATGGAGCCACACCCACCACCCTTCCTAATCACTGAATTGCTGCAGGCTCTAGACTCCAGCAGAAGTTTTTTCAGTGGCTGAGCCCATTAATCAGCCAGCAGACAGGCTGCAGGAAGCGAGACTCAGGGAAACTTGGCCCTTTGATCAGACTTCTCCCTAAGACCAGAGTGGGTAAAAGCCAGCCTAGGAGTACACCTTAATATTTCCATGTACACCTGGGCCCAGCAGAGGCAGCCACAAACTCTGAGTTGCTTGTAGCTCCAAAAAGGTTGCTGAGGGCCAGATACAGACAGTGTCTCCCACTTGTCTGAACTGGATTCCTGCTTGGGAGGCTCAGGGCTGGCACATCCAGGGGCCAGCTACAGAAAGCATCAGTTCAGGACCTAACAACTCTTGCTATAGTGGTATCCTAACAAAAATCTCACATACAGCCCAGCTGAGGCAAGTTCCACTCTCTGAGATTAGCACAGGCACAGCGGCTCATGTACATTCTATAGGGTAGAGCTTCACAGTCAGCTGACCTGGGCACTGGATATTCTATCCTGTTAGGCTAGATTCCACAGGGGGAATGTAGGGAGGCTTGGAGCATGCACATTTAAAGTATGGGTCATTGTGGGTCTATTGTTGGATTTGGTTGAGGGAATTAACCGCCTTTGGGAGGGGCATATTCAGCCCCAGGAGAACACTCTCTCTGTCTTCCTCCCTGAGACCGGGGTCTCAACAGCTGAAAGAACTTCTACAGAGGGGACTGTTGGCCACATTTGGTCTGAACCTGCTGCTCACCAATTGAGGAGAAATAAAATTTGAGTATCCAGCAGTGGCTGAAGAATCAAACTCTGGAATAAGGGCCACATTCTCCGTACTGAGCTCCTGACCAAGAGACTCCTGAAGTAGGGTGTCCCACAAACATTGTATTCACAACCTCAGCTGCCCCAACCCACCAAGCATGCAACCAGTAGAGGGGTTCATTGGTGAGGCCAATCTGAGCCCACACTAGAGTCTTATTACAGAAGACTTGTGGGAAGACCAGGCAGCTGCAGGAGGAAGAGGAGCAGCTGAAAAGTGGAGACAAATCTTACAGAGCTTGGGGCTTTTAGAGAGCTCTTGTCATCTCTAAGCAGGAGAAAGCTGATCTTTATACAAAGGTTGGCTCCTCCCACAGTACCCAGACACAGAAAACACAGACACAAACAGCAAAAAGTGCAGTAGCTGCAGCCCACAGCAGGTTACAAACAACAGCTGATGCCAACCCAAGAAAAACTAGAGCCAACACTACTGGTAGTGGATGGCAGACAGCACCAACCCTAGACTCAACTACCTACACAAGCAGCACACCCAAAGGTGGAGTCTAGCAGGCACCAGACACTGGAGAATAAATATGCCCAACAGGACAGACATTGCACAGTGTATAATACACATAATCAAGGTTGACCCTTAGAGCCAGCCAGACTGAAGAGATAATCATACCCATAAAAGGACCAACTGCCTCTAATACTCACATACAACAAGAGGAAAAATAGTACCCTCAAGAAGCATTCCTAGAATAAGGAAAACAAGTGGCCTGGTAGACAGTACCACCACGCCCATCTTCTTCATAAAGACCACACAAAAATTTCAAAGTCAGATAGCACAACTTAATACACAGACAAAATGGGCAGACAGAGAAATGTGACCCAAATGAATCAACAAGAGAAATCCCCAGAAAAAAAAAAGCTGAATGAGATGTAAGTAACAAAAATACAAGATGCAGAGTTTAAAATAATGATTTTTTAGAATGATCAAGGATCTTAGAGCAACAATAGAGGGTCATAATGAGCACCTAAATAGATAGCAAGCATCAAAAAGGATATTGAAATCATAAAAAGAACTAGTCAGAAATGACAAATACAATATCAGAAATGAAGATTGCACTAGAAGGAATTAATAACAGGCTAGATGAAGCAGAGGATTGAATCAGTGACTTAGAGGACAAGATAAATGAAAGCATAGAAGCAGAGCAGCAAAAAGAGGCTCAAAAAGTCCAAAGAAACTCTAAGAGAGCTCTGTGACAATATAAAGAAAAACATCATCAGCATCATAGGGATTTCTGAAGGGGAAGAGAATGAACAAGGAATAGAGAGCCTGTTTGAAGAAATCATAACTGAAAATTTTCCTAAATTGATGAAGGGAAAAGTTATACAAGTTCAAGAAGCACAGAGAGTACCATTAAAGAGTAACCCAAGGAGGCCTACAGCAAGACACATCATTATTAAAGTGTCAAAGTTAAGAAACAAAAAAAGAATACTGAAAGCTGCAAGAGAAAAGCAGTTAATTATCTATGGAGAAGCCCCCATAAGGATGACATCTGACTTCTCAACAGAAACACTTGAGGCCAGAAGGGATTGGCAAAAAATATTCAAAGTGATGCAGAGCAAGAACCTACAACCAAGACTTCTCTATCCAATATCGTTTAAAATTGAAGAAGAAATAAAAAACCTTCCCAGACAAAAAAAAAAAACAACAGAAAAACAAAAAACCCTCAAGAAATTTATTACAACCAAACCAGTACTACAAGAAATGTTAAAGGATCTGCTGTAAAAAGAGCAAAGGAAAAAAGATTGAGAAAAAGAAGATTATAGATTTAAAGAATAAAAGGGCAATAAACAACTACATATCAATAATAACCTTAAATGTAAATGGATTAAATGATCCAATCAAAAGATATAGGGTAGCTGCATGGATAAGAAAACAGGACCCATACATATACTGTCTACAAGAGACTTACCTCAGAACAGAACACACACATAGACTAAAAGTGAAAGGATGGAAAAAATATTTCATGCAAATGGAAATGAAAAAAAAGCTAGGTTAGCAATATTTATATCTGACAAAATAGATCTTAAAACAAAGGCTATAGTAAGGGATAAAGAAGGTCACTACATAATGATAAAGAGAGCAATCTATAACAGGATAATCCTATAAATCCTCTATAACAGGAGGATATAACCATTGTAAATATCTATGCACCTAATATAGGAACAACTAAATATATAAAGCAGATTTTGATGCACATAAAGAAAGAGATAAACAGCAATACTATAATAGAAGGGGATTTTAATACCACACTAACAGCAATGGGTAGATCCTCAGGAAAGAAAATTAACAAAGAAACAGTGACCTGAAATAACACACTAGAACAACTGGATTTAATAAATATCTTCAGAACCTTTCACCCCAAAGCAGCACTTTTCAAGTGCTCATGGTACATTCTGTAGGATAGACCACATGTTAGGACACAAAATGAGTCTCAATAAATTTAAGAAGATTGAAATCATATCAAGCATTTTCTCTGATCACAATTGTAAGAAACTAGAAACCAACTACAACAGAAAAACTGAAAAGCATTAAAAAACTTAGAATCTAAATAGCATGTTATTAAATAATGAATGGGTTAACAATGAGATCAAGGAAGAAATAAAAAATTTTCTTGAAACAAATGAAAATTAACATACAACAACACAAAATATAATATGGGACACAGCAAAAGCAGTCCTGAGAGGGAAGTTTATAGCATTATAGGCATACCTTAAGAAGTAAGAAAAAGCTCAAATAAACAACTTAACTATTTATTTAAAAGAACTAGAAAAGGAACAACAAAGCCCATAGGAGGTAGAATAAAGGAAATAATAAAGATCAGAGAGGAAATAAATGACATAGAGGCTAAAAAAATAATACAGAAGATCACTGAAACCAGGAGCTGGTTTTTTGAAAAGGTAAATAAGATCGATGAACCGTTAACCAGACTCATCAAGAAAAAAAGGGAAAGGACCCAAATAAATAAAATTAGAAATAAAAGTGGAGAAGTAACAACTGGTATGACAGATATACAAAGGATTGTAAGAAAATACAATGAAGGTTGCCAAAAAATTGGACAACCTAGGCAAAATGGATAAATTTCTAGAAATATATAATCTTCCAAATCTCAGTCTGGAAGAATCAGAAAACCTAAACAGACTGGTTACAATAAATGAAACTAAAACAGTTATCAAAAAATTTCCAGTGAACAAAAGGCCTGGAGCAGATGGCTTCACAGGAGAACCTTAACAAATATTCAAAGAAGAACTAACTCCTGTCCTTCTCAAGCTACTTCCAAAAATTCAAGAGGAGGGAAGACTTCCAAGCTCCTTTTATGAGCAAGCATAATCCTCATTCCAAAACCAAGTAAAGACACTACAAAGAAAGAAAACTAAAGGCCAATATCCATCATGAACTTAGCTGCTAAAATTCTCAACAAAATATTAGCAAATCTGACCCAGCAATACACTAAAAAAATCATATATCATGATCAACTGGAATTTATTCTGGGGAGGCAAGGCTGGTACAACATTTGCAAACTGATAAATATGAATCATCACATATACAAAAGAAAGGATAAAAATTACATGATAATATCAATAGATGCAGAAAAAGCATTTGATAAAATCCAGCACCCATTTATGATCAAAACTCTCAGCAAAGTGGGAATACAGGGAACATACCTCAACATGATAAAGGACATCTATGACAAACCCATCTATGATAACATCATACTCAATGGGCAAAAATGAAAAGCAATCCCCTTAAGATCAGGAACAAGGCAGGGGTGCCCCCTTTCACCACTCTTATTCAATATAATTCTGGAAGTCCTAGCCACAGCAATCAGACAAGAAGAAGAAATAAAAGGCATCCAAATTGGAAAAAAAGAAGTAAAACTATCATTATTTGCTGATGACATTATACTGTACATAGAAAATCCTAAAGTTTCAGTTAAAAAACTACTAGATCTGAAAAATGAATTCAGCAAGGTAGCAAGATATAAAATTAATATTCAGAAATCAGTGGCTTTTTATACACCAACAATAAACTGCCTGAAAGAGAAATTAAGGAAACAATTTCCTTCACTATTGAAACAAAAAAAGTAAAGTACCTAGGAGTAAATTTAACCAAAGATGTAAAGGACTTATACTTGGAAAATTATAAAACATTGATAAAAGAAATCAAGGAAGATACAAACAAGTGGAAGCATATATTGTGTTCATTTATAGGAAGAATAAACATCATTAAAATGTCTATATTACCCAAAGCAATCTATAAATTCAATGTAATTCCTATTAAAATACCAATGGCATACTTCAAAGATATAGAACAAATATTCCAGAAGTGTATATGAAACCAAAAAAGAACATGAATAGCCTCAGCAATCTTGAAAAGGAAGAATAAAGTGGGAGGTATCACACTTTCTGATATGAAGTTATACTACAAGGCCATTGTACTCAAAACAGCTTGGTACTAGCATAAGAATAGGCATATAGATCAATAGAACAGAACAGAGAACCTAGAAATAAACTCACGCTTTTATGGTCAACTGATATTTGACAAAGGAGTTAAGAATATACAATGGAGTAAAAACAGTCTAATAAATGGTGTTGGGAAAATTGGACAGGTACATGTAATAAAATGAAACAAGACCATCAACTTACACCATTCACACACAAAAAAATAACTCAAAATGGATAAAAGATTTAAATGTAAGTCGTGAAACCATAAACATCTTGAAAGAAAACATAGGCAGTAAACTCTGATATCTCTCTTTGCAATATTTTTGCTGATTTTTTTCCATGGGCAAGTGAAATAAAGGAAAGGATGAACAAGTGGACTATATCAAACTAAAAAGCTTTTTGCACAACAAAAGACACCATGAACAACATAGACAATCCACACAATAGAACATATTTACCAATATGTCTGATAAGGGGTTAATAA
The DNA here is from genome assembly GCF_036850995.1 of Saccopteryx leptura. Lineage (NCBI taxonomy): Eukaryota > Metazoa > Chordata > Mammalia > Chiroptera > Emballonuridae > Saccopteryx > Saccopteryx leptura. The sequence goes on from NC_089505.1 coordinate 259,054,878, forward strand.
CCAAAATTTATAAAGAAATTCTAAAACTCAACACCAAGAAGGTAAACAACCCAATTAAAAAATGGAGAAAAGAACAGAATGGACGCTTCTCCAAAGAGGACACACAAATGGCCAATAGGCATATGAAAAAATGTTCAACGTCACTCACTAATCATCAGAGAAATGCAAATTAAAACCACAATGAGATACCACCTCACAGCTGTCAGAATGGCATTCATTAACAAAACAACACAGAATAAATGCTGGCAAGGGAGTGGAAAAAAGGAAAATTTCCTGCACTGCTAGTGGGAATACAGACTTGTGCAGCCACTATGGAGAACTGTATGGGGTTTCTTTAAAAAATTAAAAATGGAACAGCCTTTTTAACCCAGAAATCCCACTTTTAGGGATATATCCTAAGAATACCAAATCACTGATTCAAAGGAAGATATGCACCCCCCATGTTTATTGCAGCATTGTTTACAATAGCCAAGATCTGGAAACAGCCCAAGTGTCTGTCAGTGGACCAGTGGATTAAAAAGCAGTGGTACATATACACAATGGGTGGTGAAAAAGAAGGGAATCTTACCTTTTGTGACAGAATGGATGGGCCTGGAGATTATTATGCTAAGTGAAATAAGCCAGGCAGAGAAAAAAAAAATATCATATGACCTCACATATATGTGGAATCTAATGGATAAAGTGAACTAAGGAACAGAATAGAGGCAGAGGCGGGGTCACAGGGAGCAGAGGGACAGCTGTCAGAAGGAAGGGGGATGAGGGGATGGGATCAGAGTTAGTAAAGAGATTAGAGAAACTATACATACATAACAAAGATATAGATAACAGAACAACAAATCCTAGAGGGAAGGAGGTGGGAGTAGGAGGAGGAGGGCAAAGGGGGTGTAAAAATGGTCTCAGGGGTTGGGCTGAAGGAGTTATATTCAGTGGGACACTTGAGTCTATGTAAACACAATAAATTAAAAACTAATAAAAATTAAAAAGAAAAGAAAAGAAAAAAAGAAAAGAAGTTAATTTTCTCACAGTTCTAGAGACTAGTTCAGGATCAAATAGTGGAAAAATTTGGTTTCTTCTGAGCCACAAGGGAAGAATCCATCTCAGACCTCTCTCCTGCTTGTAAATGGCCATCTCCTCCCAGTGTCTTCACATGGTCTTTTTTTCTGCTTGTATCTGTGTCCTGATCTCTTTTTTTTTAAGGACATGAGTCATATTGTATTAGGATCTACCTTAATGATCTCATTTAACTACCTTTTAAAGACCTACTCCACATATAGTCAAATTCTGAGGTGCTGGGGATTAGGGCTTCAGCATATGAATTTTGGAGGGGACACAATTCAGCCCAGAATTGTAAATGATGTACAAGTCATCCAGTATGCACATGGAAACAAATATCTATTTTGTATACTTTCTCTTAATTCTAGTCGTGGTTTAGTAAATATTACATGAGCTCTATGATTCACACTTTTTCATAAATTGACATCTATGTGATTTAGCTACTCAATAAAGAGTTGTCATTAGGACTCTATGTCTACTCATGTGACTTGGAAAAAAAGAAATATTCAAAAACTTTGAGTGTCTGCTCTGTACTAAGCATGGGGGGGGGGGCTGCCTCGCAGTACCTGTCTTTCAGGCTAGTGAGCAGGTCAGACACAGACTTGAGTGATTCAAAGACAGTGTGCTGCTTCACAGAGGCACATACATAACAGCATTAGGGACACATCACCAGGACCCCTATTTGGGGAGATATTGAGGAAATCTTTTTAGAGAAGGTAAATTTGACCAGATCTTAAACAAAGAGATCGCAGGCAGAAGCATGGGACAAGTCATGGATATTTGAACTACAAGTGATTCTGCTAAATATTTCTTTCCTCATTTGTCTGTGCTATAGTCACAAAACCATTAGATGAAAAAAATTCTTCTTACAGGAAACCCCAAATCTTCCTGCCCAACTGTTTCTTCCCCCAGTCTTCTCCATGTAACCAGAACTACATGTAACCAGTTATTCATGTCTGAAATTGGAAAAATATATCCCCCTCCGACACTTCAAATTTAATAATAGGTCAATTCTTTCTCTAAAATATGACTTGATTCTTTTTCTTTTATTTCTTTCCATCCCCACTCCCAGGGCCTGCTCACACCCACATCACCCAGCCCCATCCTACTTGAGGACCCTTGATTTCCGATGGTCTCTGCTTCTCCAGAAGATTTTCTGTTAATCAGATTATGTCATTTCACTGATTAAATTTTGTGTTTTTAAATTTTTTATTTACTGTTTTTAGAGAGAGAAGAAGGGAGGAAGAGAGCCAGAGAGAGAAACACCGATTTGTTGTTCCGCCTACTCATGCATTCATTCGTTGATTCCTGTATGTGCTCAGACCAGGGATTGAACTGCAACTTTGGCATATTGGGATGATGCTTTAACCAACTGAGCTACCCAGTCAGGGCTTAAATTTTGCTTATTAAGTTTAGAAGAAAACTCAAATTTCTTAAATTGGCTGATAAAACCCTATAGGCTTTGGTCCTATTTCATTCTCCAACCACATCTTGTTCCATTTCCCTCTTTTCAAACACTTCAGTCATATGAATGTTTCTGAGCTCCTTTTTTTTTTCTTTTTTCTTTTTTTCTTTTTGTGGCAGAGGCAGAGAGAGTCAGAGAGAGGGACAGATAGGGACAGACAGACAGGAAGGGAGAGAGATGAGAAACATCAATTCTTCATTGCGGTTCCTTAGTTGTTCATTGATTGATTTCTCATATGTGCCTTGACCAGGGACTACAGCAGACTGAGTGACCCTTTGCTCAAGCCAGCAACCTTGGGCTCATGCTGGTGAGCCTTGCTCAAACCAGATGAGCCCGCGCTCAAGCTGGCGACCTCAGGGTCTCGAACCTGGGTCCTCTGCATCCTAGTTTGACACTCTATGCACTGCGCCACTGCCTGGTCAGGGCTGAGCTCCTTGAATATGTCAAATCTTTGTGGAAGCCATTCCATCCACCTGGAATCCTCTTATCCCTGTGTTAGAGTTCTTGGCTAAAATGTCTCTTTCTCAGAAAGATCTTCCTTGATTGCCTGGTGTAAATTTGGCACTTTTTAACACTTTCTCATTAAATAGTACTGACCACAATTTAAATTATAAGTTTGTGGAAACATATGCTTGATGTCCATTTCCCTACTACACTGGCGATTCGTGAAAGCAGTATGTTTAATTTATTCACTACGTTTAATTTGTTCACTATGGTTTGTGCAGTGCTGATATGCTTCCTGGTACATAAGAAGATCTCTTGGAGAGAATGATTGAGGGGAAAAGAAGTGAAAAAGAGAGAAATAAGAACAGAGAGGAAAAGAAATAAGGAAGAGAAGGGAAGGAAGGAAGGATATCTTTTTACCTCTTCATAGCCAGAGACTTATCTTTCTATTGATATTATTATTAACAACCAAAGCATTGTTATATATACATCAGGCTCCTTCTTAAATATATATTGAATAACATTTATTGAATGAATCAATGGTATAAAGATATGTTTGTTAATTGAATAATGAGATATAGAAAGAACAAAGCAAGTATGTATTGAAGAATTGAATGCCTGAAATGAAGCTGACAGACTGCCCAGATGTTCTCACCCAAGGGGAGAGTTCTGCGGTTCCAAGTCACAGTTGGATGATAGTTACAAGGCTTAGTATCATCTTTACTGACTTATCTTGAGTTTTCACTGATATCAGAAATAAATGTGTTTGTCATGCAGCCTAATTTAAAATTCTTGGCCTATATGAGCATTTTATTCATAATACAACTATAATCATTTGTTTTGTTTTAATATAATTTAACTCAGACTTACTACCTATATAGAGAGCATTAAATTTTTGTGATGGCCCTGTAAAACCAAATGTATTTCAGAAGAAAATCTGAGCCAGAGGGCATTACTTTATGGATGAGGACATGGGGGTACAGAGAGGTTAAATAATATGTCCTCAAGACACAAAGCTAATTGGTGAAAAGATGTGGTCTAGAATACAGATCCCTTGATACAAATCTCACACCAAATTTTTTTTGTACATTCTGCTGCCTCTGTTAGTGAAAAAATAAAAGGACAACCTGCAATGTGAACTTTTCCCTACATATTTTTAGAAGACACAAAAGATTACAGCATAATCTATATTATGTGGTGAGTTAGGAAAAGCATAATTTCCAGAACCATAAAAATGTTCTCTGGCATCTCCTCTCAACTCACGCAGGACTGAAACTGGTATAAACTTGGGACCAGGCCAACACGGGACAACCAAGTGGAGCTGAAGCCAGTGCTGGGCTGTCGACCACACAAGCATGGGGGTGGCCAAGGTGCAATGAACCACCCCCATCCCACTTTGCTTGGTCGTTGAAGGTCCTCAAGTAGCCATCCCTCCACTGTCGAGCTTTTGCTCACTCCCTCCATATCACCCTGACTCATCCGACTTTAACCTTGTCTCAGCTCTGTGTTAAGAAGAGGTCCAAAGTCCTGATTCTCCAGTGTCACATATGTACATATTAACAGTAGCCTGCTGGTAACAAGGACTTAATCCACTAGCTCAGGTAGGTGGTACAGAAAAATAAAACCACAAAACACTTTGCTAATTAACCAAAAAATTGGATTCCAGAAACATTTCTGCTATTAGCTAATGGTGTAGATTTGAGATTAAGCATTCAGTCTATATACTTGTATCAAAAGGGGGTTAGTGTAAAAAGATGCTTTTTATATAGTGTTCCTAGGAACACTGGGGTCTCCAAGAGGGGCCTCTGTACCTTTATCGGTAGAGTTATCAGGTTAGGCATCCACACCTCCCAGTCTGACTTCAGTTAGAGCTGTTCTATTTTAATCTGCATAAGTGTCTTGCCTAATACTTAAATCAGAAAAAAAAAAAAAGTAAATGGTGCTTTAAAAACAATAGTAATAAAAACAAACAAAATTACCATTGGAAATCTACTAGAGTAGCTGACCTCTAAGGTGCCTACCAGATCCTTCAATCTATGAGACATTTGGGGGCAGGCTGGGCATAATTTTGCATTTCAGATCACACCAGATAGGTCTGATCCTGTCCAGGATCAATTCGTATTGTTGAAGGTGCTCACCACAGAAATTCTAGGAGAAACCCCTCCTTCCCTTGGGGCCCTCAGCAACCCAGGATTCTAGTTAAAATCAGAAAGTTACAAATGAAGTAAATTCCTTGCAATGTTCCCTATTGCTTAGATACACTGTGGAAAAGCTCTGGGATCTTACGAGGATCTGATTTAACAAGTTTATTTTGAGTCATTCATTAAACATCAGTAAAATGTTATCCATTAGCTTGGTAGTGTTTTGCTTTGGGGCTGAGATTTATCCTTTTGTCATTACTGTTTATTCTTGGTTTGTTTTTGTTTTTCCACACTTAACCCCAAAACTGTAGTCATACATGTCCATCAAGTAAGAAAACTTAGGAACTGATGTCCTTTTTTCCTGATATATTTCCCTTGAATTCTTCCAGCCTCTATGTAACACCAATTCAGTGTCCATTACCAAACTAGGTACAAGAAAAAAATAGAAGTTTAAAAATATGGTTCCTGTCTTTGAGGATTTAGAGTGTATCTGAGAGAAGCACCTTCCCCACATAACACCAGCAGGTAACAAAGGAGGAGTGTAAATTAGCTACAACCACCCACCAAAGTTAACACTAAATCCGCTTGGCAGGATGGAAAGGGTAAGACTGGAGAGAGCTGGAGTTTTCAGAGGTTTCACCTGTTGGGTGAAGGGCTAAAATGATTGGGACACGAAGAGAGAATGATTCCTTAAGGGAAAGGGAAGAAGGTGGAAGACAGTGCCAGGGACTAGGGCTTGGAGCAAAAGCCGGCTCTGTCAGACAGCCCAGACACCCAGCCTCTGCCAGCGCCTCGGTGCGGGTGCTGGTCAAGTAACCTACCTGCTCCGGGCCCCGCCTATCACCTTCCGAGAGAAACCCGGCTCTTGGCTCTTCCTTGTCTCAGAGGCGCATCTCTATTGAAAAGTGTTTAATGCTTGCCACGTGCTCAGTGCTCACTACCTGTGAGAGAGCCACACATTATTATTACCATAATCATCATTTACCACCTGCTTGTCTCACTTGAACCCATTACTCACGCCATCCCTCTCCCAGAAGGAGCCCAGCGCCCACTCCCAGGGTTCATCTACCTGCTCTTAGGGAGATGAGTTTAGTACATTTTAAATTTTAAAGTGACCATTTCCAAATACTTGAGGAAACTTAAAAGGAAAACTGGATTTATACCTCGATAAATATGCTTATGTTTCAGAGGTTGAGTGTGACTGAGGGTGGGTCAGCACCCTCTCAGAGGCAGTAGAGAAAACAGCTCACTGTGTGACTAAGGGAACAGAAGAGCCCAGAGATCTCCCAGAGAATGGCGCTTCCCGCATGCGAACCATCTTCCACATTTTCCTGTTTCTTCCATGATCTCTTTTGCCTAAGCCAGCAATGATAATCTGGGAATAAATTCACATTTTCTAAGGTGGAAATCCTGCCAGGCTTGTTCATCTCATGCAGAAGTGATGTTACTTTTACTATGTTGCCATATGACTTCTTATAAAACAAGTTGGAAGGCGGAGGGGGGGGGAGAAGCCCACCCGAAAAAAACAACAACAACAAATATTCGCCAACCCATATGGTCAGTAATTGCTGTTTAATAGTCCTCCTATTACAAACCTAAGAGGCAGCAGTCTGAATTACCAGTAGAGTATTAATAAACAGGAATGAGTTAATAGTGCATAAAGACCTTCTAGTGGAACAGTGGGGGAGTTGAATATTCTTTTCTTCAGTCAGCTGTAAGTAATTACTGCATGGTGTGCTTCTGACTATTACCATAACAGAGCAATTGGACGTGAAGAATGGATAATAGTACGGACATGAAGGTATTTTTAGAATATCAGCAGTGAAGCAGGTAACTGGCCTACTCCAGTAGAAACCTTTAAATAAGTTTAGAAGACTATTTTTCCCCCCTCCTTATGACATTTAGCCAGGGTAGAATTTTAAAAAGATCAATCTAATAAATTATTTAAAATAACTTTACAAAGACGATGCCTGTGATATGTAAATAAGAAGGCAAGAAGGGAGGAAGGAAAAGACTAAAAAGCCCAGGCGGACAGGAGGCATCTAGCCGACGTTCCTGTAACTACATAATCACAGGTTCCTTCCCGCTCCTCTGAGAGTACAGCCTGGATGCCGGTCTGCTCGGCTGTCTCCCACTGGCTGCGCAGGTGAAAGTGAAAATATTCAAATCAGGGCTGGAACTATGATTGCTGGAGTTGTGGGTTTTCTAAAATTGAGTTAGTCATCCTCAGTGACTTAATGATGCATATCATTTATTTTAAAATATTATTACAGGGGCATTGACTGAGCTGCGGGGCCTTCTTCGGGGGACCGTCCATTATGCAATGCGGCCAGGTCTGTCACCGGCGGTGGCGGGCTGAGATATTACCTAATGGCACAATGTACATTCTCAGACAAAAACAGCACGACGCTTTGATTCAGAAAGCAGTAATTTTGAAAATGCACACAAATATCATTTAAAGAATATTTGAAAAAAAATTTTTTTTTCAGCGTATATAGGTCCTTCTCCTGCCTTCCAGCTGCATGGGCCGATGCTGATTTTTCAATTTGCAGGTTTGTTAAGCATCATGGAATATTTTGGTTCTCAATCAAGAATATTCTTCCCAAGTGGTTCCAAAGTCCTACGCTTGAAAATAAACGTGTGTCCGCTTTGTCTCCTAGCAGCATGTGTTCCAATCGCACAATAGCGCGCAGCACCGAGCAAGGCAATGCCTTTGATTGAACCATCCTATAGGTTTTTAACTTGCCACTCTCATGGGCTGGAGCAGCTTTCTTCAGGCTGGGCAGCATGCCTCTTTGGGAAGTGCTGGCAGCTGGCATCCAACATGGGTGGTCAGGAGCAAGGACTCAAGTCATCCTCCTGGCAGGTTTCCTGTCCTACCTTGTGGCACAGGAGCCGAACAGGGGATGAGCTGCCTCAATGCTGATGACCTCAGGGTGCCACCTGAAAAACAGAGGCACAGCCTATGAGACAGGTGGCAATGTTTAAATGATCTCTGCTCACTGTTTTGAGGTCCTTTGAGAAACAAGTGTGTCACATTCATATCTCCTGAAGAACCACGTTGTTGTGTCTGAGGTCTGCCAGCCAGCATATTCTGATTCATTTAGACACAGCGCCCCCACCCCGCCGCCTTTTTGCTAAAAGATGATTCAGTGCAAATTTTCAGATGTGTTTTTTTACCTGTTTAGCTGGTCATTCTTAATAGAAGTCAAGGGCACACCTGTAGAGATTCCCCTGTGACCCAAGGAGAGAAGCAGCTTCTCCACATTACTGGTTGTGATCTATTTTCTTACTGTGTATCTCAGGGTTTAGCATCTTTGTATTTCTAATTTAGTGAAATTCGGAGATACTTATAACCGACTTTGCACATGACTACACTATTTGTGGTCATGAGTGTGCCCCATCTAAACTTATTCTGTAGCCCCATTGATCATGAACTTTCCAAAGGTGTGGGTGTACCTCCAAGGTGTATACCCAGAGTGGCCTCTTCATTTGTGGCAACAGCAAAGACTTTCCCAGGAAACGATATCACCAACAATCAGAGCTGTTGCTATTTTAGGTCTAGAGAACACTCTAGGGATCAAAAGAATAAGAGGTTTTTCCCAAGAGTGAGTGAGACTAAGGGGGAAAGGGGACTCCAAGGACTTTATATTTCCATTTAGCTCAAAGGAGCCCCAAAGAAAAGAAACATCTGGAATTATTAAAAAACCAAGTAGCTTCAAAGGCCACCATTTCACCTCTTTGGTATTTCAGCGGGTACCTTCTAGTCAAGAATTCTTAGTATTTTCTGGTGTTTGCATTGAGACAAGTTAGCAGGTTAACACACCATTGAGAACCAGTTAAAAGGTAACTTATTTGGAATTGATTAAACAATGCAATGTGTATAAAACTTTCCATGCTGGTTGAATTCAGCTATGCTACTTATGGGTTATCAGGACAACCTATAGAACTCACAAAAAATCGTTTTCAGCACTGGACAAATAATCATCTGAAATGTCCAATTTTATATTAGCGTATTACATATAACAGTGATAATAACAAAGATCTAAAAATCTAGTCTCTGTCTACATCATTGATTTCATCTCCTACCACTCTGCCCATGGTCTAATGTCAGTCCCTCCACCACCCTGAGCTTATCCTTGCTTCTGAGTCCTTGTACTGTCTGGTCCCTCTAGCTGAAAGATATTCAGCCTCAATTCAAATGTCATCTCTAAGAAACTATGCTTACCAGCTTTCCAGGCATTTTCTGAGCACTGCTCTGCTTTATTTTCTTCACAGCATGTATCCTAGTTGATATATTCTTGTTTGCATGTGTGCAAGTTGAACTGTTCTTAAGTTTTTACTCCTTCCCTGCTATAATATACATGCCATGTGACAGGTAACGACGGGTAGGAAATAATAGAATCATTATCCCATTGAGGTTAGGCGTAGCCATGTGACCTGCATCGGTTTACTAGATGTTGGCAGGTGTGAAGAGAACAGAGGCTTTAAATATGGTGTATATGTTGCTTACCTCTTGTTGCTCCTGCCATTCCCGATAAGAAAAAATATATCATAAGAGTCAGTTTTTGAAGAGACTTTTAGAACAAAACTTAACCTAATCAACAGCCTAGAAACAAGCCCTCCCATGACCTGAAGTAATACTATTTCAGCCTACCCATGGGACCATTAGCAAGAAAACAAACACTTGCTTGAGCCACTGAGATTTGGGCTTGGGTGTGAAGCCTGTCATTCATTATAATTGTGCCAATTGCTAATTACTATAGAAATTACACCAGAAATTGGCTTCTTCTGTCAACAAAGTTAAAATATGTGTCATTTGGTTCAGGCGCACATAGCAAGTAAAGAGAAACTCTAAAAAATTATAATCAGAATCTGGAACAATGACCGCCCGTATGATATAGTAACAAAACATAAAACTATTTACTGTAATAACCTAGAAGGCACAAAATGTAGTATGTGTACTTAGTACATTAGTCTTGAGCTGAGGAGTTTTTGAGGCAGAATGTTCATAGTATGAGTTGGGTGATATTATCTGCATTTGATAAGTTACTATAAGAAAGAGATGAGCTTGGCAAAAAATTGGTTTACCAGTAGAATTTAGGGGAAAGGAAAGATCCCAGAAATGCTGGGAATTGTAAGTCTGAAAAATTAAACCATTTCTCTCTATCTAAAGGGGTGGCCATTAGGATGTGGCCATAAAGACAAAATAAAAAAAAAGTGGTCTCACACCCCTTGTTAAGACCCCTGAAAAGATTAAGGAGACTGAGAATATAACTCACAAACGACTAATATATGCAAAGCAACCTATATTTAGAAAGAAGCATGTGTCTAAAAGAATTGTGAAGAAGGCATCTAGCACATGTAGTTGACGCAAAAAATATGAGAGAGTTGTATTGGAAAAATTGCCACTACCCAGACTTAAAAAGACTATGTCTGCTTGAGATATATAATGACATCTGGGCCCCCAAAGCTTTACAGGCAGGAAGCAGGCTGAGAAATCGGCTCAGCTACCAAGAAGAGTGTATTCTTCAGCACTCGTTAGGAAAGCCAAAGATGAAAAAAAGATTTCCAAGAGCAGAGCAAAGAGAAAACTGATGGTCAATCTCAGGTGCAGAACCAAGGCTTAACCAAAGTATATACTAACTTCTTTGTAGGAGGATTTGGCAAAGTTTGCTCAGCAGAATTTCAAAATTGCTATAGGTCAGTGACTTCTGTGTTTGTCTCCTTTTTTGTTTTTGTTTTTGTTTTGCTTGTTGTCTGCAGCTGTTTAATTTGTTGATCCTGTCCCTATTGCAACATCATATATTAGATGTATAGGGGCAATAGTGTATCTTTCAGTTCATAGATGTCCAAATCAAGAGCAGTTCCACCTAGACCTAGATCATGATCCTGGACTTTGAACCTGATGGATGAGACTTTGTGGATATTTGGAATGTCAATGAGTATGTCCCATATACAGAAGGATTCTGAACAACTCTGAACAAGAGGGCAGACTGTAGATAAACTAAACTGTTATTTTCAATTCTTCATTTCCTCTCTATTATAAAATTATACATTCACACTTCTTTTCCATACAACTTGCAGTTCTTCCCACCATGAATGAAAAATACTTATTTGATCCATTCATGTTGGGCTTGGCATGTGAACTGTCCTGGTAAATGAAGTGTTAGTAAATGTGTCTGAAGCAGTTTGAGACTTGCTGGCTTATTCTCTGCATTCCTGCCATTCCTCATGAGGAGAGCATGCCCCCAGATGACTATGGGTCCAGAGAGAAACCAAAGAGACAAGTAAAACAGATTTGACCACAATTGACAGGGTATTGTGTTTTTGCATCTTTTTTAAAATTTTTGTTTTGTTTTTTTTTACCATTTTTAGCCAAAATAAGCTATGTCAAGATCAGTCACCTTCTACCTGACCCATAGAACAACGAAAGATACAAGGACTGTTCAGTGATTCAATTTAGAACTTTTAGAGTTGTTTGTTTCACAAACAATTCACAATTGTAGAATAAATGCTGGCTGGTGCAGTTTACATGTTTGTTTATTGTCTGCCTCCAGGGGAATGTAAGCTCTATGAAAATGGAATATTTTCTATCTTGTTCATGTATGTATTTCAGTGGACAGAAACAGGCTAGGCACAATAAATAATTTTTTTAAAAGATAAAAGTATAACACATAGTAAACTACCAGTTAACATCATCTATTAGAACCCTTCTTGAGTAGATTATCTACTGAAAACCTAAAGTTAAATTCACAGTAGGCAAAAAAAAATGGCACACCTATACAAAAAGAAGCCATTTGGAGTTCTTCACAAGAAAATATTAAAGATCTCGAGTGGTGTTATGAATGTATGATATAGAGAGAGCTGTAGTGACTAGAATAGTTAATGCAATTGAGGAAAGAGAATTATTATGAGACAGTGTCCCAGTTGTCTTTATATATGCAGCTCCTACACATAGTGGTTCTCATACATGTATGTGCAAATAAATTGGCTCTTCAAGCTCACAGAAACTCTTTTTTGTGTGTGACAGAGACAGAGAGAGTCAGAAAGAGGGACAGATGGGGCAGACAGACAGGAAGGGAGAGAGATGAGAAGCATCGATTCTTCATTGCAGCACCTTAGTTGTTCATTGATTGCTTTCTCATATGTGTCCTGCGGGGGGGGGGGGGGGGGGCTACAGCAAACTGAGTGACCCCTTGCTTGAGCCAGCGACCCTGGGCTCAAACAACATTCTATCCATTGTGCCACCACCTGGTCAGGCTCACAGAAACTTTTATACTCCACTTGGCCTTTAGTTATCGAAGCCATTATAAGGACATCAACAAATATGCAGGACTTTGCTTAATACTTCAGTCCATGGAAAATCCTAACTTGGAAGGTATGGTGGTGCCTTTGGGGTCAACCTTTAAAATCATGGTATTCTCTTCTATTTCTACAGATGAAATGACAGAAACTCTATAGATATTCTTAGAACTTATTTTTTAGTCTTCTACAGTCTCTAAATCAACCTACTTTACATTCTTATTCTTTTTCAGTAATCTTTTTTTTAATGTAAAAATCCTACCCTTAATTTAAAGCACTAATTCTACTCAACAAGTTAGTTTCTACCTTTGTTACTCAGCTCCTATGAGGTACTATGGTGTAAATCCTGAGGATATAATGTTTGAGTGACATAGTTCTTGCCACCAAGGTGTCTTTTGGAAAACCAAGACAAGTAATCTGATTATATTGCTTTGACATAAGTTCTACAACTGAACAATACATCATAAGAACACAAAAGTAGGGCATCTAAATGATACTGAGGGACAAAGAATAGAATTTTAAATAGAAGATAAAGAAGAGGATAATGATGTCAGAGAAGTTTTCCCCAAACTTGTTTTGTTTATGCGTATACCAAGGATAAAAAAACCCCAAAATACAAATGAGTGTATCCCTAAAAAAATTACATGATGACCAGATATACACTCTAGAAATAATGGAAAAAGAAAATAAGAGGGGTTTGTAAAGACCTCAAAGACTCTTTCTCAGAGTATGGTATACAGACCTTACCACAATCTCAAGAAAAGTGATAAAATGGCAAGGAAGCACAAAACAGCAATTATTCTGTGAAAGAGCAAAGCAGAATCCACTGATTGAATCATTTGTCCACTTGTTGAAAGTGTTCTTTTATATATATATATATATGTTCTTAGAGTCAGTAGAGAGAAATTGAAAAGCAAGTAAAGAAAGTCTAAAATATAAAAAAACAAGATCAAATTGCATAATAAAGGAGAACCCAGGATGGGACTTAGTTTGCCATTGATGGTGTGACAGGACAAAGGGTCAGCAGAGTCTGGAGTACTTTATAGAAACTGGAAAAAAAAAGTCTTAGAGTTGATTGATTAGACAAGATAAGGTACCCTGAGGTCAAGGGTTCAAGAGTTTATGTGGTCCATTTCTAAGTTTTCTGACATAGTAGAGGGTATTTTTGAAGACAGACAAAAAATGTTTAGTTAATTAAATTTTGAAGTAAATGCATATCCCTAAAAGTGTTTATATCCACTTTCTATTTTTAAAATCTCTCATATTTGTGGAACCTAAGTCATGCCTAAGACATGTAAAATTTAGTCTTCTGTGATATTAATCTTCCCTTTTCTCTTTATCACACCACTTCAACTGCCCCTCCATCCTGGAGGACCATGCAGTCAGCTTTTTAATAGCAAATCTTATTCCCCTATTTCCTGAAAAGAACTTGTTTCTCATGCATGTGTGTCTTTTTGGATGAAGGCAATTTTAGTAGAACATGTAATCTCCCAGACAACACTTCTTTCAAGGGACACATTAATAAGAACTCTGCCACATATCTTTATTAACTGAGATATAAGTCATAGAAAACTCCTGCTCAACCACACATTCAAATATACATACTATAAATAACTTCATAATTCTGACAGAAACCAAAGGGAAATCAAAGAATGACATAAACAGGCAGATGCCATGATTATATTATCTTTTTTCTTTTTCAATTCTTTCATAATCCTCAACACATTTAATAATTGTTATCTACCCTTGTCTTCCTTTACATTTTTTTTAATCAACAGTACAAAGAAACAAAATAAAAATAGAGAGGGGGGAAATACCTTGCAAAGAAGTTGTTTAATTGAAAACAGCTCTTATTTTTATACACATGGTTGTTTTGATCTTCCCAACAAATTGGGTAGGGTCTGGCAGGAAAGGCAGGTAGCTCATCGGGATGGTCTTTTCTCCACAAATGCCTGGGAGGAACCCCACTCCTTAGCTGGAGGACCTTCCGCAGGTTAGTCACTGTTGCTGAGGCTCAGTTTCCATCATTTGTAAAACAGGTAGATAAACCTACTCATAGGTGTGTTGTGGGGATTAAATGAGGGAAAATAAAGGCCTTGGTACATAACGATTAAATAAATGCCTATAAATACCAGCTAAAAATAGTATTGCAAAGGCGTTACTGTTTTTTTCCCCAAGTGACAGCTGACGTGTCTGGAGGCACACCTAACCATGCTGCCAACCGTAATAAAAGTTTACCTTTTAATATGCAGAGGTGACCTGTCTATGTTTAATACTTTTATTATTATTATTATTCAGTGAATGGAGGGTAGGCAGAAAGACAGACTACTGCATGTGCCCCAACTGAGATCCACCTGGCAAGCCCACTAGGGAGTTATGCTCTGCCCATATGGGCCATTGCTCCATTGCTCAGCAACCAAGCTCCTCTTAGTGTCTGAGGTGGAGGCCATAGAGCCATTCTCAGTACTCAGGGCCAACTCACTCTAACCAAGCCATGGCTGCATGAAGGAAAGAGAGAGAGAGAAAGAGAGAGAGAGAGAGAAAGAAGCAAGAGGGGGATGGGTGGAGAAACAGATGGGTGCTTCTCCTGTGTACCCTGATTGGGAATCAAACCCAGGACATCCACACATTGGGCCGATGCTCTAACACTGAGTCAACCAGCCAGGGCCCATGTTACTTCTAACAAGAAAAAAAAATCCATTAAGGAAGTAAATATTTTTTTCTTTCTTTTCTGTTCTTTTTTTTTTTTTTTACAGAGACAGAAAGAGAGTCAGAGAGAGGGATAGACAGGGACAGACAGACAGAAACAGAGAGATGAGAAGCATCAATCATTAGTTTTTTGTTGCTCATCGTGACACTTTAGTTGTTCATTGATTGCTTTCTCATATGTGCCTTAACCACGGGTCTTCAGCAGATTGAGTAACCCCTTGCTTGAGCCAGCGACCTTGGGTCCAAGCTGGTGAGCTTTTGCTCAAAGCAGATGAGCTCGCACTCAAGCTGGCGACCTCGGGGTCTTGAACCTGGGTCCTCGGCATCCCAGTTCAACGCTCTATCCACTGTGCCACCACCTGGTCAGGCAAGGAAATAATATTGATGTCATTCTAACTACATTATTAAATATCTTTTTAACAAATGTGTCGATTTAGTTATAATCTTTCAAAAATGCCAGGAGTCACAGTCTGAGCATAGGCAGAGCCTTGAAAGGTCAGATTCAATCTACAGGGTGGCCCACTGTGTCTCTCCCCCACCCTTCCTAGCCAACTCTTACTTTAATGATGTAATTAAATGGCTATAAAGTTCCATCATTCTTGCTTCTTTAATTAACTGGAAGAAAACTTCCTCTTGATGTTGAAGATTCTGCTGTTTTTCTTTACATAAGTTTCAAAAGCCTAAAGTTCAAACTCCTTAACAATTACAAAGAGTAATATTTAGAATTTCAGTGGACATGCTCACTTTCAATCAACTGTGTAAATCATCAGTTAAAATTGGTTCTGTATGTTTTGCAGTTTGCTGGCTTTCACCAAAAGTTGCCCTAGATAATGGATATGAAGTCAGCAGAAGCCCAAATCACTGAATCAAGTAATCCCTTAGAAAATTCTTTTGGACTCAAAAGGTATAATGCTTCTGCAGTGGCTCAAGTTCTTTATGAAGAATAAGTGTGAACTTGGGACAAGGTGAATACACATTGCAGTTTTTACAAGTTTCTTGAAACCTCTTCCTTTTTTCCTTTGACCTTCCATTAATTTAACCACAATTGAATTAATTGCTGTTAAATTAATTCCACTAATTCAGGCAGAAATTGAAATGATCTCAATGGAATGGCCACATAAAAGGAATGCAGTGGTGCCACTTAGGGAGGAAGAAGAGGATAGAGAATGTATATTCCATAAGCTGTTCTCACTTGCATGTGGCATGGGCAAGACCCAGAAATATCTTCATGTTCTCCAAAGAGAAGACTCTCCAAAGAGAAGACTTAGAGGGGCCTAGTTGAACACAGTGGGCTGAGCATGGGGCTCCCTTTGCTAAAGGACAAGGGGCCTCCTTAGCAGACACTCTGGAAGGACTTTTCAAGACAAGGGCTGGTTACTCCATAAGGCAGAGAATCAGAAGCATCAGCAAGAGCTGAGATGAGGCAGAGGCATCTGGGGGTTATCTGAGAGTAGTGACCGAACAATAGGAGAGCAGGTCCCAAGTCAAACCTGCCATTGACACCTGTGGGGCAGAGAGCAAGCAGGTGGAGGAAGGACCTTCCTACAGATACCTGCTGGGCCAGAAACAGAACAAAGACTCAAGCAACCTTTTCCCCTGCTTCCATGGAGACAGAGCACCCCTCTGCAGGAATGTCCCTAAGGGTGGAGAAGGTTGTGCACAAATATCTGCTCTAAGGTGTCACTCTCTTTGCAAATCATGTGCCCTAGTACCAGTTTTGTTGGCCTGGAGGAAGGGAAGTCTTTTGATATTGGTCATCTCAGAAGAGTGGCTATTTTTGCCTTAATTCATCCTAAATTAAAGTGAGCATTAGCTATAGCCCTACCTTTCAGACACTGAGACATCATTTTGAAGAAGAGAGAAGTAAGGGTTGGAGAACAACCTGAAAGACTGAGCATTTTCTTAAACAGACTTATTTTTTCAAAGAAGACTGTATAAACCATCATACTTTGAACAGATTGAATGTTAAAATGAAAGCAGAATTACAAACCAGAAGTGACTGAAATATTGCTAATGGATAATAATTTTTTTTTCATCCAGTGAAGTGGAATTACATGGGCCAGATCAGAGTTTTTAGAAATTAGAAAGCAACACTTATTTTCTGCATATCTGAGCAGAGCATGAAGAAATTTATAATTCCATTGTATGTGTGCATATGTATAATGTAAGACTAGAAGCTTGTACTCTAATATAAACATAGAGTTTTTTCCCCGCATAATGAGATTATAATGTTTACATTTTTGATTTTTCACTTTTTACATCCTTCAGTTTTTCTGTGATGAGTATATATTAGCTGTTTAAAAAGCAAAGCAATATAAATGTTACTTTTAGATTATTTGTTTATATCTTCAAGTTGTTTTTTGTCCAAACCCCAATTGTTTTGAACAACATGCAAAGTATTTGGTCAGTCAGTTTTGTTTTTTATATGTATATATTTTAAAAATAAAAAATAAATTTTAACTCATAAATCCTTTCTAACTTTAATGTTTTTCTGTTTTTCTCCTTTACTGTGTTTCAAAGATTATGTTGTATCTCCTTTTATCTTTTAAAGTTTTAAAATGGCCTTTGGCCAAATGCAATACAATTCTACCCTGACCTGACACAAAGAAGAGTATGTATATGAAAGCACTTCGACAACTTTGAAGGACTTGA
Source organism: Saccopteryx leptura (assembly GCF_036850995.1). Taxonomy (NCBI): domain Eukaryota; kingdom Metazoa; phylum Chordata; class Mammalia; order Chiroptera; family Emballonuridae; genus Saccopteryx; species Saccopteryx leptura. The sequence continues at coordinate 259,072,647 of NC_089505.1, forward strand.
AAAACGCATGGTGATATCAGTAGTGGAGAATGGTGCATGTGGGGAAAGGGTGAGAGGGAAGAGACTCAAGAAAAGAAACTAGATTGTATCTTTGCATAACCCAAATTTCAAAGGTCCCTCCTAAAAAACCCTGCAAACAGAAGCAAATGGAGTCATTGTCTGGCACTTGTAAATGCTCACAGTTTTACAAAATTAATCCCAGGCAACACTTTTTTTTTTTTCTGTGTTGTTCACTGCTGCGGAGAGCTAGGACCTCCCCCAACAGAGCCAGGGGGACCTTGGAGTTCTTAGTGTCAGAGGTGAGAATGCCAAGGCTACCTTCTGTATCTATATTTTTAAGAGCTGCTCTAGAAGTGAACTCTAATTAGGAAAACTCTTTAAGAATCTGGAGACTGTCTCTAGAGTTTGTTTGGATTTGTTTGTTTATTTGTTTGTTTGAGAGGGAATACCTAGCGGTCCCAGAAGAAGAAATTCTAAGAATGCTCTCCATATTTGTACTACTTTAGAAGCCCTCTTCTTGAACGAAAAGTGATATAATTTGTGGGCAAAGCATCCATCCTCATTTTCCAGACTCCCCACTGTAAACCCAGGGCAGAATGAGCATGGTGAAGAATCCAGATTCGGATCCTAGCCCTACCACTTTTAGAGACCTTGGGGAAATCGCTTGATCTCTTTTGCTTTTAATTTCTCATCATAAACGGGATCATAATAGGACCTATGTCATAGGGTTCTTGAAAGATCTAAAATGAATCAATATATGTGAAGTGTGTGCAATAGCATCTGGCACTTACTAAATGCTCTATACATGCTAATTGCAATTATTAAGAAGAAGGAAACCCTCCAGAGTATCCAGGCCACCACAAGCCTCTAGGGTTCACAGTCGATTCCCCCAGGGAAGACAGTCCCACAATCCTGAGAAAGGAATACTTCTCATAGCTCTTTAGAGTGCAAGTGTGCATGATAGCGACCTTTTTGTGCATGAACAAATGTATACCAAGCCTCTGGAGTTGCTTTGGCAGAAGCGGGGTCGGATTTGTGTTAAGTTAACCATACTTTCTGGCTCAGTTGTCCCTGGGAAGACCCCACAGTCCTGGGTGTGGTTCTGTCACATGCCCGTCTGGAACAGTACTCAATTTACTGGTCTTATGCCTTACAGCGAGCAAGCAAAGGAAATTCCTTAACCCTGAGTGTCGAGTTCTTGGGTTTACTATTTGCTCAGCAGCATTTTTTGTACTAATAGCTCTCAAACAAGCATTAAAATGAGAGCCATTGGGCCACATGGGAAACCCAGGAAATGGGAGGAGGCACAAAGCTGTGCTTTCATTTGGAGAGTCCTTCCCTTTCCCCTCTTTTTTGACCAAAAGAGAAATTATAACTATGGAGAAGAAGGAATAACAATCCCTGGATAATATGCTAACAATTCTCAAAGACAAGAGCATTATTTGTGGGGCACCCTCACCATATCCTGGAAGAGCCACTTTGACATAATTTCTGACTTTTATATGGTTTAACCAGATATCTGGCATTCTTAGGTAAATTAATATCCAAAGGAATTTTTTTTTAAAAACATGACATTTTCCTAAGTGATATAAAAAGTAATCAGCTGGCTCTCATCACACCTTATACCTCTGCCCAGAGCATTAGTCTATCAATCCACACTCTGGAAAAATGCTGGAGTTAGTCCTAAGCTACCCCCACTCCATTTTAATCATTCATCAAGCAAGCAGTTCTGGGTATTATTCCCTCTGTCCATTCTCTTCTCTCCCCACATCTTCCATTTCCTTCCTCATCTCTCATGATGTCGATTTATTAAATACGTGTATTTAATAGGCTCATAGAACATAAGAGCATTTCAGATTTGTTTGGAGCAGAAGGGGTTTGGCCTGAATTTCCAGAGTACAGCTCAATCCTCCACCACACACACATTTCCTCCCACTCCAGGGATTGCATTTCATCTTCATTCATCCAGCTAAGGAGAACAGAGGCTAATTTAGGAGCCTCTTTATGCCTGTACATATTCAGCCAGAGGGGTCAGTGTTGATTGATGCAAGACACTCTGTCCTCCAAGAACTCGCCAAGTCCCTGCTGGTCCAGAGAGTAGCAACCAACAGTAACTCACCCTTTAGTGCCTGTGCATTTCTGTGCCTTCAGCTAGAAACAGTCAATAAACACCAGAGGCAACTTATGTTGCCTTAGATCACTAATAAACGCCTCGCACCACCACCTCAGAGCCCTCTCACAACAACGTATTTCTCTACAGATAGATGCCGAGCCCCAGCAGCCAATTACTACAGAAATGCCTCAAAGGCTTGAAGGAGGAGGCAGGGAGAGAGAAGGGCCTCTTTCCAAAGACAAGGGTTACATGCTTCCTCCTAATAAATATTGCTCCGTTTTGTCGAGTGCTTTCCTCCGAGCCAGACACCCGGGATAAGGCTTCACCTACATTATCTCATTCATTTCTCACAATTCTGGCACTCAGCAAGCTCTAGCCCATTTTACAGATGAGGACACAGAGGATCACAGAGCTAAAGTAGCTTCTACTTTCTGCTTCTTTACTCCCCCAAGCCCCACGCAAATAGGTTTGTGATGTATGTTACAAAAACACATGGGAAATTGCCAAATGCCAGGCAATTCAGACTGATGTCTGGACCTCAGAGCATGGCCACACCTTGCCTTACAGTGGAGAAAGGCCCAATGGTTCAGGTTGCTCCATCGGCTGCCAGAAACATGCCCCATTGCATGCTGCCCATCCCCTCGACGTTGGCCCTTTAAGGGCAAGTGTCCGATGTTCTGGCAAGTGTCCTTTGGTATCACAAAGTATTGGGTGTTCACTCTTCATATGGCCCTGATGGGTTCTGGATGACTTTAAGGGAATGGAGTGTTACCCTAAAAAAATGATGGCATGGTCACAATCTTCCACAATTATTTTTAATCACAAAACATTCAACAAAGCCAGTTCCTGGGTTAAATGCTGCAAATAAAGAGCACAAACATGCCGGGCTGCAGAGTTTATGATTCCTTTTCATTCTTCCTCGGCTTTAACTCTGCTTGCTAAGGAGACTCATTATCTCGCTTTAGACACACACGTCTTAGGCAGACTTACGTGGCAGGATGAAGCACCTGCATTGACCAAAAATCCATCTGGCTACTAACTACAGAAACACTAATGCCTCTGCATTCTGAGAAAATCACACAGCTGGACGCTGGTTATGGTCGGCTAGGTTAGAGCTGTCACTTCCCCACTTCGTCATGCTTCTCCCTTGCAAGAATGGAACCACAGACGATCATGAACTTTTGACTTTTTCTCAACCTTCCCTAGAAACTCACAACACATGAAGATTAAATATCCAAGATAATTGCTTATCTGTAATAACTGCGACATGAGGACCCTGGGGATGCTGCCTTCCGTTGTCTCAAACCGAGCTGTTTTGCAACATTTCTGAAATGTGGAAGGGTAGGCACAAACCATCTCCTCTTGGCAGAAGAACCTCTGAATGTTGTAGATCCAGGCTTGAACTTGGAGGTAGGGATCACCACCCATCCTGTTGTGGAGATGAATGATCTAATATTTTGAAAATGGTAATTACATTAATGATAATAACATCGTATATTTCCACAGTGCTTCCCTGGTTTTCACACACATCTGTGGTTTCATTAGCTCTACACACCAAACTTTACATTGGTATAAACATTTTGATATTTTTCTCAGTGATACATCTCTGTATTTCATTTGCTCACCACAGTCAGGAAGGGAACTATTGTCCTGTTTATCAGTGAAGAAACAGGGGTAGAGAGAGTAATTTCCTCAGGTTACAAAGTTAGCATTTAAACTCAGATGATTCTTTGCCATGTCCATTGGGCTCCAACAATCTTCTTGTAGTGTATGTGGAAACTGAGGCAATTCCACAGGGAATCATGGAAAAAAATAGATCATATGTGCCTAATAAGCCACATATTGTATCTCGCAGATGAAAGTTCACAGTGCTAGGTATGTGGCCATGGCCAATGAAACCTTCCCAAAGCCTTTGTATGGACTACAAATACAGTCCACTTCCTAGAGAGAGTTTTTGTTGACACTTTCTCGGCATGTTATGATATGCTTGTTTATTTGGCCTGGAGAGCCAGCAGCCCGGGACAGCAGAAAGACTTTGAGCCAAGGGTCAGCCCATCCATACCCTCATGATAGGGGCATCTCCCCAAGTTAACTGCCGTTTGAGAGGATGGCCACTGCACCATCTCACTTTATTTGCTATCCCTGAGATAATAAATAAAGGCTCATTCTCTTGTGTCCAAAAGACCCTTTTCAGGAGACCTGCTCTTGCTAGAAGTCTCCCGAGCCCCCTCACCCACTACAGTTAGAGGGTAGGCATTTCAAATCAAACTAGAAAAAATAACAATAATAAAAGAAGAGTGGAAGAAAGGAGGAAGATACCAGCAAAAACTGCTATTTATTTAAAATAGCCAATGAGAAAAATAGAGCCTGAAAAACTCCATTAATACTGACAGAGTGACATTTGTCATCTTGGTGTAGGCTAAAAGAGCCACAGTGAGAATGTGTAGGAATGACAACCCAGGTCAGTATTATCTTGAATATTCTGAAGCAGATGTAGCCAAGATAAACATTCAGATCTAGAGCTAAATTTTTATGTTTCTTGGACTGTGATATGATCTCTATTTGGTTATATGATGTCATATGCAAGACATGAGGTACAGACCTTGGAAGGTGGGAAGAATAATTGTCCCATTGTCTCATTTTTCCTCTACCAAGTTCTTCCTGGGATGAAGTGTCATTCGAGCTCAAAATCTGCTGTGAATGTGCCTAAGAGAACCTCTGGAATACGGACGAATGGGAAGGCAGGAGATGAATTCTTGCAGGACCTGGTCTTAATACACTCCAATGCTAGTAAAATAGCTTAAAAGTAAATGGAAGAACTTATGGACCAAGATTATAGTGTGTCCATTACCAGAGTAATTTCAAATGAAATTCTTATTGTTTCATTAAAAACAACATGAAATCAATAGCCTAACAAAGCACCAGAATCACTTGGGCCTCCTTGATACCACTTTTTGTTGGTTACACCCTTATCACAGCTGCCTGATACATTGCTGTCACCTATTTCAGCTACACTAAATATTACTGGATCCTAGAATAGCATTAAGATATTTGATAAGACAATCTGCCTTCACCATCCAGATACTGAAAGGACATTTGCAGTTAATGTGTTTTTTCAATCCTATTAGCCAAAGTAATATATTGTATAGAGAAATATATTGTCTTATTCCAGGACTCTCATCCTGAAGAAACAATGAGCACACAGAAACATAATTCATATTCTATTGTCTGTTACAGAAGGAGGGTTCTCTAACAAACTCAAACTGTGTTTGGATAAAATAAACTACTTGATGCTAGAGAGTTAACTTGTGCCAAAACTAGCTGCATCCACATATTAAAGGCCATTATTACGTAGGCAAAGAGAGTCAAGAGAACATAATGGATGATTACTTTATAAGAGACATTCTTGCCCACAGCATTACAAACACCATTTGGTTGTGCGGCTGTGCCCTAACATCATTCCTCATTTTTTTTTTTCATTTTTCCAAAGCTGGAAACGGGGAGGCAGTCAGACAGACTCCTGCATGCGCCCGACCGGGATCCACCCGGCATGCCCACCAGGGGGCGATGCTGTGCCCATCCGGGGTGTCTCTGTTGTGACCAGAGCCAGACTAGCACCTGAGGCAGAGGCCACAGAGCCATCCTCAGTGCCCGGGCCAACTTTGCTCCAATGGAGCCTCAGCTGCGGGAGGGGAAGGAAGAGAGAGACAGAGAGGAAAAAGAGGGGGAGGGGTGGAGAAGCAGATGGGCGCCTCTCCTGTGTGCCCTGGCCGGGAATCGAACCTGGGACTCCTGCACGCCAGGCCGACGCTCTACTGCTGAGCCAACCGGCCAGGGCCTCATTCCTTCATTTTAATTTCCACTGGCTAGGCACAAGTAAAACTTTCAAGTCTCAAAAGAAGCTGGTGCTACTGGCAGAGGTGGATCAAGTTTGTTTGAGTCCCCAGGTGCAGAAGAAAATATTGGGCCCCTTTAAAAAAAATAGAGAGAGAAAGACAGGGAACATAAAAATACATATTAATCATATTTTTAAATAAATAAAAATATTATGTACTATTAATGTTAAAATTGCACATATGAAACCAAACTTAGTGTCATTAGAAAAAGTGTTAAGTTGGGGTTTTGCGGGCACTACAGAAGTCAGGGCTCAGGGCACGCACCCGGTGGGGGGGTGCCGTTAAATCCTACTCTGGCTACTGGGGTTTTCCACAAAAATGTGACAATCTCTTTATTAGAAAAAAACAATAAGCATTCAGGAATGATCAGAAAAAATGTCTCTTAAAGCCATTATTTTTAGCTGAGCGTTGTTGTGACTGTTTCCATGGCTAAACCATGAACATGTTTTCTGCACAAGCCCGGTCAGCTAGTGGCCTTAATTAACTTTCAAATGGAGAACGCTGCGGTTTACCACTTATTAAATATCCACTACACTAAGTTCAATTTTGCCCTTCCACACCTCGCTTTAGTCAAGACACCTCAAAAAAACTCGCAGTGCTGAATAACTGGAGATTTAAAAGTATATATCACGTGCAATTATCACACTGGACATACAGGTTGTGAAGGAAGTTTACTGAAACCTGGGCAGCTTTCATTTCCAGACTGAATCATATATTTTGAAAGTTGTGGCAAAAGGATGAGTCACATAGAAAGAATAGAATAAACTGATCTTACTCGTTTAAAGGAATTCAACAAATACTAAGTTGTTGCCTTGTAATTCCAAATACTGAGCATTCTTCCAAATACTTCCTGCCTACGAATTGCAGGAGGAGGTAAACATAGCTCAGGAAATGCCGAGGACAGAAGAGGACCGTCGCAGCATGTTTAAATTGTATGCCCCCTAGAGAAGGAAGAAAGAGTATGAAATTACTCATCAAACTAATTTACTCTTAATACAACATCCAAGTAGACTAACCAAGCTCATTTCATCAAGCATTTTATTCAAGAGGGAGATGATACAGTCTGAGATTCAATCGAGACAGAATTAGTTTTTGTGATTAGCTAGGTTGAGTGGTTAAGGTATAATAATAACGACATCATTACTTCTTTTCTCCTCTTTTTATAAAATACTCAGCGACACATTCACTCCACACACACACACACACACACACACACACACACACACACACACACACACGCCCTCACCCATATCTGTTTAAATTTGGCTCGTGAATCTTTAACTTGTGTTGTATATGTTTCAATTTGTGTACTCCCATTAAAAAGAAAAGTGAGTTCACCTCTTGTTGAAATTCCATTGTGTATAAAACAGTCTTGAAATTTGAAAAGAGAAAGAAAGAAAGAAAGAAAGAAAGAAAGAAAGAAAGAAAGAAGAAAGAAAGAAAGAAAGAAAGAAAGAAAGAAAGAAAGAAAGAAAGAAAGAAAGAAAGAAAGAGGGAGGGAGGGAGGGAGGGAGGGAGGAAGGAAGGAAGGAAGGAAGGAAGGAAGGAAGGAAGGAAGGAAGGAAGGAAGGAAGGAAGGAAGGAAGGAAGGAAGGAAGGAAGGAAGGAAGAAAGGAAGGAAGAGAAAGGAAAATGTCCTTCTACAAAGAGAACATGTGAAAAGGCCAAGGGAGAGCATAACTGAAAAAAATATATAAAAATGCAAATTTTCCTAAACTTCAGCTTTGGATGGACTGAAGCATAAGTGAGAACTTCAACAAAGCAATAGAAAAAGATGACAGCTCAGAGTTTCAGAAATTTAAGACAGCAGCAGGATTAGACACTTTGGGTTGTCTTCGCACACATTTCTTATGGGAGTTAATTCCATTTGACATGCAAGACCAAAGCAAGATTACAGAGCACAGCCCCATGGCGAGGTGTATGCTGCAGCTAAAAGCTGGGATTTGAATAATTGTGCAGGCTTACTCCAAGAATCAGGGGAGAACAGAATGAATGGATTATTACAAGGAACTTTGTACATTTTTAACTGCTGGACTTAATAAAATACCCTCTGTGTGAGAGTAATGCTATGGTCGTCTGCACTCACTCTAGCTGAAGTTTGTGGTAGAATCCATCAAAAATGAGGAAAAACAGAAGCTGTTAAAAAAAATCGAAAGAAAAGAATTTTGTAATGAATGATTGGGCTGGGTCATGCCCGTATGATTTACTGAGGAACAGAAAATTTGGAAAACTTGAGATCAACACATTGGAGCCCCTGCGAAGGGACAGGGAATTCATTTCCTATGCCAAGAAGTTTGAGGAATGTGGATAGTCGAGTTCAGGGAAAGTGGGCCACAAAAAGGTGCATTTTTATTTCACTATTTCAGCTCATTAGGGAGGTCATTTGTTACTGAGAAAAATCACTAACTCACACATCATTTTGTGTGTGTATGTGTGTGTGTGTGCACGTGCATGTGTGTGTGTGTAAATGTGACCTCTTTCCTTGGAGTGTGTGCAAGCACTTTGTAAGAGGCAGAAAGAGTAACAGTTCTAAAGACTTCTCCCTGCTTAATTATCTGTCCAGTGAGGATTCTTGAAATTCTTTACATAATTCTTATTTAGCACTCATTAAAGTGAAAGATACAAATGCTGGACAGTGCAAGGTTTGAGATGCTTTAAGAAAGGGAGTTGAGATTTGCGATCGCTGAGAATTATGAAAAGCTGCCCATTACCGGTAGCCAAATAGACCTTCCATTTTAAAAGTTACAGATTCGTATCTGAAATGATTTGATTTGATTCTCTCCTTTGAAAGAGTCTTCATCTCTTCTCTTCACAGGAGCCCCCTTTTAACTCTTCTTCAGCTCTACTCAGCCTGGTGGGGAAACAAGTCAGCTCCAAAGAGGAGTCAACTGCTCTGAGGTCAGGGCAGTGGGGCAGTGCGCCCTCTGCTGGGAAGCCAGTCTGCGGACCAGTTTGGGAAAATTCCCCAGAGCCTGCCTCCAGGAAAGCAAAAGAGATGCACATTTTCAGCAGTGAAAACTTCCAACGGGGGTGGCATCTCCTTCTCACCGCCACTGGCGGACATGAGAGGAGGAGCATGAGAAGGTGTGGATGCTTCATTAAGACAGATCTCAAAGGTAGCTCTCCTCGCAGAACATGCCTGTCAACCTCAGCCTGCCATGTAAAATGGCAGCAGAAATGATGAACACATTACAAATTTGTAGACCCTAAAATTAAACTCCACCTCATTTATTTCATATTTCAGCAGGCTGGGGATGGCTGACATTAGTGGCACAGTGCTTTCCTGATCAGCTCTGTGTTTTCATTCTTGGAGAAGGGATCTGTGCTCGACCATGTGGACGCGCTCGGTTTTCCTGTTGACTCTGTGCCTCATTTATATCTTTGCTAAACGGTGTGGTCCACAGACCAGCAGCTGCAGCATCATCTGGGAGCTTGTTAGATAGGCAGGAGCACAGGTCCCACCTAGAGCAACTGAGTCAGAATCTGCATGTATACAGGGCTCCCTGTGATTCATCAGTACAGTAAACTTAAGAGACACACCACTGCGGACATTGGAGGAACTAAATCACAAGCAACACGAGAGCACTGAGCTTTACAGGTGGAATGAAGCCTGGACACCACTTGCATTCTTGAATAAGGAAACCAGGGCCCAGAGAAGAACACAGCTCCTGACACATCTAAAGAGGAAATTTTACATAGGCCCAAATTTGGTTTGCTATCAATGCTGGGACATAGCTATCACAGGCTTTTGTAGTTAGTCTCATCACATATTATTAAACCAACAGAATGCAGATTACTCTCAGGTGGGAGGGACCATATCTTCTAATCAGCTCTGTACTACTGAAATGACTGGTCTAAACTGTGCAGGAATTGACATAGAAATGAGATTCTGATATTCCTTCTATTCACATAATGATTGATGAAACACATGGGAAAAATAAATTGAATTATGTTATAATCTCCCAGGGAAACATAATTAAGTTGTAAAGCATTCCCATGAAATTCTGAAAGTCTTATATCATCTAGACAGTGACATCTACTACATGATCAATAATTATATTAATTAAAGATAATTATTTTGATAGGATGGTGTGACTTTGGGGGTTCCTCTTATTCTTGATTTGATGTATTGACCAAATAGTGAAGACTTGGTTGGAATAAGAGCTAGATATAAAAAGTTCTTTGGAGGCCCCAAAAGCTCTATGATATTTATGCTAACTTGTAATAATTTGTAATTTCTGACCACCAGTTTGATGCTTATTCACGTAATCCAATGAGTAATACTTGTGCGAGATCAACCAAACTCTCCATTCACTATTCTTAATTCTATATGAACACGAGGCAAGCTATCTTCAGCAAGTAATACTAATATATAAGACATAAAATCCAGTATTTCTTGAACTTTCAAAGTTCCAGGACATCTAATACATTCTTTGTGTGTATGTAGGACTTGGAAGCACATCTGTGGCAGTCGGGGCCAGTGTGCTAACAAATCAGCATGTGCAAAGTTAACATGCTCAGAAAGTTGGCGTGAGCACAAACTCTTTAACATTCACTATCATTCTTTACAAACACCTGATAGTGAAGATTACCCTCAGAACATGTGTCTCACAGCACACATTTTAAGCACAGGCAAAAACTGAGATTTCCAGTTGATGTACTCTCTGCACATTCTCAACACCCTCAATAGGCGTGTATCTTCTCACTTTCATAAAAGCACCAGGGAGCATCAACAGAAAGTAAAGAGTTGGACAGGGAAGTAAATTAAAAGTAATAATGTAAAGAATCATAAAACAAGTTCCAATTTGAGATTATTTTTATTTATTTATTTATTTAGGATTTTTTTTGAAGCTGGAAATGGGGAGGCAGTCAGACAGACTCCCGCATGCGCCCGACCGGGATCCACCTGGCACGCCCACCAGGAGGCGATGCTCTGCCCATCTGGGGCGTCGCTCTGTCACGACCAGAGCCACTCTAGCACCTGGGGCAGAGGCCAAGGAGCCATCCCCAGTGCCCAGGCCATCCTTTGCTCCAATGGAGCCCCGGCTGCGGGAGGGGAAGAGAGAGACAGAGAGGAAGGAGAGGGGGAGGGGCGGAGAAACAGATGGGCGCCTCTCCTGTGTGCCCTGGCTGGGAATCGAACCCGGGACTTCTGCACACCAGGCCGACGCACGAGGTTATTTTTAAAGGCAACAATCGTGTGTGTGTGTGTGTGTGTGTGTGTGTGTGTGTGTGTATTTACTTTCCTTACTTCTCTAGATTATTCTAGATAACTTAAGTTGTTTTAACATTAAGGGATAATATAGTTAAAAGAGTCACAGTTAAGGTATTAGGAATGAAATCATCCCAGCCCTGGGTGGTGGCTCAGTGGATAGAGCATCAGTCTGGCCAGTGTACGTTATGGGTTTGATTTCTGGTCAGGGCACACATGAGAGGCAACCATCTGATCTCCTCCTCCCCCACCTCTTCCTCTTCCCCTCTCGCAGCCAATGGGTTGATTGATTTGAGTGTGGCCCCAGGCATTGAAGATAGCTAGGTTATTCCAAAAGCATCAGCCTCAGGGGCTAAAAATAGTTCATTACTGGAGCATTGGTCCCAGATGGCGGTTGTCGGGTGGATCCCGGATGGGGCACCGGCAGGAGTCTGCCTCACTACCTCCCTTCCTCTCATCTAAAAATAAAAGAAAAAAAAATAAAGAAATCATTTTAATTTCACATTATTTCATCAAAATCTCCTTATTGTAAAAGTCTTGCTGACATAATGCTCACTATACGAGAGGTTGTAGATTTTCTCTCAGTGAGATAGAAAGTGCAGTATTCCAAAGCCAAGCCTAAGGAGCCAATGTCACCTAGTTTGAATCTTGGATCTGTCACTTGCCACCTTGAACAAGTAACACAGCCTCTCTCTATGCCTCAGTTCCTGTATCTGTAAAATAAGGATAATGATAACACACACCTAATGGAATTGTTGTAAGGATTTAGTTAATTAATAAGCATGAAGCAGCTGGAAGATGCATTGAGATGTATACTCAGCACTCAATTTTTAATGACTATTATCAGTATTGCTCTTATAATTTATGTAGGTTGACTTATTCATAGCCATATTACAATTTATTAAACAATAGTCTTCTTCAGACACACCTGTCAGTGGATCTAAAAGCCAATTTTTTAAAATGTTGATTTTAAAAATTTACTTACTGATTCTAGAGAGAGAACAACATTGATTTGTTGTTCTACTCATTTATGCATTCATTGGTTGATTCCTGTACATGCCCTGCCTGAGGATTGAACCCATAATCTTGGTGTATTGGGACAGTGTTCTAACCAACTGTGCTACCCAATCAGGGCTTTAAAGCCAAGTGTTACCTTCCAGTTTAAAATATATGTTCTTAATAGACTAATTTAGAAAAAGCAGAAGGTATTCATGTGGACTTGAGAACACAGAGTTACCCATGTTATAATTTGCCCCCCTCCCATGCACCCACAGGCACATGGGCTCACGGGCACAGGACACCTCACAGCACACAATGCCAGAAGTTATCCCACGGGGGACTTGCCATAAAGGAAGCTAAATATGACCCAGTACCTGTATTCTAGTGAGAGATCTTACCATTCAGAGCAGAATAACCTGAGAACAAAATAATGCAGAAAGCAGCCCTGAGGTTCTTTTGTCTTTCCTCGGGTAAAATCAATTCTGTTATTATCCACAGTTGGGTATGGAATAGCATGCGAGCAGTGTGGCTTCAGCCAGCAGTACCTCTCAGAGAGCGGTTGCATGGGTAATATTCCACACCCTGATTTACTCAGCATTGTCAAGAGAGAACAGGAGAGTTCCATCTTAGGTAAGAAAATGTGTTCTAAGGAACTATTAACACAATAGAAAAGACAAAAGGGAAGAAAAATCAGGGCAAGTTCATAAAGAATCAAGTGTACTGGGCTGCTTCCATCCTCAGGGAGAGATAAGGTGATGGGCAATATTAACAACTTCCTCTCTGCTCTTTTATAGGGGGATTGTTGGGCCACCCGTTTCCTATGCACAGGAGGGAAACGCACCACATATGTGATGCTTCCCCTCAGAGTGAAATAGAAAAAAACTTTCCGAAGAAGGTAAGAAGCCTTGTGAATGTGGCATTTGGAACCCGTCAAATATACCAACAACGATTGAAAGCAAGAAAATGACTTGGTCTTTCTTGAAACTACAATAATTAGACGGTTGAGTTAACTAATAGGATCTGAGAAGATGTAAATAAGGTTATTTATTTATTTATTTATTTATTAACAAAGGGAGTAAGAGACAAATTTCAGCCCAGATGAAAGAAGGAAAATGATTCTTTCTTAATTTTAATTTTTATTTATTTATTCGGTTTTTTTTAGAGGAGAGAGAAAGAGAGAGAAAGGGGGGAGGAGCAGAAAGCATCAACTTCCATATGTGCCTTGACCAGGCAAGCCCAGGGTTTTGAACCGGCGACCTCAGCATTCCAGGTTGACACTTTATCCACTGTGCCACCGCAGGTCAGGCAAATGATTCTTTCTTAAAGGCAGAGCTAAGATTTCTCAAATGAGCTTCCTTCAAAAAGAGGCAGAAGTAAAAGGTATGAAGCATGATGATATTATGTGCTGTTGCCTAAATGTAGGCATGGATGGCATCCTATTCTATGGACCAAGCTGTGAGTAATTGAATGTGAGATAAAGCAGAAATATAGAAAGGGCCACTCAGGAACAGAAGCATGAAAATGCAATGTGTAGAGCAGTACTGAGCAGGGACAGCTCTGTGGAACTGATTAAAAAAGAGAGAGTAAACAGAACAGAGAGGACTTGCAGGGATTAAGATGTAGCAAGCTTTGTCCAGAAGACTGTATAAAGTTTGTATTGGCCTTGAATCTGAAATAAGGTAAGAAAGGAAAAAAGGAAGAAAGGAAGAAGGAAGGGAGGGAGGAAGGGAGGAAGGGGGGAGGAAAGGAGAGAGGGAGGGAAGGAAGGAGGGAGGAGGAAAAGAAAGGAAGAAAAAAGAAAGAAAGAGAGAGAGAGAGAGAGAGAGAGAGAGAGAGAAAGAAAGAAAGAAAGAAAGAAAGAAAGAAAGAAAGAAAGAAAGAAAGAAAAAAAGAAAGAAAGAAAGAAAGGAAGAAAGAAAGAAAGAAAAAGAACCCACCTCCCATCACGATAATCCCCTGTGATCTTCTGGAATATCTTAGTCAAGCAATTTACTTTTCCTCATAAACAATTTAAAAATAAAATTTACAATAATTTTTGTATTCTCCTATGCAAACCATTCTGTATGGCATCTCTCCTTCTTTTTGGATGAGGGTAAAGCAAGAGGACACAGGATACTACATATTTTTTATGTTATATTAGAACAGAGAGACCTAAAAACAAACAAACAAAAATATGTCATCCCCAACTGAGCTCTGGGAAAGCACAGAGCTTGACAAAGCCTACTGGTCAGGCTCCCAGGTGAGGAAGAACAAGAATCAGAAATGGGAGATTGCCAGGTGGGTGTCACGAGCGTGGGCATTTATATTTCCAACTTCTAAAAACTTCACTCCAACGTGTATTCCATAGTGAAAGATACTGTCACATCCTCTAAATTCCAGGCAATGTAAGATAATTTTTTAAAGGAAAAAATAATCTAGCCTACAAGTGCTCAGGAATTCCAAACCAAAGACAATCTTTAAGAAACTCGGAAGTACAGGCAGCAATTGACAACTGCTGTGGCTTGGGTGGACAGAAAGCACCTCTCTTGTGAGCTTCTCTCTGCTTTTCACCATCAGATAAGACTATGGCTATCATTAAAGAGGCAGTTAAGTGTGTAGCCCTTCCAAGCGATGAGAGCTACTCAGCCGAGGGGCAGTGGCCCCCTCCTTTGCTCTAGGGTGAGAGTTCTGAAGCCACTTCTGTTGGTGCTCTAACTTGCTCTGGGGATACTTTGGAGATTTTGGTGTCAGGAGAGGTGTTCGTATCCCTAGTGCTGAACAGGAGGAGAAATAAATAGTTCCTTGACCTTTACCAAGCTAGACATCTATGCTGCGGATTCAGAAGCAGAAGGCACAAGGTCAGAAAGGAGCCACAGGACTCCTGCAGCTGTGTTTATAGATCACTCCCACTGGGCGCTTCTGGGAGCAAATGACGACTAATTAGGCAGGCAAGGGAGAAAAATAAATAGAAAGAAAAGCAGGTATTTTTAGGAATGCAAATGCAACTCAAAATCGGGAAACCTTGGCCAACAATCATTCTCAAACCTGTTGCAAGAGGGGAGAAGGGAAAGATGCCACCCAGTAGGCAGTCAGGATTGGTGAAGAAGTGCAGGGAATTGCTGTGCTGTGGGGACATTACTAACCCTGGGGAGCCTCAGGCCCACCTGCTTCTTTCTTTAGTTTTAACTTTCTTCATGACCTTTTATCACTGGTTTTGAGAGAAATTTAAAAAAGAAGAGAAAGAAAAAGATCACATAATAGATATTCACATATTTACTCACATGTGTATTATATTCCTTTCTATAAATGGAAATAAAGACAAAAGAAGAAGAGTCTAATTTGCAGCTCGGTTTTCCAGCCTCCATGCTAGCTTACCAATGAATCTTCTTATATACCAAGCTGACTGGAGGGAGGGGTGGGAATGAATAACAAATTTATGTGATACAATCACATCATTTACAATCACATAATGGACCATATCCCAATTTTCAAAAGGCATAAAGTATCCTCATTAATACGATAAGTGCAGCAGTCAAATCAGCACTGTGATTTTATCAGGGTTTTTGACTGTACATGAATTAGAATGTAAAATGCATACAGAATTTTTAATGGGAAGGCTTTAACATTCACTGAATGTATTTCTTACTGTCATTTGCATCACATTAAAGTGAAATTCTACATAAAAGGATAAAGAGAATATGCCCTAAATTACAGTTTTCTATAGTTGTCATGTCCACACATAGAAAAATCTGATTCATAAGCTTGAACATGATTCTAAATCTGAAAAGACTCCACCAGTTCCTTGTTTATTTGTGAGTTTTATGTGGCTGTCAGGACTGGGCATAGTTCAGCTCAATAAGGTCAGATTGTTAGGACAAAGCTACTATAAAGATTATGGTGGAGTATGCGGGGAGCCAGGTGGGGTGGGGGAGGGGCAGGATGATTATATTTACTGTCTCTTGCTCTCCTATCTTATCATACTGTGACTGCATTTTTCATTTCATACCAGACTACTAAAAAGTCACTTGTGTTTCTTAGAAGTATGTTGTTGATCCAAAATCTTCTATCTTTAGTTTAGTTCACTTCAACAGAATTTATGGACCTAGATGGAATGTTGTATATACTCAATTCTGTCTATGCCAACCTGAATGAGTATGTGTGTATTGCTATGTACACAGGATATACAGCAAATGCTTGCTTCATATCAAACCTATGTAAGTCTACTTATATATTGAAATATGATCCATATGCCAGAAGTTAATCTCAGGGTAAAAACAATTGGGAAATTGTGCATGGCAGTTTCTATACACTGAGGCAAAAAAAGCAACTTGTCATTTCTCACTAACTTCACAGAGAAGTCAGTAATTGGTACATAACAGTTAATCCCGAATCCTGGGAATCTGAGAGTGTTTTGCGTCCTAGAAGAGGCCGTGTGTCTTGTGCCAAGCTAATAGACTAGGAATGCTGAATACCTACTGCATACACACTGACTACCTGTCCACTGGCTAGCATGACTGGTCCATGCCTGGGAATTTGAACTCCAAATAACTTAATTCTGATACCATTTTAGACTCTAAACAAAGAGAGTATACTACCATTCACCCAACAGGAGATGCATGGAACTTGGGGTAAAATAATTCAAAGCTACAACAAAATGGCAAGCACATTATGCTCCAAGGAAAGAAACACCTTATGTCACACGGCACAGACCCATGTGGAATGAATGGCTTTCAGAATGGCCAGCCTCTTCATTTTAGTCATTTTACCTTTAATAATTTGCCTAATCAATGATCAAAGATTGCATAGACTAGTGTTTGGCACCGATGGCTGCACACTGCTGTCAACTCTGGTTCATCTCCCTTGAATATAATAAATACATTGTACATATCAACACACCATCGTTGGGAGAATGTCATGTCCTTTCATATCTAGAAATAGTCTTTTAAAAAAACATTTCTAATGGCCACAGGTTTTACCCGAGGCTCTCCTTGCTTGCTTTCTCTTCTTTCTTTGTTTCTTTCTTTGTTTCTTCCTTTCTTCCTCTTTCTTTCTTTCTCTCTTTTCTTCTTTCCTTCTTTTTTTCATATTTTTGTGTTAACATAGGAATTGGAAGTTGAGCCCCAAAAGGCAATATATTAAGGTTCATCTTCAGTCGTGATAAAAATTATTCTAATACCTAAAATACGTCAAATAGCAAGAACTCTGTGGATAAGCCATTTATGAATGATGGATCTTAAAATTAGCAGAAATTTCCTGATAATAGTATTACTCAATGAAGAGCTCTGTCCAAATATGTATACACAGCACCACTGGGGATGTCACCATACCCTGGACAGGGCAACTCACCTATTGGAACCCTGGCCTAGCTGTTCACTGGCTGGGAAAGCTTTTACTGTCATGTCCCCCTCTCTAAGGAACTATCTGCTTATTTATAAATAATATCGAATGTGTAATATTTCAATAATGTTGAAATAATATTTCAATAATTAAATATTATTTCAATAATTAGATAATATTTAAATAAGTGAATACCATTGGAATAAAATGTCAATAATATTTCAATAATATTGAACATGTAATAATATTTCAATAGTAATATCAAAAATTATTGACTTGTTCTGATTATGAAACAGGACTCTGCCCATCAAGTATCTGGAGTAATTCTTGACACAATGGAAGCCATTCATACAAGTGGGATCCACCACACAAGAGGTTTTGTTTTGTTTTTGCCAAAAGCTAGGAGTGTCCACACCTTCTTGAATAATCAGATGTTATGAAACCCAATTTCAATCTATGTTTTTCCATCCATAATAACTGTATTAATTCTGGTAAGCATACCACCTCTTCTCCTCCAATAAAACTGGGATAGATACCTTTAACTTACTTTCTCGTTCCTGCTGACTCCATAGAGATGTTACTAAATTTCAGAAATTAAGAAAAGTATATTAAAACAAAGAAAGACTGTGTTTCTTCTTTATTTGTTTTTGTTTAATAAAATGCATATATGATATTTAAGGTTAAAAAACATGATGATTTGATTATGCATATATATAGTGAAATAGTGACTATAGTCAAGTTAATTAGTATAGCTTCTACTCACTTAGCTATCAGTCTGTATGTGTGATGAGTGTATCTGAAATCTACTCTCAAAGTGTACCTCCAGTATTCAATACCTTATTTTTATTATAGTCATTATGCTGTACCATAGATACTATAATTTTTTGTTTATCAGGAATCAGAAAACAAAAATTATTCTAAATCTTCTCTTTTTCTTTGTAATAATTTCATCAGGAACATGGTTACAAGTTGACCACTTGAGCTGGTATTTCCTAGACTTAGAAAAGAGGAAGACATAAAGTTTTCTAGTTCCAGCTTGCCTCCTACCTCACGTTTAGCAATAATACACATGGATTTTTACCTAATTTGTGTAGAGAAAATTTACTTTTTCTGTGATAATATGTTTATGTAAATAATAGCAAAATATAATAATATTTCTTCAAATTCTACATTTCTTGCACCATACAGGTATGTCTAAGGCACTGCCTTCCACTTATAGGTGAAACCAGTAATTTATCTCAATGGAGTCAAATTGATGCCACTATCTTTCCTTCCTTTTCAATGCATGCTGCTTGTTTTACAGAGCCCTATTACCCATGCTGCATTGTTTTTACTTTTTCTGCCCATCAGAATGGTTCTAGCGTTTTACAGTATATGGATGTGTTAAACTTATTGGCAAATAATTTTTTTAAATGCTTGAAATTTTTACTTTTCATTCTCTTTTCTTCCCTCCTGCCAACCCATATTTGGGTGTAACATTAGCTTTTAGGTAAACCTACAAATCAAGTGCATTATAGCCTCAATGATTTTGTGTCTCCAAAAAGTCTGATTTCATTTAAATCACTGAAGGATGAGAGTCCAACTTATGCTACTCATCGTTTCAGCTCTTGTTTTATTGAAAAGAAATTGCTGATTTGTAATATTTCTATTTAAACCTGCTCAATAAGATGTCATTCATATTGCTTTCATCTTCTTTGTGGCTTTGTCCACAGAAGGACGGGGCAATATAAATCAGCTATGCAACTCATTTAACTAAACTTAGATTTGGATTTATTCCTTAAAATTGAATCATTCAAGTTCAAATTTTTATCTATAAAACTTATTTATAAAAGTAGATAAAGCAATAGGTTTGATCTTGGCAGAAAGGAGGACTTATATTAAACAATTTAAAAATGTAGCAGAAAGATGAAAAGCCAAAGTTATATAGTCACTTCATTCATGTATTGTAGAGATTTTCAAACGCTGTGCCACAGGCATTTTTAAAACTTGCAGCACCTGGCTATTTAGTCAGGGGCACTGACTTCTTTTTGCTTGTCAAGTAAAAAAAATGACAACAGCCAATACAATAGCCATCCAGTGTGAATGCATCAAAATTATATCTATTTTTTTTTGTCAGATTTACAAAAAAAAAATTTTTTTTTTGGTGTGCCACACCAAAATAATTTTAGTAACTAGTTTATATGTGCCATGGGATGAAGAGGGTGGAAAAGCACTAATGTGTAGCTTTAGCTCAATCTAAGTGTTTATACAACATATCTGTATAATGATAAATAACCTGAGTCTTCCTTGGGCCTCATCTACTCTCAAAACCTGGCTTTCTCTGACTATGCTTTTCAAAAATCTTCTGAACATACTCTAAAAAAGACTATAAATGTAAGTATCCACCTTTCCTTTCAAGATATTTTTATTCATTCTCTTCATCTATTAACCTATTAATCTTGACCAATTTCCATTTGTTTCCTCTAATGCTTCAGTTGTCCTTTGAAAAACTATTCCTCAAAACAAGGTTTTTTATCCCATACAGTGTATTGTCATTGTCCTTCATTTACACATCTGGTCTACTCTCCTCCCCCATCCTTTGATTTTTGACAGGCTGTGCATTATGATAGTAATAGGACCCTTCTATGATATGTCCCTCTATGACCAGGGGCTGATATTCCCAGGATGTTCTCTGATCATCTGTATGGAAAGGTAGGTGGTGACTCTCCCCCCTGCCAGGCTGGACACAGAATCTTCTCTCACCCTGTGCATTCCAGCAGTGCTTTGGGATACGGAGGAGCAGGGAGCAGGGTGTCAGGCCATCGTTGTTGCATTCCTATAATCTCATTCTTTCAAACAGCTCACATAATGTTTGCAGATGCTTTAATCGGAAAGAATGCCCAGAAACTCTTACAGATTTCACAGTCCCTCAAAGCCCCCCACCCCATTCCACACATGTGGAATTTTCCCAAAAGGATCAAAATGCTGAATGTAAGCAGAACCTCTAGTTTTCCTGTTGCTCCACAATTTCTGTCTTCCTAGACTGTGCGAAAGCCTACAGCAATAAACTCCCACAGCCTGCTTATTTTGTTGATCGGTCCCCACTCACGAATATGAAGAAGTCCAGGGAAGTTTGTCCTCTTTAGAATTCTCAGTTCCCCAGGTCATGAAACTGTCCTCCTCCTTATTGTAAGTAGATTTGTGTCTTTACTCAATTCCATATCCAACAGTCAGCTTCATAGTGAGGTACACCATGAGGCATAATACCTTGAATATATTTATGGGAAAGTGTGATGTTTTCTTTCTTACCCTCCCACAAGAGGATATATAGAAGAGAACTGTTGTCATTACTTATCCTGCCTACATCCAAAGAATTTATCAAATAGTCAGGTTGAAGCACATACATCCTCGCAAAATTGCTGCATATTCTCTTCCTCATCCAATCAATTCCTCCTTTATTCCAGATACCAGTGCATTGACACTGACACATTGATGTTCTCCTTGTGAGAATTAGCCTATCACATTCATTTACATCCACTTAATTGCTGCTGCTATTGTTTAGTCCGTTAACCTCCAGCTAGGGTGCAATTCACACGAACGCAGGGGAAGCACAACTCTTCGATTAGTTCTGCAAAGTAGATGAAAATCTTCTGGTTAATTGGAGACTGTCCATGCTACCGCCTTCCTTCCTGCTCCAGGTTGAGCAAATGTCACGTCTTCAAGGGAGGCCTCTTAGTTGGAATATGGAAGGCCTGACTGGACCTAGTAGCATTTTCTGAACATGTTGCTGCTCAGGACACTGTGCAGGGCACTATGCCAGCAATTATCATCAATCTGGTCTCTGCCTGCAACCTGTAACTAGTCTTTTGATTGGCAGCTTGCCTTCTTCCTTTTCAGAAGGAGCACAAGCATACTGGAGAAATTCCAACTTGGTATGGGGCTAAATCATTAGTATCCCAAATTCGTAGGAATTTCATTTTGAAACATTAGCACTAAAAAAGAGGTCTTATGAAACAGTTTGTCTAGTTTGGGGGAAAATGAGAATTAAGAATGTAACAGTCTCACTTGACCCAAAGCATAATGCCATGTTTGTCATAGCTAATTTATTTAGAACCTATCACTGATGTGATGGCAAGCATACTTTGGCAATGATGTCCCAAAGCTCTCCTTGGCAACATGTCATTGCCATGTAGATGTTAAGCTGAGGTGTTTTAAGATGGCTAATTATGTGCCATCTGAAGAATATGGGAAGCTTCCATATCTACCCCAGGAATCCTAAGAAATCACAGTGGGTCAAATTTCTTCATTTAACCTAAAATGCCTGTCCCAATGTGGTTTCGGTCAACCTCTCCAGCACATTTTCTGAATGTAGCCTAAAATCTATGCACAAAAAACTGGTAACCCTTCCTATATTTATTATTATTATATTTTATTATATTTTTATTTAATTATTTAATTTAATTATAATATTTATTATTATTATAATTGCTCCTGATTTTTTTATTATTGATATTATTATTATTATAAAGATGTGAAAGTTGAGGCTTGAAGAAGCTAAGTAACTGTCCAAGGTCACAGAGCTAATATATAAGTTGCAGAAACCTGAGTCAAAACCAGACATTATGACAGATTCCAGAGGCCTCTACATCATGACACAAATGCCCAAATGCATCTGTAAAGCAAATTTTGTAGAGGTATAAAGAGAAGGCAATTGCTCTTCTGCCTCTAAGTCCTTAACTTGGAGGAAATTTAAAGGAGATTGTACCAAGATAGACTAACAAGGGTGATACTTTGCATCTAAAACAAATAAAAATACAGCAAAATTTATAAATATATATACTATATGTGTGTATACTATATTTATGTATATATGTGTACTGTATGTAGTATATATGTGTGTATACACACACACACATTTTTCAAGACATTGGATCAAAAGGAACTAAAGTGAGTGATATCTGAGAGATGGGAATCAAAGAGATGAGCCCTAAGATTGCCCCATTTTACTCCCTTGAGAGAGTTCTCAGGCTACTATGTAAAGTGGAAACCATTCTACTCAGAGGTATTTACTCAGTAAAAATAAAAATCAATGTCTAAGCAAAGACTTATACATGTTTATAGCCACCGTTATCTAGCTAACATCTAGAAATCACACAAGGGGTAAATAAACTGTGGTATGGCTCTACAATGGAATAGTACTCAGTAATGAAAAAGACTAATTATTGATATTTGCAACAAATAGATAAGTCTCAAAATAATTATACTGAGTAAAATAAATTAGACAAAAAGAAGAATATGCTATGTGATTTCAATTTGTATAAAATTCTAGAAAATGCAAATGAATCTAAAGTGACAGAAAGTAAATCAGTGTTTACTTAAGCACAGGAAAGAAAGATTACAAAGGGATACAAGGAAACTTTGGGGGTGATGGATGGGTATGTTCATTATCTCAACTATAGTGATGGTTTTATAGGTATATTTATGTGTCAAAATGTATCAAAATTTATACTTTAAATATATGCAGTTTGTGGTATGGCAAGTATGCCTCAATAAGTTGGTTTTATTTTAAAATAACAAGATGAAAGATTTCTATTGTGCATTTGTTTTGTTTTGTTTTATAGAAAAATACTGCTTCAGCCCTGGCTGGTTTGCTCAGCAGTAGAGTGTTGGCCCAGCATGTGGTAGTCCAGGGTTTGATACCCAGCCAGGGCACACAGGAGAAGCATCCATCTGCTTATCCACCCCTCCCCCTCTCCTTCCTCTCTGTCTCTCTCTTCCCCTCCCGCAGCCAAGGCTCCATTGGAACAAAGTTGGCCTGGGCACTGAGGATGGCTCCATGGCCTCCACCTCAGGCGCTAGAATGGCTCAGATTGCAGCGGAGCAACGCCCCAGATGGGCAGAGCATTGCCCCCTGGTGGGCATGCCGGGTGGATCCTGGTAGGGCGCATGAGGGAATTTATCTGACTGCCTCCCCGCTTCTAACTTCAGGAAAATAAAAAAAAAAAAATACACACACACACACACAAAAAAAAGAACAAAAAAATACTGCTTCATAAGAGCAGAGATTTAGTTTATCTTGCTCATTTTGGGTCTCCAGTGACTAAAATAAGGGTTTCCAATTACTAATTCTGAGTGGCATATCATCCCAAAATGCAGGGGCATAAAATGGCCATATGTCATCCTCATGGATTCTGCGGATCAGGAATTAGGGCAGAGTGAGGATGGCTTTTCTCTACTCCATGATGTTTGGGGTTCCAACAAAACTGCTAGTGACAGAAAGCACTGGGCTTCCCTTATTTCCAAGACAGTCCCTTTATGTGGTAGCTCCAGAAGGAGGCCTCCAGGACAGCCAGACTCCTTACATGTCTGTTCTGGGCTCTCGAGGTCTGTCTCCTGAGACGGAAATCCAAGAAGAAACTGTGTCACCTTTTTGTGACCCAGTTCCAGAAGTCACATTATTTTTAGTCGAAGCAATTATAAAGATATGCCCAGGTTTAAGGTGAGCTAGTCAGATAGAACAGAAACTTCACCTCTCAGTGGGGGAATTCTCAACATATTTGTCAACATTTTAAGGGAAGCATGTGGGTTAAAATATAATTGGTTCAACCACCTTGGAAAATAATCAGTCTGCTACACAGTGTTTACGTCATGTAAATGAATATATGAACGGAAGTCCATCGTTTCGACTTCGCTTGCAGTCGTACGTGCTACATAAAATGAAATTCAGGCATTCATTCATTCCACAGTTTGAATGCATCTTTTTATGCAATGTAGATTCAAAAAAGAATGTTATAACCTACACCTTACTTGAAATAGTTATATTTTAATATGATAAATATATGAGAAAAGATAGAGAAAAAATATGGATAATGCAACTTGTAGTAGAAGGCTGAAGACTTGCGGAAGGTGTGTGGTATAGCCCGGGATTTGAGAAGGCAGAGACGACTACCAGCTAAAGAATCAGTAGACCTGCATGGCACGTGCTGCCAGGATGAGGACTTGCAAGGTCAGTAAGATTTCTACAGAAGATGCTAGGAATCAGATGTTGAAAATAATAAGCAGAAAAGTTTGATCCAAAGAATTGTCCAAACCTAGCACATTATCTGAAACTCCAAGAATGCTGTTACAGCGACAGACTCTATACCCCACTTCCAAGATGTTCTAATTTATTAAATGCTCCCCCCACACACATAGAAATTTTGATGAGCAATCAGATTTTGGAACCATTGACCTATAGGTTTTACACAGATGGAAGCAAAGATATCCATAATAAACAGTTTGGACCAAATCATAGAGGACTTGGAATATGCATTGGAATATGCATCCATTGGTCTGCAGTAGGGCCTGATGATTAAATCTCACCTGCATTTATGATTTTATCACAGCACCACTCTTTCCAGCTCTGTGCAGTGGTGACAAATCAGATCACAAATCAGTAAATAATAAGTGATAAACACTAGTGGCATGATTACTTGGTGATGCAAAGACAACTCAGAGCATAACTTTAAAATGTGATTGAAACATGGAATTTTAAAGTCAGGAGAAAACTTAGTGTCCTTTAAGTCATTTACCTATGGTCTCAAACCTATTTCTTTCTTTCTTCAAGTCTGTAAGATATTACTGGTAGACACCCATATAGTCTATGTGGTAGAGACTGTGAGAGCTGGTTTCACACGAATAGCTTCATTAGAGAAATATTTTGTGATTTGGAATGAAAGGTACCTTATACACATAAGATGTTCTATCTAACATATTGCTGTCATATTACTTATTAATCAAGGGCTCTTTGTATTACTCTTATGCACTGGTAGATTCGGGCATTTCTATGGTTTCCTTTGGTACATAATTTATTGTGTTAATTAATCCCCCTCAAAATCCGTAGCAAACAAGTAGGCAAATTAACATTTGTCCAGCAAAACAGTACTCTATAAAATCTACGTTCATTTATGGCAAGGGAAAGCTATATGTATAAAAAATGCAATCACTGTATGCCAGTTTTGAACAGCTAAGTCTGTTCTTTGCCCAAATTTCTAATTTCTAATTAGGATTATAGGTAAAGTATTTTTTTTTCTCTCTCTCTACTCCCATCCCCCCGCCCCCTCAATGGCATCTGTGAGTCTTTTTTGATAATGAATACACCAAGGGAACTCAGAGTTAAGTCCAGGCCTCAGAACTAGAAACATTTCCATCAAAGATGGTTTGTTAATAATAAAGTAAGGAGGAAAAAAAGCTATTTGCTTCTTTTGTGGCTCTGACCCTCCCTTGGTCCTGCCAGGCCTGTCTGAGCATCAGTAGAGTTCAGTGGTAATTAAAGCAACAGTGTTGTGGAAAAAGTGTGAATTACTTTTACAGGAAGACTTGGATGTTGCTAGTGACTGACAAAGCACCGCGGGGGGCTCTGCTGGATATTAAAGGGTGATGGTAGTTTCTGTGTTGTAAGGTGGCTTTTCAGCACAATACAAAATTATGACTTTTCACAAGTTGATATCCCTGGAACCATTTGAGTTATCAGCTCAAAATTTAGATTTTTTTTTTTTTCCTTTGGCAAGGTTACGGAGCAAAACTGTGTCACGTTTCATGGAAGGTGGTGTGGTAGTGGTAATGATGAAGAGTGAAGGTATATTTCCTTTCTTTTCTTCCCTTGGATTTTTAACTCTATTATGGAATTATTTCAACCTTGAAGATTGTTGAAAATAGTGAGGAAAAAGCTATGATCATATATTCAACCCTTTCTTGGCAAGTTATTTCAATATCAACTACCAAGGCTTTGTGTTTGTCATTTTTAGAAAAGAAAAAAGTATAGACTGGCACTGTGTTGACAGTGTGAAGGGAGGCCTGCTCTGCATGCTCGGCCTGGGGATACGAACATCCACACGGGTGGTGAGCTCATCCCACCAGATCCAGCCAGGAAAAGTTCTGATTTTGCTCTTGACCGCTGCTAATCTTGTTAAGCCAACTCCCACACAGGTTACATTATAAGGTTGATTCTGCTCCTTATTCCGCGAGAGAGAAAAAAAATCATCTTTAGCCAAATCCAATAAACCACTTTCTGCAGATGTGAAGCAGGAGAATAAAATAGCTCAATAGGCTATTAATCACTTTTCACTAGATAAAGAGACACTATCCGTATTCCTGAATCAGGTGCCTGGAACACACGTGGAATTCTGTGTAATGGCATCACCGGGAGACCGGGGCAGTCTGTCCTGGTATAAGATAGGATCAAATGCAGCTGAAAGGCAGTGTGAAATATGTATGCAATGGGAGCCTGTATTAGTGATAGCTTTCTGATGTCATAAGAAAAAATATACTGAGTAATACGCATTTGCCCTTTATTGTTTATCACTTTCTTCCTCAAGTAAATAGACTGAGTTGATAAATAAAATTCTTGCTCCTGTTATGTTTTCTGTATCTCTGGCCACACCTGACAGCAGAGGGACCCTTTGTGGATCAGTGACACAGCAGAGCAGGACACAGTATATTATGGTGGATAACAGCACAGTTATGGGAGTCCTGATGTCCTCACTTACAGACCGTGCGACCCCAGTTTCCTTATGTGTAAAAAGGGTGTAATAACCATTCCCACTTTACTTTGAAGATTCAGTGAATTATGATATAAAAATTGATAAGCAAAATGCCTTAGGCATGGCCTAGAGAAAGCAATTGATAAAAGCTGGTACTATCATCACCGTCATCTGCATCGTCCACAGCAAGCTCAGTGCTGTTGAGGAGCAAGGTGAATCTGGGAACTCCCTTCTCTTTTAGAGATACTAATTCTGTCTGACTTGCCAAACCGTGGGGTAATATTTTTAAAGTCATGCAAGGTTACAAAATGACATTTAGGGGATGAAGCTGTGACATGCCAAACAATGGACTGTTTAAGTAGACAGCAACGATATAAACAGAATAACTGGGGTGCTCCAGATGACATTCTTTCACCCCACTAGTGCAAAGTTTAATTAGTATGTAAATAGCATACTCATTTACAATTGACATAATGCCACCGCTTTTCATGCCAAGCTGTCAAGGCCTATGAAACTGCAAAATTCCTGACACTAAACATTTGTTGTACACTGATCCTTCCAAAAGTAACTTAACTAAAGGATTGAAAAGGTAGGAAAGGTGATAATTGCTTTTTTAAAAAAGCCACTCTTCCATGCTTCCTTTCTGAGAAAAAAGTCCAAACTGCTTTTGGGGAGAAGCACCCCCCTCATTATATTGGGCTGAGAGTAAATTCTATAAAAGAAAAAAAAAAAACAACAACAACACATGAACCGCCAACCCCAGAGTGATGAAAAGCAAAACGGGCAAGGAAAAAAATACCCTCAATTGACACAGCTATTTTCATCACATCAAATCAGCCATCTGTTCTTGACATAGTTTATTATCATTAGGAAGATTTTCTCAATTCAGACATGGTGATGAGGAAAGATGAAGAATTAACCAGATAAATAGCCAATTTGGAAAATTCAGGCTGAGACCCTTTTCCTCAATTTCCATTTCCCTCTATTCTGCTTGCTCCATCATCACACTACAATTATCCCAAGGCAAGCCTCAGTGACATGATCAGACATGTTTACAGTGTTGCTTTTCTCCCACCTGTATAGGCATAACAAACTAACCGCACTCAGTATCAAATGACACCGGGGTGATCGACATTGCATAAAAAATAATAATAATTTTCCATCGTTGGAAATGACTGTGTGAACTCAGAATGACAGGTGGCTACAGTTGAGAGTGAGGGAATTAAAAACTTTGAAGTATAAAAATGCTGATGTTTTCCTTCTGGAATTTATTCATTAGAAATCCATCAATTTACTTTGGGATAAGAGTGTTTAGAGAAGAAAATTCTCCATGAAGTAATCGCGGAGAAATTCCTACAGCTCAGTGTGGCATAATCTGGAAGGAATAAGGCAATGTTGGAAACTAATAATAAAAAGAAAATATTTAGGTCGTCTGTTTAATATTGACTTCACAAAGTGAAGTTGGAAATTCACAAAAGTTAAGCTCATAAATTTAGGGAGAAAAATAGCTCAGAAATGCTTGACAAATATCAACACAGTTACTTTTACAAAATTAGTCAAGCTGGTTATTTTATATACAGCATGTCAAAAAGAACAAGTTTGACTGATTCTCCTTCAAATAGTTCTCAAAATCATCCATGTTAGAATTTTAAGAGTCTAATCAACACATTTTGGATTATAATTAATATCCTATCTTTTTCACTAAAATTTTTAAAATATTAAAGGCAGTAATGATTGAAATTGAACCGTCCAAACTCCTTCACAAAGTTAACTTCTGTCTTGACGCCACAAGGTTATTTTGTGGGGATACATCCTTTTTTGATACCATTCTTGTGATCTGACTTTTCTTATTTTGTGTACCTCAATATCTAACTTATTACTAATTGCCCCCCCAAAAGTTACAACTCCTCCTTCTTCACAATCTAGCAGAATCATCATTGTTGCTAGGCTTTTCTGTTTGATACTGTTTTCTTGATTTTGACTCTGCAGAACAATCCTGATTGTTCTTATAGCACTAAGACTGTTCTGGGTTTTCTTTGTTCCTCAGAGCTAAATGTAGATCCACAATCATTCCAACTCAGCGCTCATCAAATGACTGTGAAGAACCTGCCGTAAGCGGGGCGCTGTGATACAGTAGTGAGCCACGCAGACATGGTCCTTGCCCTCACAGAACTTAGTTTCTAGATCAGAGGACAGCCAAATCTAGCCAGTCACTTGTTTTTTGTAATAATTTTGCACTGGGACACAGCCAGGCTAATTCATTTACACGTTATCTGTGGCTGCTTTTGCTCTACAATGAATGAGTTAAGTGGTTGCAATAGAGACCTTTGGCCCACAACACTTAAAACATTTACTCTCTGGCCCTTTACAGAAGCTGGCTGACCCCGGTAGACTCCAGATCCATCTTCAGTTGCTCCAGCTCGGTATTCTATCTTTTAGAGCAGTTGTGGTCTCTTATGCTTTTAATTACTTCTCCTACAGAAATGACTTTGTAACCTTTCTCTATAGTTATGCCCTCCCTTTTGAACTTCAGTCACCTGTTTCTGCCTGCTGAGCGTCCCCTCCCACTCGACAAATAAACCACCACTATTTCAAGATAGCTAAGGCTGACTTTATCATGTCCCCAAGTCAACGGTTTACTACCATCAACCTCCCAATCACCAAGACTTGAAAATGTGGACTCTCTCATTTGTTCCCAACATGTAAGTAGCATAAAACAATAAAAAACCAGATGTATATATTCTTTATACTTACCGACTGTTTCTATTGCAACCACCTAGACCCCAAAGCCTCACACTTAGAATGATGTAATCATCCATCTGCCTGTGGTCAGTCCCTTATGGAAACAGTGATTTGTCAGTCGGTTTCCTCAACATGTCATTTTCCATACGTCATCACCATTCTCCGTAGCTCTGCGTCGCTGAAAGCCGGGACTGTCAACCTGTGCTGAGGCTCTCTCTCCCTTGTGGAAATGCCGCAGATAACTTCAGTGGGCCTGCGTGTCCCACTGAACACACTAAGAATTGTCTGGTGCTGAGCCTCCCAAGTCGATGCACCACTATCTCTCATTTTCAAATGTGCACATGTAGTCTAACGTAACTGAAATACAAATTTCCTTATTAAATGTACAACTTCATCTTAACTTTTTCTCATTTTTTATTTTCCCAACCAATTGATTCTAAAGGTTCAACTACTTTTTCTTTTCTGTGTTTTATAATAAAAAGGTCTTCAGTGGCCATTAAATGCCTACTGTATCCAAAGGGAGGGTCTATTATGGATTCACAATGAAACTATGGGAGCCTCAGACCTCAGCTTTTGGAGGGGAAAATGAAGCATAAAGATGTGTAAGTACATCTCTCTCCTCTCCTTACTGCCTCTCTCCTTGGATCCTTGGATGAAAACTGGACTTGGGGGGATGCTGTGGGGGTAGAGAAAGGCCTTGGGAAAATGAGAAGGCTGCTCAGACCTTACTCGGTTCTAGACTTCAAAGGAAAGCAATGCAAGGGTCCTGGGGG
This sequence comes from Saccopteryx leptura, assembly GCF_036850995.1. NCBI lineage: Eukaryota > Metazoa > Chordata > Mammalia > Chiroptera > Emballonuridae > Saccopteryx > Saccopteryx leptura. The sequence goes on from NC_089505.1 coordinate 259,103,198, forward strand.
GTCTCTGCACCAGCTCTGCAGATCAGGGAGGAGAGTAGATCAGGATTCTGGACAGAAGCTGTCATAGATGATATGCATTCAGCAGCTTGGTCTTTCCCATCATGTTTTTTAGAACCTTGAGAAAGATGGTAATAAAGTGCACATGAGTACAGATGCAAGACAGGGGCAGGGACCCACTGAGAAATAAGCCCACATTCTCCACCTTGCACTTTCAGTTGCTTTCAGCTTAGCCTTTGTGCCCAGTTCCAGCTGTCCCCCACCATCTCCCTGTGGGTCATCTGATAAGGGGTGGGGGTTCTCCTCCCTGCCTGGCATATTGCACCGCTGTACCTCTGGCATGCAGAGCAGTGCTATCAACCAGCAAGCCAAGGGAAGCACAAAATTATTTGTGTTGCCAGTATCCACTGACTGCAACGGGCTGCTAAAGCTCTACTTTTTGTGAATGTGTTGACTGGTTTGTCAGGGCGCACACCTGGGCTGATTTATAGAAACCATGCCTCAGAAACATTTCTGATATCATGAAACAGAGAGGGAGATGGGATGGTGAAGTAGGACAGGATATAGAGACAGAATTATCATCTGTTAGCTGTGAAACTTTGAGTTAGTTAATTTCCCAGAAATTCAGTCCCTTCTGAGGTAACTTGGAATCACAACTGCTACCTCATTTCAGTTACAATGACTAATAAAGATGAAGTATATAAGGGTCCAGTATGGTAGCTGACACATAGTTGGCACCCAACAGGTGGTCATAGGAGAAGGAAGAATAGATGAGAATTTGGGCCAAAAAACAAGGCCCATTATACATATTCTATCTGGTTCAGTGTAGGTTTGAATTATGCTTAGCCTGGGATTGTATTTTCAGGATATCAATAGTAGGGCAGGTTGCTCTGACCCAGTCACAGAGAATTCTCTGATCTGAGAGTGATTAACCAGGAGTGAATTAACATTTATTGAGTTCCTACAGCACATCAGCCAGGTTAGCAAGCCTTTTATATATGTTTAATTTCACATTCACAACTACTCTCTGATATAGATAGTAGTATTTCTTGTGTTTATGACCTTTAAAAAATATGGCTAGAAGAGGTTCAGTAAATTGCTTGCATCCACACAGTTATTAAACATCAGAGGGAGGGCATGCAGCCAGGTCTAGGTGATACTAGAGCGTTTCTACTGTTTCTAAATCACCAAGATATCTTTCCTAAAGACTTTTCATGAAGTCATTCATCAATTTTTCATGAAGACCACCATTGAACTTCTTTATATATCATTATCCCTTTCTATATTCCAATAGATTATTTCATTTTATTACTAAAGAAGACAGCAAATGCCTACAAAACTCGTCTATATATGTGAAATGATAATTTTTGAAAAAACCAGGACCTCCCTGAGAATAATGCAATGGCTCCTTGTTGAGACAATTTAGTGGCCACCTAGCCACCTAGAATTATTACAACTCAGCTCACGGTGGGAGCCATGACTGCATATGGCTGGCTTGGTGACTTTGGTCTGGTTCTTTGAGTCTGCCTAAAAGATAACTTTGATTTCTGGAAAGTCAAATTTCCTCTCCCCACTTGCTGCAGCAGGGAATTGGTAAAAACTGTTTACAGCAAGAACTGACAGGGTGCAGTCCTCAAAAGCTGGCTCATATATAAGTAAATAGTAAGTAAAATAAGGATAAAATGATGACATTCTTCAAGAAACAGCTTTAGGTCCTTGAAAATTATTATTTCTCTTTGCCTGCAACTGTAAAAATGAGTTTCAGGTAATAGCTTTTCTTTTATATGGTAAATGATAAATGACCATTTAAACATTGACTCATCCACCAACCAAGATATAAAAAAAACATGAAAACTTACTGTGCTAAAAGGGAATTTGAAGATTGAAGTCACCTGATTTTTCAACCTGGTGATTACACCATGGGGATATTCATTTGTCTTTACTTCAGCTCTGGAATTGTGTAAAATATATTTCACCAGCCAAGAAAATCAAGCCCTTTGGCTCCTACACATTATATTTTTTCCTAACCCTATATATATGTTTTTTGTCCAAGTTAGTATATTCTCTTAGACTCTGAAAACTGTGATGTCAAGTCACACTACCCATTAAAACACCCAAGGACAGTAGAAAGACCCTCCTTTGAATACTTATTTGCTGAAGGAACATACAAATTTTTTTATGTTTTATTCACTCATAAAGGTTAGGCCTGTCATAGCCTGGACTGGGCAATCAGTCAATAGAGACATCAAGTCAGAAGAACCAAAGTGAAGAAAACTGAGATACAAGTTCACCAGGGAAAACAGTTCTGTAAGCACTTATTATATAATAATAATAATATTATAATAATAATAATAATATTACTTTTAACTCTTTTCAAAACTAATATCACAAAAATAAATCTGTTCACAAAAATAAATATCCTATATTCAGTTTCCCCTTAATCTCAACAATATGAGCAATATAATGTTTTACAATTAAAATGTTTAAACCAGAGAAAAGGAAAGAGTGGAAATTGGGGGAAGGAGAGAATGTACAACATGTTTCTGGCATCAAGAGAAAAGGGAAGTCTCACTTTGGAATTTTCAACAAGTACTTGTCCAGCAGATTACAGAATGCATAAAAGTCAACCGATTTAGTGTCTTCCTTTCTTTGGTATAAGTGCTATGGATTAAATATTTTAGCTTTAGATAAATGTTACTATCTTCCCCTTCCCCAGCCAGAACAGGATAAATTCTTTGTCACATCTATTCCCCCCCATTAGTATAGGGTTATTAAATGGATTTCCAAAACATGATATAACTGGTACTGGGGAGTTAATGCCAACTCTTACTCCCCGTGGATTCCATTTCTTAAGTAAGAATGAAAAATACGTGTTAAAGAAAGAGGAGCTACCCATCCTCCCCAACACTATTCCCGAAGATAAACTACTTATCTTCCTTTTTAGATACATCCTTAACTTTCACTGAACATTTATATAAATCTGTTTGCATATAAACAGACTGAAGAACATGTTAGTTTCCTCTTGCTGCTGTAACAAATTACCACAAACTTAACTGCATAAAGCAACACTTTGTTATCTGACAGTGTTGTAGGAGTGCCTCGGGGCTAAACCAATGGTGTCAGCCACCTTCCTGGAGCCTTCAGAGAAGAATCTGTTTCTTGCCTTTTCTACCTTCTTTTGCTTGTGGCCCTCTCACTTCATCTTTAAAGCCATCAAGGACTGGCTGAGTCCTTCTCAGATTGTATCACTCTGACCTTCTGCCTCTCTCTTCCATTTTTAAGGACCTTTGTGACTATATTGGGTTTGACTAGATAGTCCAGGATAATCTCTCTAATTTAAGGTCAACTCATTAGCAGCAACCTTAATTCCTTCTGTAACACTAATTTCCTCTTTGCAATGTATAGTAAGATATGTACAGGGTCTGGGGATAAGGATGTGAACATCTTTGGGAGGGCATCTATCATGTATATAATAACTGCTCACAAAAATTTGGGGATTTTTCAAAATGAATATGAAGTGATAAAATATCCCTTAATTTTTGTGAGTAGTATAGAAATACTGAACTAATAGATCCTTTTTATGTAATGTTACTTTTTAAAAAATATCTAATTCTAAATTTAAAAAATTAAATGTTATAAAATACCTGATGTTTGTAGTTGTTTTGACACAAATAGTTTCACATTTAGAAAGGTTTGAATTTCTTTTAGAAATATACTAAAAGAAAACAACAACAACAACAAAACTTCACCCTCTTTTGTCTGTCTCTTGGTGTTTTCTTTTTATGATATTGTTTTTGCATCATCAAGGTATAGAACACTACACTCAGTCCTCAAAATTGAATTTCCACAATTGGTTATCTGAGGCTTATATTTAAATACAGTCAACAGTCACTATCAATCATTCCTCATTCTTGAGTTATTTCTTTTAATTCTTCTTCTTGTTTTCTTATATTTATATTCAAGAATATGAAATACTTCTTTATTTCAAGATGGGCTCACAGATGTTATACATCCCTAGTCCTTGGGGGCTTAAGAATATCTGGTTTGGGTTTTTATACATAGAAAATGAGCACCTTGGGTCACACTTTCTTAACATTAGGACTTCATAGACATCTTTCTAGAGCAGAGGTCTGGAACCTATGGCTCGTGAGCCCGATGTGGCTCTTTTGATGGCTGCATCTGGCTCGCAGACAAATCTTTAACAAAAAAAATAATAACGTTAAAAATATAAAACATTGTCATGTATTACAATCTATTCACTTCCTACCACTCATGTTCATGGTTGCAGGTAGCTGGAGCCAATCACAGCTGTCCTCTGGGACAACACCAAATTTTTATTGGATAATGCGTAGTGTACATGGGTCATTGTGAGGTCAGGAAGTAAACTTCCCTCCTTCTAATCAAGTAGTCAGCTAGCTAATTGCAGAAACCCTTTTGACGAAGAAGATGGCTAAAAGAAAAAAAGATAAGGAGTATCATACTTTTCAGCAGGAATGGACAGAAGAATTCGCCTTTGTGGAGAGAGCAGGTTCTGCAGTGTGTCTCATATGCAATGATAAAATTGCATCAATGAAACGGTCAAATATAAAGCAGCACTTCGACACACGCCATACTACATTTGCATCGAAATATCCAGTGGGGGACAGCAGGAAGAAAGCATGTCAAGAGCTACTGTGCAGAGTGCAAGCTAGTCAGTAGCAACTCTGTGTTTGGACCCAACAAGGTAACTGGAATTAGGCTAGCTTTGCTGGTGCTTTAGCAATTGTGAGAAACGGAAAGCCATTCACAGATGGGGAGTATGCCAAAACATTCATGCTTGATGTTGCCAATGAACTTTTTGACGACTTTTCGGATAAAGACAAGATAATCAAACGAATAAAAGACATGTCTCTGTCAGCAAGAACTGTTCACGATTGTACCATCATGACGGCAAATCAAATTGAGGCAAAACAAGTGAAGGACATAAATGCAGCACCATTCTTTTCTCTCGCTTTGGATGAGTCAACAGACGTAAGCCATTTATCCCAGTTCAGCGTGATTGCAAGGTATGCTGTTGGTGACACACTATGTGAGGAAAGTCTTGCTGTTTTGCCTATGAAAGAGACAACAAGAGGGGAGGATTTATTCAAGTCATTCACTGAGTTCGCTAAAGAAAAAAATCTACCGATGGATAAACTTATTACGGTGTTTACTAATGGTGCTCCATGCATGGTGGGGAAAAACAGAGGATTCGTAGCGCTTCTTCATGAACATAAAAAGAGACCCATCCTAAGTTTTCACTGCATCCTACATCAGGAGGCGTATTTTGCTCAGATGTGTGGCGAGCAGCTTGGTGAGGTGATGTCGCTGGTCATTCGGGTAGTCAACTTTATTGTTTAAATGATCGCCAGTTTAAAACACTGCTGGATGAAGTTGGGAATAATTATCCTGGTCTGCTTCTGCACAGCAATGTGTGTTGGTTGTCAAGAGGGAAGGTGCTCAGCCATTTCGTGGCTTGTCTGAGCGAAATCCAGACTTTTCTTGAAATGAAAAACATTGAGCATCCCGAGTTAGCTAACACTGAGTGGCTCCTGAAGTTCTACTATCTCGTGGACATGACTGAACATCTAAACCAGGTCAATGTAAAAATGCAAGGTGTTGAAAATAGTCTTATTCCTTCAACAAGCAGTGTTTGCATTTGAAAACAAGCTAGAACTCTTCTTCACCGACATTGAAACGGGTCGTTTACTACACTTTGAAAAACTGGGAGAGTTTAAAGATGCATGCATAGCAAGTGACCCTGCTCAACATCTTGATCTCCAGCAGCTAGCAGGCTTCACATTTAATCTCCTGAAGTCATTCAAAGAATGCTTTGGAGAATTTCATTAGCGCACTCGTCTTTTTAAATTCATCACCCATCCACACAAGTGTGTAGTGAACAGCGCCGACCTGAGTTACATCCCTGGTAACTCCGTCAGAGATTCTGGGCTACAAACTGCTGACCTGAAGGCCTCAAACATGTGGGTGAATAAGTTCAAGTTACTGAATGAAGATTTGGAAAGACTTGCACGACAGCAAGCAGAGTTGGCAAGCATACACAAGTGGGGAGAAATGAAAAAACTTCAACTTGCGGACCAGCTGATTGTCAAAATTTGGAACGCACTTCCCATCACATAACAGACACTGCAACATGTCAGTATTGCGGTACTGATAATGTTTGGCTCTACGTATGCATGTGAGCAGTCTTTCTCACATCTAAATAACGTTTAGACCAACCTACAATCACATTAAATGGATGGATGTCTCAACGCCTGCATGAAACTTAACCTCACCATGTATCAACCAGACTACAAACCATCAGCAAAACCATGCAGCACCAGAAGTCGCATTAATGGTAAGAAGTACTCTATTCATCATTGGTTAGCAACAGCATAACAACATTATTAAAAAGAATTCAGAGACTTATTGTACTTTAAAAGTGTTGGTCTTACATAAAATGCACACATTTATGTGTATTTAGTGTTAAACATATTGTATAGCTCTCACAGAATTACATTTTAAAATATGTGGTGTTCATGGCTCTCTCAGCCAAAAAGGTTCCTGACCTTCTGTAGCTAAATGTTGCCTTGAGAAGTCTGAGGTTAGCATGATCTTTCTATGTGACAGTTTACTTGCTTTATCTGCCTAGATAACAGTAATCTTTTAAAAGATATTTTAAAAATCACTAAAAGTTTAATATTTTATTCTGGCTAAATTGTTATCCTTTTTCTCCTGGAACATAGCTTCTTTATATGTACTTAATCAGTTTTCCCCTTAATTTTAGGAAGATTTTTTAAATTTTACATTGTGGAATTCTATGTTCCTTTTATAGAGTTTCTATTCTAGGATGCTTATTATAAATTACATAAAATCACCTTAACCTTTACTTCTTTATAACGCCTTATTTTCTAACTGCTTTTCTTTCCTTTTCCTTTTTCCTCTGCTCTTATTGTAAATATCTTCAGACTTTCCTACTTTAGGAACTTGGGTATGATTCTGTTTCCAGGTCTGGGGATGGATTTCTAGAAACAGAGAGGCTAAATTGTGGTGACCTACATGAAGGAGTGATGGCTTAGTACCTTTGAACTTGTGTTCCCACATCCACATTGACAATTAAACTATGTTTAATCTTTATAACTTATAGAGGAGTTTCATATACATCATCTAATAAAATCTTCACACAATTCTAAGTAGACAGGAAAATATTACTCCAACTTTTCAGATTTGTAATCAACTGACTCATTCTCCTATAATTCAAATATTAATGTCAATATAAACAACATTGTGGTTTAGGTCACTTAGTCATTTTGTCCCTTGTCCATCTCCACTATAAAGTATTCATTCTACCAGTCATCCTTGCTAGGGTGGTCATGTGACATATTTCAGACTGATCAAGAAATTCTGCTGCTGCAGGTGTGGGTTTGGGGAAGACTTTTCTGATAAAGCAATGGACAGTGCTGATATTTTGGTCTCCTCCATTCTTAGCCTGACATAAACTCAATGCCAAGTGATGTGGAGGTCATGTGGCCTCATGAGGAAAAGACCAGTTCAGTTGATATTAGCCCTAACATGGTTGAGTTATGGACTCAATTGTCATCAGCTGCCTGCCTATCTCTAAATTCCTTATAACTTGAGAAAAATAAGCCTTTCTTTCTATAACAAATATTATTAATATTTTATATTACTTGTGGCCAAAGCATTCATAATAATAATAAACTATCAACTAATAACAATGTAAATGCAAGGAGATGATTTAGAGAAATAGTTTAACTGTTATAATTATCTTTTTTTTCTCTGATAATTAATAAGACTCTATTACCTCCCATAAGGAGCTAGGACCTCACCTGGAAAGAAAAATTTTAGCTTTTTAATCATTGGGCAAGTATTCAAAAAAATTTTTTTTTTTTTTACAGGGACAGAGAGAGAGTAAGAGAGAGGGATAGATAGGGACAGACAGACAGGAATGGTGAGAGACGAGAAGCATCAATCATCAGTTTTTCATTGCGACACCTTAATTGTGCTTTCTCATATGTTCCTTGACCGTGGGCCTTCAGCAGACTGAGTAACCCCTTGCTCGAGCCAGTGACCTTGGGTCCAAGCTGGTGAGCTTTTTGTTCAAACAAAGATGAGCCCACGCTCAAGCTGGCAACCTCGGGGTCTCGAACCTGGGACCTCCACATCCCAGTCCAACGCTCTATCCACTGCACTACCACCTGCTCAGGCAAAAAAATAAATTATTTTAAGAAGCAAAACTAATTGATGCCAGTTGAATAGAAAATGATATCAGTTTAAGTCATTGTGTTTCCAAGTAAACCAGAAGAATAAGAATAAACAAAAATTCTTTGTATATAAATCTAAATATTTTTCCTGATTTGCAAGGCTGTGCTAGACACTGAATGATTATTTTCATTTACATAGTATAAGCAATTCACTTTCTCATACATTTTAAAAGTCTACCTACGCAAGAGATAAGAATTATGCTGTTTTATATTTAAACTGATATAATTTCATGAATCATTTTCATTGACTGATGATTTATAAACTATTCCCCTTCTGAGAAATTTCATTATTTTTGAAGCCTCGACTACTCTTCAAAAAAATTCCCAACTTAATAAGTATCCTACCATGTTGTGCCAATTTACAAGTTATGGGTGATCGGGCAAATCTTTTAATTGGTTTTGAATCGTGCCGTTTGTCTCAGAACCACATAAACATTAAATAATTCAGAGACTAAATGAAACCTTATAATGCAGCACACCAAAGTTGTTTGGGCGAGTTGTTTTTTTTTTTTCTTCTTCTGGATAATCAGATAATTATACATAACTAGTCATCATTACTTCAAACAAATTATGTTCTGTTGAAGCATGAAAGAGGTTTCCTGGCACTATTTTGAGTTCAACTAATCTTATTGACAATAGGTGTCTGTCGGCAAAACCTGTTCATTTGTGTTATGATTTGGTTTATACACCATGTGCAGTTGCTGCTCTGCAGTAAACCCTTCTTAATGATATCATTTTTCAAATAAATATTTGTATCTTTTATTTTGAAAAATCACAGGTTCAGTAAACTTGGCAAATGTGTGTATATTTTGAATATGGAATGCTTTGTCTTTTAGTCATTGCAGATTATCTGTAATAATACACTGCTTCATGAGACAGCACTAGTGAAGAAAACAAGGCAAGCAGCATTTAAACAGAGGAGTTGCTCTGCTTTCAGACATTCTTGCTAGACTAACTCACTGTAGTCAAATGGTTTAAGGTGCTGTGTTGTGCCAATCAACAAACAGCATTAGCATGGTTTGCACGGCAGAAGAGCTGGTGTTTGGTGGAAAGGGAGATTCTTTGGCTCTGTCTACACAGATTAAATAAAATGAAAAACTAAGGCATTTATCCAGCTAATTCTGACTAAAAGGAAAAATAAGTGGGGTCAATTATTCAAGTATTGATAGTTATAGATAGTACTGGAGTTCAGTGGATATGTACTGTGCTCTGTTCTTCCCATTTTCTACAACTGGAATTGTTTTTGTGTTTCTGTAGAATGTGGGCACACCAGGAATACCCTCATGGAGCAGGGGGCTGTCAAAGACCAGAGACGAGCAGGCCTTTGATTTCTCACTGATTAAAGGACTTAGCACATCTAGGTAGGGTAATGATAACCAATTTCCACATACCAGAGTATACACTTAAAAATCAGCACCCTTTAGCCACTTAACTTTTTAAGACTATGCTCCAGATTTATAAGCTAATTATTGTTACTTTGGGCATGCTAAGTTATTAGACAGTGGCTTTTTTTTTTTTTGTATTTTTAATTATAATAAAACCAGATACACACTATTCAAAATCTCAGGGACAATAGCCATGCTCACTCATTTTCAGGATTAAAGCTTTTCAGTAATTATTACATGCTTTCAGAAGTTAAATAAAATTATGCCACCAGGAAAAAATAGGCAGTTAAAATATAACAAATTTTTAAAAAACATCATAAAAGAATTACAGACTAATATTAATCATTCAACAAATATTTATTGAACAACTCTGGGTCAAATTTTTTCTTATATATTATCTTCTAAATTTTACATAGTACACTTATTGGATAAGTGTTTTTACAGCCAGAATTAAAGTCTGTTTTTTCCCTGCTAGTTTCAATGCCATTTCTGTTATAAATGAACTTTGCTTGCAATTATGGGCCTTATTTATGTGAGTTTCTTATATATGTAAGTTTTTTATACTGTTCCACTAATCTATTTGTTTATCCCTATGGCAATATCACCTACTTCGATTTATATAATTTTATAATAATTTTTGATATCTGAAATCCCCTCACTTTGTTTTTTTTCTTTAGGAGTATCTATCATTTTCTAATTAGCTTACAGGTTAAAAATACTGAGGAATTTTATTTTACTTTATATTTTTATATAACTACTGTTGGTATACAACATTTTATTACTAATATTAGTTTCAGGTGTACAACACAATTTGACATTATTTTTATACCTTACAGCATAAGATATATCTTGTCATATTCTTTACAACAAATGGTTTCCTCTCATTTTAAAAACCCTTAATTAAATTAAATTCCTCTCATTGAAATAAAATGCACTTTTATAAGCAATTTTTATTTATAATTTGATATATTTTTAAAAAGTGGGTTTCCCAAATTATATAAATTTCAGTGCCCATGGAACCTGAATCTGCCCCTTTTATTTATTGAATAAAGAATACATATTTCCTCCTCATATCTTTGACTTATCACATCCCCCAATTTTCATTAAAGAAACAAACAAGGTAATTTTTGATTCAGTACTTGTAGAGAAATATATTCAAAATGGCTCTAACTAGTTAAAACCAGAGGGCAATGTTGTCATTATACAAAACTCTTTGATGATTCGTTGCCCTCTAAAGTTCAGACTTTCCTTCTCTTTTCAAGCCTGTGTCCTTAGAAGAAATACCTGATCACTATAATGGCTGTCATGTTACAAGATGTGATAGCACTAAGGAGAAAAAAAATGTAATATTTTAATGCATTTGCCATTTTGAGTGAACAATTCAAACACCATCATGTAGTACCTTACGCTTTCAAAAGCATTTATGTACAGTTGTATTTGGAATGAGATGATTTATTCAATTGCTTCATGTTGTTTGAAAACTATGAAAACATGAGTAATTGTTAACTTCAAAATAGCCTATGTATTCTGTATTGTTTTTACATTAAAATTATACTGTTATATATATACACATTGACTATGGCTGGCCATTTCTAGGAATTTGGGTATGTTTGTCAAAGAAAAGCAGCCTATTTTAAGATTTTTATTTTACATATTTTATTTTTATTTTGAGGGGAATCCAAATATCTACACCATGAACTTAAATTCCTATAGCTGCCAGAACTGACAGAGAATTAGCAAGGCAGAGCCAAGTTCATGCAAGACTGTCTACGGAGCTCTTATAGCTAAAGACAAACCAAAATATTGACTAGTTCTTCTCAAAACAGCATGTATAAGTTGTGGCTGAAATAAGCCTGATGTAAGAAAGAATACAGATGGCAGTATAATCATAGGCTGGGTCTACACGATGCCAAACAACCCGTTCAAAAGTGAAAAACTCAGTCGATCAGTTGGTGGTTTTGTCTACATGCCACCAAGCAACAGGCTTGACTGATTTCTTCACAAAGTTGACTGAGCTTTTGACTAGACTTGAGCAGATGTTCTATCACTACGTATATTCAGTCTTAGTTGTTGTCAAATCTATACCCTAAATAATTTCCTCTATAAATGATGGATGTATTTCTTATATCAAAATAACCTGAAAGTGTTACACAAAGATCATTTGCAGTTTATAATTGATCTTACAGCCTAGTTTAATGTGTGCTCTTGGCACAGATTCGAGTACAAATAACAAGAAATGGGGTCTTCTTACTTATATGCCTATTCTTAATATTTAATTAATTCAGTTGGTCTCTTTGCAACTCAAATATCCACTGAAGAGTAACTAAAATTTATTCTACTTTCTTTTTCTCTTTTACTCAATAATTGTCTGATATATCAACCAGTTTGCCATGAATACTAAATTTTTGGTATTCAAATTGCTACTAAAAGTTACAGAGACTGCTTTTAACATTTTTTCCAACTCTTAAAAAATTGGTCTTTTTCACTAAAAAATAGATCACAAAAGTGTGTCAACTACTTCATGATTAAAAACACAAGTAATCAAAAAAGATCCTCTTAAAATCAATTTTGTACGAGCAGAGATCTTATGTCTTTGGTCTGTTGTGTCCCGGCACTTACAACTGCGTCGGCTTCAATAAGTTTTTATTAAACAAATGATTAGATGTATTGCAGCATGCTATTTTTGTAGCCATTGACCACCGGTGGCCTGGTAAGAAGTGATGGGTGGAATAAGTACTTCAACTCACGCCCCTCCTGTCCTATGTCTATACTTCTCATGCTTCTATTGCCTAAAGCCACCTGGAAACCAGAAGTCAAGGGAATCCATGAAGAACAGAGTGTGGTGGCAAAGGGTAGCTAAGGAGCAGGCCTAGAGCGAGGCAAATGTAATATCCACTATCTGCCCACTGTTGTCCTCACGATAACTGGGGTTAAAAAGCTTGACATACATTATAGTTCTTCGAATTTTCACAAATATATTTATAAAATTACATATTTATGTACACATACACAGGTATGTGTATGTGTGTTTGTCAATAGATGATAGATGGATGAATGGATGGATGAAAGTTCTCAAAATCTGGAGTTAGGGTAGCTAATTTCTTTGCACATCTCTGGAAGATGTTGTATCACTGTCATCTTTAAGTTTCTTCCCAGCTGTATCACCATGGACTACTGTGAAGGCCTTGAAAGCCTACTCATTATTAAAAAAACTAAGACTTCTACTGAACTAAAAATGTAAAACATATTTCTAGAAAAGCTGGAAAATCCAGGAAAGGTTAAATGAGAGGCACACATTTTATAAATGAAGCTTCTGGGAAATATATTTTTCTCAGCCTCCACAGGAAGATGTAAGGAAAGAGGACAATGTTCTGGGTCTATCTCTAATTATATCCCTTCTTGCTGATTTCTGTTCATCTTCCTTCTACTATTTTTTATACACTGTCAGTTCTTCCTTCATGCACAAAGAACAGGCAGAAGAATAAATGAGGGGAGAGCAACAGTTTCCACTCGGGGAAAGCATCTCTAGAAATGTTTACTGCATGAGCATGAAGCTCTTCCAAAGAAAAGAGCGCTTGCCCATCTTCTGAGACCATAGAAGTAACTGCCTTTATTCCAAGTCACCCGTGATGTGCTCTGGGGGGACAATCTTCACGTGTTTAATGACCAGGTCCTTTGCAATGGTAACAGTGAGCTGATAGAGAAATTGTACCTTTATCTTTATAAGTTTCTCTTTTTCATTGTGTTTGCAGCTAAGCACTGGATGAAGATAGGCTTAGCCCAAAGATCTTTTTCCTGTTAGTGGGGGTTTCTTTCACCTTCACTCTAAAACCAGAAAAAGAGAAATTTTCTAAACTTAAAGAATGAGGAGACTATTTTCTTCAAAGCTCTGAATTTTCCAAATGGAAGAATGAAAAAGATTAGAAAAAAATCATAAAGCATTTATTTTCAGGTTGCTAAGAAATTCTGTCTTGTTAAACAGAAGCAAACATCCCATAGCCATTCCCCGCCACCTAAACCCACAGTCCTCTCCTGAAAGCACACGTTTGCCTCCACTACTAAAGACAGATGCAAACACTTTTTTTTTATATGTGGCAGGTTCTTCTGTTATATATTATATTAATAATTATACACAGGTCAGGGCTATACATACAGAGCAAATTCTCAAGACTATCCTGAAATCATTTATCTGAATATAACACTAAAACAAAATATTACAGGTCTGGAGGAAGGGCACATTAGATTCATTCCATTACAACTATCTTATTTATCTAGTTATTCAAACTTACTCATTTAAAAAAAAAATTTTTTAAAGACTTTGAAGCAGTGATTCTGCCATATATCCTATTTGCCCAATGTGAAAAGACCCAAATAAAGTTTTTTTTTAAGTCAAATGGGAAAATCCTTGCTTTTATTTTTCCCAGGATTTTTATCACCCACAGTGAATTGTTAATAGCTATAGAATGTTTCTATTGATTAATTCAGTGTGCCAACTATAATATATTTCACCAAAGGCAAAAGAAATGCCAATGCTTTCATGACAGAAGGACACATTATTGAGGATAGGACACACTATGGCTTTCTCGCAACTGTTAGGCGATTTTTGCAGGAAAAGATGAAAAGCTTTTACACCTGAAGTGGAGCTAATGAGTTAACTTAAGAGAGGAGTAATTCACATAGCTAAAACTCTTTGTACTCTTAATGTTAGTTTAAATCTTATTTAGTAATTCTTTACCATATGAGAAACCGGATGAATATTTTGTTTCAACAAAAGAATGAACTGATGTACAAAGTGATTTTTAAGTTGGAACAAGAAAATCTCTTAAATTGTATCATAAATATTTTGATCAAGTTGAAAGACAAAACTAATGGGAAATAAAAGTAAGTAGCATTAAAAGTCAAGACTATAACAAGTAAAATGTCTTAACATCCATTATAGGATGCTATTATAAACAATTGATAGTTTGTTTTACCGTGTTTCCCCATGTATAAGACGCACCTTAATTTTGGGGCCTGGAATTTGAAAAAATGTATTACATAAAGTTATTGAACTCGTTTTATTTATCAAAAAATTTATACAACTTCTCATCACTGTCAAAACTCCTATTTATTAGCTTCTCCTCATCTGTGTCTGATGACGAATCACTGTCTTCAACAATGAGCGCAAAAACAAATATGAAACAGTGGGAAATGCAAATAAGAAAATCTACAGCCACTGTGTAAGTTGCACTCAGTTTTTAGTTCCCAAATTTTTCAGGAAAAAAGTGCACCTCATCCATGGGGAAATGCGGTATTTTGTTGGTATTATTATTTTGTATTTTTTGAACTCCTTTGTTTAAATAATTACTTTGATTTGCCACTTCACATGCCTAAACAGAGAATTAGTTAATAAGTTTATATTAAGCACCTACTCTGTGTCATGGTTGAAAATTTATGAGTAAAGAATCTCTTTAACTTCAAGATCTGCCAAGGTACCAAACAACTAGATTTTAACTAAAAAGACTGGATAGTCATAGCACTCACCCGGTTTTTTTTTTTTTTAAGTTAAAGATAAAATTCTTATCTCATGGCATGATCACCTTTGCTCCAAACTCAAAATGCATTGGAGAGAGTGGGGTGATTTGGTCAGGTTTTTGTTCACTTAAAACCTTTGTGGGCCTGACCTGGCAGTGGTGCAGTGGATAGAACACCGGACTGGGATGTGGAGGACCCAGGTTCGATACTCCAAGGTCGCCAGCTTGAGCACGGACACATCTGGTTTGAGCAAAAAGCTCACCAGCTTGGACCCAAGGTTGCTGGCTCGAGCAAGGGGGTTACTCGGTCTACTGTAGTCCCTCTGTCAAGGCACATATGAGAAATCAATTAATGAACAACTAAAGTGCCGCAAGAAAAAATGGATGATTCTCATCTCTCTCCCTTTCTATCTGTCTGTCCTTCTCTTTGACTCTCTTTCTGTCTCTAAAAAATAAATAAATAAATAAATAAATAAATAAATAAATAAAACGAAACAAAAAGCCTTTGTGAATCATCTGAAACCTGTGCGCATGCTCCTGGTGCTGCTCTGTGGTTCTGTGCCTACAGACTTCCGGTGTGACTCCTCGAAGAGCACCTGGCCACAGTCTCCGCTCGGGTAGCCAGGACCTGGCGCAGAGATCCACATAAAATGCCCTCATTTTCTGAGACCTTGGAAGACCTTATTAGCTTCTGCCAAATTCTTATTTTTTCCCTTGGCATTGGAGAGGAGTGAGCATTGCAGGAAGACACCCAGCAGACACAGATCGTGACTGGGCGAGGAACGAGGGTGCTCAGCCCAGGATGGCACTTCCTTCATGTGACAAACAAGGAAAGAACACCATCCTCTGGTCCCTAAGACTAGACACAGAGGTAGCCTTTAAACTACACCGTTTCTCCAACACCAGCCCATATATTTCTCAGTTTTCACTCCTTCAATACCACCTATATCAAAATATAAATATAATAAGAAGGCAATTCAAAGGGACTATCAGTTTAAAAGGAAAAAAATAACTAAAAGAAAAAACCCCTAGGTCTGGAGAGGGGGCACTGCTTGGCATCAGGTCACTGAGTGTATTCATTATTTGCTCCCATTACCATGTTATGTCTTAATTACTCTGGTTTGGCTTCCCACCCGGGGTCACTATGTCACAGCTGGTTTTCTGCCCATTACTAATTAATAAAGCCTCATTTAGTATCTAAGTTTATTGTAATAAAACCTCTACTGAGGGATACAGCAGGGATAAAGAGACAAAAAATAAACCAGGAATGATAGAGTTGCTCTAATGGTAACCCAGTACCAGAGGGGCCTTTCTCTGGTTACTATGAACCTGTCTAGTTTCACTTGGTTTTCTGGCGTAGCTGGTCAGTGGCCAGATTCTGCCCATAGGAAGAACAGTGACAGAGATTCCTAAACACTCTACATCATTTCAGACTTGTAAAAATTGTTATTCACTCAGGTTTCTGGCATTTAAATTAATATTACTTCACAAAACAAAGAGAAAAACATAATGCTTTCAAATGGCAATGTAAAAAAGTAACAAGCGCTCATCAAATGGTATCATTTTGTTTCTGTGGCACTGCTTCTTCTGGTATTTGGCCACATCAAATAAAGACAAATTATGTGACAGCCTTTTCTAACTTGTTAAATATAATTCCAGGCAATAAAATTTTACAAATTATAAAAAGCCCACTTCAGAAATCCCAACACTATTCTGTATGTCTCTGTCTCAGTCTCTGTCTCTCTCTCTGACACATATACACATGTACACAAACACATATGCATACTCACACATGCATGCCCACATGTTCTCTCTCTCTTCCTCTCTCTCTCTCTCTCTCTCTCTCTCACACACACACACACACAAAACCAATTTCATTTATTAAAATCCACACAGCCTTTGAACAGATAGCTCATCTGCATTTTATCAGGTGTCTCTATAATTAAAGCTTATTGTAAAGTGAGATATTATTGGTATATTTTATTACTTGTTTATGAGAGGCTGAACAAAGTAAGATGCATAAGTAAATGCAGTTTTCCAGTAGTTTGTTTTAAACAAATGTCACTACCTACACACACATACCTAATTATCAGTTCTTACACATTCTGCCAAATATCAAACCTATAGTTCACAAGCCACACACATGACAGGCAGTAAATATATTCCCCCTAATTTAAAATTTTATTGCAAAATACCCTCTGCACTATGTTAACCTACACTAAATCATACTCCACCCTCAGCTTTAGTTGTGTTTACCTACTTCTGATTCAAAGAGGAAAACAGTACTAACTCCTATTTCT